>NC_049223.1:61845124-63103939 GCF_011100685.1 Canis lupus familiaris | reverse complement strand
CCAGGACTAACAGGCACAGACATCCCATTAGTAAGTAATTGTGGGTATTCGAGGATAAAAGAAACTTATTTTTTCTTTCAGTTTTTATGTATTTTTTACATGCCTATGAAGTTGTGAGGACCTCAGTACTTATGAAGTTGTTTGGAACTGACTATTGAATAAATGGAACTCTTAGACATTTCTTTTAAACAGGAGCACCCTGAAAAAATTAGTGAGACATGAAGGGTAGTAAGAATTGAGAAAGTTGGTGAACCTCTGATCCTGTGAATCAAGGATGCTACTTATTGTGTATATAAACACTTTTTAAATTAAACGCAAACAACAGACAAAGGCTAGATGTTATGTAAACAATTCAGCAACAAGCAATGTTGCTGCTGTTATAATTCAAGGGTAATCAATGTGATGCCATCGGCATTAATAACACACAGTCAATATGCGCAAACTTTTAATATAGGCCTCATTATGAGTGTCTCTTTGCATGAAACTAAAAATATTGAAAATGGTGACATTGGGGAGGTGCCCTTGGATCAGAACTCCTGAGGAAGTCAATAATCTATTATGATTTTCATTTTGCAGAAGCAATGCTATTATTTCAAAAGGTCTCAAAAATCAATTTGGCATTCAGTATATCTGTGTAATAATGACATCCTAATTAAAAATCCCAATCTGAGTAGTACAAAGGATGATGCTTAATCTCTAATCAATGAACACCAAGTCTAGAAGTTATAGATGCAATAACCCTTTTTAATGAACTTTACTACTTTTCTTTGACTTGGTATACTTTTCTTCCTGCAATTTGGGGAGCCTTTTTTGTCTGGAAACATATCTGAGGAAGCTGGGACAATTTGGTGCAACAAGCACATAAATTAAAACCAGGAACATCAAAGAAAAATATCTTCAGAATTGTGTGGGTTTCTTTTTAATTGGAATTTATAATTACTCCTAATTATAGGACATATTTTAAATGTTACTTTGAGAGGCTGAAGGAGGAGGTGGAGCCTTGTCCACTCCAGCCACATGAGCTATAACCTTGACGTTTTAATTAGATATTATTTTGAAATATGTAAAAGGGATTTATATACTCAGCAAAACAGATCATTGATTGTACGATTTGCCCAAGAAGGCAAAATGATACATAATTTAAAAACCAATCAACTTTTCAGAGGAACTGTAGAAATTCTTAAGAGGGGTGGAAGAGACAAAACATGTCACCATTGTGAACCCATTAAGGTTTTCTACTATTTTCCCCAGGCAGAGTCTCCTCTTTGTTACAAGTCAGTGTCAGTGACAGCATCAGACCGGGCAGAGGGAGGTGGGTCCATTGATTTATGGGCCCTACACACCCATATTGCAGATAAAAAGGGAGGTCAGAGGAGGGTCAAGAATCTTCTCTTAGGAAGGAATTTCTGGTGCCATATTACCTGGCTGCAGGAGGGTGATTAAAACAATCCCTTCAGTTGCCTTCTCATGAGATGCCTTGCTCTTTGATGCTTCAATAAATTAACAATTTAGGGCAGAAATTATAGAACAGATGGGACAAAGCCATCCTCCAAACTTTTTTTTTCCAACTTCCGTCATAGATTAGCCGAGGGGGGGAGGGGGTTGCATGAGATGAAATTTACTGCTGAAATCCAGCAGTTGGGAACATTTACTTAGGGAAGTCTTCTGGCAGGGAGGAGATGAGAACAGAGAACCCTATGGATCTCCCCAGCTTTAAACATTATAGTAATCTTTCAGGATTGTAGGTCCTGCCTCGAGATAATAATTAGGGGGAGCAATAAGCCTCATAAAATTAAACCCAGCAAGATATGAAAGAGAAGGCTAGATGGTGAAAGGGGAGCTTTGCCACTATGAGGCTCTGGACTCCGGACCCTTGCCCAACTGTCTGGGGCACTGTGTGGGTGACGATGCCTACTTGGAGAGGGATATTCCCACCAACTTTGAAGGAAATGCCTTGGTTGTCAGGCTCCACTATCCATTAACTTGACTCCCTGCCAAGGTCAGGATCTGAACCAGGATTTGGGAGCACTTGGAGGGAGACGCTCTATCCAGACCCTTTCATTCCAGTCCTGGCCGGCATCATGTGCTTCAGCCTTGGCTGCACCAGTAAAGGGAAGACACCCCATCCTAGATGTTAGGTTTAGGGCCCCATTTTGCCCTGGTGGTTTTCTGCTAGGCAGTCAACTTCCGAGTTGGCTGGTGTCAATGGCATCCTCCAGCCTCAAGGGGGTGCCTCTGAGTTATGTCACTGCATTGGGATGGGCCAGAACTAGGACATTTTTGAGGTGTTCATGGGTGAGATGATGCTGGAGAAGAGAATAGGAGGGACATGAGATGGAGGTACTTAAATGGGCTCTGAAAGAGGATGTGGCCATACTATCTTGGACCCACATTCATAAAGCAGATAAATCACATGGGTATGAAACCCGAATCCTGAAACTCAGAGTAATTGGGGCACTGGTAGAGTCAGGGGCCATTTCATTTTCAATTAGTGGCTTAACACTCACAGTCCTTCTAGAGAAGATATTGCCTGAGTTGGAGGAAGGAGACATAGGGAAGACCTACCCTCTAGGGCTGTTAGAAGCTGGCTCTTTCAATGACAGCAGCTGGAATTCTGTTTTCCACTTTCTGCTTTCAGCAGCTTACCCCAGCCTCCCAGACCCCACTGCAGGGAGTTCACCACTAGCCACTCCTGAGCTAGCTACCCTTTAGGCTTACCCCACACCCTCCAGCATGGGGGGCAGTCCCTCATCACCCCTGACATTCTGAGCTTGCCCTACAAAGCATGGAAAATGTTCCCTGGGCAAGGAGAAAAAGCACATGGATGTCTCATCCATCCATGGGATGTCCTCTCCACTGAGGACAGAGGCATTGCAAAACCCTCCTGGGGAGACAGCCGGGCGGGGGCACACCCCTCTCACAGTGGACTCATAAAAACTCACTCTGTGTCCAGGATGCAACTGTATTTCCTCCACACACCTCAACCTAATTTCCTGTGGATTTCAGATCATCTTTTATTTCCAATTATGCTGCTGTTCACATTATCGATTTGGAGGATACAAATGTTGAATGACAAGAGAGAGAGAGGAAGGCGGGGGGGAGGGAAAAGAATTCCATTTTGCCTGAAGGATAAGATACTCGAAATGCCACCCTGCACAGCATCTCTGAAGCATTCATCAACGTGGCAGAGGCTGGCTCAATTATCTTTGTGTCAGATGATTATCTGAGAGCTTAATTTAATCTCCATTATCCTCCCCCGTCATATTTCAATTAAATCTGCTATCAGAGTGTTAACACATCTTTGAACCTGCTATTTCTTCAGTTAATTTTCCACTAAGAGGTGCTGGAGAGTAACAGATGTCATAATTATGCAATTATTAAGTGTATTTGACACTCGTTCTCTCAGGATTTTGTGGTTGGGGTAGGAGCGTTGGAAAATTAATCTGATGACAATATGCTTCCGTTGTGATCCGTAACACCACTGCAGGCTGGGGGACTGTCCTCCCGCTGTTTCAGAAGCTCCCGCCAAGAAAGATGGAAGATTAACTGATTGTGCATCAGATTTGTTTCACTTTTGTACATCTGGTAAATCCGATGAGTTCATTAGGTGAGCAGAAGTTCAGAGACAGGCTTTTTAAAACATTTGGGGGGGGTTATTTCACCCTTTTTAAGACCTCACAAAGCATAGCAAGTGCATGTTGGGTTATAGCGTGAGGTAGACAATTGAAATGTTAAGATTTTTTTATTTAAGATATCAGAGTTTCATGTGGGGATTGGATGGGATGTCAACCAACAGTATGACTTTGGGTTACATCATCCCCTCTCCGAGCTTCGGTTCCATATGGAATGAACAAGCTTGACTCTATCATTAACCACCTTTTCTAGCTCTACCATTTTGTAAAAATGGAGAACAACTGACTACTCTCAGTAGATAGATGATAGATAGATAGATAGATAGATAGATAGATAGATAGATAGATAGATAGATAGATAGATAGATACATAATCCCTCTAGATAAAGATTGCTGTCTAGATAGGTAAATCTCTTTCTAGATAGATAAATCTCTTTACATATATAGATGATACGGATATATAGACATATATCTATAGACATCTATGGAGATACAGAAATTTATGAGATATATAGATAGATAAATCTTTCTATAAATATATGAAAATATATGTTTATGAAACATAAATGTACGCTTATTTTAAATATGTTTTTAAAATTTAAATATATGTACATTTATGCTTCATAAATATATAAAATACATATAAGTATATATACATTATTCCATATTATCTCTATCTGTAGCTATTTAAATCTTCAAATCTGTTAAATTTGAAGTCTGATAAGATGTCTTTGTTGGCCTTTGGCTCTGTGATACCTAGTCACTAAAACCAAAAGCTCCTTAGGACTCTAAATCCTGCTTCTGAATGTGTACTGTCTGCATGACCTTAGACAAATTGCTTTCCCTCTCTGAGTTTCAACTTCCTCCTCTATGAAATGAATATGGAATGATGAAACCTCGTTCACAGGGTTGTTGAGATGATTAAATAAAATATTATACGTATCACAGTCTATTTCTACCCACATATTCAATTCATATCTTAGGAAGGAGCTACAAATACATAAGAAAAGCCAAAGTTAGGAATGGATATGCAGACTGGATGAGTATGGGTATTTGGGGAAATTTCTTCTGGATGTCACATAAGGTTTTTTTGTAGTAGGAAAGAACGCTGATATGTCCATGACGATCTCAAGAGACTATCAAGGTAGAGCCCCTGCCCTTTGAAGAGAAGGAAATTCTAGCCCAGAGTCTTGGGTCTACCCAGGCACATTACTTGTTGGTGACACAGTAGGTCCAAGAACCCAGCTCTTCTTGCTCCCAGTCAGGGTATTTACTCTGTGCACTTGGCCCCTTAATCCAATGGATCAGTTTTACATGAGCTCCAAGTTTGCCACAATAGTCTCAGATGTGCTTGTCATCCAACCCAGACTCCTCTGCTTTGTTACTCTTTCATGCTACCCTTGTGGATAAAAGGTCAACAATGAGTATTCTCAACCCAATGGACATACTTATGGATCTTGCCTCGAACTCTTCATTCAATGAAAATCCTATTTGGAATCTAGATAGATAAAAACATATGAAAGTAAAATGCTCCGATTAAATCAGGATTATGATATTAGTAGTCTGGTGTGCTCACTCACACTCTTCCGTCCATGATGGGTTCCAGGGAAACCCTGGGGTTCTGTAGATGGCATTTAAAAAACTAACATTTCATGTCATAATTTTCTGCCTGAATAGAACTTTATTGAATGAACGTAGAAAACTTAATTGACTAATCGCCTTTTCTTGGGCATCTAGGTTGTTTCTGATTTTTCACTAAAAAGATTTGTAAGAAATTAGATATTTGGTTTATGAAAAGCTTCCTTTCATATGTGTTGGTTCCTAATAGATTTTCTGTCTCGAAGGTGTCACCTTCTTTCCCTTAGGAAAGATATCAAGATTAACCAGGGCTCGATATGCATGCCTACATTTATCAGAGCCATGGAATGAAGTAAAATATATTACTATTCTCTGGCAGTTAGGTCTTTGGAGACAGTATCTCAAGTGAAAGAAGAGAGAGGCTTCAGGTATTGCTGGATCAAGGGCTTAAATTACATCATCATGTTTGTCACTTGGGAATCTCATTCTCAATACTCTGTCCCTCTGTGCGCTGGCCTCATGCTCACATATACAGACAGGTTTCTTTCACGCAGCCAGAGAAGGGAACCACCAGTAGCCACATGTCTCTTGCAAAAGATTTTCTTTCTGTTTTTTTTCTTTTAACCTAATACTTTCCTATCAATGTAGACTGATAGTTCCTGTCTTTTGCATACTCTGTTTCTCCAGATCATTCTCCACTTTTCCTCACCCTCTTATAGTAACTGCTTTAGCCAGGTTTCCTTATCCTCTTGCTTTCACTGGGTTTGACAAATGGGAGACTACATTAGTTTTCCTAGGGGCTGCCTTGATTCAGCACCACAAACTGAGTGGCTTAAAATAAGAGAAATTTATCATCTCTCAGTTCTGAAGGCTGGAAGCCCAAAATCAAAATTCAAGTTTCCCTTTGAAACCTGTAGAGGAGAATCCTTATTTGCCCCTCCCACCCTCTGGTGTTTGCCAACAATCCTTGGCTTGAAAATATATCACTTCCATCTCTGCCTCTGTCATCACGTGGCCATCTTCTCTTCCTGTCTGCCTTGGTGTCTGTTTTTATAAGGACACCAGTCATAATGGATTAAGGGCTCCACCCTGCTCCAGTATGACTTTAGCTTAACTAATTACATCTGCCATGATCCCGTTTCCAAATAAAATCATATTTTATGAGGTACCGGGGGTGAGGACTTCAATATATCTTTTGGGGAGAGGGCGACACACAATTTAGTCCATCCCAGAGAGCAGAGAGAAGAGGAAGGAGAGAGAGGGAAGGAAGCAGAGAGAGGGAAGGGGTTGTGTCTTTATATCCCCAGGTTACTGAAACCCACGGCCTTTGGAAATACCCTAGCTCCTGACAGAGGGCTCTTCTGGGATGCAGGTGACTTCCTCCTCAAGCCCAGTCAGGTCTGCGGTGGGGGTTGGGGGGATGCAGCTTTATGAGCTGCTAGCCCTCTGCTTCACCATCTTGATTTCCTGTCCTTCAGCTCACTGTCCTACTTGAGCATACCTTCTCCCACACCTCAGAGGGTAGAGCTAAAAGGTACGTGATGTGTCATCGTTACAGCCCCTGAGGACTCGATGTGAATGGAAGCCACTTGAGGGTGTTGTCCACGTGCGGACTCTGTGGAATCTGAGGTAACAGGTTTGGGGTGTTTCCCAAGGTGGTGCCTTTCTAAGGAGCATCCAGGCTGCGAGGTGAGCATTGACAGACTGTGGAGGAAGTGGCACCAGGCTAATGCTGAGCTATTGCTGGAATTCACCACAGGAGAGAGAGAGAGAGAGAGAGAGAGAGAGAGAGATCACCGGTGCGATGGGCTAGAGGTGCACAGGAACAGCGGTGAAGAGACCCAGATGACCTCTTTTGTGATGTCCCTCGTCCAAGGCCCTGCCAGATCCAGACTTTAGAACAGTAAATGTTCTGTGAGGTGGGGCCAGAACCACCTACTTTTGGATGAGGAAGTAGGAACTTTAAAAAAAAAAAAATCACCCTTCCTTGCCTCCTCAAATGTCTTTTTACTAGAGTCTTAACCGTATGTAATCACCTTTTTTTTAAAAAAAAAGATTTCATTTATTTATTCATGAGAGACACACACACACAGAGAGAGAGAGAAAGAGAGAGAGAGAGAGAGACAAGGCAGAGGGAGAAGCAGGCTCCATGCAGGAAGCCTGATGCAGGACTAATCCCAGGACCCCAGGATCACACCCTGAGTTGAAGGCAGATGCTCAACCACTGAGCCACCCAGGTGCCCCGTAATCACCTTTTAAAAAGGTACATGTCACCTTACGAGAGTACTGAGGTTTCTACAGCTACTTTGGCCCATCTGAGGCCCGATTTTCCTCAAGGCCTCAGACACAGTGGCCCAAGGTCAGTAGACAGCTGAGAAGGTTCAATTTCAGGGGTCCTGAGAAAGGATTTGATGGTTGCCATCTACCTCCAATGCCCATGGGCTCCCTCTCTCAGAGGGGCCATCTTGGTCGCTGCTCTTTTCCCTGTGGTCTAGAAAGAGCTATCACAGGCTGGGCCATGGCACTCTTCCACATGAGGAAGCCCTTAGCAAACTTTCCAGCAATTAGACTTTACTGCAGTATACAAGTTCTGTGATGCATATACATATGCAGGCGATGGACTGGAAACACAAGACAAGAATCTGCCCCTTCACAGAGCCTTTTTGCATTTTCTGGAAGACTTGGTCCCAAGGAAGGGAATCCCAGGGAGTCTCCGGGTCGGAGGCACTTGTAAGGTCCAGGGAGCTCACTTTCCTTGGCATCTGCAGTTGGCTTGTGTGGGTGACAATCCCTTAGGCCTTTCTGTGAGGTCATGCTGCATCAAGGAGGGCAGGCTGTGTAGACGTCATCCTCACTCCAGCCTTCAAATTTCACAGTGATTTATGGAGGTGCAGGATTCAGACACAGTGAACACTGACAGTGAAAATATGGACCAAGGAAGAGGTATTTCTATGCAGCGTCCACCAAAGAAGAGTCCAGGGCAGTTCCCCTACACAAGGAATGCAGAAGGCCCACCTCCAACACCACTGCACAACCCCTTTCTCATTCCCAGTTTTACTCCTTTCTTTTGCTCTCCTTCCCCGGCCCCCCACCCCACCCCCTGCTTTCCACCCCTTTAACTTGTTTTTCATAAAGCAATCTACGGAAAGGCCGCCATGGAAAGGTTTCATATACAAGAAATTACTATTTTTATGCATTCCCCCTTAGGGTACACTCCAGCACAATCCATACTTTTGTGGGCATTTTTTTCCTATAATGTTTGTAGCCAGAATATGGAACCAGCTTCGAGAAAATTAAACAGAACAAGGGAAGCCATGTGCCCCGCAATTAAAGGAAACACTCCAAGTAGCAATAGGAACCCGACAGGACAGTGCACTGTGCCAAGGGAAAAATGTGCAGCCGGAAAATCTGCCAAGTGTCCCTGATTTGTAAAGATTTTTTTCCATATTTAGGTAAATTAATGTAATTATTTAATGCCTCCTGCAATGGTAATAGGATTGCGCTTGGGCCTTTTCAACATATGGTGCTGGCACCAAAATCCTCTTTGAGGGAGGAAAAAAGGTGGGGGGGGGGGGTGTATCAAGGCTCAGATCTCATTTGCCGGTTTTAATGTTGGAGGTCGGCCTGGCCCTCAGCCAGCTTGGGGTTGGGGGTGGTGGTGAAAGAGCTGGGGCAATTGATTCGGGCCTTTCACCAGTTGGTGGGGACAGCAGGCACATGTGCCACCACTGTCACAATCGATGCTTCCTCCTCAACAACTCTGTGTGTTCATTTATGGAGCCTGGCCTCTGGATTTGGGACCCATGGGCATGTAGTCTCTCCTCCAAGACCTCCACAAATTACTGAGAAAGTAGGAGTTCCTTCACTTTCTCTTAGGTTACTTTATCTTCAAAGATGTCACCATTTCTGGGGCACCTGGGTGGCTCAATCGGTTAAGCGTCTGCCTTTGACTCAGGTCATGATCCTGGGACCCTGGGATCAAGCCCCCTGGTGGGGGTCCCTGCTCAGCAGGGAGGCTGCTTCTCCTCCCTCTCCCTCTGCCCCTTCCCCTGCTTGTGCTTTCTCTCTCAAAAAAAAAAAAAAAAGGTGCCACTTTTTCTAACATTTCTGTTACCAGATCTAGATGCAGGGTCCCTTGGAAGGTTATACAGATTGTCCCATGGCCCAGAGTCTTCCCTGTATGGGGGATCTATCTACTTAAAACTGTACACAGCAGATGGCAAATCCATTTAGATCCAAAATTTGGATAATCTCTTCAGAATAGAGCATCTATTCTGTGAAGCTAAAGGCCTCCTCCATTGCCTGAAAATTAATCACAGCAACAACAGCATTTAATTTTTTTAAAAATTGAGTGCTTAGTTTATGGACTAAAGAGTCTCAGATACACTGCCTCTTTGGCACAAGGCGTATCATTTCAGAGGAGAGATGGGAAAACTCACATAAAATAACAAGAAACATTTGGGGACAGGATGAATAGTGTGGTGTGGGCCCCTCCTTCTGGGCCTTAGAAAGTTGGGGGGAAGGGCACCTGGGTGGCTCAGTGGGTTAAGCATCTGACTCCTGGTTTTGGCCCAGGTTGTGATCTCAGGGTAGTGAGATGGAGCCCCATTTTGGGATCCACACTCTATCTATTTGAGATTTTCTCTCTCCTTCTGCCCCTCACTCCCCCCACTCGCTCATTCTGTTTCTCTCTCAAATAAATAAAAATCTTTAAAGTACATATGTAAAAAAGAAAGCTGGGAGGAAAGAAGTGGTTATGTGCCAAACTTGAATTTGATTAAAGACTTGCTTAAAGAGATAAAAGGGGAAGATCCATTTCAGGATGTTTATGCAATGCTAGGGACCCTGAAATGCAAATGGCATTGAGAGTTTATCAAGAATAGAGTGGAGAACACCTTGCAGGGAGGGAAAAGCATGGTTAGATGAGCAGTCTTGGAGAACTGTAAAAGCAAGTTTTCCAAGGACTTCTTAATATTCTTTTTAAGATTGTTATGTGCTTCAGGATCTCAAAAATTTTATTCCCCTTTGATAATTTTCACCTCATGATGCTACCGTGTTCTTTCCAGGAGAATTCCTACTTCCCTCTGGGGATACGTCAAGGAATTGATATTTATTTGGGTCTACTAGCACGAGTTGAAGGATTGGACCACCAGTGGTCATCCTTGGCTCCCACTGAAGGCCTCTGGAAGAGTCTTTCACATTTTATTTCTTGCTTTGATGGAAGCACCCTTGGATGGAAGCTAGCTTCTCAATCTGAGTGTCCCAATGTCTGTGGTAGTGACCAAGCAGGCTGCGTCTGTGTGGGATTGTCCCATGTTTATCCCAGATGCTGTGATGGCTTATAGCCAGTAAAGCTGGATTGTGGTGTTTATGGATCCAGGCTCTGAACCGAAAGCTGCCTTTCTCAATTTGTAAATCTGAAGCCCAGGCTGAGGCACTGAGAGAATGCTTCTAGGTCCTTGGGGAGCCATTAAACATTGTCCAATTCTTGAACTTAGGTACTTTCAGCCAAATTCCAGACTGTGCATAAGTGAGGTTCAATGCTTTCTTGCCATATGACACTCCTCCCATAATTTTGTCCATCACAGGTTGGAAGAGGATGGGAGGGAAGGGGGAAGGGGCATGCTTTACAACACACTAAGCAGGAGAGAGATATATGTGTCTGTACTATGGAAGCATAGCATGAGGATGTGTTAAGCAATACCTGGAGGTGGACAGTGCTCAGCAAATTAGTGCTTAATGAACATTAGCTGAATCAATGAATGGATGGAAAGATGAAATTTTGAGTCCTGGGTTCTTGACTTGAGCTTGTTCTTTAATATTTTGTGATATTGTTAAGTCATATTCCATCTAGGATTCTCTATTCATCTGTTGAATGGGTAAATTCCTCTCTGCTTTCTTTATTTAAATAGATTCAATGATCACATAAAATTATAAGTGGAGGGTTCCTGCTGCTGGAATTGGTGTCACACAAAGAAAGGGGATGGCCATCATCACCACTGAGAACATATATTCTTGGAGGACTCTCCAGGGTAAACAATCCATCTAGTCATGGTATTCAAGACATCATCTACACAATACTGGGACTTTTCTACCTCTCCTTTCCCAACACTGGATCTTCAAGCATATCTGGACATTCTGGATTTCTTTTTCTGTGTAGGTAGGATGAAATGAAGATTGGGAGATTATCAGTGAATATAGACCTACCAGCATGGCATGGCTACTCCAAGTCTATCAGGAGCCTTAAACCTGAGTTCCTGAGTTGAATTATCCTGAGAATTTTGTTTTTTGGTAGTTCTCTAGCCTAAGAAAGCTTGTAAATGTATTAGAATAAGATCTTCTTGGTAGAACACCTATCATTCATTCAACTAACATTTTTGAGCTGCTTCTCTGTACGTGTTAGCAAAATGCTAAGCTAAGTGATGGGCATTTCAATCATTATCTTGAGAAGCTTATAGTCATGCTGGTTTAGCAAACAGATAGTATTTTGAGTGCCCACTTTAGTCATCTGTAATCTCAATTTTTTAAAGAATTTATTTATTTACTCATGAGACACACACATACACACACACACAGAGAGAGAGAGAGAGAGAGAGAGAAGCAGAGACACAGGCAGAGGGAGAAGCAGGCTCCATGCAGGGACCCTGATGTGGGACTCGATCCCGGGACTCCAGGATCACACCATGGGCCGAAGGCAGGCGCTAAACTGCTGAGCCACCCAGGGATCCCCTGTAATCTCAATTTTAAGGATTCCAAGATCACATAAAGACTGATAGAAATGCTATAATCAATTAACAGTATTTCCAATGGGCATAATAGGGAAAGCAACAATATATTTGTTGCATATTAATGAATGTAAAAAAAAAAAAAAGATACTATTCCCCAGTCTTAGGGCTGAATGTCACTGTTCAGGATAATCCTAGCTGCTCTAAAAACAAAACAAAACAAAATAAAACAAAACAAAAACCAAATAGAATGACTTAAACATAATAAAAGTTTATTTCCTACCCACATCATGTCCAAAATAGATCTTCCTAACTGGCTATTACCTCACCTCCAAGCAGTAATGGAAAGACCCAGGCTCCTTCCACATTGTGGCTCTGTCATTCAATGTGTGATTTCCAGGTGATTGTGGTTTTCTGCAAAAATCCAGCAGAAGGAGAAAGGGAGATGGTACAGGTCTGAAAGAGCCACTCATGCCTTCTGCTCTTATTCCACTGGTGATATTCCATGAGCCCATCTACACAAAGGAAGCAGGTGAAGGGACATGGCTTCCTCTCTCAACAACTGTATACCACCTTTGTTGGACTGGGAGCCACTGCTTCAAACACTGTCTCGAGATTTTCCAATCACGCCTGCCTCAGCTTATTTTCATCTTCCCTACAATGATCCTGGCTTCTTTTATTTGAAGCTGGAGAAAGTCTAATCTGTGTCTTTATATATAGGTATTCTCTTTACCAAGTTTTCAAATACAGTCATTTCCAATTCACTTCCAACTTGCTGTGAAGCAAACCCCAGAGACAGGTCACACCATTCTCATTCAGGGCTCTGCCAGGTGCTGTCAGGAGGAACTATTTGAGGAAAAACACCCAACAGGGTGTACAGTCATAAAGATTGCCTAGACTTTGCCCCAGGGGGAATGCAGGGATTTGAGTTTCTCTTTGCTAAGCCACTCACTGAGACTTGGCCTTTACAACTCAATGTTTGAAGCTCTGGGGCTGCTTATATAAACATGCTATTCTAACAGCACCTGGCAGCCCAATATAAAATTAATTTTACTGTATCTTACAAGCTGTATAGAGCCTTTATGGTAGAGGGCAGCATTAGGTCTTTACATAAAGACTAGCAGATAATTTTATCTAATTTCATTGACTGTGGTTAAATGTTTTTTTTTTTTTCTTTTATTTTTTTTTTCTTAACCCCTTTTGTTGCTACTTCCAAGGCCCCTCCCAGTCTCTCCACCACTCTGTCCACGAAGCACATGGGAGGAGTCCCTGGGGGACTGAGTCGTTCCTGCTGATTATTCTGGAGTCTCTGTCCCTGATAGTTGACTCCAGTTTTTCCAGGAGTAAGAATTATGGTCAACCAGCATCTGGACCCCTCCTGCATGGATAGGGCAGCCCAGTCAAGGCCAGGATAAGCCTCTTGTAGGATGTGTGCCTTTCTCTATGCTCTCTTCCCATATCAATCCCCACTCTAGAAGAGGAGGCAGAAATACTTAGTGGAAAGAGTATGGCAGGACTAGGTTTATATCTAAACTCTCCTTTAACCTGTTGTGTGATCTTGGGCAAGTGACAACCTCTCTGAATCTTGTCTTATTCATTGGCTAAATGAGGATAAACCTTCCTTCTTTTGGTGTTGTTATGAGATTTATCTGGGATAACCTAGCATAGTACCTGTAGAACATCATGGGCTCAGGTATTGGTTAGGGTAGAGTGATGTTACTTCCTATAATAAACAACCCCTAGTCTCAGTGCCTTAAGTTAATTTAAGTTTCTTTCTCACTAACTAAAAGCCAGCGGAGTGTTTTTGGTGGGGCAGCTCTCCAGAATGACCATCTCCTAGGGAGTGACTTGAGGTTCCGGGCATTCACACACTCCTGATTCCTCCAAGCCATCTTCTATGGCCTTGGGAAACCTGGCTTCTAGTCCCATAGCTGCAGGTGTGGGTGGGGGGTGTCTCCAGGGGGTTTACCAGCCAGACCCTGAAGTGATGCATATGCATGCATCATTTGTCTCTGGAGTCCATTGGCCACGGTCTGTCACATGCTCTCACCGGGATATAACTGATGAAGGTAGGATTTGGGGAATGTAGTTATCCATCTGGAAGAAACGAGAATCAGATATGAGTGAATACCAGCAGCTACGGCAACCAGTAAGGGTAAATGGTCCTCTCCTCTCATCCCTAGACACCATTCTCTGCCTGAGTCTAGACAGAGCTCAAAGAGCCTCCTCAGATTCTGGCCACGGCCTCCTCTCTGCTCCCTCTGTGCCCCAGTGTACTGGGTCCTTCCTCCTCTTTCAGACTGGCACAAAATACTGCATCCTGGTGAGGGGAATCTGGCTCTCTGAGTGCCCATGAAGGAGATGATGTGACCTGCAAGTGATCGTTTCCACCACCAGTAAATGGGAGAGAGGGCTGGGCAGGTAAATCCCTTTTCTCTGTCCTGTGGCCTGTCCCAGTGTGCAGTCCCTCCTTGTAGCCAGTGGGGAGGGGGCTGCCTGCTATGTCACTTTGTGGTCTATGACAAAGTGTAACTCATGTGCTAAAGCAAAGTCTGCATTGCCCCACCTCTCCCCCGTATCTCCCCCTCACCATCATGGGCTTGTACAATCTCAGTGCGAGGTTAGATCTTCATTCTTGCCAGAGACCATTTTCTAGATGACCAGAGCTGAGATATCCTTCTGTTATTTATTCTCCATTCTATTATTCACTCCCCCACCCCCTCCGGTTTCTGAGTTCTGATGACATTGGCCTACTTTGGGATCCTCTGAAGAAGCATGGCTTCCTCCTTGATCTCTCCAGGCCTACACTCATACCTTCTTTCTGCTTGGGGCCCTCTTTATTCTGGAATGCAATTCAGTGTCATTTTATTGACTCATCCTGGACCTCTCACCGAGTGTCCTTCCTTGGGCCAGCCTTACCTCCCCTCATGTCCAGACTTGATTGAGACTTCTGGTTGCACTTGGATTCACAGCCTGTACTTTACCTTCACAGCATGCCACAGGTTGACATGATACATTTGTGGGAATATTTTATTGATATCTGTTTTCTCTACCAGACTATAAGCTCTGTGGCATGTGGAATGACGTTATTCTGTTTTGCTCTCTCCTCCGTTACCGGCACCAATATGGCTTCTAGCACAATGTAGGAGCTTAAGAAATATTTGTTGAATGTCAATGGCTTTCGCATGAGCCTCATTTCTCCTCTGACCCACTGTGAAGTAGCACAGAGGAACTCTCAGGGCCTCCTGGGATGGTCTGCAATTGTGGGATCAGATATCAGTTAATGTGTAGAACTTAGCAACATCTGAGAACATGGGCTACTCGTCTAGCCCCAGTTCAGGACACCCAATCTTTTGGAACTTCCTAAGAGAATGAGATCTTTTCGTTGACAGCTAGGTGCTCTCAGTAGCCAACAGTCCCTGGAACGATTGTAGGCAACTTAAAATATTGTTTTTGAATATACATGACTGATGGTACTATTCTGTCCCTGTCCACTCCTCTTACCTCCTTACTTGGGGGACCTTCTGTATGTGGGCTGTCTTGACACATGTGATCAACTCCTTAGAGGTATATTTAATGACAAAAATAGTAGCAGCAATAATAATAACAAAACACATTTATTGAGCACCTGCCGGGTATTTGATATTTATTGGCTTAGGTCATCCTCCCAGTTCCATGGAAGGTCGATGAATAGGAGTCATTTGCTCAAGGGCAAAGTTAATGAGCGGCAAAGCTGGGATTTGAACTCACCTTAGTTGGATTCCCAAGCCTGTTCTACACTTTTCACTCCATCAGGCTGCCTCCACTTGAGCCCCTGAATTATCCTACAGTATCAGTAGCCATCAGGTATGCCACAGAGTCAAGGGGAAGGGTCAAGAAGAGTAGTTGCCTGTGATTTTGTGGTTGGTATTTCTCCAGTGGGTGCCCTGCTTCCTCGCAGGGCTGTGCTCACTTTCCTTCCCAGTGTGGATCAGGATGCAGAGAGACCTCCCTCCCCACCCCCTCGTTCCTCCTGGGGCCATTCAGCTGACAGCTGCGGAAAGGACGCTCCCCTGCTGAAAAAGGGTCCATAATTTCCCTCTGGCAAGAGACTGCAGTCCAACTTTGGAGAGGACAATTAGCATGCTCTCAGCTGGAACAATGGGAGCAGCAACAGATGCTTCTCATCCCAGGGATGCTCCAAGCCACAGCCCCTGCTAATGGGAGGCTTTCTTCTTCCCTGTGGAGGGAACCTGGCAGCCATGCCAGCAGCCTAGGGGCGGGGCTGGCCCCGAGCTGGTAGGAGAGAAGCAGGATCAGAGCAAACCAGAGGAGCAAGGGCCTGCAGGCATCTAGTCACCACCTTCCTCAGGGGGCTGGGTACCATGCCATCTTCCTCCTGGAGGAAGGAAGTACTCAGGACTGGCTCTGCTCTGATCCAAGGTTTTGGCAAACTCTAAAAACTGTGGCCAAATGCTTCTGAACAAGCAATCCAGAGTGGACAGTTGTGGGTTTGAATCCTGCATGCCATTTACTAGCTGTCATCCTTGGAAAAATCTATAACTTCTCCAAGTCTCAGTGTCTCCATTTATAAAACAAGGGAATAATAGCACAAACATTGCAAGTTGGTTTAGGGGGAGGAAAGAAAATAATACATGAAAACAGCTTACGTGAAAGTTGTAAAAAATGCTTCATATAAAAGGGACTGCTTGTGTTATAGTCACTTTTCTCTCCGGGGACTAGCACACAGTATGTGCTCAATAAACATGTGATCAGACGTAGAGCCATGTAGAGGCAGAGGAATCTCTGGAGATCCTCTAGCTGAGGATGTTCAGACAGTTTACTTGGAGGTGTGTCAGGGGATCTCAAAACATTCCTTTTGATGTTTGTTAACCATATTAATAACATACACTTTAGCCTGTTAGTTGACCCCAAACATGTTAAGTTGTGTTGCCAGGCTAACTCCCTTCTCTGAAGACCTTAGAAGATGGCTTAACTTACCATTTTGGCTAAACTGGAGGTTCTGAGATTGTAAAATGGGCATTTACTATTTGTAAGTGCCTGTGAGAATCCCCTTGTTTCGCCATGAAAACAAAAATTAAATATAAATCAAATGATTATAGTGGTTATAAAGCTGTCCAGCTCTTCCATTACCTCAGATTTAGTTGGCGTATATGAGGGCATTGGTGGTTGGGCCAGAACAAGTGTACAGAGAGAGATGTGCAGCCAGTGTCCTGGTTACAGTCCCAATTTCACACCAGTGATTCTTGGACAAACCTCTTTTCTTACATGTCTGAAATTATGTCTTCAAAATTAAGGAGATGGAGAAAATGAGTGGTACTCGGGCTTTATTTTTAAGCAGCAGAATCTTACAAGGAATCCCAAAGAGAAGTGGAACTTAATTAGTGTATGCATGTCATGTACATTCAAGTGTATAGCATTTACTTATGTCAAGTTTGTCAAGAACAATCATATGCCCTAATACAAACCAACTATTATATTATTATATATGGTGATAATGAAGATGCTCATACCTGCCTCAGCTGGGCATATTCTTTTCTTGCCACTGGGGAGAGGGTCCCCCAGAGCAGCTCGGTGCTGCCACTGCCACTGTGAAAGCAGAAGAGCCCTCTGTCAACAGGGACCAATTATTACTCAAGGGCTTATTAGATTTCTCAGTTGGAAAGAGCAGCCATTCTCGGCTCCTTCTAAGGAGCAGCCCTAGATGCTTCCCCTCCCACATGATCCTGGGCCAATAGCCTGATGTCTTCAAAGCCAGCTTTCCAGGACTCCACCCAAGCAGGCTTTCTGAGAAACTCTGATGTTATCTTGGGACAACCTCTTGAGCGAGTCTGAGGAGTCCAAAGCCAGAAGGGCAGAGGTACAACTTTACTCCCTGAGGGTAGGGGAGGGCCCACATGGTAGCTGGCCAGGCCTACCAAGAACTTCTTGGAGACTTCTGGCACCAAGCCTTGGCTTCTTTTGAGTTAGGGAGCGGTAGATATCTGCTCAGGGACCCTCCTGCAGATGCCACCTTGTGGCCACCCTGAAATGTCACCTGCGTTTATCTGGACTATCAGGAGGAAAACATCTGCCTGCAACTTGCTCACTTATGCAACCAAGTATCAGGAATACAACAGTGGTGAGGACAGACAAGACCTCTCTCGTCATGGAACCTCCTTTCCTGTGGCATGGGAAAACGTTATGTAGGCCCCAGATGTGATGGTCAGTTTTATGCATCAGTTTGGCTAGGTTTTAGTACCCAGTTATTCCATTAAAATCCAGGTGTTGCCATGAAGGTATTTGGTAGCTGTGGCTCATAACTAGAATCAGTTGATTTTAATTAGAGGAGATTATTCTTGACAATCAGAGTGGACCTCATCCAATCAGTCAACTGAAAGGTCTTAATAGCAACACTGAGGTTTTCCTGAGGAAGAAGAGTGTGGAGAGCAGAAAAGTCTGAGTTGAGACCTGGAGGGTGAGGAGAAGCTAGCTGGGTAAAGATCAGGAGTACAAAGAACCAAGATGATAAATCAGGTGGTGCTGATGCAGGAGGAAGAGTTGTGGTAAAATTGGGTTAAAGGGGTGGGGAGAAGCAGTTGGGACCAAACCAGGAAAAGCCAGGAACACCATGGATGATTGTATCCATGGCCTTCAATGACAAAGGTGACCATGGGAGGGTTTTATTTGGGGACCTTAAGGAAACCACTGAGCCTGAGTTCATTTCTAAAAGGGAGATTCTTGTTCCATTCCCAACCAGGATCCTTTACAGACCAGCAGTGGGCATCATACAGCATATGGTGTGTGAACACCTTTTCAAAACTAGAGTGCATTTTCCCAAAGGGGAACAGAAGACTTTTATGAAGCAGGGAAGATGAATGGAAATTGTGGCCAGTGGAGCTCAATTCCCTTGGATTAAATATAAACCTACTGGAGAGAGTCATATACTTTGGCTCTCCGGGATCTGGGTTGGATTTCTGTGTACCTTAAGTTGGCCAGCTACACTGAGAATGACATGCCCCAGCTTTGAGCAGAAATCCCCTTCTGAACAGTCCCTCTGACTTCTGACAACTGCCTTTTCCTTACAGAAGTCCCTCATGCTTCCAGTCCCTGGACATCAAAACTGTGGTCTGTGTCCACCACTAAATCAAGACGAAGCCAGAGTGGGTTTCATCTTGCACTCGTTATGTCATTAGCCCTCAGAGATCTCTGAGGTGGCCTCAGTAGGATGGAAGTATTAGAAAAGACATATTTGGGGATAAAGAATTCAGTATAACAGGGAAATTATTGGCTCACATAGTTAAAAAGTCCATAGGTATTTCTACCTTAAGGTATGATTAGATGCAGAAGAGAGGATCAGTGCTGTGAAAATTGTTTTCTTTGCCACGTCTCATTTTTCTGCTGTATTTGGCTCCCTTCCCTTGTAGGAGCAACATGGCCACCAATAGTTTCAGAAACTCTAAGGGAAAGAGAACACCTCTCTTTTGAAAAACTATTGCTGATCCCATATCAGCATATCCCTTGGGTCTCCTGCTAGTGTATTTGTCATCCACTGTCAAGATTTCCCGTGGTGGAACTGGAAAAGTCCTAGTTCAGCCCATGGACCTCTGGTGCATCTGACATTCCTTGACTCTCTGCCAGCTAGCTTGTGCATAATCCCTGTTCCATCTGAGAACACTGATGGACGCTTCAAAAGTTCATTGTTGACCTAGGAGATTTGATAAGAGTGGTGAAATGTTGTGTGACACAACGTACAGGCAACTCAAAGCCAAGAGGTACTAAAGAAGCAGAGCTCATCAGGCCCACTCTAATTTCTATGGAATGTTTGATTTTGCCCCATACAGGCATGAAGAGGAGAGTGGGAAGAGGCTTTCACTCTACCACTGTTCTCTCTTTCTAAGAATCTTCCAGGCTCAGAATCATGCCATCAGCTCAAGGCAGCTGAACCTCAAAGGATATTGAGCAAATCTGACCTATACATTGGATAGATTTAAACTTGAACACAAAGTTGCATTGTTTTCCATTTGTTTATCTATTTTAATTTTATAAGTCATGTGTATATGATGTACATAAAAATAAAGGATATAAAAAAATCAAAAACTTACAAATAAAGGTATAACACCCCTTTAAATCCCTTTCTCTTTAATCTTGGCCTCCTCTTACTTCCACAGACATAGATACCATTAACCAGTTAGGGAGGTGAACTTCCAGGCCTTCTGTGATTTTTCATATAAGGAAATGATGTACTCCTGGAAAAGAAATAGTACTGTTTTATGATCTATTGACTTAACATATAGACATTTCAGCTGTATATGTTACTCTGAAATTATCTTTTCCCATTCATTCTTGTATCTTAAAGGAGATTCCATGTTGACAAATATAGATTCACTTTATTATATTTAACTGCTGTGTATGAGTAATGGTTTATTTAACAATTTTTGTGTTGATGGATACTTGACTCATGGCCCTCTTTTTTTTTTTTTTTTTTGTCTCTTATGAACACCCTGTACCTGTTTTTGGCCACATGAATTTTTCTTTTCTTTTTTTTAATATTGTATTTATTTATTTGAGAGAGTGAGAGAGAGAGAGCATGGGCAGTGTGTGTGTGTGTGTGGAGGGGGGGAGGTGCAAAGGGAGAGGGAGGAGCAGATTCCCTGAGCCTGAGTCCCTGAGTAGGGAACCTGATGCCGGGCTTGATCCCGGGACCCTGGGCATACACTTAACTGACTGAGCCACCCAGGAATCCCTGGCCACATGTATTTTTCTAGGATAAATATGGAGAAGTCAATTCCTGGAACATAGGGTAAACACACTTTTAATTTTACCAGGATATTCTCAAATTAACCACACTGTGACATGACTAAACCAATCACCACTCCTGTTGGATTATCAATTCTTTAAAGAATCATTATTTTCTATATCTTGGCCTCTGTGGTTTTTCAGACTCCATTTTCCTTAGTTGTTCTCCATCCAGTTGTTTCTAATCTTGGCATTTGTGTTGATGGCACTGAAGGTACGCACTGGGTATGCTGAGCAGACAAAGATAATTGATCAGAGAAGTAGCTGACAGCTCGGCTTCCATTGCACAGCTTCAGAAGGATGCTTTGCCCGTTGTCTGTTTTCTGATGTAGTGCCGGCTACTCAAAATCAAGTGGCTATTGGTTGGACTTTGGAAAGCTCTTTATTATAAAGATATACTTAAAACACATTTCTGCCCATATATTATGTGGACTTTCATCCCTTGTGTATTTTCCTATATATTTATTTATTCCTTTCTTGTTTTTTTTTTAAGATTTATTTATTTATTTATTTATTTATTTATTTATTTATTTATGATAGACAGAGAGAGAGAGAGAGAGAGGCAGAGACACAGGAGGAGGGAGAAGCAGGCTCCATGCCGGGAGCCCGACGCAGGACTGGATCCTGGGACTCCAGGATCGCGCCCTGGGCCAAAGGCAGGCACTAAACCACTGAGCCACCCAGGGATCCCCTCATTTATCCCATTCTATTATATGTTTAAAAGAATAAAATAGCAGTTTCCTTAAAAAAAAAAAAAAGATAAAAAAAAATCAAGCTACTCTGCAGGCAGCATGGAAAATGAAAATATAGACATTTGTCTTCACAAACAATCATAAAATGGGTCAGCTTTGCCAGCATTTCTTCTCCACACAAACACTTGGTTGCTGGTCCATATTCAGCTTTCTAGAAACCACTACTCACTCAGCTGGAGAAACAGGCACATTGAAGAATGGATCTAAGAATCTAAGACAATCTTACATTCGATTTCTGGTACACATTTTCCTGTTAACTTTTAACATATGTAGCCTGAAGGCATGCTTCACACAAATCTCCAACATTCTAAGGAACCAATGATCAGTCAGAGAAATGTGTAAAGATTTGAGAACACGCGCAATTTTCACTTTATATGTTGTTGGTGAGTAACTATTCCAAAGGTACTTTTCTCACCACTTGGCTGTAAAAAAATCCGTAATGTGGTGGCGCTCTGACAAAGTTACACATTTAATGAACACACCACCCCAAGGAATATTTCTTCAAATTTGATAACTGCTTCACTTGTATTCAAAGACATGCTAACTAGAGACTTTGAGTTGGAAATAATTCTTCAATTTATCTGATTATATAGAGAAAATAGTCAACAATCTGTTTTACCTTAGCTCAGCATTTATATCATTTGAGTATGGGCAAGGGTGGGATTTAGCCTTGATCAATTGAGAAGGAATTTGGTAACTAAGCAATCAATGTAAACAAACATTCATTGAGAATGTTTATGTAACTCTGTTCTTTTTCCTGACCCCCTACATAATTTGTTGTATGTCTTCCTCATGTGGACAGATCATTCTATTGCATATTGTTATTATAAGTCTTGTCTGTCTAGTTGGGGTCCTTAAGGGCAAAACACCCGTCTTTACCTTCTTTAATCACCCCCATGGCTTCTGTTGTGGGGTGTGGTAATTAATAGGCACCAAATAAATGTTGGCTAAAATGGAGGACGCTTCAGAAAATTCCCATCCACCAATCAATTTCTTTCTTTTTTTCTTTCTTTCTTTTTTTTTTTTTTTAAAGATTTTATTTACTTATGCATGAGAGACATAGAGGCAGAGACACGGGCAGAGGGAGAGGCAGGCTTCATGCAAGGAGCCCGATGTGGGACTCGATCCCAGGTCTCCAGGATCACACCCTGGGCTGAAGGCAGCGCTAAACTGCTGAGCCACCCCCGGGCTGCCCCACCAATCAATTTCAATAGACTAACTAGAAAATTCTTATCAATCCATTAGGCAATTCTCCTAAAGTATTTGAATATTTAAAAATTTTGAGTTATCTCCTATGCTTGTATCACCATGAATTATCCTCAAAGTTACATAAGAACAATTGCAATCAAATAGCGATAAGAGGTGCATGGGTTAGGATACCTTCAGCTGCAAGGCACAGAAGAACCCCAACTCAAATCAGCTCAAAGTATAAGCAAATTCTTCATACCACATCATGGAGGTAATGAAGGAGGGTGGCTTCTGGGTTGGCTAATTCAGTGACTGGACAGTATCATCACCAAAGACCTTTCATTTTTCAGTTCTGAACTCTTTAGTGTACTGGCTTTGTCTTCAGGTTGACTTATAGAGAAAATAAGATGATTTCTTCTTTATGCCTCATTTTGAGAAAGGAAAACTTTCCCAGAAACCTCCAGGTTTCTTTTCCTGTCTTATTGGCTAGAATGTGTCACATGACCAATTTAAGTCAATGACCATCTCTTTTTGTATCTGGAACTGGAGCTAGACTTCCTTGAAGAGCCAGACCCTGAGCAAGAGAACAGATAGATGACTAACTGGGGCTCTGTTTTAAGCAGGAAGGCAGAGGACATTAGAAGGCAGCTGTTTATTTTCTGCTACAGTATGTACAATTGAAACGAGAAAACTGAAAATGTCGAACTATTGCACCAAACAGCGTCTGCATGCCCATAGACTAGAACCAAAACAGAAGCACAGAGACATGAATAGGGCTACATGCACAGGTCTGCTAGGTGTTCATTTCCACTTCTGGGAGGCTGAGAACCAAATCAGCTTCACTTCTTGAAACTAGGGACTCTGCTAGCACGTCCCCTCCTGTAAAAGGAAGCTGAAAAAGAAATGCAGTGTCTTCTCCTGGGCCTGTGGCTTCCAAAAGCTAATTATCTACAAAGGTAGATGGAAGCACCTGCAAACTCCCAGGCTAAGACAGCAGCCTGGTCCATGACTGGATCTTAAAATCCCTGATGTTCTTCAGCCAAGAGCTGTAACTCAAGGTGTGGTGTGGTGCCCCAGGTGGTATGAGCCTGCGGACTGTTTGTTACTAGTACATGACTAGATAAATACAAAAGCTAGGAGTAAGCATTTGTAACTTTTATAGCAATTTGATATGGTCAAGACACACTAGCAGGTGCTAGTATGCTTCTATAATTCATTTTTATTAAATTTTACAAAAGCACCAGTCCTTGAGGGACTGGAAGAAAACTAGTCCATCACCACAGATCATGTGAGGAACATTCCCTAAGCCTAGACTGAGTGCCTAAGTGTTCTGGAGGCTTGGCAGGAGATAAATACAAAATATCTGGAGAGAGAGAGAAAGACTGACTCAGACTGGTAGAAACATGAAAAACTAAAGTAAGAGATTGCTCCTCAAAATGAGCCTGCAGACTCAAATCCCTAATGTGTATGGAAAATTGGTAGATAAGAAAGTCAATATTTGGAAAAGAATTTATTCATGGTGAAATAAAATAATAGAAATAAGTGAAAATGACTTTAAAATTAGTCTACTTAGAATCACTAACAGGGTAGGGGCCCCTGGGTGACTCCATTGTTTAGGTGTCTGCCTTTGGCCCGGGTCATGATCTAAGGGTCCTGGTATCAAGCCCCAAGTCAGGCTCTTCTGCTTGTCCCTCTGCCCCTCCCCTGCTCATGCTTTCTCTGAAATAAATAAATAAATAAATAAATAAATAAATAAATAAATAAATAAATAAAATGTTTTTTAAGAAAAGAATCATTAACAAAGTAAATAAATGCATACTATTCACATAAGAAATTAAATATAAACCAAAACAGGCATAAATAAACTAGGAAAAGGAGGACATATGAAGAAAGCAATTAGAAATTCTGAAAATACATTGAATCTGAAAAGACAAGATACTTTGGCACTGGAAGTAATCATTAAAAATCAATGACGTAGAATTGGGAGATTCAACAAGCACACGGACGAAATGGCAGTTCAACATTTGGTACATGCACACGTATGGCCTTAGCAGTTTTCATAACAGCCCCAAACTGGAAGCCACCCAGGTGCCCTTCAGCAGGGGAACGGTTGAACACTCTGTGCTAGCTCCATGCCAAGAAATACCACTCAGCAACTGCAAAAGAATTATTGATCCACATAGCAACTTGCACAAGTTACCAGAGAATGATGCTGAGTGAGAAAAGCCAATGTCAAAAGACTACCTACCAAAGGATGTTGTGTCTGTAGCATGGTGGAGAGCAGGTTAGTGGTTACAAGGAGTTACAAAGGGAGTGGGGTGGGAGAGAAGTGGATGTGTCTGTAAAAAGGGCTCTGTGAGGGGTCCTAGAGGTGATGCAAATGTTGGGCATTTGACTCACATGCTCAATACCCCTGTGGTGAGGTTGTACTACTATTTGCAAGACATTTACCACCGGGCGATCCTTGGTCAAGGTACATGGGATCTCTCTGTATTATTACTAATAACTGCATGTGTATCTCAAAAGGATCTCAAACTAAAAAGTTTTCATAAAGTTTTTCATGACAAGTCATGAAATGGTATCTTCAAAGTCCTGAGGAAAATAATGGTAAACACAGATTCTTAACTCTGTCTCTCAATTATCTTTAGAGGGAAGCCACTAAAAAAGTAACAAGTAATTGATAAATTCCAAACGCTCTAGGGAAGTAAGAAAAAAGATGAGTGAAAATAGCGTTAATAAGACCACAGAAAACAGGAAAACAGCAGGGGAGGGACAAAGAAAATGCACTGTAAATAGAAGACAAAAGTAAATAGATGGAAATAACCTCCAAACACCGTAAATCATAATAGGTTAAACTCATCCATTAAAGGGCAACAAATGTTAAATTGTATTTAAAACCTGAAATAATGTAACATAGAAATGTTAAAAACCAAGAAATGAAATAAACTCCAGGAAGAATTCTTTTTTTATTGGTACAAGAATATTCCTACAGGACAATATAGAACTAGAAACAAAAAAGCCTTAATAAGCATAAAGAGAAGAGAATGAAAAGAAAAATCCGATAATACGATACAATAATAATGTACTTGTCTATACTTGAGAATGTATCATTTAGTTGGGAAAAAGGAAAACTGCAAAAAATTAATGCACTAAAAGAACATAGACATAATAACTGTTAACATTTGAAAACGTGCAACTGGAGTCTTTTAGACACCTTTATATAATATATATGATTCTTTGTCATTGAACATCTTTCCATATCAAATCATCGACATTATAATCAAGATTAACGTGCATGATTATAGTCACTATTGAATGAATATATCATAATTTATTTAACCAATCTCCTGTCATTAGACATTTAGACTTCTTCAAAGTTTACTCTACTATAAACAACTCAATGAATATCCATGAGCAAACAACACTTTCACTTTCCCCACTATAAATAATACATATCACGATGCCTTTGAGACATATCGCTTCATCATTTCCTAGTGGTGCATAAGGGTGCTTATTTTATTAGCCGCTCATTAACACTGGGCACTTTCTTTCTTCCTTTTTAATGAACATGAAGATGATTTAATTTTTCCGGACTCTATAAACAACATAATGTATGGCTCTTCTAAATAATTTTCTGCAATTTAGGGAGATCAGAAAGGAAAGGAAAGAGTACCTATTACTTCTCACCAGAGATAAGAATGATTAAAATTCTGTGTATGACTTGCTAGAATATTTTCTTTTTTACAAAATTGGGGTTATACTATTTTTTCCACTTTCAAATTAAGTTTAAATTTGCCTTCAAAAAAAATGCAACACTTTTCACGTCCAGTTTTGACAAATGTCTATAGTTGAGAAATCACCACCACAAGAAAGATACTCTTTCCTCTAGTCCAAACCCCTGTTTTCCATCTGTATAGGTTTACTTTTTTCCAGACCGTCACATAAAATAAAATCATGCAGTATGTAGCCTTTTGAGCATCTTTGTCACTTCATATTCTTTTTCACTGATGTGTGATTTATATTTCTTACCTTTTTGCTAATTTTACTGATAACCATGACATATTATTCTTCTTTTACAATTTTACATTTTTTATTACTAGTGAGATGAAACATATCTTTTATGTTTTGGCCATTAGAATTCCCTCTAAAGTGAATCACACCGTCTTCCTTTAAAACATACCATGAAAGAGGCAAATACTGTATGTTTTCATTTATATGTGGAATCTAAAAAAAATCACACCCATAGAGCCAGAGAGCAGAACAACAACAGTCTTTGGGGTGGAGAAGTGGGGGAAACTGGGTGGTGTTCAAAGCACACAGACTTTCGGGGATAAGACGAACAAGCTCTGGGGATCTAATGCACAGCATGGTGGTTACAGTTAATAATACTGTATCATATCTTGAAATTTGCCAAGAGAAGAAGGCTTCAGTGCCCTCACCACAGGGAAAGAGGCAACAATACGAGGTAATGGATGTGTTAACTAGATTGTGGTCATTGTCTCACAATGTACCCACCTATTAAATCATCATGTTGCACGCCTCAAAAAAAAGTCACACCATACAACCTAAACATATACAATTTTCATTTGTCAATTGTACCTCAATAAAGCTTCAAGAAAAGACTCTGTGAGTCTCGTTTTCCTCAACCTCCTCATCGCTGCCCATCGTGATGTGGTTTTACTGTCTAGTATTTGAAGACTTAATTGACCAAGAAATCTCATCTGTGCTCTAGTTTATATTGGCACTGTCTGTGTGTGATGGAGGTTGAGACACATGCCTCTAACAACAGATGGGCATTAAGCCAGGGCCTTAAGCAACATGTTGGTGGCAGTGGCAAGAAGGTGGTTCGAACCTTTTCCACCAGAGCAGGTAGGAGGGGTGTTTGGAAAACTCAACATGAGAATTCTTTCTCCCCAGACATCTTCGAACCAATACAATGAAAATTAATGAGCTTGTATCAATAAACATTTATGAGGCTAGTTTCAGGTTAACAAAGTAGGCCCTTCAGGCAAAGTCCATCCACCTGCCAGGCTGGAGAGAAAGGTCATTCTTCTGGCAGTTTCAGCCATTTTGCTCTAGAGAGACCATACAACTCTGGAGTTAGGGGCAAAATATTCAAAATCAGCTGGTCCTGGGTTCTGTCTATGAGGCCTACCTGTCAAAAGAGAATGACAACAGTCCCTACTTCCTAAAGAAGGCAGTGAGGTTAGGTCTGTCAGACATCTCCTGCAGTATCTCACATATATTGAGAATTACTGCACCCAATTATTGGTAGCTGTTGCCATTACTTGGAGTAAGAGTAGCTATCCCATAGGTAGATCCAGGGTTCAGATGGTTCATGTGTTCTATCCTCCCACCCAGACCAAACAGAAGGAGAACAAGAGAAACAACACGTTCTCATCACAGCACACATTTCAGTGCTGTCTCTGGAAGTATTTTATGCCTCCAAATTTCCTGCACTAGAATCTGAGTGATGCTCCATGAGCACCAAGCCTTGATCATCAGTAAGTCTTTCCTGAAGTGTTAGACCAAAGTGGCTTAGCTACCTTTAGCTTCCCTATGAAGAATTCTCTCTATAGACTCAGAAACTAGAGCAAAGGAACTAAACAGTGTATTAAATATGAAGCACAAGAGGTCTCCTGATGCATCCATGCCTTTATCTCCTAAGTGTGTGCTAGAGTTGAAAGACTATGGGACTTGGGGTCTAAAGGACCAAGGGTACTTAGTCTCCAAACATCAATGTCCTCATCTCCAGCCTCAGATTATGATAAAGATCAAATGGGGGGAAAAGTCAGCCACAGACGTTTAGTCCCTGTCCTTCTCTCTTCTTTGTTGCAATTCTTTATCACTTTGGTTCTGGATCATATCATTGATCTTAAAACATAGCATCTCTTTTCCTCTCCTATTTTTGCTCTTTCTGTGACTGGAATTTCTAGCTTGATGAAGACTCTTGAGGGTATGGGCTGTGGAGGTTCTGGGGTATATACATTCTCTATACATACAGACTTGTTCAACTTAAGTGTGGTCCTGCTGCTGGCTTGTGCTTTCTTCTAGAGGCGATGGTTCTCAACAGAGATGGAAATCTGCAAGGGATCTTCTCAAAATGCTGCCCACCCCCAAGTACCCTTCTATCATGAGCTCCTCCAGGCCTGACAGGGAGCAGGGTTGTTACACAGAGCCGGTCAAGTAAATTTTCATCAAGCCATCTGGCATAGAGCTCAAATGCTAGAGGCGCCTTTTATTCTTACCAAGAGGTTGCTTTTTCTTTAGGGAGAGGCGGGCCTTGGTGGTACCAGTCTATTTTCTCTGGCTCCCTTGTTGACACTCCAGGCACCATCTTCAAAAGCAGTATGTGCTTTTGTGTGGTAGAGAACCAGGAGGGGTCCAATTTTGCCATCAATCATATTTAATAGCATATGCTATTAATGTAATTTTGTTATTGAAGATTCTTAAATCTATTCAGTGGCTTGTACAAGACAATTATGGTTTTTAAAAAGTACATGCATGCAATCGGATATCACCTTTAATTAGAGCTATAGCAATTAAATATGGTCATTATAAATGTAATATAAAATATTCATTCCATAACAGTTGACATGACATTTCTTTCACTTAAAGGAAAATGACATTGGAACCAAACAATGAGAATTCTTATGAATTATTTGGTATCTTATAAAAGCTTATCCTCTAGGAAGACGATGGGAAAGAGTACACAGAAGGAAGTTGTTGCCATTTTGAACAGTTTCCTTGGTCTCAGAGCCAGGCTCAGCTCTACACTCACATGGCTCCTACTTTTAAGATCTACTCATTGCCTCCAGATCAGGCAGAGTTCAGATTTTGGACATGATTAACAACAAGACCCCCCACGGTCCTCCCCTAAAGTGAGGGCAGGAGTCTGAGACACATTCCCAGCAAGTTCTTACCCTGAAATCCATAGCTCTTTCGTGGAGTGTTTTGCTTTTGGATCAAGACAAAATTAATGTGTGCTCAATGCTAAAAATGCTTCCTTGGAGGAAGTCTGTGGGAGGTGAGAATGGGTTAAGGGGAGAAACACCTCAAGTTCAACAACCACCTAATCCTATTGTAGATGTCAGAAGGCAAATTTACTAAGCATTAATCAAGAATTAAGATGGTTTGATTAAATTTTTTTGGTAATAAAAAACTCCAGATAGAAATCCATAAAATACACTAAATAAATCAAATAGTAATTCTTCTTCCCCAGAATCTGCCTTAGTACTGTTGTGCGTTTTGATGTAATTAAAAAGTGGCGAGAATTTTCCTTCCTTGGAAAAACTAATGGTCTCAGTTTATGTTCCTTTATTGTATGTTCTCTGGTCATTTTGTGACTTGTCATTTAAGAGCCGGGGAAAGAGGCTGCTTTGTATCAGGAGAAGATTTCTACCGTCCCCCAGCCTCACTGCTACAAACATATTGGCCGGGGAAGGATATAGAAAGGAACTACAGAAGGTGAATAACGACTCCTCCAACAATTTAGAATGTTTGAAGTTAATTATCCTACTCTGATGACTGGTTGTCTAGACATTTTAAGTATTTATTTTGTGGTGTCCCCTACAGTTCATAATTAAAGACCTAAAGGAAGGCTCCCGGAGGTTTTTACTGGCCAGACCAGAAATTACCCACACAACATACTGTGCTTGGGCAAAACACAGGAAGAAGCTGCATTCCTTTTTTTCATGCAGTCTGATCGGAGGCAGCGGCTAGAGTATTGACTGTCTTTGAACCACAGTGGCATTAATGAACCCGCCTGAGATCCATGAGGCTCAGCTAAGGATCTACGCCTGGGATCCAGTTTGTCAATTGTTCCTAAGAGACAGAATAGGATGGGACAATCTGTTAGAGTCATGAGTTCCCTGATTTATAGTCTCCTGACATTACATATGCATCACTCAGGAACATAACAGGAGGCACTGAGCCGGAATAGGCACGGTGAAATTGTTCATTCATTCATTCATTCATTCATTCATTCAATAAGTCTTTGCTCAGTGCCCCTATGTTAAAAGACGAGTTAATATTTTTGGAAAAAGCTCAGTGATTGGGTGTGAATCTCGGCTTTGCTACTCATGAGATGTGTGACCTTGGGCAAGTTGCTTAACCTTTCTTGATACTTTGTCAAGTGGGAATAATCATATTTATTCTCCCATGATTGTTAGAAGGCTTAAACAGGAGAAGATAAAATTCACTCAGCATGATGCTTCATCAGCTAGCATGGAGCCAAATGCTTCATAGCAGGAGATTTTCAATGCATGTAGATATTTGGTATTGATACAACCAATGCCAAGGTGACGTGGAAGTTGTGAAGTTGTGTGCACCTGTGATGGCGTCTACAGTTCTGTGAAGCTCTTGAATCAGGAGTCTCAGGGTTACACTGATGAAAAGATTCAATGAGTGTCCTCTGTGTTAGACCTTCTCTTACATGCGAAAACTAAACAAATCCCCTAAATGTAGCGAAATAACATTGAAGAGAGGCCAAAGCAGGTGTTAAGGCATCCAGACTGGAGCAGATCTCAAGGGGCTGGAAGGACCCAGGGGGGCTTCATGGAAGAGGCAGGATTGGTAGGATAGGCATCCTGTAATCGCTCAGAGACTGTACTCTCCCTTGTGTGCCTTCAGCCTGGGCCTCCTCTGGGCTCCTTCTCCTGGAGCCCCCAACTTCCAGAAGAATACACAAGACTTACTACTCACACATACACTCAGATACAGGCAGAGCTTAAGTGAAGCCTGGGCTGAGGCCAGTGTATTTAAATTCCCAGGTGTGTGTATGTGAGTGTGTGGAGTTGCAGTTCTCTCTACCTGTTCTCCAGACATTTCATCTCCGACTCTTTGCTAGGCCTTCACTTCATGCAGCACCAGTGCCCCATGCAACACTCCAAGGCTGCACTCTCCTTGGCTGCTTCTCTATGTCCCAGAGGATCCCAAGTGCCCCTGTATCCAGGAGTGGGAAAGTTAACCATAAACTTAGCTCCAAAGTCTTCAACCTTTATTGAAGCCAGTGCCAATGCTTGTCTTCCAGGCCTTTCTGCACATATGGCTGGAAACACATTTTGAGGACTCTCTGGAGAAGTAAAAAAAAATGGCCACGTCTTCCTGAACCACATTCGTTATGCCCCTCAGATGGGTGCTTTTAACAGCTGTGCTTGTGGACAGTGTTCGCTGAGGGTAAGAAAGTACTAGCTCCAAAGGGAAGGCTGGCTGAAGACAAGGGCTCTCTCTGGGCCCCAAAACTTAGCACATGGATAAAGAGTGGGGTAGAGATGGGTGAGATGGACAAGAAGAGAATTGAATTGATGAGTGAGGAAATGAGAGATGAAAGGTTCCATTCCAAGATGGAGAGACTCCATTCGTGGACTTTTGTTGGAACTCTTGGAATAGAGAAGCCATTTTCACAGGGATTGCTAGTTATAAAGAGGATGCAGACTCAGAATTAAGGCAGGCTTGCACATGGGGAGACACTGCCTGAGCCAAGAATTGGAGGGAAGGTGGGAGGGATGGAGAGTGAGAGGAAGGGAGAAAGAGAGACAGACAGACAGACAAACAGTTTTCCAAAGATATTATTTGACCACCTGCTCCAGACCCACCCAAGCTCATTACATCTTGGACTTTTCTGCCACATGAATCAAAAAGCTCCATTCTTAACTCTTTTTGATCGTTTGCAAACAATAGTCTTGATTCATACAACAATTGGCCTGGTGGATATTATTCTTGTTTTTCTTTTGAAAATATAGCAGAAGAAAAAAGGTAGGGACACGTATTTTATGGTATATTCCACAGCTATTTATATTCCACAATAACATTTAAGGGGGTTGGAGAGGGAATCGGACAAACAATAGTCCTGCCTTACATTAGGATAAGCTTCTTTAAATGAGGTGGTTATCCCCTGGCTTGATTGAAAGTCATCATGGTGGGGAAGGGGGAGGTTATCTAGGAAGCGGCAGTGCTGGGGGGCAGATAAGTTGGATTCTCGTTCTCTTTTGGGGAGCTGGGTTTGAATCCCTATTTTTGAGTAAATAGGTACATTGGTACATTTCTTTTTCCTTAATAAACTCTCTAAAATTAATATCCATCAATCCCTCTCATTTAGGTATTAGAAAAATCTTCTTTGGGCAAAATGTTCACTGAGGTTCACTATTAAAATATCCCTTCTGAAATAATGTCCAGAATATTCCTCCAGGTAGGAAAAAGTGGATTTTAAACAGCTCTGATATTTCCCCCTTTGTTTTATCAATACTGCTTCATTTTAGCATGGGCAGGCCAAACAGCTCTGGCTTCATCCCATGAATTAATGATTCTTCAAATCAATTTAATCTGGAGCCTAATAAATTTTCCTAATGACAAATCAATGTCAAAAATAATGAAAGAAGGAGTGATTCAATGTGTTTGCCCCCCAATCTCCACTTCCCTAAGCAGAGATGTATTATCTGAAGGGCAGATTTAGCATTTTCTCTTTCTACAATGCATGACACTTTTTCCTATGCACGGTGAATCGTCAAAGTTAAGAATACAGATTTCTTTCACCTCCTGTGATCAGATGCTAGTATCTATACATTATGCTCCTCATGTCTGGTCTGAGAGTCAGCATCAGAGAACTAAGTACCTTAGTGTTGCTTGCACAGGCAAACAAACAAAAAGGATGGCGATCATGTGTGAGTGTGTGTGAGAGTGGGTGTGTCTGTGTGTGCAATACATGTGTTTCTGGAAAATTTTTAAACAACATTAAGAGACGAGGGGAGGTGATGTATTTATGTAATGGAGAAAATGGTTTGCAAATGAACAAGATGGCTCCATACTTTGTTCCTCCTGAGTTCTGTTGCTTGAAACAAATATGTAATGACACTATTAAACTAGTATCACTTCCATCTGCAGGCACTTGGTTGATAGCCCCACAGAATTAGCCAGTACTCCATAAGAGCCTGATATGTGTCCATCATTGCCAGGTGCCATCAGTAGCCAAGGAGATTAAATCTCAACCCTATGAACCTTGTAACCAAGACCAGGTATGCAAACCTCATACATACAAGACAATAAAAAAAAAATTGGTGGGTGTTGATATGATGACAGGGGCCTCTCAAGTTCAAAGTCTAGTGAAAGGTCAGTTGTGAAGGAAAGTAAGAGGTAAGTCATGTGTAAGAGGCTGAGATGCAGGATTTAGGCAACAGGGCAAGGTTGAATGTGAGCTGAGAGCAAGGACAGGATCCTGATAGACAAGAAGATTCTTCTTCATTCTAATGGGAAGAGACACCAACCTGTACATGAATCTACGTTCTTAGGAGCCATCTATGGTGTAGACTCTTAAAGATGTGCCAGGCTGGTGAGGGTGTTTTTGATTGGATAAGGTCTTTCTTCAAGGTATTCCATTTGTAAAGGGCAGTGGAAATATATGCTCTGTGTGTTTATCTTAATTCTCTGGACTACTTTCAAGTAGTGCTGAAAGATACGGGAGTAGCAGGGACCAAGGCAGATGACCCCAACAAGACTTGCAACATCGGTCTCCTGGATGTCTCAGAGGCATTCTCTTCCAGGGTCATGAAACTCACGCCTCATATGCCCACCATAATGGATGTGTTTAATAATGCCCATTGCCCTTCTGGGAGCGAGGTTTGAAAACAGTTCAACCTTTCCCCTCTCGGAGCTGAATGGCATCAAATATTTAAGGCTGGAACTCACCCTTCCCCTCAGTTGTTGTTTAAAATGGAGAGAAAGGAGAAATCCTAGTCTTAATCTTGGCACCCAGAGATGCTGATTTTTCTCGTAAGCAGTTATTTAGAAACCAGTTATGGATTGATGCAAGTTAGATCAAGCTCCCAGGACTGGGGAGCTGGACTTGACAATGAAACCTACAGCTCAACCTACAGCATGATTTACTGCAAAAGGAGGACTGGTCCGTGTGATTCCATTGATGGCTAACTTGCCTTTGGACCGAGAAGGACAACTGTGTTGGTCATTCTGGGTGAGACTGACAGGTCTGCACAGGTTGGAGGCAGGGTTAGGACACAAACAAAAAACCAAAAAGAGGGAAGACCCACTCAGAAGTTTCCCTACAGCAGCATGTCATAGAGTGACATGCTTTCACTCTATGGTGGGCTTGAAATGCTTTCTTGTCACTTATCAACTAAAAACTCAAAATCATGATTTGAAAAAAGGAGGATCATATATGGCTTCCTTTCTTATAAGTTAAATTGAACTAAAATTTATTTCTATTTGAAATATTAAGATGTCACTTGAGATAAATATTACTAGGTTGAAATGCACTGGGAACTGAGGCCTGTCAGCAAAGACAGAGGGTTTCCTTTACTGCTGCTCTTGGCGAGGTCAATGGCTCCAACTCAGAAGCATCCCATTGCCCAAGAAGGCAAGTGAGTACCGTGTTTTTCATTTAAAGATTGCTCTACTTTGTGAGCACCATGAGAGACATGAGAAACACTTTTACTCCCTTCACTATCCCCAATGTACCTAGCACAGCTTATGTTTTGAGAACTCTGTTTATCCAGCACATCACACGTTATGTGACCATGGGACAGGTGTGTTCTAGTGGTATTTCTTGTCTTGATTCTACATAGAGTGTGCTCTGGGAACTGCACCATTGGCATATCTTAATCCTTCAACTTCACCTCCCCTCACTCTAGCAGCTCACATGATGCTCAGCATATAGCAGACACTCATCATTTATTCAGGAATCCTTTTTCTTTTTTTTTTTTTTTTTAAGAATTTTATTTATTTATTTGAGAGAGAGAGAGAGGAGAGAGAATCTGAAGCAGATTCCCTACCGAGCACAGGGCCCGATGCAGGGCTTGACCCCACGATGGCAAGATCATGACCTGAGCTGAAACTAAGAGTCAGATGCTTAACTGACTGAGCCACCCAGGTGCCCCAGGAATCCTTTTTCAAAGTGCTTTAACATTCACGATTTTATTTGACACTTGAAACAAAAACTCTTAATCTTACAAAGAAAATGAAAGGTGGAGTTCAGTGGCCTGCCTGGTGGTAGACTCTGGATCCTCACTGTTGTCTGCTCCCTCCAAAGCACATGCATTTTCTATTTCACCAATCCAGAAAGCATCTGGACGAGAAACAAAGTTCTCCCAAAGCCTGCAGAATGAGAGGCCCTGAACGCATAAAGAGTTTAGACTCTTTATATCTCTACTTGCTCTGAATGCCCAGGATGAATGTCTCCCTCCCTGGCGTAGTCTCGTCTTTATGTGCTCAAATCTGTAATCTAGACGGTGGAAGTGCGTGCCGGCTGAATGGGGTATCTGCTTCCCTGTCTGGTTTTCTCACTTTCCGTTCATATTGTTCTGAGAGTCTCAGCTAATGGACCAGTTGGGGCCCTCCGATCTGCCTTGGGCTGTGCTGCATTCAGGTCACAGCTGGCCTAGATGCCACGATGCCAGGAGAGATACGTTGCCCTGCAGTGTACCCCGACCAGGGCCATGGGGTGTGCAGGAAAAGCAGACAAATGGAACATGATTTCAAGCCCACCAAGAAGAGACATCCCCTGACCCAAAGATTCCTGGGCTGGGAAAGGTGGACTGAGAGCTGGTGAGGCAGGAAGGCCAGAAGATCCCATGGGTATTCAGTTTTTGGTCTCCACCCTGTCCATGTTGCCAGTGCACCGGCATATCCTCAAGTACTCTCGAATCCTCCTCCTTCTTGGCACCATTGCCCATAGGCAGCCACCCTGGGAGGTGCATACCTTTGCCTGACTCTCAAGACCCCCCAAAATATAGCCCTTTGCTCCCTGTGCCCGGTTTGCCTGCCACTTCTCCATGCAGGACTGCTGTTAGCCCGACACCACCTTGGGTCCAAGGTCACCCAAGTCCACCACTGCGCTATTCCCTATGCTGTGTTCCGGGACACACTCTGCGGGGGCCACGCTGCCTCTCTAATTCCCACCCATCCCTAAAACCCGATCGAGTTCCATTTCCTCCTTGAAGTGATTCCCCACAACCTTGGCCCTACCAGGTTCTCTGTCTGACTCAGGTTGCTTTCCTCTTGGCTGGTGAGCAAGTACTCAGCCCTGGATTACTCCCGGACAGTTCCATGTGCACACTGCCTGCCTCACCAGACAGCTTCTGAGCTCCCTGATGGTTATTATATATCTTCCTGCACCTGTGTCACCACCCCTATCCTCTTCCCTACGTGTGGCCTGATGTGAGGCTTGCCCCAGCCCTCTGAGCCCTGTTCAGCCCTTGATCATGGCCCGGCATCCTCCAAGGTAACCCTGAGGGGGATCTTCTTTAAATGGGCACAGAATACAGTGCATACAGTGCAATGTCTTGAGTGATTTTTTTTTTTAGACTGATTTTAGCATCCCCCCCCTTTCCTTAAGTGCTTCCCAAGCAGCAGCTATTTCTAGTATGTACTTTACTTAAATTACCTGATTTAATTCTCCCAAGAATCCCGTGAGATCAAGGAACAGAAGCTCAGAGAGGTTAAGCAACTTGCCCAAGGTCACAGTGGAAGCAGTCAAGGTGAAAGTCAAGGAAGAGAAGGCTCCCCCAGCCCCTGGTAGGATTTCTTCTTTTTCTGTTCCAGCTTCTTGAGGTTCCATTGAACTCATTTCTTCTTTAGAACGCTCGGGGTCGAGAAGCAGATTCCGGCCACCCGGTCACCAGCCACTTGGGCTCGGAGGGGTGGCCTTGGACAAAGGACCCCCGGAAGAGCAGCTTCCGGCAGTGCTGCCCCCCACCCCCTGCCTGTGGGCTGGGAGCTCTGTGGTTGCTGCCCCTTCCGCCTGCATCTTCCAGGGCCCGGACCCCTCCTCCGCCTCCAACCCCCAGCCCCACCATTAATGAGAATCAGAAGGAGGGAGAGTGGGGACTTGAAAGAGTCATTCCTTTCTTATTTATAGGTCTCCACCGGAGGACCAGGGGCAAGGAGTGTGGTCTCTACCCTGAAGCGAGGAGCAAAGCTCTCATAGGGGGCTGGGTCCTGGCTGGGCTCGGCCTGTGACCCCTCGTGCCTTAATCTCCCCAGCTGTACAATTAGGTAAAAGTTGGGCTACAATGAAAACCAGATGTTGCATCAGGAGCGAAGTCTCCTGGGCAAACAAATTAAATAATAAATAAATGCTTTCGGTTTTACTAGCGACGGGCCACTCTGTACCTCCTCCCAGGCTCCAATTAGAGTATTCCTGTTGTCTCGTGGAGTTTTAAAACCCAAGTGTAAATAAGAAAGAGTCCTGGAACGCCAGAAATGCTTGCCAGGTTTGATTTTATTTTTGTCGGTTGTTTGGCTCACGGTTTGGTTTGATGCGGTGTCGCAAGGCTGTTTTTTTTTGCAAATCATCATAAGTTGAATTTTACATTCTGGTGTAAGTGTGTGTGGGCGGGGGCGGGGCACGATTCACCAGGTTGTAACCCTTTTCCCATCATTTGGGGAATGTCCATCGTGGGACGTTCTGATGTATGAAGTACTTTGGGGGATTACAGAGATGGAGCATGTACTTCTCTCCATCTGCCAAAAACCCAAACCAAACCCAAACCAGAGGGACTCCCAGCTCTAGGGAAAGAAGTACAGGGCTTGGACCTGTAGTTCCAGCCATTCACTTGGGAATCTCTCTGCAGTGTTTGTATCTGCTTCTCAGCCTCAGCTCCATGTCCAGAGATAATCATACTTGGTTGTGTAAAGAACTCAGAAGGCCTCAGACACATTACTTTCATTCATCCTTTAATTCGTGAACTCATTCATTCATTCGACAAATATTTATTGAGCACCTGTTACATGCTCGACACTTCTCCTGGCATGGGAGTGCAGCTGCAAACCAGCAGACCAGAGTTCCTGCCAATAGAAGGACTAAAAAAAACAAAATTCTGATTTTACAACCTGTTTTTGGCATTAGGGCTCCAGTCATTCCTATTTAACCCTTGGAAAATTTTCAGGAAAATGTGTGTTGACTGACACAAAGGTGACCGGTTCAGTGATGGCTATCACGTGTGACTCTCTCAAGGCCACATTTGGCCTAAACTGTATCCACTGACACAGTTACATCCCTGGCTGTTCCTTAGTGAGCACCTACTATGTGCCAGACACGGTGTGTGGGGGGTAGGCATTCTGTATACATCGCCTCCTTTTACCCTCACTGCTCTAGAGTGAAGGAAACCACACTTCCAAGAGCTGCATTCTACCTTGGGCAATTTCTCCTCTTCCTGCTGGCTGCCAGGAAGCATGAGGAAATGTCTAGAAGCTATAATAATATCTAGATATTTATCCTAACCTACTGGGTGCCGTATACTGAGTCGGCAACTTTCTGCCTGTTACCTTATTCCATCCTGACAGTATCTCTGGAAAGGCTGCTACTGTGATCCCCGTTTTACGGCAGATGACATGGTGACTAATCAGGATGAGGTCCCATGTCACACGGTTTGCAGGTGACAGAGCTAGAATTCACAGCCGGGTCTTTCTGATGCGTAAGTCAGCATTCATTCCCCTCCTTTTAAGCTTCATGTTTTATAAACAAACAAGCAAATGTTAGAACTAAAACACCCAGCCTCGATGGCTTTGCTTGGTGTGCCTTGACCCTGTAAGGGCGGGACTTCTCACCACATGCTCTAGGGAGTCCCATGTCACCTGAAGGGTACTGACTTTCTCAATGGTCAGATGACAACACTGAAGCCAAAAGTGATCCCACAAATTTCCCAAGGCCTTCCTGAGCAAAAACAGAGGAATTTCTTGGGTTCTGCCCTCAGTGGGTTTCTGTCAGAGAAACTGAATAGAAAGACCTTCTGACACAGCATTCTCTTGGGTAGAACATGGGTGGGGAGGGTGCAGGGGCAAAGCTACATTAAGAACCACCTTTGTTTCCATCCTGTTCACGGTCTTCAGTCCAGCTTCAAGCTCTGAGGCAAGTCTGTATCCAAGAAGGATATGTCTGATGGGGTTTTTTTTTGGTCCTTTATATTTATCTTGTTCTTGGTTTTGTATCAGAAAGAACATCTAATTAACAGCAAAGATTTCTGACAAATGGATATATTCTTATAACCACCTCAGTCAACAGGGAGAATATTTCCATCTTCCCAGAGAGTGCCTTCTTGCCCTTTTGCAGTCAAGCTACACCCCCACCTTCCCCAGGTAAGTGCTACTATAATTTCTGTATTTATCTCTTTCTTTCTTTCTTATTTCCTCCCCTTTTGATAATAATGCACTTCCATTGTACGAACGTTGGTGATTGCAGATCACATATTTCCTGGGTCCTTGTCTTTTTAGCTTGTTTTCTCCATTGTCCTTATTTGGCAAAATAAAAAGTTTGCAACCCGAGGTCTGTAAATTTTACTGGTCAATGAAATCTAAAGATCTATTTTTATAAGAGCAGAAATAATTTGCTCGATTGGGGCCATCAGAGAAAGTATTATGGACAGGAGAAGGTGTCGGGGATAAGGATTCGACATTCCACTTAGGAGATGCCAGAGTCTGAACCAACAAAGTTAACCCAAGGAAAGATCTGAGCGCCACCGGGAGCCGTGCCCAGGTAGGATGTCGGCAGCTGGGTCTGAAACCCCTGCCCCAGTTCCACCTCTGAGCTCCCCTGTGACCCGAGACAGCGGCTGCTGTTGTCTGAGCTCATTACGCTCATCTGTAAGTAGATGGGGTTGGTTAGATGATTTCTGCGGTCTGATTTCTTCTCTGGCCAGGTTTGGGTTAATTGGAACTGATTTCCCCAGAGCTGTGCGAGGCCTGAACTCCAGGCTAGCGTTTCCAGCCCAAAGCAAACACGGTTCTCAACATCAGGCTTCGAACGAGTTCTGTCTAAAGTTTCTTTCCACCTCTTTCTGGGAAGCAATCAAGGGGTCCCTTTTCTAGGAGACTGTAATTTGTTGAAAAGCATTTGATTGTTGTATTGAAAGGTTGCACTGTATGTGTAAAAAGGTGTTTATGAGGCTTCGTACAGTATAGTTAATAACAACCAAGACCAGGGCCTTTATAACAGGGACCCTGGCTGCGAGCATCTATAGTGTGCCTTTCTGAGGCCCGCTAATGTATAATTATAGTGGCTGGTGGTCTGGAATATAAACCTAGGGCGCTTGCTGCAGGCCTGCAGGTCAGCCTTCTGTTGTCAGGAGCAGAGCTTCTGTACCTTTCTCAGGCTTGGCGGAAATTTGCCCCTGACTCTCAGTCCTGTTCATGGGACACTGGCGCACTCCGAGGTAGGCCGAACGAGGCGCATCTTTAGATGTGAAGAGCCAGGCAGCGGGGAAATAAAATAAGTTCCGGTGTTTGTTTACTCGTGCAGGGGAGACACGTGGCTGTAGGGCCAACCAGCTGGAGCTCTTGCCAGGATCAGGACAGTAGCTTCTAACGAGGCCTTCCCACTTGCACTCTGCCCACAGTCTCCACTCCGGCCATCCTACTGCAGGTGGAGTGCTAAATATAGAAGTCTCACCTCGTCTTTCTCTCCTAAACCTTCTTATGGCCCCTCCGTGTTCTCTAGGGCCAAGCCCTGGTCCTCATCATGGGCTTCCAGGCCCCGCCCCATCTGGCCTTTATGGACTTCTCTGGCCTCTCTGCATCTCGCCACCCTTTGTTCCCTGGCCCCAGTTCTCAATGACCCCTTTTGGGTTCCTTCTCTCTCTCACTTCCAATATGAATTTGCACTTAATGCTGTTCCCTTTACCTAGAATGACCCCTTCCTTTCCCTTTTCCTCCCCAGAGTTCCCTGTCCCCTTCTCTCCCTGATAAACTCCTGCTCATCCTTCAGATCCCTGATCAAATGCCACTACCTCTGGAAAGTCCTCCCTGATCTCCTGGACTAGGCCAAGTTCCCCTACCTGATTCATTTATTCTTTATCCCAAAATCACTCCTTCCAGAGTCTCTATTGTGTGTCTGGAATTGAACTACACAGTTTACATGAAGGAATTCACTTGTGAAACATGTCCTAAGGATATCCTCCTTTGACAAATGGAAAACCTGAAGCTCAGAGAGTAAGTACTTTGCACAGGATATAGGAGAGCTGGTGAGAGACTTAACCAGAATCCCATGGCTCCAACAGGCAAGCTCTTCAATATTTTGGGGTTGCATGAGGGAGAAATGGTATGTATAATGCTCAAATATGCAAAATGCAAAATATCTGTCCCCAAAATATTAAAAAAAGGTAGTAAGACTTCAACGAGAAACACAACCTATTAACAGCAATTACTGTTTGGGGATGGCTCTGGGAATGGATTTCTCTTGTCCTTCCAGTTTTTCTCGAATTCCCTCATTTTCTGTGATGAGTGTCTGTTTCTTCAAAAATGTGAAGCTTTAAAGGAAACTCAAGTAAGTAGGATGTGTCTGAAACATTATATTGGTCCTAGAATTACAAAAAAATTTTTTTCTTTAACTCACAGTATCACCACACTAAACCAACTGTTTTCAATTTTCTGTGTGCCTCTCAAGATTCCTCTTTAAAAATATTTCCTCATAGTTGCAATCATAGTATACATTTGTGCATGTTCTAGTTCGGTATTCTGTTCTTTTCCCTTAATATTTCGCTCTGATGATCATGTAAATAATGGTGCAAGACTCCGTCAAGGTGAACCTCATCTACCGTTCTGGAGTCATGAGCATGATTCTGGCATGGACCAAGCCTCCAAGACCAGCACTGTCTTTTGGGTTAACCCAGTCTGCCCTGGCATTCCTCCTTCTAGCCAGTGCCTTAGTCATTCATTCTACAACTATGTTCTGAATGCCTACTGTGTGCCACGCACTTTGCTAAGTATGCTTCAATCTGTCTGTGCCCTTTGACCGTCAACCCCCATGGAATGCAGATCAACTGATTTTGTAAGAAATCTTTCATAGACATGAGGAGCTTTCAGGAATTAGAGAATTACCCATAGGAAGGGAAGGATTAAGACCTCCAAGTGGCTCCCCCTCTTATTTGATAGATTTTATGTAGTGAATTATATAGAACTTTATACCGTTTATAGGATTCAATTACATCAAAATTCACTTTAAATTTGCCAGCACCTGGAAAGTAGAAGGAATTCTCTTCAAGTGAGGAGACCGAGATTCTAAGAGGTTATTTGATTTGTTCAAAGTTTGCTAGTCCATGACAAATGGGACCATACCACACACATGGTGCTTTGACTTGATTTTCTCACATATTCATGCATCTTGGCAATATTTCTATCAGAACAGTAATTTTTTTTTCAAAAATAGTTGCAGACTATTCCAGAGTATGGATAAATCATAATGTCTTTAACTTGTTTCCCATCAATGGATAAATATGTTGCCTCAACTTTTTCATTATTTTCTAATGTTACAATTTTAAAAGTCCCCATTGGGAAAGGTGAACCCTCTTACACTGTTGGTGGGAATGCAAACTGGTACAGCCACTCCGGAAAACAGATGAATATATGGAGGTTCTTCAAAAAGTTAGAAGTAGAACTACTCTACAACCCAGCAATTGCACTATTTAACCAAAGGATACAAACATAGAGATTCTAAGGGGCACCTGCACCCCGGTGTTTATAGCAGCAATGTCCACAATAGCTAAACTATGGAAGGAGCCCAAAGGTCCACTGACAGATGAGTGGATAAAGAAGATTTGGTGTGAATGTACACACACTCACACACACACACACACTCTCTCTGGAATATATTACTTAGCCATCAAAAAGAATGAAATCTTGCCATTTGCAACAATGTGGATGGAAATAGAGGATATTATGCTAAGTGAAAGAAGTGAGTCAGAGAAAGACAAATAGCATATGATTTCATTCATATGTGGAATTTAGGAAATAAAACAGATGAATATAGGGGAAGAAAAGGAAAAATAAAATAAGATAAAGGCAGAGAGGGAGGTGAACCATAAGAGACTCTTAACTCCTGAGAACAAACTGAAGGGAGAGGGATGGGAGAATGGGATAACTGGGGGATGGACATTAAGGCAGGTACTTGTAAGGAGCTCAGTATTATATATGCAACTGATGAATCCCTAAATTCTACCCCTGAAACTAATAATACACTATGTGTTAACTAATCTGAATTTGCATAACATCTTGAAAGAAAGATAAATATGCATTAAAAAAATACCATAACTATTAAACAACTTGTTTGCAAACAGATGAAATAAATTTATTTTTTAAAAAAGAAAAGTCCTCATATTGGGGCTCCTGAGTGGCTTAGTCAATTAAGCATCTGACCCTTGATTTTAGCTCAGGTCGTGATCTCAGAACCATGAGATCAAGCTCCAGACCTGACTCTGTGCTGAATAGGGAGCCTACTTAAGATGCTCTCTCTCCCTCTTCCTCTGCCTTCCCCTTCATCTTGCTCATGTGTTCTCTCTCTCTCTCTCTCTCTCTCTCTCAGTCAAAAAAAAATTTCTTATATTGTATTTCTGAGGAAATGAGTATATTTCTGTAAAATAGTCTCTTGAAGGCATACATGGATCAGTAGATATGCACATTACAAATTTCAACAGATAGTCCAATAAAGGAAATACAATAATACTGTGCAATGACACCCATTTGCCAGAAGCTGGGCTAACTGTTGAAACTACCAATCTTTTAAATTTTTGCCAATAGTATGAGGTCAAGATGATCTCTCACTGTGATTTTCAAACTGCATTTTCCTGATTACCAGTGAGTGTGAGCATTTTTTCATATGCTATGACCCTGTAGTGTCTCATCCAGGAATTACTTCCTAAAGTCCTAAAGCTCTCTCTCGGGAGGGTCCTGGGGCTCCAAGCTGGGCAGGCTTTCCTCAATAAGCACAGGGTTTGTGCAGTGGAATCTACAGGGCAAGTGGAACCCAAAGGGAGAATAGATTAGGAGGGCAGTGGTTAGAAGTAGAGAGAGACAGAGGACAGGACTCATGATACGTCACTTATGATATAATCTGTAAGGGAAAGAGGGCTTTGGATACTTCCTTTGTGTGGTTCTCAGCATACCCCATGGGAGTAGTTGCTTCAAGGAGCTATACTGCATGGTTATGAAGCTATCATCGGATGGCAGTCTGTGTGGGGAGATCTCAAGGAGTTTGGACTTGTCAGGAAGGTGATGGAGCTTGATTATCAGGACCTTCCCTAGCTCAGGCTTCTTCCAGGGCCAGGAGAGGGGACATAGCAGTGGTTTTACATAGTCACAGGAGCTGCAGATTGAATGTTTGTGTCTCCTTGAAATTTTATATGTCAAGCCCTAACTCCCAAAGTGATGGTATCGGTAGATAAGGGCTTTAGAGGCGATGAGGTCATAAATGGAATGGGTGTCCTTTTAAAAGAGGCCGGAGGTAGCTCCATCATATGAGGTGATGCTAGAAGATCACGTCTGGAAGGTGGTTCTTCACCAGACATGGAATCTGCTGACACCATGATCTTGAACTTCCCAACCTCCAGAGCTGCAAGAGAGAAATGTGTGCTATTTATAAGGCCACCCAATTTATGGTATTTTATTATAGCAGCCTGAATGGAATGAGACAATGCTCTCCTGTAAAATTTGCAAATAGATATCTTAATTTCAGTTGGGTAAGGCTGCTGCCTCTCCACTCTAGCTTCCCTTCCATGACACTTATCCATGTTTTGGGGGACTATGGACATTTTCAGGAGCTGATCAGGAGGACACAGAGTTGAGGATCGCTTTAGCTTGTTTTTAGTGAGACATACTGTTGTAGCACAGTGTCCATGGATAGTAAGTTACTGCTTGCTGCTCCAGTGTTAATGTGGGCTTAGGACTGTTGTCTCTGCCTGTGGGGTCAAGTCACTGCATTGTGATATAAAAGTGCAGGCAGACAGTATCTTGAGGTAGGCACATATTCCATGGCACCTGGCCCCAGGAGCAGGAGAAGAAGAGAGATGAAGCAGGTTCAGAAGGCAGGGAGCCAGAAATGAGGCTAGGAGCAATCCTACATTCATCAGATGTGCATGGCTATAAGCAGAAATTTCTGTTCACATTAATTCCTAGTCAAAATAGAAGCTCTTTCCTGTCAGGATATACTAAATAAAGCAGCATTTTATTGACGGCATAATTATAAGCCCACCATAATTTATATGAGAATCCCATGAAATATAATTTATCAGAAACATTGTATTTGAAGAGCACAGACCTGTATCCCTCAGTAAGTACAACTCTGCCCGGCGGTGCATGTTGTCTGCATCCCATGTTTTATTATTCTGATCAACCATCCTAGAGGAATTATCTTTCTATACTTTCTATGTATGACAAAACTCATCACAAGAAGAGGCAAAGAGGGTACTGTCAAAACTGTCGGCAAAAATGGTGCCTCAGGCAGTTCCTTAATTAAAATATTACTTTTTCTGGATGTTGCTGGGTTGTTTTTCTTTTTTAAATGTTTTATTTATTTATTCATGAGAGACACAGGGAGAGGTAGAGACATAGGCAGAGGGAAAAGTAGGCTCCCCATGAGGAGACCAATGGGGGACTCCATCCAGGACCCCAGGATCATGACCTGAGCCAAAGGCAGACCTTCAACCACTGAGCCACCCAGGCCTCCCATGTTGTGGGCTTTTTAAAGAAGTTGTCAGCTTTTTAAAAAAGATTATATTTTTGTATTTTTCTTTCACACCTAAGTTATATCCATGCCTTTGCCTTCTCTCCCTTGATAAGGACTCCAAAATTGAATATACACTTTGAGGAGAGAGGAGGGTTTGGGGTTGGCCACGATGACCTCTGTAGTCTAGACCATAAGGTGGGGTCGTGCCGTCTTTTGTTTAAACTCAAATAACACTAGTCACCTGCAGTGACCAGTATGAAGTAGGCACTCAGTGAAACTCGACTGCATGAATGAACAATGCTTCTAGCTCTAAGATTCTCCTGGAGGATTCTTTTGGGACCTATGGAAGATCAGATTACTGTCCAAAAACATCCACTCTCTTCTCCACCCACATTGCTATAGGGTAAATATACTTCCTTTCCTACTGCTATTGAACTTGACATGTGACTTATTTGAGGCTCACAAGGTAAGAATAGGTTTGGCATCTCTTGGTTTGGGATGCTAGAAAACATGATACAGGCAGAGGCTAGACATGACCTGCCTGGTTAACCTTGCCCTCTTGTACTTCTGCTATCTCCGCGAGAAGAACACGCTTTGGTTAACCCACTGCTCCAAAGAGGATGAGATGCACGTGGGGATGAACCTGACCCAACTTTGCAGTCTGTTGGGCCTCCAGATGAACTGGACTCTGACCCCCAGCCGTTTCCTGGCTTTTGTCTTCAGTTTAAAAGCTAGCCGCAAACCAGACCCTTGTTCAGGCAGAGACATGGGCAAGGGTAAGATGGACTAGCCAAAGGGAGAGGCAAGAAAAACAGCCTTGCAATGCAACCATTCAGACAAAGTCAAATATAGATTTAACAACTAATTATAGGAGAAAGCTGCAAAGTGCGTTATAAAATCAAGTGTTTGCACAGAAACATTTTTGCTAGAAAGCAAAGTGGTAGCTCATTTGCATGTTTGGTATTGTTAGCATACAAAGGAGCTGAACTGCTAAAATTAAGATAGTGAGTTGTTTGAAAACCTCATTTTAAAATAGAATAAATCACACCACAGACAGATGTTTAAGAGTGTGCCTGATGTGGGGAGAGCCGGCCTCCAGTGTGAGGCTTGGCGGTAGTTGAGCCTTTACTCCAGAAAGGCCCACCATGCTCTTCTCTGAATCTCAGAGGTCAAGGGTAAGGGGAACTTGCTATCCGGGGCTTGCTGGGATGGGGTCATGGTCAAAGATTCAGAGTCTGGGGCTGGGCTGACAGTGGATATTGATGCTGACAGCCACCAGTCACCAAGCCATCTCTGTGTGCCAGCTACATGCCAAGCGTTCCACATGCAGCAGGAAGAGGCAAGAGAGGTCCTCCGGCATGGAGTGTCAGGGGCCCACCCTGCATTTATGGGACCTTGAGGAGTCCCTCCCTTCACCTCACCCTAGGCTCAGCTCTCACAGGCAGCATCAACTGGAACCCTCACTCAACTTTGTGAGTCAAAGTACTAGTATCACCATCATCATCCCATTTCACAGATGGACATGTGGAGGATGGGAGAAGTTCTACAACATCTCCAAATCCAGCAGGCATTGAGTGGGCTGGCTCTGACTTAACCCAAGTCTACCTCCAGAGATTAATCATCAAACTTTTTATTATATACCCATTGTGAAGAAAATGTGTGAACATGCCCATCCATCAAAACTATTTATTTATTTACAAATTATGTAAATTATTGTAATTACATAATATATAATTATGTAATTATATATTACAGATAATTATATAAATTATTATCTACTTTATATAAATGCACAGAATAGGAATATGAAAATAATAAAATGAAATGAAAATACTATTTTTTCTTCACACACTAAAATGGATTTTCTTTATGTTTTTTGGGGTGTGAGTTTTTCCCACTTTGGAAATAAGTATTTAACTGCTTTGCCTTTCATTCTGACCTGTTATAGGCTAGGGAGATGAATTAGTCAGGATGCTTCAGGTAAATACTATGTATATATATTTATATACACACAATATATATAAATATATGTTCATATATAATGTATATAATGAATATTATACATATTATATATTATACTATTATATAGAATATATTATAATAGTATTATTATAATAACAGAGAGAGAGATTGATTTATTATATGACTTACTGTGTGGAACTGACTTACAGTTGTGATTATGAAAGCTGAGCCAGCTGACGTTCTCCTGTTGGTAAGCTAGAGATCCAGTAAAGATGGTGCTGTAATTCAGTCTGAGTCTGAAAGCCTGAGAGCCAGGGGGCCAGTTGTACAAATCCCAGCCCAAAGGGAAGCAAAGATCATGTCCCAGCTCAGCCAGGCAAGCAGGAAGGGAAAGAATCCTCTTTGTCAGTGTTTTGTTCTTTGCAGGCTCCAGACAGATTGGGAGAGGCCCACTCCCATGGGGAAGAGGGTCAGCTTCCCTGAATCTGCCCATCCAAATTCTAATTCCAGCAGGAAACACACTCACAGACAAACCCAGGAACAGTGTATACTCTGGGCACCCCATGGCCAGTCGAGTTGATGTGTAAAATTAAGCATCTCAGGGGAGCTGTCATTATAGGGCCCAAGCACATTGACCTTTTCTTGAGGCATGTAAGTTTTCCATTTCTGCTATAGCAAATCACCACAAATTTGGTTGGCTTAACACAAATTTATTTTCTTAGCGTTCAGGAGGTCTGTTCAGTCTGCAATCAGGCTTCCTGGGCTAAAGTCAAGGTGTTGGCAGGGCTGGTTCCTTCTGGAGGCTCTAGGGGAGAATCTGTTTCATTTTTGGCTTCAAGCGGCCATCTAGATTCCCTGGCTTGTGGTCCCTTCCTTCTTTTATAACATGCATCATTCTGTCCCATGCTTCCATTGTGAAGTTGACTTTTACTCTCATACCCCTGTTTTCCTCTGATGAGGACCCTGTGATCATATTGAGTCCACTGGGTAATCCAGGGTAGCTACCACCTCCTCACACCAGCTCAAGACTTGTAACTAGGTCATATCTGCAAATGAGATATGAGGGGACCATTGTTTAACTTATCCTAAAACTCCAGAGGACAGAGGCCACCACATAGGGTCACCAATCATACTGGTTTTCCTGGGGCTTTCCTGGTGTTTGCACTGAAAATCCCCAATCCCCCAAATTTTCTTAGTCCTAGACAAACCAGGGTAGTTTGCTGCTTTACAAGGTATGTTTAGCACAGCACCTTATACGGTGCCTAGTTTCAGCCAACACCGAGGAGTAATTTTTTAAAAGATTTTATCTATCTATCTATCTATCATCTATCTATCTATCTATCATCTATCTATCTATCTATCTATCTATCTATCTATCATCTATCTATCTATTTGAAAGAGAGAGAGAGAGAGAGAGTGCACACGTGAGAGAGCACACAAGTGGGGAAAGGGGAAAAGAGGGAGAGAGAGGGACAAGCTGACTCCACAAAGAGAGTGGAGCCTGTTGCAAGGCTTGATCCCATGACTCAGAGATCATGACCTGAGCCGAAACCAAGAGTTGGACATCTAACCCACTGAGCTACCCAGGTGTCCCAACAATACTGAGTATTGAACTGACACCTTCTGGGGTTGACATGAATCTACCTCAAAGTCTCTCTAGATTTTTCAAATCCCTTTAACCCCTCTTTATGGCCCAGGTCATTCCAGAATCCTGAACATGTATCTGAGTCCCACTGTATTGCCCACTCTCTCTCTTCTTATATACGGAGCACAACCCATATATAACTTGATTCACAAAAGGATGCTCTGATGCTCCACTTAAAATTTTAAACTGATGAAAAAAAAATTAAACTGATGAGCCCAGACATGATACATGTTCTATTTATATCCCATTTAGCACATCCACCTTGCCAGCACAAGACATCTATGCAAAATTGCAGAGCAATGAAGTGGTAAGTGAAGATGGAGAAAAGAGCAGGGCCTGAGGTTCTTAAATGTGGACAAATTATTGGTAGGGATAAATTCCAGGCCATTGGCTAAAACAGCACTTCCTAAACTTCAGTAGCCTTCATAGTTTTTGAAATATGTTGCCATATCTATTTGTCATCTGTACTCTTCTTTTTTACTTAAATACATTTAAAAAGAAAAGTAAATGCTTACTAAACCCAAGCTTTCTCCCCAACATACATAATAATAAATATGGGATTAGTGGAATGAAAATCTTAATCCATATATGTACTAGTTACCTATTGCTGTGTAACAAAATACCTCAGAACTTTGTGATCTTTTTTTTTTTTTTTTAGAACTTTGTGATTTAGAAGAACACTTAATATGTCACAATTTCTGTGCATCAGGAATTCAGGAGCAGCTTACGTGGGTCCTTTGGCTTGAGGTCTTTAAAGAGACCAGAATCTCTGTGTTGGTTGGGCTGCTGTTGTCTCAAGGCTGGACTGGAGAGGGATCCACTTCCAAGTTCATTCAGTGATTGTTGGTAGGATTCAGGTCCTCACAGGTGGTCAGACTGCCTCAGGTCCTCACTGGATGCTGGCCAGAAGTCACCCTCAGTTCCTTGCCACATGGATCTCTGCACAGGGCAGCTCACACCTTGGTAACTGGCTTCATTAATTTAAGCAAGCCATACAATTGAGGGAGTGCTAATAAGATAGATATCACAGTCTTCTGAAGCCAACTACATCTTGAAAGTGACAGCCCATCACCTTAGAAGCAAGTTGCTAGGTCCAGGCCATACTCAAGGAGGAGGGAAGTATCTGAGGGTGTGAATACCAGGAGGCAGGGACCATTAAAGGATACCTTTTTTAAAAAATTTCTTTTTTTTTAAGATTTTATTTATTTTTATTCATGAGACACAAACAGAGAGAGAGGTAGAGACATAGGCAGAGGGAGAAGCAGGCTCCCTGTAGGGAGCCTGATACAGAACTCGATCCCACCACCTGGGATCACGCCCTGAGCCAAAGGCAGATGCTCAACCACTGAGCCACCCAGGTGACCCTAGAGGACATCTTTGAGGTCTGCCTATCACACTATGATATCTGAAATCAACTTTCTTACTCTTCGGGTCCTCTGGGTCATACTCTGGTAATCCTTTACATTCAGAATGCAGTGGGTTTACTTTGGCACAAGTGGCAGTAGATGGGGGTATGTGGGGGTGGGGAGTGTCCTCCAGCTGCAGAGAGATCATGGTTAAGATGTGGCCATTGCGATGGAGGGGGTGAGTGAGAGGCTGCCCCTGGACTGGTTAACTGGCTGCAAGGACCACATGGCAGAAAGAGGAACCTGGACAGTTTTCTGGAAGAAGACGAAACTTGAGAACAATTTAGCCAGCTGCCATCTTCCCATTGTGCATATCAGGCCCACCTCAGTGGGGAGTTAAATGGTAGTTTCTTCATTTGCAAGGAAAATTATTTTAGATAGATTTTAACAGGTGACATTTGATAGAGGTGGTTTTGATGTGAGTTCAGTCGATTTTTTTTTTTTGGATGTAGATTCTCCAAATTATTCTTTGCTATTTTACATATGTTAAAAACTCCTCTAATTCCTTGAAAATTGAGAGATCTTATCCAATTTGCTAGAGAAAGGGTCAGCAAACTATAGGAGCCAAATTCAGCCAGCTGCCTGATGGTTTTATGGTCCCAAGGGCTAAGAATTTTTTTTTAACATTTTGAAATAGTTGCATTTTAAATGGTTGTATGAGTACCTACCTAATGGCCTTGATTTTGCCTCTTGACTGGCAAAGCCTAAAATATTTATTATTTGGCCATTTAAGAAAAGTTTGCCAATCCCTACTCTAAATTTCTCCAAAGTTCCATACTCAACCCTAAAGGGGGATTAAGAGAGATGAATTATGTTGTTTCAGAAAGAAAGAGAGGGAGAAAAGTGGGGGAAGGGGTAGAAAGAGGAAAAGAAGATTCCTACTAAACACAGCACTCACAGTCCTTTATGGTACCAGAACCCACCTTCACCTGTGCTGACTGTATAAGTCCTTGAGAGATGATGCTGGCACATGGAAAACCATTTCCAGATTTTCAATCCTTTCACTTTTTAAATCTCTCTGATTAGAAGGAAACTGAAGCATTCCATAGATTAAAGAACATCAAAATCATTTTAGGAACTAATCCCAAAAGAAAACAGAAATGTCACTGACTTCAAAATGTGGGCCCATTATCAGGAAACTATTGTGATAGTGATTTACAGGGGAAAGGAGAAGTTCTCAGTAAAAACCCTCCTTCTAAGAGACAGAGGGGAGAGGGACAGAAAAAAAATAATCCTAAAAAAGAAGAACCAAGGCACCCAGAACTCAATAGAAGGTGACAGAAGAAAGAAGTGTGCATGCATTTTTTTTTCTCTCAAAGAGAACATAACTCACAGAAATCTCAAAGTCTTCAGAAAGATTTGAGGAGTTTCCCAAAAGCATTATGTTTGGGGAAACACTTGAAATGGCATGCCATTTTAATTAGAGCAAATTTGAAAACCCTAGAGACCTAAACCTACAGCAAAATTATGAATCTGTAGCATAAAGAGAGGGGACTGAAGCACAAGACAGAGAGAGAGAGAGAGAGAAAGAGAGAGAGAGAGAGAGAGAGAACCTTTCTGTGTCAGTGTCATAACCTAATAACAGACATTCACAGCCAAGAGCAGAAAAGACTCGCATGAAGAAACGTCTGACTTGGGCCTGAACTTTCTCAACCTCTGAGGCCAGTGTTTCCAACTGGTGTCACACCACTTCCTTCTTCTGTCAAAGAACAGCTCGAAGATGCTTATTTTTAACATCCCACAATACTCCTTGGAATCGGGTTGTAACAAATGAATGCATTAAGGAGCATGAAGTGGCAGTTTCTTTATAAAGATAAACTTAATGCCTGTCATATGGTCCAGTTATTCTACCCCCAGGTATTTACCTGAGAAAAATGAAAGCCTATGTCCTTACAAAGACTTGTCCACAAATATTCATAGCAGCTTTATTTGTAAGAGCTGAAAGCTGCAAGCAACCCAATGTCCATCAATAGATGAATGGGTAAACAAATTGTGGTATCTATACACAACTGAATGTTCTTCGGTGACAGAAAGAATAAACTATGGACACATGCTATAGCACTTCTAAATCTCATGCTAATTATATAGAGTGAAGGAAATAAATCAGACTAAAAAGTACGGCTGTATGGCTCCAGTTATATCAAACCATAGAAAATGCAAACTCATCTAGAGTAACAGAAATCATATTTTGTCTGGGGATGGGAGGTAAGAAGGGAGGGATTACAGAGAGACATGAGAAAATTCAGGAGGATGATAAATTTGTTCATTGATTGTGGTGATGCCTTTAGGAGTGTATACATACATCAAAATTTGTCAAATTGTACACTTTATATATGTGCAGCTTATTGTATGTCAGTTATGCCCTAGTAAAGCTGATTAAAGACATTACTTGTTGGAAAATTCAATGTTGTTAAGAGGTCAGTTCTTCCCATCTTGATCTATAGATTCAACACAATCCCAATCAAAATTCCAGCACACTATTTTGTGTATATAGACAGATTGATTCTAAAGTTTCTATGAAAAAGCAGAAGACTCAAAATAGCCAACACAACACTGCAAATGGAAAACAAAGTTGAAGGACTGACACTACCCCACTTTAAGACTTCCTATACATCTATGGTAATCAAGAGAGCATGGTACTGGAGAAAGAAGAAACACATATCAATGGAACAGAATAGAGAGCCCAGAAATAGCCCCCACATAAATACAGCCAATGAATCTTTGATAAAAGAGCAAAGGCAATTTAATGGAGAAAAGATGAGGAATAGTCTTTTCAACAAATGGTGCTTGGAGCCATTTTGACTTCTATTTGCAAAATAATAATAATAATAATAATTTAAGTACAGACTTTATACCTTTCACAAAACTTAACTCAAAATGGATCACAGACCTAAATGAAGAACCTTAAAGTTCAAGCCTTCTGGAAAATAGCATAGCAGAAAATCTAAGTGGCCTTAGCTTTGGCGATAAGTTAGTTACTGTAGCACTGAAAGCACAATCCCTAAAAGAGAAATTGATTAAGTTGATCTTTATTCAAGCTAAAAATGTCCACTCTGCAAAGAAACTATTAAAGAAATGGAAAGACAAACCACAGGGGAGCTTGGGTGGCTCAGTTAGCTAAGCGTCCACTCTTGATTTTGGCTCAGTTAATGATCTTAGGGTTGTGAGATGGAGCCCCGCTTTAGGGTCCATGCCCAGCATGGAACCTGCTTGGGTTCTCTCTCTCTCTCCCTCTTCCTTTGCCCCTCCACCATGCCCCCTTCTCATGCGTGAGCTCTCTTGAGCTCTCTCTCAAAAAATTAAAAAAAAAATAAAAACCATACAGACCACAAATTGGGAGCAAATCTTTACAAAATACATATCTGATAAAGGACTGGTATCCAAAATACACATAGAAGTCTTTAAATTCAACAATAAAACAAACATCCCATTTAAAAATGGACAAAAGATCTGAACAGATGCTTCGCCAGAGAAGATGTATGGATGGCAAATATGCATATGAGAAGATATTCAACATCATCTGTTATTAAGGAACTGTAAATTAAAACAATGAGATATCCCAAAACATCTATTAGGATGGCTAACATCCCAAACATTAAAAACTCCAAATGCTGTCAAGGATATAGACCAACAGGAACTCTCGTCCATTGCTGGTCAAATGCAAAATGGTACGTCTGTTCTTGAAAGCAGTTTGACAGTTACTTACAAAGCTAAGCATAGTTATCCATATAATCTAGCAATGGTACATCTAGGTATTTATTCAATTGAACTGAAAACTTGTGCCCACAAAAAATATATGCACCTGAATATTTGTAATGGTTTAATTTGGTTATTCAGCAGAAAATGCAAAAAACCAAGGTGTTTCTTCCATGGGAGGATTAATAAATTGTGGTGCATCCATACAATAAAACGTTATTCGGCAATAAAAAGAGATGAGCTATTAAGCCACATAAAAACATAAGGGAAACTTAAATGCATATTGCTTAGTGAAGGAAGTCACTCTGAAAAGGCTGCATACTGTAGGATTCCAAGTATACAATATTCTGGAAAAGGTGAAACACAGAGACAGCAAAATAGTCAATGATCGTCACGAGTTTGGTTGGGGAGGAAAAAAATGGATAGATGAAGCACGGGGGATTTTTAGGATGGTGAAAATATTCTGTATGATACTGTGATAGTGGATACATGATACTATGCATGTATCAAAACCCATAGAACTTCATAGCACAAAAAGTCAACTGTAATGTATGCAAATTTGAAACAAACAAACTTAAGACAACAGAGGATCCCAGGAAAGAATGCAGGCCATGATGAGAGAATCTAGCTGGATTACAAATGCAGGAAGCTACATCACTGAAGGGAATGGGGGAACAGGGGTTGCTCTAAGTAATCTTGGAAATAGAGATTGTAAGAAGTTCACATAAGCCCGGCGTTTCATTGATGAAATTGTTTCCCCACAAGGGTACAGGTTAATAATTCTAATAATTATATACATGTATATTGAGATTGAGCAATTAATTAAACAGATGGGGGATTGTGAGAGGATTTCTCAATGAACAGTGGAACTTTACATAATAAGAGGAGACTAGACCAGCACATATATCCACATCGTAATGGATCAGAATTGAAGATATCAGTGAAAATTCGTTTTATCTTAAGATAGATATCATTAGGAACAAATCATCTTAAGATTTGTGTGGAATCAGAAAAGACCCCGAATAGCCAGGGGAATATTAAAAAAGAAAACCATAGCTGGGGGCATCACAATACCAGATTTCAGGTTGTACTACAAAGCTGTGGTCAAGACCACAGTACCACAGGCACAAAAACAGACACATAGATCAATGGAACGGAAGAAAGAATCCAGAAGTGGCCCTTCAACTTTATGGTCAACTAATATTCGACAAAGCAGGAAAGACTATCCACTGGAAAAAAGACAGTCTCTTCAATAAATGGTGCTGGGAAAATTGGACATCCACATGCAGAAGAACGAAACTGGACCATTCTCTTACACATACACAAAGATAAACTCAAAATGGATGAAAGATCTAAATGTGAGACAAGATTCGATCAAAATCGTAGAGGAGAACACAGGCAACACCCTTTTTGAACTTGGCCACAGTAACTTCTTGCAAGATACATCCATGAAGGCAAGAGAAACAAAAGCAAAAATGAACTATTGGGACTTCATCAAGATAGGAAGCTTTGCACAGCAAAAGAAACAGTCAACAAAACTAAAATACAACCTATAGAATGGGAAAAGGTATTTGCAAATGACGTATCAGATAAAGGGCTAGTTTCCAAGATCTATAAAGAACTTATTAAACTCAACAGCAAAGAAACAAACAATCCAATCATGAAATGGGCAAAAGACATGAACAAAAATCTCACAGAGGAAGACATAGACATGGCCAACATGCACATGAGAAAATGCTCCGCATCACTTGCCATCAGGGAAATACAAATCAAAACCACAATGAGATACCACCTCACCCCAGTGAGAATGGGGAAAATTAACAAGGCAGGAAACAACAAATGTTGGAGAGGATGTGGAGAAAGGGGAACACTCTTACACTGTTGGTGGGAATGTGAACTGGTGCAGCCACTCTGGAAAACTGTGTGGAGGTTCCTCAAAGAGTTAAAAATAGATCTGCCCTACGACCCAGTAATTGCATTGCTGGGGATTTACCCCAAAGATACAGATGCAGTGAAACGCCAGGACACCTGCATCCTGATATTTATAGCAGCAATGTCCATAATAGCCAAACTGTGGAAGGAGCCTCGGTGTCCATCGAAAGATGAGTGGATAAGGAAGATGTAGGTCTATGTATACAATGGAATATTACTCAGCCATTAGAAATGACAATTATCCACCATTTGCTTCGATGTGGATGGAACTGGAGGGTATTATGCTGAGTGAAATAAACCCATCAGAGAAGGACAAATATTATATGGTCTCATTAATTTGGGGAATATAAAAAATAGTGAAAGGGAATAAAGGGGAAAGGAGAGAAAATGAGTGGGAAATATCAGAGAGGGAGACAGAACATGAGAGACTGCTAACTCTGGGAAACGAACAAGGGGTTGTGGAAAGGGAGGTGGGTGGGGGGTGGGGGTGACTGGGTGATGGGCACTGAGGGGGGCACTTGATGGGATGAGCACTGGGTGTTATGCTATATGTTGGCAAATTGAACTCCAATAAAAAAGATAGATATCATTATATAGATATAATATATACATATTATATATAACATAAATATTATATAAATCTTTATCGATATGTGTATATACATAGATTACTAAGTATACATCTATTACTCTGTTCTGACAGCTCCGAGAGTTTAGATGCAATGACGCCCCAGGGGCAACAAAGCCATCTAGTGCCAAGATTTTGGTTTCTAATACTATCCCTCAATAAAAGTAACCCAGGCTTCTTAAAACAATGGCTGATTCTAGAGAGGAGAGATTAATAAGATGAGCCTGGAACATCTTGTAGGGATAGAAAGTAAGGAAGTGCTAAAAAACAAAGAAATGATAATAAAAAAATCTCCTAGTGCATTTATAGGCATATGTCAAAAGGGCTAGGAGTCAACTGAGAGTGCCCAGTCAAAGCTGAAACAATTTGAGAAAAAAAAAAAAAGTAGTATTGTATTATAACCCAGGGTATAGAATAAAGATCTATGAATGTACACTGATACAAATAAATAATTGAATAATTAATAAATGGAGAAGAGCCAGATCTCCCATGCAATGAATTACAAATAAATTTTGTACTTAAGGAGGGGGAATGTAATTCCTCACTCCTTAAGTGGAGGCTACACACAGTGACTTCCTTCCAAAGAGGACGGTAGTGGGGTGGGGGAAATAGTGACTATAATGGAAAAACCTGACAAACACTGCCTGGGCCAGGTGCTCGAGGTCAACATCAATAGCAATACATCGTGTTGATAGTATGTACCCTTGATATGATGTGATTAAAATGGCACTTTACCTCTGTGATCTTCCCCCAAACCCTTGACCCCAATCCAATTATGAGAGAAACATCAGACAAACGCCAAAGGAGGGACATCCTACAATATATCTGACCGGTAGTCCTTAAAACTGTCAAGGTCAAGAAAAACAAGGGGAGGTCTGAAAAACTGTCACAGCCAAGAGGAGTCTAAGGACACCTGAGCACTAAATTTAACATGGTATCTTGGATGGGATTCCAAAACCAGAAAAAGAAGAGCAGGTAAAAAATTAAGGAAATCTGAGTTGACAATGGACTTTGGTTAGTAATAATGTATTGACGTTGGTTCATTAACTGATGATATTAATCACAGGGGGGACTGAGTGTCTGTGTTTGGGGGAGGAGAGGCCGTATGAGAACACCATATACTCTCTGCTCCATTTTTCTGTAAGTTTAAAACTGTTCTAAAACATAGTCCATTGATAAAATAAAATAAAATAAAATAAAATAAAAATAAAACAAAACAGAGTTATGTGACTTGTGAGATGCAGGATATGGTCTAGGCCCCCACGTGTCTAGACTCTAAGACCAGGGTCCTTCTATTATGTAACTAACTGTTGCCTTCCCTTTTGACATTAGTGACTTACATGTGCTATTTCAGTCCAGGCCAGTGCTGTTTGGGATGAACTGGAAAGCCCATCATGTAAGTCACTCTCTTCTCGTAAGTTGGGACATTTTGTATGTCTTGTGTGTGTCTCTGAATGGTTAACACTGCCCATGTGTGGAAGGGGGAGGGGAGAGAGATGGGCTTACCCCCTACAGAGTTTATGGACGCTCAGGAACATATACCATATACAACTTAAGCCTCATGTTTATGTCTGGGAATATATTAAATGCCATCTGCCTAACCATTTGCCATGTTATAAATTAAGGTGACATCAACAATGCTACAACGCCAAGGAGCACTCTGCTGTCTTCCACTTTGATATTAAATGGGTTTTGTTACCAAACTCTTCTTACAAACATGAAAAGAACAGTTGCAGGCCTTCTGGAGGAGCAGATGGGCTCGGAGGCTTCCCAGCACAGGCTCTCCGTGAGAGTTACAAGGCTCACATTTTCTTTGCTGTACGGAGTTGACTGTTGTCATGGTTGCTATAGGGGGGTGGGGGGGAGCTAACCTTGGCCCTGTCACTTCCTTGCTGTGTGAACTTGGGCAGGTTATTTAACATCTTGGAATCTCACTCAGTTCCCTTATCTGTAAAATGGGGGCAGGCAGCGCCAACCTTATAGAATTGTTACAGGCTTTACATGAGAAAAGTCAGCCTTTCTCTCACTGCCTTTGACTCCTGGTGAGAAAGTATTTCTTTTTTTTTTTTTTTTTTTTTTTTTTTGAGAAAATATTTCACTCTGACCAACCGTGCATACGTGTGCATACACACGCGCGTGTCTACACACATGCACTCACACGTAACTGACACTGTTGAAGCAAAGTCTTCCTTAAATCAAACCAGTCCTTGCCGTGGATTATATTCGTTGATATTTTCCTCTCTCAATCTATTCTAATCTACTGTTTTGTCCTCTTCCATTCCACGGGCAACCCAGTGAGTTCACCTGAGACCCACTAATGCTTGCAGCCTGCAGATTAAAAAACATTAAGACGGTGTATTTGAACATGTAAAAAAGTGCAATGACTGTTATGCAATAAATGGTAGCAGTTACTATGGTTATTAGCGGTATTATTATGAACTGGGGCAAGGCTGCGTGAAAAAAGGAGGAATATAAACAACACCAGTCTGTTCCCACGGACCCAGTCAGTGCACTGGTTCTTTCCCAGCTCCAACTAAGCATCTATTAACAAAGAAATTATCTATTAACATCAGAAATTCAAATGTCCATGTTAGTGTGCTTCCTGAAGCCCAAGGGATTGCTCTAGGAGGACCTGCTCCCCACTCTCAGCTCCCCTTCCTGCCTCCTGGAAGGTCAGCTTCTCTTTCTCCCTCGCTTTTCTGCTCTTCCTGAGTCCCCAGCAGGGCCGAGGCCTGGGTGCCCACAGCAGCGGCCTGCTCATTAGCGCTCCCCGTATTGGCTTCCCCTGCTCCTCTGCCAGTGCTTGTTGGCATCATCTTCAAAATCAATGGCTTGAACTTATATACCAGTCCCAGGGGGTGCTTCTGGGGGAACCCGACCCAAGATGCCCCCCTCTGCCCCGTGTATCCTTACAGTACCTGCCAAGTCGGCCTCACAGCAGGTGAGGGGTATCAAGACCTATCAAGTTATCAGAGCTACCCCCACTCATGCTGGCTCCAGGCACCTGCTGGGGACAGGTAAAGATGCTCCACCAATCCTCACCTGCATGGGGGCCGACCTTGAGACCTAGCTGCTTTTCTCCTCTGTGACTTTCTCTTTTCATGGCTGAAGGCCCCATCGTGCCCAGGTGTGGGTGACCCAAGGCTTCTTCAAAGGATTCATGATGTCCACGTGCCCATCTTTTTTGTTTGCTTTCCAGCTAAATAAACAAAATGCCCTGATCTCAGGCATGGAATACATTGATTTGCCTATCTTTCTTAAAACATATCTAATATCCTCCAGGTCTGTAAGGGCCACCCCTTGTATCACTCACTGGTGCACCCACAAAACTGCATTTTCTTCAGACAGAACATATCTTTTATTGGGCTTGTGTCTGTGATAATGATACAGGTGGATTTTATCATCCCTTTCACCCTACTAGTAATGAACAAATTCACTGCGTATTACTTTGGACTTGATCTCTGGCAAAACACTACTGGAACAAACAATTTGATTTGTCAACACCTTTACAAGGGCTCCTCAATCAATGTCACAAATCCAAATTTAAACAGCAAAGTACATTTGACTGCAGGACCCTGGACTGATTAGAGCTCCGAGTTCAGAGAATTGCTCCAGACAGGGCAGCAATCAGATTATTAACTCCACTTGAAAATACTCTCTGCTGCCTGGGATTAGCATGCATATTTTGATATAGATCGATAAGCAATCTCCTTTCTATAAGAAATGCCTGCAACATTCATTTGGCTGATCAAAGGTAGATATCAGCTGGCTGTGACAGCTAGCTATTGTTTCTCCGCTTTCTTTACAGAAGAACCTCTATTAAAAAAAATTCTCGGGCTCTTTTTCAGCTAATAGTGGAAGCCAACAGAGAGCCACAAAATCCCATCTCCTTCTCAACACTGAAAGACAATTAGTGCAGAAGGGACTTGAGGTGTTTTATTTTTTATTTTTTATTTTATCTAACTTAACCCATTTCCACTGTGTTCACTGACAAAAAAATGGCAAGTTTCTTCTTCTCCCCTTTCCTGATTCCCTTCCACTCTGGCTTATTTTCCACTGGAGTGATGGTCCCAGTCTGGGGATGTTGGAAGGATGGTACGCATTTTCTGCCACCTGGTTACTTCCTTGTTGAGATCAAAGCTCTTATGTGAAACCCCCGAAACTGTTTTAAACTGGATTGTGCAGGTTTGGATTCTGGGTGGGAAATGGGATTGACTTATTGCTTTGAAGTGTGTTATTCCATCCTTTACCCCTGTCTCTCTCCCTGATTCTGTTACGTCATTTCCTGTTGAAAATAATTTCTTATTCATGTTCTCTGGCTATTTTGTGCATCTCGAATTTTTTTCTCTCGAGTAAACTTTTCCTTATCAACCAACTCAGGAACAAAAATGTAACTAAAACACCAACCAATTGTTTTCTTCTGCCCAGTGATCCCCACAAACAAAAATCAAAGTACATTCTATCTACGGACAGATTTCTAAGTGACCAATGCAAGCTACAGAATAGTTTATATGGCATGATTCAGCTTTTATTTTAAAGATAAATATGCTTGCATCTATGTGTCTATGTATTCACTCTATACATAGATATTCACTACATGATGTATATATGCAGACACACACACATGCACCCACATATATAGGAGAACACCCCATAGTTACTAGTTATAGAAGGCTAGATTGATGGGAAACTTTTTTTTAAGGTTTTTATTTAAACCCCAGTTAGCTCACATACAGTGTGATGTTAATTTTAGGTGGACATTATAGTGATTCGTCACTCCCGTACAACACCCGCTGCTCATCACAATAAGCGCCCTCCTTTATTCTACTTACCTACTTGTGTTCTACTTGTATCGTGTTTCAATTCAGGAAAACTTACTTTAGAAATGAGAATCAGAGACATCTCCCACATATTCTCCCTGTGTGTAAGTTCCGATTTGTTCTTAAACCACCTGCCATGAGATGTCACCATGCTTGCCTTATAAGCCAAGGTGGCACATTTTGATGGCTCCGTCTCAGCGAGCACATCACCAGGCTTGTGTCAACAATAGGGCAGCTGCTCTGTGCACGCTAAGTGGGTGGTGATGTACTCTTAAGGATTATTTGATTTGCTTTAAAACCTCAGTAGTCTGAATGGATTGTGGGGGAGTACCACCTCAATGAGTGAAACTCTTCATCTCAGTATGGTTGAAAATAAATGCTTTTGGAAAAGAGTTGCAAGGCATGCCGAAAACCACACAAATAGAGAATATTCAGGTAGTTGCAGGTTGAACACTGTTATAAAAAGGTAAAAATACGCAATAACTGTAACTTTATAATACTTTAAGTTTTTGAAGTGGTTGAAACAGTATTTTCTTAAACTGTTGAATTTTTTATCTCTGTGGAAAAAGGGTTTGCTAGACCTCAGCCTTGTTCCAGTAACTCCAAATGCTTTGTTAAGTGAGATTTGGGGACATCCTTTGAGTTCCTTATCATAAATATCATTTACAGGCTTCCATATTATCTCATTGAATCTGCACAGCAACATGGTGGGTTTAGTCTGTTTATTCCCATCAATCAAATAAGGAAAGAGATTCAAGTGGTTTAATTAACTGGCTGGAAATTTCCATTCAGATCTGACTGTAAAGCTAGGGAGAAGACTTCTTCAACAGCATCTGGATACCTCATAGTAAAGTGATACAACTGACTTTTAAAGTCAGAGTCCAGAACTGGGTTGTGAAAGTGGTATTTGCAGAAATAATCTCTTTCTGGAGAAAACTGTGGAATTGATTCTAATGATCGACACAGATGGGATCTTGCTCACGGGTCTTAAATTCTAACATACAGGAACCGAAGAACTCCCCCATTACTGGTAGACCCTAATTATGTTGATATAGAAAATCTAGCTCCAGCAGATAATTAGATTTGACAGAAATGCGTATAAACATGAGTTACGAGAGGCATGCTTCTATTTCTTTCTGATTAAACACATATCCTGGCTGAAACTCTTACTAGTCAGGTAAGCTTGGTCAACTTCTTAACCTCTCTGGGCCTTCTCTGTCAAAGAGAATGATAATAAGTGTGTTTACCTTATAGGGTGGCTGTGAGGTGTAAATGAAATGACACCTGTAAAAGACTCAGCATAGTACAGGGATAGAGAAAGTGCTCAATAAATACTAGATATTACTAGTAACAGTGACAATAAAGTTCCTCAAGCCTTGGTTTCCTATCTATCCAGATAATCACAAACTAGAAAATTAGTGAATGTCTTTCTTTTTTTTTAAATGGATTCTTCTACTTAAAACATTTTCTGATCTACTGACACCTTTAGTTCTTCCCTCCTTTGCTGTAAAGACCCAAATCTTTACCTGCAAAAATTGTAAACGAATGTATTGTGTTCTTAAATCTTCAAAGTGGTTTCATATACTTTATCTCTGATGAAACATCCTGAAATGAGGTCAACGCAGAATTATTTCAGAAATATTTATTAAACATGTCCTGTGCACCAGGTGTTATGTTAAGTACTGGCAAGCAAAACCGCTGATGTGCTTGCCCTCTGCCACCTCGGAGTCTCATGCAAAATTATTAGCCTTATTTGAAATAAATGCATGTGGAAGTGATGTCAATTGCACAGTGAGCATCAGAACCTGGGGCTTCTACATCTCAGTTTTGTTCCCTTAAGAATGTGGGCTAGTGGCCTGTAAGCCACTAGCAAAGGTAGTAAACACAATTTGATAGGCAGAAAGGATCTGTCCAAGTAGACTGTCCATGGAGAGATAACCAACGAGGAAACCACCAGCTTGACCTTTGTTACTCATGAGCTTGATTTGCATAATCCAGGCTTGTTTTCACTTATGCTCCTCCCATCAGACTCTGGGTTTGGAAATCCAGGATTCTATGTGCCTAAACATGTTCTTGGATAGAATCATCAGATCTAGTCACCTCAACGGCCATGAATTTACAAAGAAAGGGATTTTTCATAAGATCTGGCCACAAAAAACAAAACAAAACAATAAAAACCCTAACTGAGGTTGGAACTCAGCTTCAAGAAGCAGACATTAATGTTCCCTGGACTTCCATGATTGCCAATTAACATGTCATTTGCTGACTAAGAGGCAAACCCTCATGGTGCTGACATCAGGGAAGATGGGGCAAATCTCCCTTGCCATGCCAATTAACTGTTGCCTTCTTGGTGTTGTTTGGTAACTGCCTGCCTGGGGCATGTTCGTAAGTACATCTCACAACAATCTGTTATATATAATGACTTGGCAAATGTTCTTCTTATTCCCCGACTGAGGAAGAAAAATGGTTTTCATTTCTAGTCCAATAATCTAGGACTTCCGTGGCAAGAAAAGTGAATCAAACTTTTTGATCCACCTGGTCAAACCAAACAGGACATTAGGATGATGTTACTAAGCAGCCAGGCCTGAGTCCTATATCAAATCACTGCTTTTTCCTTGCTAGAATGATGTTGTTGACAAGAATTCAGACAACTGAAGACAAAGCTTGATGAAAAATCTGGGTTTTCTCCTTGGCTTGCCCCAGATAAATCAAATGCAAAGTTTGTGAGATGCACCATGGGTGTCCCTTTGTGAGGACAGTTTCTCCTTCTGAAGTGAAAGATTAAGTGCAAGAGGCAATCCAGATTATTGGATGGCTGCAAGAATCAATGAATGAAAAATATTCTTCCCCATTGAATGGGGTAATTTATTCTCATTGATGGCACAAGAGGTCAGAGGATGGTTCTTGTTTCATTAGCTCTCTCCCTGGGAGACAGCTCTGCCTGGGGCCACCAGAGAGAGTGTCTACACCAGCACTTGGTCAACATTCCTCCCCTGTTGTGCTACTGAAAGTAAAACTTGAAGGAAAGACAGTAAGTAGCTATACATTTCCTACTACTCCAATGATGTCCTTATTGTGTGGGGACAAATGCTATCTTCATGCTGCCCGGTTTGATCTGAAAATTACAGTGATTTGTGAATCTGCTAAATAAAAGTCATTTAGCAGAGTCCCAACACCCTGTCCTTCCCAATATATTTTGGGGGGCATTTTCTACATAGTATCCTAGAATTTAACACATGACACTAAATAAACATTTCTTAAAATTGTCTCTATGTTTAAAAACACAATGTTTGGTAGTGTTTGGCACATAATAGGTATTTGATAAACAATAGCTGTATTTATTACTAATAAATAAATTGTAGCATGTTACTAAACATGATAACTTATTTTTTTTCCCTTAAACCTTGTTTTATAATTGAGTGGGAGAAACAGAAAAACTATATATATAATTTAACATACTGTGATACAAGTAAGGATAAATGTAATACAAAGTATTACAGTCATGCAGAGAAGAAAGGAACTTCTTTAGGATAGTTGAGGAAGGCCTCATAGAGGAGGTAATGACTGAGCAGTTTGAAAGATGAACAGAAGTTAGTCAGGTAGGTGAGGATGGGTACACAGGGAAGGGCATTTCACTCCAAGGGAACATCGTTTGGAAAGAAATAAAGGCACAGACCCTCAGAGTCTGTGTGCCAATCTATGAGAAGTGAGTTGGGGAGAACATGGTTTATCTTGGTAAATGTTTCATATGCCCTAGAAAACAATGTGAATTCTGCTTTTATTGGATAGAATTTTCTCTAAATGTTAATTAGATCAAGTTGGCTGATAGTACTGATAGAGTCTTTTATATCCTTACTGATTTTCTATTTGTTATATCAATTATTATTATTATTATTATTTTTAATTTATGATAGTCACAAAGAGAGAGAGAGAGGCACTCTCTCATAGGCAGAGGGAGACACATAGGCAGACACATAGACACATAGGCAGAGGGAGAAGCAGGCTCCATGCACCGGGAGCCCGATGTGGGATTCGATCCCAGGTCTCCAGGATCATGCCCTGGGCCAAAGGCAGGCGCTAAACCGCTGCGCCACCCAGGGATCCCCTGTTATATCAATTATTAAGAAGGATTATTATTATAAATCTCCAAATGTTTTTGTGGATTTCTCTATTTCTTTATGCAGTTTTGTCAGTTTTTGCTTCATTTATTTTGAAGCTCTACTACAAAGTGTGTAAAATCTTTGGATTGTTAAATCCTTTTGATGAAATTACTCCTTTATTGTTACAAAATTATTTTCTTTGTATTTGGTAACATTCTTTGCTCTGAAATATACTTTGTCTGTTATTAATATAACTAATCTAATTTTCTTTTGATCAGTGTCAGCATGACATATTTTTTCCATCCTTTTGCTTTTAATCTATCTATATCTTTATATTTAAGGCACATTTACTGTAGGCAGCATAAAGTTAGGTTCTTGCTTGTTTATCCAACCTGACAATCTCTGCCTTTCAATTGAGGTATTTAGATGACTTATATTTAATATGATTGTTGATATTGTTAGATAAATTATACAATCTTGCCATTTGCTTCCCATTTGGGCCATTTATTCATTGTTGCCTTTTTCTTCCTTTTTGAGTACTTTTGGATTGAGCACTTTTTGTTCTCTCTCTCTCTTTCTTTCTCTCTTTTTTACCTCCTTTGTTGGTTTATTAGCTACAACTATTTGTTAGTTATAACTATTTCAGTGGTTGCTTTAGAATTTATGATACACATTTTTAACTTATAACTTTATCTCAAATAGTATTATACCAACTCATATAGCATAAAGGAAACTTTGAATGATTTCTCCTTTCTCAGTTATTGTTCTGCTGCTGCCATACATTTGATATGCTATAAATCTTATACTACATTCTTATTAGTTTTCACTTAAATAGTTATGTTTTAAAGATATTTAAAAAACAATTTATCTCTAATGTAGTCACCATTTTGGAACTCTTCATTCTTTTGTGTGGATCGTATTCCCATTTGGTATCATCTTTCTGCCTGAAGGACTTTCTTTAACACTTCTTATAGTGTGAATCTTCTCTCAACTTGTGTATGTCTGAGAAGTCTTTATCATTTTAAGTTAAACCTTATATTCTAGAATGGTTTCAGCTACATAGAAAAATTGTCATGATAGGTGAGTAGAGAGAGAAGAGGGGGGTTGTTCACTTAGAAAATGACATATGAATTGCATTAGCAATAGTCCAGAAAACACATTTCAGAGCAAGTGCATGGGGTTGACAGTGGGGATGGAGGAAAATGTAAGTCATAGCAACTGGTGAGTTGGTGGCCAAGTTGGTGGTGGTGATGATGGGTTGATCAGTCTGTGTCCTGTCAAAAAACAAACAAGCAAACAAAAAACAGGAATCAGTCTAGATTTTTAAGCTGAAAGGGATTTAACTCAAGGTATTGGCAACAGCATTTTTGGCAGAACTATAATAACAAAATGGGAAATGAATGTTACCCAGACACCGATAATCTGGTATTAATTCTCAGATGGAGCCCATGAGCCAAAATGTATTGCTCTTGTTACAGGAAGCACAAGCTCATGGTGCTAACCAGTGACCTATGCAGTTGACACTAATACTGAAGCAAAGTACTGCCGGACATGTGGATGTTGATGTAGTGCAAGGGTTACCTCTACTATTGTTTGCATTGGTGTCATCAGAAGTAGACAAGCTTCTAGCTACTCTCTGCCTCCTAATTTGTCAAGAATACAACCTCCTAGCAAAATCTGGAACCCAATGAGCAAAGGAGTCTGGGAATAGAGTTTGCAGGCTTCTGCCCTAGAAGGCCAGAGAAAACAGTTTGCAAAACATATTTGGCAAAGGGAGTAAGAAAGAGGGAAGAGTCAGGGTGAAACCCATAGCTTCTGACCACAATAGAGAAGGGGATGCCAACAAAAGAGCTCCCGTGTCATGGCTTCTTGTTCAATAGGAAGGCCCAAATCATCCATTGGCTTAAAGAGATAAAACTTGGTACCATTGAGATGGGTCAATGAGAAATGTACCATTGCAGATGGGTCAGGTTGCCTGATGTGCTTTCCTGTTGTAAGAGTTGCCATAATGTGGTTAAGTAATTGGGTGAGATTATAAACTCCATGAGGGTAGAATGTGTTTGCTATGGTATCCTGTATATCCTCCACATCTTAAATGGAATCTAACACAAGGTAAGTACTCAAGAATTTGTTGAATAAAATGAGCTTTGTCTGAGGCATGAGGCAGGGGGAAGGCCAGCACCTCCTCCCTCCCCCCTCCCGAGGCCGTATAATTGTCCAGCCTTCACCTCATTGAGGCCAATTACCTTGATATCCTTGATATAAAGGCATGAATGAGTGTTACGTGAATCTTGTTAGGGAAAGTGGACAAATATATAAAACAAGTAAGATTTACCACAACAATTGTTATAGAAGAAATTGCAAAATTGTTGAGTTGTCAGGTGGATCTCGGGATGTGGAATGCAGTAAGTGAGAGGAAGTCAGTGAAGCCTTGTGGAGAGCAAGATTGTCAGTTTGGAGCTGGCCTGGAGAGGAAGGAAGATGCAGAAATGCAGGACTCCAGTAGGGGAGAGACTGTGTGACTAGGGCACTAGGCCCCTTCACATGTCAGGTGGTCTGTATCTTTGTCCCTGCCACCTGGAGGAGGGTGAGTCCCTGACTTCTGTGGGGAAATACAGAGACTTCTCCTATGGTGAGAGAGCAGAGGCCCTGGGGTGGACATCCAGCTTCAGCCATGGAGCTGATTATGGAAATATAAGAATAAGGATCATTTAAAAACTGATCATAAATGTTTATTTTTAAAGCATTAAAATGCAAAAGTCCCATGCTCGACTGTAGAAAAAAGCTTAATTAAAAGCAGAACCTTTCTAAAGGGCAATCGGACCTAGGATCCACATAAAAACCCCCACACTGGGCACGGGAGACACCAGCAACCCAAAGGCCAATAATAAATGCACCCTGTAAAACCAGAAATAAAATGAGCTTTGTCTGAGGCATGAGGCAAGGGGAGGGCCAGCACCCCCCCTCCCTGGAGGCTGTATAATTGTCCAGCCTTCACCTCATTGAGGCCAATTACCTTGGGAGGGATTAGAAACTGACCTGAAGGTGACCACTTGTGCATTAAAGTGAAAATCCAAAGTGGAAAGGGCTTGCCTGAGAGTCGAGGGCTAGAGGTGTGATAAGACCGGGGGGTACAGGCATGAAGTATTCTGACTCTCACTGCCCTCCCCTTCCCAGGAAAAGCATGCTGGCTTTTCTGACCCACCAGGTGATGAGGCCAGCAAGCCCCAGCCCCACTGACAGAACCGCTTGGCCACAGTCAGGAGCTGGACTTAAGGAGAATGTCAGGCAGCCCTCTGAGCCCTGCAGCGGGGCGGCACAGAGGAGGATGCATGGTGAGTCAGGGGAAAGGGAAATGAGTCCAAACCCTCACTACCCAGTGTGTGGCCCCAGAACAGCTGCTTCAGTATGACCTGAGAGTGGCTTGGAAACATTCAGGCCCCTCCCAGGACCTGCCGAGGCAGAGTCTGCATTTGGACAAGATCTGGGGGTGACCCCACACAGTGCTTTCAGAATCTGTGAAATGGAAACACTCACCCTAGCCTGCCCAGCTCTGCAGCGGGAATGGTGAGGAAGGAAATGAGATGCACCGATTAGAAAGTGCCTTCAAAAGGTAGAGGTGTCTGACAAAAGGTGGGTGCTAGATAAAACGACCGAGATGTTCCTACTGCATGGATGAAAGCATTGCGCAGAAAGGGCACCCAGGGGAGCCTTCCTCACCCTCCAGAAAGCAAACAGCCCAGGCAGATGTTTGCATCTGGAGTGACAGGCTGGGTGGAGCTGACAGGTGTGGGTGGCTCAGAGTCAGACTTCCCTGGGACTTACCTCCTGGCTGGTTGGCAGTCTAGCAATTTGCATCTCTTTTGTGTCCTAGTTTCCTCCTCTGCGAAACTGGGATGTTAGAGGATATTATACGAGTTAAGACAAGGTGTTGAGGACAGTGCTTAGTCTAGACCAAGTCTAGATAACCACTATTATCATCTAGTGTAGCGTCCTGGGGACTTGGTGAGGTAACGCACCTAAAGGAACAGTAGTATTAGTTTACCTCACTGAGTTGTGATGCTAAATAGAACAGGCGTGAAATTTGGACCTGAGGAGGAGTGAGGGTTTAACAGCTGCCTGTAGACATCATTGTTGCTGCTACTGGTGTTATTGTCATTAACTGCAGACCATGTCCACAGTCCCCTGCATTCAGATCTCCCTTGAGTGTGCACAATCCCCAATGGAAGCTCCGCAGATGAAATTCTCAGCAAAGCCACTTTATAAGAGCAAATCCCACCTCATAAACACACACGCACACATACCATCTTCAGCTCCCAAATGACCTTCATGGAGAGGAGTGAGATAACAAGGTCAAGGATAGAGGGTCTGTCCACACAGCCAAGGCAGGCCAACTTGAATGTTCGATTACAGGTCCTATTGCTCCTGGACTGCCAGGTATCAGGTGGGCCAAGCCACCGATGAGGAGAAGAAGCATCCGTTTCTTCTCAAGAAGGGCCAACTGTATACCCAAGCCTGCTTGCCCCCTGGGGGGACACCTGATTAGAAATTGCTAAAGGGAAATACCCTACAGGAAAGGGATATGTTCAGAAGGGTCTTCTGAATCCCCTGCCTTACCAGGAGGCTCTTTTTCTTCCAAACCACTTCCCACAAATGAAAGCTCTTATGTGATCCTGGCCAAACATCCCCCAGAGCAAAAGGGGCTGAGGCCCAAATTATACATGAGAAAGCACAGGCTCAGAGAGACAAAGTGACCCGATGAAGCTCTCCCGGCAGGTTGCCGCTCTGGGTGGAACCAAGGTGTTTTGTTCCCTCCTCTAGGATTGCCCTGGGATGAGGAGCAGCACACCACGCACGTCATGTTTATGTGAGCACCTGTCCAGGTTCCTCTCCACTCTGTAAGCTCTGGTGGAGTTTATTTCCTTCCATTGCTATTGTCCCCAGCATCTAGCACAATGCTCCATACACAGCAGGTCCTTAATAAATATTGATTGAATGAACACTGGGCAACCTTTCAGACTGGACCCCACCACCCAGCAGGCTAAAGAATCTTGACACTGCACAAGAAAGCACAAGGGGGAAGAGGTACTCAGTGGACTGCCACGTGCCCCTGTCCCTGAATGCTCATTTTGGACAGACACCTGCTAATTCGTCCCATTGTTCACATCTACAAGATGATAATAATAATTATTCCTGACTGAGCACAAAGTGCCATGCTATAAAATAATACACATTTTGTCTCATTTAACCCTCACGCCAACCACATACCTTATCTCCATTTTACAGATGAGGGAGATGGGCTTCTGAGAGGTGAATGATCAGAGGTGATGGGGCAGCCGGGATGGCTCAGCGGTTTAGCGCCGCCTTCAGCCCAGGGCGCGATCCTGGAGACCCGGGATCGAGTCCCACGTCGGGCTCCCAGTGCATGGAGCCTGCTTCTCCCTCTGCCTGTGTCTCTGCCTCTCTCTCTGTATGACTATCATAGATAAATAAAAAAATTAAAAAAAAAAAAAGAATTAGAGGTGATGGAGTTAGTAGATGGCAAGGCTGCTGTTCCCGCTGACTCCACCTGATGCTCAGCTTGTTTTCTCTCTACTACCGCTGACATTGATTTTTCAATAGACCTCCACCAAACCTCCATTAAACACAGCCCAAGAATATGCCCAATAGCATATTGTTGTTGGAAGATTTTCCTTTCTGGGCAGGGGTAGGGGGGGGGCCCTCTCTCAGGCTCTGTGTTCTGACTGGATATACTTGACAGGGCCCTGGGGAGCAACCCACCCAACCGACATCCACCTGGCTATCTCTTCATTACATAAACATATGTTGACAGTTCCCAAGTACTTGTGTGTGTGCGTGCGTACGTGTGTGTATGTGTGTGTATGTGTGTGTGTGCGCATGTGTTCAGAAAGGGCTGTAGATGAGGGCAGGGCAGCAAGAAAGGCACTAGAGACAATATGGCTCCTGCCCCAAGGATTCTGCAGGCTGTGGGAGAAAGAGATAAACATCATTGTGATAGTACTTCACAGAGCATGGTAAAGGCTAAACAGTTTCCTTCCAGGGGAGGGGAGTTTGAATCAACTCTGTTAAGGCTAGAGGGGAATTTCTGAAGAAGGAGCTGGCATTTGAGCTGGACCTTGGAGCACAGTTCAGATTTGGGTTGGTGTCAAAGCTACACTGGAAAGAAGAACATCCTGGTCACTAAGAGCAGCATGGGCAAAGATACGGAGGTGACAAAGTCAAGGCTGGTTGTGGGATACGCTTCCCTAATTGGCCTGCCTTAGTCTGTGAAATCGCCTGGCTTTCCTCACTCTTAAGAAACCTGAGGTCCATTTGGGGTACAAGTATTCTACCAAGAAGGGATGACATATTCAGACCTATGAACCTTTGACCACTTGGGAAGGGAGCTTGAAGAAAATGGGACACAGAGAAAATATACTTTTAGAGTGAATGGAAGGGAACAGAGCAGGATTGACATGCATGTGGCCTAAATTATGCTGCCCCTTCCTTCTAAATCCATAGCAGACATTAATCAATAATAGCATTGCTTTGGGCTGCCTGGGGGTGCTGATTCTTGATTTCAGCTCAGGTTATGATCTCAGAGTCATGAGATCAAGCCCCACATCGGGTTCCATGCTCAGTGAGGAGTCTGCTTAGGATTCTCTGCCTGCCTCTCCCTCTGTCCCTCCCTCCACCATGCTCACTCTTTCTCTCATAAATAAGTAAGTAAGTAAGTAAATAAGTAAGTAAGTAAATAAATAAATAAATAAATAAATAAATATCTTTAATTAAAAAATAGCATTGCCTTAGAATCCTTTCAACCCAGCACTCCCTCACCCACTAACAACATATCCCAGTTCTATATGGAATGCATCTCATTTCCCCTCCCTGTGATAGTGCATAGGGTACCTGGAGCGAAGTCTCAGGGGCCGGATGACTTGGATTTGAAACCTAGTTTTTCCACTTTCTGGCTTTGTCACCTTGGATTATTGGGCTGGCCCCTCAAGCTTTGCCATTTGCCGATGGGAAAAGGAAGATCTAACATTTTTTTTGGATGCCACGCCAGAGGCAATGCTATGTATTTGCGTAATCCTCTTTTCTTCTCTCCCTTGATACACAACAAAACAGCATTTCCTAGCCTCCTCTATAGTTAGGTGGGGCCAGGTGGCTGATTTGGCCAATGGAATGTAGATGGAAGCCATATGTGCCACCTCCATGCTCTTCCATATCGTCTGTCCCCTCATCTGCAGAGGGCTGCATGGAGGACTTCAGGCTCTAGGATTTGGGGTTAATAGCTAGATGGGCAGCTTAGATGCTTCAGTTCCCACATGGAAATCCACCACATTCTCAATGAGAATTTCTGTGAATGAGAATTCAGCTTCCTTTTGGTTAAGCCAAGAGACTTTGAAGTTGGTTCGGCAGTTACGGTTACCTATCCCAACCAATAAAAATGCAAACACATGATTTCATTTAAATGCCTTCATGGCTCACTCAGGAAGATATAATTCCTCCTATTTTGCTAGTTTACTGATGACGAAACTGTGGCTCAAGGAGGTGAGATAAATTCCCTAAAGAAGCCGATGGAGTTTGGAAGGCTCTTGCCTTCCACCACCAAGCCCTGCATCTTTACATAGCACCTAAAAGCTTTTGATAAACACCTGTCTATAGTATCAGAATTTGAGGAAATTTTGAAGGTTTGATGAGCTTATGGAAGTGAGCAGATTCATAATCCCTGAAGAAGGAGTCGTGCAGAGGCTGATTATGGCCGTGATGGCGAGAGGCCCAGGCAGGCCACCTTCACCCCCTGGAGAAGCAGACTGGGTGCAGGCTGTCTCCAAAGATCATGTACACAGAGGGGGAGGGTAGGCAGCACTAAGAACCAAAAGCCCTGTGCCCCTGAGGAGCCAGTGGGATTGGGAGGGGGTGGGGTGGGGAGAGGGTGAGTGGAATAATTATAATGGCACGGCAGTAAATGAGCATACTTTTAAATATCAGACTGATTTACAGGTTCCGCCCACTTAATTGCTTCTTTCATAAACTCTGCACATTCAATACATCATGGGAAAACATTAAAGAAAGAGTCCTCATGTAAAATATTAAAGGCAAATGGCCTTTTCAAGGAATAGCCACCCACTGCTTCCCGGTGTGGCCAGGTGTGGGGTCTGGACTGGACACAGAGCTTATGTAGGACAGCTGTCTCTCCCCCCACCCCCTGAAGTGGCCCAGCCTGTGCCTGAGTCTGAAGGGACAGGGAGGGGACCCCTGGCCCTCAGCTGCAGCCCTGGCTTCTGGCGTTATTCCCAGTTGCCAAGATTAATAAAGCAGGCAAGGCTTTGCACGGGAACTTTGCATCAAGCCCAGTCCTGCAATTATGAGACGGGGACCTCCCCATAAATCCCCCAAGGTGATCATAGCTTGGCATAGACGAAACTTTGTTGGGATCTTCAAAGATTTTCAAGATATTGCTTAAAAAGGATTTGGGTTTACTTTAAAGAACTATAAAACTGTCTCTCCCATCTTAGGTTTGAGTATCTGGGTATTGTTGACCGTAAAGAAAAATAGAAGAAAAGTGGATTTTCTGCTCAAAACTAGAGGAAGTTATTTAAACTCCTTTCTGTGACAACTCAATAACGAGTCCTCATTGATCACCTATGACGTGCCCAATGCTATTCACCAGTTTGGAGAACATAAGACACGAGTTGTGCTTTTCAGGTGTTTTCAAGTTGGGAGACAAGGTACAAACACAAGAACATTCAGCATCCATTCATTCAGTTACTGAAGGCCTACTGTGCACCACATGTGACGCTAGTCACAGCACAGGTGTGCAGATGGATAGATGGGTAGGGTCTTAGGCTGCTTTAACAAATTACCACAGGCTGGGTGACTCATAACACTTTCTTATGGTTCTAAGAGCTGGAAGTCAAGATAAGGATGCCAGCATGGTCCAGGTCTGGTGAGGACTATCCTCTGGGCTTCGAATTGCCGACTGCTTATTCTGTCCTCACGGGGTGAGGAGGGGTGAGAGAGCTCTCTGATATTTCTTTTATTAGGGTCCTAATGCCATTCGTGAGGGTTCTACTCCACGATCTAATCACCTTCCAAAGACCCTCCTAATATGGTCCCATTGGAGGTTAGAATGTTGACGTATGAATTTGGGGAGGACACAGACATTCAGTCCGTTGCAGAGAGCTGTGGGTAGAGCTAATTAGTGTTGTGTTGGTAAATGTTTAACAACCTGCTAACAGGAAAGGGAGAGGATCCCTAGTTTGTAGTATTTGCTGTGATGTATATACTCTCAAAGCGGACATGGCCAATTTCAAGCTACCGAAGTAACTATCACGGAGTGAAGAGTTGGGAAGAGATTGCCCAAGAGGCTCCCTTGCTAACCAATATGACATGGCTTAGCACATGGCTGATAGAATGAAAGTTAGATTGGCCGGTATGTGCAGTAAATGTCCTGCAGTTCAGAGAAGATTGGAGCATCCTCTCATTCAGGAAAGGGTTCCTTGGGCATCAGGGATGGGAGCTAGGCACCGAGGATGGCCAAGGTTTGGAGAGAGGGAAGAAAGGGCATTCTAGGCCAAAGATGCCAAACAAAGCAAGGGCACAAAGACAGATATGGGTAGGGGATTCATGTGTTACTGGAAGATTGAATTGGGGAAGCTGCCACCATGAGGTCTTGAAAATACAAGCTATGCTGTATGTGCCATTTTGGAATAGAGAAAGAGGTTTCAATAATAGAAGGCCCACTAGGGTCTCCATTCTGGTTTAGGTCCCCAAAGCCTGCACTAATACCATGGATGTGCTCTCAGTGGCATAGCCAATCTCCAGAAAATGAGAAAGCCCATCATTATTAAAGTAATTATTTATTATTAATTATTATACAATTAATTGTTATATATTATATAACATTTTATATGTTATATATTATAATTATATAATAATTATTCATTATAATAATAGCAAACGCTTATGAAAGGGCCGTTGTCTGAACTCTCTGGCCTGGGATCCCTTAGCTAGTAATGACAAAAGTAAGATTTGACCCCAGGCAGTTTGATTCTGAGTCTTCCCTCTTAATCACTCTGTTGTCTCTTTTCCTTCCTTTTATTTTTCTTTTGTTTCCCTCTAAACTTCTAAACTTTCAAATGTATAAAATAGTGAATTTTTGGGCAGCCTGGATGGCTCAGCGATTTAGTGCAGGCTTCAGCCCTCGGCCTGATCTTGGAGCCCCGGGATCGAGTCCCATGTCAGGCTCCCTGCATGGAGCCTGCTTCTCCCTCTGCCTGTGTCTCTGCCTCTCTCTCTCTCTCTCTCTGTGTGTGTGTCTCTCATGAATAAATAAATAAAATCTTTAAAAAAAAATAGTGAACTTTTATACCTATCATTCAACTTTAGCAATCATTAATTCGTGGCCAATCTTAGTTTTATCTAAACACCTACTTTTTCCCACTTCCCAGTTATTTTGAAGCAAATCCCACGCAAATATAATTTCATCCATGAATATTTCAGTGTACATCTCTATATAAGGACTTATAAAACACATATATAATATTATTATTGTACTTGAAATTAATGATTTTTAATTACATTCAATACCCAATCAGTGGTCATATTTCTCCAATTATTTCATAAATACAGTACAAAATAATAAATGTTTGTTCAAATTAAGATCCATGCAATATTCGTGACTTGTATTTGATTGCTCTTTATGTCTCTTCTCAATTCATCTCTTTCTTATGATATAATTTATTTGTAGAAGAAATCACATTATTTGTACTGTGATGCTCCCCACAATTGGATTTTGCTGTTTATGTCCTTATGGTATCTTTTCACATGTTTCTCTACTCCCTGCATTTCTAGTAAACTGGTAGTTGTTTCTAGAAGGTTGGTTATATTTAATTTTTTACTATGTATTTTACATAATAAAACCAAAATTAAGCTTAAAAATTGGCTTCAAGCTCCCTGGTTGCCAAAGCAAAAAAATTTTAAAAAGTTGCTTAGTGCTTATTACACAATACTAGGAAACATAGCAGGTCACTAGAAATGGGGTTTTTCATAATTCTATGGCAATTTGTAATGCAAAAATTTAAAGACACACTGAAAAACAGATGAACTGTACCTTTAGGAGCATTTTACAAAAAAGGTAGGAACTCTTTTTCTTTAAGTGGAATCTGTGAAGATTACATCTTAGGAAATGTTGTATTTTTCCAATAGGAGACACTGCAACTCTTGTGTCTTTCTTTTTGTGATGTTAGCAGCCAATGATAATTACTGCCTCAATCCATGATCCCATCTGGGGCCACACAATAGTGATGTTCTAATTCTATCATTCCTTCTTCATTTATGCCAGAAACTGAAATCTTTCCATGAAGAAAGATTTTACTTTACTATTAATTATTAATTATTTGGTTACCTTAATAAATAGTTCATAGATAGAATGCAGGACAAATGTCTAAGTCTTTCCTTTTATTTACTACTCTTTAAAATACTATGTTTTCCTATCAATGTCCAAAGATGAACCCTGAGGCTTTTGTTGTTATTGCTGTTTATATGTTTGTTGGTATTGTTCTTGTGTCAACATGAACTTGAGGATTTAAACTTGGGCAATGTATTCACATCTGTTGCACTTGTAATGCATTTAATAGTACAATTGTCCCATTTTTGACTAATGGGAATTTTCTGGGTTCTTTTGGCTCCTGAATCATTTTGAGACAACTCTAGTAGTCTTTCATATCTCTATCTTAGTAGTTTTTAACATCTTTCATAATTTAATATATTAGAGACAAGTAGTCTTTAATATCTATCAACTCTAATAGTCTTTAATATCTTGCCTTCTGGAATGACAAGCCTTGCCTTGAACATTGTCTCCCCAGGCCTAGAACCAGCCATTTCTCTAGGAGGAAATGATATTTAGAGACCACACTCTAGGCTCTAGGGATGTCCTACACTGCTTCTACCAGAGGCAAACAGTAGTGTGAAAACTCGAAGCTACAGAGGAGTCAAAAATTTTTCTATTTGGCCTTAGTTTCTGCTAAGTGGAAACAAAGACACAATGCCTGATATAGATAAATTTTTGGGCAACCATGTTGTCGCAATTTGTCCTCTTAGTTCTTCACTTATTTTACCCTTAAAATCTTCATGAAAAATAAAACTAACAAAAAAAAAAACATAAAAATGTACCCAGAGAGCACTCTCAGTTTCAAAAGTCTAATGTATGAATTTTTTCTCTGTGATCTCTGCCACCTAAAAAAGGAGACAGGAACTAACCTGTTGGTTAATTTGGGGCATAGGCAAAAGGTCTTAAAAATAAATATTCTCAATGTCCTCTGAATGTTCTTTAAAAAATTCTCTAATATTCTCAAACAAATAAAACTCATTACCTAGACTTTTGGAATGTATATCGTTCAGTGGATACTGCTATTTCCCAATAATATTTCTTTGTTCAATTGCCAAATTGCGATAGCCTATACGTTTTTGGAGGGCCTGGAGACCTGCCACTTTATGTAGATATTCCTGAAACACATAGTCTGGGTAAGACTTCCTAAGATAAATATTATTCACTTTAGGAGAGGTAGGAGATGACTAGTAGGGCACCAAAGTCCTTTACTTTTCTTCCTGGGCACACAGCAAACCTATATTTCCCAGTCTCCCTTGAAGTTAGGGTTGGCCAAATAATGAAATTCTCATCAATGGAACATGGGAGATTGTACTATGAGTCACTTACAAGCTTGGCCCACAGAGCCCTCCTCTGTGGATTCTTCTATGCTCTTATCTATTATTCATATCTTAACCTTGCACATAGGATAGAATGGACACAAGCATCTCACATCTGTAGGCAATGGGTTGAAGATGAAAGAGGCTCCATCATCCTCAATCCCTGAATGGCTTCATGGAAGAGAACTGCCTCCTTTAACCACAAATGCCTGCATTGATGTACACAGGAAAAATGATATGTACTTCTACTAAATTTGAGGCATGATATATGTCTGGTTATATTTGTTTTAGAAGCTAGCATTACCTAACTAAACCAAAAGCTTTTATATCCAGAAGGAGCAACTCTTTATAAGGGTCAGAGGCACTGGGTTCATAAGATCCCTGCCCAAAATGTCCACTGGTTCCTTAACATCCTCTTGAAATTAAAGTTTGAAGCACATTATGTAGATGTATATTTTCTACTCCTAAGATTAAATTGGCCTGAGAAAATGAAACCAAGTTTGAGGAAGCATAGCCCCTTAGGAATATGCATAGCCAGTATGGTATTGTAGTTCAAAAACAACTCCTTGATTAAAGATCCAAAACTAAAACAAAACAAAACATAAGACAACAAAGTGAACTCTTTAGTCAGATTGCCTAGGCCGGTACACTGATTCCAAATTTTGCTATCGGCCGACTCAGGCAAAAATCTTTCTGTCTTAGAGCAGATCTTTGGTTCAGTCAGGTAAGCTTGATTTCAACTCAGGTCATGATCTTGGGGTTGTGAGATCAAGCCCACATGGGGCTTAGGGCTCAGTGAGGAGTCTGCTTCTCCTCTCCCTCTCCCTCTGCTCCTCCCTCCACTAGCACTCTCTTTCTCTCTAAAATAAATACATCTTTTAAATAAATATTTCTGTCTTTTCTTACCTACAAAATGAAAATAAAGATTTGAGTCAGTTCCGATAAAGTGTTTAAATCAATGCCTGGCACATTATATGTGCTCGATAAAAGTTAGCTACCATTAGTGAAATTTCATCAACTTATCTATCCGATAAATAGGAACTGCATGCTTCCTGTGGTCAATCTCTGTTGTTAGTCCTGGAGTTTCAGGGGAGTGAGTGTTTGATGAGGGGAAAGCTGGCTGCCATCATACACCAAGAGGTGGATAGGAACTCTAGGATAGAACTTTAAGTAATACATTTTCATATTCCTATCAGATTTAAAGTCTGTTAACCTCTGACCAGAGTTTCATTTATTCATTCATCCATCAAATCATTTGATGCATGGAATTAGAACACATGGATGAGGTTGGGGGAAGACAAAGATGAGTAAGTTACATTGAATGATTATGACTTTATTTATTTATTTATTTTTAAATTATGACTTTAAAGATGAGTAAGTTATGTTGGGAGAAGGGTTAAGGGAAAGCAAAGATAAGTAAGTTAGGTTGAATGATAATGATTATAAAATTTCTCCTAGAAGAGGGGCATCTGTGTGACTACTGGTTAAGCATCTGGCTCTTGATTTTGGCTCAAGTCATGATCTCAGGGTTGTGGGACTGAGCCTTGTATTGGGCTCCATGCTCTGGGGAATCTGCTTGAGGATTCTCTCTCTTCCTCTCCCTCTGCTCCTCCCTGGCCTCTGTCTCTACAATAAATAAAAATAAATAAATAAGTAGATAAAACCTTCTAGAAGAGTCAGATATGCCTGAGAAAGGGAGTCCTAAGCACCTTCCAAGATAACAAGGAATAAAGTAAAATTCAGAGACCCATTGCTTAATCTCCTACCAATTCAAAAACAAACAAACTTTCCAATACCTTGTCTTGGAACTGGTAATTTCAAGGTGTCAAATTCAGTGCCTACAAGGGGACCAGGCAGGTACTTTAAAGATTGCCACCAATCAGCCTAAACCACAGGCCTACATCTGAATCCTTTCCAGTGGGTGGGATGGGGTTGATGGCTATGTGGGAAGGTGGGCCCAGCTTGCCAGTTCTAGTTTTTGATGAAAATATCTTTATGCAGTGATTTCCATGGTCAGGGGGAAAAAATATCTAACAATGATTCCACAAACCCAGATTTTTATGTGAAACGTGCAATTGTTAAATATTATCAAATTCTTTTAAAAAATGTTTTCTGACTGCATATGTCCACCAAAACCCAACTGTGGGCCAAACCTGGCACGTACGCCTTCAGCTTCAAACCTCTGATTTGTTTACTGGAGAGGAGTTAAGGGGATTTTGGCAGATAGAAAGCGAGAATCACTAGTGGCAAATCTTTCAGTGAAAAGGAAACAAATCAAAACAACAACAGGGAGGAGTCCCGGGCTCTGGGAAGGAAGCCACCCCACTCCCCCTTTGTGCAGGAAGCAGCCAGCATGCCAGGGGAGCCCAGCTACACGATAGCACCCTTAATCACTGGCATGCCGTGTCAATCAGCAATTGTCTCAGAGGCAAGAACCCTCCAGTGCCATTTTACCAATATGAATATTGTCCAAGTGATCACTGGGGGAGAATACACAAACAGACTGCAATAAAATTTTAAAAAATAACTTTGGAAGGAAATAGTATATTGGAAGGATTCATTACAGAAGTTCAAACAAGGGCCCATATGTTTCCCTCTCTTTATGGTGGAATCCACAGAGTGCCTGTAATAAAATGAGGGCAGCAAGGGGGTGGAGTAGGACTTGCTTGTTGAGGCAAAGCCTGAGATCCAAACAGCAGATAAATAACCAAGATATCTTTATGATTATATAGGGCAATGCCTTCTGAACTAGCAGAAGTTTCCTTGCTGATATACATTTGCAATGATGTTTTAATTAACATTGGCTGGCTGTGATAAGAATGAATAGTTTGCCTGTCTTTATTTTCTGTCCATCTCCCTGCCCCCCCCGCCCCTTTTGTCTTTAAGTAAAACCTAGGAATTTGTTCTCTCTGGATAACAGTCTCTCTTGAACTTTATTGTTTGGAATCAAAAGTCCCTTGTGATTTCCAGGTTGACTGAGGTTACATGGCAACAATACAAGAACTTCCCCAGAAGTTATGGTTCCTTATAATTTAAGAGAATTACATTTATTCTCAGAGTCGGTCCTCGGCTGTATACAATATAAAATTTTATTTTATCTTTAAGATGACAAATTTTCCTATAAATCTCCGAACACATTAGCTGTTTTAGACCATTTTTGGGGGGCCTGAAAGGACAAAAATGACAGGGGAACTTTGTTGTACACACACACACACACACACACACACACACACAACTGTGCCCTGGTTTAAGTTCTGTAACAACATATACATCGATGCCCTTTTAATGTGTGCTTTGTCCTACAAGCTTTGATCTACTGGAGATGATGCCAAAGTTTAGAATGTGCAGTTCAGGCTTCCTGAAGGAGAAGGAAAGGCTGAGGTGAGTCACACCCTGAAATATTAGAAGATTAATTAATATTAATTAATTTATGCTTGTAAAGGAAGAAACCATCTTCCCTTCTTAAGCTTATCTTCCAATAAACCTGATGAATTCTATATAGGACATTGTTGGGAACGAAAGGTTTAAAGAAGTTACACATAGTGGAGTGTACATATTTATAAAGAAAAAGAAAGGAGGGAAGAAGAAAGGAAGGAAGGAAAGTAGGAGGGAAAGGAGAGAGGGAAGGGAGGAGAGAGGGAGGAAGGAGCCCACCGTCACTGTACCTGGGGACTTATGGGATGTCACCACAATCTTCCCTGGACCACCTGTAAGGTTTTGTCTCATTCTTTCCTTCTCTTTCTAGTTAACCTCAAGTTTAAGCCCTAATAAAATACAAATTTATGGGGATCAAGCTTGTCACCAGCTTTTCATTAGTGTCAGTTTCTCTTCAATTTCATCTAACTCAGTTTGGGGCATTTAAAAATGTTTTAGAGAGGTTTCGCATACTCACCACCAGGCCAAGTAATGACCATTTTGAAGTAAACCAAGACCTGAGACTAAGATCAGCGACTAAGATACCAACAGTGCTTTAGGGAGGGGGTCTTTGCTAGGCCCCAACCCTCATGTTTTAATCAGGAAAAATGGGTGGCAGGTCACAAAGATTCGGCTTAACCTTCCTGATATACATCAGATCTCTTGCCCTTTCAACCTTGCAGCAGTGTGAGGAGGCATTCTTTCTGAAACTCATAAATTAGAGGCTGAGGTCTCTTTGCAAAGTATAATGACAAGAGGACAGAATCTGCATGAAGCCTGACTCTTTTCCCTAGACATGAGATTTTTATTTATTTTCTTTGGAATGTTCAGCCACGATCAGTAGGTCAATGGGAGTCCTGCGTGTATTTTTTTTTTTTTTAATGAAAAAATGCTCTGGTCATGAGTGCATTCTGCCAAGATTTAAGACCCTCAAAACCCCAAATGACTCTTCCTCGTTTACATGCTTGTTTCAAAATCCACTAAGTAACTTATTTAGGTTCCGAAAGTTATATACAATATAAATCCATCCAGGCTGAAGTAAAAAAAAACCCAGGAGCTATAAAGCTGGTTTCTATAGTGTTTGGACATAATACTGTTCTCAAGTGAAATCATAAGGGAATAGGGCACTTAAAATAGGGTGTCACATTTCAAGGTAATAAATAGCAGATTGATTCCACCTCCCAATTGATCCTGCAGTTTACTTATACACAAGATGGAAAATAAAGTACCAAAGCCACTGTGATTTACTTTGTAGAAATGAGACACTCAGTATTCGTTTAAGTGAATGCAAAGACCAGCTCTGACAATTTATTACAGGCACAGTCCAAATGTAGTTTGGATCAAGTTGCACTATTGGCACACACTTACTGCCATGCTTTTAGCGTCTCTGCAATTAAACACATTGTAGGCCTCTTTATTTCTTAACATACGTTTCGTTATGTTCTTCAAACCAGCTTTGCCATCCAACAAGAGATAAAAAGGGAATTCACTCCCTTTCTTTCCTTAACACAGACTCCAGTAAATAATGAGACACCATCTTGTCCCTCTCTATGCTGGAGCAGTTTGTACTATTTAGAACTTGGGATGTGGTCTGTTTGTTTTTGCAATTCTCTTCAATATTTTTCTCCCTTTCAAGTAGAATGTCTCCTAATATGGTTGTCTTGTATTATGGATCAAGAACACATTTATTCCAAGGATGTTTGGAGGAATTCTCCAGCATCTTCTGTGGCATCCTTAGCCACTAAATCCAGGCTTCTGGCTGGCTGGTGCATGATTGAGTATGTTGACTGTATCAGTTCATCCTGGACCAACCATACCAAATCGCAGAAATAGCAAAACTTAATGTTTTGAAGCTTTCACAATATGGCAGACCCTGCGATATATGCTTGTCAGGTCTTGTCAAATACAGTGTTGTCAGTTCTCACAACAGGGCACATGAAGTAGGTTCTAATAGTATCCTCGTTTTCAAAACAGCAAATTGAGGCTCAGTGAGGTCAAGCAACAGAATAAGGAATTGAAACCCAGGCCAGTCGGATTTCAGAGTCCATGGTCTTGACTAGTTTCCAAGAAGGGCTCCCTGAATTACCAAAGAGCACAAGTTCATTGTGGAGCCACTACTCCTAATTCTTCATTAATATATCACATTGAATCAAATTGTGCACTTCAAACATGAACCTGGTGCGAGAACTCAAGATATAGGTATGAAATTCCTATGCCATTTTTCAGCAACTTTTTTTTTTTTTTAATTTTGTTGTGAGCATTCTTGTGTGTATAAGGGGGTATGCTCGAGCATGCGTGCATGTATGTACGCAGTAGGTCATCGACTCTACCATACTTCTGGAAGTAGGAGACCTTTCAGATTATGATTTGTCTCATATTCTGCTCTCTCCTCTGAAAGTATCCTTTGCACTACAGTGTAAAATAATTTTTAATGTGTGAGATTAAGGTTTTTCCTTATACTTTGTGGATGCATGTACATGCACTCATTTCTCAAATGAATTAGAAACTCTCAAATATCCTGGAAAGTATGTCCAGTTTTTATTTTAGGGTTTTATGTAAGCTGCTCTTGCATTCTATAACTTAAGTCCGTCTCTTTAATGCCGAAAGGGAAGACATATCTGTGATGTGATACAGGGAAACTTTTGGGTTTGGAAACAGATCTTCCTGGCCTTTAGCAGCCAGAAAGAGCTCTCAAAGTTTAGGGGGGGAAGTATTGATTAGAAACAAAATAAAAGGGATCCCTGGGTGGCACAGCGGTTTGGCGCCTGCCTTTGGCCCAGGGCGTGATCCTGGAGACCCGGGATCGAATCCCACATCGGGCTCCCGGTGCATGGAGCCTGCTTCTCCCTCTGCCTGTGTCTCTGCCTCTCTCTCTCTCTCTCTCTCTGTATCTGTCATAAATAAATAAAATATTAAAAAAAAGAAACAAAATAAAATATTATGGAGTCAAATAAACAAAAGAAGAGATGATATAGGGAATGTAAAATGATGCAGCCCTTTGGGAAACAGTGTGGCAGTTCCTTAAGAGACACAGACTTACCATATGACCAAGTATTTCCATGTCTATGTATATACCCAAAAGAAATCAAAACACATGTTTACACACAAAAAAAATGTATATAAATGTTCACAGCAGCATGTGTCAATATTATCCAAAAAGTGGAAACAACTCAAATGTCCACCCACTGACAAAAGGATAAATAAAAGTGGTACGTCCATACAATGAAATAGTATACTATAATATAAAGGAATCAGGTATTGGTAAATGCTACCACATAATCCTCACAACATATTATGTTAATTGAAAGAAACAATCATAAAAAAGTTCATGGTATGAAATGTCCAGAAGAGGCAAATATATAAGAGACAAAAAGTTGATTGTTGGTTGCCTGAGGCTGGGGTAGAGGGTTGCAGGAAAATGGAGCATATTATTAACAAGTATGATATTTCTTTTGGAGGAATGAAAATATTGCAAAGTTGATGGGGTGATAGCTGCCCAACTCTGTGATTAGGTAAAAACCTTTGTGTACTTTAATGGGTAAATTATATGATATATGCATTGTAACTAAATAAAATTGTTATATAAAAAAATAAACTAGAAAAATCTCCTATGATTGGTCATTAGAAACCACACTTTGAATAATCATAAATCAAGGATGAAATCTTAAAAAGAAATTAGAATATATTTAGACATGAATAGTAAACAATACTATAAATAAAAAAATGTGTGAGATTATGGGGTGCCTGGGTGGCTCAGTTGGTTAAGTGTCTGACTCTTGATTTTAGCTCAGATCATGATCTCAGGATTGTAAGATTGAGCCCTGTGTCAGGCCCTGTGCTCAGCACAGAGTTGCTTGAGATTTTTCTCTCTCTCTCTCTCTCTCTCTCTCTCCTGCCTCCCTCTACAACCCCTTTTCATGTGCACATCTGAACATGTGCTATTTCTCTGTAAAATATAAATAAATAAAATCTTAAAAAAACGTGTAAGGCTAGATAAAACTTTCTTAGATGAAAAATTAGAGACTTTTATATCAATGTTATATTAAAAAGTAAGCTGATATTGAACATGCTAAGCATCCAACCTGGTTTGACAATAATAAATCCAAAATAGGATGGAAATAATAGAAATAACAGCAAAGATTAATGAGATGAAAAATAAACGTACAGTATAGAGTATCCACAAAATCAAATGTTGGTTTTCTTAAAGGGCTAATAAAATTAATAAGCTTTGACAAGACTGATAAAGAATAAAAGGGAAAAAGGAGCCAATAAATGTATTAGAAGTGAAAATGGGTATCACCCCTGAGCTGCCAAGTCTAAAAAGATAATAAAATTAGTAATGATTTATTCTAAGACATTTGAAAACAGATACTATGGAGAGATTCCTATGACAGTTTATAACTTAAAAAACCAACTCAGAAGAAATAGAAAATTTGAATAGTCTTGTAATCATTTAAGAAACTGAATTCATAGTTTAGTTCCTCAGAAAAAAGCCCTCCAATGTGACACTTTTCTGGTGAGTTTTAGCAACTTGTAAAGAACAAAGTAAACCAAACAAACACAAAATTTTCCAAATAATACAAGAGGGAATAGTTCCTAGTACATTTATTTTTTTAAGTTTTTTTTTTTTTTAAGAGATCTTATTTATTTATTCATGATAGACAGAGAGAGATGCAAAGACACAGGTGGAGGGAGAAGCAGGCTTCATACCGGGAGCCTGACGCGGGACTCGATCTCTCGTCTCCAGGATCACACCCTGGGCCGAAGGCAGGCGCTAAACTGCTGAGCCACCCAGGGATCCCCTAGTTCCTGGTACATTTAATGAGACTAGTATAATTGTGATTCCAAAACCACTCAAGGCTTCACTCATGAAAAATAAACGAATATTCTAAACAAAATATTAGCAAACAAAATCCATTCATGCATAAAATAGATAATGCGTAAAATAGATAATAGATAATGCATCATAGCAAGTTGGGTTTATCTCTGAAATGTAAACTTGCTTTAACATTTGGAAATCAAGGAAGCAATTCACCATTATTAAGAAATTAAAGGAACAAAATTACATGGTCATCTTATTAGATGCAGGATAAAGTGTTCATTATATGTCATTGTCCATTCACTAAAGAGGCATTCATCAAACTAGAAAAAGGAGAATTTTTAAATCTGGCAGAGAGTGTATTAGGGGGAAAAAAGTCTAAGGCAAGCATTTACTAAATGTTGAAGTGACAATGTGTTCTATTTGCTAACTCAAAGAAGATAAGGCCAGCCATTATCACCACTTCTAGTCAACATTGCACTGGGGAGTCTAGAAAGTGCACTAAGACATGAAAAGGAAAAGAGAAATATTTTTAAGGAGAAAAGAAATGAAAATACCACTGCTTGCAGATGATATTGTTTGTCTCTATAGGAAAGCCAAAACTAACTACTGAAAAATTATAGACATTAAAAAGTTTAGCAAGGTTGCCAGTTTAAAAGCAATCGATATACAGAGGTGAATAGCTTTTCTAAATACCGTCTACAGTTGGAGAGCATAACAAAAAATATGATTTACAGTGGCAACATGAAATATAAAATACACAGGAATAAATTAAATAGAAGATGTGCCAGATCCTCATGGAGAAAATTAGGAAATCATATTGAGAGACATTTTTTAACTATATGGAAGAAAAGATTAATACAATAGGAAATACAGTTTGCCTCCAGATCTTTCTATAGATTCATGTAGTTTCACTCAAAATCCCAATGGGAGGTGAATTTGACATTCAACTAAAAGAGAAGACTCAAGAACAGTCAAGAAAGAACAAAGAGGGAGGATTACCCTACTGGATATTGACTTCTTAAAAAGCTCCAGCAATTAAGATACTATGATATTGGAACAAGAATAGGCAAGTAGATCAATGGAACAGAAGAGAAAACCCAGAAACAGAGCCATACCTGTATGGAAGCTTGCTTTATGACAAAAATAGTGTGACAGATGGATGAATTTATTCACTTGCAAAAATATGAAACTGAGCATCTCTTTTGCTCCTTAGGTAAAAACCAATCCCAGGTGGATTAAGGTCTTATGAGAAAGGCAACATCATAAAAATTTTAGATGAGAATTTCCTGAAGCTTTGAGATAGGGTAAGGTTATTAATTAATTAATTAATTAATTTTTAAAAATGTATTTTTATTTACTTCCTCATGAGAAACACACAGAGAAAGGCAGATACATAGGCTCTGAGAAGGGAGAATCAGGCTCCCTGTGGGGGAGGACTCTATCCTAGGACTCCAGGATCATACCCTGAGCCAAAAGCAGATGCTCAACTGAGCTACCCAGGTGCCCTTAAGGTAAGATTATTTAAACAAAATTTTAAAGTAAAGCACAAAGTAAAGCAAAAGATTTGTCAATTCCATTAATCAAAAGACTCTATGAAGAGAATGAAGTAACGGTTCCTAAAAGGGAGAGAGTTATGCTTGCAATACATATAACCAATAAAAGGGGAAGTACCCCAAACCTATGCAAGCTCCTACAAAACACTGAGAAATAAAAATAAGTAGCCCAATAGAAAAGTAACCAGAATTCTTTATCAGACTTTTCAAAACAGGCATCATAAATGGCCAATAAACATGGGAAAAGCTGCTGATGATCATTAGAAACCAGGAAATTGCAATTGAAGCCCCAGTGACACGATTTTACACCTAATGAATTGGCAAAAACTTTAACTGTCTGATTGGATTACATTTTGTAGATTATATTAAGTGTTACACACCACTGGCAGAGTTTGTTAGTTCAACCACTTTGGAAAACCATTTTGCATTTACTATTTGGTCAATTAAAGAAAACAAATATTCAACCAGTGAATTTTACCCTTAGAAGTACAACTTAGAAAACATCTCTCCATAGACATTAACAAGATGGTTGATAGCAGCAAAATCTGTTCTAACAAAAGCAAAATAACCCCCAAATCTGAAGAAATGCAAATACCTACAGATAGGAGAATAGAGATAGGAGCACAGGTGGCTACAACAAAAAAGTGAAGATTACATTGTCCGGACCTACACATCAACACTGAAGAAGTTCAAGGTGCAATGTGGAGGGAATAAACTCACAGACGAGTATCTAGTGTAGGAGACCCTTTGTTCAAAAGCATTCGAGATTGAGTGGAATTGAGATGGAAAGAAAACAAGGAATGATGAGACAACATTTCAATTGTGAGAGTGTCAAACGCATTGCTAATCCATTTGACTTAGGTTGATGAGTATGTGGATGCATATGGAACATTTTCCTTTAATCTTAAGAATCCAACATAAATATTTTGAATTATTTAATATAAACAATTTTTAAATGTTAAAAAAATACATTGTTAGAAATGAAAGAGCACATCAAAGATAATCTCGTACCATGATTCTCAAATGTGGAAGAGTCAGGGGCGCCTGGATGGCTCAGGTTATGATCCCAGGGTCCTGGGATTGAGCCCCACAATGGGGTTCCCACTAAGGGGGAGATTATGCATGTCCTCTTCTTCTGCCTCTCCTCTCACTCATGCTCTCTCTCGCAAGTAAATAAATAAAAGCTTTTTAAAAATGTGGTAGCAACAACAAAAAAATAAAAATGTGGTAACAATCAGTTGAAATGACGATGAGGAGGATGGGGGTGATGGCAGTACTACTTACGGGCTTATTCTCTGACACCGTGTACTGAGTAGTTCCAAGTTGGTGATATCCAAGTTGGTGAATGGTTGGCCTTCAAAAACTATCTATGGGAACAGAATCAAAGTTCTTTACATCATAGCATCACTTTCACAGAGTGCCTAGAGATCTGCTTTGTTCAGTGGGGGAAAAGGGCATGAAGACACAGTCACAGTGGGATTTACCCACCACCCAGAGCCAACGTAGCTATGCCTCATTTTGTAGTGACCTGCTATTTCTGGTACAACATGACCAAGTGAGGTGTTTATGTGCACAATTAGGTATTTCTTTTCCTGAAATTCTCTTCTGGACTTTTTTTTTTTTTTTTTAATCTCAGAATCTAGGTGCCTCTGTGGAAATGTGTCACCTGTGTGTATACTATCCATTTTGTCCACCATGACATAACAATAGTCATTTAGAAAGTGGTTAACATTTGTTGAATACTATGCGTTAGGCAGTTGCACACATTATCTCATTTAATTTTTATGATAACCTAATGAGGTAGCTACTCTGATTCTCCTTGTTATATTAACAAAGTAATAGAGGCCTTAAAAGGTTAAGAAACATTACCACAGGTTTCTGTGCTCACAGATGACAGGGCTGGGTTTGAATCCAGTCCTGGTTTATTCCAGTCTGCTGGCCTAGCCTTCTTCCTATGCTTCTTTTCTCAAGAGTTAAAAAACTCAGATTAAATATAGTCTCATTATTTTAGAGGCAAGGAAACCAAGGCCCTAAAATAAAGGTGATTATGCCAAAGAAGTCCATGCAGGACACCAAAATAGGTAATAAATGATAAGCCTGACAACAAATGCATTACATTCAAAAGCAGTTCAAAAGATGGTCAAAGGACCATTTCGGCTGATTTCTACTTGTTTCTGTATCTGTGAAAGGGGAGATGGGTTGCACCCTCAGTGGTTCCTGGGATTTTTTGGGTGATAGAAGTACATGTGTACACACCCATGCTTATGATGGCCAGGGGTTCTCTATCTTGTTGAACTCTATCTTCAAGTCTTGTCAAGATGAGTAGATTTGAGATCAATAGCCTCTGGATCCCAAAGATGTGCAAAGCCCCTTCCAGCTAAATTATTCAGTAATTCTCAAATATCTCTTCAAATAGCTACAAAAGGGAGCCCTCCTTGCCAGCCACAGGCAAGAGCAGGCCTCTTTCTTCCTCAATCCTCTGCTATCTGCAAACTGAGAAACTCAGTGGGGCCTCGCCAATATTTTAGTGTCTACCAAGGAGGGCTTTGTGTCAGGCTTGTTGGCAGTAAAACAGGAAATGAGGACGAGGACATTAATAGCCTTTGTAAACAGCACCTCTAAGGTCTTCAATCACCAATTTGAGGGTGTTCACCACCGGGGTGGAAAAAAAAAAAGAAGAGGAAAAAGCCAAACAGGAAATGCAATGAAAGGAGATGAAAGCAGATCAATAAAGAGAGAAACATTTGGTTTGAAGTCTTGCCTTTAAAATAATGGGAACCCCCCTGGCCACCCCTTCCAGAAAGTAATTTGGGGCATTACCGCAGGTCTGGCCCTTAGGTGTAATTGCCCCAGATTCCAGCCACACAGAGGTTTAGAATTCCAGGGCTCATGCAAAGAATTCAGTTTGGAGGCAGAGATTTATTACCACTTTTTAAATAGATGTTTTTTAAAAAAGAATTTGCTTAATGTTAGAAGACAATACTGTGGGGCTTTTTTTCTTCTTCCCAAATTAAGGGAAAGCAGAAAAGTTGTCCTCAGAACCTCTGTTCAAAGGAGGCTGCAATACCATAGTATGGAAATGCATCTCGAGTTGAATTTCTGGAGTGAATAGGCAATGAGATTTTCTGGTACAAGGAAATCCCTCAGAGCTTTGAGAATGAGACACTGGTCCCTGTGGTCCCCTAGGTCATTCAGAATCCAACAGCCTGTAAGGCAATGCAAAACATTGTTCCTTAGAAATGTCCGGGTTCTTGAAAATCCAAGCGCCGTGGAGACCTAAAGGAAAACCTAGTCCTCCTAGGAGCCCAGGAGTGGAGGAGGGAACAGGAACATCGCATCTCAAGACCTGACTTCTTGGTTTAGGCATTCATTTTGTTTTGAAGACCTTGAACCAAATGTGAATTTCATGGTTGCACTTTTCCTGTCTGTTATTCAGAGAAGAGACGGAGAGTTAAAGGGATTCTAGCAGAAAGGTGAACAGATTGGAGGTTGAGGAGAGGATAAGGAGACAGAAACAACTGGATTGCATGATGCAAGGGACCATTATTCTGTGTGGTGGAAAGACGGAAGTTCCGATCCCATTCCTAAATGGTGTTCGAACTCCCACCACCTAGAGGGTGGAAAAGTCTCCAGCAAGAGCATCAAGTTGATGAAAATCTCAAATGCTTTTCTAAATCCTGTTTTGCAAATTGAACAGGACGAAATCACCCTTTCTGCTAATTTTATAATACCAGCTATGTTTAAAAGTAAACACCTGCCTCTTCTTATTATCGCTCAACCACCAAAGGAAGAACACACGTTATTTGAGTATAACGTCTAATTACTCATTAAATAGGGTTTTCTTTAAATATAAAAGTGTATTTTTAAGATTTTATTTATTTATTTGAGAGAGAGAGAGAAAGAGAACACAGAGGGGGAGAGTGAGAGAGAGAAGCAGACTCCTTGCTGAGCAGAGAACCTGATGTGGGACTCAATCCCAGGACCCCGAGATCATGATCTGAGCTGAAGTCAGGCATTTAACCAATTAAGCCACCCAGGTGCCCCTAAATAATATGTTTTGAGACATTTATTTTGATTTCGTATCTAAATGAAGCATTCAACAAATAGTGAGTGGATAGCCCAGAATAATATTTCGTCCTCCTGTTCTCCCTCTCTCCTTTTTAGACTTCAGCCCCCTCACATACAGATGGGGGAGCAGAGGGATGTTGACAAGCTCAAACTGCAGTCACTGTTACTTTTATTCTCTGACTTTTTTTTCCTGGGTGGGGCAGGCATAGATATTTTATAGTAGGTGCTTTATGACATCTAAATTACTTAGTCATCTCCCCCTTCTTGATCCTAGTGATTTACAGGTCTTAATTCTGTAGATATTCCCTGTATGACTTCCCCTCCACTGGGACTTCATATTTTCCTCACATTCTTCTACTTGAGTAACAGTTTCTGTGGTCACCGGGTCACAGAGCACTAACTACCACCATAAACCATCGAGGTCGTTCCTTCTCTCTTGGGTCAGCTTGAGGGAAGCTCACTTCTCTCAGGGTTATGTATCATACCTGGGTGCATATCCAGCAGTCAGACTGGGAAGCACCCATCAAAAATCCACGGAGTGCTGGTGCTCATTCTTGGTGGCACATTGGGCTTAGCTGGGGGAGTTCTAAAAATATTATTACTCAGTTCCCATGTCTGGAGGTTTTGAGATCAGTGGTTGGTGTTCCTGGGCATCAGGATTTTATAAATTTAGCTCCTTAGTAGACTTCACTTTGCAGCCAAGTTTGAGACCTACCATCTTAAAGTCTTTTCATTCCTTCTTGATTGCAGATTTTTGTTTTCCCCATTGACAATGAGAACTAACGACATACTCAAATATGTGAAAACTTCTACGCAGCACTTTCCTTCTGAGGCTTCTGAGATTGGGAATTTTAATAGCCATCCAAAACTTCCCCTCTTGCCCACCCCCAACCCTGGCAGGGGGGCGGGGAAGAAGGGAATTGTTCATGGGGTTATTTATGAAAATAGTGCCCATGCTGAGATGTTAACGGGCAACCTTACCTTAGAGCCAAAACTAGTTCTTTTTTTTTTTTTTTTTTAAAGATTTATTTTTTTTTATTTTTATTTATTTACTTATGATAGTCACAGAGAGAGAGAGGCAAAGACACAGGCAGAGGGAGAAGCAGGCTCCATGCACCGGGAGCCTGATATGGGATTCGATCCCGGGTCTCCAGGATCGCGCCCTGGGCCAAAGGCAGGCGCCAAACCGCTGCGCCACCCAGGGATCCCCAAAACTAGTTCTTTAAACAAAATGTACTCTCTTCTCTGATTCCCTGAAATCTGTATCAAAACCCAACTTCTCAAATATTGTGATGGGGTTTTTCATCAGCATAAGAATCCCCTCCTGCAGCGGTTCAGTGCTTCAGCTCTGTGGCTTCTGGTGGCACCCGTAAGAAGGCCCAGTCTTTGTCAGCCTGCAATTAAATCAGAGCCGGAGTCTTCATGTTCAGAGCCCAAACTAGGCGGCATTTTCAGAAATGATTGTTCAAGGTTGGTGGGAGTGGAGAATCCCAAGGTTTAATTGCAGAAAAAGTCACATGAAAGGCATTCAGTGAATTCATCAAGCTCTTCCTTCCTCAAATTCTCTTCTTTATGCCAGGTGCAAAGTGGTTTTAACACTCAGAGGCAAAGTATCTCTTACACCATAAAACACTGTTCTGGGTCAACATGAAGAGGTTTACTAGAGAGAGTGTAAACTTCCCAGAAAAATCAGATAATGGCTCCTCGGCAGGTGCAGCCCAGACATCGATGGCTCTGGATGGAAAATCCGTGCGTGACTTGATTTAAACAGCAACCATGGAGCCTTCTCTTCGAAATAGGGAGAGATGGAGGGAGCAAAGAGAGGAGATCTCCATGTGGGATTTCATTTGATCCTAGAATCCATTGCAGACCCTGAGACCAACTTGAACGCTGAGAAGTCTCAAGGCATGATGGCAGATGAATTTGTAAGTGGAAAGTGCAACTCAAACACTGAAAAGCCATAGAAGAAAATGCCCTTGGTAGCACACTCTTAGGACTTGCAAGTTTTCAGATTCTTGAAAGCTGTTGAAAGTGGGGTAAGTAGTATTGCTCACTTGCAAGTCGTTTGGCCCAACACCAATAAGTTACTCACTGAAGCTCTAGCAGACAAAGCAGGTTAAAAATGTGGCTTTGGCTTCAACTGAATTTTCATGACCTTTGAGTAGACTTCCAGGGTGCATGATTACCCCGATCCAAATCTCTACCCCCTCACCACACACAGAACCTCAACCTATACCTCCGTTAGATGGAAATGCTCTCCTTTGTTACAATGAGGATTTAATCCAAAAAAATAAAAAAAAATAAAAAGTTCTTCAAAACAACTGCACCTCAGCTTTGCTCAGTTTCTTCTAATTTCTTTTGAAATTTCAGGTGGGATGAGTAGAAAGAGTGACCTAGTCTGTGTGAAAGATGTGGATAAAGAGGCAGAAGGAGAAAAGGAAAGAATATAAGATTCATGTCTTCCATTTCTAGGTTCACAGAAAAATCCCTTCTCCAACCTAGAAATTACTGCTGCTACTTATAGTATAAGCAGTGACATAAATTGAAAGCAAGTGGAGCTAAAATTAACTAAAGGGTAGAGTAACAATTTGAGGAAAATAAAGATTTTTTTTTTTTTTGGCCCTGGGAAATCAAGATTCTATAAGATAATGATTTATCTATCTGAGAATTCTGATTAGAATTCTTAGTCCTGTTATCTTTTCATTTTTTCTTTTAAAGGAAAAAAAAAAACTGAAGGGGTAATACATGTGCATGGGATATTCTAAATAAAACTAAAGTGTACACAATTAAAAGTAGGTTCCTTTCCATGAGTATCCTCCAGGAAAAAGCATCTTATCTGATGAAGAGCTAGATGAAGACCATGCCAGCTGTCTCGATGATCTTCAGACAGCTGATGATACAGGGCAGGCAGTTTATTGGGGTCATTTGACAGCCTAAGGCGAAGGGGGCTACTGTTCATTGAGTGCTGTGAATCCTACATTTGTTACTGCATTTAACTCCATCAACACCATGTGAGGACCAGCTACATAATTTGTGCAGTTTGGTGCAAACTTAAAAGGTGCAACCCCTCGTACACAAATGAAAAGTTTCAAGATGGTGCTAGCAGAGCACTAAACTAAGTGCAGGTCCCTTCATGAATGTGCAGATTGCACCCCCACGAAACCAGCTCTGAAGCACATATTAGAGGACTGTTGTTATCGTCAGTGAATAAATGAAGGAGGCCCAGAGAGGCAACATGACTGGTCTGAGGTTGTTGGGCCAGCGAGGGTCACAGCCATATTCAAACCAGGTGTGTTGCACCCCAAAGGCTGCAGTCTGTCTACAACCTTGAGCAGCTAAGCCTCTGAACTTTTCAAGGGCATCTTCCTGGGCCAACAGGGCAAATCACTATGGAGTAATGTTTGCATGATCCGCGTAGAAAGGAGCATGCCTGAGAAATGTTTAGGGTGATCAGCACATTATGATAATTCAGACCGAGTTATAATTCTTATCTTGGATTATGAAATGCCTCTCAGAGTGCAATTTCATAGATGAATTGAGTTTATTTATAATAAGCATGTCTAGTCAAAATAGGAGAACTACTTAACATTATAATTAAAACTGATACATATCTAGTTGAAAAACTATCCAGTCCCTAAAACACTTCCACAGGAGATGGCTACATACTTTGGCACAAAATCTCTCTGCCCCTTCCAAAGCATCAAATTTTTTATTCCAAAGGGGAGATTGTAACTTTTCCCACAATATCATATCAAACAAAAAGTGCAGCATTATGCATTCAATAAGCCTCAGCCACCGGGCAGCCTGGGCATCAATTGCACTTGTGTTGTAAGCTGAGACTCAAGGAAACATTTATTTATTTAAAATATTTTTGCCCATAAGTTAGACAAACAGCAATATTTCATTTCACTGTGTTTTAAGACAGCTCTGTAGACAGAAATCCTGCGGACCAAGGGCTATGATCATGCTTACATCTGTAGACAGATTTAATTATTATTTCTCTTTGAAGTCAGATAGCCACTGAGAATTTTACATATGAACCTAGTTCACTGGAAATGGCCTATAGATACTGACTATGGAAAACCGTACAACTCTTTTTCATTATATTCATTATTTTCACTATAAAATTGGCCAAGAGCATAGCAAGTCTCTGGTGGCAGATCCAGGAGTGGGAGCTGGTGGCCGACAGAGTCTTGGGAGTTGTTTCAAGGAGTCACAAGCAGGGCAGATGGAGGAAGATGGATGATGGATGATTGGTTAACAGGAAGAGCTTAGCATTATCTCTTAGAGGTGGCCCAAGGCCTATTGGCCCCACTTATAAAATCTCTAAGGGAGTTTTTACAAAGTCACTATTGATTACTTAAGATATCAAAAGCTCTTCTTTGGAACCACCTAAATATTGCACTGTTTTTTACTGATTTCTTTCATTTTATAAATAATTAGCATCTCCTTTCAGTGCTATTGTTAGTGGAATGAGACAGACCAGTGGTTTTCAAAGGGTGGTCGCTCCAACCTGGCAGCATCAACATCACTGGGGCACCCACTAAATCTTTTTCTCTGGGGATGAGGCCCCAAAATCTGTGTTTAACAAATTCTCCATTTTATTCTGACTTGGGCTAAGTTTTGAGAACCACTAAGCTACAAGATGAGTACCTGAATTGGGATGATTCTCTGGAGCAGTAAAGAAATGTTGGTGATGTCTAAATTCCATCACAAGAGGAGACCTTGCCTGGCCCCAAAGCAAGAGGTTTGATTCAGACAACAAGGAAGAATGCTGATTTATACATTCTATAGGTTTTCCATGTATCCTAAAAGCATGTGTGTTCTAAAATTAGATATGGTTTCATTTTTAAATCAGAGGTCATGGGTTCTATGACAGGTATGCATCAGAAGCCTTAGGTGTCCACCTTCACTGCATCAGAATCACCTGGGGAGCATCTGAAACTAGTCCAACATTCCCTACTCTCCTAATATCTACATTTAATTGGCCTGGGTGGGACCATAGCTTTTTAAAGTTCTTCAGGTGCTTCTTATGCCCATTCAGGGTTGAGGACAGTTACTACAGGTGTATGGTATTCCTCCTACCTACTAATATTGACAAACATTGGCGACTTTTCAAATAGGTATCTGAGATTTAAATCATCCCGTTACTGCAAAGGAGATTGAGGCTCTAATCCTATCTGAATGTCCATAGGAAAAATCTCTTTTACTGTTCTGGGCCTCAGTTTCCCTGTCTGTCCATTGACAATCCCACCACTGATGTCCTTTGGTTCTGTGACTGATACATGTCTCCCCAGCAGGCCCAGAGGCTTCACAAATGGGAGTCATACTGGATACTGGTGCTGGTCATTCCCACAGAAGGAGAGCCCAGGAGGAGAGAAGGCTTAGTCCTTATCTGCCCCTGGCTTCAGCTGAGTCCTTGCCACATCTAATGTGTATGAAGAAGGAATGATTTAAACATAACCAGGCCCCCCCCCCCTGATGTCTGGCACCAAGAATGCCCTAATATTGATGAATGGTTTGTTGAGACCTCAGTGGTCCTAAGACCCCTAAGGGCAACTCAGGGGATCTCAGTCATTAGCACCTCCACTCAGGCTTCTGATCTTTAAGAAGATGGCCTGTCACATGCCCTACTGAGTCCACTCAACCAAGGACTCACTCCAAAAGCTCTCTGAAAGAGGGACTGTGCCTTACACTCTGCTGACATCTCTAGCAGGCACTATTCTGTCTTTAATGAATGTTCAACATATCATTAATGAGTCAACAAATGAATAAAATAGTAATTTCTATTTTTAAGAAAAAGGGGGATGAAAATAGCTGATAAGGTTGATGATAGTGATGGAGAGAACCAATGTTTGCTGAGGACACTCAGCATTATACAGATAAACACCCCTCACTGAACCTTCATTATAGCCTATGAGGTGGGCCAACATTACCAACATCATACAGGTGAGGAGATTGGTGCTCAGGAGGTAATGGAACTTGCCTAAGGTCACCAAATAGTGGTTACAGTGGGATTCCAATCAAGTTTCATCTGACTTGGGATGCTTACCATTATGCAGCACAATCAAAATATCTTTAGTGGTTCTCAAGAACCTATCACTTCTCTTGGTACCTTGATATCAACATTTTAATAGAATTATAGGTCTATAAATCTCTGTGCTCAGACACTATGCCAGCCCTATTTGAAGTCCCAGAGTCAAAAATATGGATGGTGTGCTTCCACCATTCAAAGACCTCATAATCTTTTGGGGATGACAATCATGTATACACCAATACACAATATGTTTATAGTTAGAAGTATGTGCAAAGTGGAGGAGGCCTTTGATTTGTCTATGTTGAGGTCTCACAAAAAGCCAGCAAGGTTAGGTGACTAACCTTAATCTTAGGTATCCTGTTTTGCGGGGGAACACTGATGTTGTACAAAGAAAGACAAGAATGTATACACATATATGCATACACAAACATCAGCACATACATTTCATATGTAATATTGTATAGGTTGGTACATTTACAGTATTTCCTAAAGTTTCCTGATCATTAAGAATTTATTAAAAGTCCCAAAATGTGGGACATCTGGGTGGCTCAGTGGTTGAGTGTCTGCCCTATGCTCAGGGCATGATTCCCGGATCCTGGGATCAAGTCTCACATCAGGCTACACACAGGGAACCTGTTTCTCCCTCTGCTTTGTCTCTGCCTTTCTCCCTATGTCTCTCCTGAATAAATAAATAAAATATTTTAAAAAACCAAAATATAAATTTAAAAAAATCCCAAAGTGCATCGATACTTTATCAAGTATCTGAGGAGATTCTCTTGGTGAGATTTCAAAACATACAGATATACATATATAATGGAGTTCACATCTCCCCATTTTCTATGTGCTTGTAATTTTCAGGATATAATTTTTAAGAAGTAAAACAGAATTCCCTTTACTAAATTCAGTGCTGAAATTCTACACACCACGTGTCAAAATGTATACTTGAAATGTAACCTCTTATAGCTAAAACATTGATATAATAATGTTGAACACCCCCTAATCCAACACACACACACACACACACACACACACACACAATGACATGGTGCCTACACACATGTGCTCAAAATTTGTTTGTTGAGTGACTCCATGACTACAGCTGTTCCTAAGCTGATGATGCATAATTCATCAAGGATAGCAGTAAAAGAAAACTATATCCACATTACTATGCCTTATCTAAGCCATGAATGAAAAATTATGGGCCTGCTGTCACAAATATTATTTACTCTATTTCTTACAGCAAAAGCACCTAAAGGTGGGCCTCTGTTTTCAACATTCAACAGTCATATTTCCTGGTCCCCATGTATTAGAGGCTAATCCAGATTTCCAAGTGTACCTTTGTCTTCCCTCAGTGCCCTGTTTACAATTTCCAAACATTTTTACAGTGCAATTAAAGAAGGGCTGCATTAACATCAAATATTTATACCTCTGTGATTCTGATTTAGAACTTTGCTTTGGAGTAAAACCCAGGGTGAAACTGCTTTTGTTAATCAGCTCTAAGGTGGCTTTGTCCATCTCCCTCTGAGGCTGGTGTGACATTGGGCCGAGGCCACATGCCTCCTATGCCTGTACTAAAATGACAGCAGTGGGGTCTCCTGGTCTGACACCAGAGCCTTCTCTTCATGGCTGGGGCTCTGATGGCATAAGCAAGGTGGAGTGTGGGAATGACACTGGCCAGAAGAGCATCTCTGAGTGAACCTCCCGGGCTGCAGTATACAAATAACATTCTACTCAACCCTCTACTGCAGCCTCAAAGGGTTGGCCAGTCACTATAAATCAGGTAAGTTAGAGTCAGTAAGACTCAGGTCTGGAATTTAGGTTTAAAAGAGAAATTTTTCTTCTGTAATATTGAATATGAGAGAGTAATCATAATGTTAGCCTTCTGGCTTCAGTATCAATTCGAAAAAAGACTCCTTTCGGCTCTAGTACACAGGCCTTAGATCCTATGGATTTGCTTCATGGAAATGGATTTAATGGGATTCTTCTCTTGGGAAATGACAGCAACATATTTATTTGCTCCATCAGAGTTGTCAGGTCTCTGTCATTTGGTCTCTCTCTTTCTCTCTCTCTTTTTTCTTTTGCTCCCTTTCCCTCTGTGTGGCCTCATTTGAGGCGGGGTTTTTCCCATGCAGTGACATGAGGGAATAGCATTTATGGCTAATTCTATTAATTCTATGGCTATTCTTCCAGTAAATCCAGCAGAAAAAGATCTCTCTTCCCAACCAAAATTCTAGAACTGAGTCTTACTGTCTCTGGCTGGCCTGATGTAGGTGAAACTATCAACCTTTGTCCAATTTTAGGAGTCAGGGCGAATGTATCACTCAGATTGGCCAGACTTGGAGCTCATGCTTATATCCTAGATGTAGGGGTGTGCTCAGCCCCACCAGAAAACAGGAACTAAAACTTGGGAAGGAGAAACTATGCTCTTACCAGAAATTGAGACAATGGGCCTGGGCAGACATAGGAGACCAAGAGGGAAGAAATTTGTCCTTGCATAAGATTCACAGTAAAAATACTGGTCCAGGTATAGACGTCAATTGGTAGGATTTTAGATTACTGTCTATTGCTACAATATAATTTAAAAAAAGAGTGAGAGAAAAAATCATGCCTCTCATCAGTGAACATATGACAAAATTTTTATTTAAGTCATTAAACAAAGTGAGGGAACAATGGAGATGTCACAATCAGTTCAAAGGAGAATCCAAAGAACAGCCACATTTTTAGATCAGGAGTATTGAAAAGAACCTGGAAATGGATGCAACTGCCTGTTCCCCAGTGACAGTGAGGGAGGCTGAGGCTGCTCCTCTGCCCAGCAGGAGGAAGTTGCAAGTCCACAGGAGGAATCATTTGCATTGCCACCTGGTAGTTCTCTGGACCTTACAATTCAAAGGCAATGAATGCTAAAAGCAGAAAATCCAGAAGGGTGTGTCCCAAATAATGCAGTTTTCCACTAGAGATACCTCTTATATATATATTTTTTTCTTTCATATATATATATATATTTTTTTTTTTTTCCCTTATTCCAAGTTTTCTTACAAATGAAGGATTCTGGGTGGTAAAATAAGGCTAGTTAGTCTCCCTTTCTCTGGCCTTGTTATTTATAGAGGTGTGGTAAGAGTGTTAACTAATCCTGTAAGTTTTCTCCAGTTTGTTTTGCTGGAAGTTTCCATATTTTCAGACCAGAGAAAAGACTCTGGTATTTGCTATCCTGAGGCTAAGAAACCAAGTCCCAAGAAACTCTCTCCAGATTTTACCTGCATGTAGTACCTGTAAATTTTGGTGAACTGCTCCTTCCAAAATATTCCAAATGTCTTGGCCTACCAGGAAGTATCATTTCTTAGCACTAGGACCCAGGGGGCTGAGTACCAGGCCACCAATTTTCCTGAAGGGTCTTCCTAAGCATTGGCTCCAGAAAGTCAATCTTGGTCCCTTAAAAGTGATTAAGCATGCCTGATGAAATGATCATCATTCTCAAATTCAACCTGCCAGGCGAGGCCTTGATTGCATAACCAATTTTTCCAATCATATCCTGATAAGATAACAACCGAGTCTTATTGAACCTCTGCAAATAACTGTATTACCATGACAAGTAAGGATGCTCCTAGAGAGTTTCTGATTCAGAAAAAGGGATGCCAGCAAGAATAATATATTATTATTTTTAATGTTTCATTTTTAGTTTTCAAGAGCAGTCTACTTAATTGTAATGAGGTACAGATAGCTTGGTAAGAAAGAGAAAGAACTTCCGTTTATATTTAGAAAATGAAACCATAAAATAGCATTAGCAATAATGCAAATAAATAATTCCAGTAAAATTGCTTTCTTCACTTCATTCAGCCCATGCTTGTTCTGTTGGACCTTGGGTGAACAATCATGTGAAATCATTTGCTTTCCAAATGAAAAAGAGTCCTGGGAATCTTGACTCAGCCCACTGGAATCCAGGTCTGAAGGTTGTTTAGGCAATGCCATCGGGAGCCTGCATGTCCAGCATTGTATTCTTTGAAGTTTCAAAAGTTTGAAGTACCTGGCTCGGTCTTTTCCCAAGGAGCTCTCAGATGATCCTTGTTTGTTTATATCTTTTGGCGAGCACAGGAACTCTAGCCTGGCGCTGGTGGCAGAGGCTTCAGGAAAGCACCAGAGTTAGACAAAAAATATGCTATCTCAGATGATGGTGACTTAAAATGGCTGTGGTTAATTATCACTGCTAGTTTCCAAAAGTGAAAGATCTGACAAGAGTTCATGACAAGAAGGAGGCAATTGACAAGGAAATTTGGCTGCTTCTGTGTCAAGTAAAACAAAGCAAAACAAAAGATAATAATATCATTACAAAATATTGTACTTAAGGACGATTCTGAGTATTTTCAAAGAAATGTTCAGGAAATGTTACAGTAAGTGTTACATTGTCTTACAAAAGTAGTTGAACGTATTTTTTTAGAAGATTTGTTTATTTTAGAGAGAGAGAGAGAGAGAGAATGTGCACACAAGTGGGAGGGAGGAACAGAGGGAGAGGGACAAGCAGACTCCCCACACCCGCCAAGCAGTGAGCCCGTTGCAGGACTTCATCTCATGACCCGGGGATCACAACCTGAGCTAAAATCAAGAATTGGATGACATTCAACCGACTGAGCCACCCAGACTCCCCAGATGTAATTTTTTATAAAGGGAAAAATCTTGAGCTGTAGCATGTAATAACTGTGAGACATATGGAAGTGTGTATCATCTGACAAGAATAAACCACGCATATACTAAGAACATACCAAGAATATCAAGTCAAGATATTCAGTAAGTCTGGAACATGGTCAAGATGTAAGTTTATACTTACGTAACTTCATAGTACAACCCCAATCCAAAACTACTGGTCGGGAAAATACTAGATTTGAATTAAAGTCAGGTGATGACTCAGCAAGATTTTAAACCATAACCAAGATCATGACTGATAATATTACACTGTTGTGGCCTAATATCTTCAGGACATTGACAAATCTCTAGGAACTCCCCATACAGTGTACAACTTTTTTTTTTTTTTCTTTCTATCTTCTTTTTTCAGAGAGAGAGGAGAGAGAAAGAGCACACATGAGCAGGGGAGGAACAGAGGGAGAGAAAATCTTAAGTAGGCTTCATGCCCAAGGCTCCATGATCCTGAGATCATGACCTGAGCCAAAACCAAGACAGGTGCCCTCAGCATACAATCTCTGAAATAGGTAAATTAGAAACATTTGATGCAGATTTAACATAGAGGAGACTGAGCATCTCTTCTGATTTGCTAATCCTTTTCATGCAATTCATCAGTAGTAACATTTCAAATAAGCCTAATTATTTCTAGCACCTTCTTCTTTATAAGGTCAAAGAATGAATCTTTGTGATTTTCCATCATTTTGTAAAAAATCACAAAAATAGTTTTAGATGCAAAAGATAAGTTGAAAGTTTTATCTTACCTTAGTTTTTATGCTTAGGATATGATTTTGCATGGGCAATAATCAAAAAAGTTGTCAAAGGAAATCCGGATGTTTGGTTAAGCTGGGATCACAGATGTCTGGGGTATTATACTTGGTCATGCATTAGTTCAAAAAGATGAACATATATTAAAAAAATAATCATAGAGGATAACATGACTGTGAAGAACCCTTAACTCTTTCATAAGTGAGGAATATTTGTTTTATTAAATGATCAAGAACTCAATAGCCAGAATAGAGCATAGAAAATTACTTTGGGAAGTGCTTGGGTGGCTCAGTGGGTTAAGTGTCTGCCTTCTGCTCAGGTCATGATCTCTGGGTCCTGGGATCAAGCCCCACATGAGGCCTCTTGCTCAGCAGGAAGTCTGCTTCTCCCTCGGTCCCTCCCCCCTGCCCCTGTTCTCTCTGTCTCTCTCTCTCTCTCAAACAAATAAAATTTTAAAAAGAAAATTACTTGGGTAAGACAATTAGGCATAATACAGGAAGAAAGAATAACCCTCTTATCAGTAAAGGCAGTAAACAAGGAAATATGTCCTTAAAAATCTTGCAAACCTTTGCTAAGATTTTAACACATTTCATTGTTTTTCAGACTCAGGGATTATATATAAAACCAGGGTAAACAGAATTTACTTTCTAAGTTTTGTTCTTTATTGGACCCATTCAGTTTGGGGGGAAAAAATGATACTTTAGGACAGATCCCAGAGGGTCTGTGAGGCCAGAACCGATTTCATAATAACACTAGGAGGTTATTCATGTGCCATGCATTCATCGTCACTAGCTCCAAATGAATCAATAAATATTTAAAAATGCTATCTGTTTTAATTTCTAAGATGTGAAGTATGAATAGTTATAACCTGTAAGAACCACAGCTCTTTATGTGTCTAAATAAGTCTTGAGAGTGTAAGTGTCTGGAAAAGAAAATAAAACTGAGAACCACTACTCTAAGAAAAAATTCTTATCCTTGAAAAACAGAAGCATGTAAGCAGTTGTATTTCTCCATAACCATTGCTCTCAATATAATCTCAAATATTTATATTAATTAAAACTGTAATCAAAGTAACTAACTTCTATTTCACCGAGAAAAATGAAGGGTAGATAATTTTAAAGTATCTGTCACACACGAGCATTCATCTACCACTCATATCCCTTATTCCCTACCCTCAGTAGCAAAAATAAATACATTCATTAACCTAGCCCAAGTATATAGTATCCCTGCAGCGTTTAAAAACAACAAAAAAAGCAAATACCTATAAGTTTGAAATTATGCTTAGTAACCAATGCTTTAGCATTTCATCTTAGGTAGAAATGATCTACATAACAAATGGTTGGTTTTTCATTAATCAACCCAACTACTATGTCCAGGTTTTAAGTCACCTAAAGATCTTGGAAATTATATTCAAGCTGATATACTACAAAATATAATTACTGTGGAAAGAAATCGTTTGTGAGAATGGTTCCATTTTGTTAAGCACAAATCTACATTTACGTTTTTCGTAACATTAAACATCACATAGGAACAATGTTACATTATTTGATCATTAACTTGTGTAAATTTAAGAAAAACATACCCAAGTATAATAAACGTGTTTGCTCGTACCAGCACTGACATTGATGAATAAGAAAAGAAATGGTGGTTTTCATTATATAAAAATTATTAAACTAGTCTTGTCTGCCAAAGGTTTACTTTAATTGTGTGAATTTCAATTATTAAAGTATTCCTGAGTTAGTTTCCGTAAGACTATTTTTCTTTACAGTCTGGAACGCTCAAAGTACTAGAAGTTCAATATTCTGGGAGTATGTAATGTACACACGTACGAATTTATCTCTACAAACCAATCAGGATAGAACCCCTTTAAGATATTTTACAGCCTAATTTATTAAAATCCCCTAGTGATATGAAAACATTACCCACTCGAACACTGGGAGGCAAAGACCTTTCTGAACTACACACAAATAGACACAGAGGCACAGAGGAGGCTTAGAGCTTCAGTTGTGCAATTTGAGGCACAGATCAAGAGAAAATATGGAACACAAAAACTCATCCGTCTGGGTATCAAGGAGCTCCTCTCCTTCTCAGTAGGGACAAATTTTTTTATTTGATGTGAGCTCAAAACAGATAAATAAATGTATCGTTTGTTTGAACTAGCCAGCAAGATTCCATCATCTCTCACTGGAGAGACACTAGCTCTTCATAAAATTAGTCCAAATGTGGAGATCACAAATGGTCTGACAGGAAATCACATTCCCAATCATTGCTGCCACCGGTGGGAAACAACTTATTGGCCGGAGACAAAAACCAAAAGCAGGAAAAATACCCCACCGAATTAGCAGCGAAGACGGTTAAAATGGGAAAAGTAGAGTTAGCCAAGTGCTATTGCCCATTTTGTTCACCTGATTCAGAGCATGAACGAAGAGGAGCGCATGTGCATCAGCAGCCTGCCACATGCACCACTCTGGGGGTGAATCCACTGGGCCAAAGCAAGGATCTTTGAAGCTACTGAAATAGAATTTTCAAACAAAGGTAAAGCCTTGACTCACACAAATATAAAAGGGACAAGTGGCAAATATTTTTTTAACTCCTTATTAAATAAGAGAACTAGCAGATGTTACAACTGATTCAAAGGAGAATCCAAGGAAGAATCATATATACAGATGAGGAATATTAAAATGAACTTGCAGGGACACCTGGGTGGTGAAGTTGATGAAGCCCAGGACTCTTGATTTTGGCTCCAGTCATGATCTCAGAGTCATGAGATCAAGCTCCACCTTGGGCTCTGTGACCAGGACCATGGTGGAGCCCGTTTGAGATTCTCTTTCTCCCTCTGCCTCTGTCCCTCCCCCCACTCACATGTTCTCTCTAAATAAATATATAAATAAAATGAATTTGCAACTAGATGCAAAAGTGGCTTCTCCATGGTGGTGATGGTCATGGTGATGTGTGTGCGTGGGGGGTATTGTTTCTCCCCTGGATGGAATTCATTTTCATGTCCTTAGACAAGAATCATTTGCACTGCCATTGGTTCACTACAATTATCGAGCTATAAAATAGCTCAAAGGCAACAAAAGACAAGAATCAGATAACTCAGATGAGTATCCTCAACACAATGCATTACTTTCCACTGGAAACACCCAGTAATCTTTTTCCAAGTTTCCCTACACTATGAAGGTGGACAGACTCTGCCTGCCTTTAAGAAGTAGTGTGTTCCTGGGGCACCTGGGGGGGGGGGGGCTCAGTTAAGCAGCTGTCTTACACTCAGTTCCTGATCCCAGGGTCCTGAGATGGAGTCCTGATATGGACTCCTTGCTCAGCCAGGAATCTGCTTCTCCCACTCCCTTTGCCCCTCTCCCCGCTTCACTCACTCTCTCTCAAATAAATAAATAAAATCTTTTTTAAAAAAGAGAAAAGAAGTAGTGTGTTTCTACCCAAAGAATTCCTTCAAATATTCAGATTCTCAACTGCAGTTAAAGTAGGAGACTGAGCTCGATTCAACACATATTTACACCTCCTGAGTACAAGTGCTAGGTTATATTTTAAGGATTCAAAAATCCTTAAGACATGGAAATTTTGCACAGTTGTTCTTGGTAACACCATGCTTAATTTACTGCATAAACATTTGTTATCAGTCATCTAATGCTGTGTAACAAAGTACCCAAATGTGGTTTAAACAATAAACATTTATTTAGCTCATAAATCTATGGGTTGATTAGAACTTTCTTCTAGTGTAGGTCTGGCTCAACAGATTGCAACTGGAATTCTTCATGTGTCTACAGCTACTTGGTCAACTGGGTGAGGAATGGCTTTATGCATGTCCTCCCCTGGATGACTTGACTCCATAGGGTCTTTTGTCCTTCAATAGGTAAAACCGGGCTTGTTTTCATGGTGTCAATGGTAGAGAATCAAGAGTGTGAGCAGAATCATGCAAGACCTCTGAAAGCAAGGCCAAAGCAAGGGGTAAGGTCTTTCCAGATTCAAGGGGTATGGAAAGACACTCCACCTCTAGATTTGAAGAATGCATTCCCAGGACATGGACACGGGAAGGAAAAATCTGTTAATTAATGCAATTCAACTACCACAGGCCCTTAACTTGTGAGAGTTCACTCTCTAGGACAGGAGGGAGCCATGAGATAAATACTCACCGCACAAAGTAGACTTTGATAGATGCCGCCCTAGAGGCCCATGCCACCAACACATAATGGCAGAAAAGGCAAGACCTGAGTTGAGAGTATCTGGGAATGCTTCACAGGTGTGTGATTGATGGTAAATTTTGGAAGATAGGCAGAAACTTTCTTCAAGGTGAGGGGGAAGGAGAGTTGAAAATGGCTGAGGGGGGTCTGACAGGGTTAGTAACAGAAATAAAGCCATCCTCCCTCCTCACTTTGATGGTGCATATTTATAGACAACATGCCTGGTGGCATCCAGAGAGAAACAGCATGAGGTGGTTGATAAATCGGGATTTGAGATTCAAATCTTTGTTTTCCCACTTAAAGGGCCAGTCACTTCCTCTCTCTGAATCTTCTTCACTCAGATAACTCCTATTCTGATCTAAATACATGAAATGTTTGTAAAAGAAAAAAAAAATCTCGAGTATGGCTTTCTAAACAAAATTAAACCTCAAATGGGAGATGGAGATGCAGTATATTTAATCCGTAAGGAGTTAATATTAAAGTAAGGTCTCTAACAAGATGAGAAACAAGAGAAAAATAAATTTGGAGACAATGTGAATAAGCAGTTCTATGAAGAGGAAATATGAGTGACCAAAAAAACATATTAAAAAGCACGCTACCACTCATTCCTGATTGGGAAAACACAAACTAAATAATAATGTGATACCATTTTTTTCTTCCAAGTTGGCACAAATTTAAAGATTGATATTTTCTAGAGCTGGAAGGAGAATGAGAAAATGAAACCTGTATATATTGTTGCATAGGCTCTAAACTGAACAATCTTCTGGGATGGCTAGTTGGCAGGCAGTCTCAAAAATTTAAGTTATTTATACTCTGATCCAAAACACTTTCTCTTGCCAAAACATTTATATGTGCATATGAGCACGCACACAGGCACACATGTGCACACATATATACACGCATGTATGTGTGTATATATATATGTGTATATATATATGTACGTATCCATCCACCAGAATATTGATTCATTGTTGTTTATAATGAGGAAATTCTGAAGGCACCCCAAATGTCTCTAATTAAACCACATTTTTACATATTGACATGAAAGATACCCACAATATATTATTAAAATGAAAAAAGCAAGGGGTATATGGGTGGCTCAGTTGGTTAAGCGCCTGAGTTTTGATTTCAGCTTAGGTCATGATCTCAGGGTCATGAGATTGAGCCCCTCCTCGGCTCCACCCTGGGTGTAGAGACTGCTTAAGATTCTCTCTCTCCCTCTCTCTCTGCTCCTCCTCTGCTCACTCTCCCTCTCTAAAAAGGAAAAAAAGCAAGCGGCAAAGACATACCCATTACCATATGCATATCATGGGATGATACTATGTAAAAAACTTTCGTGTCCTGTTCACTTCAAAGGTTATGATGCTAGATGGAGATAATAGAAATTGATGTGCTTTGTAAAGTATGTTAAATTTTAGTTAAGGCATATACAAGTTCAGCTTTAAAAACTTTTAAAAATATATTATTTCAAAGCTCTATGGCTTCCATTTAGGATGTGCATTTGATTTCTCCCCAGGAAATGAGGAAATTGTGTAAGAGGAGTCTTTGGCAAACTGGTTTTGGGGGCATCAGAAATGAATGAAAGAAAGAAAGAAAGAAAGAAAGAAAGAAAGAAAGAAAGAAAGAAAGAAAGAAAGAAAGAAAGAAAACAAACAAAAAGCCCCACTGGACCTATCTAGTTTTTCCTTGGGGTAGACAGTCACCCACCAGCAGAGATAAGATTCACTATCCCTCCTCAGTCCTTCTCTTCCCTGAACAGTTAAACTGGATAACAAACTAATAAAAAATAATTTGGAATCTGGGGCACGATTATGGCCGGGAAAGATGCTGATGATCATTTCATGTGATCAGAGAGAAACCTAAAATAGAGCACTCTTCAATTACCATAATTTCTACTGTCATTGCAATTTCTGTACATAAAAGCATTTGGTCGGAGGCACAACAAATTTATCTGTAAATTACACAATAAAGGGTGGTGAATGGACTTTCCTTTAAAAGAACAAACGGAATCAGTCATTTATGGGGACATCCTCATCTTAATCGACATGTGAGTGCCACCAAGTGCAGGCTCCATTATTGTACAAAGTTCTGGAGACTGTCACCCAACCCCACTCCCACCTTCTCCCAAGTTTAATTAAACCAGTATCACACTGAGACTGGAAGGAAAACACAATGATATAACAATAAACAAACATTAATCATGATCATTACATACATTTTATTACATGAAATAAATAATACTGTGGAGCTCTCACCAGCCGATAAAGCTCTTCCTCTTGGATAACATCCTAGGGCAATTGAGGGGTAAAATAATACTAATAATGATAATAATAATTAGTATGAAAGGGAAAAAAGGGGCCTATCACCACATAAAGCAGAAACTGTATCCTCCTTCACTTATATTAATCTCATATTTGCTCATGTGTAGCTTCTTCTCACGGAGATAAACGAAAAATAATTTCGTATTTGTAGCCTCGCTTTGGTGTATGTGATTCAACTCGAATTGCCCCGGGGTAAGGAGAGCCCTGGAAGATTCTGTCAATATTCAATCTCCACTTACAAGCTCCACCAGGAAACAGGGGCGGGTTTCTGAACCCTGGGGCTGACCTGGAGCAGAAAGGAGAGGTAGAGGGAAAGGCGTTTAGCAGGACTTGAGGCGATGGCTTTTGTCCTTGTTTGAGAAAGACCAGGCCCCGGGTCTTGCTCTGTTCAAGTCCTTTTCTGAGCTGAAGACCTCCCTGGTTTGTCTCTGAATCAGGAATGAGCCCCCTTGGGGGAATGCTCCTTTGTTTTTCTTTCCAGAGGGCTTCCTGAGCTTCTTTAGCATAAAGACCATGTTGGGAATGCCCCCTAAACATATAACACGGCTGTCCAGCCGTATTGTCCCATCTCCATGTAGGACAACAAGAAATAGGTCCTCTCCTGCAGAGATGCCCATTAAGGGCCACTGCACCAGCCAGACATGAATCCCACTCTGTGGCCTTCCTAATTGCCCAGGCCTGAGGTGTTTTGTTGTGGGCCGCCCATGACACCATCCTAGAGAGTCTATTCTACTGAACAAAAAGATCCAACCCGGCACTGCTGCCCCCATGACATGGAAACAGAGTGTGAGCTTAGGAGACAGCTCATGTCCCCTCCTGGCTTCTGAACATGTAACTGCTCAGGAGGGTGATGGAGGCTCCCACTTCAGTCTTCCCATGGGAATTCCGGAGGCAGGATCCTCCCATCTCCTCCAAAGTGGGGAGAAAGGTATTGCTACATGGGGACTGACTTTTTTACTTCCTTTCCCAAAGTTTTCTCTGTTTCAATATCCAAACTCCTGTTCTTGCCTGGCAGAAGCAGAGTTTTAATGGCTAACGATTCAGGTGCAGGCCTGGCCTCTGGGTTTAAAATGAGCAATGTATGTGAGTAGATGCTCCTCTGGATCTGAGACTGTGGGCTCTTCTGTGGTCTCCTTGGAGCTTGTTGGGCTGACTGTCAACCCAGTTAGGAAATAGGAGAAGCAGCCTCCTCAGGCCAAGATATCTCTCCTTCATCCATGAAATCCTTGGTGAGGAAGCTTGGGAGCCATGCTTGGCCATGCTTGGCTGCCCATGGCGCTGGCATTTGACACTCAGTGACAGAAGACACGGAAGTGTGACTGGGGTTCCATTCTCTGGGCATGGCAAGCGTCTGGCCCTTTCTCCCAGAGATTAATCCAAGGGTGGGAGTGCGGCCAGTGGTGAGGAGGCCGCCAGAGTTCTCGCCCCTTCCCCACACAGACGCTTTTGGATAAATAACAGGAGAAGTAATAGGTGAGTGGACATCATCCAAAGCCGACTCCCTGCCCTGGTCCCTCAGGGAATGTCGCCTCACCCTCTGCCAATGAGTTTCTGGGGCTGCCTCTATCATAAATACTCTGATTAAAATGTAAATTTAGCCAACCTATCAGCTTCCCATTAAGGCGACTCTTTAAAAACGCCGTTAATCAGCTGAAAGATATGTAGGGAAATACCACTCATCAATTGTAACTGCTTATGACAGTTAACAAAGCTTTATATTTGCCCCAAACATGTGCTGATCTATCCATTATGCCAAGGTTCACTCTCGCGCTAATTGTACATTTTCTTCTCTAATGCATTTTTGCTGTTATCTCATAGGCTAATGAAAGCCAGGAAATCAATAAATATAAATTATACATGCAAAGAAGGACTGCTGCGAACATAAAGTTTCTAATTAATTGCACTTGATTAATTTATATCCTTTAATTATCTTGCTAAGCCACAAACAACATAAATATCTTTGCAATCTGGTTATTGCTATGTCAGTCATAAAAAAGCAGACACAGTAAATCTATGAAATCTAGCAAACTGCATTGCCAGAAAACATGGAATGGCATAACCCATAAATATTATCGGACTTACTCAAGACACCGATGAATAATTTCAGTGTGACAAATTAACACTAAATATGTTGTATGGTTATTTGACGAAGGTTATAGTGATGTTAGAGCTTTAAACGGCGTATATGGGGTAAGCAAAAATGTGGATTTTACCCATAGGCTTATAGAAATCTGCTCAAGCGGGGAGGAGTGGTGTGAGTAAGGACCCACATGCAAATATCCAGAGCGATTTTGCAAATGAAAGTACTTTCTGGCGCGCCAAGTTGAAAGGCAAATTGTTAATTACCTTGTTTCTTAGTTTCCCTTTGATCGACTTGGTCAACAGAGAATAATCCCACCTCACCTGCCAAGGCGAAAATAAAACGTGTACTTCAAGTAGGAATTTCAATCTAGGAATTTGACACCAGTTTGGGAAGGGAGCTGAATGTTGCATGCTGCCATTGTCTTAAGAGATGTAACTTTTACATGGAAAGTGGCTTCTTTTTATCCCTCCCCGGCCCCCCCTTTTAATTTTATCTGACTCCGCTAAGCCAGCCATCTGTCACTGATCTGAAATCTAATCCTCTCTGTCCACCAAGCTTGCTCTTTGTCCTAGGCCACTGCATATTACCAAGCATCTATATCTACAACTTTCATAAATGTGTAAAAAGAAACTGTATCTGTCCTCAGCTACACTCAGACAAAGACCATCTGTCAGCAACCCCAGCTATTCTTTAAAAAAGAAAGCATCCAAAGGGATTTGCCCTTTACCAAGTAAACCCACTTAACCCTTCCAATAAGATTAACTGTTATTTGTTTCCATTAAATAAAAATGACCACGCTAATATACGTTTAATAGTTCTGTAACAGTTGCAGAAAGATCAGCTCTCCTGTGGAGATCTTTCGATGATAAAACATACGTGCATATAAATACTGGAATTATGACGGCAATGAGATAACCTACGAGGCAGAAGGATGTTTTCACTTCCTTCAATCTGGGGCTCTGGAAGAGAAGCCGACATAAAATATAGAAGCTAGAAAGTACTGTGCTCCCTGGTCTTCTATTTTACAGTAAATAGCACTTCCAGATATAACATACGGCTGAATAATACAATTATCAAGAATCAGAGGCCATCCCCTGACTTCGGCCCTGTTATCACTGTACATTCTTGCAGACGGTTTTATGGCCGTTAGGATGCAGGTTTCTGGTCTATATACGTATGCTCTACAAATGCACACTTGCTAAGTATCGCTGTCCTTACGGCAAATTTGTTGGTGGAGGGGAAAGAACTGCACGTTAGTGACACTAACGTAGATCCACAGTAACGTTTGGGGATTTCCGTCACTTACTTTCATCCTAGATTGCCAAGGTCGTCTGGCTTAGCGTTTCCGAAGTGAAATAAATAATGTATTTGCTCCCGTGGAAAAGCCCAAGCGAATTTTTCGAATGTTTGTCCTGTGTCCATACATTTAGGGACAGATCCCTCCGGAATAACCTCTGTGCCGGGTAGTTATTAAGGTCTCATCTTCAAAGCGGGAAGCCCAAGGGCTGTCCACAGGTACAGGCATTTTTTTTTAACGGAGGCTCAACGTACCAACAGTTCCTGTGGCCTTCACGGTGCCTCTATGCGCTCCGAGCTCCCGTTCTACCACGGGGGGCAAGGGGGGTGGCAAGGTGTCAGGACCAGGTATTTTTGCCCAAGACTGGGTTTGGGGTGGGCAGATGGGCCGGTGGACAGGAGGCAGGGCACTGGGAAGCCTCTACCTGCCTTGATCTGGGCATTCCCCAACAATGAGTGTTTGCTGAGGATCAAAACCGAATTGTTTCTGGAAGGTGTTGCAGTGGGGGTGGGGGGGTGGGGTGGGCAGGGAGTGGGAAATTAAGGGGCAAAAGAAATGGCTTTGTTTCCCACCCCCCACCCCTGCCCCGGGGTGCAAGCTTTTCTCCCTTAAAACATTTTACACAGTCACCACGACTCAGTTTCATGGGAAAATCCAATTGCAGGATTCCCAATCCAAATACATAGACGGGCGTTTGGCACCCCACGTCTGCATTCCTCCGGTCTCCGCGGGCTGTGACCCTAACCAGCCCTGGCTGTTCGGCCTTCCCCCAAGCACTCAGGTGTGGGCCGCACCCCAGCCGGCTCGCAGCTGGCGGGGAGACCTCTGTGCCCGGGGCAGCCCCAGAGCCCTGGGTGGGGGCTCAGCTCCGGGACCCAGATGCCCAGCTTTGCACCCAGCAGGTAGCTAAGGCGCCCGGTGCCGCCTCGGTTGGAGGGGAGGAGTCATGCGCTGTGTTCAGAGTGGATGTCGCAGTCTCTAAGGAGACAGGTAAATCTCCTGATGCTGCAATCAGATTGGAGAGGAAGATCCGCTCCCGATGCAAGGCGCCTGCCTCCCGGCTTCTCGGAGGTAATGAAAAAACCACCCATGACAAGTATGGCCCTTGCATGTTCCCCGGGCTGATGGTTGGAAAAATACCAATGCGTCCAGCAGGGAGGAAGTATATATCTCCCACTGGAGTTCACTAGATTTGTCATTTTCGATTTAATGCACCTAGGTAGCAAGTCGACTCGCTAGGTTTGACTGCAATTACCTTATCTTTCCTATTTTTAGTGACAGGACCAGATTATTTTAAGTGCATTTTATAGAAAACCCTTCTTTACTGAAGTATAAAGACTGTAATAAAGACAATACAATGTTTTGAAACTGTTTTAAATCCTTCACTCAGCGTTGCTTCTACAGATTTAACATGTAGGGGTTCTAATCTTACTGCTACTAATTAGAGCTTTAGTGTAATTGTGCCAACAGGGTGCTTGGCATAATAATTACTATTGAGAGATTCTGGTGGCGCAGTAACATGCCTACATAATGCAGATATGTCTAGTATTACAGTGCAGTCACCTTTGTATGTTGACTCAAGTTGGATTTTAACCAAGTAAGGGGTTATTTTGCCTTTATAATAAAGCTTAAAAGGCATATACATATGTATGATTTAGGTATCCATTTTTCCTCTTTGAGTCTTTTGAATATTAATTAGCAGGAACCTCAGAAGGCAACAGGGACACATTTTGTTCCAAATATCTCACAATTTGGGGCAATTCGCTCTGTGAGCAGGATTGTCCATGCTTGTGTGGCGAAGTCTATTTTGATGCAATGGTGCGCTGAGCCTCCGTGCCTCCCAGGTGAGGATCTCTCTCCCGAGAACCCCTGCCTTGTGGTGACAAGCAGAGAAAGGAAATGGAGGCTCTGGGCCCCACCAGGCGCTGAATCTGCAAGGGATCGGAGTCTGGTTTTACGGGAGGAATCTGCGCAAACATTTCCCCCAGTAATTCGCGAGCACTTGCATCTTTGAAAAGGGAAGGCTACACTGGGGAGATGGATTTCTACCCCAGACTGGGTAGCCTGGATTGGAATTGTCCCTGGTCCTCTCTGTTGACTGCAACAATCTGAAAAGACCTGTCGGGGTGTCACGTGTGGGAGCTTGTGGGAGGGGTGCTGGCATGAGCGATCATACCAACCCTTCTCCCCTTGGGACAAGACCTTGAAATTGGGCAGGTGGCCTCAGAGCCCCCACCCCCACCCCTGATTTCTCTGGAGAGTTAGCGAGGGTCCCACTAGTTGGTTTCACTTTTAGCAGTGCCCGAGCCAAGGGACCTGGGCGACGCTCTGGGCCTGGCACGGAGACTCCCTGCTGCTGATGTGCTGGGCACAGGAGGGTGCAGAGACTCCGTGGGCTGGTGCTGGAACGTTCTTCTGCACACACAAACACACACACACAGGCATACTGGGTTTTGTTTTGTTTTGGCACATGTGAAAGAGTTTCTACAAAACTGATTTCACAGAGCAATAAGTCACCTAAGAGGGTGTCACCAGCCATTTAAAGTGCACTACAGAGGTTTCTTAATGTAATAAATACATTGGAAAGGTAGTGTGTAATGGCCCAGAGCCTGAACTATAGCTCCATTTAGCTCCGACAGCCTTGTTTTTACTGCCCCTTTAGTGCCCCACTTTTAAAGTGACAGGAAACCAATTTCTGATTGCAAATCAATGGGTGAGGATATCACCTCTGGACAGTGAATTTAGCTGTAAATCCAAGGAGTCCCCCACGATGCTAGGAAATGGGGGGTCAGGGTCTGAAGGCGACCGCTTTATACAATGCAAGTGAAAATCCGTTTGCAAGTGCGGCGCTTTATAACTGTTTCTGGGGGGCATCTCACAGGTATCCCCAGCCTGTCATTCACCTCTCCCGAGCGGCCCAGGGGCCGGCACGGTGGGTTTGCCACAGGCACCAAACGGGGCAGTAAAATTTCCATTTTACTGTGGAAGCTGCAGACCTTCCCCAGGCTGATGAACAAGCAGGATCCCTCTCTCCCTGGACTTCCAGCGCCTTCCCACATCATGTTAACCAAAACTGTGCATGTTCCTGTCATGCAAGATACCTTTTGATGAGACCCCTTTTTTCTTTAAGCTTTTAAGATAATCTTAGAGAAATCATCAAGCTATAAAAAGAAATCAATAAAAACAGAAAAGGTTCCCATCACCCCGAAAAAAATCCATAACTTTTGCATTTTAATAGAGACGCTACAGGACCAGACCCTTCATTTTCTTTCTGATCTGTTCCTTTGATTTACTTCGTATCTCTCAGGCCTCTTGACTTTCTTGAGAAAGGGATTATTGAATTGTGTGTCTCCCTCAGATGCACTTGATCACTCAAGTATCTGTACTTAAGAATGTTAGAGTCTGTTCAGCTGTTGCCTCTTTGGAGCTCATCGGGGCTTGTCATCTTAATATTAATTGGGTTTTGTGCCGGAATCTCAAGTCCCACATTGAGTGGCTTTCAAGAGAGAAGATTATGCCCAAAGCCAGATACAAAGACAAACATATTTAGCACAACAATTATGATAATTACAGAAACATTCTGTCACGAAATAAGCAAATCTGATTAAGAGCCCTTCTACGTTATCAAATATTAATCTGATGTCTTCGGTCTAACCTGGTTCGAACCTAAGAGGCTTCTTATGGTTTTATGTATTAGCAGATTTGCGGAAGCCGAACATATATACAGCCTAATAGTACGAGACAGCAGAGCCGGAGTAGTAAAAGGATTTTTGCTGAATGTAATCCATTTAAATTTAAAATAGACACAGATAGGATCATAAACCTGAAATCGAAATTAAAACATACCCTACCAATGAGACATTTTGGGTAATTCCAACCACATGGGAATCCAGAAACATATTGGGGAAAAAGAATTATTAGGGCTCATTTCTGTTTTAAAAAAAATGAGTAATCATCACAATAAATGTACAGTCACTTGAAACTTTCCAGACTTTCTTGATACCCACATAAAGTGGCTGGTAATAGAAGCAGTAATATTCTTGCTAAACTCGAGAGTTAATTTTATTTGTAATTTTCAGCTGCTTTCAGTATAATTGCACAATTTCCTCAATTATTAAAGTTCATTCTGCATACTTAAGTTCATTAGCCATTGTCAAATGGGCAAATTACTTTGCAATTTTAATATTTGTTGGACAAAGCTGCATTAATAGATTCACTCTCCAAACACGGTTTCTCTGCTCACGCTACAGTATCCACAGATAATTGTAACCATCCAAATCAGAAGCCAGGGACTGGGTTATATATATATATACTTTTTCCCCCCTCTTTTTCTGAACATCTCTTAAAGGCTAGTGATTTTAACTATACAGGTGGGCGTTTTTTGTTTGTTTACTTTGGAGGGAGGGCAGCAGGGAGGGTGGCAGTACTGATGACAGTGTCGGAGTCTTGTGTAGTACATATGAAAAAGTACACTTGATGGTGAAGTTTCTCAGCATGTCTATGCAATCTGCATAGATATGGTACAGTCATATGCATGATGTGGCCTATAAAAACACACCATGGGTCTCTGAATAATCAATAAATCAGATTCTAGTCTATAGAAATTATTGAGTCATTATGCTGTGTATAGTTTGATCCTTGAGGTTATGCTATATCTGTGATACATGTATATATTTAAGATTTCCATAGATGGATTCTTTCCATGGTGTCATCAGAGAGGCATTCTCAGTAACTCCCTCCCCATCTCTCCCTTTCTCTCAAGTCTCTCTCTCTCTCTCCCTTGCCCCAACACACACACACACATCCCATGAGCTGCTGAGTGCATGCCTGTGTAGACTATCTTTAAATATACATGCATGCCCTTGGCACAAAAATGCCACTGTTTGTTTTGCCCCTTGCAGTTATGAAGCACCTTTGTCCCTCATTATTCCATTTGATTAATGAATACACACTTGCTTCCCCCTATAGATGCACAGTTGACCACACGGTCCCATGATGAAGATGGTCACTGAAATGTAATCGGTATTGCTGTATGAAAGCAGATGCACCCAGACCTTCTTGGTCTTGTGTGTTCTTGGTGTCCACGGTCTCTCTCCATAATGTCTGGGTGCAGATAGCTCCAGACCCTGAGGAAGGTTAACCCCCTGCCAGTAGGGTTTATCTCCCCAGTAATTAGGCTTGGATTTCTGCTTTATTAACTCAGATACAACAACGCCCTGCCCTCTGTCACCAGGGGACTAATAGAAGATAGTCGCTCTGATTTGGAAACCCTACAAATTAAATGACAAAGTGAGAGGAAGTGAAGTTAAGGCAAATCGAGTAGAGATAAGGCAGCCAGTCATTTCCACGCTGGTTTTTCAAACGTGAAGCCGGGGCCTTCTGCTTTTATATCTGCAGATGCAAAACTACCAACATAAATATGCCGAGTTTTCTTGATGGGTTTGTTAAACCCCAGTGATACGTGAATTCTGGAATGATGTGAGGAGTAATCGATTGTGTCTGTTTAAAACCATGGGAACTTTTTCTTCTCTGGAAGTTCCTTGCCTTCCTCAAGAAGGATTTTCTTTCTATTCAACGTGCTTGTGAATACAAGTGTTTATTTTCTCAGGGCCATTTCAACAGGTCTCTATCTTCATCACCTATAGGGCAGATTTGCTTTTACCTTTTAAAGCAAAACAATTCCTGTTCTGCCTTTCTAGGAAAAAAGCATCCACACACCTTATGGAAGATTAAAATTACCCAAGGAAACAAAACATTGAACGATGGGGGTGGGGGGTGGGGGGAGGGCCGTCCGGCAAAGCTCATTTCCATTCGTCTGCTGCAGGAGCTGTAACCATTTGTTTAGCAATATGATTTAACAAGAAGCATTAGCTCTGGGTATGGAGCTGCCGGGTTTTGAGAAGGCTGATGAGATGTGATTATCTCCATGCAGAAATATCAGGGTGGTTAAAAGATAATTTGAAATGAGGTTAAAAATGAAGCGACACTAAGCTTCTCTCACTCGTGTCAAAACAATCACATCTTTTCTTGTCTTTCCTTTTTTTTCCCTTTCACTTTGATGACATCCGCTCATATTGGAGGTGGAGACATTCTTCATAGCAAACTGTAATCCTTGACTAATTTTAAATTTAATGTGGCTCTGTTTGAAACACAGCTCTAAATCTGATCCAAAATCAGCTTCTGGATATTATGCATAGAATCCGCAATGTTTGTAATATTTGGTAAGCCTTAAAGATTGCTATTAGTCACAAAACTACAGTTTCATTTCACTCCGATAACAATATACACGGGATAAACAGCATATGTTGACATAATAAATGACATTTGGCTAGAAAAAAATGTCTTTGAACTTCAGCTTTAAAAATGAAAACAGGTGAAAAAAAAAAAAGAACCCCAGCATCCAATGTTAAAAGCCATATGTTGGTAAATGAATCTACTTTGTCATATTATTCGATCACCTTAAGTATAATCACTGTTTTGAATGATTAGGTTTCAAAGTCTGAGAGTCGCTCCTTACTTTAAAGGGATGCGTTTTAGGCCTGGATACATTCATTCATTGCCTAAGAAAAATAAATCCGCATAGCCACAGTTCTTGATTCACAGACAAAATAAAACGGTAGAAGGGTCAAGAAAGTCAAGCGTTATCTCTAAGTATATAGTAGGGGGAGTAACTGGGCCACTTGCTGAAAACTTTTTTAAAAGAGGAAAACCTGCCCTTTTGGTGTAAAAGATGCCAGGCAAGTCCTGCCAGTTTTAAAAGTTTAATCGACGGTGGGAAAGAGAAGCCCAGAGCCCCTCTGCGCAGGGCAGACAGCCGGGCGCTCGGCGGGGCTGCAGCGCAGGCCGCAGGGAGGACTAAGGCGCTGGGCACGCGAGGACACCTCCTCCGCCTTGCGGACCATCCCTGCGCTGGGGGCAGCTGCCCATCACCGGTCCCCCCGTGGTCCCCGGGGCCCCCACGCCCCCTCGCTCCCGCATCGCCTCCCCGCCTGCTCGGCTGCCCGTGTGGATTCTGATGCAGGGAGATGACCATCACTCATATTTGTCCTTGCCGGGCCCATCTAATCCCCACTGCTTTGACTCATGTCAGATCCATTATCCCAAACAAAGCTTCACATGTCTTGCTGGAGATGCACGCGGCCTTGCCTTGTTTACTTTGCCGAGATGGATTTTCTGGCAATGGTCAATACATCCTGAGCCCCAACTAAGGGGGCCGCTCGGCCTGGTGCAGCAAACGCGCGGGCAACTCATCCCGCCCCAATCCACTGCTGCTAACTTCGTGCCCAGGACCCAGGGCGCCAGAGCGGTGCCCTGGGGTCTCCAGCACATCCTCCCAAGTGCTGTGCACGGTGGCATAGTCGAGATTGTTGCAGCCGAGGGTCTTCAGCAGGGACACAGCGCACCCCCCTCCCTTCCACCCCCTGCAGCCAGCCGCTCCTTTTTCCACCCAAGCCTGGAGCTTCTTCCTGCCACTTCGGTGCTTTATTTTGTCGAGCCTGGTTAAAAGGAACCCCCTCCCTCTCTTGTTTATTTAGAAAGAAAGATCTCAGGCGCTCCGGTTACTTACATTCCCCCCCCCCCCCCCCCCCAGCATTTCTTTGTCTTCCAAACCATTCTAGCTCTTACTATGCAAGTTTTATGGGTGATTGTATCGGAAAATGCAGACTTTTCGCTAGCGGAGACCTGAGCAGGGAGGATGGATTGAAATGTGTGCTTGGAAACCCCAGATTTCACCTCCCCCCCCCCCCCAAAAAAAAAGCAATATATGGCATACGTTAACATCCAGAGCCTGAAAACACAGCCAGGAAGAGTCGCGCAGACGAAAGGAAATCACTACTTAATTCCACAAATATTTGTTTCGGTCCAGGAATGGCACTAGAAACTTTGAGCAGGCGGGCTCCCCGGCCCCTCCGGCCCCTCCCGGCGCCCGGCTCCCGGCTCCCGGCTCCCGGCTCCCGGCTCCCGGCTCCCGGCTCCCGGCTCCCGGCTCCCGGCTGCAGCGCGGAGCCCATAAGGTGCGGCGCAGCGCCACCTGCCGGCCGGGCCGCGGGCGGACGGGGCGGGGCGGAGCGGGGGCTCCCGAACCCAGCCGCCGGCCTCCGACCTGCGTCCCCGGGCCTTCCTCCCGCGGGGGGCGGGGGGTCCGGAGGGAGAACGCAGTGCGAGAGGAACAGTTTCCAAAGACCTATTCTTGAGCATGTAAGCGGAGCAAGATTAATACTTTTGGAACCGTCTCCGGTCGCCTTGCCAAGGGCGCAGGTTTTCCAGCCTTAAAGGTGAAGCTGAATTTTTTTTTTTTTTTTTTTTTTTTTTTTTGCATCCAAAGCTGTTTTTCCCCCCTTTCTTTCTGTCCGTAAAACAGGGTATCCTAACCATATTGTGTTCACACCCGGGCTCTGGCTCACGCGCACTTCTCTGCAAGAGGCGAGCCAGAATTTCAGGGGGTGGTGCTGGTTGCGCCTCTGGGTGGGTGTATGAGGGTGTGCGTGGGGGGTGCAGGGGTGCTTCTGGGACAGCGGGGCTCTGTTGGCCCATCCATTCCAGAAATCGGTGGAGGGACGGCTCCTCTCCAGGGCAGCATGCGAGGACTGTGGAAATGTAATCAGCACACTTGTGCATGTTTCCACACTGCCTTGAATGGGTTCCCAGACTCCAGGAAACTCATCTCTGATAAATTGCAAAAGACCCAGACTAAATGGACCGGAGAGGTGGTCATTATTCTTAAGGGAGGGACCTCACTGTAACACAGGATAAGGCGTTATCTGCGATTATTTTTTTAAGGCTGTGTTGGAAATCTTACTCTTTTCATCCCACCTCCAGCTACCAGGCCTTTGGCTAACTGCAATTTCTATCCTGACTTTCAGCATCTCCCGCCCTTTCCTGTCCCTTGCTCTGTCCCCGTGCCTGCACCCTTCCCCATACCAGGGACTTTATGCTGGGCACCATCTCCACTTCACCTGGGGAGAAAGAGGATGCCCAGAACCATTCCTGGCTTCTACTAAAAGATGTTTTGTTTAGTCCCCTGTTGGGGGCGAGGGGGCAGTGGGATTCCCTGGTTCTCCATGCATAGTGGCACCGTGGCATGGGGCAAGGATTAGTGCAATTGCCTCTGTGTCTTGAAAAGACTAGAGTTGATCTTTCCTCATCCAGAGTCGGGCACAAGGCTGTGTGGCCTGTGCATGAGACAGGTGGGGGGACAGCCACCTGGGCCTTTGAGAGATCTAGGTCTCAGGGACATTAGGAAAGCCTGCTGCTTTCTCAGGGGGCTGCCTTTCAAAATGAGAGTTTTGCAAAACGCTGTTCCTCTAGATGCTGTGAACTGTCGATTTGTGGAGTGGAAATCTCCTGGTATTTTCAGGGAACTCTCTCTCTGTCTCTCTCTCCCTCTCTCTCATTCTCCCCCTCCCATCCTTCTCTTCTCCGTCCCTCCCTTGGGATCACTCATACTCCCTTTTAGAAACAAATACAAGTCAGATACAGTCATTACAGAATTCAAATTTACGATCTCAAGGATTTTAGAGACTGGGGTTGCCAGACAAAATACAAAATACCCAGCTAAATTTGAATTACTGTAAAACAATGAATGGTTTAAGAATACTTTAAGTATGTCCCAAATATTTCTCGGGACATACTTCCACTAAAAAAATATTCATTGTTCATCGGATATTCAAATGTATCTGGACGTCTGTCTTTTTTGTTTTTGTTTTAACTAAATCTGGCAAGCTATGAGAGACGCTTTAGCGCAAGTCTTTGGACAGTAAAGTAAGATCAAAAGAAACAAAGCAGTGTGCCCGGTTACACAGCTGGTTAGAGGCAGAACCAGAGCCAGAAATTCAGTTTGGGTCCTCTTAATCGGCCACACTACCTTTTCTTCCCCCAGGATGGCCGATGGGGGGCATAGATGCCAAGTGAGCTCATGTAATAAAACCAGTCCCTTATTTCACAGTGACTGTGCATGCCTCAAAGGACCATAAAGTAAAATGCCACTCATTTTGAAATGCCACAGGTTTATAATTTGTGAAGTTTCCTGCCCATGTGAATCTTTACATAGCAAACCTTTAGTTGCTGGAGAGTCTAGAACTTTCTTTATCTGTGACCCCTGTTCATGATGACCTCAAGGACTTTGTCCTACCAAGTGACTGCAACACAAAAGCACCCACTTACATACAAGCAAATAGTATGCTAACTACGGTTGACCCTCAAATGACATGGGTTTGCAGTGCACAGGCCCACTTACATGAGGATTTTTTGCAGTACAGGACTGTAAATGTATTTTCCTTCCTTATGATTTTCTTGATAACATTTTCTTTTTTCTACTTTACTAAAGGACACAGTATATAATACACATAACTTACAAAATATGTTTTAATCAACTGTCTATGTTATCTATAAGGTTTACAGTTAAAACCAGGCTATTAGTAGTTAAGTTTTGGGGGAGCCAAAGTTATATGCAGATGTTCTATCATGCAGGGGGTAGGCACCCCACCCCCCACACTGTTCAAAGGTCAACTGGATTCCTCTCCCCTGCCCTGTAAAAACAATAGGTCTAAGATCATTATGGCAGGCAGAGTACTGTGTATCTGGATTAAAAGCCTAAACAGATCATCAAAATGTTCTAGTATTTATCATAGGTTTAAATTAGTTCTATATCTTGAGGCTGTGTTCCAGTTCATGGCAAAAAACAGTTATTGTGTATTGGAAAACCTCAGAGCAGCCATGGGAGGGGCTTTAGTTTGGGGGCTGGGTTGTGGAGAAGTTAGCTCATTTATTTAATGGAATATTACTCAGCCATCAAAAAAGAAATCTTGCTATTTGCCACAACGTGGATGGAACTAGAAGGTATTATGCTAAACAAAATAAGTCCATCAGAGAAAGATAATTATAATTTCACTCATATGTGGAATTAGGAAACAAAACAGAGGGGAAAATAAAACAAGACAAAATCAGAGAGGGAGATGAGCCATAAGAGACTCTTAACCATAGGACACACACTAAGGGTTCCTGGAGGGGAGGTCGGCGGGTGGATGGGGTACCTGGGTGACACGTTAAGAAGGGCACGTGATTGCATGAGCCCTGGGTGTTATATGCAACTGATGCATCACTGAACTCTACCTCTGAAACCAATACTACATTATATGTTAATTAGTTGCATTTTAATTAAATTCAATAAAAAAAAAAGAAGTTAGCTCAGCCATGCCCCAAGCTGCCTCTCAGCCCTGCTCCCCTTATTTTGGAACTAAGGGCTTAATTCTGTATAATCCCCCAGATCCATTGTGGCTCTGAAACGCTAGATTTCTAAACATCAGTGAGCCACTCGCTCTGTTGACATTGTTTTGTAAGGTCCAGTTGGCAAGTAGAAGCGGGACTGCTAGCTCACTCTTCTGGAAGTGCTCTGTGCCCAGCGGAGTGCTGGCAGCTGGCTGTGCACCCCCTCCCGGAGCAATCTGGCTACCAAACCGAATCACAAAAGCTCACACCGAGGAAGGAAAGGAGAAAAAGGTGTTAATGGAACCAGTTGTAATGCAAAGAAAGGTCAGCCTTAGCTGCGAGCCCTGAAATGAAACCATATAATTGCAAGTGCAGAAAGGGCTCCAGGTGAGACAGGGGCTGTCCCGTGTCCACACAGGGTCTTCCCAGCCAAGCCCGGGCCCCACCTGAGCAACTGCTCCCACGGGGGCTCCTCTTGGGCCACAGAAGCGAGAAGTAACGGTTGGAAGGATGCGGGCCTTTTACAATTAGATCCGAAGGCCCAGCCTAAGGAGGGATCTCCGTGGGCTCTGCTCACGCTCATCACGGTGGGCGAGGAGCGCCCGAAATGAGCACAGCCTAATGAAGAAGTGATCTGGGGACCCCTGGGTGGCTCAGTGGTTGAGCGTCTGCCTTCGGCTCTGGGCATGATCCTGGGGTCCCAGGATCGAGTCCTGCATCGGCTCCCCGCAGGTCACCTGCTTCTCCCTCTGCCTATGTCTCTGCCTCTCTCTGTGTTTCTCATGAATAAATAAATACATTGTTTTTTTTTTAAAGAAGAAGTGATGTAGCAAAAGATGGCAAACTCTTCTTATGTCCGGGAACCCTCATTTCACACTTGGAGCTCACATTTCTCTCACGTGTGTAAAATAAGAATAAATGAGGCCCAGGTGGAGAGAGAAGAGTGAGGTGTTCCCTCTCTCTCTCCCTTCCTTCCTCTTGGGCCTTTCTTTCTTTTTTCTTTTCTTTTCTTTTCTTTTCTTTCTTTTCTTTCTTTTCTTTCTTTTCTTTTCTTCTTTCTTTTCTTTTCTTTTTTTTTTAAACCTTCCAATTGCTGCTGCAGGAAGCCCGTTCAGCGAGGCTGAGGTGGGCCTGGAACCAGCCAGAGCTGAGCCTCTGGAGGGCCTCGAGCCGAGCCGCCGTCCACCTGTGACCTCGAGCCTTCCGTGCCTGCTGGGTCTGGTTCTGCACAGAGGAGTCCTGACTCCTGCTCACAGGAGTGACAGGGCTGTGACTCCCAGAGAGGTATGGGTAAATTCTTTTGAAAGTGTAAAACCCTCAAGTAGTTTGTCTATTTCTCCAATGGGGCCAATACAGGGGCCAGACTCGGAAATGCAGAAATGCTCCGTGGATTATTGCCACCGAGATGTTTTCCTCTGGATGAGCATCATCTTCAGAACGTCGCCGGGGCTTTCCCTCTCAAGCACGTGCTATGGTTTTGCGAACTTCTTTTTCTCGGATGGGGAATGTGCCCCTGGGACTCCATTAGCCAAGTCAAGATTTAACCAAGGACCCAGGTATGACCTGCTGGGAATAATGTTAAGTGTGTCACGAGGAAAGAATTTAGGATCCCTTGGAGAAGAAAGGAGTGACTTTGAGAACTTGCCCAGGCACGTAGGACCACATCGCCTTCCTAAAGATTAGACAACCCCCGAATTTGTCACTAGTAGTTTTTAGTACTCTTTGGGTACTCTGCCTCCAACCCTCCTGGAAAGGTACTGTTATCCCCATATTATGAATGAGTAAAGGCTGAGTCTGAGAGAGGCGTAGTAACTCGGATAACATCACCCCTACTATGTCGTGAAGACAGGACTAGAAACTAAGTTTCATTGACTCCCAAAGCCCACGTTTGCCATGACTTCTGATCATGAGAGACAGCTTTAATTGAGCACCTACTATGGGCTGGGCACCGTTATGAGCACTTTATACATATTATCTTGATAAACCCCCATAGCAACCTTGTGATGCACGGACTACTAAGCCCATTTTGTGGATGAGGAATGTGAAGGATGGAGATTAAGTGATGGGCTGGAGACTCAGCCACTGACCTGCATGCCCCTCTGGATCAGTGGAGGCTGTTGGCCTTCCTTCTGATCAAATCTATGGCAAAGCCTTGTGTGTATAAAATGCAAAAGACGAAATAAAATAGAACAGCCAACAACAACAGACAACAAAACTTTGCCGTCTTCCAACCCCCCAACTGGACGGTTGTTTGTAAATTCTTCACTTCCAGGCAGACGTTCTGTCCTCCTCTTCCTCCTGCATAAAAATAACACTTGGTAGAACCAGGGGTTACGTGGGTTCCCTTGCTTCCCATGGCCACAGGTAATGGAAAGTTGGTTCTCTGAATAATTGTACAATCTTCTCCATACCCGCACATGTGCACACACATACGCTTTCTCCTCTGCTCTAAAAATCCTGAATCCAATTTTTGGACCTTCCCTTGGATTTCTTAGTTCAACACGGCACTCCAGCTTGGGATGGAGATGCTCCAGGACCATCGGCTGCTGTGAGGTGGGGGTCTCGGCTCCAAGCCGCCAGCATTCACCCACAGGCCTGCCAGCCCCCTTACCGCCTGATAAGAGTACCACCCTAAGGAAGCCGGTGGTTTTATTTCCCTCAGTAAATCTATTCTGATTAATGTAAACACTGTATAATACTCCACCTGTAGGTACTGTAATTAAGGTGCATCTGAACCACAATCAGCTCAGTGACAGGCAGAGGGAAAATTATTGACCTCCCACGGATTTTTTAAGTCAGCACATTTACTACTGTGAAAATCACCAAGTCATTAGCAGAGGGGTTTTTAGAAAAATTTTAAATGAAGGAAGTCTACTCACATTACAGCTATTTGTCTGTTAACCGCCTTGTCCTCTCTTTCTGACTTACGATGGAATTCCCCTGCACCTCGTCGGAGCCTCCACGGCCTGGGGGGCACGGGTTCTGGAAGGAGGTGAAGTTTTCCATCCAGTCCAGAGGAGCAAATGGCTTCTCTGCAGGGGACTGATGACCAGCACAGAGGATCTTGGGATGCTGCCACCAAGCACCCTTCCCTTTGTTTGTAGAGCTATCGGGTGACAGCTAACATGCCTTGCTGGGCTTCCAGGTTGCCTGAGAGCTCACACTTTGACACAAAATTAATCTCCATGGACACCTACTCAAGAGATTGATAGTCATAGTTAAGGGGTTCTGCTCACTGTCTTCTAGATGCCAGGCTGTCAACGGAGGTCCTGGGAGGGACACAGGCCCCTTCTCTCTGCCCAGCCTGTCCAGCAACAGTGAGCTGGACACTCCGGCCAGACTCTCCCACCAGGGAACTGGAGGTGCTCCTTGTGATGAGTTTGAGGAGGAGAGGTGCACTCTCACATCCACTTCCAGTTATTACCCGGAATGCTTCCTGTCGCCGAAGGTAAGGACACCTGTTCCCTCGTTGGGCGGAAGGCAGGCAGGACAGTGGTGAAATGCAGGGACTTTTGGGTCACACCTAATGGCATTCTGCTTCTTGCTTCATCATTCTCTTACGGAGCCCCTTTGGGCCTCAGTTTCTGTATATGTAAAATGGGGCTAAGCACAGGACACATCACTGAGGATTGTGAAAATCATAAGGGATGATCCACGACATGGCTGTGCAGTGCATAGCACTTTGTAAATCAGGAGTCATTGAACTTGCTCTCTGGAAAAGGCCAGGTGGAAAATATTTCAGGCTTTGTGGACTGTCTGGTCTCTGTCAGAGCTGCTTAACTCTGCTATTATAGTCCAGAAGCAGCCACAGGCCCTAATTAAATGAATGAGTGTGGCTGCGTTCCAATAAAACTTTATTTACAAGAATGGTAATGAGCCAGATATGGGCCTTAGATCATACTATATAGATCACTGTTAATTTAAAATCTGAATAAATGTCAGCAGCTATTATTATATGTAATAATCCCTTACTGGTCAGCTATTGCATACAAGGAGTTGCCGGTGTATTAAGAGGACATGGTCCACCTTAAAACTTAGGATTGGCACTAGGGGAGGGAAGTGGAGGTACCAGTTCACACATAGTAACTGAGGGCCGACTGTCCCAGAAGGAGTGCGCATGAACAAAAAGCTATGACTCAAGTCTAAAGCAGTATGTGCCATTGGACTGTTCATGTTTATTTTGTAAGACACCACTCCCGTCCCATGAAAACAAATCAGGAACATTTTGCATTAACTTCAAAATTATGTCACCTTTGGAGACTAAGTTTTTCCAAAAGTAAAGAAAATCAAACGTGTAATATCACCACATCAGGCTCTAAACATGCCGTGTGCTACGTTAGGTACTATCGGCAGAGAGAAGAGCCATTGGGGTTTTGTTTAAATTCTCAGCGAGTTTGCCCAAGTCAATACTCATGCAGTCAAAACAGCCAGCTTCATATTTTGGGGGGGACTGATTGGGCCAGTTAATTTAACCAGGAACCCTGATGCAGAGAAGTCATGCTGCCAAAAGCATTAGGAGAGAAATGAGTAGAATCCCTCCACCTCCAAGGTACAAATCCAAAGACATTGTTTTATTTTTTTTTAAAGATTTTATTGATTTATTCATGAGACACACAGAGAGAGGCAGAGACACAGGCAGAGGGAGAAGCAGGCTCCATGCAGGGAGCTCGATGTGGGACTCGATCCTGGGACCCTGGAAACACTCTCTGAGCTGAAGGCAGATGCTCAACCACTGAGCCACCCAGTTGTCCCCAAAGACACTGTTTTAAAAACATCTTGGGTTTAAGAGTGATCTCAAAGAGTGTTTGCAATATCTATCTCCAAGCTGCTCTCTCAGGTCAATTATGCAGAGAGAGAGATAGGCAGATGCTTAGCGCAGCTGCTCCTAATCTGAAGGGAAGGGAACCTGTGTGGGCGATAGGGCAACTGGCATCTTCCACGTTAGAGACCACGCACGTGTTCATTCATCACTTCCTCTGCAAATACCGTTGAGAATGCACTACATGCACCGCATGGAGCTAGGCAGTAGGGAAGACAAGCATAAGTGAATCGTGGAATTTAAGCTCCTAAAAGATGCTCACACCAAGTGTGATGGAGAAAGTAACAGAGCTGACCAGGGCGAGGTCTCTAGAGGATCCACACGCCACTTCCTTCCTCTGAAAAATGTGCATCAAAATTTAGTTTTAACAAAGGTGAGGTTCCTCTTCTAACAGAGGGCAACATTAGAATGGGAAGAAAGAGCCTGTGTCACCTACTCCGGTCTAATGGCACTTTCCAGAATGGCGACGTGGATGGACTCAGATCCCGAACTGGGAGAGACTCACCCGTTCCTACGCACCCTCTTTCCCCTCTGTGGGTCACTGCCATTCCCGCCCCCCATCCAGCGGACTATTCCTACTTGTTGGGATGGGTGCTTCTTGCCTGCCTTGCCTATTCATTTCATTGTCTGGTTTTTTCACTTGTAAGTGATTTGCTTCCTTTCACTTCTCCCTACCAGTACAATCTTAAAGTCCAGCCATTCCCCACTTCTCTTTGTCCCCCAGATCTCCTGGAGCAGTAACCTGGTTGACAAGCATAACTTGCACTCGAACCTCCCTCCCCTTCTGCTGTTTGACTTTGTCCCAGATCTGAGGATCACGTGGTAATTCAGCAAAACTCCACCACTATGCTGGCTCCCGGGGTGTGAAGGGCTTGGGGGTCTGGTTCTAAGCCCCGGCCCAAAGTTGGCGCTCATTTTCAAAGGCAATCACAAGATGAATATCAAAGAATTTACAGAATCCACATTGGGAAGCCTGTCAGAAAATTGTTGGGAAAATAAAGTGAATCAATAGAATGTCAAGAGACTCAAATGGAAAAAATATTGAATATTCATTTTCTCGGTTTCACAGGGGTAGGGATTTGTGAGGACCAAGGCAGCTAGTGGGATTTTCGGCTTTCCTTGGAATGGTTCAAATAATTTTTGTGCTGTGCATTGGATTAGTATTCAATTAACTCCTTTAAAATTATAATGCACAACTTCAACAAAACTTGTGAACGAGTCTACGGCACAGTTAGAGCAGTTAATAGTCACCAGGTACAACAAACGAATGCTGTATTTCTATAAACTGAGAACGTGGAAACAAATCCAGTGATTGTTTCCCATTTGCATAGCTGTTCCACTTTCAGAGCTAAGGATACCTGTAAACACCAGAAAAAAAAAAAAGGAGGGGTCCTTTTCTCTCATATATTTATGAAAAAAAATTGATGTAGAATCCACGTAGAAATTGTTTCTGATGTGGTTACATTCCCCCCAAACCCAACATGCTAACACAGGTAGATCTTAGTGGGGAAGCATAATCTGTTACTTGGGCCGCAAACCTTCATCACTATGGCTGCTAACATGTTTTAAACATTATCCCTCCATTGGTCTCACACAGGCCATTTCAAGGTTGAAGACAACAGAAGATGATCATATGAATACTGTGGAGACATCAATATTAGACTGAAAATAAATCACTTTGAGTTCTCACATATTCAGACCTTCACCCTCACCCAGAGAAACAGCATAGCAGGAAACACCCATTGTAGGGCTGGGAATTCCAGACAAAACCCAAGAGGCTATCTTGGTTGTTGGGTCTCCATGTTGTTGACATGTAAGAAAATGTGTTGGATTTTATTTATCATGGTAGAATCAAGACTGCAACTTTCTGTATGCTTCTTAGTTTCCTTCCACAAGGTACAAAAAATTCAGCTTAAGAACTTTTAGCCTTTGATTTAATGCAAAATCAGAGACTAACTCCCTGGTGGAGGGATTTTGCACCTTCAGCTGATCTACTCTAAAATAACAAAGAAAAATTGATTTTAAGGGACTCCTGGGTGGGTCAATGACTGAGCATCTGCCTTTGACTCAGGGCGTGATCCTGGGGAACCGAGATCGAGTCTCACATCAGGCTCCCTGCAGGGAGCCTGCTTCTCCCTCTGCCTGTGTCTCTGCCTCTCTCTCATGAATAAATAAATAAAATCTTTTTTTAAAAAAGAAAAAAAACATGGATTTTAAGTCTAAACGTTGTAATCTCAATATTTTTATTTCTAATAAAACACCACCTGAGACTATTTATGATTTTTAATAATAGATTTTGGCCATAGGATACAATGATGTTACATGTGCCACATCTTTATCTCCATCTTAGGTTTTCCCCTGTTTTTTTGTCAACCCAAAGCTACCTTACCCTCACTCCTCTCCACACACATCCACACAATTATGAAAGTATCATGTAACGATTTAAATAGATTAACTACTTCTGATAGTTTGTGGAAGAAATGCTACATCTCTTTTCCACAAGACTGTAAAACTTTCTCACCATTCTTAAGTAACAGCAGAAATAATAAAAACTAAAAAAAAAAAAAAAAGTGCAATTTAATTTGGTTTTTTAGAACGAGCTCTTCTCTAGCCTTAGAAGATTAGTTTTCAAAGCAATGGTAAAATCATTGATGTACGTCTTTTCAAGTCAAAAGAAAAAAAGACTCCTAAATACCAAACATTTGCTCTTTGGAGCATAGCAAGAAGAAAGAAAGAGGGCCAGACGGCCACATCCTAAGAACAAAGTATTGTCCAGGTAGTTGTTGGCTAAAACGGGATCTCTTTCCAGGTCTTTTTATTAGTTAACGTTTTTCTTTCCTAAATAAAACTTCATTTTCTTTCACTAACCTTTCTAGTGAGTATCCGCTGGTTCTTCTGCATGACTTGCTACACGAAAGCTTGTAAAAAAGGAGGAATCTAAAACTGGTGCTATTTTACATTCACAGTCTTTCTGCTATTAAAAAGTATTCACCAGAAAGATATTTATTTTCTGTATTTATTTTATTTTATTTTTTATTTTCTGTAAAGGAAACATTCAACATGTGTGATTTTGAAGAAAAACCCTGCTTTTTCCTATCAATATATAGAGATGACTTAATTATACTAATAATTACAAATTCTCCCCAATTAGACTATAAATGCACATCAGTTAAATCCTTTCCTTTTTTTTGCTTCATAAAAGAATCCAAAAGTTTATGAGGAGAAATAGATGCATAAGAATAACTGAGAATGCTTGAAAAGAAGAACAATAAGGGAGAATTTCTCCTACCACCAATTACAATATATTATAAAGTTATGTCAGTATGATGCTGGTATAGGATGATTGAAACAATAAAACTCCTAGAAATATTTCCAGTAAATGTAAGAATTTAGTGTACGATCAAAGTAATATTTAAATAAAAAGGTGTGATATATTATTCAATAATTTTGGTATTATGGCAAGCGGCTATTCATTTGACGGGAGGAAAGGAAAAGTACAGTCCCTAACTCACATAATGGAATAAAGGCATTTTAGATGAAAGACATTTATAAGTGTAAAAAAAGGAAATAATGTTCTCCAAGAATACTGAGGTGGGTATTTATTTATTTTTTTGTTTTAAATTTTTATTTATTTATGATAGTCACAGAGAGAGAGAGAGAGAGAGAGAGAGGCAGAGACATAGGCAGAGGGAGAAGCAGGCTCCATGCACCGGGAGCCCGATGTGGGATTCGATCCCGGGTCTCCAGGATCATGCCCTGGGCCAAAGGCAGGCCCCAAACTGCTGCGCCACCCAGGGATCCCTGAGGTGGGTATTTATATAATTTTGGATTGTGAAGCATAAGTCCTAAGGCAATAATTATAAAAGAAACTAATAATGTTTACTACATAGGTGTAAAAAATGTTTGCACATCAAAACACCAAATATTAAACCTAAGAAGAAAGGACAAACTGAGTTATATGTTTAAATCTATATAACAAACAGTTAATATACTCAATATATAAACAGTTTTAACAATTCAATAAGAAAAAAATAAAGATGGACAATTCACATCAGAAAAAAAGTGCAACAATAAATAATTTATCTACCCAAGGGCATTAAAAAAAAAGTTATAATCGTCAATGATACTGACAACAGTCAAAGAAAATATGGGAAAAAGGAATCTCGCATACTACTAATCAGAATATAAATGGATATGACTTCTTACATGCAAGAGTTTATATATGGACATGCTTGTTAGTTCAGCAATGCCATTGCTAGAAATTTATCTGAGGAAATAGTCATGGATATAAGTAAATAAGTAAAATTTAAGTATAAGGATGTTTGTTTAACTGTTAAATATTAAATACAATAAAAAATACTTTTATATACATGAGAATGGAGATTGAGGAATTATTTTAGAATGTTCCTGTAGGAAGCAATATTTAATAACAAGTCTCATGATATTTTGCCAACTTAAAGAAGATTTCAAAATAGTATATGTAATAAAACTCCATTTTGTTAAAAATTTGAAATAAAATATATGATATGTAAATTATGAAATTGACATAAAATGCTACCATTATTTAAAGATGCTAATTTTATGAATATTTTAAGCTTACTTTTTACTTCATTTTCATGAAGCAACATTTTCTTTTTTTTTTTTTCCTTTTTTAAAGATTTTATTTATTCACAAGAGCCAGAGAGAGAGAGAAGCAGAGACATAGACAGATGGAGAAGCTGGCTCCCTGCAGGGAGCCAGATGCAGGACTGGACCCCTGGATCTGGGCTCATGCCCTGAGCCAAAGGCAGATGCTCAACCACTGAGCCACCCAGACATCCCAACATTTTCATTGTATGACATATATTACTGTGTGTATATGCGTGTGTGTGTGTGTGTGTGTGTGTGTGTGTGTGTGTCTTACTCTGGCAACCCCTTAGACTCTCTTTATTCTACACCTCTTCCTTCAAGCACCTGTTGCCCCTCTGCTGAGTTGTACTTTTATAGGAGTGGAATTTTTTTTCTTGTTCTCTTTCCTTTCCTTTTTGGTAAGTTTTAGAGGTTACACAGGAGCTAGATATTTCTCCTTCTCATTAACAGGAAGTCTTTTAAAACTTCTTAGAACTTTTGGGGTGCTTGGGTGGCACAGTGGGTTAAGTTAACTCTTGGTTTCTACTTAGGTCCTGATATCAGGGTCCTGATGTCAGAGTCATGAGCTCAGGGTCATGAGATCAAGCCCCGAGTCAGGCTTCGAGCTCAGTGGAAGTCTGAGTAAGACTCTCTCTCCCTCTGCCCCTCCCTCCCCTCAAAAAAATAAATAAATCTTAAAAAAAAAAACAACAGAAACTTTTTCATAACTTTTAAGAAATTGCTGAAGTTTCCTGAAACAAACTCAGATAACATAGAACTGCACCAAGCAGAAACTTTCCCGTCTTCTCCTTTCCCTGTAACATCTTTTAGGGATGACCTAAGTTAACACAAAAGTGTGGTGTGTGCCTATTTTCTAGTCTTTTCTCTGTGCCTTTATAAATATTTTAGCTATTCAATCCATCACAATTTATTTCAGTATAACTCTTGTAAAGTGAAATATAATTGCTTACTTTTAACTTTACGAGTGCTAAGACCAGAATTTGTACTGTGGCTCTTCTTTACACTCTTATAGCGTAAATGAGAGAGGAAAAAAAAATCAAGGATGGAAAGGATAAAATAACTTTTTTTTCCTACATACACTTGAACTTGCTGGAGTTTCCCTTCTTCTTGATGAGTTAATTTGATTTCTTTCTTTCTTTCTTTCTTTCTTTCTTTCTTTCTTTCTTTCTTTCTTTCTTTCTTTCTTTCTTTCTTTCTTTCTTTTTCTTTCTTTCTTTTTTTTCAAAGATAAGGCTGAGAGGCATTCTGAGTTCAAATTCTTAGAGTGCCCAGCAGACAATATAAAGGAGAGGCATAGACTGAATCTAAGAGAGTGTAGGGAGCAATGAATACTACAGCAAAGTAGATGTTGGCAACTACAGTTGACTCAACATGGCTTTGAACTTCATGGGTCCACTTACACATTTTTCCCAATAAATACAGTATAGTATTATAAATGCAGTTTCTCTTTCTTAGGATTTTCTTAATAACTTTTTTTCTCTAGCTTACTTTATTGTAAGAATACAGTATGTAATATAACATGTAATACATGTTAATATATATGTTAATCGACTGTATTATTCATAAGGCTTCTTCTGGTCAACAATAGATTATTAGTAGTTAAGTTTTTGGGGGATCAAAAGTTACATGCAGATTTTTGTACAGGGGCTTGGGGCTCCTACCCCCATGTTGTTCAAGGTCAACTGAAATTTAAAAATTGAGCAAATATTACTTTTATGGTAAGGGGAAATTATTTTAAAGTTACATGTTGAATATATTAAGGGGTAGCTCTTGAAAGTACGAAGGTCTCTAATTTCTAAACTGTTACAGATAATGTTACAACAGGTTAGCTGGAGAAAACTTTTGAGTTGAATCTACATGGCCGGTGGACCTTAGGTACTACCCAGGGCAAAGCTCAGCCAGATCAAACTTTACCACCTCTTCAACCTCAAGACTACAATGCATCCTGATGAAGTAACTTTGCCAGTGGGAGCTTCTAAATACAACAAAACCACTAATATTTAATATTTGAATCCTTCCTATGAGCCAGGTACATTGTTTTGTATAATACACTATTTTCTATAAACTCTTTGAAAATTCTACACCGACATATCATTAAGATCTCCATGTTATAGTTGGGGACACTGAGGCTTATAGATGGCAAGTAACTTATGTTAGTGAGAACCTCCTTTTGTTGTTTAACAAAGTTGTGTTCTAATCACCACTGTTAGGATGGGTTTCCAATACAATAGCCCTTTGCCTACTCTGTCTCTGTCCTGAAAGAGTATCTGCAATCTTTCCTGGGAGGGCTCTAAGGAAGCCTGCCATCCCCCTTGGAAGTGCCCTTCCATTCTGATAGCACATCTTCTGGATAAAGTGTGGTGTAACCACACACAAAAATAGGATGGAGACAGATCTTGATTTAAATCCCACACCTTGTATGTATGAATCAGGTGAGCTGGGATGAGTTGTTTTGCTTTTCAGAAGTCTGTTTCTTTATGTGTAAAGTGGGGACAATACAATCTACTTCTTAGGTTGTGATGGGGTGAAGTGAAATGTTAAACACACCAGGTGCAAGGTAAAGCCTTAATCAATGCCCATCCCTTTCCCTTTACTTTGAGAAAACTTTGATACACATTGCTTATGTCACACTAGCAATCAATGCCCTGAGAGAGGTATGAAAATAATGGAATTTGATCGAATATTCTTTTTCTCCTCAATTTACCTACAGAATAAGCAGGTAAATTGTGGCACAGAATGTGGGGAGTTGGGGACAGCGGAGACAAATAAGAAGAGTTGGTCCCCACAGCTCTTCTAGGTCCTGTCCACCTGCTGCAGTTCCTCTAAAGCCCAACTGTGTATATCTACATAATCTATTGTCCTTCAGAGGTTGGTAATAATTCTCTGATTAATTTTCCTAGTAGTCTGAGCCCATCATCTAAGAAAAAACACTGTATATAAAGTAAGAAGGTAGTCTCAGAACAAGATAAAAGCAATTCACAAGAAAATAAAATTATTCCCAAACCCCACTGGTCCAACAACTACACATCTGTGTGATATCCTTCCTTTGAGACAATGATTCTCTATATAAAGTTCTTGAATGGATTTCAGGAGGTCCATAAACCTCATGAAATCACTAACTTTTGCATTATTGTATGCATGTGCTTTTTGCAAGGAGATGGATGATTTTCTGAAAAATCTCAAGAAAGTCTACGACCTCAAACCCCTATGATCTTTTGGTCTAGAAGCTTATAATCCAGGTCAGCCATGGTGACATCAAGAAAGGCATGATTCATAGTAGTGTATTGATATGTAGTTAGGGAGGAAGTGGTCACAGACAAAAATACATGTATGATTTGGAGGTAGAAATGGAACTTGTACATCTGAATGGAAAATAATTTTTTCCAAAGGACGATTCTTTTTGAGGTCTTAGTCTTAAAGAAAATAAGGAGTAGGCATCTGTAAAGACTTCCCTTCTCGCATTATAAGCCTTTTCCTCCACTTTCTTTGCAACTCCAAACCACCAAACAAGTGGAGGGAATGACTTACCAGCTAATTGACACTGATTCAGTGATGCATCTATTTTTCTATTTAACAGTCTTTTCTCCTACTCTCACTTTTCATTTCTTGCCTGAGTTCACATAGTCCATTCCTTGTCTTTTTTAATAACTGCCCAAATTATTACTATTAGTAATTTGAAGAGGGGGAAGAGAAACATAAATAAGGGAAATGAGTTTCCATGGCAACTACAGCCAGGTGAGATCATTTTGAACATCCTTTCTGTGACTGTTTCATTAGCGCTCTCCTGAGAGCCTGAATCCCTGTTAACCCCTTTATGGACTGAGCAGTCTTTAGTGGATGGCTCTCAGATTGCTCACTCACAATTGGGGATGCTGGTTTATCATTTTTAGAGTGTACTTGGACTTTGTAATCAGAAGTCACTGATATCTATCTCTCCGTGTATCTGCCTCCTGCTTAGCGTGTGCCCTGTGGTTTTCCAGCATCTTTTCAGGGTTCTAGGGACAAGAACAGATTGACAAGTCACATTTTTTTTTTTAAAGAAGAGCTAAATCAACACTTTAAAAAACATAATCCTCATAATGGTAGTGTTTACTGAGTCTAAACTCCATTCCCATTGGAGAGGATGAGGCATAGGGGCAAGTATCAGTCAGGAGGGATCGAGTAATGCTATAATAACAAACAGTCCTTGTCATGATTAGTTTTATGTTTCAACTTGGTCAGGCGAGGGTATTCAGTTGTTTGGTCAAACACCAGTGTAGATGCTGCTATCAAGGTATTTTCTAGATATTAACTTTTAAATCAGTAGAATATGAGCAAAGCAAGATACCCTCCATAATGTGGGCAGGCCTATCAGCTGAAGGCCTTAAGAGAAAAGACAGAGTTATCCCAAAAAGGAAAGGAAGAAGTTCTGCTTCTAGATTGCCTTCAGACTCGAGACTAGAATGCTGACTCCTGCAGAATTTCCAGCATATGGTCCTGCCCTACAAATTTCAGACTTGCTATAATCATGAGCCAATTACTTAAAATCTCTCTCTTTTCTCCATATATATATATATATATATATATATTATATAATAATATATATATATTATATATATATTAGAGACATTAATATAATATTTATGTTTCAACATGTACTTTCATGATCACAGTAACAGAGAAAGGAGGCGTGGTAAATCACACACTGGAAGGTTAAAGATTAACCTTCCATCTGGAAGTGATACCTGCTACTTTCACTTGCATTTCATTGGGCAAAGCAAATCTCATGGCCATCCTAACTGCAAAAGAGTCAAACAGGTGTAATCCTACCATCACCTGGAAGAGGAAAACCAGAAATATTTGGTGAGCAGCACTCATTGCTACCACTCATGGGTGGGCATTAGTGGAATCTTTTTGTTCTGCTGTGTTCCATTGACTCCACTGACTAGGAAGTACACAGTAAGAGGTCCAAGCAGTCTCTTTGGTTCTATGTGATGATTGAAAAGTGATTTAGCCTATGTAGGTATCAGTTTTGTCATCTGCTCTATGATGGAAGTAAAAGGTAACTTCTCTTCTCTTCCTTTTCTCCTGCCTACAACAGAGAAAATGTCCAGCTTCCTCTCAATGGCCAGTCTCTTCAATGTTCTCCTATTCATGCCAGACCTATTGGCCATGCTTAGTTCCATCTTCTCATACAACCCAACTTCCAACTCCTCAGAAATCTTATTGTTCCACATTTAAAATTTATTTTAGGGCACCTGGGTGGCTCAGTTGGTTGGATGTCTGCCTTCAGCTCAGGTCATGATCCCAGGGTCTTGGGATTCCAGCTCATTGGGCTCCCTGCTTCTCTCTTTCCCATCCACCTCACTTGTGCTTGCTCTCTCTAGCACCCTTTATCTCTCTCCCTTAAGTAAATAAATAAAATCTGCCAAAAAAATTTATTTCTAAAAAGAAAAATTATTTCTACAATACTCATTTTTTCCCTGTCTCCTGCCACCATCTTATTCCAGGCCACCATCTATCTCTTCTTCCTAGGCATCTAAAATAACCCCAGAAATAATCTTCCTGCTTCTATGTCCACTCATCTCCAATTTTTTTCACAAATCCCCTAGGTAATATTAAAATAATAAGAGGAATATAGCTTGCTGTTTAAGAAAAGAACTGGGTCTGGGGCACCTGGTGGGCTTAGTCAGTTACGTGTCTGACTTGATTTCAGCTCAGGTCAGGATCTCAGGGTTGTGAGACTGAGCCCTGTGTCATGGAGCCTGCTTGGGATTCATTCTCTCTCTCTCTCCCCCTGCTCCTCCCCCAACTCATACTCTCTCCCTCTCTCTAAAATAAATAAATAAAATCTTTAAAAGAAGAAAAGAACTGGATCTGAAGACACACCACCTGGGATTGAATTCTTGCTCTATTACTTGTTAGGTGTATGATCTTGCAAAGTTATACAACATATCTGTGCCTCTGTTATCTTCATATGTAAATTTAGAAATAAAAATAGCACTTGCTTCATAGGATTGTTATAAGGATTATTATTTTTTTGTTTTTATTTTTAATTAATTTTTAATTTTTTAATTTGTCTGTTTTTTTGTTATAAGGATTAAATGAGTTGATACATACAATGTGCCTATGGTGTTTCCCAGCATATACTAGGCACTGTATATATTTGCTATTTCTATTACAGAAAATTTTTATAATATTATTTGTTTACCAGTATATCTCTAGTTACAAATACACAGGCTGATTATCAATAATTATTGATAAGAGGGATGCCTGGGTGGCTCAGCGGTTGAGCCTCTGTCTTTGGCTCAGGGTGTGATCCCAGGGTCCTGGGATCAAGTCCCCCATCAGGCTTCCTGTGGGGAGCCTGCTTCTCCCTCTGCTTATGTATCCGCCTCTCTCTCGCTCTGTGTCTCTCATGAATAAATAAATAAAATCCTTAAAAAACACTTATTGATAATAGCTTATCAATAATTACTTACTGATAAAATAAATAAACCTATATAACAAATAAATGAATTCGTGGTTGTGGTAGGTGGCTTCTAATTTGAATCCTAGTGATCTCTGCTTCCAAGAATTTTATATCCTTGAATGTGGGCTGGGCCTAATGAACTGCTTCCTACAAACAGAATATAGTAAAAGTGATAGGATGTTGCTTCTGAGATTGTTACAAAGGACTGATTTTCATCTCACTTGTTCTCTCTCTTTCTCCTCTTGCCGGCTCATTCTGATGAAGCAAGCTGCCATGTGGTGAGGGGCCCATGTGACAAGGAACTAATGGCACTTAGTCCAATAGCCCATGAAAAAGTGAATCCTGGCAACAATCCCTGAATGAACTTGGAAGTGGATCCTTCTCAGTCCTTCTAAGACAACAGCAGCCTTGGCTGATCACTTGATTGCAGGCTTATGAGAGCCTTTGAGCCAAGGAACCCAACTAGGCTGCACCTAGCTTCCTGACTCATGGAAGCTGTGAGATAATAAATGTTTTGAGGCCTTAAAGTTTTGGGGTAATTTGTTAAACAGCAAATGATAACTGATACAATGATAAAGATAATATATGATAGAATGATTTGAATACTCAGGAAGAGTTTTTTTAAACCCAAGCTCCTTTTTATTTTTTTAAGATTTTATTTATTGGGGATCCCTGGGTGGCTCAGCAGTTTGGCGCCTGCTTTTGGCCCAGGGCGCCATCCTGGAGTCCCCCGATTGAGTCCCGCATCAGGCTCCGGCGTGGAGCCTGCTTCTCCCTCCTCCTGTGTCTCTGCCTCTCTCTCTCTCTGTCTATCATAAATAAATAAATAAATAAATAAATAAATAAATAAATAAATAAATACATACATACATACATACATACATAAATACATAAATAAATAAATCTTTAAAAAAAGATTTTATTTATTTATTTATTTATTCACGAGAGACACACACAGAGAGAGGCAGAGACACAGGCAGAAGGAGAAGCAGATGCAGGCTCCATGTAGGAAGCCTGATGTAGGATTTGATTCAGGGACTGCAGGATCACACCCTGAGCCAAAGAAAGACACTCAACTGCTGGGCCACCCAGAAGTCCCTAAACCTAAGCTTCTAATAGACAATCCATTTCCCTGGGCTCATAGACAAGCCCAATCACCTCCAGAATCATTCTTTTCCCTTTCCCTTTCTTTTTCCCTTTCCATTCCCACTTCCTGCCTGACTGTTGGAGGTCTATAGCAAGGAATTCAAAACCCAACTCTCTTATTTTATTAACTATGTGAACTTGGCCAGGTTGTTCTATTGCTCTGAACAACTTTTATCACTAATAAAATGAAAATAATGATAACTCTCTCACAGAATTACTATGAGAGTTACAGCGGCCAAAACCTAGATAAAAAACCTCCAGCGTATCTAGAATACAGTAGGTATTCAATAAATGTTGGATCTTGTGCCTGATATCTACTAGTTTAATATTTGCCACATTTTAAAAACTTCATTTATAGCTAACATCCTCTTCAGAGTTACTCTTTAGAACTCAATAGAATTCAATTGTCTTCCATATGGAAATGAGTTCGAGTGTGGTTTCTTACCAGAGAAAGAAAATATAATAATAATTCATCCTTGAATGCTTATAGTTGGGCAAATGATTTATGGTATTTAAAGGGCAGCAAAGTCTAATGAGCATGAGGATTTCATGCAGAAGAAGAAGGAGGAGGAGGAAGAGGAGGAAAAGAAGAAGAAGAAGAAGAAAAGTTTTAATCTACCTACTAGTTCTCCAGAATGCAGGCTTATTGTAAGGTCTGATACACAGCTGCTCCACCTCCCAACCCCCTAATACACGCATCATTGGCCATTGTAGAGACACAGAATGAAAACAATGCTCTGGAGACAAATGCAGTGTGTGCATGTCTAGTGGGCGCTGGAGACAAGACCACAGGACATGCGCTACTGCCCCAAGAAGGCAGTGTTAGAGAATGCAGCAGCGCCAACACTAGAACTTAGGCCCTTTGGAAAAGCAAGGAAAGGCAAAAGTTTTCATTTACATTTTACCTTTCCTTGACATCAAATACCACAATTAAGAATTTGCTTTTTAATAAACATGGTCTTGAGTTGGTAAGAGCCAAAGCATCATTCACATATCATTTCCTGCACCACTCAGCTCATATTAGCAGACTTAGGAAAGCATCAACCACAAACATGTTGCTGATAGAAATTTCCTAATGCAAGCAGTCTTTATAGATTTCTGCTATTTCAATGTAGGTCTCCAAGGACCATTTGAATCCATATTAATTTCCTTTCTGGCAGTTATGCGGCTGAGTATGAACTGCACTATTTCACTTTTAATCTGTCAGTAATTTAGTAATGTGTAAACTAATTATGCACAGATATTAATGTAATCGGTTTGGGGAGCTATAAAATCAATGTGTTTTTACAGACTGCATTAAAGAGAATTGCGGCATTATAATCACATGTCAGTTACAGATAATGTTATGGAATTAAAAAAAGGATGTCACCCACATTTCAGGGAGCACCCACTAACTCCATCAAATAATATGAGCATGGCCCTCACACTTTCTGGCACCACAGGAAAAATGTTAATATCACAGCTGAACAATCTTGCTTTGCGCTGATTCTGGAACTATCATTGCTATGACCTTCCTTCTCCCTTTCCTCTATGTTAAATAAAAATTTGCCATTCAGAATCTCAAAAAGTGGGGCCACAGATCATCCTTCTGGGAGTCATGCCTGTGTCTCATGGTAATGGTCTCCTCAAGTGCAGTCTACACTAGTACAATTAACCAGATCATTATGCAGCTGCAAATAGGTTGGCAAGAACCCAGTGGTTAAGAGGGGTTACCAAAGCTTTTGTTGGATGTTTTCAGTAGGCCTGAGACCCCACCCTATGGCGATTTCAACAGGCAATCCAAGACACGGTCAAATCCTTCCATAAGACTAGAGGCATCTCTCCATCTTGACCCATGGTTTTCCACCCCAAATAGAAGGAAGGAAACTTGTCATTCTATGATAGGCCTTGAAATTCTGGAACACTATTTGTTCAATCAAGTATTTGGACAAGTTTTAGACATTTACCTTCATATACCTGTACTGAATGGATTCCCCTAACTCCCTGAGAGTTTATCTCTGATTCTTTGCCCCCCTCTAAAATCTTAGGCCACTCTCTTGTGTAGCCCTAAACATCAGAGATGTCTCTGGAAGAACATGCCATTACGTCCCTACCTGACAATACTGGAGTGTCTCAGGTCCAGCCTTGTAGCTTCAGAAAGCATCAATATAGAAGAGAAGTAGGTCTCAAATGGGAGAATCAGTTCTGGTTCTGAAACTAGAACTTTGGGCTATGCTGAAAGACGGGTCTGGGAAAATCATGATTCTAATATTCCCCAGATGTGTGGTTCCCTCATCACTTTGAACCTTATTTTCCTTGTTTGCAAAATGGGATGATAATAATATCCCTTACTCCATGGAGGGTGAAATGAAGATTGCAGTGCTTGGATCATAGTAAGTGTTCAACAGTAGCCAGTGGTAGCAGCAGTAGTAGCTGTGATAGTGACTGCAATAGTAGATTAGAAAGCCTCATGGCTTTCCTATTGTAGAATGAAATCTAACTGGATAATCTCCAAAGTCCCTTCCAGCTAGTAAATTTTGATTCCTCGACGTGGTACAAGTGGCTGCATAAACGCTGTTGCATCAACCATCTACATGCAAAGAGGATTCCCAGGACGAAGAAGGTGGGTCAACCCAATCCAAGCTCCTCCTCTAATAAAATCTTCCTACCTTCTTCCTTCACTCCCATTAAGGCATCATTCTCTCTTCATCACTAGTCCCTGCCCATCACTCGGCCTGGTCATAGGGTCTGGCTTCTATTTAAATCCATTCTTTCTTCTCATCCTCTAATGTATCCTGTATGATCCACATTCAATGAATGGGCTCACTCATTCACTCATTCCTTAAATATCTATTGACACTTACTTGGGGTGGAGAAAACTCTGCAGGGAATATTGGTAAGGACTGAATATCTCTCCAGCTTTCTTAGAAATAATTGGCAAGATACAAGTCCATAATAAATATAAGTTATTGTATCAACGTTTTCCAAAGCCCTCTTTGCATTGATTGGAACCTGGAATCCCTCATGTGATGCCACTTGCTCTCATATCCTTGCCAGTGGAAATCATGCATCACTGGCCCAGTCACTGCATGACCACTTTTATACCACTTTCATGGTGTATCTATTTTAAGTTTACACATTACACTTTTCCTCATTCAATGGATGTGTGCCAAACTCTAAGACTCACATCCACACTGATATTTTTAGAACCTGATGCAAATTTTTTTTTCTGCCACCCATCCTCTCTCATAATTCCCCAATTTCAACATTCTCCAATCATTCCACAATTTCAACACCTATTCATCTGTCTTACTTATGCATTTGGCCTCACTATGACTCAAATACAATGAAGGTCAACCACAAGCCACAAGGGCCAACTACTGGCCTGACAACACTGGTCATCATTAAATGAGATAATATGTGTAAACTACAAAGAACAGTATCTGACACAGAGTAACATTAAGCACTTTCAGTTTCATACCACCTGCCTCCAGTTTTTTGTTATTCAGCTAATAGCTATCATGTCCACCAGGAAGTCATTCACAAATGCTTCTGGGGGATACTTTTGGAGACAGTATTTATTTCCTGTCTTAAAAACTGAGGACTGATGTTCAGAAGGATGGCACTGGTGCTCACTGTCCATAATCATTCACATCCCCTTAATAGAACTTGAACACCTCTTAACAGAGTCAAGAAAACAGATTAGAGTTTCATCATTGGCACGTTTAATTTTTGTAAAATCAAGGTGAGTTACCTAGCCAAATATCCAAAAAGAAAAAAGAAACAAACAAAACACCAGAAACAGAGTATTCAAAAATACTGTGAAATTATATTTTGCATGATAAATCTTCAATTTATAATGAACATTAACATATATATTAATTGCTTGTATATCCACGATATTATACAGGGCTATGAACACAAAAGTACAAGAGCTGTTCTTTGTGGGTCATTTAGGGGATTTGCTAGGGTCATTTTGATCACGCCCTATTACTACTTTAAAACATAATTTATAAAAAAAAACAAACATAATTTATGTGAGAGATACTGTCTCATTATAATTTGTTTTACAATGACTTTTGAGCATGTTAGTGAAAGCCAAGAAAGGAGTTCAGGCCAGGCCCCAGTCTACCAGAGGTGGGCATTATCCATAACCAGCCTTCTCTCATTCCCCAAGGATCTCAGTAAATTACAGTTCTTAATTGACTTCATTGCCTTTTCTCAAACACTGTGTGTAATGAGACCCCATGCATCATCAGGAATGTGCTGACAGATGTCCCTACTCTGAGATGATTGGTCTCTTCTCTTCCTCCCTACCCTGGCTTCTTCAGGCGGAACTGAGGGTCCGTCGTATCCATTCACACTTGTCTCCTTGATCCTCTTCTCTAGCCATCCTCCTGGCTGCTGAAAGGCAACTGATATCAAGATTCTCTAGTTACTTCTCTTTTTTTATAACAATCATGAAGTCTAGTCCTAAAATAATTACCAGTAATAAATGTATACAGACAGTGGTCTTCATATTTTGCACCAAAGGAAATTAAGGCAATGGCTTTTTTGTCCTATCAAGAATACTTCCCAAGGTAGCTTTTCCTTTGCCAGGATAGTAAGAAAAATTAGCCCTGGAGAATTCTGTGCTACGATGGTCAGGACACGGATTATTGAGAAAGGAATCCGAATCATCATCTCTGACAGAGGAAATCTGAGAGGCTGAGGGGATTCATGGGCAATGAGGACTTTTATGGTAAATGATCTGGATTGTAGCTTGGAGTCTTAGCCCTGCCCCACTGGTGGAGAGTTATAAACCTTAGATTTTTATCAAGAGTAATTCACGCACTCTTGGAAAAGGTACATCTCAGTTTTCCATGTATGAGAAAACCAAGCAATTCAGACACTTAGTTGGCCATGGCCAACTGTATCTTGGGCAAACTAGGGACCCACAAGAATACTGAATATGGAATCAGCCAACCAGGGTTCAAAGCCCCTGTGTCACTTTGTAGATACTGACCTGTCCCGTCTAATAGGGTAGTAACTAGGCATGTGTTCCTTTTCAAACTTAAATCTAAGTTAGTTACAATCAAATACCATTAGGGGTGCCTGGATGGCTTAGCCGGTTGGGCATCTGCCTTCAGTCAGGTCATGATCCCAGGGTCCTGGGATGGAGCTGCAAGTTAGGATCCCTGATCATCGGGAAGTCTATTTCTCCCTCTCCCTCTCTCCACCCTCGTGCGCACTCTCTCAAATAAAATCCTTAAAAAAAAATTAAATACAGTTAAAAATCCAGGTCCTTGGTCACACTAATCATATTTCAAGTGCTCCAGAGCCCTGTGTGGGCAGGTGCTACTGCTGACACACTACAGGCACAGACTGAAATTTCCCATGTTCAGTTTCCTTTTCTGTTAAACAAAGCAAAAAAAGTAAGATCTGTCCTGTTTACCTCACAGGTGTGTTCCAAGATAATGAATATGAAAGCACCTAAGGAATTATAAACATTTTATAAAAAAAAATGAATGATTAGGAGCAAAGCAATTAATTAAAAAGTCTTGAGCTAAGTAGAGGAAATCCTCACATTCTTATTTAAATCACTTTGTGGATTTTTTTTAAGTCTATGTGTTTCTCTAATTTTGCAAAGCTGCTCCCATCAGAGAAATAGGAACAAGTCAAGCTATGCCTAGATATCCCTAGTCTTGATGTCTTTGTCTTTAGATTAGTCTTAGTGTTTTCATTAGATTTTTAATTACAAACAGTTTATGACTTCACAATGTGCATTAGGCCCAGGAAGGAGCTATAGAGAATTCTATAGGACAGGCTAGAGTGGTCGTGGCTAATATAGAGGAAATATTGGTGGCCAGCTTATCTATGGGGACATCAACAGGAAAGGGACATTTCTTGGCCTCTCCCTAATTACTAAGGAAACAATGGGAACCCTGCTGTATTTGGGATTTATGTTCATTTACCTTATGAATTTCCTCAGAAAACACATGTCTTATTTCCCCATCTTTGCTGCACTTGAAAATGTCCATTTGAATTCTACAGGCAAGAAAGAGATCTTCATTTTTTGCTTCATGGACACTGGTGTCTGGAAGAATGTAACTGGTTTCAAGAAGTGGGCAAGGGAAAGATTGCTGGGGAAAGAATTTTCCAAAAGCTGAGAGGCACCAGGCAAGAACAACTGAAAATCCCCTCTAAGAGATAAGGGATAAGGATTTTATAACCAGGGTAAGGCAGCGGAGCAGATATAATTGTCTTGGTTGTATACAGCTGGATCATCATCCCCTTCATCATCATCATCATCATCATCATCTTCAGGTCTTTCATTGATACTGGATCTGTAGGTTTCAAAGAGCTTTCACATATATTACCACCTTTGATCATTGTAATAATTCACATGTAAAGTACACTGGACCACCATGGTTTTTGCCGGCCCAGCATTCACCCCTCCTTACTCTAGTAATACCACTATAATTTAATCTGGAAACCCATCTCTCTCTCTCTTGATTAAAATCTGGGTTTTGAATCATAGGCTGATCCTACCTTGGATCCAACGGTGGGTCCACCCTCAGCCCCTGACTTACCAGTATATTATATCTGTCAACCACAATGATTAGTCCAGGAACACATACATGACCCAAATCTTTCCAGTGAAACACAATCCTGGGGCTTTGGTTGTGACTATTAGGAAAGAGAAACCATTGGGGGCCACTAAGATTAGATGAAGTCTGCAGCTTCTCTGGCCTTTGCCTAGTGAGAACTTCTCTGAGAATAAAGTTGACACCCAGGAAGACACAACCGGAGGCTGGAAAGAGAATGAGACTGAGTTCTAAGGACATGATTGTGACTCTTAGATTCATATCTGCCCAAGGTCATACTACTTCAGGACATTTTTGTTTGAGCCAGTTTGAGTTGAGTTGCTGTTACTGGCAAAGAGGTCTAGCTAATGCAGCTAAAGAGATTAAGACTCACTTTTTATGGATCAGGAAACTGAGGCTTAGGACAGCATCTATTCATCCATCATCTGGATCATTCCATTGTTTCTGAATATGGAGTTTCTGAAGAATTGTAGAATCCAGTTAGCAGGAAAGATGGGAAGAAAGGGTTGGCAGCCTGTAGCTCCGAAGAATGTTTAAGGGTCTCATTAAAAGGAAAGTGAAATGAGAAAGAACAGAGCCATGCTTATGGCATTACAAGTCTTTTGGGAGAGGAGAAATGCTGAAGTTTACAAAAGCATAAGAGGCAGCAGATAACTACAGTTGAGTTTACTAAAGGAACAGTGTTTGGGCAGCCCGGGTGGCTCAGCAGTTTAGCGCCGCCTTCAGCCCAGGGCGTGATCCTGGAGTCCGGGATCGAGTCCCACGTCGGGCTCTCAGCATGGAGCCTGCTTCTCCCTCTGCCTGTGTCTCTGCCTCTCTCTCTCTCTCTCTCTCTCTCTCTCTCTGTGTGTGTGTCTCTCATGAATAAATAAATAAAATCTTAAAAAAAAAAGAGAGAGAAAGTGTTTGAAAATAGAATGGAATTTAGCAACAGTGGAATACATATTGTCTGGGAGAAAACCACTGCATGGATCTGCTATAATTTTGTAAGTAGAAATACACATATACAATATTTCAAAAATATATAAAAGTACCCTCAATATCCAAATATAATGGACATCTCCAAATATAGCATTCATACAGTGATAATTCCAATGTGTCAAACTTGTGGACTAAGATGATGGTCTCAAAGTGCCATTCCTGAACCAGAAGCATTAATCTACTGAACCCAAAGCTCTGTAGTGGGGCTCATGAACATGCTGTCTAACAAGCCCTCTGGGTATTTCAGTGCAAGCTAAAGCCTGAGAGCCAATGTAGTAAGGATATCTGAGCACATACATGTTCATATGTGTGCTTTGTGCAACTTTTTTTTCAAAGCTTATCAACCTCCTATTCTGGAAGCATTGATAGAATGAAAAGAGTATCATCTGTTTGAATCTAACCCTGAGAGGGAAGTACAGATTTGAGTCCCTCTAGGTCTTCCTGCTTTGAGGAGTCCTCGATAGTCATAGAGCCAATGACACCCAAGGTGGTTTGGAATGTAGTCCATTTTCAACTTCTCTCTTAGTAATACTTGCGTGGAAGGCTGAATTCTAAAGAGAGGCTGTACCCCTTGATCCCCCATCAAGATTGCCCATCTTGGTTATATAATCAGATGCTAACCTAGATACTGCTGTGAAGGGATGTTGTGAGTGTAACTAAAGTCCCACATATCCAGATGGGCCTGATCCCAGCACCTGAGTGCCCTTTAAAAGCAGAGCACTTTCTCTAGCTGGAGGCTGGGAAGAAAGTCAGAGAGATCTGGAGTGTAAGAAGGTTTCAACATGCCATTGCTAATTTTAAAGGTGGAAGAAGTTAAGTGAGGATGAATGTGGGCAGCTTCTAGAAGCTGAGAGAGTCCCCGGGCTGATGGCCAACGCAGGAGCTGGGACTACCACTGGTCCTACCACCGCAAGAAAATGATTTTTTCCAACAACCTCAAAGAGCTTGGAAGTGGAATTTCTCTCCAGAGCCTGCCAATGAGGACTCAGCTTGGACAAATACCTTGATTTTGGCCTTTCTTTTCTCTGAATAGAGAACCCAGTCACGCTGTGTTAGATTTCCGACCTATAGAACTGTGAACTAATAAATGGGTGTTGTTTTAAGCTGCTAAATTTGTGACAATTTATACGCAGCAATAGGAAATGAATACAACATGAAAGGGAATTGGCAGCTGGAGTTACATGGGATCTGATCACCCGGAAATGTGTGAATAAGACAGTTAAAGTGGGAGAGGGTGGAGAGCGCATCTGGGGAAAAATTCAGCTCAGTGAAGAAGAAAAAAGCACATTGGAAGTTCAGAAGAGGAGACCTGCCCAGTGTGTAATTAGGAGAAACAAAGGAAGACACTGACAACCGAAGTGAAGACAGAGGATTCCATGGAAGGTGATGCAAAGTGGAAGTGGTCCATGCTGCAGAACGGTAGGGAATTGCACGGCCGTATTGTTACACAGAAGCGTGTTTACACAGAATTTCACAATTCAAAGGCATTGTAGAAATTACATAATCTATCCTTCTTTTTTTTATTTTTTTTTTTACATGAAGACGTAGAGAGAGGAAGCTGATGTGAACTGACCAAGGTTACGGAGCTAAGTAATTTCTAAGTCAAGACCAGAACTCACATCTCCCGAAGGCTGTTTTTATTCTGCAGGACTCAGTCAGCACTGAATTCTGCCCTTCCCCAAGGCAAAGAAAGATCTCGTGTAGCCCCTAAGGAGAGAGCAGAAGCCTGCACAAAACCGCCAGACTGTTGGTGCTCCAGCCTTGCCACATTAATCCCGGCCAAGATATGATGACTTTTGCTCCCTAGCCATCTACAAAGCCCATCACTTTGTCACCAAGCCAAATGCAATTAGTACACAGGGCATGCTCTTCCAGAGAGCCTCAAACCTGATTAACAGGTTCGAACCTGGGGCCTGGGGAGCAAGACAGATGATATTGGGAAGCTCGTCGTGCCCAGCAACAAAGGGATTAAGGGTGACCCAATGGTGGGGACAGAGAGGGATCTGTGAGACGCCCAGCCTCAGATGCCCTTCCCAGCACCCCCCACCCCGAGATCTAGCCCTGCTAAGGCTGCTCCTCATCTATGTGGTTTTGTTTATTAAATAAATGGTGGTTTATTAACCTCATAACCACCGTTTCCACCCCCCCTCCACCCCACCACGAAGCCAAACAGAATATTCGCCTGGTGCAAAAGATCCTTTTGCTCACACTGGAAGAGAAGTTACCCACGGGCTGGTATCTGTTTCCGTGGAAACCAAAAATAAATATTGATACGGCGTTAATGGTCTGTGTCTCACTTAAGCTCCATTAAACTTCGAGCACTTGCAAGAAAACAGCCCATTGACGGCCCAGCTGAGGGAGAAGGAAGAGGCTTTATAAAAAGCAACAGTGTGGAAGGCACATGGGGTGCAGGCAGCATTTCTGAGCGCCTCTCAGCCAGGGAGCCCTTTATGGAATTCTTTCAGCCAGGGAGACCTACTTCCACGCACTCCACGTGGCTGGTTAAGATGCTAGCCCTGCTTGGATGGGTTTTTGCGAACCTGTCCTTTTTATAAAGGATCGCTGTGTGTTTTGGAAAGCTTATCTGCAGACAACAACATTTTCCAGGAACCCACATGTCCAAAGCACAGTGAACAAATGAACTGAGCATCCAAATTAGAATATTTCTTTCTGTACCACATTTCCCAAAGCATTTCAAGTGCAGACAACCGAGGTCAGTATTGTTGCCTTTTATATTTATAATCCTGCTTTTAGGAGCAAAGTATTTGATTTATTGCATGAAAGTATTTTACAGCTTTAAGCGCTGGTGCTCCTTGGAATAAGGAACATCACAGCCTGCTTAATTTACACAAGGGATGTTAGGACTATTTAATGGCATGTAAACATTTTATAAGGCAAGTTCAAATTGCAGGCGATATTTAATATACTTTAGCAAAATGGACCACAAATGGATTCTAGTTCTTATTTATTGGCCCGATCTTTCTTATGGCATCAAAAGTGAATCGAGTTTTAAAAGGTGTTAAGAGTTTTCAGTACAGTTCGTGACACTGGGCACAATCGGTAAGTCTGCATAAAACAAGCAGCATGTGAATTAATTCCAGAACTCCGGGCAACCATGAGCCCCCCAATCAGACTTTATCGTACGGCTTCTGGGGCTCAGGCAATAGCAGCTCCTGGCCTTCAGCCCCTAGCAGAGTTCAAAGCCCAGTGAGCTGCCAGGATGAACCCGGGGAAGGAATAGGGTCCAGAAAGTGTGGTTTCTTGGCATGAGAAAGCACGAAGGGGAAAATCCCTGGCTAGCAAAATGCAGATTTAGGGAGCATCATTGAGCTAGATCTGAAGGTCCTAGTCGATCATGAGCGTGCACGACAATATGTGTGATCAGCTTCCAAAATCTCTGAGGAGTGGATCGAGGAGTTTCACCTTTCTGGAACTTCTTCAGCAAACAGTCTTCACCTCCTGCCATTTATCAGGGCCCAGATGCTAAGGTGGCGGACCATTCTGGGAGGGCATGTGACCTGAGCTGGTGCAGCCCGGGGCTCGGGCTCCGGAGGAAGGGGGCCTGGAGCCGTCAGCAGCCAGTAGCCCCCTGGCGTGGAGACTCCACTGACGACGATGCAGCCACCCCACAGAAGAGCAGCGCTCCCAGAAGAGAGGGGTGTCACCGAGGAAGACCCCGTTCAGGGCCCAGATTCAGTTACGCTCCACCCTACCTTTACTCCCTTTCCCAGAGCCACTAAATTGCATTTTTGACTTTTTAAAATTCATGTTTAATTCAGGACATGTCAAGTATCCTGCAGAATGTTAGAACTATCCCTCGGCTTGCAGTTGGGAAAAAGGATGGGAGAACTAGCTTCACATCCCTTGGGTTTAATCAAATCAGGGCCTTATTCTAGGAGAGGCTGAACAGCGCGTGGAATTCCTGAGATGCTTCCAGTGAGGCTTCTCGAAAAAGCAGCCAGTGATGACTTCTCTCTCAAGGCAGAAAGCTCGAGTTCCATCTCTAGCTCCCTTCTCCCTAGTATCTTCTGGATTCTCTTTCTGGTTCAGATACTGGTTTTCGCTGAGGAAAGCCTTGAGTTCTCCTGGGCCCTGACATTTCCACGATAATAAACTTCATACCAACTAATACCCACTAGCATCGTTTTTCCCCCAAACCCTTTCACACCCAAATTTCAGGAAAACTCTGTGAAGGAGATCTTCTCACTGCTGTTTTACAGACACAGAGAGATGAAGCCAGCCTCCTAAAGCCACCAGGCTGGCAGATGGGGAAGCTGGTTTCCAGTCCTGGCTGAGGAGATCCCACTACCTGCTTTGTCGACGCATTACCTTTGACTCCTCGTTTCTTCTCTGTTTGTAATTACAACCGCATGCCATTAGGTACTATCTTCCTTATTTTTTAAAAAAAGATTTTATTGATTTAATCATGAAATGCACAGAGAGACAGAGACACAGGCAGACAGGAGAAGCAGGCTCCCTGTGGAGGCCCGATGCGGGACTCGATCCCAGGACCCCGGGATCACGACCTGGGCCTAAGGCAGATAGATGCTCAACCACTGAGCCACCCAGGCGTGCCGATCCTCCCTATTTTACAGCTGTAGAAATTGAAGCAGAGAAGTTAGAGTGAACTGCTCAGGTCTTTAGTGGAAGGACCCGTACCCAGGATTTTTCAGGACAACAAAAGTCATTCTGTCTGCTTCGTCATTGCTGGAGGGAGGCAGATGGGGTGACGTGATAAAGTCCGCTTACTTTGTAATTATGCCCCAGCTGGCCATTCATGAACATACCACAAATAGTTTTCCAGTGTCTTCCATGTGCCACTGTACCTAGAAGCAAGGCCGACGTGGGGGAGACCGGCAAGAAATCAGTAATTATGGCACATCCCGCTCAGTCATGAGGGGAAATGATGACATCCTATAGGACCTTCTAGGAGAACCAAGAACATTGCCAAAGGTGTGCATGGGCAGAAGGGTATAGGAGAGGTGGCCAGGAAAGGCCAATCAGAGCGAGTGTCATTTAAGGTAAGGCTTAGAAGATTGTGTGGGATATAAACCAATAAAAGGGTTCTAAAGGCCCACTATGTGTATATTTTCTTTCCCTGTGTAGTTTTAAAAGTCGAAATAACATTTGACACACAGCTCTTGGCCCATTTCGACTTTCTCCCTGTATTTGCTCCCTGGGCTTCGGGAAACCCTTTGATGTCTGGCTGCAAAGGGCCCTGTCCTCGGGGGGCCTGCTCGGGGCCGGACCATATTTCATCCAAAACAGGGATTCAAAATGAGAGACCATTACCAGTCATGTAATTAACGCTGCTGAAGACATACTGCTTATGAAAAGGAGAATGCTAGGACTGATTATGAAATTTATGAGGTGCTTACATCTAGTGGATTGGAGTGAATTATCTAGTTCCACCGATGCTCTGACCCATTTAAAATGAGAACAGAAGAGGGCAGGCAATCTGTTTGCCTCTCAACACCCTCAGAGAAGGTAAAAGGGGTAATTTATATCTGTGTATCTGGCCGCTTATTCAGCCTCGCATTAGATAATGAGTTTGTATTTACATCTGGAAACCTCACCCGGTCAGGAGATGATATGCCACAGGGGAAAGCAGGATGATTTTCACACATTTCCCCTTTCTGGGTGCCTCTGCCCAGGAAGAGAATTCATTTTGCTCACGAGAGCCTGTCTGATGTGGGATGTGCAGGGGCAGGAGTGAGGAGGCCTGTGATTTCTCATTCTGTGCCTTCTTTGGTTCCACGATCGCATGTTCTTGGTCGGGGAGTCCAGAGGCATGGGCTCCTTGTGAGGTTCTTTGCTCCAGGTCTCCCCAGACAGGCGTCCTCTGGTCCTGGGGTTCAAGAGGCTGGCATACTTGTGTCATTGGCAGCTGTGTATAAGATTCCCTCCAGGATCCATCATCCATTCATCATGTGGAGCGTATTTAAAGCTCTGTTGCAGAACCAAACCCCTCTCTGCATTCCAAATTTAAAACAAAGACTCAAAGCCCTGACACTCAATTCATTTTTTTGAAGTGTAAGACAAAGTTTAACAAAACACTTAAAAATCAAGTTCTACCTAAAGAAATTGGAAAACATTTTCCTAAAGTGCTGTTACCTAAGGGCAAGTTTTTCATTCCATGGGGTCAGAGTCTCACTAGAGTTCTCAACCGAGGATGACTTTTGTGTTCCCCAGGGGAACATGGCCATGTCTGGAGACATTTTTGATGGTCACAAGAGGGGATGCTAATGGCATCCAGTAGGTAGAGCTCAGGGATGTTGTTAAATGTCCTACAATGCACAGGACAGCCTTGCCCCAATAAAGAATTATCTGGGCCAAAATGATAATGGTGCAAAGGTTGAGAAGCCCTGCATTAGGGGTACACACAGTTAATGTATGCTCCCACCCTTTAGCCACTTGGATTCTACTGGAATGCGCATCAGCCAAATGAATATTTCCAAAGAATTAATAACATTTTAAAAAAAGATTTTATTCATCACTCATGAGAGACACAGAGAGAGGCAGAGACATAGGCAGAGGGAGAAGCAGGCTCCCCACGGGGGAGCCCAATGCAGGACTTGACCCCAGGACTCCGGGATCACAACTTGAGCCGAAGGCAGATGCTCAATCATTGAGTCACCCAGGTGTCCCATAATAATACTCTAATACAGTACTAGAAGCCATGTCTGTCAGAAAGGAGATACAACAAGGACTAAGAGAGATCAGAGCAGAGACACATCACTGGGAGTCTGGAGTGATTCAGTCAGGGCTGAGAGGTGGCCCTTGCCTGTCATGTTTAGAAAAGCCTTAGTGAGCTCTGAGGACCATTTTTAGGGTGTTGAGGAGGCAGAGACTAGAATGCAATGATCTGAATGTAGAACAGCACGCAAGGATTAGTATTTTCTCAGAAAGTAGCCGGCCAAAAAAGAAAAAAAGAGTGGTTTTTAATTGTTTAATATATAGATCATTTACCTAATCAATAAATGCATTATCAAAGTAACATAACAGCTAACATGTTGAGCAATGACACATATTAAATCAGAAATCGTCGGGATCCCTGGGTGGCGCAGCGGTTTGGCGCCTGCCTTTGGCCCAGGGCGCGATCCTGGAGACCCAGGATCGAATCCCACGTCGGGCTCCCGGTGCATGGAGCCTGCCTCTCCCTCTGCCTGTGTCTCTGCCTCTCTCTCTCTCTCTCTCTCTATCATAAATAAATAAAAATTAAAAAAAAAAAAAAAAAGAAATTGTCATGAGTTCTTCACACTCAATCCTTACTGCAATGTTCTTTATTGCCCCATTTCACAGATAAGGGACCTGAAACAGGGAAATTGCAGTAAAGACCCAAAACCACATGGCTGCTGTGTGCTGGCTCTGAATCAGGTTTATTGTCAGGAAATCTCATGTTCTAATTGACTGACTGCCTTATGCTACCTTCCTAGAAATAAAACTGCTTTGTGTCCAATCAGAAAGAGTGGGGTGAAGGCTCCACGTTCTTGCTCATAAAAAGGTACCTGCTACACAGTCTGGGCTGTTACACACATAGGCATGAAGTCCCTTGATAAAGAGAAGAGTAAATAAGCTAATGCAACCCCAATAAGCTTTTTCTCAGACCCAAGAGAAGCTCACCCAGAAGCTGCCAAGAGTTACCCCTCCACCCATTTCCTGAGTCTAATACAACCTTTCCTAATAAATCATTGGGATTCAGGTGTTCATCGAAGGATGAAATTTTGGTCACGCTCATTGAAATGGTACCAGTTATGCAGATAGGAAGCCTGGATCATCCTGAGGGTGATTCCACAGCAAATCTGAACAAAAATAGGTTTTTTAAAAAAATTATAGTATGGGGTGCGAGGGTGGCTCAGTTGGTTAAGTAGCAGACTCTTGATTTTGGCTCGGGTCACAATATCAGGGTGCTGGGATTGAGCCTGGTGTTGGCTGGGCTCCACACTCAGTGGGGAGTCTGAGGATTCTCGTTCCCTTTTCCTCTCCCCCACCCCTCACTCATGCTCTCTCTCTCTCTCTCTCTCTCTCTCTCTCTCAAATAAATGAATAAATCTTTGGGGAAAAAGTATAGTACGAGCATCAGTAATGTCTTAAAGTTGAACAAGATCAAAAGTCAAAGTAATCTGAATTTGGCCTGCAACTCCAACTGCATCACTGCTTGTAGACCGAACATCTACTAATGCTTTTCCATTTAATCCCTTTGACAGCCCTAGAGGGTAGGGGGTATGGATCTCATTTTGCAGATGAAGAAACAGAAATGAAGATATGTTAAGAGAATTGCTCCCACCCATAGATAGGGTGAGGGAGGAGCCAGAATGAAGACTTCTGATCCCAAATTAACCAGGCTTTCTCTTACAGCACACCTGACTCTTAGTTGGGTGAATATCTCTTAATTTAATCCATCAAAAGTAGCAAAGCCACTGTATCTGGTCCTGTGGGGTAAGTTGTAGAAATAAAGTCAGAGCTGAGAGAAAACATGCCTCATGGTCAGGAAGGGGGATCCTGGAGTTTTGCTGGACTTGAGTTTGAACTCTGACTCCACCACCTGCTAGCTGTGGGGACGGGTCACCACACTTAGAGCCCTATCAACTCTCTGAGCCTTTGTCTCCTCATCTGGAAATTAAAGAAAAATGATCATATCACTCCACAAGGCTGTTGCAAGTGTGAAATTACTTGGTGGTGATGCGTACAAAGTTGTACCATGCCTGATTCAGAGCAAGAATTCATTGAATAACAGTTATGATATTATTCCTATTATAAACTGCTTACTATAACCATCTTGTCTACTAGAGATGAATACTCAAATAAGCCACAGGAGGAGCCAGGTATGAAATACAAATGTTGCAGCAGGCCCTATGTGATACAATAGGGATTGGTAGGGACTATGAGAATACAGAAATGCATGCCCTATCTAAAAGCATTAAAGTGGTAAATAATAATAATGATGATAATAACAATAATAATAAAGGCTTCTTTATTATTAAGGGTTCTTTATTATTAATAAAGGACACACAGAACATATTGGTAATTTCAAAATCATAAAAACCCATGATTTCATTAGTGCCATATTCAGGGGTTATGTGGTTCACAAGTCACAAGTTTATAAATGCCATTCAAATCCAATCCCCATTATAATTATAAGGAAAGAAAAGCCCAATTAGGGGAAGAGAATTAATGGTGGAATCATTCCTACTACTTCTTCATATTCTTCTCCTGCCCTCTCATGAGATTAGGAAATCACGGTCATTCATATTTCTGTCTTTAAAACCAAAGGTGGTGGGGAGAGGACCCCATACAATTAACCCCAAGGAAATCAGCAGAGTGGTTAGGAGCAACTGAGGAAGAATCCTAAGGAAGTAAGTTTTTCATGAAACTTTTTTTTTGCTCCTTTTAGGGAACAGATTTCTGTTCCCTTTGAGTATAAACATCACTAAAGTTTAGAGGACAGACCCTTCCCACCATTAATAGCTTTGCTGACATTAAAGATGAAGTGGGAATGAAATGTGTAATTTCAAAATCATAAAAACCCATGATTTCATTAGTGCCATATTCAGGGGTTCTCACCTACGTCTCAGAAGACTGAGGTATTGATCTGACTATGAAGCTGTGACAATAAAACAATGCTCTATTGACTGCGCCTGCAGGGTCGCCTAATATCATTTATTGAAGTAAGTTGAATAGCAGAGGGAAAGCATTGCCCCAGTAATAAGTGGTAATTGCCAGGAAGTGAGGCATTGCGGTCCTCATTGACCCCTGCATCCTGATATTTTGATGGATTCTATGTAACTCCATTAGGATTGGCATTGTAATATTACACCAGCTCAGCTGTAGAACAACAGACCTCCGTTTGGATCATTGATTTTTGATTATACAGCTCCTCAGCATACCCCACAAGCAATTCCCATTGCTGGGGCCGGGGTATTGGAGCTGATAGGGGTAACAGATGGAACACTCCATAACTTCCAGTTACTTCCATAGTACTGTGAAAGAGCTGCCTCTTCCAGGAGCCTGAGCAAGGAGACAATCACAACACCCACCTTGTTCGTGGACAGAGTTAACTCGGCTTTCATACTGTGTCCACAAGGAGGATGCCACAATCAGGGCACATTTTTTGAGACTTCAACTTCTTAAGGTATGGATTGAAATCGGCTGACTATGCAGTTTTTTACATCTCCATGATCGTTTCAACTGTGTTCTTGAAAATCCTAGAAGAGATGCTTCCATTTCTCTGTCTGCACATTCATTCCTTCATTCATTCAAACCATGCTACTTACAGTCCAAAATCAGTGTCCCTTCTGGTGTGTTGCTCTTAGGAGAGGAGGTAAGTACTCAGATGGGTTCCCAAAGCCCATCTCCATGACTGTAGAACTCTGCACAGCCCCTCTGTTGGATATGATTTTTGATCATGTGGTTGCACAAACATTAGATTAGGTTGTGAGAAAAAAATGGAGATAAGGAACCTAAGTGACAGGATAAAAGCCTCGTGGGGAAAAATTTCAGAACAAAAGCAATGAATACTCTCACTGTGAATGATGTTTGGTAACTATCCTTCTATGGGAGAAAGGCTGAGTGACCCTCATGCTCTGTTAACTCATTTAAAAGTTGAGATTTGCTTCCCTTCTATGAGTGATGATATTTCATAGCATGTCGTGGCTGAGTATTTCAGGTTGAGTGTATTGTCTTCAATTCCCATGATGTGCTCCTACTTATTTCTTCAGAAGTAAGCCATGTTGGGCACACGGTAGGTCTAAGAACCAAAATGTTTTCTTAGGCAAAAAGCCCAGGCCTTACGGGTTTTGATAACTGGCATCAAACCTTAGCAAACTCTACAATTTTCTAAGAGCAACATACTATGGGTCAGAGAAGGCTAGATATTGTCACAGATACCTGTGGACAAGGCTGAAAATGGCAGAAGAGAATGATGGACGCCTTTTCTGCCTTGCCCAGTCTCTATGGAGGCTTCACTCCTTCACTCTTGTCACACTATTTTCATGCTTTCTGACTTTGTTTATGGTTCCCTTTTCCTAGATGCCTTCTTTTCTCTAGAAAAATACTCACTTGTCAATGCCCAGAAGTTCTTCTTGCCTTACCCTTGGGCAAAATATCTGTGGTCTTCAGTCTTACGCATGACCCTTTCTGCAGGTGGAGACATCTAACTCACGTGACTTGGGCTTCCCCAACATCTAATGAAGTCTCTCATCTGACTTTGTTTCCAGTGCAGATTTTCCACAGGGAAGGGATAGGCTAAGAAGCCCCCTCATAGGCTTCTGGGTTGCTTAGTTATTATCTTTCCACCAAGCCCATGTATGACTGGCGAGAAGAGGAGCCCCTTCAAGCCAATGCTGAGGCACTGTAATTCTAGAAAACAGTTGGTGAGGGTTAAGGTGAAACCATAGAATTAACTCCACAGTGATTCTTAGGAATATTGAGGGAGACCTCACTCCCTGGTTCATAGAAGTCCCATAAAGATGGGACTTTCTGATAAATAGAGCAGGTGGGGCCTTGGAGTCATGGTAACCTGTTCCTCATTCAAGTTAGGCAGGACTTATCATCTCCATCTCACCATTGGAGGAAGGAGCAGCTGGTCACTCAGGCCCTCGAGCCCGGCCACCTACTCCACTGTCCAGGTTTAAAGGGCACAGCAGTAATGGATTCCCCTGCTCCCTTGGTGATTTCCTTCTTTTTGGTTGACAGTCTTTCTTTAGTCATCTTAATAGAGCGTTACCCAAAGGTTGGTTTTGTTCTGTTTCTCCTATCTTTCCAAGTACCAGTCCTGCAAGGAACCCACACAAAAAAAGTGATCCACGAGCAAACATAACTTTGGGAAACACGGCAGACTAATGCTTCCTTTTGCAATCCTATTAGTGTGCTGTGGGTTCTGCAAAGTCCTGCTTGGTAGAAACATTTTTACAATCATTTAAATTATTTCTAAAGCATGATCTCTAATCTATTTGATTGCAGAAATCTTTTTTTTTTTTTCCCTAGCTAAACAACTACACTAGTTATGGAATTAGCTATCCACAGAACACGCTTCAGGAAACATTTAGTGAGGAATTATAGTCAAATCTTGCCTAAGAGGCATCCTGCTTCTTTAAGGTGATTTTCCTCCTCTATTATCATATTCAAATGTTTATTATTATTTCTTTAACTTGGCCTCCTAGAGAGTAAGCCCCTTTCCTTATTTCCAGGAGTTTCTCGGGGTACCTCGCTGCTGCCCCCCGTGCCACCCAGACTACTGGGTTTTCTAACATGATCCTAAATTACTGCCCCAAATAAATATGTGTTGCCAAATGTCAGGCCCTTTAATGTGACGAAGGAAACCTTGTTCCTATATACTTCCTCCTAAATGCATTTTGCTAGAGGGCATTTAAAAAAACACATTAAGTTTTATGATGACTTTAACAAACAAGTCAGTGATCATGATTTCAATATGAGCAGCAAGCAGTTAAGGAGAAAGGTCAGCGAAGCCGTGGCATATAGAGTTTCTGCTTGGGGACGACTGACTCGCTCTCTGCAGCAAATGCAAGTCAGCTGACTCTCTAATGCTATAGTTAAAACATAGATTCTAAATAGTCAGGCTAATGACTCCAAAATTAAAATAGTCCTGGCCCCTCGATGCAGCTAGTAATTAACTTTTAATTTTATACAGAAGCATGTCATGCTTTTGACCCTTGACTTTATTTAGTTCTCTCCTGGCATTTCAAAAGCATGATCTGCTAAATAAGGTTGTTAAAATCAGTATTACAGAGAGAAGCAATTGCGCAAATGTGCATATGGAAATTATAGCCAGAGGGGTGCTTCGTGGAGAAGCTGCCTCCATGAACTTAAATTTGTGCTAATTGCTATTGCTATATTATTCAAAATTATAAATTAGACTATTAGCAAATGGAATTATGTAAGACCTATGGGAGCAAAACAATTATTGTCGTAGAGCCATGGAATGTCACAGCTGAAAGGGAATTTATGGGTTCTCTATTAATACTCTTCCCTTACTTTACAATCAGGGAAACTGAGGCTGAGGGAGGGAGCCTGGATCCCATAAGGTTAGTCTAGGAGAGAGAGTGTGGTTTAGTACTGGGGTTGGGGACCTTCGGGTGGCATTTTTATTGCTGTTATTTTCCAGTTTTCTAAAAAGCACTCTAGCGTTTAGCTTTAATGTCTATCCTCTTGAATGGTGGAAAGGGAATCAGGGGTTGAAGGCAAGTGCTGAGTCTGTATGTAGGCCAGACTGAGCAGGAGTGCCCTCAGTGGCTAAGAATTTCTCTTTCGTCGAATCAATTTTTATTTTATATGTGTATCAGTAGGCTCAGGCTGCTATAACAAAACACCTCAGGCTGGATGGCTTAAAGAACAGAAATTTAGGGGATCCCTGGGTGGCTCAACGGTTTAGTGCCTGCCTTTGGCCCAGGGTGTGATCCTGGAGTCCCGGGATGGAGTCCCACATCGTGCTCCCTGCATGGAGCCTGCTTCTCCCTCTGCCTGTGTCTCTGTTTCTCTCTCTCTGTATCTCTCATGAATAAATAAATAAAATCTTAAAAAAAAAAAGAACAGAAATTATTTTCTCACAGTTCTGGAGAATGGGAGTCCAAGATCAAGATGCCACCAGGATAGGTTTCCGATGAGACCTCACTCCCTGATGCACAGAAGGTAGCCTTCACATTGTCATCACATGGCCTTCCTTCATAAGTACAGAGAGAGAGGAAGAGGGAGGGAGAGATCTGGTATCTCTTCTTCTTCTAACAAGGACACCAGTCCTACTACACCACGGCTCCAGCTTTATGACCTCATTTAACCTTCATTACCTCTCTAAATCCCCTGTCTCCAAACACGGCAACACTGGGGATTAGGGCCTTCAACATATGAATTTGAGGGAACACAGTTCAGTCCATAACAATATGTTCAACACTATTTGCAGGAGGGGCTCAGGAATGAGTAAAGAGGTTGGACATCAGGACCTTTGTGGTTGTGTTCAATCTCTCCTATTGTTCCAAGCTCTGCCCCAACTTGTATACCTCACTGTAGTAGGACACCCAAAATTTCAATTCCTGCCTTGGTATTTTTGATTTTTACAGAGTCCCGAAGGTTTAATCTCCCCTGCTCTCGCCAGTTATGTACCCTACCCAATGAGAAAGGACCCTACCCAGCTGATTGTTCCATCGGTCAGACCAGATGCACTCCACCTGGTCCTCAACCTACTGGGTTTCATTTCCCTGCTAGCCTGTGAAATTACTCAAACAAGCCAATCATATCCTCCTGCAGGAACCAAGGGACACTTCAACCACTTGTTACCACATGTCTTGTCTCCCCCAGCCTCTGATACTTCATTCTACTTCTCAGTACAACCCTGTGTGGCCCTCCATGGCATGCGATGTCCTGCTTCCCCAGGTTGTGAGTATATACAACTAACAAAATATTGTCAATCTCATCTGTCCAGTATTGAGTGTTGTTAGAGCAAGGGATCCCTCCTTTGCCGATGTGTGAATATGAAGTAATAAGAATATTTGCCTAGAAACACAAAAGCCCTCTGTTAACAGGATCCTGTCTCTTTAGAACATTTTAGTTGCTCTAGCTTACCCCACCAAGGTTCCATCCCACTCCATTCCTTGTAAGGGGCTTTCCAACATTTTTCTCTTGATCATATACAGTTTTCTACATAGGAGTCTAGGTAAACACAATTTTCTCCATCTCCTGACATTTTCAGTGAGGTTTCATCTGCTCTTATTGATTGGCACTCTGGGAAGCTTCCTTTAATTGGCTCTGTGTGTGTGTTTGTGTGTGTGTGTGTGTGTGTGTGTGTGAGAGAGAGAGAGAGAGAGAGAGAGAGAGAGATTGTGTCTTAAGAGAAAAGAAGCAGGCTATCAAGAGAAAAAAAAGTGCATAGCAGCAGCTAGGCTGTTGTAATCTAGCAACTAATATATTAAGGATAAGAGATGCAGTCTAGTCTCTGAAAGGAGATTTTAAACCACAGATATAAAGTTAGCACCCTACAAGATCTGCTTTAAAAAAAACCCTGAATTTTATACTACTACCTCCAAACAGAACTGTACTGTTTTTTATTACAATCACAATATATATTTCCAAATTATCTACTCCTCTATAGGTAATCTCAATTTAAAAACACAGGTTTTATATATATATATATAATATTTATATATAACATAAATATACTTTATATTTATATTATTTATTTTATATATATTTAAATATAGATTTATTTATATAAATATAAAAATATTTAAAATATTTATATTTATATATTTGTATATATTTGTATATATTTATTATATTTATATATTTTTATATGAAATATATTTATATTTATATATATTTAAAGATTTTATTTATTTATTTGAGAGAGAGAGAGAGCAAATAGGGGGAGGAGCAGAGGGGGAGGGAGAGGAACAAGCATACTCCTCACTGAGCACAGAGCCCTATTCAAGGCTCAATCCCAGGGCCCAGAGATCATGACCTGAGCTGAAACCAAGAGTCCATCACCCAACTGACTGAGCCACCCAGACGCCCCTAAAGAACAATTTTATTTTAAAAGTTCACATATAAGTGGCCTTAACCCCACATATCAGTGTTAGAAATTTCAAGTTCACACATGAGATCACCTTAACCAAATTTTTCATAGCTGGAAAAGATTATCTGCCATGAACCATAGTAGACGATAATACTTGGAGTATTTTAAGTAAAAACACTGCATTAAAACAATGTTACCCAAAATGTGGCTCTCCTATGTAGGGCTCAATTTTCCTACTTGAAAAAAATGTGGATTAAGCAATATCATAGGTCTTTTTCAGCTTGACTAAATGTAAGATTATTGAATATGAACTATATTTTGTAAGATCTTGATTTCAAACTCAAGGAGATATAAGGAGCACATTTATTTATTCTTTCTCCCAATATTTCATAAAAAGACAATAAAACAATCAACTAAGAGAATATTATAACAAAGAAAAGAGATAGAAGCCAATTAGTGGCTGAGAGATTTTAACATAGAATACAGGAGAGAAAGAGACAAAGTGGAGATAGGATTTCAATCAACTAAATTTAGTATCATATCAATAGGGATTTGAGACAGAGAAATCAAAGGAAACTAGGTGGGAGAAAATCAAACAAAATTATATAGAGCTAAAGACAGAAATAAATATTCAATAAAGGCCCATCCAGTGAAAAATGACACACTCACAAACATCACTGTGAAATTTTAGATCAATAAATGTCCTAAAATAAAAAATCCTAAAAATAAAATAAAAGATCTTAAAAGATTCTGCATATTTAGAAAAAATACTAGATTACCCACAAAGAATCCAAATCTGATGGCATCTAACCTTTTGTAACTGACTATGGATATGAGAGGACAGTGGAGCCATATATGAAAAGTTCAGAGAAAATTATTTTTTAATAAAAAAATTTTATATCTAGCCAAACTATCATCACAATATAAGTAACAAAATAATATTTTCAAACATTTAGGGAACATTCAGAAAGTTTATCACAAAGGCATCCATTCTGAGTAAGGAGCCCCATAGGAAGTAGTTGCAGGATATGAGCTGTTCAGAAGGCCTAGAAATCATTTGGCTTAAATCAAGTCATTAGGTTCCAAGAAGAAAGTCAGTAGAAAAAGAATGGAGTAGATCTTGTGAAATAGAAACAATAAGAAAGAAGACAAATTATGGTACAGTGGAGAGTTGAATATACATTAAATACATTGCTTACATTTGGGCAAGATGAAAAGAGCCTAGGATATTATTTAATTTACATTTTTTAGATACAAAATTTGAGGCTTGGATGAGAGAGCCACTTGGATGAAAGAGCCACAACAGGGATGTTACACTGTTCTAATGTTTTGTTTTATTTCAAATTTTCTAAAAATATTCTTATAGTTCATGGCAAATATTCTTTTATTCTTTTCCAGGTATATAACCAAATAATTTGGTTAAAGAGATCTCTCGGGTCTAATATGTGAACTTAAACATTGATGTTTAGCCCTGCATTGTGCAGGAAATGCTTTTTTAAGGCAATCACTCAAAATAAAAGTAACCCCAAAATCAAATAATAAACAAAAAGCAGCATCAATGAGCAGCAACAACAGCAAGCAGACCAAATCAAACCAGAAGGTAAGTATGTGGAGCTTTAAATGTGGCATGCCATTGTGCAATTGATAATAATACCAGCAACAAAAATTTACTTGCCTTTGAGGAAAAGCCCATCCTCTATTGAATGGAGAAAAAAGTCAGAACACTAAACCCCTAGAAAAGGAGATATAATTCAATTACCTTTCCTTGTTCTTCAGGAAGCAATATTTACATAGTTACATCACTGAACAAAATGTTTCTGGCTTAAGAGTCAAGCCATAGCCAAATCATGAAAGATTAACGATGACTAACATAGCCTAATAGTATATCTCCAAGGATTTGAGAGAAATTGTCTAAAGTTGCTGGAACTTCGGATACAAATTTAACTATATTATTTGATATTGCCATGATATAAATACTGGATAAAAGAGAAGCTAAAGGGTGCTACACATGAGCTAAATTTGCATTTCCATGGCAAAGACTCAGTTGGTGGATAATCTTCAGAGTTGATTCACCAAGGAAGGAGTGGTTATAGCATAGTCTTCAGTTTAGAGATGAAAAGAGAATACTGAATACAGAATAATACAGAAATATTAAAAGTTGCTGTTTGAGGAATGGAATGGTAGATGGAATGGGGGTGGGGCAGAGGGCTATTTCCTTTTTTTTTTTTTTTTTTTACGAACTTCCATCTAGTACTGTGTGCCGGTGGTGGCATTGCTACTACTCCATGTGCGTATGTATGAATGTGCATACTGCATGCATATATACTCACATACGTACATACAATATTATCTTTAATGCTAAGGCATAGCACATAGAATTTCTGTGATAATACAAGAGTTTATTCATATTCCTAATTTCTCTTACCAATATTACTTTCCTCAATATTACTTTCCTTTTCTTTGGGCAGGTACACCACTTGAACTAATCTATAAGATTCCACTTGATTTGCTCCTTTTACTTTTGGATAAATTTCATATGCTTCTCTTCTTCCCTCAAGTCTTATAGACTTTCTTCTTGGTTCTGGAAACCACCAAAGTCATTTGCTTCTGGGTCTTTACATTTGTTTTACCCTGTTCCTTGGATGACTCTCTCCTTAGGCTTTTTTTTTTTTTTTTTTTTTAAGATTTTATTTATTTGAGAGTAAGAGAAAGAGATAGTGAGAAAGAGCATGAGCAGGGAGGGAGTGGTAGCCAGGAGGGGGAGAAACAGACTCTCCACTGAGCAGGGAGCCCAATGCAGGGCTTAATCCCAGGACTCTGGGATCCTGACCTGAGCCAAAGGCAGATGTTTCACCAACTGAGCCTCCCAGGCACCCCTCTCCTCAGGCCTTCTTTTGACATGTCTCTCCATATCAGTTGGGTCTCTGCTCAGTATTAGCTCTTCAGGAGGCTTTTCCATGTATCTTGTGTTAGAACCCTTTTTTCCTTTTTTGTTTTATTTTATTTTTTAAAAAAGATTTTATTTATTTATTAATGAGAAACACACAGAGAGAGAAGCAGAGACACAGGCAGAGGGAGAAGCAGGCTCCATGCAGGGAGCCCGACGTGGGACTCGATCCCAGGCCTCCAGTATCAGGCCCTGGGCTGAAGGCGGCGCTAAACCGCTGAGTTACCCAGGCCGCCCTCTTTTTTCCCTTTTCAAGAAACTCTTTTTCTGTGAAATGTATGCAAGTATGTATCCACGATTCATATATGCTTTGAATAATAATTACAAAGTCAACATGGTATGAATCCAGTGCATCTCAAATCCAGTTGATGGATAAGACATCACCACACTTTGGCAGCCCTGGTAGGTCTATAACCAATTTTCTTTCCTTCTTTCTTCCTCAGATTTAGCCGTACTGATGAATTTCATGTTAATAATGACCATGCTTTCTTTATAGTTTTTTCCCCCTTATCACAGCTGTATATGTGTTCTTGAACATTCCATTGTTTGGCTTTTGCCTATTTTTGAAATTTACATAGAATCCTTCTACAGTTGCGATTTTGTTCCATATATCTTTGAGAATCACTGGTATTGACGTGTGCAGTGGCGGTTTATTGATTTTAATTATGAATATTATTCTATTATCAGACAATAACACACTTTATTCACTCTGCTATGGGTGAGCATTTAGATTTTTCCAGATCTTTGTCATTGTGAGCAATGATCCTATGAGAGTCTTTGTACATGTTCTTGTCTTCGAAGGACTTTCTCCAGGATTGGATTGGTAGCCTCAGAGGCCCTGTGCATGATAACCTTTGGTAAATAATTCCAAACTGTTTACCAAAGTGGTTGCAGTGTTCACAGTCCTCAAATGGTGGTTGACACACACCATTGCCAGACATTTTTGACCTTCTGATGGGTGTGAAATGATATTTTACTGTAGCTTCTCATCTTTCATCTCCTTACCATGCCTTATTTTTCTTCACAGCACTTGTCACACCCTAGAATTATATTATATATATTTTTAAAGATTTATTTATTTATTTATTTATTTATTTATTTATTTATTTATTGGAGTGGGGAGCACAAGTTGGGAGGAGGGGCAGATGGGGAGAGAGAAACTCAAGCAGACTCCTTGAGTGAGTGCAGAGCCTGAGGTGGGATTCAATTTCATGACTCCAAGATCATGACCTGGGCTGAAACCAAGAGACAGATGCTCAACCTACTAAGCCACCCAGGCATGCTTACATAATATATATGTATTTTTTGTTTCTTTCTCCCACCTGATATTAGCTCCACAAGGAAAAGGACCTGTTTTGTCTTGTTCACAGCTCTGCTAAACATTTTGGTTGAATAAATCCATAAAGTGTTCTTGCCATAAGCTAGGTATAGAGTCACTGACTCAAAAAATAGAAAAAGTGATGGAAAAAGGAAGAGGGTGAGTTGATCATGAGTAAAGCAACAGCAGAGATGAAGATATGGAGTAAGGGGGGAAAAGTGTACATGTGTTTAAAAAAATGCTGTGAAGTTGGAATTAATGGAACTATGAATACAATGTCCCTCCTTGGGAGGGCAGAGGGTGGGTAATTGGAAGGAGCTAGAATGGAAGATGATGTACAAAACAATTCCTTGCCCCAGTCACCAGGTGGCAGGATTGACCAAGGACAGTGTAGTTGCTATTCTGCTTTCAGATGTGAGGGAAACACCGCTGGTTTCAAATTATTTATGAATATAAGATGTAGTCAGATATGAGTACATTGGTGCCTTTGCAAGTTAGGTGCTTATAATTTTGGAGACTGTGTTGTCTATAGAATCTCTGTTACGGTGACCTGGACATTGAAATATTAGTTGGTAACAATATAGATATAGGGGAATTTTACTGAATTCTTGTTGCCAGCTTAGCTCCCAAAACAAGCAGTGTGCAATGACTTAATGATTTAATTTATATTTTATATCTATTTATAACTAATGTAAAATTATATTTATATCTAATATAAAATATACTTTTACTTCTTTTCGAACCGTAGGCATCATCTTCTCACGGATATTTAACACACTCTTCTTCAAATCCAGTTTTAGAAATGGCAGTTGGTAGGTTTCGAGTCTGAGTTCCTTTTGACCGAATTTGATGAAGAGTTGATTATTATTTGCTTAAGCCATAATCAAATAAATCAGCTGCCCACAGGCTTTAGGAGCAACATGTAGGTAATTAACTTTCCAAAAGTTGAGACCAGTGGCGTGACTTGGCTGATGGGATGAATGAAGGATTCTCTGTGCCAAGTTTAGTACCTAATCAAACTTCACGGGCTTTGAGTGGTGAACAGAACTCCAGTCCATCAGCGTTCAAGACTATTTACCTTTGATAAAACACCATTTCCTCTTTCTAATGAAGAAAAAACAAATGATGTTTTAAGATTATTTTTGAAGAAAAAGAAAGAAGTGAAATGGGCTTTAGATGTTAAATGCTTCTTCCTGAACAACTTAACACATAAATAGGTCAAACAAATAAGTGAAAGGAAGGGAATGGGGGTGGGGGCAGCTATCACAAGAGTTGAGACAACTAAAGCTTAGGAGATTGTCTTTGTGAATTCAAGGAGTTAGCAGTAAGGGGCATTTTGTTTCTCTCTCTCTTTCTCTCTCTCTCTCTCTCTCACACACACACACAGTAATGCTGAGTTTGACTTTCTCTGAACTGGGTTGGAAAGGGTAGGGTACACCAAAGGAATTTTGATTCACCTTATCTCAGAATCCAGCCATTTTGAATTGGTTGGGAGAAGATGAGCTTCTACAGTCCTTGGAGGATTGAGTTCATCTCACTTGGAGATCACAATCTTTGATTTCTGTCTGTAAAGGGATGAAATGGACCCTTAAATAAGTTTCATGCTTTCAAGTATTCACTCCTTTTTTCTGGGCCCCTGAGGTCCAAGGGCAGTTCTGAAGCATCCTCAGAAGTATACCCTTTCGCTTTTTTCGTAGTATGTCTCTAAAAAAAAGCACAAATGATTTCAGATCCAGCCTACATCTTGTTCATTCGAATCACTAATCTCAACAGAGATTTATCAACAGGAGAAATTCCTTATGACTCGAAGTGCTTTCCTAATTCATATGTAGTACACCTCTGATCCCAAGGGGCTCGAAAAGTGCAGTAATTACCCAGAAATGCGTTGCTTGGAGTGTTTTATTGCAGTTACAAAATGAAATGTATACATAAAAATTAGGAGAACCGTTAGATGCAATGTATTAACTAGGTATTATGGGCATCCTGGCTGTGGCTATGACATCATCCCAAGCCAATCAGAAGTCTCCTAGCAACCTGCTTCTAACCACAATTCATAACCAGGTCGTATTTCAGGGCCTGCTTCTTTCACAGAAATTGTTCATAAAACAAAATAAAGGCCTGTAATGTACATGAAGCTTATCTGATCTGACTGTTTACATTTCACCTCACTCTCCAGAGCTTTTCTTTCTTCTCCAAAACAGGAAATTCTCTTTGAAGGAAAAAGGAAGATATTGTTAAAAATAGGAAATTCTTTTGAAACTAAATCCTAGGATAATACTAAAATCTGGGAATTTGAGGGACTTACAGGAGAGATTATTTCCAGAGAAAACTATAACATTACCGAAGCAGAAGAATATGCATTATTACTGTTATTATATGCATTATTATTCTATTGCTGTAGTATGCATTATAAAAATTTGCTTGCTTCTCATATGATTTTGCAAAATAAAATACCAGTATCTGAATTATTTGTTTTCTGGCCACAAAATAAATTATTTAAGTTATATATATGACAAATGTGATACAAAAGGGCAGGGGGAAAAAACCTACATCTGGGAAAATGGAAATAGTATGAGTTGTAGACAAAAAAAAAAGTTGTTTTTCTCATAATATTGATTTTCATCATTCATTCATTCATGATATAACCACCCCAAGAACTGCCAAGATCTCAACGATGCCTTTTTTTTCATTATTATCTGTTATTTAGAGAGGGTTTTTTTTGTGTGTGTTTTCAAAAAGGACTTTTTATTAGTTCTGAATTTTTAGTAGTTTTCCACTGAAGTAAATACACATACAGGAAAGTGCACATATTATAAGTATAAAAGCTCTGAATGTCTTAAAATAAAGTTCCAATTTTTTCTGTTCTTTTCTAAATTCAAATATCCAAGTGTGATTTGAAATAACTAGTTTAGTTTCATCTTAACAAACCTAAAATATCTTTTAAGTATCAAAAGATCGTGATATTTTCAAACATTAATTTCTCAGAATTTCCCCATTGATTTTCACATTGGAACAGGATTAAGGTAGAAAAAGCTAGTTGCCTAACAAATATCCATTCTTTTCCTTTTCGTTATTAATAGCAACTTGATTTTCAGCCCCTCAAAAATACAACTTTCCCAGCCTTACCTGTGGCTAAGTGTGGTCAATGAGCTGTAAGTAGAAGTGTGGTAGAAATCTCTAGAAAAATTCCCGCAAATCAGACTTCATCTCCCAAGAGGAGCCAAAGCAGCCACCACCCCAGCCCTGTCTAGCCTGCACAAATTGCATTAGAGAGAAAGAAACTTCCATCATTGAAGAGGCTGCTATTTGAGGCTTTCCTTCCACAGAGAGCCAAACTCGATCCAGAAGTTTCCTGGGGGTATCTCCAAGAAGTCATCACTTCTGAGCTAGATGAGAATTTATTTATTTGTTTATTTATTTTAAAGGTTTTATTTATTTATTTGACAGAGAGAGAGCACAAGCAGGGAGAGGGACAGAGGCAGAGGGATAAGCAGACTCCCCATGGAGCAAAGAGCCCAATGTGGGGCTCCATTCCAGGACCCTGATTTCATGACCTGAGCCAAAGACAGATGCTTAACCAACTGAGCCACTCAGGTGCCCCTAGATGAGAATTTAATAGTCATTTAGAAGTCCCATACTACTTGGCATGTCAGAGGTGTTTTCCATACATTATCTCATTTAATCCTCCCAACAATGCCATGAGGTAAATGTTACTGTCCCCATTATACAGAAAAGGAAACTGAAAGGGTCAGAAAAGAAAAAGACTATCCTCCACACCATACGCTACCCATGTAGCATGACTGGGTTCATTCTGTCTGTGAACTTAACTGCTACATTATGCAAACCCTCATCCCACCTGTCATCCTAAGAAGGCGTGAGGCCCCACTGGGCCTGGAAATTCTGCAGGAGGACAATGGACAGGAAGGGACAGTCTTCAAGCACTTACTGTGTTGTATGTAAGACTCTGTTTATAACTCTATTAACAATGCATGGAGAGCAGAGCTTTGGCCCAACTGATAGGCTTAGGGCAGAGTTAATCAGTGGGGAGGAATGTGGTGGCCTCCGGAATGCCCACCACAGCCCCTTTTCTCCTTGGGGGAGAATCAGGAAGCTTCTCACTCTGCATTCAAGCAAACTTCTTTTCTGGAATGTCTTTTATTAATTTTGACTAATAAGGTGAGACCAATAAAGATAAAGGTAAACACTTCATTGGCTTGCCCTATACAATAGGGGAAAATAAAGGATTCTGTTTTCTAACTCTATATAATATTTTATTTTTCAATAGGAAAACAGCAACCGTCTCATGAGAGTCATGTTTAGAAGTGAACGTGGGTGTTCCCAGAAGTGGAGGTGTGGGCTGTGCAGTAACGTGAGCATTTTGGACAGACAGAGGATTTGGGGCAAAGTGAAATCTTCCTGCTCATCCATTTGTACCGAACCTGGCTGTGTTTTAAGGGGTTCTGTCGGTTTATATTGCTTCATGCTTTGCATTAATGAGTCCTTGCCTGAACTTGGATCCCGCCAGCTTGTCCTTTTTCTACAAGCATCCTGTAGGCTGTGGAAGTACCCAGGATGCTGCAGCAAGAAGACTTGATTTCAAATGTCTAGCACAGTGTTGACAGCGAGTATGCACATGCTGACCAACTGACTAAGAAACTGAAAGGAGAAAAACAGAGTGGTTAAGCACTCATGTGGGTGAGAGGCAGATGCCTGGGTCTGTTTCCTGACTCCTGGCGCATGTGGGATGTATGACCTTGCTTGAGTCCCTGGACCTCAGGGAACCTCTCCTGTAAAATGGATAAGATACCAACAGTTCCCTGAAGAACTGGCAGGAGGATTCCATGATGCATGGAATGTGTGTGTGGAATGTACACGTAGTACATCCTGCCTTCCATTTTACTGGTGGTTGTTCCAAGGCAGCCTGCCAGCAGGGGGCACTCTGGAAACACCCACTTTCTCCAAGAAACCTTGAATTCTGATTTTTTTTTTTTTAAGACTTTATTTATTCATGAGAGACATAAAGAGAGAGGCAGAGACATGGGGTCCCTGCAGGCAGCCCCCATGCAGGACCCAATCCCAGGACCCTGAGCCACTCAAGTGACCCTGAATTCTGATTTTCTTTAGAGTGACTGGTTGGGAATACTTGGCCTGCTCTATTTTCCTCCTTTTCCCCATCCTTTCCCTTCTTCTCCTTCTTCTAAAACACATGATGGAGAAATCTTTCTGTACAAATCTTGGGATGAAAATGCGAACAACTCCTCCTTAGCCAGGACCGGTGAGTGGGCCAGTGTCCCGAAGCAGGCAACGCAGTGGCTCAAAGCCACCAGCCTGGACGAGGATACTCAGCGCTCTGCCCTGAGCCCAAATGTGATCTGATTTCTCTGCTTCTATGACCATCTCTTTCTGGCACTGTGAGTGGAGGCTGACTTATTCACATCTGTCTCTCTTAATACCTTGCTTAGCACTGTGGACCTAGTGGCTGCCCAAGAAGTATCTGTTAAAGAAGAGAATGGAAAAAAGGAATGAAACAAACCATCTTATTTATTTATTTATTTATTATTTATTTATTTATTTATTTAAAGATTTTATTTATTCATGAGAGACACACAGAGAGAGGCAGAGACACAGGAAGAGGGAGAAGCAGGCTCCATGCAGGGAGCCTGATGTGGGACTCGATCCCGGGACTCCAGGATCACATCCTGGGCCGAAGGCAGGTGCTAAATCACTGAGCTACCCGGGGATCCCCCAAACCATCCAATTTACCCAAGAACTCACTCACGTTACCCCCTTTCAGTTCTGCTCTTGCACCTTATCAGCAGGATCTACTTAAGGAAAGGGAGATGTTTTCACTAAAATTAAACCAGTGTTTCACTGGGTGGTGTAAGAAACTTCTGGGTCCTGACTTAGATTCTTATGAGACCTTCCCAGTGAAGCAGAGAAGAAAGATTCATTAGCCAGTAAGATGGAGGGGGGTGGAGTAGAGGGACGGCTTCCACGGCCCACTTGTCCTGCTGGGCATAGGCTGGGCCATGGCCAGAGTGCCATCAGCTGGCCCAGAGGCATCACCCGGACAAAGGGAAGGCCTCTTGGCTTGTGCTGTCAGCTTGGAACCCCTCGTCTCCTACGTCCCCAGACAGAAGGAATTTCAGTTTATTTGTCCTATCTAACTGCTTTAGAGCATACGTAGCCTCTGCTGGAATACAAATCCATTGTCAATAACTTCTGGTCACAGTGACACTGTGCTGCCTGGCTTAGCGCTAAGGGGCCAGATGGAGAAAAATGCAAGTTGTGTTAAGATCCTCTTCCATCTACTTTGCTTGGTGTGTCCCTAATAAAAGAAAATGTCTTTAGGAATAGGGTTTTCTTTTCTTTTCTTTTCTTTTTTTTTTTTTTTTAAAGAAGAAGCTTTTTTCCAGCGCTTCTCAAGCCCATTTGTCCCCACCACCTCCTCTCTGACTTCCGAATGGTCTTTACTACTGTGTGTCCCCCAGCCCAGACCACCATGGCATGGGTTGCCATTAATATGTCATTTCCCTTTCCTGTTATCACAATATAAAGGACCTTGGCGTTGACCTTTCTATCAAAACATCCTTTGTTTAGAATGAAAAGCTATTCACTGTTAGAGTCTTATCTATAGGGTTTAGCCAGAGGATCAAATCCAAAGAGCAGAATTCGTTTACTTTGTATTAAATGAGCTCAGTTAAGAAGTCTCAATTTTGGCAGAAAGGTGCATTAATCACAACGAAAAGAACAAATCTCGCTTTTCACAGCTTCTGGTTTACTTTCAATACAGTCACACAGTGAGGCTTTTGTTCCTGAAAAGTAGCACTGTATTTAAATACAGTAAATATAACAAAATTGCCTTCTTAAAATTACACAAGAGTTCCTCCAGCCCAGGATGCCTATAATGACCTCAGTGTTGCACGAATAACTTTACGGCTTCAAAAAGGCTCTAAATGAGTTTGGACAGATGGGTTTTATCCCGAGGAAATCAATGAGTTTTTGTGAGTCTGACTTAATTTTTATGCAGCTAGCACTTTGAGATGAAATTAAAATATGTATGAAAAACATATTAAAGTTTCCCTTGGGTTTATGGTTGTTTGTACATTTACAAGGTGTTAAAGAGATGATTTAAAAACTAACTCTATAAGGGATCAATGCAAGCAGACCATGATTTATGGTCTTTCATGACATTTTTGACACTTGAGGCCTAATGTCTTGTGCGTGTTGAACCGCTAATTATCTTTTAATTCATAAGGGCTTCGTGGTATTTTATAAGTGTAATATAATATATAGGGCTGGATCACATAGAAAAACTCAGAGAACAACATGCTTTACACGTTTGGTTGAGTGGGTAACACGTGTAAGCAAATTTGGGCCGAACCTGGCTGAAAACACTTCTTCATGATGCTGTAAAATTGAATCATTGCTTTTACCTGCCTGGCTCTAGAAAAATCACAGATTTATTTTTCTTGAGGTATGTGCAGGGTTAAGGCCTTAGTGGATCAGAAATCATATTTCTAATGCAAACCAAGTATACTGTGCCTGGAATACAGTAGGTGCCCAATAAATATTGGCTGACTGAATAAAGAATTTAATAGTAACTGAACTGGAAGTGTATTTAAAGATTTATTTATTTATTTGAGAGACAGAGCGTGCATGTATGAGTAGGGGGGAGGGCAGAAGGAGAGGGAAAGAGAGAGTCTCAAGCAGACTCCCTGCCAAGTATGGAACTAGACACGGGGCTCCATCTCATGACCTGAGCTGAAATCAAGAGTTGGACACAACCCACTGAGTCACCCAGGTGCCCCACCCCCACCACCTGGAAGTGTATTTAATATTAGCTTTTCTCTTTTCCTTACAAATCAGATTATTCAACAAGGCTCCTTTAGCGATGCAATAAATACTTACCAAACATGCCCTGTGCACCAGACAGTGTTCTAGGCACTAGGGCTGGGGGTGGGGATGTGAAAGGCATGATTCCAGCTGACAGAGAGCTCACAGCCTCGCGGCAGGAAGCACCACATCACAATAATGCGACCTGAGAAAAGGGATCAATGAAGGTGAAGTAAAATTGCAACTGAGATTTGAAGCCAGAGAGACAGCATAAGTAGTAGTTTTATTCCTATTTTATATCGGGGGAAACAGAGTCCCGTAGATGTGCTATAGCTTCTCTGATACTGTGCAGCTGGATGGTGACAGTGCTAGGTCAGCCCTGGAGAGCTGACTAGTTAGACAACAATGGGGTGGGGGTGAGGGTAATCATAACTGGGAAGATCATGAGCACACGATGCTTAAGGGTTACTCTGGTCCCATGTACAAAGATGAGCCCCCGAAATCTCTGCCTGGTTGTTGGTCCCTGCCCCTGAAATGACATGTCATTGTCATATGTACTTGAGAAATGTAAATCTAGGCCTGCTCAGAATCCTCTAATTAGCCTCCCCAACTGGGCAGGAGGCATTTAGGGCGTGGCTGTCATGAAGAGAAGAGGAGGCCCCTCCTAAATACATTTTAGGGTTGTCCTCCACTGCTCCTGCCTTATACCAGCCCTCAGATGAGGACTGATATCAAACCCATGTTATAGATGATGAAACTGAGTCACAGAGTTGAGTGGCTCCTATTGATTACACAGCTGTCAAGAGGCTGAGGCAGGCAGATGTCTGCAAGCCCACATTCTTACCACCACACCATACATGTCTGAAAGTCTTCCAAGCACAGCCTGGGGAGCGTGTCTGGGGGCCAAGAGGAGCCTGGGGTGCTGGTCTCAGGAAGCAACAGCCTTGTAGGGAAGAAAGACAAGTACCTAACTGGGCACAGCACGGAGCGGTTGGTGCTGAGTGTCAGGCGATAGGGAAGTGCTGCTCCTATTCACAAAGGAGAATGTATCCAGACTGGGGCAAGTGAAAGAGTCACAGAGGACATGGATTCATGGGGCCATGTATCAGGAAGGTGTTTGGATGATGGTCTGTGGAAATCCAACCCTCAGAGACTGCGAATCTCCTCACGCAAGAAAGTCGGGGTGCTGTAGACCTGTGGATAAAAGCTAGAAGTCTAGTTTAGCCAAAGCAGAGAGTGCGTGGAACAATTAGGTGGGGATTGTGACTGCAAGAGCATATTGGGATAGAATCACAGATAGCCTTGCCTTAATGCCTACTTGCTTGCAAGGGAGGTTCTAATTCTATAGATCACAAGAGTGCATTATTAGTCTTTTTGGTTACTTGCTTTATAACTTTATTGAGACAAAATTGATGTCCAACAAATTGCACTATTTAAAATGTACAATTTGCCGGGTATCGACATATGAATACATCCATGAAATTGTCACCACAATCAAGAAAATGAATATTTACATTACCCTTCACGTAAACTTTCCTGATGCTCCTTTGTAATCTATCTCTGCTTCCACCCCGGCCTCCAGGCAATCACTGATCAGCTTTCTCATCACTCTAGATTAGTTTGTATCTTCTAGAGGTTTTAAGATTCACCTATACAGCCTGAATCAATAGTTTTGATTATCGTTATTATTGCTGAATAGTATGGCTCTATCTGTTCACCTGTTCACAAACATTTAGGTCGATTCCAGTTTCGATTACTGATAAGCTGCCATGTACGTTATACTTGCTCACTCGTGTGTGAGTCCTTGGGTGGATGTACGCCTTCGTGGCTATATAGTGGAATCTTACTGTGGTTTGAACTTGAAACCCCGTAATAGCTAACGATGCTAAGCATCTTCCCATGTGCTTCTAGGCCATGCTTGTATTTTATTTTGTGAAGTGTCTGCTTGAATTTGTACCCCCCCCCTTTTTTTTTTAAATGGATTATTTCTCTTCTTATCACTGAGTTGGGTGAGTTCTTTATGTGTCCTGGATACAAGTCTGTCTTCTGATATGTGTGTTGCAAATATCTTCTCCAGTGGTGGCTTGTCTTCTCTTAACAGTGCCTTTTGAGTTACAAAAGTTTTCGATTGTTAATCGAGTCCACTTTGTTAACTTCTTTTTCCTTTGTGCTTTTTGTGTTCTGGGAAACTCTTGTCTACCCCCTACAGTCTCAAAGATTTTCTCCTGGAAGCCTTACAGTTTTAAGTTTTGCATTTAGATTTATGATCCACTTTGCGTTCATTTTTATGTATGGTATGACATAAGGCTGATGTTCTTTTATCCCCTCAATAGATATTCAGTGGATCTGGTATTATTTATTGAAAAGACTTCATTGAATTGCTTTTTCATTGAATTGCCCTGAAACTTTTGATGAAAATCAATTGGTCATATATGTGTGGCTCTGTTTATGAAATCTCTATTCTGTTTCATTGATCTCCATGTCTATGTATTTGTTAATATCAAACTATCTTTTTTTAAATTTTTTTTTATTTTTTTCTTTTTTCTTTTTTCTTTCTTTTTTTTTTTAATATCAAACTATCTTAATTAAGGTAGATTTAAAGTAAGTCTTGCTATCAGATAGGTTAAGTCCTCCAAATTGTCTTTGGTTATTCTATGTTCTTTGTATTTTCATATAAATTTTAGGATCAGCTTGCCTGCCAATTTCTAGTTTTAAAAAATCTACTGGAATTTGATTGACATTGTGTTGAATTTACAGATCAACTCTGAGAGAACTGCCATCTTAGTAACAGGTGTAATAATCTATGAACTAGCTACAAAGGCTCTTTATGAGGAATATTTATGAATAACATCTATAATAATAATTATCAATGAATAGTAATCTCTAATAATCTATGAAGTTATCTAGGAACATAATCCATTTCTCTAGGTAGATCTTCTTCCTCTCAGCAACATTTTATAGTTTCTAGTGTAGAGGTCTTGGACACCTTTCTTTAGATTTATTCCTAAGTATGCTATGTCATAGGCAAATGTGAGCAGTAGATGACATAGGCTGTCAACAGCGGATGACTGAATGAATTAAAGAAAGGGTTAAGGTGCATCTGGGTGGCTCAGTCAGTTGAGCATTCGATGCTTGGTTTCAGGTTCAGGTTGTGGTGTCAGGATCATAAGATCAAGCCCCACATCAGGCTCTGCACTCAGCGCAGAGTCTGCTTGAGATTCCCTCTCTTCCTCTACCGCTCCCCCCCAATTAATAAATAAAATCTCAAAAAAAAAAAAAAAGAAAAAGAAAGGGTTAAGAGGATGTAACAGTAGTCTGAGTGAGAAGTCTAGTTGAAGAAATAAATCAGGTGGAACATCCAATGACAACACTGATCTTTATGAAGACTGTGATTTTGCAAAGTGATGGCATATAGGAAATGTCACCTTGGAACCACCAGGATGGTGGAGAGCTGACAGTGTGCAGAGCCTTCAAGTGAAAGACAAAGTTCAGAGTATTAATTGTTGCTGACTTCTAAATCCAGCTTATACAGAAATAAGACTGTGTGGTCCAAACAAGTGGCTTCTGAAATGCCTTTTCCTGCAAGATGCCTTCTAAACAAAGCATGTCCCTCTTCTCCTTATGGCCACCAATGGCACAACTGGGGCAAGGTATCTGATGCTTGAACCAAGGATCTCAGAGCTACTGGAAGCTTGGACACCACCCAGGCCGTCCTTTTCAACTTATGTTTGGAAAATGGGAGGCCTCAGGTATGTAGAAAATCTAATTTTGTACCTAAGAATCTGTATATGTACTAGATAGATGTTAATAAATATTCTTAGATTAATATATTCATGACTATCAATATTTGAGATGAATATATGTATGAACATGTATACCCTTAGATAATATGTGTGTTTATATGTATGTTGATACACATATTCTTAGATGAATGTATACATTAAAACACATATTAGTGTACATATTCTTCAGTATATGTGCAGATGTCACTTCAGACCATAATCACGGTGGGCTGAGCCACGTCATGTTTCTAGAAGATGATGAAAACACGGGACGCCTGGGTGGCTCAGCGGTTGAGCATCTGCCTTCGGCTCAGGGCGTGATCCCACAGTCCCGGGATCAAGTCCCACGTTGGGCTCCCTGCGTGGAGCCTGCTTCTCCCTCTGCTTATGTCTCTGCCTGCCTCTCTCTCTCTGTCTCTCATGAATAAATAGATAAAATCTTAAAAAAAAAATATTGAAAACAGGGAGGTAACCCCTAGTGAGGGAAGAGGAGCCAACATTAGTCAGCTCCTACTGTTTGCCAGGCACTGTACTTAACAAGACTCATGATTACAGTAGAGGGTTCAATTCTGCACAATTATGTGCTTAAAATGGCAACAGCTGGATAGGAGTATCCTCTTTCAACAGATGAGGAACTGGGCTTAGACAAGTTCAATCATTCCCACCAGGCTCTAGTTAGTGGTAGAGCCGGAGGCAGGTCCTGTGACACGGAAATCCATGAAACATGTCCCCTGCCTTGCTGAACATGAGGGCTGATGAGTACAGCAAGGAAAATCACCACAGCTTTCTATTTTACGTGTATATTAAAAAAAAAAAAAAGTCTCAGCAACAAGTTCATTTAGCCAATATCATGCCTACGGAATTTTTATTTTTATCCACCCACATGGAAAAAGATGCAAATGAGTAGCATACCTGCATTTATATTTGATTACTTTCTAGTTAAAGCAAGTCATTAAACTGTTTACTCACATTTATGAGGCCAGGATTTGAATTTTTATGTATTCTAGTTAAATGGAGAGCATTTTCCTAACTTCGCGAGCACCGCGGCAGCGAGGCCTGGGATCCGCGCATCACTGTGAAGCCAGGGCACAGAGCCTTATGCATTCATTTCTGTGTGATCCGGGCAAACTTCTGCCTGGTTGTCTGCCACCAGCACACACACAGGAAGCCTCCCGCCTTTACTTAACACCACAGGCAGGCAGAGCAGGCTGACGTGCACCACGGGTACCAGCTGGTTGTAAAAAGCTGTCATCAGGGTGAAATTAATTGCCCCCCAAACCATGAGAGTAATAGCATCCTTGGTAGCTATTGTTTATTGAGTCTCTTTATATATTAGGCAACCTGCTAAGCACTTTACAGATAGAATCTGGATTTTTTTTTTTTCTTAAGGGAGTCTCTTTCCTCTGCCCAGAACATTTACCATCTCCACTGGTTCCCAATGCCCCCATTCCCCAGCTCTCTCCCACCTCAGAGGACTTCCCTGACCTCAGGTGAGGGTAGATCCTTCCATTCGATTTTCCCATAACTGCTCATGACTTTCCCATTGCAATACCTTCCGATCCTGACACTCAGTTCACTTTCATTCAGGTCCACCTGTCTTTAATTCCCATTAGACCATAGGCTCTGTGAGATCAGAGGCTAGATCTGTGTTCCTAAACCACTTTTTATAAAATAAATGTTTTATCGCCGATGCCTATTCGGTGCCCAACCCTGGCTACTTGGTAGGTGCTTAATGTTTGTTAACTGAATACAGTGGAAATGATTATCCCCATTTTACAAATGAAGAGACTGTGGCTTAGCTAAGTCACCTAAGAACTATTCTGCTACTAAATGTCAGAGATGGAATTGGAAACACATACGTCCAAAAGCCTTGTCAACCTATACTGTAATGCCTCAAGAAATTGTCACCGTCTCCTAGGATATGATCTGGCTGTAGCCCAAATCTCTTTATAATTATATATATAAATATATATAATTATATATATATATTTCCTGAACTTCTTACTTCTCTTATGTTTTTCTAGTCAGGATCCAAAAGACTTGCCTTTCCTTATCCTCATCCCACTGAAAAATATACATCATTCTATTATTGTCTCCATCTGTCTTCAAGAATCAGAACATTTGGGGACACCTGGTTGGCTCAGTGGTTGAGCATCTGCCTTCAGCTCAGGCCGTGATTCCAGGGTCCTGTAATCGAGTCCCATATCAGGCTCCCCGTAGGGAGCCTGTTTCTCCCTCTGCGTATGTCTCTGCCTCTCTCTGGGTGTCTCTCATGAATAAATAAATAAATAAATAAAATCTTTAAAAAAATGAATCAGAACATTTTAAGTGGGAAGAGATGTTATCCATGTGCCCAATTTCCCGGGTTCAGAGATGGAAATGACTTTCTGAAGCTCACCCAGATCTCAATAGCAAAGGTAAAACAAGGGCCAAGTGTCTTGGTTCTTAAATGTTACCATCCTACTTAGTGATTAGCTAGCCCATGCCGAGCTAAAGTGAATGTGTGTGTGTGTGTGTGTGTGTGTGTTACTGCTCCTCATTCTAACAAAAGGTGCAGCAAGGGCAAGTGATGGAGGAGGGGGCAGGGAAGCTGCCAGTTTTCCTACAACTGTCAATTCCACCAAAACAGATACATTTCCCTCTAGATGGATCCTTCTCGGTCCTTTTATCTCTGTGTTTGCTCACTCTGCCTACCTTCAGGGATGCCCTCCTTTGCTATCTGGAGCCTCTCTCCCAGTGAACTATACCACAAAGTCTGTCCACAATTGTCCCAGTGAGACTGACTCATTTCCTCACCTGGATTCTCCCTCCACTTGGTCTGACATCCTGTTACCACACATCTGCCTCGTGTCCAAATCTAACCCAGAAGGCCGGGACTCTGGTGGTTCACCTCTGCATCGCCCATAGCCTGGTGCACAGAGTAGGATCTGCTCTATGAACTGAACACATCTGCCTGCCTGATGCCTTGGAAGATGTTTGCTAGATCTCCCCAACTCTTGCAAGTGGATTTTGAAAGAGAATTCATGATGAATTATGGGAAAGGATGTTCTGTGCAAGGTGTTTCATTCCAGTGGCTGGAATCACTAGTTCACACATTGTAAGATCACTAAAATAAGCTATCAAAGGGATAACCAAATCCTGATGCACGAACTTAATAGTCAACTGAGAAAAGAAATTTCTTTGAGATTCCCTGGTTTCTCCTAGGTCGAGATTTGCATTTGATCAGCATCTTCTTCATTCTATCTTCAATTTGGGGGATATCCATCTGTCATTGAAACTGGGAAGTCAGTATTTTCAGTACAAAGATGGTGGCCTTACTTTTTTTTCTATATCCGGCAGCATAAGGTCTGTGGCAGAGTCTTGCTGTCAAACCTATGCTCCAGCAATTCAAAGCAGCGGAGACTAATTGTAGGTTGGAAAGTAATCACTATGCAACTCAAATGAAACTATCTAAGATTCCGAACCAAGAAGTCACCCATGGTAGGTATGAATCCTGACGGGAGAGGAACTCTGGTTTCATAAGGAGGGTACCTTCTCTTTTTTAGCCAACAAAATACCTGGGATTTATTCAATGCTTGTTTCTAGGCCCATTTTGATTCTTTGGTCACTTCTCCCACAAGCCCTGCACTCTTCATTTAGTGAGAGACTTGGGGAACACTGAAGCACTGGGCAGGATGGAGTTGTAAAGACAGATAACCAAGATCAGCGTGCAAGCAAAAGAAGAATGAATTTGTTTCTATGTGGGCAGTCAGCCTTCGCACAATAAACAATACTGTTTTCCCAATTCTCTGTTGCCCATAAAACACACGCGTTGATTTGAAGCACAGTGATTCCCGTGCCTCCCTGCCAGACTTGGTGGCACTCAGCCACACTAGCTTTCTTTCAACTGTTTCAAAATTCCATGCTTCTTCCCACCCCAGAGCCTTTGCATGTGCCACTTCCTCTCCCTAAAATGCTCTTCTTAGTTTATTCATTGTCCCAATTTTTATTTGTCTGGTCAGTTCCTCCTCCTTTATCAGATTTCCATCCCCGTTCAGATGGCATTTAGTTCGGTAAGGAAATCTAGCCATAACTATCCCCCTCCAACTGGGCATTGGATTCAACCCACGAGTTGGACTCTCTTGTAGAATCCTCTAATCTTACTGGAGAACAGTAACCACAGTTAGATACTCATAGTTACATATGTTTCCACGTAATTATTTGATTAATGTCCTAAGACCTTCATAGAGAAGTAGAGGCATTGAACCCCAAATCACCAGCTCCCATGTGAATTCACACTCCAGTTCTGGATTTCTCCAGAACCCCCAAATCCAGCTCAATGTGTGCTCAGCCTCTCTCATTTCCTTCAGTGAGTTTAAACCAGAGCATGCTCTGTGGTTTAATTTCCTCTTTTAAAAGCAGGTACTATAACCAAATAGCAAGAGCCATGGCTAGAATAGCACACACTCGCCAGCCCCATCCTTGGAAGGCTAGCCACAGACATGGGGAGATTATTAACACAATAAACCATAATTCTGCAAATTTGTACTCAGGGACCTTTTTATTGCCTGGTTGGGGACTATTTAATCTATGGCTTGACTCCTTGGTTACTGGATTACTTGGTTACTAAGTAACCAGGTAATTGACACATGAACCACAAGGACTTACAAAAGATGCTGTATCCAATATTAATTTTTACGAACTTAGTAAAAACTCTAGTTACATATTTAGAGTTTTAAATGAAGTTTATGGCATTTTAATATCCACATTCCATATCATAACCAATTTCCTAACAGGTTTAGGTTTTCTCATAATACTGGCTCTGAGAAAGCTTTTTGGAATTTTTGCCTTTATTGATAATTTTTTTTATAACCCTCTGGCACCATATAACGGATTCTAAAATTAAAATACCTGAAAATGTTTCCATGAAGCTCATGCATAGTCTAGGCCTTGTTCTCCTGTGAAATTTTCATCTATGATGGGGTGAAAGGGGTTTCAAATTTGGCATTGGAGACCTGTCTCTGAATTCCTTCTTCATTGTTTGCTGTGCGACGAGGCCATACCATGTAATCTCTGAGCTTCTGTCCCCCTACAAGTGGCAATAGTTTTTAATTTGCAGGGAAGTGTTGTGGATTAGATGAAATAATATAGGAATTTTATAACCTGTAAAATGTTTTATTAATAATAATACAAAAGTTTTATTATTAATATTATTATTATATAAATGTTTTATTAATAATAATATTACAAATGTTTTATTATACAAATGTTTTACAACTAATAATAATAAGGTGGAAATGTTCTACTATTCTTACTAAAGCATTCTTGCATTTTTGTCTTTGATTCCACATGTACCATGATTCCGATAACAGCCTTGTAACTACTTTAACATAGATGCTGACCTTTTAAAATATAATTTTGTTCAAGCACCTTCTTTCAAATCCTAATTTGGAGTCCATTAAGAGTAGGAAGAGCCAGTCTTTTTTTTTTTTTAAAGATTGTATTTACTTATTCATGAGAGACACAGAGAGATACAGAGACACAGGCAGAGGGAGAAGCAGGCCCCCCACGGGGAGCGGGATGCAGGACTCGATCCCAGGACCCCAGGATCAGGCCCTGAGCCAAAGACAGATGTTCAACCACTGAGCCACCCAGGATCCCGGGAAGAGCCAGTCTTAAAGGTATTTGACTCCACTATGTTCAGACTTAAGTGTGGGCTAGTGGATTTTACTCGTGTTGCAGAGCATCCTCAGACAAGCCAGGCAGGGAGACATGTCTTCACTGTCCTAGGGTCAGTGCAAAGGTGCTGGGCGACTACTCGAGGATTGCTCCCTTCCCAATGCTAGAACAAAACACCTCTGGGACACTGTTCAGAGTGCCCAGCTCTCTAGAGCCTCAGGCTTCCCCTTGCCACTCCATTGGTTTTAAAGAAACACAAGGACATCTGTTAGCAGGAAATAGAAAGAAGGAAGCTTGGGGTTTTAAAAGCATCAGTTCACCCCAACCTCATGTTTGTATCTACAAATTGAATTTTCATTGGCCCAATACCCAATTCCATACAGAGTCCTTCCTGGAAGGAGGTGGAAGTTAAGCAATGTGACCTTTTGATATTTGTAGTAAATAATGCCCTTTCAGAGGGCTCTTTGCAGACACAAGTTCGATAGTTTCTCAGCTCTATAAGGCAGCCTGCATGGCAAGGAACTTATTAGAGCTCCGCATCTCTTGACTCTCCCATGCATTATAAAACGTAAATGAGAGCTAACATTTCTATGGCTTGTACCTCTTTATAAATGATGTATATTTATTTTATTTCTTTCTCTCCTAATAATCCCCCACAAGGAACATCATCTAGATGCAATAGTGAGGATCAGAGAGGTTAAGTGGCTGGCCGGAGTTCACAGAGCCTGGTGTGGGCATAAACAGGGGTCGATGGGGTCCTTATGCCATTCTCCTTTCCACTCTATCCCTGCGAACTTGGAAATTATGCTAATTGCCTGTCCTGTTAATTTTAACTCAGTATCACCCTCATCTCAGACAAACCCTCCCCATAACCATACACCCTTACAGTCCCTCCTAGATAATAATTGGGTTTAGATACTTTTTGTTCCCTTTCCCAACCTAATTGAAAATATCTTGCTAAAACCTGGCTGCTATTTAATTTGTGATGAGCCCTAGTGGCCCTTCCTCAACCTCCCTGTCCTCCCTAGAGGACAAAGGAACTTCACACAATAAAGCTTTTTTTTTTTTTTCCCTTAAATAAAGTCATTGCACTATAGTGATGGCGCCTGAACTAAGCAACTCCACTGCAGAGTGAGATCCCATCCACATTTCGTGTGCACCCATTATTTTAGAATTTCATACAATGTCCTCTCAGGGAAAGGCTGACAGAGAAAAGGGGGTTTTGGGGATGCCTGGGTGGGTCAGCGGTTGAGCGGCTGCCTTCCGCTCAGGGGGCGATCCCAGAGTGCCAGGATCAAGGCCCACATTGGATTCTCGCAGGGAGCCTGCTTCTCCCTCTGCCTGTGTCTCTGCCCCTCTCTCTGAGTATCTCATGAATAAATAAATAAAATGTTTTAAAAGAGAGAGAGATAGAGATAGAGAGAGAGAGAGAGAGAGAAAGGGGGTTTCAGGTTAAAAGAGAAAAGTAGAGACAGATCCTTCAGGACATGTTTTCATCCTAATACAGACAATGTTGTAACACATGAAGTCAGAGCGGTCTGACTTAGCCACGTCGATTCTCCAAAAACTGATTTTAAAAACTACCCGATGAGCAGCGTGTCGGAAGAAGAATGCCCTTAAACAGAGCTTTTATGCCAGTGCATCTCATTTGCTGTGGGGAGAGGCCTTCTTCCTGCACCTCCTCCTCCAGCTGCTGTGACTATTAATACCGTTTGAAGACTGTAGCATATTATGGGCACGGAAAGCAGAGGGAAGAGAACGCGGTGCCCCTGATTCACCTTGGCACTTGGTGAAGAATAAACGCCTCTTCCTGAACAATGCTCCTCCTGAGCAGAGCCCCGCCTGCCCCAGAGAAGTACTCGGGCCTTGAGTCTCTGGTGAGACAGGTTCTCTGGTCCCGGGAGAGAAGTGAGGTATCCCTGAAGCAGGCCTCTGGAGTTCAGGGCCACATGTGAGTCTCGGTGAGGGGCTCTCATGCAATGAGCTGACCTTGCTCTCGGGGGGCGCTCAGGCCCGCCCAGGAGTGCTCGCCCCCCACACCCCGCCAGCAGCCTGAATAACAGATGAGCTAAATAATAGGTAACACATGTAGGAGGTTTTTATAGTTTACAAAGTGCTTTTACATAGTCATTACAAGGCAGGGCCTCTCCAACAGAGAGGCCAGTCCCCTTCTGATTTTTGAGGCACCAACTGTATTTCCAAAAGCATAGATTCTAAAATGGATTTTATAATTATGTTTTTAATGTTTACACAAACAAATGAGGGCCTTTAGCACACACACACACACACACACACCATCAAATGCCATTCTTCCTGACAGTGCTATTGAGAAGATAATTACAGAATATTAAAAATAATCATTTGCAGGGCCTTATAGGCAGGATGGTTCAGTGACAGGACGCCAGTTTATAGTTGTAAGCTCACTGGCTCTTGCTTTCCAGTCTCTGAGCATGTATCTCTGTGACTGTGGACATAAATTTGAGAATCTTCAGGAATGCAAGGCCAGTGGTTTCTTGTTCCCCCTGTGATAGGCCAAGTCCAAGAGGGCCATGCATCTGTGGCACCACACCAGGAAGAGCTTTCTGCTCTGCTAAACTCCACAGATCTTGTTTCAGCGACACTCTCATGATCTAATATTCTTAAATACACGGGCTCATGCCTCGGAAGGGAAACATAGTCTTCCAGGCAGAAGTATGATATGAACGGCTTAATAAGCCCTTTGATGGGGTGATAGCCACAAGCAGTGTGGAAAGACCCAGTCGCTTGTGTTGAGTGTCATTTTCAGAGGGATTCTGATACCTTGGCCTTTGCATCACATCTTATATGATTTGGTCACAGGGTTGTAAGTGGAGAAATCATAGTGGTGCCCTCAACCTTCACCTTCTGAGAAAATCACCCTTTGGATTTAATCATGCTATTGTTGACTGAGGCATCAAATAATCCGAGTTGAGATCAGAGACAATTTTCCCTCTCAAAGATAGACACAACTCAATAAAAATGCTCTACTTAGTGGCTGAGATCAGTTCTTTTCAAAGAGTCAAGAATCTTGGAGTTCCCCTATAGAATTTAGACCATTGGCTGTTTTCTCAGTTACGATACTTTGGCCGTGAGTCAAAGAAATCTTTTCTCAAACTACCTTAAACAGAAAGGAAATTTGTTATCTCATTTCATAGAAAGTCAGGAGGTAAAGTGAGCTACAATCAAAGCACAATTAGTGCTCTGGCCCTGTTCTTCTGCTGTTTTCTTGGCACTACTTTCTTCTGTGTGCAAGCTTTTAGTTGGGAGTTAATTCAGCAGGGACATTGGCATTTCTGCACATCTTGCAAGCAGAGGTACTCACCATCTTTATTCTGGAGCATGTTTATTAAAAAAAAAAAAGTTTGTCTAGTGAAGAGCTTTGGAAGATAGATAGTATCTCCCTCTGGAGTGGACGGCAGGCATGTTAACCATCCGTTATAACAGGTATAGCTTCCCTAAGCTCAGAATTCCTGGCAACACATGCACTACCCAGCCCTTTCCGTACTGCCCTGAAGGAGTCTGGGTTGGGGACCAGATATACATATGCTCGCTGTGCCATGACTAATAAAGTTTTCTGTCTGTGGCCCAGGCAGGAGTGCTGTGTTGTCTTTCGGCATCTATGAAACTGTGGTAGGCTGACTTTTCAGCTTGCAAATGGCATAAAATATCAGACCCCGCATAATACAAGTGTAATCCCAAGGGGATTTGGGCATGGGCCTACTATGATTGCCATTAGCACTGGGGCAACAGGCTTTCCTGTTTAGGGCCTCTAAGAAAGAGAAAAATCTCTCCCTCGACTATTGAATAATAACCCAAGTCTTCATTCTGATGGGGTCAGCACAGGTCATGAGCCTGCCACAGGAACAAAACGGTCACAGGGAGAAATGCAAGTACTTGTGGCTTAAGCCCAGGATCCTGAACCCATCGTTGGCGAAGTCAGCTGATCTTGAGTCACATGGTGGGTGTAGGGACTGAAGGAAATCTGGGTCCCGTTAGGAAATAAGAAAGTGGTGGACACCTGCAACCCAGCGTCTTCTATCGACACAACAGTTGTGACGGAGCTCCCCACGGGCTATGTACTTCTGCATTCAAATAACCTGTGCTGTAGGATATTTATGCACGCGAGCTCTCTCTACCAGCATCACGCGGGGCTCTATCAGTTGCACTTTCTAGCTGCTCATATTTCAAGCCAATAGCTATGAGTTTAGACAGTAAGGGATCTGGTTCAGATCATAAATGTTATACAAATCAACCAGTATGGATTAAATGCTGCCACAGTCTATAACCGCTGGACGAGGGTCATGATTTCAGGCTGCTTGATAGACCCTAACACACTCAATGGTTTTATGAAACCCTCGTCCAAAGGCGGCCATCCTAAGTGTGAAGTTGCATATGGTCTTGTGGAAAAGCAGCAAGTCACAAACAATTATGCCTTCTGCTCACAGAGCAAGGTTGGAATGTAAACTGATGCTGACTCTGGTGGTCGTGCTTTGTGGGGACAGAGCCCACCAGCCTTTGATGAGACCCAGTTATTTCATTGGGGCTAAGCGCACATCAGAGGTGGGGGTCATGCTGGTGAATATCGGAGTGTTCTCCCCATATTGAGGGTCATTGGACTTTGTTCTCTTCTCTTGTTCCCAAACAATACTAGGATGTGTTTCCTAGGCTGCTCCATAATGCGTCCCCACATTGATGTATTGGAGAGAGAAAAAACGTTCTATATACCCAAGTCCTCTTACAAAGACTGGGCCAGTTGACTTAAAAATGCATTCTTTCTGCCACTGGACTGAACCAGAGCTTGAGGATGAAACTCAATGCCCAGAAACATCCCAGCTATGTCATCTCCTCTCTGGAGGACCTTGGGGACATTAACTGCACTTCTTTGAGCTTATTCTGTCATTGTCCCTAAGTAGATAATTTCATACATGACACAGGTTGCTGTGCGTATTAAGTAAGATAGAGTTTATGAAAGAAAAATCTCTTAGAATCATGCTTGGCATGTGATAGAGACCCCACAAATGTTAGTTACTGTTTAATTAAATTTAGAGGGACACCTGGGTGGCTCAGCAGCTGAGCATCTGCCTTTGGCTCAGGGTGTGATCCTGGAGTCCCGGGATCGAGTCCCACATTAGGCTCCCTGCATGGAGTCTGCTTCTCCCTCTGCCTGTGTCTCTGCCTCTCTCTCTCTCTCTCTCTGTCTCTCATGAATAAATAAGTGAAATCTTAAAAAAAAAAATTAAACTTAGAATGTAGGACTCCTGGGTGGCTCAGTGTTGAGCATCTGCCTTTGGCTCAGGTTGTGATCCCCAGGTCCTGGGACTGAGTCCTGCATCAGGCTCTCCACAGAGAACCTGCATCTCCCTCTGCCTGTGTCTCTGCCTCTCTGTGTGCCTTTCATGAATAAATAAATAAAATCTGAAAAAAAAACTCAAAGCATATCCATAGGCAAGATAGTTTTGTAATCAAACTATGCACTCTTTTTTTGAATTTAGATGCCATAAAATGCATACTCCTATCCCTTCCTTCAGCAAAATTGCCTTTTCAAATTATTTTGTAGCCCTGAAAAAGACTTTATCTGTTTTCTGTTTCTGGAGGTCACTTCATAATAATAATAACTGGATTATACATGTACCATGTGTAGTAGGCAGGATAATGAACTCCAAAGTGAACTGCTTCCTAATCCCTGCAACCTGTGTTTCCTTAATGGCAAAGGGACTTTGCAGGTGTGATCAAGGACCTTGAAATGAAAAGAATATCCTGGATTGCCCATGTGGGCCCAATCTGATCACATAGGTCTTTACAATCAGATATCCTCTCCCGGCCATGGTCAGAGGGAGACATGGCTGTGAAAGAATGGTCAGAGAGGGGGCATATTGCTGCTTTGGAGATGGAGGAAGAGGGTATGAGCCAAGGAATGCGGGAAGCCTCTAGAAGCTGGAGAAGACAAGGGAAGTCGCCCTCCCCTCACACTGACAGACAGACCCGCCGCAGCCCTGCCAGCATCTTAATTCTAACCCAGTAGCACCCTTCCACTCTCCGGAATGGTAAGATAATACATTTGTGTGGTTGGGGCCACTAAGTTTGTGGTCATTTGTTACAGCAGCAGAAGAAAACTAAAATACTGTGAAACGGGCCTTGTTCTAACTGCCTAACACATTTTAACTCAGGCAATTTCATAAAGACTCTCTAAGGTAAGTACTATAGATAATTAATACTTAGATTAAGTAAGTTGTCCAAGACGTCACAGCTCAAGTCTGATCTCGGACTTCCCTCCAGAGCCTGCCACTTTCATTCCATACTGCTGCTGAAAGTTGCCTTCTTGCCTTATTATCTAATCCCTCACAAAACTCAATAAAGTAATTCACTAAATAATTGAAAACTTTAAATAAACGAAATCGTGACATTTCCTCTGGACTGCTGTGGGCACGTGCCATGAATATAACTTGCCGGCTTTGCCTAGTGTCCATCTTTTCTCGGTTCTTTCAAGAGACCTACAGCAACTGTAGGGGAATTTCTCGAGTTACTGTTGGCCACCCACCTTAGTGGGACACTGTGATGGAGAAGCTCTCACCTTAAAGAGAGGGCACAGCTATCAACGGTGCTCAGAGCTGTGGTTCTGGCCTCCTCTCTCAAGATTTACAATAGAGGTTTCTGGGCATACCTACCTTCAGCTCTTATAACTCAGGGGAATAGTTAGCAAAATTCCACCAAGTTCCTGAAATTCCTAGGCATCCTTGAGGCCTTTAGATTTTTTTTTTCCACTGTTGTAGTTTGGTTTTCGTTTTATCTTTTATTCCTGGAAACTCCATTACCCTGGAAGGCTCCCAGCGTCCTCCCCAACCAGCCAAAGAGAGTCTCCCCTCCTGTCTCATGCCTCATCTTTCCTGGGGACCAATGACCTGTGCTCTAATCCATTCAGCTGGAAATTTCCTACTGCTACCTCTGCTTGTAATTCTTTCTTTCTTTCTTTCTTTCTTTCTTTCTTTCTTTCTTTCTTTCTTTCTTTCTTTCTTTTCTTTCTCCCTTTCTGATGCTGTTAAAACTCATCTTTTTCTTAATCTTTCAAGCCTTCCACCTGCTTCCCTCTTCCTCTTCCCCAAAAACTAGTCGAGCTTTCTAAAAGCAAGGGTGATGGTGTGTTAAGAAGATACCAGCAGGTCACCTGCCCATTAAGTGTTTTAGGTAAGACCTGGCCCTATAGATTAATCATCACACAATTGCAGGACTTTGAAAGGGATCCCAGAGATAGTCTAATCTCAGATCCCTGCTTCTGAGTTGAAGCTTTGGAGGCTTATAAGCAGATGTGAGATTTGAGTGGAGTCTCCCCCTTCCCACTTGAGGGCCCTGTGTGGTTATAAAATCCCAGTCGCTTTGTGGTCAGGCTTGCCATACTCCATGCCTTCATCGCTCTTGAATTTCTGACGTCTTCCCTCTCCATCTGCTGGTTCTTCCAGAATTACAGCTTCTTCGAGAGCGCCTGCCCAATTACTCAGGCAAGGCCCGAGTAGGATTTGCAGTATCCTGAGTGAGTTGAGAGTTCCAAAATGTTTGTTTTGTAAAATGGAGACTCCATTCTACTTCATATCGACTTCCTCACCCATCAATCATGTTTTCTGGCAACAGTGTCATGGGGGGAATGTGATTTGGTCCTACACAGAGGTGATTAAGTCTCTAAACCTCTAGACTTCATTGCGGGGGTGGGGGCGTTGGGGGGATTTTGTTATGGCAAATGCTTACTTAATGACTACCTCATTTTTTGCCTTTTAGCCACTTGGGCCGTGATAGCACCAGTGAGCCCAGGCACTGCCCATGTGGGCCACTGGGCTGAGATGAGACACAGGGAGCACAGGATAGAAGAGTGCAAGTGAAGAGGGCGGAAGGAGATGGACAAGGAGGGTATGGTGGGGGTGTGGGACATGTCGTGGGGGAGGGAGGGCCCAAAACATGGAAAATGAAAAAAAGCAGTCAGAGAGGAGAGAGGGAAAAGGGGAGGAAGGAGAATAGGGAAGAATCTGAATGTGAGGAGGAAGGAGGAGAGAGAGCTGCAGAATAAGAGAGAGAATTGGAGACAGGAAAATTAATGGGGGTGAAAGCGTGGAAAGGCGTGGGGAGTCTGATTCATGCTTCCTGCTAAAGCCTCCCCTTCCTGGACACTCGAACCTTCCTCGTTCAGAAGCCACTGCCCCAAGGCCAGAGCTCTGGAGAAGTGAGCCCATCTCAGGGAGAACTCTGGGAGAGGTTTCCATGCAAGTCCTTTGACGGGGTATATACCGCATCTCTAATGAAAGGAGCTGCCTTGTGACCGTCTCTAATGACCATGTTTTTAAAACAGCAGTCTAACATTCCAAAAAAAAAAAAAAATCAAAAAGCAATTTAAGGAATTATAGAAGCCTCTTGAAAAGATACAGGGAATTGCATTGTAGGATGCTCATCGGGCCAGTTACCCTAAACTCTTCCATCCTCCAGCCTCCAGATCTCATGTGGCTCCGCAGATCTGCTGGTCTCTTTCCTCTACCTCCTCCAGGTGAGCCTCATTCTCTGTCTGCCTCTCTGCTCTCCACACCCGCTCTCTCACACCACCTGGCCCATAGCAGGTGTTCAGGAATAGTCGCTAAGTGAAAAAAATAACCACCCTAACAATAATAGCTAGTAGGTATTGGCCTCCGTTTTGTAGTATGTAGGCCGATTAACCTCTTGGACCTGCTTTCAACCACTCTCTGCCCTCCTTATCCAGGTCCAGATGTACACATGCAAGCACTAGAAATGAACAGGTTAGTGTTCACACACCTCCCAAACACTGAGAAACAGGGAAGTGGGGAAGGTCTGGGAGTAGGTCGAGTGATAAGACAGGACAGCTCAGAGGGTCTAACTGGAACCTCTATTCTATGGAAACTATATCGGGAGACGCAAGTGGATGCGCCACAAACATTGCAAAGGCACCGTGGTCTCCGAGCATTCAGACTTTAGATGCTTACATCTTAAAACAAACACAACACAACACAACAACAACAAAACCCCTGCAGATTGGAGGCTTTTTCTAAATCAATTTCCTTCCCTGGGAGGTTTCTCACCTTAACTGCAGAAGCCTCAGGAGAAGGAGGGGGAGCCAAGGTGGCTGGTAGGGTGTGAGGCCATAGGAATGGGGAAGGAGTGAGGGAATTCAGCAGATGGGAAAGTACAGACCATCTTGCCACCCCCTTCCCCCCCTCCCCAAACATGCTGAAGTCTTGCTTGAGAAATGACCCACTAGGCAGCCCAGGAGGATGTCCCCAGGTAGGATGTGAGAGAGTCTGGAGCGGATGCCTGGGACAAAATCTTTAGTGGCTGCTCATGCCAAGTCAGTGGAGGGTCTCTTAGACCTAAAGGAAGCAGAGTGCCTGCCAGCCCAGAGCCATTCTTGTTGATCCTCCCCAACCCCAAGGAATTCCTACTGTTCTCATTGGGAAAACAGGAGTGTGGGGACCCAGAAAATGTGTCATTTTTCCCAAAGAAAGTGGGTTTCAGTTTTCAGTTCTTTAAAGAAAAGGTTCTCCTTGGAGTTTAGGAAGCAGTCTGGTCAGATGCTGTGTCCCTCACACAAGGGTGCGCTTCACAGAGCGGGTACAGCATACGGCTGAGGTCAGCGGATTCAGAGTCGCGCTGGTTTGAGCACCTGTGCACTGGGCAGGTGACTTAGCTTTTTGAACCTCAGTTTCCACATCTGAGAAATGGGTTATCACTCAGCTTGGAGGGCTGTTATAAATAAGATAACGCACATAAACAATTTAGCCCACAGACATAGCTCAATACGTGCCAGCTTTTATTGTTATGGTCACTATTTAGTCACTTAGGAAATATTAATAAGCACCAGCTAGGAGCCAGGCGGTGTCACTACTATTAGTGTCAGAAAGCAGAGCCAGAGAATTCTTCCTGCGGCATTTTACACGCTTTCCAAATCCTCCTCCTGGTCTCCCCTCCAAGCCCAGCCAGCTCCTCTTTTACTCTCTTTTACTCTCTTTCTTCCTTTCTCTCTTTCTGCTCCCCTCGCCCCTACTCTAGCTCTCCTTCCTTCCCCTCCCCTGTTATTTTTGTCCTTTTCATCAGATCCCTCCCTAAATCTGCATTCATCCAATAGATGCCAAACCTAAAAGCACCAGCCAAGAGCAGGCATTCGTTGAGCACCTACTGTGTGCAGGCCTAGTGGCGCGGGGGTCAGGACCCTTGGGCTAGCACAGGAGGTAGATTTTGGACCGAGGGGGAGAAGTGGCAACAGGATGGCTCATAGTAACAGGAGGAGCAAGGACTGGTCTGTAAGAACTAGTGACAATTGGTCGGTTCATCGCAGAACCAGGAGGAAGAGGTGAGGCCCTAAAAAGTGTCCCCAGAACAGGAAATGCGCACAACCTGTAGATGAGGCCAGTCCTCGCAGTGTACATGTGGTTTCTATACTGTTGGCTGACAACAGGAGGGGCACATCCCCGATACCTTATATTAAGAATTCCCAAGATATCAGTGAGAGGGAGACTACGGGTGCATGAGTGACTGCATGTGCATGTACACGCGCGCGCGTGTGTGTGTTTGGGGGTTTGGGGGCGTGCATTTATGTTAATGGCACCTCCCCCAGCCTCAAACCAGAGGGGAGCCGAGGTTGTACCGAGGATTCTCAACTTGAACCTGTGGCTTTAAGACCAAACCAACCGCGAACCTGTAGGAAACAGGCGCCTACACACACCTGCACTGATTGATGTACTTTTTAAAGATGACTCCATAAACCATTCATCCCACAATTCCACTTGTAGGAACTTACCCCTCACACACACTCACAGGTATGAGCAAAGCTACACGAACCAGGATGGTCATCGTCAGCGTTGTAGGTAAAAAGCAGAAAAGTGAGTAAGGCCTAGCGTCCAGGGCAGGAAAAGCCTTATCACCTTACAAAGATGAGGAAACTGCTGGATCCGATGGGGGCAGGTCTCCGGGACACACCAGGAGGTGAGGAGGCAGGTACAGAAGAGTGTGTACACTTTGCTCCAATTTCTGTACCCCCCCCCCCCCACACACACACACATGCACGCACCTCTGCTTGTCTTCGTGGAGGGAAAAACTGAGAGGTGGCAAAAGAAAACTTAGGATCCTTGGGGAGGGGGGTTGGTAGGGAAAGGGTCTGGGGTGGGGAGGACACAGGCCGGCACTGCCCCGACACCCTGCGGTCCGGTCAGGGTACATCTGAAGGGGGTCCTGCGGTACCCTCGGGGGGGGCCGGGCTCTGGGCCCCGCGAACCCCGGCGGCCTTCCACCGAGGTCCGCGTGCTCCCCGCTGCCCCCCACACAACGGCGCGCGTGGGACCCAGAGGCCGAGGCGGCTCCCGGGGCGCGGGGTGCGGGGCCAGGGCGCCCGGCGGGTCCAGCTGTGTCCGCGGCCTGTCGGGCTCCGCGCTCCACGGAGCTTGGCGACACGGTGGCCCGGACAGTAGCTGCCGATTCAGGAGTGGGGGGGCCTGGGAGGGAGGCGGGGGGCAGGGGAGGGGGAGGGGCGCTCCTACTCTGTCAAACCTCAAGTGCCCGGGGCGGGCGTGGGGGGCGGCCAGGGGGACGGATCCCCGCCTTTGTCCTGCTCTTCACTGCAGCACTTGAGGCTTTCCAGCCTGCGCACACTGCCCCTGCTTTTTTTTTTTTTTTTAAGATTTTATTTATTTATTCATGAGAGACACACATAGAAGAGGCAGAGACACAGGCAGAGGCAGAAGCAGGCTCCATGCAGGGAGCCCGACGCGGGACTTGATCCCGGGACCCCGGGGTCACGCCCTGGGCCAAAGGCAGACGCTCAACCACTGAGCCACCCGGGCTGCCTTTTTTCCTTTCTTTCTTTCTTTCTTTCTTTCTTTCTTTCTTTCTTTCTTTCTTTCTTTCTTTCTTTCTTTCTTTCTTTCTCTTTCTTTCTTTCTTCTTTCTTTCTCTTCTTTCTTTCTTCCTTTCTTCTTTCTTTCTTTCTTTCTTTCTTTCTTTCTTTCTTTCTTTCTTTCTTCCTTTCTTTCTTTCTTTCTCTTTCTTTTTTGTCATTCCTGTATCTTTTTGGTGAAGTAGCTGTTCAAATCTTTCTCTAATGCTTAAAAAGGATGATTTGTATTTTTTTAAAAGATTTTATTTATTTATTCATGAGAGACACACAGAGAGACGCAGAGGCATAGAGGGAGAAGCAGGCTCCATGTAGGGAACCCGACATGGGACTCGGTCCCAGGACCCTAGGTTCACACCAGGAGATGAAGGCAGGTGCTAAACCCCTGAGCCACCTGGGCTGCCCATTTTTTTTTTTTTTTTCTATTCGTGTATCTTTTTGGTGAAGTAGCTGTTCAAATCTTTTTCTAATGTTTAAAAAGGATGATTTGTGTTTTTTTTATTTGTGTGTGTGTGTTTTAAGATTTTATTTATTTATTCATGAGAGACACAGAGAGAGAGGCAGAGACACAGGCAGAGGGAGAAGCAGGCTCCATGCAGGGAGCCCGACGTGGGACTCGATCCCAGGACCCCGGGGTCACGCCCGGGCCTAAGGCGGCGCTAACCCGCTGAGCCACCCGGGCCGCCCTGGCCCTGCCCTGCAAGCCCTCGCATCCTGGCGCTGAGTGCGCAGAACACACAAATGAAAATAATCGGGAGATTTAATTTAAAATTCGGACAAAAGACCCAGACACATGTGCCTCCACGAGAATGTTCGGGCGGTGGGGGGTGGGCAGGGACAGCACATGTCATCGGGCCCTGCATACAGGCTGCTTTTGGACTTTGGGGGGGGTGGGGGGTACTCGTTCTGATTTTAACAAGTTCGCCAAGAAGACCTTCAGCTGGGCTGCATATGAGTGAGGCCCTGCTATTTTTAATATAAATGTAATGTTTTTAAATCCATCGACGGTGTCCTAAACCAGATTTGGTCGTAAGCAGCTGGGCTGAAATTGTAAAATCTCACCCTTGTGTCTGGTTTCACATCTGGTAACTCACAGCTAACAGTTACAACTCTCCAATAGTAATTAAATGTTTTCTTTAAAAGAAAAAAACACCCACAATCATATACGGCAGAATGCATTATTAAGGAGTATTTTGATTCACAACAACCACCACCGGGTAGAAGGCAGTGAGAATTTTATAGGTAGTTGGGTACTTTTAGGTACTTTTTTCTAAAGGTGTTGATCAAAATAAGTACATGTTACCAAAAGCAAAGGCAGTTTTGCAACGGGGTGGATATTGAGTAACATTAAGGAAGCATAATTGCTAGTGAGGAGAATGCCTCCTCTTTGATGTCAACCGAGGCTTTTCTTTTTTGTTTCAGAAAGGAAGAAACTTCAAAAGCCGTAATTTCAGGACAATAAAGTACTCACATTAATATAGGTACCAACTTTAACTATTCTTGAGCTGGGGGGTGGGGGGACAAAAGGGTTCAGGGTGAGAATGTGATAGGATGAAGGAGAAAGAATTCAAAGGTTTTTCCATTTCTTTCCTTACGCCATTTTAAATATGGATCAGTGACACCAAGGACACAGATTGTTCATAGAGCCTTGAGAGACACTTGCAATGCCACTAGGTAAAAACAGTGCATTCCCCATGTTTTGAAAGATAGAGTTTTATGTTTTCATACTATTTTAAATCTATCGACATAGCATCTTAAATCCTGAATTCTCCTAATAGCCTAAAGATTCTGGTATAACTAGTAGGCCAAAGAAAAGAGTCAACCACCTAAGTTAACCACCTTTTCTTTTTTTGACATGACGTCGGTAAGGTGTGGTTTTAGTAAGATATAAAAATACACATTTGAGTTTCCCAATGCTTTTGGTTTTAGGTGAGCTTTTCATTTCTTAAACTCTCTTGCTGAAGGATAATGAACTCAAAGAAAAAAAATGCACAAATTGTAATTCTACAGAGCTTGTAATTTGGGGAAGTTGGCTTTCCTTCACTTTTTTAAGTGTAGAATTCAATGGTTTCTACTGGATTTTTCTGATTAGAATCGAATGTTGTTTTTTTTTTAAAGAAATAATAATGATGAAGAGGAAGGGAGTTGCGGACAGGGAAAGCTCTGAGACGGTGAGCTCAGAGACAAAGCCTAATATGTGACACTGAATGGCTTTAGTTCTTAGCACTTTGAAGACTGTGAGGTTTCCTTAGAGCCAACTGGTATCTCATTAGAAGTCCTGAAAACATCCCCTGTACCAGCAGATCTCTGACTTTCCATGTTCTCTGTGCTTCTCTAGGTCTAAGTAAGAAGAAGGTTTCTGGTGTAAGCACTGTTGTGATCCCAGCAAACTAAGAAGACAGTAAGCAGAATGAGATTGGTAAGCCCAGATCTCAGAAGTCTGACTTCCGACAGATGACCAAGGGGATGTTAAGGACTTCAAAATAAAATTAGCAGGGCTGGATGATCTGAAGAAGCAGGTGCCATCTGAATCGCAGGACTCGGGAAGCTCTGATCATGGGGAGAAGCAAGGTACCTTCAGCAAAGCAGATATTCCTGGGTTCCACTGCTGCTTCTTCCCACAAAAATAGGGGTGGGGGAGTGTGTAGGCTCCAGGAGCTATTAGGAGTGGGACCAAACAGGGGGAAGAGAAAAGCTGAAACAATGAAACCCACTGCTTTTTTTTTTTTTTTTTAGATTTTATTTATTTATTCATAGAGACACAGAGAGAGAATGAGAGGCAGAGACACAGGCAGAGGGAGAAGCAGGCTCCATGCAGAGAACCTGACATGGGACTCGATCCAGGGTCTCCAGGATCACGCCCTGGGCTGCAGGCAGCGCTAAACTGCTGCGCCACCGGGGCTGCCCAAACCCACTGCTTTGAGCACCGGTGTGAGAGGGCTTCCTGGGGGCAAGACACCACATTTTGTATGAGCTTCCCTAGTTATAAGCTTAAAATGATACTGGCCGACACAGAGCTGCTGCACTGCCCTGAAGGCCAAGGACACACTCAGGATACTTTTGCCTTGACATATGAACGACTGTGGTATCCATCAAGGAGACCTTGTAGGGTATGACACAGATGTAAGAGCCCTGAGAGGTGATGATAGACAAGCCATGAACAGTGGTTATCCAAGCCACTTGGGTAACTAAGCAGCCCAGCATAGCACCTAGCTTGGGACTGACTGTAAGTGAAAGGCCCGTGTGGGTTGTGGGATGCAGAACACCATCAAGACATTGTCAAGAGAGCTGGCATGTGGTAGGACATCTGTTATAACCCACCGGGTCAATTCCTTCTTCTCCTCCTGGGCCTCCTTCACTCATCCGAAAGAGTGGGTCTTACTGGGACCTCCTCTGGACCCACAAATCTCAGTGGTGTGAAAAACCCAAGAATCCAGCCAATGGCCAGCAACCTGAACAATTCCCTGTCCATCCTGGGCCTTTGAAATATCACGGACCCATCTGTCCTTTGAAAACGGACACACACCCAGAACCAGGATAGGCAGCTAGTGGTGGCTGGTTTACTATTCTTTCTGAGATGCTCTGCCCACACCTCAGTTCCAAGAAGGACCAAGAACAGGAGGGTTGCTCTCTTACTGGGGAGAGCCGACCCCACGCTTTTTCTTTCACAGATCCTTAACTCTGGCTGCCTTCAGAACCAGCTGTCCTTTGAACCCTGCAATGCAAAGACAATTGCCATGGAGTGGTCATTTAATTCTCTCTCTCTCTTTCTGATGGCAAACATTAACTGCTGGCTACACCAGGACCACCTGCAATGTGTTAGTCATTAAAAAGGTCACCGTTACTAAACATTTTAAACTGTGAATAGCTTCAGATTAAATTAGGTGTAAAAAAAGTCATTTCCTCTCTGTGATAAACTCAAACACCTGCAGTAGGGCTCATGTTGACCAGGAACATAAAGGGCCTCTCCCACTCACAGACCATTGGGGGGATAAGAACACAAAGCCCCGTTCTGTCGGCTATCTCCTGGTCCCTTGTAATAGGATTCTCTACGTTCAGTGATTGTGTGCACAGCTTCTTGAGACATGTGATGACTGCAGGGACAGGAATCAAGACCTTCATCTGCATTTGCCTCATGGTACCTTCTTCAGCACATTGATATAATTTCCTTATATTCCCCCCTTTTTTTCCTCCTGTGTTTTCATCTCATTTTAATCCATTAGATGGTCAGCATCCTATCAGCCTTTTGCAATTACCAAGAACTGTTTGTTCTTTGCAATCTGGCCAAGGCATGGTAAAGCAGAGTGAGTACAGATGGCATGCAGAGAGCATGGAACATGTGCCAGGCACTGTGCTAGGTGCTGGCATACAACTTCCAGACTGCCCCTGCCTCCCCCGCTCCCCCAACAACCTCAGAAAGCCAGTATCCCCACCTCACAGATGAACACACATTGGGCTTTGAGAGGTAAAGTCACAGCCTATGGGAGGCTCATTGCTTCAGAAAGTGTCTTCTCACTCCCATTGCCTGGGCTGAGCCCCCCAAGTGCTTACCTGGCCCACGGCATTAACCTCCCAACCGCTTGCTCTTTTCCCACGCTTGCCTCCCCTGATTCATTTCCCATGTAGCAAAGTATGAGTTCGAAGGTTTAAATTGGATTACATCACACCCTGCCATCCTCCTACCTACCACTTTCCCATCACACCCCATAGATTCTCACTGTAGTTAAAATAAAATCCAGACTGGGAATGCCTGGGTGGCTCAGCAGTTGAGGGTCTGCCTTTGTCTCAGTCTGTGATCTCAGGATCCAGCATTGAGTCCCACATGGAGCTCTCTGCAGGGAACCTGCTTCTCCCTCTGCCTCTCTCTCTCTCTCTCTCTCTCTCATGAATAAATAAATAAATCTTAAAAAAATAAAATAAAATCCAGACACTTCTATCTGATCTTGCCTCTGACCTCCTCATACCATCACCTCTTTCCTTCCCACATTCTGGCCATGCAGGCTTTCTCTCTGTGCCCATGCACATCCTGTTCCCTCTGCTTTAAAGGCTTCTCCCTACAAATGTGTATGTGTGACTTGCTCCTTCTATTCATGCAGGTAGTAACTGAACTACCACTTCTGCCGGGCCTTTCTCATCGTCCAATCTGGACCATCCCGTCAGGCCTTTCCATCACATCACACCTCTGTGTTGTCTTTATAGTTTTCATCACCGTCTGAGGGTTCTTGCTTCTTGCCCATTCTCCATTAAATGATAATTCCAATAGGGCGGGAACTTTGTCTTGTGCTCTGCTGTATCCACAATGGGCACACAGTACCTTGCCTAATCTTTGTGCTTAGGGAACGAAAGGAGAGACGAACCGATGAGTCATGGAGTTGAACTGATGTGTCTATGGCTCCAAAGCTAGTCTTCTCTCTGTTGTATAACAGTGATTACTGTGAAGCTGGACACTGATGCCTGGTACAGGCACTATCTGTCTTCAGGTTGAAAATAACTCTAAACATTGCAAAGGGTATTCTGAGGGGAAGTGTGAGGCTAGCTCTTCCATACTCTATCCCTATACTTAGCATGTCTATCCTAATTTTTATTCCTTCCTTGTGTTATTTGTATGAAGGTTTCTCTCTCCTAATAGTTTATGAGTTCCTTTGAAGGCATCACCATTTAGCACAGTGTTTTGTATTTAGGTAGCATTAATTAGCCTTTGTTTGGTAAAACTAAGTAGTTTAATGTATAATCCCTTTGACCTAGGGAGACTGGTTTTCTTATTGCCCACAAATGTTTTTTCTTTGTTTCTTTACAGTTCTCAGTTCTCCACCTGTATCTGCTGAAGGGCCGTAATAGACACTCAGTAAATGTTTGTTGCCACCAAAATAAGGCCCATCCTGCAATATAAACTGTAAAAAAACAAACAGAAAACTTGCTATTCAAAAAGGGTTGTGGTGAGTTCTGCATTTCATGACAGTCATCAAACATAGACATCACTGTGCCCAGCTAAGAAGACACCTACACCCCTTGAAAATAACTGGGAATTGTTAAGAAGAACTGAGGGTAAGGAGGAAATAATTCTAGTGATATTTAAATTTAAACATTTTTTTTTCTAAAACCTTGGGAGAAATTTTATTTGTCTGAAAACAACCTGGATTTACATTAATTCAAAAATAGCTGTTCCAGACAAACAAAAGTTAAAGGAGTTCATTACCGCTAACCCAGCCTTACACGGAATATTAACAAGACTTCTCTAAGCTGAAAAGAAAGGGGGCTAATGAGTAATAAGAATACATATGAAAGAATGTTTCTCACTGGAAAGGTAAATATATAGTAAAGGTAGTGGATGAATCACTTATAAAGCTAGTAGATTAAAGATTAAAAGGCAAAAGTAGTAAAAACTATGATGACAATAACTAATTAAGGGATACACAGACCAAAAAGATGTAAAATGCGGCAAAAAAATCGCCAAATATGGGAGAGAGTAACAATGTTGAGCTTTACAATGGGATCAAGTTAACTAACTTAAGTTTAGTTATCAACTTAAAATAGACTGTTACAGATATAAGTTGTTATATGTAAGCCTTATGGTAGTCACAAGCAAAAACCCACAGTAAGTACACAAAAAGAGAAAGAGAAAGGAATATAAGTATAGCACTAAAGAAAGCCATTAAACACAGAAGGAAAGAAAAAGAGAAGCAAGGAACGAGAGGAACTACAAAAAACAATGGAAAAAATGGCAATAAGCACATGCCTATCTATACTTACTTTAAATGTAAATGAACTAAATTCTCTGATCAAGAGACAGAGTGACTGAATGTGTTAAACAAGGCCTATCTATATGTTACCTACAAAAGACTCACCCCAGATGTAAGGATACACACAGCCTGAAAGTAAAAGTACGGAAAAAGATGTTTCATGCAAATGAAAACAAAAAGAAAGCTGGAATAACTATACTTACATCAGATAAAATAGACTTTAAAACACATACAGTAATAAAAGACAAAGTATTACATAATGATAAATAGGCAAATCCAACAAGAAGATATAACATTTATAAATAGTTATGAAGTCAACGTAGGAGCATCTATATCTATAAAGTAAACATTAACAGACCTAAAAGGAAAAATTGATAGGAATACAATAATAGCAGGGGACTTTAATATGCCACTTACCTCAATGCAGGCAGAAAACCAATAATGGAAAGTTGGCCTTAAATGACATGTTAGACCTGATGGACTTAATAGATATTTATGGAACATTCCATCCCAAAGCAACTGCTTACATTCTTCTGGAGTGTGCATGGAATGTTTTCCAAGATAGATCATATGTCAGGCCACAAAACAAGTCCTAATAAATTTAAAAGGATTGAAATCATATCAAGCATTTTTTCTTACCACATTGATATGAAACTAGAGGTCAATTCCATGTATGAAAAAATGTGAAATTTGTGAAATCTTCACAAATATGTGAAGATTAAACATGCTACTGAACAACCAATGGATCAACGAAAAAAATCAGAAGAGAAATCAGAAAATATCTTGAGACAAATGAAGATGGAAATGTAACATAGCAAAATTTGTGAGATGTGGCAAAAGCAGTTCTAAGAGGAAAGTTCATAGCAATAAATGACTACCACATGAAACAAAAGGCTCAAGTAAACAACCTAACTTTATACTTCAAGGAAATAGAAAAAGAAAATGACATGAAGCCCAAAGTTTAATAGAAAGAAGGAAATAACAAAGATTAGCACAAAAATTAATGAAATAGAGACTAAAAAGACAATAGAAAAGATCAATGAAATTAATAGCTGATTCTTTGAAAAAGATAAACAAAACTGACAAATCTTCAGCTTGACTCACCAAAAAAAAAAAAAAAAAAGAGGACTCAAAATAAAAAATCGAAGAGGAGATGTTACAACTGGTGCCACAGAAATACAAAGGAATATAAGACTACCATGAACAATGATAGGATAACAAATTGAGGAATCTAGAAGAAATGGATAAATTCCTAGAAACATACAATCTATCAAGACTGAAACATACTGAAATAGGAAATCTGAAAAGTAGATTACTAGTAAGGAGATTGAATTAGTCATCAAAAACCTCTCAACAAACAAAAGTCCAGGACCAGACAGCTTCCCTGGCAAATTCTACCAAATTTCAAAGAAGAATTATTACCAATTACTCTGAAACTATTCCAAAAAATAGAAGAGAAGGGAACCCTTTCAAATTCATATATAAAGCTAGCAGTTTCCAAAACCCGACAAGGATGCCACGAAAGAAATTACAAGCCAATATCCCTGATGAGCATAGATGTGAAATCCTCAACAAAATATTAGCAAGCCAAATTCAATAGTACATTAAAAATATCATATATCATGATCAAGTAGGATTTATTCCAGAGATGCAAGGATGATTCATATCCATAAACCAGTCAATGTGATAGATGATTAACAAAATAAACAACAAAAATCACATGATCATCCTCATAGATGCAGAAAAAGCATTTGACTAAATGCTTCATCAATTTATCAGAAAAACTCTCAACAAAGTGAGTAGAGAGAGAGTGTACCTCAGAGTAATAAAGTCCATATATGACAAGCCTACAGTTAACATCATACTCAATGGTAAAAAGCTGAAAACTTCTCCTCAAAGATCAGGAACAAGACAAGGGTGCCCACTCTTGTCACTTTTATTCAGAAATTCGTATTCAACAACTTAACTTCTTTTTTTAAAGATTTATTTATTTATTTGTTTATTTATTTATTTAAGACAGAGAGAGAGAGAGAGCGGCAGAGACACAGATAGAAGGAGAAGCAGGCTCCTTGCAGGGAGCCTGACGTGGGATGTGATCCCAGGTCTTGAGGATCAGGCTCTGGGCTGAAGGTGGCGCTAAACCCCTGAGCTACCCGGACTGCCCAACAATTTAACTTCTGAAAGTCCTAGCTAGAGCAATTAGGAATTAGGTAGAAATAATAATTGTTATCATTATTATAGACATCCACATTGAAAAGAAGTAAAATTGTCACTAGTTGCAAACGACATACAGAAAACCCTGAAGACTCCATCAAAAAATTATAAGAACTAATAAATGAATTCAATAAAGTTTCAGGATACAGAATCAATACACAAAAATCTGTTGTGTTTGTATACATTAATAACGAACAATTGGAAAGAGAAATTAAGATAACAATCCTATCTGTAACTACATTAAGATAATATAATATCTAGGGATAAATTTAACCAGGGAAGTGAAAAACCTATGCAATGAAAACTATAAGACTAATGAAGACTAATAAACTAATACAAGAAATGGAAGAAGACATAAATAAATGGAAATTTATTGGATTAGAAGAATTAACATTTTTAAATGTCCACACTACTCAAAGCAATATTTAACTTCAATGCAATTGCTACTAAAATTCCAATGGCATTTTTCACATAAATGGAACAAACTTAAGATCTGAATGAATGGAACCATAAAAGACCCCAAATAGCTAAAGTGATCCCAAGGAAGAATAACAAAGCCAAAGGCATCATGTTCCCTGATTTCAAACTATATTACAAAACTATGGTGATTAAAACAGGATAGCATTGGCTTAAAAACAGACACATAGATCAATGAAATAAAATAGGGATATAAACTCACATGTACCTGGTCAATTAATTTATAAGAAAGGAACCAAGAATATCCAATGGGGGAAGCACGGTTCTCTTTAGGAAATGGTGTGGGGACAACTGGACAGCCACATGCAAAAGAATGAAACTGGACCACTTTTTTACACTATATACAAAGTTAAGTCAGAATGGATTAATGACTTGAACATAAGACCTGAAACCATAACACTCCCAAGAGAAAACATAAACAGTAAGCTCCTTGACTTGGGTCTTGACAATGATTTTTATAATATGACACCAAAAATAAAAGCAACAAATGCCAAAATAAACAAGTGGGACTAAGTCAAACTAAAAAACCTATGCATGGCTAAGGAACCCATCAACAAAATGAAAAAGGAACCCACAAAATGGGAGAAAATATTTGTGAATTATATATCTAATGAGGGGCTAATATCCAAATACATATAAAGAACTCATACAATTCAACTGGAAATAAAACAATCTGATTTAAAAAAAAAGGTGGAAGATTTGAATTTTTCCAAAGAAGATATACAGATGACCAACAGGTACATGAAAAGATGCTCTACATCATTAATCATCAAGGAAATGAAAATCAAAACCACAATGAAATATCACCTCACACCCATTAGAATGGCTATTATCAAAAAGACTAGAAATATCAAATTCTGATGAGGATATGGGGCAAAGGGAACCCTGTGCATTGTTGGTGGGAGTGTAAATTGAGGCAGCTGCTACAAAAAACAGTATGGAGGTACTTCAAAAAATTAAAAATGCCAGATTTCTGGTTGTACTACAAAGCTGTGGTCATCAAGACAGTGTGGTACTGGCACAAAAACAGACACATAGATCAATGGAACAGAATAGAGAACCCAGAAGTGGACCCTGAACTTTATGGTCAACTAATATTCGATAAAGGAGGAAGGACTATCCATTGGAAGAAGGACAGTCTCTTCAATAAATGGTGCTGGGAAAATTGGACATCCACATGCAGAAGAATGAAACTAGACCACTCTCTTTCACCATACACAAAGATAAACTCAAAATGGATGAAAGATCTAAATGTGAGACAAGATTCCATCAAAATCCTAGAGAAGAACACAGGCAACACCCTTTTTGAACTCGGCCACAGTAACTTCTTGCAAGATACATCCACGAAGACAAAAGAAGCAAAAGCAAAAATGAACTATTGGGACTTCATCAAGATAAGAAGCTTTTGCACAGCAAAGGATACAGTCAACAAAACTGAAAGACAACCTACAGAATGGGAGAAGATAGTTGCAAATGACATATCAGATAAAGGGCTAGTTTCCAAGATCTATAAAGAACTTATTAAACCCCACACCAAAGAAACAAACAATCCAATCATGAAATGGGCAAAAGACATGAAGAGAAATCTCACAGAGGAAGACATACACATGGCCAACATGCACATGAGAAAATGCTCTGCATCACTTGCCATCAGGGAAATACACATCAAAACCACAATGAGATACCACCTCACACCAGTGAGAATAGGGAAAATTAACAAGGCAGGAAACAACAAATGTTGGAGAGGATGTGGAGAAAAGGGAACCCTCTTACACTGTTGGTGGGAATGTGAACTGGTGCAGCCACTCTGGAAAACTGTGTGGAGGTTCCTCAAAGAGTTAAAAATAGACCTGCCCTACGACCCAGCAATTGCACTGTTGGGGATTTACCCCAAAGATACAGATGCAATGAAATGCCGGGACACCTGCACCTCGATATTTATAGCAGCAATGGCCACAATAGCCAAACTGTGGAAGGAGCCTCGGTGTCCATCGAAAGATGAGTGGATAAAGAAAATCAAAACCACAATGAGATACCACCTCACACCAGTGAGAATGGGGAAAATTAACAAGGCAGGAAACAACAAATGTTGGAGAGGATGCAGAGAAAAGGGAACCCTCATACACTGTTGGTGGGAATGTGAACTGGTGCAGCCACTCTGGAAAACTGTGTGGAGGTTCCTCAAACAGTTAAAAATAGACCTGCCCTACGACCCAGCAATTGCACTGTTGGGGATTTACCCCAAAGATACAAATGCAATGAAACGCCGGGACACCTGCACCCCGATGTTTATAGCAGCAATGGCCACGATAGCCAAACTGTGGAAGGAGCCTCGGTGTCCAACGAAAGATGAATGGATAAAGAAGATGTGGTTTATGTATACAATGGAATATTACTCAGCTATTAGAAATGACAAATACCCACCATTTGCTTCAACGTGGATGGAACTGGAGGGTATTATGCTGAGTGAAGTAAGTCAGTCGGAGAAGGACAAACATTATATGTTCTCATTCATTTGGGAAATATAAATAATAGTGAAAGGGAATATAAGGGAAGGGGGAAGAAATGTGTGGGAAATATCAGAAAGGGAGACAGAACGTAAAGACTGCTAACTCTGGGAAACGAACTAGGGGTGGTAGAAGGGGAGGAGGGCGGGGGGTGGGAGTGAATGGGTGATGGGCACTGGGGGTTATTCTGTATGTTAGTAAATTGAACACCAATAAAAAATAAATTAAAAAAAAGATGTGGTTTATGTATATAATGGAATATTACTCAGCTATTAGAAATGACAAATACCCACCATTTGCTTCAACGTGGATGGAACTGGAGGGTATTATGCTGAGTGAAGTAAGTCAGTCAGAGAAGGACAAACATTATATGTTCTCATTCATTTGGGGAATATAAATAATAGTGAAAGGGAATATAACGGAAGGGAGAAGAAATGTGTGGGAAATATCAGAAAGGGAGACAGAACATAAAGACTCCTAACTCTGGGAAACGAACTAGGGGTGGTAGAAGGGGAGGAGGGCGGGGGGTGGGAGTGAATGGGTGACGGGCACTGGGGGTTATTCTGTATGTAGGTAAATTGAACACCAATAAAAAATAAATTAAAAAAAAGAAAAAAAAATTAAAAACAGAACAACACATGATCCAGCAATTCCAATTCTGGGTAGTTACCTGAAGAAAACAAAAAATGCCAACTCAAAAAGACACATGACCCCCCGTGTTCATTGCAGCATTGTTTACAATAGCCAAGATATGGGGAAAACTTAAGTGTTCATCAATGGATGAACAGATAAAGAAATTGTGTGGGGTGTACATGTGTGTGTAATAAAATATTACTCAGCCATTTAAAAAAAGAAATCTTGCCATTTGTGACAACATGATTGAAGCTCAAGGAAATTATGTTATGTAAAATAAATCAAACAGAAAACAAATACTGTATGATCTGTCATATATGGACTCTAAAAATAAGCATATGAACAAACCAAGCTCATAGGTACACAAAGCAGAGTGATGGATGCCAGAGGCAGTGGGTTAGGGGTGGGACAAAGAGTGAAATTTTTTTTTAAAAAATTTTATTTACTTATCAGAGAGAGGACAAGCATGAGCTAGAGGGGAGGAGTAGAGAGAGAGGGAAAAGTAAACTCCCCGCTGAACAGGGAGCCCCATATGAGACTTGACCTCAGGCATGACCTGAGCCAAAGCAGATGCTCAACCAACTGAACCACCCAGGAGCCTGTAAACTTTTTTGTTACATTTAGTTTAAATAAATGGAACTTAAAAATAGCTGAATAAACTGTGAAACATCCCTAATATGAATATTATTCAGTTTGAAGGAGGTAGCTCTTTTCACATTAACCTAAAAAGATTTCCATGGTATATTGTTAAATGCAAAAATAAAATAAGTTGTCTAGAATACAGTGTATTTGTATTTAAAAAATGTGTTGATAAGCATGTGTTTATTTCTATGGGCATGGAGAAATGTGTGGAAGGATACACACCAAGCTGTTAAAATCTGTCATCACAGTGGGTTGGGAATAGAAGGGTTGTGGCAGATGGTAGTCTTTGACTTTCCCTTCATATGTGTCTATACTGTTTTAGTCTTTACAATGAGAGTATTGCTTTTGAATAAAAATATTTTTGAAAATAAAGATTAAAATAAAATGCGATGTTTTCCCTGGCATAGGGCATACATCTCAGCTAGATAATAATCTTCAAAGTGTTCAGTGACTAGTGAGTTAACTTTCTTCTCTTGCTCCGTGTCCCCTGGTGAGCTCATCTCTTGCTCACAAATCCAGTTATCAAGAATAAATGGCAGGCTGCTGGGAATTGACCCTAAGGAAACAGTCCAAAGAGAGAGCTCAGAGAACGCTTTCTCCTTGGGGTTATTTATCACATTGCTGTTTCGTAAGATTGTAATATTGGATACAACATAAATGCCCTACAATAGGGAAAAAGCTAAATAAATTATGATACATTCACTTGGAAATATTAAGAATGACTAAAACAGAGGCACCTAACACTTCATAGTAACCTGGAAAATGCTCATATTACAATGTTAATTAAATAGCACAGTGCATGAAACTAAATTCTATGAAAACAATTATATGAAAATGATCAGAAAAAGACAAGATAGAAAGAGACACAACCAAGAGACTGAAGTGGCTTAGCATGATGCTCGGAAGCAGCCCTCCAAAGCTCATGCGTGCAAGTTATTAGAGGAATGTTAAATAGTCACTCTGGGAGAACCATCCCTAATTGTATAAATCACTGGGGGATGTCAGTCCCAGAGTTATAAGTCTAGCTTAAAATCATTTAAGAAGATGACACTTTGGCCAATATTTTCAAATAGCCTGAGAGCATCATTTTTTTGTTCTTTCTACCAATTGCACTGCAGGAGAGAGTTGCACTTACCTCAGGAGATAAGAAAGAAAACGAGATGCTTTTGTTTTGTAAACTTGGTCAGTGTCTTGTGAGATCTCAGGGGGAATTATTTTTATTAGTCCTGAACATCATGAGGAAATGTTAATTCTAGTTCAATTTGTTGAAAATCCCAAGAGAAAAACCATGTAAGGGCCACAAAAAGAAAAAAAAAAAAAAAGTATGGTCTGTAGAAAATGGTAGCTGGAGCACTGGATTGGGAGTCAGGAGGATGTGCATTCATTCATTCATTCATTCCTACCTGTTGTGTGTAATAGACTTCAGAATGTAAATCTGTTAAAGCGATCTGGCCGCAGCTGTCAGGCAGCTCAAGCTATGGTGAACACCCAAAGGACACAGCCAAGTCATTATAGTACAGAGTATTAGGAACGGTGATAAAAAAGGATATTATGGAGAATGAAGGAGAAAATTTCTGATTCCTCTTGAGATAGTAGGTTTGACGCCAAAACAGAGGTAACCCTTAAATAACCAGGCTCTGGAATGCTGACTGTTAGGAGGCAAGATAGAGCAGTGGTTAAGGACATGATTTTCGAGGCAGGCTCAAGTCCCAGCTCCATCAGGAAGTGTGTGACATTGGGCACATTATTTAACCTCTGGAGAGTGATTTTCTCATCTGGAAAAAGAGATAACAGTACACACCACACAAGACAAGGGCTGGAACTCCAGGAGAAGTTGACCATGCAGACCTTAGCACAGAGCCTGGCATATAATTCCAGCTAAATAAATGGTAGCTATATTAACTATGAACTAACAACTTCTCGGCCTCAGTTATTTTGACCAGAACAAGGCAGATGGTATGATACTGCTGTGGAATATAAATCATTTGCTACTTCAGGCACTGGATTTTGATCTGCAGGGTGTGGAGCTACATTCTTAAGCATTCCAACCTGTTACTATTAATCATTTCCCTTGGAAACATTTCCGGAGTCAGTCTCCGGAGTGAATTCTGTCAATGGGGCTGTGGGTGTGTGAACAGAAGGGATCTTACTCATGTGGGAGCTACTCTGCCCTTCCCTGGTGTGGTACAAATTAGAGGAAGATTGTGGGACTTCTCGTCTACTCCCATGGGCCCCTCCAGGGAGGGCTTCTTGACAGCATTGTGGTTTGGGTTGTCATCACAACTAACCACTCATTTCTCAACTGATGTCTCGTGTCACTCTGTGCGTCCCGGCCAGGCTGTGGGGAAGACGCCTGCAGAGCAGCAAGAGGGTAGCATGGCTGGGCTAAGCAGCTGGCCTGGGGGGGTGGGGGTGGATAAAGCAGGCCCTACTGAAGCCAGGTACCTCAGATGCAAAACCAAGATTTCTCCTTTGCTTTCTGGAGTACCACAGAGTCACTTGAGCTGCACTATCTAATCCTGGATGGGACTATATTCCAATGCAGCTGCTGAATTCCTGCAGACATCCTAGCATTAACTTTGATAAATGGGGCCATACAGGTTCAGAACAATAATAAAACCATCACTTCATTGAGTCCTAAATTTCTTGTTGAATTATTGCTTTACTAGCATACCATTATCATGTCCATTTCATAGGTGAAATCATGGAGACACAGAGAGATTAAGGTCTTTATTTGAGTGTGCACAGCTAGCAGGAGGTGAGCCAGGGTTTAAATCCTGGCAGTGGGAATTCTAAGCCTGAAGACTTCATCTCTGGGCGTGCTGCATCCCAGTGAAGAGGGAGCAGAACGGGGCCCGTGAGCCCACTGAGTCTGACATAGGAAGATTCTGAGGTCCTAGAATAAAACAAAGAGGTCTCCTGATAGTAGTAGTAGTAGTAGTAGTAGTAGTAGTAGTAGAAGAAGAAGAAGAAGAAGAAGAAGACGACGACGTCGACGACGACGACGACGACGAAGAAGAAGAAGAAGAAGAAGAAGGAGAAACCACCACAACAAAGAGGTCTCCCGGAGGGGTCTTATGTGAACACTCATCAGCTACATAGAATGAACGAGTTTCACTGGTTCGGGTCCTTACTGAGCAAAGGAGGATCAGGACAGGTGGATGGAGAAGGTTTTGCTATTTTTCTCTTGAGAGAAAAAGGCCCTGGACAGGGGGGTTCTATGATTCCTGAGAGTGAATGAGAGCCCAGGGAACAGAGACAAAGGCTCTTGCAATGTAATTATGGGCTAAGTGGGGCAGAGAGCAGGGTGAGGGAGGGCCTGAAAGGTATTACTGCATCTCTTCCACAGTTGAGTCAAGGCTGGCCCTGCTGATTTAGAACAGTTTGTTCAGAGGGGATTACTTGAATCTCTCTGACTTGGACATTCCTAAATTCTATGGTTCATCAAGTGTCAGAGAGCTCGAGGGGAGCATTTGGTTAAAGCAGTGGCCTCAGGCAATATCAAAGCCAAAGCCATCTGTAGGAGTACTGGGTCCAGGTCAGCCCCAGCCAGGAGGGATTTGCTGGTCACCTGAGTGGCAACACCTGTCCTGGGTATACATGTGGCATAAGGACACAACATGGGTGTTGCTGGAAGACCAGTAAGATTGAGCCACAGGCACCCAAGAAGTCATGGATACTGGAAGCACTGACATTAAATTCCTCTTAAGAGGTCACTTGGTTTTGAAAAGACAACCCTAGGGTGAGATGGAGATGGGCCTGGAAAGACACGAGGAAAGTAAGTGGAGTAGAAGTGAGTGGGGGAGGACAGACTAGCAAAGGAAGAGAAGCCAGGAGCCCCAAGAGCATGGAGGAGAGAGGAACCTGGCAGGGGGATGGGAATGGAAGAGGCAAGCCAAGAAAATCCCCTGTGGCTGAGGAATTCACAAGAACTGGACCACATGCCTAATAGTTAGCTCCACCTTTGTACTGGGTCGCGGTATGGAAGCCAACCTCTCCCCCATTATTTCCCTCAATTTTTTTTTCTTTTTTGGCAAAATGTGCTACATTCAGCTACATTCAGCATGTGTAAGTAGCATATTGGGGAAGTCAATATGGGGCTGAGTTGCTTGCTGGGGTTTGCAAGAAGCAAAGACAAGGAAGAGCTGCAAGGGGGGAGTCTCACCGAGGAAGAGTGACATCAGGCGTCCTGTAATGCTCCTGATCTGCAGTCTCAGTGACCCACTGTCCCACAAGCAGATGTGTAGTCAGAAGGCCAGGAGGAGGTTAATCTCCCATCATCACAAGAAGAAAGAGTACAGGACAATGAGATACTTTGAGAGATGACATTCACGTGATTTTGTTATAATTTTTCTATTTTATTAAGTTATATTGTTAACCTCCTATTGTGCCTAATTTGTAAATTAAACTTTATTATAGGTAAGGGAAAAAACATAGTATACATAGGGTTCAGTACTGTTTACGGTTTTAGACATCCACTGGGAGGTCTTGGAGCGTATCCCCTGCAGATATGGTGAGACTACTGTCTGGCAAAACTCAGGGTCAGGCCTGGCTAGGCAAATTCCCAAGACCAGCTCCGTGGAGCTGTGGAGCTTTAGCACAGCAGAATCCCCTGGAAGGTTTGCTTGGAGACTCCATCTCCAGGGTTTGACTCAGCTGGCTGGGGTGGGACTTGAAAATTTTGCCTTTCTGATGCCCTCAAGTGAGCGGATGCTGCTGGTGGAAGAGTCCTAGAGGTACTGGAGCAATGCTGAGTTTCTTACTAACCATGGGGGAGGATATAACCCAATTTTATCTGAAACTCAAAGGAAAGAGTGATTTCTCGGTTATAAAAAGTGATGTACAAAAAGCCACCAGCAAGTTCCCAGGAAAGTATTTTGGAAGTTCAAAGAAGGAGAGAATGCCCATAACTCCTTTGCATGTAGTGCTCAATCAGTACTGCCAGGCTCCCTGTGGGGTTAAGAAGTGTGACAACTTATTGTAAACGAATCTAATTAGGGGGTCAGGAAGCCCAAGTTTGAGTCCTAGCTAAGGCTCTTACCATCTGCATGGCCTTGGGGGGCAACTCATTAACCTCTCTGACCCCATTTTCTCTACCTTACCCTGGGGAACTTGTCTCTGATTATTGCTGCTACCACCATGCTAGCTTCCTGGTCTGCATGTGGATGCAAGATTCCGTCCTTGAATCCCTGTAGCACACCTGACATGAGAACACTTCACCAGAACCTTAGTGTCTTAGTTGTGCTTCCCTGGAGATGGAATCTGAGATGGAGATTTGCATATGGCAGGAAGCACAGCTGGCCAGAGGCAGAAGCTGCCCTGTCGCGCTGACCTGTGGGGAGCTCCAGCGCCCGCATGGATCCTGCCAGTTGTCCCAGCTACAACAAAGGGGCTGGTTCTCTGTACCCTCAGATCTCCCCCATAATGCACTGCTTCTGGGAAGAGGGCTTAATCTTGGGCACCATGGCTGTCTTCAGACAAGGGCATAGCCTCAGCGCTCATTAGGCAACAGTCCTGGCAGCTGCATGAGTGAGTGGCTTGGTCCCAAAGTGGGAGCCAGGACCAGCTACATACTTTGTGGAACCCCTTGTTCAAAATTACTGAGAATTTCAAGACGGCAACTAATGGTACACTAAGCACAGGGCCCTTCCAAGTGCCAGGCTCTGCTCACCTGTACAGGTCGCATATCCAGGAAGCCAGAGTTGGTGGTAGATGCATGAAGCTGCTGTTGGTGGTGGGTTGAATGTCAAACACAGTGTCCAGTTGCTGTTGTGAGAAGAAAAGAAACACAGAAACCCCAAGCTAGCTAATTGGCTTTCAAGACACACCTCCTCTTTAGGTTGAAGTCACTAAAACAGTGCCTCCAACGTAGCTCTTGTGGCAAAGGCTTGTCCTGAAAGCCTCGCTAGGTCCCCCACAGACTGCTCAGTGCAGACACATGGGACCATGAGGCAATCTCTGGCCTTCTGATTTCCAGGATGTTGGGTTTTGATCCTCAGCATCATGACCTTCCTCTCACTTGCATGATATAGACAGTGGGGATGGCCACTCCTTTCTGGAGGAAACCTCATCTACCCATGGGTTATGGCCTTGCCCAACTGGCAGGTACCAAATCATTTTTCTGCCCACTTGGAGCAGCTGGCATTCTCCAAGAGGCACTCAGCAGAGGGGCTGGGGGGGGGGGGGCGGGCGGTCTCTTCTCTATGGTAGCTCCTTGCTCTCCCTCCATACCTCGATGGCCAGCCTGCCCAGGCTAGGCTGCTTTGGGCCTCAGTTGCTTGCCTGTTTCTTAGTCTCAGAGTCATAGAAGTCCCTTTCAATTAGTGAAAATAAATGTTTTGTTTGATTATTTTTTCATCAGCCAAAGCCCTGGGTTTCTGGACCCTGTCTTTCAGTTCTTTCAAATAAAATTTGAACCAAAGAGTAATCCCCTCTACACAATCTATCAGCTTCATTTTCTCTCCCTTCTCCAACTGTGTTCTTACCCCAGTTCGGGGGCCCCCAGAGCCTCTTAAACTTGCTCAATGAGATGCTGTGTTCACTACTCAACCCACACAGGCCCTCTCTGCCAGCTCTCAGCCGTGTTTGCTTTCCTTACTTCGTCCCTCTTTATTCTTGTTTTAGAATGTTGGCAAGTTGGATGGAGCTCTTTTTTTTTTTTTTAATTTTCTTTTACCTATTCAATGACTTGAAGTGTTTTATATTTCACATTAGGTGATGGATAAATGGCAGCCTTCCTTGGGTATCTGTCCCCTCCTGACTCTGGAATGTGTCTTGGCTGGATGTGTCTGGGAGGCAAGGCTGGGATTCCACTCTATATTTACACACCTTCACCCCAATGCTCCAAAAGCAAAAAAGGAGGGAAGTGGGGGGGGGGGGGGCTGTGCTCTGAGTTCAAGCCATAAAAATTCATATATAATTATCCTTCTATTGTAGCCATATATATGTATGTGTGTGTGTATATATAATCTATATGTATGTATTTTATACATATATATATTTATATATAATCTATAGGTAATGATGTTTGATTATAGAAACTTAGTACTTATCGAGGCAACAACCTTCTAAGTGATGCAGGTGTGTGTGTGTGTATGTATACTTGTGTATGTATATATGTGTATAACTATGTACTATGTATATATACACTGATTATGTTGCAACATATATATACATCGTATGTAATCACCTAGAAGATATTTAAATGATCATATTATTCATATATTGATTTACTCTTTAAAAAACCTTATGACGTAGATATTTTAATTCACATTTACAGGAAGTGATTGTGTATGTATTTTGTAATATATATATATATACACATTATATAAAAATACATTGAAGATATTTATATTTATATATTTTTTTATTCAATCTTTACAAAAGATTAAAAAGATGTGGTAGTCATCATCTCCATGTTTCAGATGAGAAATTAAGGCAGAGAGTGAGGTTTCATAATTTGCCAAGGTCACTCAGCCGGTAAGAGGCAGAGTGGGATCAGGACCAGGCAGTCTTGCTGCAGGGTCTGGAACTTGGATCACCTCTAAATGTGCCCAGAAAGTGGAGCTCTGCAGGGACTCTAATCAGCCTAAGCTGATAGCCATCTCTGGGCAAGAGAATGTGATTGTACCTTTGTAAATGCCAGTCCAGTTCAGGGCCCTGTATCCTACCTGCAGGAAAACCTGGATGAACAGAAGGAGGAGACAGCTCAGAAAGCTGGAAGCTGTGTGTGTAGCCATCTCTCAGAGATGAGCTGAGTCAGGGCGCACAAACATTTAGAATCTGTTCTTTTGCTTCTCCATCACAGGGACCCCAACATGGTATGCCTTTGGCTTGATATGTATTTACTACATGAGTGACTGGAATGAATGGGCAGCCAGAAAATGTTCTTTTCCTTCTTTCACACAGGAGATGACATATGTGTGTGTGATGTGTATGCATGTATACACACTCCCATAGATAAATACACACCTGTATATGCTATTCTTTTGCATATATCATACATATCTCTTATTCTAACCATCTCAACAGTCCTCTAAGTAGATACTACTATTGCCATCATAATTTTAGAGTTAAGGAATTTGAGCCAGTAACTGGGTAAGTAAGTTACTAACCATCCAGGTTATAGAGCTAATTAACTAAAGCAACACACATGCCACACATGTACACCCTTGTGTATCTACATGCTTTGTATAAATTAAATTAAAAGATTGTTTAGGTTAATCAGCTTATGTGTTTTTCAGTTCCTTTTATTTTTAATTGACATACAACGTATATACAGTAAATGCATGTATCCTTATGTGTATTATATCCACACCATCCCCACATAGATGAAAGCAGAGACCATCTCAGCACCACAGAAGGTTCCTGCCTGCCTCCTCCTTATCCCCAAAGGTGACTACTCTTCTGACCTCTATCAGTATAAGTTAGTTTTGCCTGTCTGGTTTCCCACATTGTATATATAGTAGAATCATACCATAGATACTCTTTCTTTGGTTTGGTTTATTTTGTCCTACATTCTATCTGGAGATTTATTGAGTTGTAGCTCAATATCTGCATTCCTGTCGAGTCTTGCCTTATTCGAATAGACCTCATCTCATTCATTCAACTGTTGATGGGATATGTGTTTCTACTTTGGGGCTTTTGTGCCTACTGTTGCTATGAACACTTTTATACACGTCTATTTGCGAGTATATATCCTCAATTCTATTGAGAATATACATAGAAGTGGAGCTGCTAAGTCAAAGGTAAAGCATATGTTTGGCCGAGGTACCTTTTGCTATAGTTTTTCAAAGTCCTTGTACAAAATCATGGTCCTGGCCATGCAGCATAGGAGATTCTAGTGTCTCCTTTCACACCGTAATCATGTAGGCATTTCAGGGTATTTAAATATTAAGACACGAGTGTGCAGTAAGACATCCACAAGAGCAATATCACAGACCTTTCAAATTGAGCACACAAAAGCCTAGGCCAGCAGATTTGGCTTGGAGTTCAGTGGTGATTTCCCCCGGCTCCCTCCCACTACTCTGACTTTCAGAGAGCTAGGCAAGCCCAGAGGAGATGGAAAACAATTGCAGGCTTCATCTGTGTCATGAGAGTGAAACCCATTATTATGAAAAACGTTAACCTTTCCTCTTCAGGGCAGAAATAGCTCTTGCTGTCAGGGGATGCCTTGTTTAGAGAACTTAGTGGTTTCAAAGGAACTCTTAAAGTTCCAAAGAGTAAAAACAAACAAATAAACAACAACAAAATAAATTCAGCTGCTCCAAAGAGCCATTTTTATATCATTTGACCTGCTGATTTGTCACCTAAATCTTCAAGACAAGACCACTCATCATGCAAGAAGTGTCTCATACCGATGACAGGTGTCTCTCTTTCTCGGTTTTCCATACACAAGAAGGAATGATTTAAAGCCAACTGGGAACTCACTGCCTCACACCCCTCACTATAACTCATAGTTAGGAACACAACGGACTTGCTTTTTTTCCTCGTAACTTTCCAAGAAATTCCACTCTGACTCAAAGATAGAGACTAGATCAGCTGAGTAAGTTTATTTTTTTATTTTTTTTTTATTTTTTATTTATTTATGATAGTCACAGAGAGAGAGAGAGAGGCAGAGACATAGGCAGAGGGAGAAGCAGGCTCCATGCACTGGGAGCCTGACGTGGGATTCGATCCCGGGTCTCCAGGATCACACCCTGGGCCAAAGGCAGGCGCTAAACCGCTGAGCCACCCAGGGATCCCGCTGAGTAAGTTTCTTAGGGCAAATGAGATGCTTGGTTTTTGGCAAAAGAAATTCAGGTTGGGGCTACACATTTTCCCAATGTGGAGCCTCGTTCTAGCAAGCACACCTGAGACCTCAACAAGGAGGTTAATAACTGATTACCCCTCCGTGCCAGTCATCAGTGCTGGCTGCTGAGGCTTTTGTATCCTGCTCCCTCCTGAGCACGTATAGGATTGTACTCCTGGCCCTTTGTGTTTGGGTGAGGTCATATGACCACCTCTGGCCAAGGAGTTATGAGTAGAAGTGGCATAAGCCACATCTGGACTGGGACTTCCATTTGGGGTCAAGACCCTTCCGAGCTCACTCAGCCTTCAGATGGTAAGGGCAGCTCTCGAGATGGAAGCCTTTGTTGTTTGCTTTGTATTACTTGTCACAGCAGCATAGCCTAGTCCTAGCCGAAACGCTGACTCTCATTGGGTTTACCCCTTGTTCGAATGTGCGCTGGCTCTCTTTGTTTCAGTCCTTAAGGAACTAGAAACTCTAAAATAGGGCTTAGTTGGAACAAGAGGCTCTAACATAGAATGAAACTACGTCATTCTGAATGTTGTAATTAGTGGGGCCATCAGTGATTTAATATTTAAACACTGAGTATTATACATGTGTTACACAAGCGATCTTGTCAGTAATTGGTATGGGACTGTGAAGAGGAAGTCAAGGAGATAAAAGGAACCTTCATCTGAAGGTACTCGCAGGGAAATGCTGACACAGGGGCTTCCTGGCAAGTGTTGGCAAGTAGAAGTGGGGAGCATTTAGAAAGTATAAGATCAAGTATTCAGGTTGGTCCTCAAAGATGATTTCTACTCACTCACATTAGGGGGTGAAATGTGAGGGAGAAGGGTAAGGAAAGAATGAGCACCCCAAATGATACTTTATATATCAGGAAGTCTAGGTTCAGGCAGTTGTGAGCACTGAGAAAAAGGAGAAACAACCCATATAATGGGCATATTTTATTCCAAATTACCTTTGACAACCAAACAGGTTGGATCTACAGGATTCCTACTGGGGGCAGAAACTGCTTCTATCTTGTTCACTCTTATAATCTGAGGGGTTAATATAATACCTGGCATATAGGATGAGCTTGATATGGGTTATAAAATTAATAAATACACTACAGAATAAATAGGTGAGTGGGAAAAAAGAAAACATCGAAATACCCTTCACTGCAAGGTGAAAGTCACACCATTCTTTCTTGTTCCAAACTTTGCAGAAAAATCTCCATGACCACATTCTCTACTGGTCGGCGCTCCATGGCACAGCTCCGCCGAACTCCTGAGTTTGTGACAGGCCTGCCCCCCTCAGCACATGGGTCATTTAACATTATAACATCTGTTTGCAACTCAGTGAACTCAGTGCTGTGAGCACCGGTGCCCTCTGACTGCAGAAAGCCACATCTGCCTTTTCCTTCCCATGTATGCTCAACATCAGGAGAGAGAGCCCAGGAGTCAGGTGACGGGGGTTCTAATCCCAGCTCTGTCGCTATACTTTTCCTTTCTTGAGGTCTTTGCAAAGTGAGGAGGCTAGATTAGGTCAGGAATTGTGTATTAAGAACCACCAGAAGCTTTGTGAACGTGTAGATTCCCAAACAGCACTCCCAGAGTTTCTGATCCCTAAGCTCAGAGGAGGGGTCTGGGAACCTGTGATCTAACAAACCTCCCTGGAGATCATGCCATGGCTTCTGAAGCCACACTTTAAGAGAAGATCTCCAAGTTACTTTCCAAGTCTAACATTTCATGGTTCTATCACAACAGCTTTGCAAATACCACATTCTCTTCCAGAGGGTACATTTGGGTGTTAGACACATAAGCTAATGCCTTCTGGTATGTGATTCCTTTGAGGAGCTGAACATCTTACCCCATGTAAGTAATGTGCCCTACTTCCTCGTCAACCCTGCCAGGAAGCCAGTGCATTGGCATTTCCCCGAGACCACCTGCAAGATGAAGCTCTGTTTCTTTTATCTCCTTTTCCTTCTTCTTCACTTCTCCTTACCAGCAGCTTAAAAAGGCTGGCATGAGGATTTTGTTGGGTAAGCCAATTTCTTCCAATTGCTTGGAGATAGAGCCGCAAATTCCTTAGGAGTATTTGTTAAACTCAAAAGCAATATTTCTTGGCTTCTGTTAAGCTCTACACTCAAGCACTTAGGAGTTTACAAGAGAGAAAAACCATAGACACAGCTAAGTGGGCCCTCACTTTGCCCAGGAACACCCAAGGCACATTCAGCACGTGATGAAGCCTTACGAAAAACTGAACAAATCCTAAAGGCATGCCATAAGTGTCCATTTTCAGGGAAGACAGGGGAGGGTTTGTGATAGAAGATGCAATTTCATTCTCGATCCCAACTTTGCATGGCCCTCTTTCCTACTAAGTTTCCCCCCGCAAGGGCCAATTCCAGGGTTGCTCTGCTTCCCAGGCAATCTCAAACCTTTTTGTCATCCCAGGTGTCTTGTTCAGGGAAATCTAGGGTTAACCACGCAGAGAGTCTAGACATCAATCCCAGAATTCCAAATTCCTGCCTGAGGCTCAAGATGGGAAAGTCGGGCATGGTGCCCACCCCATGGCCTGGAGCACAAGTGCTGAGCATCCAAGATATGCAGTGTGAGGTCATGCCCCAGTGACATCCGAAATGGACCCTTCTGGAATTTTTCATGAAATTCATGACCAACTGTCATCAACCACAAAGGGAGAAGAGGTTGAAATCCTAGGGTTTGCAGATGGTTCTTTTCCTGGTGACTCATTGAGAATATCCTCTTTACCTTTTCTAACTTGGTTTCGCTGTCCTCAATTCAAATATTGGTATTTTGCAGCTGCTTTTACTGTAACAATGACTACAGTTCAATTATGTTCTTGCATATGTCAGGTATAGTACAGTCTAATTTAATCTTCATTACACATCGCCATATTGCAATTATACATGCTATCCAAGTGTTAACACATATTTAAACCTGCTATTCCTTTGTCACTGATTTACAAAGGAGGTACCTGAAAAGAAGCAGATGTCATAATTACACGCTTATTCAGCTCATTTTAAACTAAGTCTCAAAGTAAATTGCAGATGAGCCAAGCATGTCTTGAAATTAATGTAGTGATAGGACACTAATGCCACGATTCATTATGGTTTGTCAATGTGCCGTACTTCTGGAATGTGCGATAAAATTATATTAATACTCTGTGCTAATGAGATTAATGAATATGAACATGCAGGAGAAGAATAGGGTCCTTTGTTCAACTATTGAAAAAATAACATATAGGTAATTAAAAAGAATTAATCAAATCATGTACAGCCTCATTTATATTAAATTAATTTGTCTGGTTTCATTTCTAATAATTAATCACTTTTTGCAAATTACAAAGCACTTCAGGCGGATGGAAGCCCTACTGTAGGAGTTGTGATTCAGAATATTTAGAACGATCAAGGTGGTCCCTGTGGGTTCATATTAATTAAGGTTTAACAGTTTGGAAAATTGTAGCAATATTTTATGATTCATGTAATTAAACTCTGTAACAAAATGTCACAACTGCTAGTTACTTCTGCGCCTGTGATTTATATCTTCCTCCTTTTGGAGAGGAAGCGGCAGAAATGAAGTCTTCTGAAACGTGCCGCCGCAGTCGATGGGAAAACAAGCTGGTGGGTTCAGTGCAGAGTGAAGCACTCTGCCTGGGGTACCGAGCACCCTTCCACTCCCAAATTCCACCATGGGGCCATGCAAATCAGGCTGACTCCTATGATCTGACATATGGTAGAAATCTCAAGAGTCTCCTCTGGCATGTTTGCTTGGATTAAAAACGAAAAGGCCAGAGCTGTGAGCCTCCCTCCCTAACTGAAGGGGGTGCATCGCGAGCTCCCACTGCTGGAGGCTCCTGGGTGTCCAGCACCCAAACTCCCAGAAAAGAAGGCAGCTGCGACCTCGTACATCAATTCGTCTGGTTTACATGCCCGGGATCCTGTCTGGAAAGCTCCAGTCCCTCGTGCCCCGGAATAAGGACGGCACCGGGCAGTTCCTCCTGCGAGCTGCGGCCTAGGGACGCCACGGATGGCTCTGGCCGGCTGCTGGGGGAGAGGAGGGCGCCCAGGAGGAGGCCCCGGCCAGGCTGTGGGTCTTGCTGTGGGTCTTGCACCGCGGGTCAGAAGCACCTGGGAACTCTTCCCTGAAACGGATATGTTGGCTCTCTTCCTCCCTGTCTCCTCCACCCTGCTTCCTCCCCTCCTGGTTTGTGCCCCTGGGTGCTGACTCCTGATCATCGGGTCTCTAACCTCGGCCCGGCTGGATTATGGCTGCATTTTGCTCTGCCCGTGGAGGCACAGCTGGAGGTGGGAAGAGGTCAGGTGCTTCTTGCCCTGTCTTCCCTGCCTCAGACTGTGTCTCTCCTCAAGGCCCAGGGGAAGCGACCACAGGCCCCCTGCGGCCCACCCTCCAAGGCCCAGGCCTCCCCCGCTCCAGGGACACCATTCCCTCTTCTTCCTTTGGTTCAGGGGTACCAGGGGCTTCTCACTGTTGCTAGCTCCTGGGCGCCTCACCAACTCTTCCTCCGTAAACACTTCATTCGAGTTCCTTCCTTAAGTATCTGATGGAGAATCCCTGCCTGGGCCTCCCCCAAGAGATTCTGATTTAATGAGCCTGGGCTAAGGCCCCAGCAGCTATAGATTTGTTCATGGCTCGTGATGATTCCATTGCATAAGGTGGAGAACCCCTGCGTGAGGGAGATTCTGGGAAGTGTTGGCATCTCCAAAAACAGTGCTAACAGAATACTTACTCCTGGCCAGGTTCTAAGTGCTTTATATATATATATTTCATCATTCCTGACAACTCTGAGAACCAGATGATATTATTCCCATTTTATAGATCAAATAGCAGAGAGGAGAGAAAGGGTAAGTAATTTGCTAAGGCTGAACGTCTATTAAGTAGTGAAGCGAGGATTCAATTCAGAATTTGGCTCTCTGCCACTACTCTATGCTATACTAATACGAATTTTGACAATTTATTATTATTATTTTTAAAAGATTTTATTTATTTATTTGAGAGAGAGTGAGAATGCGAGCAAGCATGAGTGGAAAGCAGGGCACGGGCTCAACTCCAGGACCCCAAGATCACAACCTGAGCCAAAGTCAGACGCTTAACTGACTGAGCCACCCAGGAGCCCCTGCCAGTTTATTCTAAGAAATGACTTGGAAACGAGGAGAACCTGCTTGTTTACTCAACACTTACATTCACTTCTGTATTCATGCATTTGTTCTGAAACATTTTATTTTATTTTTAAAGATTGTATTTATTTATTTGAGAGAGAGAGAGAGGCAGAGACACAGGCAGAGGAGGACCAGGCTCCACACAGGGAGCCTGACATGGGACTCGATCCCAAGACTCCAGGCCCTGGGCCAAAGGCAGGCACCAAACCACTGAGCCACCCAGGGATCCCTGTTCTGAAACATTTTAATGAGCAACTATATATATATCCCAGGAATGGAAGAGCCTATAGTCTACCCATCAAGGCTGGAGGGGAACAAAAGAGACAGACTTATAAACGGATATAGAAACAAATGTGTAAATAGATAAAACTGAAATATCACATGATTGATTGGGTATACGGAGTTGAGGGACCCCTGGAGAGTAAAAACTGTGTTCCAACTGAGACGTGAAGACCACTTCACAGCCAAGGAGACCACAGCACATAGGATCACTGTTAGAAAGTGTGTCATGGGGCAAGATCCATGAGGACAGGATGGCTTCCATGGCAGACGTGGGGTCTGAAGAGTCATTTATGATTGGGTCATTCATCCCAATCACTTGGATTTTGAATTCTGTCCTGTAAGCACAGAAGAACTGGAATCTCTGCTTTTAAGTGACGGAAAGGGCATGATCATATTGGGGCTTCGGGAGATTGCTTCACCAACATTGTGGAACAGGAATGGGATCGAGTCACATCTAGACTCAGTGACACCCGTTAGGAGAAGGCCGAAATTCAGGTAACAGATGATGGACTCAGAGCAAAAGCCTCCACAGCGTCGAGGAAGAGAGTGGCTGTTCCTAAGGAATTCTGAATCCATTGATTTTTCTCTGGTCCAGTGCATGGTCTGGCTATTAAACATAATGTGTGTGGTCTGGTAATGATGCTGATCTGCCCAGTTTTGCCAGGCCCTTCGGGAAGCTCTGGTCCCTCTCAGCCCACACTCAAATTGGATTAACTTGGAAATGAGAAAGACCATGCCTTTTTATGCCTGTGAGCGGGTGCTAGGAATTTTGGGACTCCCATGGGAAAGAAACATACTCTCCTGATCAGCTGCCATGGTGTTACATGTCTGTAAATAGCACTAATTGGGCACAGTTTATTTTGTTTTGTTTTCTTTATAAAGTGTATGACCCCATTGTTGCGCTCAAGTATGAAAGCCATCCCGGGTTCCTTTGCAGGTAACAAGTTTGTTCTGACTGCACCATGGTGGAAGCAATACTAATGGGATGGGGAGCAAAGGCTGCTCACAGACAAATGATGATAAAGTGAAATCTTTAAGTAATCATCAAAAAAATGAGGCAGAGCCATGTGAGCTGTCTCTCCAAAGTGACAAGGCTAAAGAAGCTGCCAAGCCACCAGCCTGAGGCCCCAAAGCACATTTATGATTTAATTCCCATTTTGACATCAATCAACACATATTAATAACTTCAGCTAGAGAAAGTAATGTCCTGGGTGTGCTTTTACAGTGACATGCCTGCACCTAGGAAGCAAATTTTTGATTGCCAATTAAACCCCAAACAAGCTCAACTGTTTCCACTCATCCCACCATCCCACCCTACGAAGCTACATCATATTTCAAACAGCACTGTGGGGCCCACTGACATAACCTTAGTTTGGCATATTCCCTTAGAAACAGACACCAATTTCATTAACCTAAATCTGGTCTTATGGAATTATAAAATCTGTTAGCTGGAAATGAGGTGGGGGGGTGGCTTACAGATCTGAGTCTGACTCCCTACCTGAAGAATATTCTCTGCTATTCCACCTGGCAAGTGGTGGTTCACTTCAGTAACTCTACAATTGAGGAGCCCCGATAACCCAGACAAACTATGCGGTTTCCAGAGAATCTGTGGGTTTTAAGTCAGAGACCTAGTTCTATCCCTGACAAGTGTATCTATCCATGTCTATATATTCTATTATACATAGTATAATATATTATATATATGCTATAAGTATATATGAATATACAAATGTCTATACATAAAATATTTATATAATATGCAAATCCATATTATAAACAATACATTATATATTATAACTAATATAGAAGTATGTAATAACATATATGTATAATATACATATCTCAACCAAAGCAGCTCTGCCTACCAAAGGACACTTGGTAAAGACTAGCAATATTTTGATGGTCATAACTGGGGATGTTAACGGGTAGAAATCAAGATGTTAAACATCCTAAAATAGCTTCCCACAAGGTTCCCCTAATCTAACCCAAAAGGTCAATAGTGTTGATGTTGAGAAATCATGGTCTATACATACGGAGAAAGATATGCAAACACAAACACATAGACATACCTAGCTCAGAATCAGGCACAGTTCCCTTTACCCTGATTGTTAGAAAATTTATGGTTCCTTTGAGCCAAAATCTGTTTCCCATTTAGTCTTATATATCCCCCTTGGAAAGATATAGATTAAGTTAATTCCACTTCTAATGACAATCCTTCAACTATATAAAATAAATATATAAAGACATCTTTCAAAGTTACAGTCTCCCCAAACCCAACACCCCCAGTTCCTTCTCATGTTCCCCCATATGTCAGGGCTCCCAATACACTCATCATATTTTTGGCGGAAAATCACAAAACTAAAGCCACTTAAGAAGATTAAGGGGCAAATTGGTGGGGAGGAGCAGTAGGATGACAGGGAATTTGTTGGAAAGTTATCAGTTTATCTCAGATCCAAGAGAATCCCCAAAGTACTTGTACTTCGGGAAAGAGAATGCTATTATACTCTAGATGAGGGGTTAGGTTAGTCTTTATTAATCATCAGATCCTCAAGCCCTAACACCATGGCTGGAAAATTATAGGCACTCAATAATTATGTGTTGGAAAGAAGGAGAGAAGGAAGGAAGGAAGGAAGGAAGGAAGGAAGGAAGGAAGGAAGGAAGGAAAGAAGGAAAGGAAGGGGAAGGGAACGGAAGGGAAGGGGAAGGGAAGGGAAGGGAAGGGAAGAGAAGAGAAGGGAAGGGAAGGGAAGGGAAGGGAAGGGAAGGGAAGGGAAGGGAAGGGAAGGGAAGGGAAGGGAAGGGGGGCAGGAAGAAGAAGGAAGAAGAAGCCATAAGAAGGGAATTCTCAGAGAAAGGGAATTAAGAGCAATAGCCAACCTCCAGGAATGTTCTTTGTCCGTTTTAGGAGCTACAGCTCTATGAAAACAAGGAAACTGTCAGCAAAAATAAGCATCGGCTCATGTGTGAAGCACTGACTCCTACCCTTTAAAGACCTCCTAGCTTTGATTCTTTGACTTCTGTTTGCGATGCTAAATTTCTTGCTGCCTCTTTAAGCTTACAACATGTTTTGGGGCTTTGCAACATGCAAGTCTGTTATTAGAGATTCTGTTGAATTATTCAGGGCTAAATCAAGATGCGAAGACACCTTTTTTTGAGACAGAAAATTGGCAAACACTCTCTAAGATGCCTTACAGCCAAAAAAAAAAAAAAAAAGCCCACAAATTCTTCTGCAGCTGTTGTATGTACTATAAAATTGATAATGATTAAAAAAAAATTGTTACCTGCATAGGAATGGCATGTGCTTCTCGGGAAATGCTTTTGTCTCCAGTGACAGTATCAGCTTTTGACAGACCCACAAGAGATGTACCTAAACTGAAACCCAAGGGGTTAATTCTATCCCCTTGAAGCTTCTGAAACACAAATGGGCTAATGTGCCATCAATATTAGAAATCAACATTAAGTGGAAAGATTTCCCTCTCTTTGACTTTCATTATAGGCCCAGGAATATTGAAAACCGCAATGACTCTGGGGATTGTGTCAAAACACACTTGATACACATCAAAAGGAATTGCCTCAGCAAGGCTGAAAGAATCAATTGTCTCTCCTTCCAAAATGCTGACCCAAAAGCTGAGGGCATCTGCAAAGTGCAGTGAAGTTTCCTAGAAAGCTTCTGAGTGCAGTCCAGGTGTGGCACAATACAACAATTCTCTGGGAAAAAAAAAAAAAGCATCTTGGCTATGTTTGGCAGCCAAGGTGTGTTCCACATATCAATAAATTAAGAGAGAAGGTAGAAGAAGGAAGTCGAGCAGAGCCAGCCATACCTAAGGGCTACTGATGACCAAGGGCATGGCCCATGGGATGACACGAGTATATGGATCTCGGGCATTTAAGCCGAGGGGCTGATTTCCAAATGCTAATTTGGTGTCTAGAAGGCATCAAAGTGAGTATGTCTCTGGAATGTTATCAATGCAATTGACCTTCAATCAAAAGTAGACAGAGGGACCCTCTCCTACTTTCCCAATGAACCCTCCTTTGGACCAAACTCATTCAAGGAACTTTCTCTCTAGCTTTCCATCCCACAGTCCCCCTCTCTCTATTCTCCCCCATCCACAACAGTACATGATTTTGAATTATGTGCTTAAGTAGGGAAAATGAAGTATCGTGCCAACAGCTCAGCAACCCACTGATGCCCAACAGCAATGTGAACATTTGTCCATTTCCCTTGCTGCTAAGCTGGAATGGGGGCCTCAACTAAAGTCTTCAATAGACAATTGAGGTCTTTCTTGAGAGCCGTTAAATGGTATTTCTGAAGCTGTGAAAGATAATCTGCTGCTGTGGTCATGATTACCTCAATCGCCTCCAAGCACGCATATACACCCAAACAGGCACACATGCACACATACTGTCTCCAAACGTGTAACGTGTCTGATAGCCAAAAGACACAGTCAAGGCAGCAGTCCTGTGGACTATTGAGATTGAGTCCATGACTAAGTCTTGAACTGCATGAGGAAAGAAACCTTTCATAATGAGAAGTTTCCAGAATTGGTCAAGATCTGCAGCATCCACCGCTCTCCCCCACCCACCTCACTGACTGCACTGGTTTCCCAGAGTTGGTTAACAACTCAATAATCATAAATCATTTTTTAGAGATTTGATTGATTGATTGATTGATTAAGAGAGTATGCAAGTGTAGGGGGAGGGGCAGAGGGAGAGAAAATTTCAAGCAGACTCCCCGCTGAGATCACAGCCCCATCCTGGGCTCCATCTCACAACCCTGAGATCATGATGAGCCCAAAACCAAGACTCAGAGACTTAACCAACTGAGCCACCCAGGTGTCCCAATCATAAATCATTTTTAAAACAATGCTGGAGCTGGACGGTTAGTGAAGAGCCTCCTTTAATCATGGGGAACACTGCTAAGTATTGAGGTATGGAGAGTGAGGCAATGCCTCAATAATTTGAGTTATGTTCATTTTCTTTTTTAGACTCTGCAAGTAATTCTTGAGCACTAAATGTTAATCCATAGCTCTGCTATACTAATAATAATTTTGTCCATGACTATTTCCTTGGGCTGCATATAAGAGAAAAGCCTACTGTGTTAGCTTTAAACAATAAGAAGTTTTGATGTTTAGGCAATAGGAAGTTCAGAGGCAGGCAGTCCGGAGCTGGTACCAAGAATCAGCGATGTTATCAGGCTATTTGCACCTTCTTGCTCTCATTTTTAGCACATAGCTTTTAACCTCAGGCTCCCAATAGAGCTGCTGCGCTTCTAGGAGTCATATCAGCATTTTGGGTGGAAAGAAAATGGAAGGGCCAAGAGTCAGAAGCAAAGGGGGCTTGCCTTTTCACTTGGGAATGGATGCTAGCTCCAAGAACCTCTACCTGTGTCTAGTTGGCCAGAACTTTGTTACACGGACTCCTCCAGCCACAAGGGAATCAGGAGAAGTGACTTTTTAAAAATCTGGGAGATTGCCAGTCTGAACAGAATTATCTAATAATGAGAAAGAAGTGGAGGTGAATATTGGGTAACTAGCATTAGCTACAATATTTTATTTTAATGACCTGCTTCCTCATTAATATTCCCTAATAGAAGCTCTATGAGGGACAGGACAGCACCTATGCCTGTCACGGTGTATAGCATAAGTCATATTGAAAGAAGGAAGGACAAGAAGAAAGGAAGGAAAAAAAAGAGAGAGAAGAAGGGAGGAAAAGAGGAAGGAGAAAAAGGGGGAAGGAAGTTAGGAGAGGGACAGTAAAGAAAAAGTAGAAGTTAATGCATATGGGGGATGAAAGATTAAATCGAGTGGGCAAACTATAGGCCAAATCCTGCCCATCATCACCTGATTTTGTAAATAAAGTTTTATTGCAACACAGCCATGCCCATTCATTAGGTATGGCTTACGGCTGTTTCCCCCCTAACAGCACAGTGAGTAGTTGTGACAGAGACTCTGTGGCCTGTGAAACCTGAAATATTTACCATCTGGCCCTTTACAGAAAAACTGTGCAGACCCTTGGGCTCAAGTGACTGATGATTTCTTTGGTTCCTCAGGAGACAGGTCTTACAAAACATTATTCGAAAGTGAAGCAATAACATGACAGTGGGGGTGCTGAGGGTCGAGTCCACTTGAACTCACCCTGCACACTCCCTCACTCCCAAATTGTACTCTCCTTCCCCCCCAGTGAAGGGGTACGCCTGCTTGACCGCCTCCCTGTCGGGGCCCCATCGTGCCCGCCACCAGGCTAAGTGACCCCGAGGCAGGCAGAGGGCCAAGAACATTGACCTCGTGCTTTCAGGATTGTCTGATTTAAGGTGGTCATCTCTGGTGCTCTAAGAAACCTCCTCCCTCTCCACCCCCTTGTCTTACCATTTTGGCCCAGGAAATAAGGTGGCTAAATGTCGCTGTGCTTGTCACGGGGCTGGGTGAATGACTGACTACATAAACAAGCCTTATGAAGGCAGCAGGACGGTGGGAGTGGATATGGGGATGTACTTGGAGCCACGGGCTCTGCCCTTCCTGCTTGTCCTGCTGGGGAGGTTGAAATGGGGTCTGAGCACAGCAGCGGGTCCTGCTGCCTTGGGTTTTCTGGTCCCTCTTCTGGGAGGCCTGGAGGTCTCACAGCTTACGGGCCCCCAGGGAACTTCTGGAAGGGAGGCGGGGTTGCCAACGCCCAGTCTTTCTAACTGTGCCCAGTCCAGGCCCTTTCCCAGTCCAGGCCCTACCCCGGGCACCCCTCACACCTGGGTTTATAGGACAGTCACTCTGCCCGGGGGGAATGCTCCCACACACTCAGTCCCAGCCTCACCCCTTCTCTTTCCTTGCAGGTCCTCAAAACCAGGGGCCCCATATTTATTTCCCTTCCCATTTTCTTTAAACTGGGACAATTTTTCAATTTAGAAATGGATGCTAATAAGAAGAAACATGGGCATCGCCCCCAAGCAAATCTGAAAGCCTGCCTTCCCCACGTTCCATGTCGACAAACCCCCAATACCCCTCCCCAAAGGGCAAAGGCCACCCTGAGCAAAATGCCAAACCAGCTTCTACAAATAAACTTGTGGCCAAACTGCAGCCATAAAACTTTGAAAACGACTCTGATTGAGACATTTGGACTAATTACCAGGGAGCAGCGGCTACGAGCCCTTCCCTAATGCTGTTTATTACATTCCCTCGTTATGGGGACTCCCTGGGGTTGGTTTCTGAAATAAAGATTTAATTTGAGGGTAAATCAGAACAACAAAAAATGTAGCTCGTTGTAAACAATAGTATCCCCAGCCCAGCTGAGCCCATCAATATAAAAACAGAAGTCCTCCTCATCCTCTCCATTCTGTAAACATGTTAAATGCTATTTATTGTGACTACATGTGTGTGGCCCGGCATGAGTGAAATTCGGAGCGTTTTCGTGACCGAGAGACATAAACATCAAATACTGCTCCCATCATTCTCCCAGTTGTAAAGTTATAAAATCTAAATATTAATTTTAATAGAAAGGTTAGGAAATTAGAAACTGCAGTACCCACTGAAATCATCGGAATAACATACAGCCCACAGAGGGAGCACCAGCATTCCAAGGAGATTAAAGAGGCAGGTGGGGTCCAGACGTGGTCCATGAAATATGACATGTGTCATAAACACAGGCTTAGGCCCATGGCTCCCTACCAACCCTGAGTCCTACCCGGCCAATGTTTTTTTTTGTTTTTTTTTTTGTTTTTTTTTTTTTAACTCAAGACAGGATGTACACAGATGCAAAGAGCAAGAGACGAGAAACAGTTAATCTGTGGCCCATAAGAAAGTCCATTTGACCATCTTTGACTTGAAGTCTGGGAAAGGGACAGTTTGTCATTAGCCTGACACCCGTGATCCCCAAGCTTGGGTTAAGGCGGGTTAAGGGACAGGCGGGTTAAGGCAGTCCTGCTGGAGGAACGTTGTGATCTTTGGGCTGCTCAAGCGGAGACAGTCTTAATTCTAGATGAAACCAGGAAGCACACATCACAGGCTTTCACCTCTAGAGACTGAGTCAGATGGTCCTTCCATGCAGGAGTAAGGACTTCTTCCTCCACTTGTGCTCTTCACCTCTGACTGCAAAGGGCACAGGCTTTGGAAACCACGCACCTGAGGGGCACTGCCATGGTGAAGCAAACAGACTGGCACTAGGTTGGAGTCAGAAGTCATTGGTTCTAACCCTCACCATGTAGCCAACTTCTAGCTGGACTTTCAGGAAGTTGCTTTACAACTTGTTATACATTCCACACCTGCCTTATCTACCTCCTTAGCTTGCATGTCCTAGACTTAAAGACTATGCGTGCCCTGATCACAGGTTAGAACAATGGCTCTCAACTGGAGCTAATTCTGTCCTCCCACCCCACCAGGGGACATTTTCCAATGTCTAGAGACATTTTTGGTGTCACAAGTTTGGGCAAGCTACTGGCATTTAATGGGTAGAGACCAAGGATGCTGCTGAATGTTCTACAGTGCACAGAATAGGCCCTCACAATAAAGTTATTCAGCCCAAAATGTCAATAATACCAACACTAGTTGGTTTTGTATCCATTTCTCTCGAGCTAAAGTCACTTCAAAACCTGATAATTTGGAAAAGCATAAACCTTTTAAGACCTTATGATATTTGTACTCAAAACATAAGCCAAACTGGTTAGAACACCAGCTCATGAAAAACAGAACCAATAATCTGGTTTTTAGACTTTACAGATCTTCAAAGTTCTCCAAAGGTATGCCCAGAGAACTAACCCAGGGTTCCCCAAAGGGTCTCTCCAGAGTAGGGACCTTACTTGTGTTTGCTGAATTGCACATCATCTTGCTACTGTGGCAAGACCAAGCACCTTGCCTGCTATGAGAGGCCTGTTCATTTTCTGTGTAAAACAAAATTAATGTGGGCAGAATGCAAGGAGAGGGGACCTTGCACAGAGTTGGTGGTTGAAAAATATTTCCCGTGGGAATGAATGAATGGATAGAAAACTGAATGAAGTGTCATCTAGTCAAGACTCTTATTTTCTCTCTGAGCTTCCATTTGCCCACCTATAATGGGGGGATGATGCTAACACCTGTTCCATAGATCCCATGGGATTCTTGTGAGGGACAAATTATATAATTCCTAGAGTGCCATTTTGAGGAATGGGTTTGGAAACAGTGATCCTTGAAATAGAAAAGACTCCATTTTTACTGCCACTCAGCTGCTGTCTCCCATGGTCAAACCCACACCAAACCAACTTGCATCTCCATGAAGTCAGGAAGAAACAACTCTGTGTACTTCAGTAGAATCTCAATCCCAAGTTACAATAGGAGTCCCTGACTTTGGGGAAAGGAGGTAGGATGGGGTTTCTCAAGCTCTGAATCCCCACACATCCTGCTTTTACCAGATGCCACATCTGCAGGATAAAGTTCTCTGACATCTCATGCTGCCTGTAACCAAATGAGTTTTCTCCTGATAAATACCGAACAGAAAAGGAAGTTGGGTAGCCTCATACACAATCCCTGCATAAGTTTAGAAGGGGTTCATGAAAATCTCACAAGCTCCCAGATGACTGGGACCCTCATTAGCTCTCACTCTATCTCACTCCAATGCCACCACTACCACTCCTAGCATTTATCTAAAGATTTCCATGGAAGAATAGTTCCATGAGATAATGCTTGGTATGCTGACATAAATTCTATGGTCACACAAACCTGGGAAAATGTTACACTAAGCAAAGTTGTGTTGTTGTTTTTTTTTAACTTGTAGGAATTTTTCACAGCCTTTGATGTACATTGGGAATTTCCATTGGCTATAGTGTATATTTACAAATCCACTTGAAGATTGCATCTTTTATTCTTTATTTACCTAGAAAATATTATGTTTCAAAAAAGTAGCTTGGGAAGATCTGGGCAATCATTCCCATCTTGACAAGTGACTGCCCTATCTAGCTTTTAAAGGGACCAGTCCATATACTTGGAGAAGGTCTCCCATGCATAGTCTACTTTTAATCTCAGAACCAAGTTCTCAGGTCTAATGTCTCAGTTTATAGATGTTCATTGGGAAAGTTCAACCCCTCCTGGGAAATCTACTTCAGATGAAGCTGAATGGACACTCTTTATTGACTACACATTGCCTACCTCAACAGCATCCACCCTAAGGAACTTAGAATTTATATATATGCCAAGCTGGCAGCTAACCCAACAAGATAGCAGCTATGAGAGCATTCAACTTGAGTGTCACTGCCTGAGAATGGCTCAACAGCTCAGAGGAGGGAAGAGAGAGCTAGAATTGGGTATATCAGGTAAGGAAGCTGGAAGGAATTGGAAACTAAAGTGGACCTTGACTATTCTGGAGAAGCGGAAAGGACCTGGCCCCATAGTTTTAAGCATAAAAAGAAAAAAACCTACGTTAGCAGTGTCTAAGGTCCGTTTCCCTGAAAGGAGAGCATGAGATACAGATTTGGATGCATTATGGGATTGCCTTCCTCCTTCAAGGCAAGGGATAAAGCCTTTTGAACCCCACAGCAGTCAATTATTGGTTATAGATACCCCTTGACATCAGGGGCTAACCTCATGAGCGAGGCAGCGAGGCAGCAGAGAATGATGCCCTGGCCTGGTAAAGGGCGTTGGGACGGGAACACCCACTAGCACCTATTATGAGCAACAAAGACAAAAATGTAGGAGTGAACATAAGATTTTCATGGAACAATAAGAACACAGTCTGAGGATAGGAAAAGATTTGAAATGTAGTATCACATCAGGCATATATAAGTTGAATAGAAGGATACAGAAACCTTTTTTTTGGGAGCCAGCATACACCCTAAGGTAGATCCCCCCCACTTTCCGATATAATATATTTTGAATGTGACCCACTCTGTGGTTTGATTGCTTTTCCCCTGTATCTGATTTTATTGCTGCCATCCATCTATATTCTACAACCACCACTCACAGAACCTTTCCAGAGTGCTGAGGCTTCAAATAAAAAGCTACACATACAATTTGCTTTTTTCTTTCTTGCATGATCTTGGCATTTGGTATGATTTTCCCCTAAAATTCTTCTTTTAGATAAACTAAACAATAGTTCCTCGGGGATACAGAGAATAAGACAGATATGGGATATGATAATGTCTAATATTTGCAGGCTGCAAGAGGAAATGAGTCATTTGAATAACATAAGCAATGATAACTCAGCTGAATATGACTAAGATGTTAAAAATAAGGTGTGTTTACAAGTGAATAAACTTCCTGATCATAATGCTAGTCTCCAGAGAGATGGAAAGGGAACAGCCAAAGGTCCTTGGCATCCCATAAATTTCATCCTATTTTCCACTGGCCAAATGTGGTCATAGTGGGTTGCTCCCAGTGGCCTCTCATTGCCTGTTGGTATAAAATTGAATGATATGCCCACTAGGGTGGAAAGTTCTTGACAGTCGACATGACAGCCCCATCTTTGGGGCCCTTTGCCTTTCTTTTCCTGAAGATTCATGAAGTAAAGCATTGGAGCTATCTTTTCCTGAGAAACAAATCCCTATATATATTCATTACTATTTCATTCTCGTTTTCTGGTCCTTCCCTCAGTTATCTTATTAAATCTCAGGACCCTGACAGTAATTCATCACTCATCAGATCCTTGACTAACCTGTAAAACTATTTTGAACTGGGTTGTGAATGTCTTACAGTGGTTAAACATTTCTCCTACTCAGATGACACTAACAACTTATCAGGGGCTTTCTCTTCTTGAATCCCACTGCTGTGGATTATAGGAGTAATGACATAGAAGAAATATACTTGGTAAGAGACTTATGTCCATTCAACACTTAGATAACTTTCTTAATACTGTCTCTTGTCCTTCAGTGTGCAGTCTCAAGAGGTTGGCAAGATGAAAAACTACTTTTCCAAAACCACCTTGCAGTCAGAGCACTCAGTGATTTGAGTTCTGTGGACAAAATAGATCCTCTGAGATGTGGAAAGGAGCAAGTAGACAGAGCCATCTTTCCTTGGCAAGGCTGGTGGATGAGCAACCTACAATGGCATGAGTGTCTGTAGTTGCCCCATTATGGTTCCACTGCCTGGGAACTGTGTTTGTAGATGTGAGACATCTGTGGAGAAGTGAGGATAGAAACAGTTTTCCATCCGTTGATCCTGGAGTAAAAACCCAACTTCATTTTCTGCATGTACATTATAGCTCAATAAAACAAAGTTAGAAAAAAATCTAATATTAATCCCTGACTTCTGATCCACCCAAGTTTTAAAATAATTGTGAAGTACTTAGGTACTACGTCCCTTTATTAAATACCTCTCTGTTTGTAATAGCTCGAGGGCTTTCTATTTCTTGCACATATCCTTCACCAGTATAATAGCTTTCTTCTTCATTTTAAGACCATACACAGGGGATAGATCTGTTTGTTTAAGAAGTTGTCCAACAAGGAGTGGACCATGCTTATGGCTAGTGAGCTTGCTATCACAGAAAGTAGTTCAAGAAGAGATCAGACAAGCCATATAAAAGGGATGGTATGATGGGAATTTGACTACTAGGCAGTAGCTTAGGCTCTTTAATTTCTAATGTGCTGTCTAACTCTGAGATTCTCTGATTTGGGCACAACTGATTTCCTTTGAAAGTAACTTCTGGAGACTGTTGCAAGAGACAGCCCCTCAAAAGAACTCCTAGGATGTAACAACCATGTTTAGGCTTTATAAGCCTTCTGCTGGCTCTGAATTTGAGCAGAATATGGGAGAAGGTAAGAACCCCACCACCACCACCACTAATTAGGCCTGCCAATCAATAGACAGAAACTAAAAGAAACTCTCGCAGAACAAAGGCAACACAATGGGATTGAAGAACCCAAGGATAGGAAGATTTTTTTTTTTATTCTGACTTTTGCATCTTTTCACTGTTTCAAAAATCCAAGGACTATTTCCGCCAGAAAAGTGCCTTCTCTTTACTTCCATGAATATCTCTAATTGAAAAAAATGGGACTTGTGGATCTCCTTCAACAGCTCTAATGAATGACTCTCCTTTGATTTCTATTCATACATGATAACTTCTCGAGACTACCTGAATATAAAAGGGGAAGGAAAACTAGAAAAAATATGTTGACCCAACCAGGAGTCACAGGTAAAGAAAAGATAGGATACTCTATGATAGGAACAGTTCATGCCTCCCATTTGCTCAGAGGATCATAGTGCTAGGCACTGAAAGAAGAAAGAGAACCCCAGTAGGCAGAACCACAGTTGATAAAAATCTGCTGGGTTATAAGCCCAGGAACCTATTGTCCAGCTCTAGACCCAGAAAAGAATTTTAAAAACACTCATATGAGAAGAAAGCAGAGCCAAGGAGAAAGTCCATACACTTTGCTTGTTGCCATAGTCTGGATTCTGGTAGACTTCTTCTCAGTTGAAAAAATACATATATATTTTTTGCATTCACTATATGTCAGGCACTGCACTAAGTGCATTCCATGTATTATCTCATTTATTAGTTATATAGTTCCATTATGTGTACAAATTTTCCTATCATACAAATGATGAATCTTAAACCAAAAGGGTAAAATTAACTAGACCAAAGATACACAGAGAATTTACTGAGAGAGCTAGGATTTGGATGCAGACCATCCAACATCTGCGCCTGTACTTTTAAGAACTCTGCTCTACAGCCTCATTTGTGATGGAGTCCACAAGAAAATTAAAAACCTGTGAAATAATAAAGAGGAAATAAAGCTCTGTCATTCTGAAGACCTAAAGGAAAAACAGAATTTTGAAAATTATTTATTATAAAAACCCTATAACCTTTTAAAACCATTTTTTTTTATTTAGAAGGAGACCATAAGCCATAGCTTGTTTGAAGCTAGAGTAGAAAGTCATAAAGACCAGAGTAGATTAGGGTGAAAGGAAAAATTAAAAATAGAGCATCATAAGTTCTCACAAGGGGTAGTGAAAGCAGAACTGGGGCAGCATGAAATATGTCAGTGAGTGGAGGATGGAAATGAGAAGCTCCTCTAAAAATGTAAAAGAAAATAACACAAGTGTAAAAATAATATTCAAGATAATAGCCATGGAAGATAAAGAATAGGAACACAAATTTTAAAATATTACAAATACAAATCTTCTAAAGGAAAAAATCAAAACAATTGGAACTGTAACAAATACTTATAGACATCAAGCCTCTCTGAGCTGACAAAATGCATGCATATCAGAATGGCTCTCCACAGTCCCAGCAAAAATCAATGGGAAAGACCAATGCTAAATCTTACCTTGGAAACATTTCAAAATTCTAAGTACAAAGAAAAATACTGTAAGTGTCCAAGCAGAAAACTCATGCTTTCTTCAGAGAAACCAAATCAGGCTGCTCTTAAGCTTCTCTGAAACTTTGGAAGTTCAAAAACAATATCACCAAATCTGCAGACATCAGAAAGAAAAAAGTGATAATAACCTAATATTTTTCTACCCACCCGAGTTATCATGCTTAAGAAAAGACAGGAGAAGGGTATTCTCAGAAATGAGAGAGTTCAGAAAACAAGCCTCTTGTGTGCTTTTCCTAAACAGATTGGGGATATACCACAGGCAGCCAAGGAACATATTGAAATGAAGATTGACAAAATCTCAATGAAGTGGAAAGGGACCAGCAGACTTCTAGGTGGGACAGCAACATGCATAACATGCAAACTTCTAGATTTCTGCAGATAATCATCACCTCCACACATCAGACTTAGTTAAGTCCATCACACTAATGAGCTAACAAGTACATAGAGGTCTTAGTAACTCCTCTCACAGCACCATATGGATAAACCTAAAATGAAATTCTTTTTTGTAACAGCTTTATTTTAATTCACATACCACACAATTCACCCACTTAAATGTGCAATTCAGTGGTTTTCAGTTGCCACAGTCAATTTTTGGAAATGTTCATCTCCCTAAAAACAAACTCTGTATCCTTTAGCCATCACTCCTATATTCTCCATCCCCACCTCCAGCCCTAGACTACCATTAATCTCCTTTCTGTCTCTATAGATTATCCTACTCTGGATTTTCATATGAATGGAATCATAATATATGGCCTTTTATGCTTGGCTTCTTTCATTTAGCATGTTTTCAAGGTTATCCATGTTGTAGCATGTCCCACAATATTTCATTTTTTTTGTGGCTGACTATATTCCATTGTACGGATATTCCACATTTGTTTATCCACCCACCAGTTGGTGGGCATTGGGTTGTTTCTACCTAAAATGAAACTAGTTCTTAAGCAAGTGTTACCATTTACCATGGAAACAACTCTACTTGAATTCAATAAATCCCTTTGATAGACATTGTCTCTTAGTCAAAGTTAATTATACATGTAAATTAAATACTTCAAAAGTAGAAAAAGATACCAAAAAACACTGTGGACATTTGGGAATGAAAGGTGACATATCTTTCCAATTTTATGTATTTTCAACATTTAAAAAAGGAGATACTCTACAGTTTACATTTTTTTAAGACTTTATATATTCATGAGAGACACAGAGAGAGAGGCAGAGACATAGGCAGAGGGAGATGCAGGCTCCCTGCAAGGATCCTGATGGGGAACTCGATCCCAGGACTCCGGATCACACCATGAGCTGAAGGCAGACGCCCAAACGCTGAGCCACCCAGGTGTCCCAACATTATAGTTTACATGGAGAGTGAAAGACACATTCTCTTATATATATTCAGCCTTACTATAATATTTGCTCTGAAAACACAAGCTTTTTCCAAAATGAGTGATCTATTAGGAAACAATTTGAACATCATGTAAACTTTGCTTACGCACAATTTTTTATGCAAAAAAATGGTAGGTGAACACATAAAACTGCACCCCACTGATAGGAGACTTTTAGAAATATACAAACACACATATTTACACACCTCAGATATCTACCAGCTACCTTGATGTGATCTGTGTTAGGAGCCACACCCATCCACATCTCATCATTGAAGTTTCTGTCAGATTTCATATGATCCTCTTTCTACTAATTCGCAGAAACTTACAATCTACAGTCCTTCTAACATCCATTTCCACAGACAAACTCCAAGTCTTTTTCAAAGCAAAGTGCCATACTTGTAGTTTTTTATGTAGTTCTTAACCCTTTAACATGTGTAACATTTGTGCTACTATTTTTTAATTATACTTTTTAAAAAAACATATTATTGATATTTTTTGAGTCTTATACCCCAATCCCCATTTTTCCCATAAGACCTGTGGTTTTTATTGCATTTTTTCACAGTGTGGTGATTTTTAGGAATGCATATGTGGAATAATTTCATATAAGACCTCTGAGAGGTGACATAAGCAACCTGTACCTCAGGGAGGCAACTGGCAGTTAACAATGTGAGGTTTGAAACTTAAACTTTCGCCATATTTTCTTTTGTAATGTGTTTTCAAAAAGAAATAGCTTTGAGAAATAAGGTTAACGTCAACCAAGCCTTGTGACAAAAGAACCCAGATTTAAAACTTTCTGTTTTCGTGGAAACATGGCTCTGATGAACCTGTAGGATACAGCTGGACAGGGAACTAGAAGAGATACACAATTCTGTTATGACTGCAATTCACACTGCTCTCAGTCAAGGGTCCTTCCAGCAAGGTAAGATTATACCCAGGTCTCAGTAGGATGCTTGGCACACAGAAAATGCTCGATAAAAGTTGAATGTGTGAACAAAAAAATGGAACATATAAAGAGATGGGAGAGTGGATTATATTTGGGGAAGAAAGCTCTTTACAGAGATCTCCAAATCCAAACCTTAGGTCTGAGTCCAAACTTAGGTGAACACCAGCACTTCAGTCCTGCACAAGCCAAAGGTATAGGTGAGGACTCAGCAGGAGTCTCCAGGAAACCCTGGCTGTCTTTTCTCTCACTGTGTACCAAGGCCTTCTAATTATTGTTGCTATCTCCCGTGCTGTAAAATATTTTATCGGTTGCACCACTTTGCAGCATTTTGTCTAAAGCTCTTAACTGTCATAAATGCATCCAACTGTCTGCCAATGTGGAATAATAAATAATTATTATGGGAGTGACTGATTTACTTAGAAAAAACATGAAAGGCCTCTAAACCTGGAGTTTCCTGCCCCACATAATGTGCGTGAAAGAAATGAGCATCAGTAATCACTGTCAACAGTCTCTTGTAACTAAGAATTGAACCATTTATCTGTCCAGCATGTGTAAATTATCATCATCGTCTCTTCCACAGGAAGGCCTAACGGCAATTTATGTTATAAAAATAATAAGATATGAGGGTTTAATAGAAATCACTTCTTGTTGCTCTACCTGGGAATACCGGGCTTTGGCACCAGCAAGCATCTCTGGCCCTACAAATTCAGGCATACCATCCAGCTGTTTATAGTTGGCTTCCTTATTTGTATATATGTTTTTACCTCCTTTAACCAAACGAAGAGAGAAAGCTTGCCTATTATATTTATGAGCCGACCTTTCCCTATCCACTTCAAGGATACTTTCTTTTGTGACCAACAAAGATAATGCCAGGGAGCAAATGAGTTCTAAGCACTGAATAATTGTAAATGTTCTGACATCCTCTGAAAATATTATCAGGGCTCTAAGTTGCTACATATCCATCATGTCTTGGCCAGGATAGTTTTTGTTTTTTTTTGTATTTTTTTTTTCCAAATGAGGCTGATTTTAACTTTAACAGTCCTTGGAATGTGCCAACTTTCTTAGTTATCTTGACCTTGAAGATGTGTGGACTCCTTTGGATACCCCAGAGAAAAGGCTTTGGGAAGGAGACATTTATATGTTTGCAAGTACATAAGTATGCTCCATGAATGATTCTTTTTACCGTTTGGGGTGAGTCTTCAAGGATTAACACCCTGAAGGCACAGTGTCCCTACCATGCAGGGAGAAAACATACTGTTTATTGCTTAATGGAAGAGATTTTTCACTTTCTAACCTAGGTAGATACCACAGGTAAGCTCAGCCATGTCCATTAGAGACCAAGGTGGTGGTGGGTACTGAAGATGGAGAATATAATTTGGGGAATTGGAAACCTGGTGTGCTTACTGGAAGAATGAAAAACCACACTCAAACTATTCTTCTCCTGGTCAGTTCTGAGCTGTTAAGTGAAAAAAAAAAAGAAAGAAAGAAGAAAGAAAGAAAGAAAGAAAGAAAGAAAGAAAGAAAGAAAGAAAGAAGAAAGAAAGAAAGAAAGAAAGAAAGAAAGAAAGAAAGAAAGAAAGAAAGAAAGAAAGAAAGATCCTCTTATCCTCTTATCTCAGGAAATTCAAAGATGTCCTGGATATGGTCCCTACCCATAAGAAACTCAGTCCAGTGAGTGATGTGGGAATGTATACAGATTGTTATTTCTTCTAGGGCACTAATTCTACTTTTAAGATTTTCCCCACTAAGTTAAATTGGCACATATATCCCAAGAATGGTTGCAAAGATAATCTTTGTGGCATTGTTTATTGGCCATATGGCAAAACAACCTAATAGTCCTTTATCACAGATTGGCAAATGTACTATACACTTAGAATACTATGTTGCACTTAAAAAGAAGGAACATGGGATCCCTGGGTGGCGCAGTGGTTTGGCGCCTGCCTTTGGCCCAGGGCGCGATCCTGGAGACCCGGAGATCGAATCCCACATCGGGCTCCCAGTGCATGGAGCCTGCTTCTCCCTCTGCCTGTGTCTCTGCCTCTCTCTCTCTCACTGTGTGCCTATCATAAATAAATAAAAATTAAAAAAAAAAAGAAGGAACATATCTGTACATCCAGATGCACAACTCTCTCTCTCCCAAAAACGTCATGTTCTCTGTGAGAACTTTCCTGACTGCTCAATTTTAGATTTCAACTCTATTTCTCAATATTTACTAACTTCTGACTCCACGTTATTTTCCACAGTAACACTCAGCACCCTCTATCAGAATACATATTATGCTAACATAATTCTTTAAATACATATAAACGCGTATGGAGACATATAAATATATACAGTTGATCCTTGAACAGTGCGGAAGCTGGGGGACACAACCCCTCACACAGTCAACAATCTGTGTATAATTTTTGCTCCCCCAAACCTTAACGACAATAGTAATAGCCTACTGTTGACCAGAAGCCTTTCTGATAACATAAACCATCAATTAACATATATTTTGTATGTTTATACATATTGTATATGTCATTTTTACAATAAAGGCCAGAGAAAAGAAAATGATAGTAAGAAAATCCTGAGGAAGAGAAAATACATTTACAGCACTGTGCTATATTTGTGGAAAATTAGCAAGGCGAGAAAATATGTGCTGCTTCCTCATTTATGTACAAGGGTTGTAGATGTATGTGCTAACCAAGGGCCTCTAGAAGGATAATCAAGAGACTGGGAAAAGTGGTCTCCTCTAGGGACAAGTACCAGGGTATGTGAGTTTAAGAGTGAGAAGGACACTTAGGTTTTATTGCTTATCTTCTCAGAAACTCTGACTTTTTTTTTTTTGACTATGTGCATATTTGCTTTTTAAAATTATTTTTTAGAAATCATGAGTAAAGCTGAGGTCTGGCATGGTTGTGTACTGAACATATACAAGAGTGTTGCCTGAATTATTCATTTACAGTTTCAAATCCAGATGCCTACAGGGGCCAAGGTGGTGATAACCGGCATAGAGAGTGCAGGGATAAGAAAAATACCTGGTAACATCAAATACATGCCTGAAATTACATGCTTTCTTCCATTTTCCTTGAAATACACATCATTTTTTTGTCTATCTTTTGCTTTCCACGTTTTCAGACACATCATCATAAATATTTCTTTGCTCTAAACACACACACACACACACACCAAAAGTGCACATGCTGTGGTGGTAAGTAAGTCTTCTTTTTTAAAAAGATTTTAATTATTTATAAAATAATAAAAATCTTGAGGGACACACAGAGAGAGAGAGAGAGGCAGAGACAGAGGGAGAAGCAGGCTCCCTGCGGGCGGCCTGATGTGGGACTCTATCCTAGCACCCAGGATCATGCCCTGAGCCAAAAGCAGATCCTCAACTGCTGAGCCACCCAGGTGCCCCAGTAAATAGGTCTTGACTCTGGCCTCTACTGTGGTTTACAAAAGACACCTGCCAGTCTACTAGAGGATGGCTTCTCTTCAACTCTAGTTGGTGACTAGGCAGGATTTCTGACTCAGTGCTGCCAGATCTTCTGAATTTTAGGAGAAATTAAAAATTCAAAGTGTTCATTTAAAATCTGCTACAGAATCAAGTCAAGTGGAGTTTATTCCAGGATTGCAGGCCTGATTCAACCCTCAAAAAATCAATCACTGCAATTCATCACACTATATGATCATATCAATAGATGCAGAAAAAACATTTGGCAAAGTTCGGAATCCATTTATAATAAGAACTCACAGAAAACTAGGAATAGAAGGGAACATAACGAAGCGTATTTATGAAGAACCTGTAGGCCAGAATCATATTGAATGTTTTCTATGTAAGAGATCAGGAACTAGTCAAGGATGTCCACTGTTACACTCCTATTCAATACTGTACTGGAAGCCCTAACAGATTCAATAAATATAGATAAAGAAATAAAATGCACTCAGATTTGAAGGAAAAATAAAACTACCTCTATTTACAAATACTATGATTTTCTACATAGAAAAAGCACAGGGAAGCTCCTAGAACCAAGTGAGTTTAACAAGGTTGAAGAATAGAAGATCAATATTCAGAAATCAATTGTATTACAATATACTAGCAATGAACAAACTACTATAAGTAAAATATTTTCAAACAGTACCATTTATAATAGTACCCCAAAATGAATTTATAGCTATAAATCTGACAAAATAGGTGCAGGATCTGTATGCTAAAACTATGCTGATAAATGAAAACCAAAAAGGCCTAAATAAAGAGAAAGGCATGCTCTGCCCATGGTGCAAGAGTCAATATAGTTAACATGCCAATTCTCCCCAAATTCATTCATAGATTTAATGTGATCCCAATGAAAATCCCATCAAGATGCCTTGTAGAAGCGTATTAAACTGATGCCCAAATTTATATGAAAGATAAAGGAACTAGAATAGTCAAAACAATTTTGGAAAAGAACCAAATTGGAGGACTCCCACTATGAAATTTTAAGCAGTACCAAAAAGCTATCAGTCAAGGCAGGGTGGTGTTGGTGACAACAGAGACTCATAGGCCAATGGAACAGAATTTAAAAATCCAGAAATTTCCTGGTGCACATAAATATCAACTGATTTAAAAATTTTTGACAAGAATTCAATGGAGAAAAATTAGCCTTTCCAACAAATGATGCTATAAAAAACTCGATATCCATATGCAAAAAAAAAAAAAAAAATCCCCAAAATGAAAAACACCTTGACCCACACCTCATACTAGATAAAATTAATTTAAATTGGAACACCAACTCAAACACAAAACATAATAGTATAAAACTCTTAGAAGGAAACATAGAACTAAATCTTCATGACTTTGGCTTAGTCAAAGACATCTTAAATCTAGCATCCAAAGCACAATACAAAAACGAAAACAAAATGATAAATAGAAAAATGATGGGGACTTTATCAAAACAGAACACTTCTTTTTCCCCATTTTTTTTTCACAAAGATCACAATTAAGAGAAGTAAAGGAAAGCCACAGGCTAGGAGAAATTATTTGTAAATCACATATGCAACGAAATAGCTGTATCTAAAATATATTTATAAAAAACCTCATAAAACATAATAAGTAATGATAAACAATCCATTTTTTTAAAAGTCAAGATATTGGAACAGACACTTCACCGAAGAAGGTACATGCAGCTGAATAAACACAAGAAAAGATACTCAATGTCATTAGATATTAGTTTGGCAAATTAAAATAACAACAAGACACTACTACACATCTATTAGAATGATTCAAATAAAAAAAAATGCTGACAATACCAAGTGTCCGTGAGTATGCAGAGAGCCAAGAATTCTCTTGCATGGCTGGAAGGAGTACAAAATGGCACAGTCACTCTGGGAAACATGCTGGCAGTTCCTGAAAAGTTAAAAACACATTGACTGTCTGACCCAGCAATCCTACTTCTAGATACTTATAGAAGAGGACTGAACGCATGTTCATATGAAAAACTGGATATGGCCTATATTATAGCATTATTCATAATCGTCCAAAACTTGAAAGAGCTCAGATATCCTTTGGTGGACAAGTGGACAAGCAAACAGTGGTATAGCCATGCAATGGAATACTATTCAGAAATTAAAAGGAGCCAATTGTTGACACATATGACATAGATGAATCTCAAATTCATTAGGCTAAGTAAAATAACTCGGTCTCAAAAAGTTTCATAACTGTTTGACTTTATTTATATGACACCCTGGAAAAGGCAAAACAGTGGGAACAGAGCAGATCTGGTTGTCAGAGCTTAGAAGTGAAGTCAGGGCTTGGTTATAAGGGAGAAGCGTGAAGGAATTCTTTAGGACGTTGGACTGATTCTATATCCTGTGTGCAGTGGGTAGAAGAATGTATGTGTCAAAACTCATACCAAAATGAGTGTACACCAAAAAAAGTGAGTTGTACTGGATGCAAACTTACAGTATTGACAAATTACTTTCTAAAAGTGGGGGGGGGGGGGGAAGCTGAGTCAAAATAAACAGAGGAGAAACAAATATTTTGGAGGCCAAATGAAACCCATCTGGAGGCCCAATCCCACCCATGAACCTCCAATTCACATTCCCTGACTCGGACAAATAGTCTGTTCAAGACAGACTGTGCTTCAGACTCAATTTGATCCAATTTCTTAACACGAAGCCCAGAGAGGGAAAGACATTTGTCAAAGCCACACAGTTAATCCTCAGTGCTAGCGCTGAGGTCAAGTTGCCTCACTCCTACTCCTGCATGGTGCATCCTTTGATATTGGTTGTAGATAGAGAGTTGAGCCTGAATGATATCCTGAAGTATAACATAATTCTCAAACACAAATTTTTTTTTGAGGAAGAATAGTGGGGAGAAGAAATGAACCTCATGGGGGGAAAGGCAAATTCCTTAAGAGTCAGCATTTACAAGAAGTATATTAAAAATTATGACCTCAACAAACAACTCCAGTGAAAGTTTGAGGCCAACAGACATAGAACGATTTAACTGTTGAAATAATTCTGTCAAAAAAAATTAGCAGTATTACAGGGAAGGCTGTGGGCCCTGATGGGTCCCCAGCAGAGAGGCGTCTGCGCTGGGCTGCTATCGATTCTGAAACAATCTCACACATGATAAATGAGAATGTGCTTAGGAGAGGATTCAGTCACGAGAGCCCCCAGATCAATCAGCTTGTCAACTGGCAGACGAAATTCAATTTTTATTCTTAGTAAACTCTTATTTGGTGGCAGACCATTGTTTCTGTGGAAATTGCTTCACAAAGGCCGAGGGGCAGGCGTGAGAACATGGAAAAAGATCATTTTTTCAAAGCATGTTAGGAGTGAAGATTTGGGGTTGATGACCAGGAGTGAGGAAATGTGATTATGGGGCAGTAGCTACCACAGCCCGCCTTCTTTGCCCAGAAGGATTAGCTGGGGCCAGTTCTGTGTGTCCAGTACACAATGGATTTTCTTCTCCATCTTCTGACCCCACCATCTTGGAAGAAAATCCTCTATAGAATGGGACCCCAGGCTTTGCAGAAAAAAACTCAGTGACCCCATGACAGAGCTGAAAGGGGATTCTACAGGGACCTTCTATTCCCTAAGGTTAAATCCTATGAAATTGCCACTAGTAAGTTAAAAAAAAAGAAGAAAAGGTCAAAACCAGCAATTTTATATGGTTGACTCAAATAACTTCTCTCTCTCTTATCTTACTTTGCCATGATATTAGGAATTTCTAGACACTTTTTCTTCTTATAACCTTTCAAAGTCACCCAAGAAATTAGCTTTAGGCCTGGGGCTAGGGACAAGGATTCTTGACTTCCAGACCAAAGCCCTTTACATTATTCTTTGATGCCTCCCTCCAAAGAGAGAGATGCTCCTCCATTTGGCTGTCAGCCCTCGAGTCAATGTCTATGCTGCGTATATGTATATGCAAATGCATATCCATGTAGACAGAGCAGGTATATGGAGCACTTGCACTGTGCCAGGCAGCGAATCATGTCTTCAAATTGTTCCTATGGGCTGGTTGGTGACACAGGCATTAAACAAATGGAAGAGATCATCAAATAATTAGGAACATATATAGTGCTACAAAGTCCATGTTCAAGAGCATTACGCAAGCAGCATATCACAAAGGACATAATATAACATGAGGGATAAACAAAAGGGTCCCTGAGGATTTTGCTCCTAAATTTAGACATGAGGGGTAGGGAGGAGTGAGAAGGACAAAGGTGGAGTGAGGAGGGAATCCAGTCATTTCTAGAGAGATCATTTCAGAGAAAACAGTACGTGCACAAAGGTGCTGAGGTGGGAACAGATCCAGCTTTTGGGGGACATAAAATAAGGTTCATATGCCTGGAAAGGAGAAGACAAGAGAGGAAGTATTATAAGAGATGGGTGGTGAAGATGGCAGCCCTTGATCACATAGAATCCTGTAGATTCTATAGGATGACATACACATCCATCCCTTTCCTATAAAATGTGAAGTTTGGATAAGGATTTCCCTGAGCTTTCCATCTCATTCAAGTATATGAAACCAGAAGAACAGGGAACAGGGAGGATGAAGAATCTGCTATTTTTCAGGCCTCCCTAAGAGAGAATTGAGCCGATATTCCATCAAGACTGTTTCTCGGGGCACCTGTCTGCCTTTGGCTCAGGTTCTGATCTCAGGATCCTGGGATGGAGCCCCATGTCTGGCTCCCTGCTCAGTGGGGAGTCTGCTTGTCCCTTTCTCTCTGCCCCTCCCCCTGCTTGTGCTGTCTCTCTTTCAAATAAATAGAAATCTGAATAAAAACAATTTAAAAAAAGAATGTCTCTGAAGTTTTCTTGCTTCAAAACAGTTAAAACTCAATCACCCTGAGCCACCTCCTCCATTTGACTGGCAGGCCTCAGGCTGCTCCCAGGCCCTGCTCCTATTTCTACCCTGTTGTGCTCACTGCTCCTTCCTAAGTGCTCAAGATGACACAGTGGCCTCAGCAGGTACTCTCAAACTCCTGCCAGGAATTATCCACTCAGTTCAACCAGGGATTCCAGGCCCACTCAACCTAACTGCCCAAAAAGTTGTAGGTGGAGTTGAAGAAATTTACGGAATATTTCCCTCACCAATCCCATTCAGAGATGCAATTTGCCTGATGACCTGGAGTTAACACAGATTCACAGATTAAGGACTCAGTCCCACAAGACCGGCCTCACTTCAGATGACAGTCACAAGCCCCAGGTTGTACTTCCACCCAAACAGCTGTACATAACCCTTCCTTCAGATCATCAAGAAACCTGATGTCAATGACTGAAAACATAGGCTTATACAATATTTATTACACTTGAAAATAAATGGAACTCTACCATTACTGAATCTGCAAAAATCAGACAGTGACACAAACAACCTTCACTTAATGTGACTTCCTTGAGACCCATTAAGTGAGAAGGCACAGAAATTTCATCAAGGAACATGCAACCAACTTGTACAAGATGAAGACTCCTGGATTGAAGCATTGATGGAAGTATCTTTTTGATGCAAGTCAAGATTCAGGCTGACTTTCCCAAAACTTTGTAATTTTTTCCTCCAGCCAACAGTGCAGTACAGTCATCTTTTGAGCTTCTTTTACTCTTTCCCCAAACTATGCTAGAATGTCTTTTTAAAAAAATTTCCCATTCTTTCCAATAAAGTGAGATCTCATATCCTGCCATCCAAAAAGGAATGAACCATGACTATATTGTTTGGGTCTATTTGAAGAAGTGGCCATGAAGAAACAACTTGTTTATCAGGTAATTTGATAAAAGCTAACCTCATCTCTAATTTTTTTTTCATCTCTAGTTTTTTAAAAGATTTTATTTATTTATTTGACAGAGAGAGAGAAAGGGAGAGAAAGAGCACAAGCAGGGGGAGCTGGAGAGGGAGAGGGAGAAGCAGGCTACCAACTGAGCAGAGAGCCTGATGTGGGGCTCGATCCCAGGACCCCGGGATCATGACCCGAGCCAAAGGCAAATGCTTAACTAATCGAGTCACCCAGATGCCCCACCAACCTCATCTCTAATTTATTTATTTATTTATTTATTTATTTATTTATTTATTTATTATCTCTAATTTTTAAAAATGACCTATTTTTAGGGAGCTTTTAAGGCTAAACCATCCAGATGATGAATACAAATACCCTGCAAAGAGACTTTCAATACTACTCTTATCCTTCAGAGTGTCTCTACTCTGACCTCCTCTGGCCAAAATACCACTGAGGCCAAGGGACCTATGCTGAGTTCTTTCTCTTCCCTGGACCACACTCCACATAACCAGGACCCAGATATCTCCTAATTAGTCACACCTGAGTCTGCTTCCTGGGCTCTGCTTTTCCCAGGGTAGAGGGCCCCACCCACTGTGCACATGCCTATGCCCAAAGGGGTGGCTCTTTAAAGAGAGAGAGAAGGAGATTAGAAATGCAGGCTGGATTGTCCACACTCAAAAGCTAGACACACTGTCTGTGTGGGAGGAAGGTGGCGAAGGAAGGGAAGGTAGGCGGTGTACTACAGGTAGAGCTAGAAGTTCACTCTCAGGGAACTGCCAAATCCTGCTAATGCGACTCTGAGAAATTGTGCTTTGTATTTGTCAAGGATAGACCATGTTAAAAAGTTTGTTAGCCTGATATAATGTTAAACGTTGAAACATACGGTACACAGGCCTCTTTTGCCTCCTTTCCCCAAGTCCCAACAAACGTTACAAGGAAGCCAACAGTGTCTGTATTGGTTATATTATCCTTAGTTATCTGTATAAGGGGGCACATTAGTCCCCAAGCAAGGCTTATGTAAAAGCTTTTCTATCAGATTTCAGAATTTTGTATTTAAAATTCCATGTATCGTGATGTTTGAATAAGTTTTTCGAGTATATAGTATGCATGATACATATAGTATATAAATTGTGTATGTGTGTGCATGTGTACCTGTATAAAAGGAAAAAGTCTGTTTTCCCTCTGTTCTCTACTCCCTGAACACTCACAATACTTCTGGTTACCAAATAAGCTCGTTTTTTTCCCTCCACCAACTAGTTCTCTGACATCAGCTGGGTGTCCTACAATTTAATTCAGTTCTAACATCTGAACAACCAGATGAAGAGGTATATAGGGCAAGGTCCAGAAGAAGGTCCTGAGTGTACAGATTTCTATCCCATGAAGTTGGGGTGTACAACCCTCCTGGTATATGGAAGTGTTTCACCAACTGCAAGCTCTCCAAACTCTGTAGCTCAGAGATTTTTGTGGAAGCCTCATTACATAGGCCTGATCACCAACTCAATCTCCAGCCCTCTCCTTCCCAGAGGATACTGGGTGGAGCTGACATTTCCAACCTTCCAAGCATGGTTTTATCTGATGACCAGCCTCCATCCTGAAGCTATCCAGGTCCCCAAGAGTCACCTCATTAGAATAAAAATTCTCCTATCACCCAGGAAATTCCAAGGAATTTAAGAGCTCCTGTCAGAAACCAAAGTCAAAGAACAAATATCAGAACAAACAAAAAATGCTTCTAGTACCTTTATTGCTTAGGAAATTTCAAAGGTATTAAAAGCTCTGCCGAAGAGTTGGAGATGAACACCAAAGTATATATTTCTTATTATGTCACAGGATCCCAGTCAATAAATAATTAAGTGATCTTTGGGTTTTTAAAAAAGATTATTTATTTATTTATTCATGAGACACACACACACACACACACACACACACACACACAGAGGCAGAGACACAGGCAGAGGGAGAAGCAGGCTCCATGCAGGGAGCCGGATATGGGACTCGATCCTGGATCCCAGGATCATGCCCTGAGCCGAAGGCAGACGCTCAACAGCTGAACCACCCAGGGGTCCCTAATTAAGTGATCTTTGAAAACCCATCTATGTTAGAAATTGTTTGTTTCAGAAAAGAGATTACCTTGTGATTGTTGAAGTATGTGAGTTAGGAGTGTTACAGTTCAGGAGAAGCAAATACTACATATCCCCCAGCAAAATACTCTATGTGGAGGTGATTAGAGAGGCTCCAAAAATTATGTATATTTTGGTTTTATTAAACACCTTGTAGAATTAAATGGCATGCATAGGATGGTACCAATAATGTATAGCACCACCTGCAGATAAACAGGGAACTTTTAATTAACTCCAGAGGTCCCTGGAAGGAAAGATGCTTTGCCTTTTAAGCTTCAGAACCATGCCTCACAGAGTTCAGTTCCTCCACTCAGAGTCTCCTGGAGCTTTCCCCATTCATCCTCTTCCTTGAAACAAGGATGGAAAAAAAAAAAAAAGAAAAGAAACAAGGATGGGTGATGGAGAGTGGGTGGCACAAAGATCAAAAACTACAGGAAACCTTGAACAAACCAAGGACTTTGAGGAAATAGTGCATTCTGCTGCTCTGGCTCTGTAGGAAATAGGGGGAGTATTTCATTTCAAGACTGTGTCTTAACATGAAAAATGACCCATATTCTTTATCCATTAAACTATTAGTACATCCCAGCATTGTGGGTCTTAATAACATTTTCTTAAATAACTGTGAAAGCCTATTGGTTTTATTTCTTCCCGAAAAAAAATTGAAAAGAGGAAGATATAACATACTGGACTCAGAGATCAAGCTAATTAAAATTGTAAATGCCAATAATGATATCTGACATTTCTTTTCAACAATAACCAATTATTGTAAGCACTCCCCCAATAGCTATTAAATCTATGGCTACAAACCTCATTTTTTTTTTTTTTACATTTGGAATATCTAACCCAGATCATTTGTCCTAGTCCCTTCCATTAGTCTATGTATAAATATATATTTGGGGAGTGGTATGTCTTCTGTTTTGTCTAATTTGGGTATCACATTCCATGCTGAAAGCAATATTAAGTTACATTTAGAAAAACAGGAATATTACATGTTAAAAACCAGAATAAAGCTACACATCTGGTATATTTTAGTTGTGGGATATGTAATATATCTATCCTTCCCAAATCCTGTCTACTGGAAACCAAAATGAACAACTTTAGGAAGTGTTTCCTTTCTGTTGTAACTTGAGACCTAAACAGAGAGGTTGGTGAACAGACGAAAAATGGAGGTGAAAATCATTAGCTATTAGCACAAGACAACTAGAAATTACAGCCTAGGGAAGAAATGATTCCATTCCTGAAGGGACAGGGATAACATTCTGGGATATGTGGGACCTGGAAGGGGTTTCCTGAAGACATCCCAGAAGAGCCAGCAGTGAGTGCAGGATGCTAGAAAATGAACAGACCCAGAGATGTGGCCAGATCGTCTGTCTCAGAAGTGGGGGGTCATGGGGCTTCTTTCTGGTCCTCACTTTTCATTCCAGACTCTCACAGGCTTGTAGAATGAGATGTACAGCCGCCAAGTAGAGGACGGTTTCTCTGGTTGAAGAAAATATGCAACTGTCTACTGGATTGTGTGAAAAACACCAAAATAAATTAGGAGAGGGCCATTCAACAGAATGGGAATATTTTGATATTTGTCACTGAGCAGTACTTAGGGAGCAGAAGGAGACAAGGGAACAACATTTTATGAGTCCAGATTTATCTTTAATCTTGAGATACCTTCTTTATTCAGGAAGAAAACCTCATGAGAGAACAAACATGAGGCTTAGAGAAGTCGATGAAATTGTCCCCAGAAAATACAGTTAGCAAATGGCAGAGATGGGTTTGATTCAGGTCCCCACCTACCCTGAGTTCTGTGCCTTAAATGTGCCAAGAACCTTCCTCCTGCAGAGCCTTTCCACCTGATGTTCCCTCTGCCTGGTAAGATGGCTCTTTTTCGTGGGTCTGCTTCCATAGCAGAGTTTTTTCTGTCTATCCTTGTTAAAGAAATTTCCCCGCTCCCTCTGCCCACAGCCCAGCCACTCTGCACCACCTTCCTGTTCCTCTTCACTTCTCAGCACCTCTCTCTAATTCTCTTCTTTAGGCTGGTGCTCACCGGTGAATTTTCCAGCACCTTGACTAGAATGGCAATGCCTTGAGTGCATGGGAGTATCCCCAGGACCTGGCCCAGTGCCTGGTCCACAACAGGTACTCATTCAACATCTACTGAATAAATTAATGAATGAATGAATGAGAGAGGTTTCCAATTCAGTTTTATCTAATCTGAAACCTGAGTTTAATCTGCCCTGCAAGGCTGGCTCTTTTGACAAAGCAGAGAGGCCTTGAAGTAAGTGATATACTTGGAACAATGACTGTGACAGTGTTCTGGAAGGCTGATGGGGGTTTGTTAGCACTTTTTCCTTGCCCAGGGTTTCTGTGAGGGCCATGTGACCAAAAGAGTCCACTCTGAAACTCATGGGAAATTGAGATTATGAAAAAAAAAAAAAGTCACTTATGGTCAGAAATCCTTCAGGGAAAGAAGAAAAGGGAAATAGAAAAAGGGAGTAAGAACACAAGGAGGCTCTCTTTGTCTGCATTTTATTCAGCCAAATAATAGCGAATAATATTTGTTTCAATTTATTGGACAGCTGTGATGAGCCAGGCACAATCCTAAACCCTTTGTGTGTGCATTATCTCATTTACATGATCATCACAACACCACAATGAAATTGCTGCTATTAGAAACTGAAGCTCAAAGACATTAAGCAACTTGCCCAAGGTCACATAGTTTCTGAGTAGCTTGCCAAGACTCCAATACAGGTATGCTGTCTCCAGTGCCTACGACAGCATAAAGTATGGAAATACCTCAAATCCATTCTGGTGAGGAGAAGGAGAAGAAATAGGAGGAGATACTCCAATAGCACAAGTATGGCTGCCCCCAGACAAATTTCTTAGGCGTGTCCAAAACCTATAGTGTGGAAGTTGTCTACGCAGTCCAAGATGAAGATAGAAGCAACTGTTAAGTATATCTGCCTAGCTCATTCTTAACTTATTGCTTCCCAAATAGGATGCCAATGAAGTTTTGCATAAATTTTTGGCCGTGAACCAGTAATCTTGGTTTTGGCCATTAAAAGGAATTCCTCAATGACTCCTTAAAAAAAAAAAAAGAGGCAGCCCCCAAATTTAATGAATCTCCAGATCTCTAGTCCACATGAACAGTCAAATCTGTGCTTACTGTCTTTCCATGGCTTAGTTGGCTGCACATGGTTTTCCCAGAAGCCCAAGGTCTATGGTGCTATGGCCAATCCTTGTGTAATCCCTGTGCCTTCTAGCAGTCCCCCCCAAAAATGCATATTCATCTCATTCATCCTCCACTTCATACCCCTGTGGCCCTACCAGGTGCAGGAACATAACTCATAAGAAATATTAACATTAGCTGTTTATCATGGAGCTTGCAAAACAGAAAAGCAATAAAAGTGCAGGCACGCTCACTCAATTACCATTGAAATAGATATCACAAAAATTATTCAGTGTCAGAAATCTAATTTTGTATGATATTTCTATATATTTCCACTGCTAATTTTTCTTCCCTCCAGTATTAGTGAATTAATATGCTTCAAATGCCCCTCTAGCTACCCTGGAAAAAAAATACTACTTATTTAGTTGAGCTACCCAAATCCATTAGACAAATTTCCTTTACAGCAAAGCATTGATGAATGAAATGTCTCATGCTAATGTAAGAATAATCAATTTAGAATGCTTATGACAATTAACAAAGCTGAAGATACGCCTTGAAGGCTCCATGCTTTGTCAGCCCTGATTTGGATTAAACTTGCGCTAATGGGATCATTTTTCTTCCAAAAGGTATTCTTTTTAGGCAGACCTATCAATTAATATGAATTATGCATGTATAAAAGTACTAATGTCATTAATTAGACAAATTAATTTTTATGATGCAGTGGATAGACTAACACTAGATTATATGTGATAACTTCCCCACGGCGCCCGCCGATTTGAAATAAATGAATAGTTTATATTTGTGTGCTTTCCAAAGACTCAATCGGGATTAATCAGGCTGGTCTGTGGGCGGGAGATGGTTGAGATGCCACATATTCTTGATGGTCTTCTTAGCCAGAGGGGTCACTTCTGAGACAGCAGAGCCCAGATTTTAATAGTGAGAAACTTTAGAATAATGCTACACAGGGTCATTTGGAAATTAGTAAACTGTAACCATTTATTCTGGCAAGCTTTTATTGATTCTCTCCCCCAAATTTACATCCTACTGCCCAAGTGGGCTAAGAAATAAAGCTCAAGAGATATAGAGTGGAGAAAAGGGCAATTTCCTATTGAATTGGCAGATGTAGCTCATTAATGTTGGTCAAAATTGACTGGTACAATATTTACCTTCTAACTGTGAGCCTAAGTTATAACTCCTTAATTAGTATTAGCTACATTCATTCTCAAATCCATGAAAATTTTGACATCTCTGAGCCTAGCATATTATCTAAAGTGTATGATGATGAGGACCATGGGAGGTCCAATAATTGTAAGATTAATGATCACCTTCCTCATCCACCTTGCAATAAAGCTTATGATTACAGTGAAGTGACCACCACTAGGAAAGTTAATCAAAATTGCTTTACTCATTTTAAGCCTTTTTACTCTTTCATTCTTGTTTTACAGGAACTTGAAACATGAATTTAAGTTTTGTAACTAGGATAATTAATGACTGACATTGATGACATAAAGTCATACCAGTACAACCCGTCACCTAAGGCTGGAAGGAATGAAAGCAAGCTGATGTGACTGGGACAATGTCTCACAGTTCAGTGCAAGTGGTCAAGTGCCAGTGATCTCTCCTTCCAGGTTCACATAATTATTGTCTAAACCACAGTAAATGCTTAATAAATGCAGAATGAAAAAAAACATAAGTAAAAGTATACCTTTAGATAAGGTCTTTTTTTTTTTTTTAATGGGGCAGAGGGGCAGAGGGAGTGGGAGAGAGAGAATCTTAAGCAGGCTGTCTACCTCAATGTGGGGCTTCATAAATTATAACCTTGAGATCATGACCTGAGCTGAAATGAAGAGTCGGATGCTTAACTGGCTGAACTACTCAGGATCCCCTTAGCTAACGTCTTAACATGGGTTCTAAAAACAAAGCACCATCACAGACATGCAGAGGACATTTCCTCCGTATTTCCAAGGTTTTTTGTTACACCAGTGGTGGTGTGGCATGCCCATTAAACACAAGTGCTTTGAAGATCAAGAGTCATTGGTTCAAATCATGGATCTCCCTAGCTGAGCAACTCCATGGTTGAGCAGTAGGATGGACTCGAGCTCTAGTAAAAACCATGGGATGGCATCCTATCCTCTCATTCAATTCTGACCATACATCCATCTTCTTCTGGTAAGAAGTAGAAGAGAGAGGAAAAAGTGATTAAGATAATAGAATCTGAGTCAGACTGCCTGGATTCAGATCTCACTCCCACCATGTACCAGCAGTGTAAACTTGGGCAACTTGCTGAACTTCTTAACATTTCCTTTCACTGTCTATAAAATAATAATAGTAGGGTTAATTTAAAAATAGGATTCAATGAATTAAAACTTCCAAAATACTTAAAACAAGGACTGGCACATATATGTAAGTAGTCACTAAATAAAGGGAAACTACTTGGCATCTATTATGTTCCAGATGCCTTATATGCACACATTGTCTAATTCAAACTTGACCACATCCTTGGGAGGTAAGTATAAATAATTTCATTTTATAGATGAAGAGATTGAGGCCCAGAGTGTTTATTTTGGTCAGTATCAGCCAACTAGTAAGTAGAAAAGGAAAGATTTGAACTAGGGGTTATCTGAGAAGTTATTACATAAGAGGGAGAAGGGCTTGAAGAGTAAACTGGGATTTAGGAGGGGAAAATCTCTTCATATTTAAAATCCTACAAATCATGGAAAAGGGGGAGCATGCTGGTCATGAAGGTAAATATTGGGTAGATAGGATAATAGTGACAGCTACCATGTTCATGAGTGAGGCAAACCCCTGTGGGACAGATATTATTAATATTTTCATTTTATAGGTGTGTTAAGTAATTTATATTAGATCATAGCCCTGACACAAATACTGACCCGCCTTGTCCCTCAGCCTATATTATTAACCCCTACACCATTAGGCCTAATGATTCATAAGTAACTCATGGCATAACAACTGGGGACTGCAGATAGAGCCCCCACAGTCCAGATAAGTGTCTTATCTCCCTACTCTTCTCTTATTGTTAACTGTGGCCACTGGGACTCTATGATCACCTGCCCCCCCACCCAACTAGTTTCTAAAGGAGGAGGATCAGCAGTTGGTAGAAGTCAAGCCTACACCTATGAAAGGAACCGACCCAGCCTAGACCAGCAAAATAATGGTAGACTGTGACCACAAAGGGTCTCACTTTATAAAACCTATTGAAAAGACTAGCTTTCAGAGGTGAAATGCAATAGTTCAAATCATATTTGCAAACCTCTCCATGGTCTGTGATGTCAGATACATATTTTAGAAGGTTAAGTTCCTAGAGCAGGTGCTTTTATTTTTCTGTTTGGTCTTGGTTTCAGTTTAAGGGTGTTCATGTTCCTCAAGACTAGCCAATGGTACTAAATTCCTGGACTTTGGTTGGAATTGGGAGTTAGAGGGATGATGTGTGTTTGACGGGTTGGAGGCCACCATTTTGAGGGGACTACCTGAGAATGGAGCACAAAGTAGAACAGAACCTAAAGCTGGGACAAGAGAGGAGGAATGCTCATGTCATCATCTAAACTCTGGGCTGTATCTTTAGCTAAGCCACATGACCCTAAGACTTTCCAGTTGTGTGAACAATTGAATTACCATTTCTGTTTATACTAGTTTAAGTCAGCTTTTTGTCACTTGCGTCTGAAAGGAATCAGAATAAGACAGAAAAAAATAGCAGAAACGAACATTAACAGTTTCTAAGAGCACATTTTAAGATTCACTTGAATTCACTAACTCCCTAAAATATTCCGAGGGGCTCATTCTCCAAATGAACCTACCTTAGAGAATTTGCTATTGTTGACACTGTAGTTCTCTCTTGGCTACAAAATCATTTTAGACATAATGTCATAAACAATGTTTTAGTAAGACTTGTTGATGTCTCTTTTGGTTGTTTTTGCAAAGGAGGACACATAACTTCTTTGGCCAAATGTAGGGAAGTGTTTCCAAGGAGAATGAAATCATCACTGATCTAGATGGTTCATCACCAGGGACTAAATATTCAAGGGAAATGGCTACTTAGGAACACATGTCCATATGTGTCTACATTTCTTCCTCCCTCAATATGGTATAAAATTTTTTTTTTTTTTAAATTTTATTTATTTATTCATGATAGTTACACAGAGAGAGACAGAGAGGCAGAGACACAGGTAGAGGGAGAAGCAGGCTCCATGCAGGGAGCCCGACATGGGATTCGATCCTGGGTCTCCAGGATCGTGCCCCAGGCCAAAGGCAGGCGCCAAACCGCTGCGCCACCCAGGGATCCCTCAATATGGTATAAATTAATGATCAGTTCAATTTCACAATAGTCTTCTTTTTATAATTAGTCTGAATATGAAAAGCTTCCTGTGATTCTAAAAAGTGAGTAAATGAACCTGCTCCATTGACTACTTAAGGGAATTATCAATAAGATCAACAAAGTTCCCTTCAGTCATTCATTTCGCCCTGTGAATAAGAATTGAGTGATACACTTGTTTCCTTCCTACGTCTCAACAACATCCTGACAGCATCATCACTTGGCTTTAAAACAAAGGGACAGCTCTAGAGCCATAGAAGATTTAGGTCAGCAAGGTCCTTTGGATGCAATACTCCACCCATACTCTTTTCATTCTCTGACCAGTTTTATTTTCCTAAAACTTCAAAATAGGGTCACGGTGAAGATTGTGGTCTTTGGAGGCTAATGACCTGAACAATATCCTTGCTTTATCACTTCTTAGATCTAAGCAAGTTACTTAATCCCCATGTTATCTGCGCAGTAGAGATAGTGATGAGAGCCAACAAGCTCATTTGACCAGTTTATGGAGCATGAACTATCTACTAACAAACCAGATAGACTGTTAGTTGCCTTGAGACACAAGGTGCAAAACAGACAACATTCTTTGCTCCCATGACACTGATATTCTAGTCCATCTATGGCACCACCCTGGGGAGATTTGATGAGATGATGCTTTTAAAATGATTAGCACTGTGCCTGACACATACTGAGTACTCAAGAAGTGTCAGATTTTGTCAGTGCTATTATTGATAGCTATGGCTATTGTTGGTTATGTCCCCCTAACTGCTTTTGTGAGGATATATTTCTCCTATCTGGCCCTGCCTACTGCTAAGAACTCAAATTCCCAAATCCCAGATTGCATCTTTTCAGAAGAGGCTCCAAACCTAAATGTTAGTTATTTTTGTCAGAGTCTCTCCAAGCTCCCAGAAGACTTGATGACTCCTTTGCACTCCACTCCATCCTCAACTCACTGCAGTAAAAGTTTCTTTTCCCAAAAGCATACCACATTTTTTGTGTGTGCGTGCTTTGTGTGGAAGGAACAACACACTGTGGGAAGTATATAAAAGGAAGGAAAGAGAGATGTTAATTTAACAGTGCAAGCCTTCCCTGTTGGCTAAAGGGAATCACTGGGTTTTAAGGAAACCACAGGCTCAGCTCTTACTGTCTTATTCTCCAGGAGTGTGTTTGTCAGCTAGACACTAGCTCCGCAAAATCCAGGGGTCTCTGTGCTGTGCAAGATGGTAGCATGGCCTGCAGCACCTGGGATCTCAGGGTTGTGAGATCAAGGCCCACATCAGTACCATGCTGGGTATGGAGACTGCTTAAGATTCTCTGTCTCCCTCTGCACCCCCTGCTCACCCCCCACCAATAAAAGGTGGTAGCATGGCCTATCAACTAGAGTTCTTTGGTTGCAAGTATCAGAAACTAACTCCACTGACATAGGCAAAAAGAAACAATTGGTAGACCATGAGGTGGTTTCCACAAACTATGGAAAACCTGAAGTACTCCAACGATCCAAGCAAGGCTCTGAGTAGCAAAATCTAATGAATTGTATCTTCCAGGATTCTGTCAAATGGAAATTATTTTCTTTTGTTGGCAGTTAGTTCATTCAGTGGCAATTACAGCTGATTCAACCCTCATAGCTGCCCCAAGAGCAGATGTATAATTTCTTGCCTTCAGCACTATCTTCTAGTGACCATGGTTGAGTTTTTCAATAAGCAGAAAGAAAATATGAATAGTGTAACCCTTGACTCAGCTTACTTCCATCTCCAGGGAAAATACTAGCAAAGTTTTTGAAAATCACAACCTGTCTCATTCTGGTCAAAACACAAAGACGCGAGCAGAGATATTTTTGGAGTTCGGCCTTATGCGGTCCTGATGTTGGAAGGCAGTCTCTTAGCTCTGTGCTGCTTATGTCTACTCTTCAGACACCAGCTGGTTCTCAGTGATCCACATGGAGAAAAAATGTCATTTTCCACCAAGCACTGTGGAAACCTGAAACCACAGTGACTTAAACTGTTAACCTTTATCCATTCTCAAAGTCTTTTTCTTTTTTTTTTTTTTTAAGATTGTATTTATTTGAGAGAGAGAGAGAGAGAGCAAGAGAGAGGAGGAGGAGAGACAGAGGGAGAGGGAGAAGCAGACTCCCTACTGTGCAGGGAGCCAGATGCAGGGCTTGATCCCAGGACTCTAAGATTACAACCTGAGCCAAAGGCAGGTGCTGAACGGATTGACCTACCCCAGGCATCCCAAAGTCCTTTTAATAAACTTTTAAAATTGATGTATAACAAAGAGAAAAGTACATAAATCATACATCAATAAACTTTCACAAAGTGAGCCCACCCATGTAACCACTACTCAGAATAATAAATGAAATCTGATCAGAACCCCAGAAGTCCTCCTAATAACACCTCCAAATCAAAATCCACCTCATCCCAAAGGCAACTGTTGCTTTGACGTCTGAAAATATAGATCAAATTAATTTGTTTCCAATGTGTATGAAGGAAATCACATCATAAGTATTTTTTGTGTGTTTGGCTTTTTCATTTAAAATTGATCCACAGACTGGATGATATGCTATATGTTGGCAAATTGAACTCCAATAAAACAAACAAACAAACAAAAAACCCTAAACCAAAATTGGTCCACAGGATTCATCCATATTTTTGAATGCAGTTTGTTCTCTCTTCATTGATATAAAATATCTCATTGTATGGATATACCACAATTTACTTCTCTATTTTACTGTGGGTGGAGATTACCATTGTTTCTAATTCTTAGCCACTAAAGATGCTGCAATGGACATTCTTATTCAGCTCTTGGTGCACATGTGTATGTGTCTTCGGTAGGCAAATTTCTCAGAGGAATTTCAAAATCATAAGCTTGATATACATTTTGCTTTAGCAGAGATTGCCAGTTTTCAAAAGTGGTTGTACCAGTATACAGAATATAGACATCCACCCCAATGTAGGAAAATATCCATTGATCCTAATCTTCATCAACATCTAGTAATTCTAAGCTTTTTAGTCATTCTGTTGTATGTAGATATGTGTCATTGTGATTTTAATTTGCATTTCTCTCATGGCTAAGAAAATTGATACTTTTTATATGTTTAGTGGCCATTTGAATTTCCTCCTTTGTTGGATGTCTGCTCAAACATTTTGCCTGTTACGCTATTGGTTTGTCCAACCTGTTACTGATTGGTAGAATTTGATTGCATGTTCTGAATACAAGCCTTGAACTGGATACATGGACTGCAAAAGAGGGCCCCCAAAATCTAAGTCCTCCAGATGGGCAAATGTGATACTTTAGTGTAAGAGAGAAAGAGCAGGCTTTTCGATTAATGGTGCCAGGTCAACTGGATATCCATGAAAAGAAGTGAATTTTGGCTTCTATTTCACACCAAAGTCAAGAGTGAGTTCCAGGTTGATCACAGATTAAATGTAAAAGGTAAAAATAGTTTTATAGAAGTGATATAGGAGAATCTTTTTGGTAATGTAGAAGTACACAAAAATCTCTTAATATAGGAGAATCTTTTTGGTAATGTAGAAGTACACAAAAATCTCTTAAAATTGCACAAAAAAGCACTGATCGTATGGGGGGGAATTTATAAATTGGAATTTTAAAAATGAAGAGTAAAAAGGAAGTGTGAGAGAAGATATTCCAATCCACTCTGGGCTCTCTATTTTGTTTCATTATTTGTATGCCTACTATCGGAAAAAAATCACACTCTTCATTACCATAGCTTTGTAATGATGATGATATCTGAAAGTGTAAATTCTTTAATTTTGTTTTTTTTTTTTTCAAACTAGTTTCACTATACTGACCCTCAGGAGGAATTGCTTTACTTTGTAAATAGATTTTTAATTATGCATATAGTTTCTTTATTAAATATATGGCTAGTTATGTATTCTACTTTATTTGTAATTTTTTAGTTGTTTTTTATATTAGCTTGCTGATTCTGTTCAAGGTTTTAAATATATCAGTTGAAATGTTTTATATTTTAAATTGTCAGAATAATTTCGTATTACCCTTTTATTCCTAATATCAGTAATTTGTGACCTGTGTATATATGTATATATGTGCATTGCTGTGGGTCCTCAAGACCATCCTCAGTCTCCATGATTTGCTAGTAGGATTCGCAGAACTCAGTAAAGTTGTTATACTCGTGGTTGCAATTTATTGTAGTGAAAGAATACAGATTAAAATCGGCAGAAGGGAAAGGTGCATGGGGGAAAAGTCCAAGAGAAACCAGGTGCAAGCATCCCAGTGTTTTCGTCCAGTGGAGTCACACAGACGCATCTGATTCTCCCAGCAATGTGTGACGATACGTGTTAAGTGCTATCAACTAGAGATGCTCATGTGAACCTTGATGGCCAGGGTTTTTATTGGGCAGTCATCATGTAGGCGTGTAACACTTAAGTGACTAACTTCAGCTACTTGGTCATATTCCTACTCCCGGTCCGAAAAGCAGGACACTGACATTACATTGTCACTGAAAATAATCTGATCAAATCAGTACTGCATGGCCTAAGACCTCAGGCCTGTAGCACTCTTACCAGACTGAATGTTCTAGAATATTCTTCTCAGAGCTCATCTCCCAGGAGCTTACCAAGAGCCTTTCCTGAATGCAGGCCTTTCTTACAAATGTGTAGGGTTAGGACAACCCAGGTCTGCAGGTTCATCGTTTCCTGCATACTTTCTTTTCTTGGTCATCTCCATTCTTGCCAAAGTTTACCAATTATAATTGATCTTCTCAAAAGAGATTCTTTTTTTAAAAAAGTTTTTTTTTTTTTTAATTTATTCATGAGAGACACAGACAGAGAGAGGCAGAGGGAGAAGCAGGCTCCATGGAGGAAGCCTGATATGGGAGTTGATCCCAGGACTCCAGGATCACTCCCTGAGCTGGAAGGCAGATGCTCAACTGCTGAGCCACCCAGGCGTCCCTCAAAATAAATTCTTTTATTGGATTTGTTGATTCTATTTTTTTCCATTAATTTCCACCATTTGTTATTTCTATCATTCTTATTTTGGATATAATTTGCTTTTTTCCCCTAACTTCTTGATATGGATACATTCATTTTCAATCTATCTTTTTTAACAAGTGCCTGTAAAGCCATCAACCTCACACTAAGCATGGCATCCCAAAACGTTTACAACATTGTACTTTTCTTTTTCTTTTTTTTTTAACATTGTACTTTTCTTAAGCTCAAAATATTTTCTAATTTCTAATCTGATTTTTTGATGTTATTTATAAATGTACTCCTTACTGGCCAAATGTTTGAGGATTTTCTAATAATTTAAGAAATTAATATCTAGGTTAATTTCACTGTGGTTAAAGAACATACAAAGCAATCCTTTGAAATGCATTGATATTTGTCTTATGACCCAACATAGATAAATACTCCGTGTCTACTTAAGAAAATATGTATTTCCGCAGTTCTATAGTTGTGGGTGCAATGTTCTATAATGTCACATAGTTCAGGTCTCTCATGTTATAATTTTTTAAATATTCACTTTTCAGTGATTGAGAAAGGTACCTTAATATCTCCAACTCTGCTTAAGCTTCTTAAGAATTCTTCTTTTAAGTTCTGTTGGTATTTGCTTTCTGTATTCTGAGGCTATGTTTTAGGTACATACAAATTTAAAATTATTCTATTTTCCTGACATATTATGACATTTAATATTATGAAATAACCCTTCTTCATTACATATTTTTCTGTAAAATCTACTTTTCTGATATCTGCCTGGCTACATCAGCTTTGTTCTGGTTAGTGTTTGAATAGTACATCTTTAATGGTATATAGTTTCACCCCATCTACACCCTTACATTCAAGTTTTGTCTTGTAAGCTGCATATAATTAGGTTGTGAAGTTTTATTCAGTCTAACAACCTTTGTCTTTAGCTGAGACATTTAGTCTGAATAAATTAGATGTAATTACTAACATGTGTGTTTATATCTACCATTTCAGGTTTTTTGTTTTGTTTTGTTTTATTTGTTCCACAGATTTTATGTTCCTTTTTATCTTTTTTCTGGTTTCTTTTTGGATAAATAAAACAGCTTAGGCTATTCCATTTTTCACTCCACTAATTGTTGGTTGTATGTGATTTCATTGTTCTTTCAGTAGTTGGATGGATATGACAATATGGATTCTTGATTTGCTGGAGATAATACAAGTCAATATTTTTACCAACTTTGTGTTTAACACAAAGATCTTAGAAACATTTAATGCCATCTCCCATCTCATAACTCTTGTATAATCACTAGGCATTTTTAATTCTATCTATATTTTATATCCCACAAAACACTGATATTAATTTAGATTACCCACCTATTTATATCCTTTCTATTCTTCATGCTTTCATTCTTCTTTACGTTTCTATCTGAAACAACCACCTTATCATTTCTTTTATTATAAGTCTGCTGCTGGCTAATTATTTTGGATTTCGTTTGTCTGGAGATATCTTTATTCTGTCCTCTATTTTGGAGAGTATTTCACTTGATATAGAATTCTAAGTTGAAAGTCTTTCCTTTCAGAACTTTACAAAGTGTCTTCCTTTGTGTTCTGATTCTATTATTATTTTTTTTTTTTTTCAGAAATTGATGTTAGTCTTGTTTCTTTGCTGGCAACATGTTTTTTCTCACATCCTCCATCATCCCCCTCCTAAATGGCCAACTTTATATATATATATATATTTTTTTTTTTTTTTGGTTTGGGTTTTTAGTGGTTTTGCCGCTGTGCACCTGTACATGTTATTTTTATTTTTATTTTTATTTTTATTTTTCATTTAATGTTCATCCTGCTTGAGTTTATGGAGTTTAAATCATCTGTAGCATGGTACTCTCTTCAGTTTGGGAAAACTCTTGGTCATTATCTTCTCAAATATTGATTTTATTCCATTTTTTCCTCCTATCTACTAAAGCTCCAATTCCATGTGTGTTAGATTTTTGCATGCATCACTCAATTTCATTACACTCCATGCTTCACTCTGAATATCTTCTGATTTGTTGTTCATTTCACTAATTCTTTTTGCAGCTTGTTTTATCTGCCATTCAACCTATACACTGAGTTCTTAATTTAAATTATTTTTCAGTAACAATTTTCATTTGTTTCTTTTTGTAGATTCTATTTTTCTGATGATATTGTTCATCTTCTTGGCTACTTTGATGAACATATTGGTCACAATCATTTTAAATCTATATTTTATTTTATTTTATTTTATTTTTTTAAATTTTTATTTATTTATGATAGTCATCACACAGAGAGAGAGAGAGAGAGAGAGAGAGAGAGGCAGAGACATAGGCAGAGGGAGAAGCAGGCTCCATGCACTGGGAGCCCGACGTGGGATTCGATCCCAGATCTCCAGGATCACGCCCTGGGCCAAAGGCAGGTGCCAAACTGCTGCGCCACCCAAGGATCCCAACCAATATCTGAATTACCTATGGATTTGTTTTATTAGTTTTCTTTTTCTTTTGGCTTTTGCTTATGTAGTCCTATGTCCTTATAGTCTGGAGCCATTTTATTGAGAGCCACCTTTTGTGTATGAACTCTATATAGGCTGTGGATGATATTATTTACATCAGGCAGATAGAGGAATGGTAGTCTGGAATGAAGCACATTTGAAACTGAGACTACTTCTAAGTTGTCTCTACTTCCAGGATGGGACATTCAGTGGTACCCACAGAAAGCCAGAAGCCCCCCTCTTGGAAAGCTCCAAACTCCAATTCTGTCTCCTAGCACCATGAGATCGTCAAAAGTTCTGACACTGGTCTCTGGGCTGCTGTTTACAAATTGTCAGATTCCTTGACTGAAGAAGTCACATGGGATGCTGAGTCGATTTCTTGGCACTTTTTTTCTAGAATGCTTGCCCTCTCATAGCCTGGCTACCCTGGAAACTGTAAATCCCAATTTTTATCTTCCTAAGCAAAAACTTTCACTCAGATTCTTCTCGTGGGTGATATTTTCTACTTAGGATATAAATTCTGTGACCTCTCGTTGCTTATGAATCAGCAGGTGCCACAGGTAGAAAAGTGTTGCAGACTTTTAGGTTTAACTCAGCACATTTCCCTTTTCTCCAGGCCCATGATTCTTTAAATCCCTCACTAGTGCTCCTGTGCCTTCAGATGAATTTCTCAAAGATTTATCCAGCTTTTCTAATTGTTCTCAGTGGATAGGTTAGTGTGATACAAGCTAGTGGGAAGTTGGTTATAATAATAATCAGATATCATAGAAACCCGTAATCTTAGTGTAAGAATTACAAACTCAAATTTCTACAGAGGTTAGGCAGGTAAAATAAATGGGGGAAGCGTGCCAGGTAAGAGTGTGCAAATAGCATACCCTGTCTAAATAGGGAACTGTGGTACATTATCCACCTTTGGACTCACCAGTTGAAGCCAGAAATGTAGAGATTTATGTGCAATTGTCTGAGTTTTAAATATTGTCAACTTCAGAAAATTTTTTCAACCTGGGCTTTCAACCTGGAAATGTATCTCCAGAGTATGTTCCACCATAAACTGACATTTGTTAATCTCTCTCAGTTTTTCTTTTAAAATCTGTTATTTACTAGACCACATGCCCATTTTAATTTATTCAAAGACTATTTTTAAATACTTACTATTCAGGATGCCTGGGTGTCACAATCAGTTAAGCCTCTGACTCTTGGTTTCAGCTCAGGTCATGATCTCAGGGTTGTGATTTCACGGTCATGAGATCGAGCCCCATGTCAGGCTTTGTACTCAGTGTGAAGTCTGCTTAAGACTCTCTCTCCCTTTACCCTGCCACCCCCATGTGTGCATGTACACGTCCCTCCCCTCCCAGTGAATAAGTAAATCTTTTTTTTAAAAAAACTTACTATTCATAGAATCTGTGCTAGGTTTAACAGGGGACATATGATCACAGTTTTGACTTGGAATTCACCAAGAAGTAATGATTCAATAAACATAATTCAAGAAAAAAATAGCCAAGCAATCAATATGCACTGCAGGTAGGAAATTCAGGGGAAATTTGGAGAGAAGGAAGAAGGATCTCTTTTAGCTGGTGAGCTGAGAAGAGAGTGAAAGTGAATAACATTTTGATAGAACATGACAAAGAAGGAACTGGGCTTGGTAGGACAATTTTGCACCTTTACAGGGTACTGCCAGGAGACAGCAGGTTTTGGGGAATAAGGAATAAAAGAAATTAAAGAAGCACTTCTCTAGTTCAGGAGGGTGACAGGCAAATCTGGGTTTGTGCTCTACTGTAAATCAGCCAAAGTTTAATCCTTCCTCCTCCCCCCGAAAAAAAAAAAAAAAAACCTCACCAGTGTCTTTATCAGAGTAAGGGAGAGAACCACCAAAGCACTGCTGTTGGGTCAGTTTCTCAGGCTCATAAACAAGCTCCTGCGTATGTAATTATAACTAATATATGGGAGGAATGGACAGGGATGAACAGATGTTGGAACCAAATGAGGATACAAAGAACACAACACTGTGGTATAAAAACCTGAGTTTATATGGTGCAGCTGCCTGCATTGCATGTTTTTTAAAAAAATTTATTTACAAGGTGTGGCATCTGGCCTTCTATTGTCAAACCTCGATTTTTCTTGCAGCTAATTTTCTTCTGATACAAAAGGGTACTGGCAATGCCAGGGAGAGACCTAACTAAAAATCCTTTCTGAAAAAGAGACCCCAGGAATTAAAAAGACGGGTGACCCAGAGTTCCCACCAGAGCTAAACAGGCTGAATTTCATTTGTCTACTTTTCAAATCTGGGCTCTTTGAATCTCCTAGAGCTCTTAAAAAAAACCAGGGTCTATTTTGCCTGTGTCGACATGATGCTAGTCAAGCAAGTTAATGGATTTCCCCCCACTGCGGTGCCCACTGAAGTGGTGTGCTACATAGCACTAAGGGGGAAGTCACAAGATGTAAGAAAATATATGCCATTAGCAAGAGTGAGACCTGACCTAAATATACTCTCAACTAATTCTAAGTAAGCCCCTTGAAACTTCCTCAATCAGGAGTTTTCAAACCACCACTGTGGATCTAGGCATTATAGAACACGACGTCCTAGGATCACAGAGCTTCTACACCAACATGGCAGCTTTATGGAGGCTGTCACCGAGGGTCACACATTTCCCATTCTCCAGTGTTAATTTTGTTTTTATATCACCTAGGCTTTGAAAATTTTTCAGGTGGGGAAATCCATGAAACTTCTTTGATCTTCAGTCTCCTAGGTCTTGGCAGTCAGCTTGGGTGGCTGTATGATATTTGGGTTAAAGCATAAGGCTACACTTCTCCATAGCTTCAGTTCAGATTGTTCGCCAAGCGATGCTGAGTAGAATTGTTTAACCTCCCCAAGCAGAGTTCTTTCCTCAACACCAGGGACTAATACTAGCTAATTGAAACAATGTATGGGAAGCCCTTGGCACAGTGCCTGGCACATCATAAATATTTACAAAATAATCTCTAGTATTTTTAATCCTGTCTCCTTCGATGCATCAACTATGACAGAGTTGCAGCTGAAAGCTTGCCTGCACAGCTTATTTCTTGAGCTCGCTAATTTATGAATAAAACTTTTCTTTTAGCAAATCTTTACTCCTGCCTCCAAAGTGTTGCCTTCTCTGAGAAATTCTCCTTGAATTCCCCCACATTCCTGAGTCCATCACTTCCTCTGGGTGACCATGACAGAGAATGCACACGATGCCTAAGTACTCTTTCATCCCAACTCTCTGTTAGGGGAGCTTACCACTATCCTGTAATTATTAATGTACATGCACAGCTTTCCTCCTTGAGACTCAGCTCACACATCCATCCATCCCTTGCTTTTGAACATTCTGCTCCCTGAGCTGCTTCCAGGGCAAAGACAAGGCCTAGGGATGCATCGCTGTAACATAAGCATGGATGGGAACAGGGAGCCCTGACTCAAGTGGAAAGGCTGCTTGCCGCTCCAGACTCTAACACTCTGGGCAGAGTTTTAGCTTCTCATAGCCCACTTACATCTGTACTCTTAACCGTGCCGCCTACACTGCCTTCAAAATCCAACACACAGACTGGGGCAGGCTGAATGCTCCTTTCCCTTCCCCCACCCCAACCGCTGTGTGGCATCTGGGGGCCTGTGCAGCTGCCCACAGCATTAAGGAGCTGGGCCTCCTGACTGGGAATATTACTTCTCCATAAACAAAATAATTTTTCAAATCAATTAGAGGCTTCTGTGACCTACAGCAATTTAGAAAATTAGCAAACGCTCCTTATTCCTCCCACAGACTGTATTTTATTGTTGGATTAATGTGCAAAAAACCCCTATTTTGTAGCACCAAATATTTACTTTGGAGAAGTTCTCTGGTTTTATCATGGATTTGCCTTGTACTGTCAACAAATTAATGCAAGTTTGCATAATGAACTATGGAGGTAAAGAAAACATACACAGGGCTAGACTAGCTTGGAAGCATATTTTTTGGTTTTAGGGAGGGGGGTCAGTGAAGAGTTGACATCCGGTCCCCCACTGACTGTATTTTGTGATCCTATCTCATTAGTCATGCAGAAATTTTCATTTTTATTTTAAACATATGGTCTGCTCTAAGAGTATGGGCCAGATGTCTATACCCAGAGTTTAATTTTAGGGCTTAGTTCTATATCATAAAGAATAATTACAACTCTTTCCATTAAGCCAGGTAAAACACGAACGACATTAGTGGTGGAGCCATGAAGTGTCTGGACAATGGTCAGGAGGCTCCTGTGTCTTTATCAGGAGCTATTTAAACCATGCAATAAATTCTGCACTAAAGAAGAAATATTTAGAGGATCAAAGTACTATATTCACTTGTTTCTCTTTTCTGATATACCCAGGAGTGTTTAGGCAAGAGAAAAAGCAATCTTTGCTAATAGCTGGATACTTAACACTTTTGCATCCACTGCTACCCCATCTATTTCTACTGTTGAAATAGGTCAATTGCAGAGCAAAGTTTTTGAGAAGGCTGTTGAATACCTCTGCTACCACATCCTACTCTAAACTCAGCTCGGGTTTTATTTGGGCGATGCAAAATTGTCCTACCAAGCTCAGCATGCATCCTATGGCCCTCTGTTTTCTACATTGACTCCAGAGCTCGTTTTGAAATGCAAATCTGTTTTCCTAGTCTTCAGATTAAAACAGTCATCCTTAACAGGGCCTGCAGATCTTGCAGGCCAACCACAATGCCACAATGCTCTCTCTTTGTCCACTCATCCAAGTCCTCTTCCAAACTCCAGAATGCCACCTCTTTCTTCCAGATACTGAGCGTTGGCCCATGCTGTGTCCTTGGTCTACAATGCCCTTCCTGTCTACACCACTGGACCTCATTCACATTTACTCATCAGACCAGGGCAAAGTGTCCTTCATAGCCCTTTACTGAAATCAGAATTTTACATTCGTGTTGTCATTATTTCCATAGTGTGTGCCTTTCCTAACACGGTAAGAGCTCCGTAAGAACAAGGACTTCGTATTTTCTCTTCCTTTTTATCACTGCATCAACAGTGCAGAACATAGCACCTGCCTTATAGTAGAGTGCTTTATACATATGCTTTGGAATGAATGTCTGATCCCTCAGATGTGAAGCTATGAAATCAAAGCAGATTGCCTTAACTCAAAAAAACAGCTTGTATATGGAAGAAAAGCAAAGAACCATGGTTCTTGATATTAATATTTTTCCCAGGTAATTCTACCAAAGAGTAATAGACTCTGGTCAGGACATAGCCCATTGCCTTGAACAGATCTAAGTTGGAGGCTTGATACAGGAAAATGAACAGGTAGGCCCTGTTCTCTAGTACCTTCCAGGGTGACAATCATACCAGCAAGAGTTTAGGACTTATGGAAGCAGAACTCATAAAGGATACACCTATTGCCCACACCTAGAAGAAATTTGGCTGAGTGTGGTAGGAACTCCCTGCAAGACACACAGTGCTCACACTGCCCACTGAGAGTGTCATTAGGACTTCCCACAAACAGCCTAGTTCTCTTCTCCTGGGCATATGAGATTAGATGTGAACACATAACTTCCTTGGGCTAATAAAATGTAACCTGATGATATGCTTGCCATGTCCGAGGAAGCTTAAAGAGCCAGAGCATGATTCATACTTTGACTGTCATGGAAATATATGTCAAATGGAGCCTCTGTCAGCTTACATCCCTGAGTCACCAGGAGGAGCAGAGTCCTCCTACCAACCTGGGGTGGACCTGTACTGAAAAAAAAAAAAAAAAAGCTTTTGTTGTGTTAAGCCACTGAGATCTGGGGACTTGCAATACACAAGTGACATTCCCCATCAGCCCTGCTAACATTACGGCTCAAATTGGAAGGCCACATTGAAGAAGAAATTAGAAAAATGAGAATGTGAGAATGAGCATAATAATAGGAGCGTGAAAACCTGCTGGAAGAAGATGTGGGATGGATATGAGAAGTAGTTCTCGTTCATAACAGAATAAGGGGGGTTGGCTCTAGAATTATGCCTCACTGTAGAGATTGTAAAGTAGCACTGGGGCATGCTGGACCAGAGGTTTACTAATGGCTAGGAAAGACAGAAGAACTACCACCAACACACCAATACACACACACACACACACACTTCACAGTTTGCTTATATCTCTCTACTCGCTTTACATTGGCCACAGCAACCATACAAATACCACCCCCAATCCTCATCCCCACAGAGTGAGAGTCCAAAAATACTTTTCTAACCTCAAACCTTTCATGCTTTCCTCCCTGGTTCCGCCATTTCACTCCACATCCTTAGTTAGGAAATACATGGATTTTTGAAAGAAATAAACGAATTTATTTAGAGTTATGATGTTTAGATAAGTCTCTTTAGTATAACTTTCTACATTTTCCAGATTTTCTGATTAATATTAATCCTAAAACAAACCCAAAACAAACAAACATCACCCGTTTAAAAAAAAGAGAGAGACAGACAGGCTGACTTGTCAATATTCAGTTGCCAAGGCCAACCTTAGGATATAAAACCAGCTATAGCAACAACAAACAACAAACCACATCATGGGAAGGAATAGCCAAAATCTTATTCATAATACTCCCAATTGGCTATAAGATCATGTCACCAACAGGAAACCAGAGGACAAGTTTACAGTATTTTTTAACAGTGTTGAGCTACCATCAACATTCTGCTAACTTCTCTCCACTCCATCCAGCATGTTCATTTCATGGAGGGTGTTTTCGCTGGGGAAGATTAAAGGCTGAAACTACTAGACCAGTCTGACCTCAACTATAGAACGAATTATTTTTACCTATTTCTCTAAGTGACACGGCTTGGCATTAAACTGATATAATAATAGTTGTCTGGAGGATCTTTCATATTCTGTGAATTTTATAGGACACATTGGATCCAGTTGTATATTTGGAAGAATTACCATCCCCCAAAGCAGCCAGCACCTCAGTCTGAGGACACCGATAAGAAATGATTTATACTAGTAGAGTGCTTTTTATGATCTGTTGCTTTTTTCCCCCCCCTTGCGTGCCTTCCCACCCATCATCTTACTGGTTCCTTGCACCAGCACCCTTTCATAAGTAAGGCAAGTCTCCTGCTTTACAGGTGAGGAGCCTGAGACCTAGAGGGATCAAATGATTCATCTACATGAAAGTTAACAAGTCCATCGCAAAGGAGGCTCAAGAACTCAGGTGGCTGATCCCACTGCTTTTAGAATAATTGAGGTTAGTCCCATTGGTCCCTACTACATTCCAGACACTTGACCTCCATGAACTCGTTCAAGGCTCCTGACAACCACTTGAGAAAAAATGTATTATCCTCCAAGTAAACATGGGTAAACTGAGGCTGAATTGACTTGAATTGGAAATGTAGCCACAGCCACTCAGCAAATGAATCTCAAACCCAGACCAGTCTACTTCCAAAGCCCACATTCTTTACACATGCCGGCTCCCACAGGAGAGTGTTCTCATTGATTTTGGAAGCTGACATTGTGAAGATGAGCAATAGATATTTCCACACAGTTCATATCAGTCCTGCAAATTAATCCACAAGGACCAAAGAAGAAATGCTATCTATAAAGGTGACAGAGAAAACAACAACAAAAGACACAGGACTTCTACTTATCCAGCATTATTATGCCTAGGTTTATTTAATTTGTTTATTTCAAGGCCATCTCCAGGTTTTGTGAAGTAGAAAGGGCTAGAGGAGAGGGACTTTGGGTGAATATGAAAGGGAAAAATAAAAGGGAAAATAAAAGGGAAAAATAAATAGATAAAGCTGATGTGATGTTTGTTGGTCTGTTGGTGCCCTGCGGGTTTGGGATAGAGAGAGAAGCTGATGTGAAAACTTGACAACCTTGAGATTATATTTCTGTGGAGAAGAGAATAGGAGAGAGTCCAAGTGAAGGCACCAGTTGAAGCCTGGTACTTGACAAATTTCAATAACCCTGCGCAATGGAGTTATCAACGGCCCACAGGCACACAGGCCTGAAGCTGTATGGGTTGGGGCAGGGGAAGCCAGATGTGGTGGAGACTGTTGGGAGTCCATTTAATATGTCTTCTCCTCCTTCGCAGGCATAGAATTGCAGTAGGGCTTCCATGTGCTCTGCTGGGCCACATTTTCCAGATCCCCTTGCAGTTGGCTGGCCAGGTGACAAAGTTCTCATCTGTGGAATGTGCCAGGAAGTCATGTGCCTGGTTATTGAAACATTGGATATGCTTTCTCTACACTTTCTTCTTCCCACTGATTGGAATCTGAATATCATGACAACCCAGCTTTAACCCTGAGATGATGACAGCACAGTGGGAGTAGAGGAGCAATGATTTGGCAGGAACCTGGATCCGTGAATGAATATGTGAAGCAGGGCTTGCCTGCCTAAGCAAACTGCTCACATGTGGCCTGGTACATGACAGAGAAATAAACTCCTTTGTTATTTATGTTTCTTGTATTGTGAGGTCTCTTTGTTACAGCAGCAAAACCTTGCCAATACAGCAAACCTAATCAATACAGCAAACTGATACAGGACATTCAAAGCTTTGCTCATCTTAAGTATCCATGTTATTCCCCAGAAATGGGCCAGAAAGTCATAAACAATACTATTAACCATAGACGTTGTTCAAAGAGAAAATTACTCTCATGAATCAAATCACATGAACCTAAAATCCTTTCTTGATCAAAATTTCTATCCTACCTTTGACCTAACAAATGTGCAATAGATAAGTCCATTTTGTTTAAAAAGTTACCTTTTAAAAGTTCTTACATTCTCCTGTATGGCCACTGTTGTCGTGCTACATTGATTTAAGGGGCCGTTACATAACACAGAGGGCTGGCTGACTTGAGAATTTCATCAGCTGACATTGTGTGTGTGTGTGTGTGTGTGTGTGTGTGTGTGTGTGTGAGAAAATAGCAATCTGAACCACAAATTGACCTAAGTTTTACTTATCTTAATGCTACTCTATAATAAATCCATTTTGTCAATTTGGTCAAAAAATTTATTAAAAATAAAAGCATAAAATCAATTTCTTAAAAAATAGATGAAGACATGTAGTTATAAAATGCCTAGAAGTCAAAATTATGTATCTATTTTCATATTTGTATCCATATTTCTGTGCTCTGTGAGAGGCATGTTCCCCTTCCCCCTCACCTTTGCTCTCCTGAGCTTTTCACCAGCTCTTTAAAGTTCTGAAAAGAGGGCTACAAATGTGTTTAAAGTCCCTGGGACACAAAATGATCACAACAGTAAGCAGTTAAAATTCACATTGGCAAGGTGAACATCTGGAATGCATTCAAAAGAGGGAAAATTATGAAATGAGAATGTTATTAATAGCTAACATACTGGAAGACATGAATCAATGGTCAACCTGTTTCCTAGATTCCTTTTGGAGAAAAAAAAAATATATTTGAAAGGAAAATGCCCAAGACTGCTGAATATACTACTACCCTGGAAGGAAAGAGGATTTACAACATCATCTTTCAGAGGTAAACTTTTTCATTTATTTAAAATGCTGATAATGCCTGCACTCTCTTCTTTCCTCCTACTTTACATGTTGCTGAGGGAAGATCTTTGTAGTTAATGAGGAGTTTTTTCTTCACTAGCAAAGTGGGATTTTCACACTTGTGCTTGGCAGTAGCAAGTCTCAACCCCGCAGTTTATTTTTGTAATAATTAATAAAATATCACACTTCCTGGCTTTCTTGCCCCTGCCCAGGGACTGGTTTGCTGCCACCTTTCTGGGTGCTGTTTTAGGAAGCAAAGTGATTACATGAGGATCCAGCTTGGGGAAGGAAGCATAAGAAAGTCCTTGTGTTCCATTTGAGTGCTTTCTCAGTGACAGCTTCATTGAAGGGTGACTCCAATGGATCCCCAGATGTGTAGAATAGTGGAGATGAAAACTGGTATTTATAGGGCCTGGTGTTGATACACTCAAACAAACTTTTATTAAGAGAATAATAGTCCTCTATTGCTCTCATTTTAGGTGTAAGGAAAAGGAACTCAGTTACAAGGAATCTGGCAAATGTGTCTCCAACTAAACAGAAAAAGCAAAGGAATCACTTCTGAGTAGAAGAGTTGTTTATGTGTCTAACAAAAAAATTGAATGCCAACTAGACACCAGGCACTATTCTTGGCCCTGGTGATATGGCAGCAGAACAGAGAGACGAGCCATATAAAAAAAATGAAATCGACAGAAGACACAGAGTTTGGGGAAAGAGATTTTTAATCATCCAGGCAGGAGTCACCATGAGACTTGATTACATTGTTAACACCCAAGGAAATCTAAAAGCAGTGTTCAGAACTTTTCACATTCTATCTTGCAGCCAGCCAAACCCACTTGCCATTAATTCTGCATCACTGACAGCACCATCACCTTTGCCATCATCATCACCACGACTGTCACCATCACTACCATCACAACCACTATCACTATCATCACCACCACCACCATCACCATCGCCACCACCATCATTGCCTTTACCATCATCACCATCTTCAGCTGTGAACATGACAGTGAGATTTTCTGAATGCTCACTACATGCCAGACATTATACTCAGTGCTGTATGTGCTTTACTTCTTTACTTTTCTCAACAATCCCATGAGTTAGGTGGTATCATTAGCCTTGCTTTACCAATGAGCAAACCGAGGCAGAGATGTGCTAACAACAATTTTGCCCAAAGTCACACAACGTATAAGTGAGAGGCCCAAGATGAGAACACAGGCAACCAGGCTTCTGAGCCCATTGTCATAACCACTGTTTCTCTTGTTCTACCTCTCCAGTGCCCTCAGCTCTTCAACCCCCAGTGAATAATGATTTTTATGTTCCTGCATGCTTTCTTGCATGCCAAGCTCTAAAAAACTTTTCCTATGGAAACAATAGAGAGAGTCTCCTAGCAGAACCAAGATATAGGACCAAGGACCCACACAGGTCCTCTGGTTATCCTACCTTCTGAGACAACACAAACCTCAGAAGGAATCCACGTGTCATGTAGTATGGAGACTAATGAGTGAACAAAACAGGAGTCTGAAGGTGATGTTAAACCTGAGGTAAGGCTCTGCTCCAGTGAAATATGTACTTTTCATTGATTAATTAAATTAAATAAATACTTTTCTCAGTCCATGCTGCTTAGGAACCCGTGTACAGGTCTTTAAGTAGCTTTTAATTTTAAAGAGACAAGACATACTACAGTAAAAACAGGACCTCTTATTGTCTGGCATTTAAGATGCCCGTCCTTAATGTTTTCATAATCATCTGAAGTTCAAACACCTTGGAAGGTAGAAAGGACAGCAATTATTATCACTTGACACATGGTTGGGAAACCGAGGAACGAGAGAATGTGAATCACTAAAGACATGTTCAAGTTAGGTTCCTGACTCACATTTCTTCAGCACCTTTGCTCAGTAATGAAATCTCCTGAAAGGAGATGCCCCTTTATTAGCCATATTTCACAGGCACTCTGCACTTCGTTTCGTTTCAGGTCGTGCTGGAGCAAAGGTGCCCACAAATGGCACTTCTTTAGCACCATCATCTGTATGGCTCTAAAGTCCAGAATAAAGTGAAGCTCAGCAAGAGTGACTGCAACATGCCGCCACACTGTGGTGCTGCCTGAAGACTCTGCACAAGTTTTGGCAGCTCAGGCCACTAGACTTTTCATCATTTATTCACATTAATGTACTTGGCAATCACACAGAAGAGCTTTTAAATCTAATGACTCAGACAATAACAAAGCAGAATTACACGAGCATTTTCAAAATGATGGGGCTGTGACCCTCTTAGGTATGTCATGCCGCCTTATCCCAGGAACATGCTGGAGTTGCCTTACAGACTTCAAGTCTGGCCCTCTTGCCGAAGTTCCACACTAGGGAATCATAAATGGAGACTATGTGTAGCATGAGGTTTCTCCAAAGGAGCATGTAAATTCGCACCTGTGCATGCATGTGTGCACACACAAATCTCTCCGGCCAAAATTGAGATAGGCCACCTGGAGCATAGGTATTCAGGTTAAATAAGACACCACTGCAGGTTGTGGATCACAATAGAGGGGGTTTCTAGGGGCTTCCTTTGTGTACTGTTTTCTTCTTGAAATTCCTAAAGCCTCTCACACCCTCCATGAGTAGTGATCAAGAAGTTTTAGGTAGATTTTTTTATTAAGAATTTAGATTTGGGATCCCTGGGTGGCGCAGCGGTTTGGCGCCTGCCTTTGGCCCAGGGCGCGGTCCTGGATATCCGGGATCGAATCCCACGTCAGGCTCCCGGTGCATGGAGCCTGCTTCTCCCTCTGCCTGTGTCTCTGCCTCTCTCTCTCTCTCACTGTGTGCTATCATAAATAAATAAAAAGTTAAAAAAATTAAAAAAAAAAGAATTTAGATTTTAGGCAACTAAGTTTATGAAGTAAATCTAGACTTTCTTTCATCAAGTTTGAATGTTAGAAAATTGTTTTTTTAATAGAAGTGTAGAATGTATCACATGAAGAATTAATGAAATACTTTCAGAGTTCTCCATATTTATTGAGGCTTTTTTTAATTACCCGCATACTCCATTTCCAGGTGATACTATCATTGGTCCTCTTGTCAGTGTCAATAATTCCATTTGGCAGGCAGCAGCTAATTCTTTTCATGTGCTAATGATTAATCAGACAAGCCTATTTACTAATGTATCAGAATGCATTAGAAACATAAGGTAATGGTGGACAGAACATCAATTCAGATATAAATGAACTACATTTACATTGGATACCTATTGACTTATGTCACAGAATGAAGTAGAAAATGCAATTTGCTTGTAAACCATTAAAATGAATGAAAATAGAATTTCAAACTCCATCTTCAAACATAACTTTATTGACTTGGCTGTGAGCCTTAAGGGAGTGTCTGAGTAAGTTTAAAATATATAAATAACCCACTAATTCATTTTGCCATAAAAAGATTTAGTGTCTCACCAACTGAAGGCCACGGACTTTACTTAAGTTGGAACTAGTACGAGACAGGGGTCAAAGGCCATAGTGTGAGGACATTAGGGTTCTCAGGTAGGGGGCTTCTGATTTAACTTTCCTCTGATCTATCTTTGTCCCCAAATCCTGCACCTGCACAGGTCCCAAGGGCATTGGCCCATATTCCAGATAGCACAAATTACAGATTAAACCCCTTTTTAGAGAGAGAGCTAGAGTGAGAGTGAAAGCTTGAGGAAGGGATGGAGGAAGGGAAGGATGATGAGAAAGGTGGGCTCCAGGGAGCTAGGTCAGATAAAGTGATGCCAGTAATCAGAATATAGACTAAAACACTGACAAGCAAGCTTCAGGGGCCTATACTGGCAGACAGGGTACATCCTAAGAGAAAGACTAGAAGCAGCACTATGATTGCTAAAAAGTAGGTGAATCTGAACTACTTAGTATGAAAAGTAGCTCCACCTCTGAGATGATGTTTTTCATCTTTTATCTGGAAGGTATGCATGACATAGGACTTCCTGACTCAGCGGAGCTTCTCAAGTATACAGGAACAGAATAGGCATGAGGAATCCAGAGCTGCTCAAAGAAATATAATTAAATTCCCAGCTATTGTCTGTATCGATGACCGCTCAGATCCAGCCAAATTTTCAATTCACTGCCTTTGAATTGGAGGCTCAGGCAATTGTTGCAGTTCTGGAAAACCAGCCTTGGTGGGGGGGGCACTCAAAGAAGCCATGGGAGAGTATTTTAAAGGGAAACCCTAACCCACTTGACTTTCCTTTCTTTTGGATCTCTCCTCAGACTAAACTGTGAGGTGCTAATGAAATGGGCTGTGCATCTAGAACAGCGTTCTCCAAAAGTGTATCTTCCAAAAAGCCAGTTGAGAGAGAGAGAGAGAGAGAGAGGTTTGTTGATAAAGAATCTCATGATCAAATATACTTCGGAAATTCACATTAGTTTCTCTCCCCAACCCTTGGAGATTCTCCGGACACCTTATCATATTTAAAGCTCTAAAAAGTCCTGCAGTGAAGTAGCCTTTTAAGATTTCAGCCTTTCTCAAGCTTAATTAAGGCTTCTCATAACACGGATTTAGTGTTCCATAGAGTACAGGGTTGGAAATATTAACAATGAAAAACAAAAAACCCAACACTGAGAAAATTAAATAAAATAGGTTAAACTAAGTGAATCTATTTCTCTCCCAAGGAAAAATGGAAAGTATGTCTCAATGCTATCATTTTTCAGGAAAGAACGCGGCTATAGGATTTCACTACTCCCTTCAGCGTCAGTAAAGGAAGCTCTGCACACATCTGAATCCAACGCTCCTTTTTCTGGTGCTTGGGTCCTGTGTCCTTACAAACACCAGATACACCTTGCATTGAGGGGCACATGCCAGAACGGTCACAGGACTAGGTGCCCGTGACCAAGAATAAACAACCTTCAACACCCACAACCCCGTCCACAGGACCTTGTGCAGGCATGACTACAGTTACCAAGGAAAGAATTCATAACAGGTCTGTTTGTGTCTGAAGAAGAATATAAAAGCCCCAGTTTATTCCCCATATTTAATCCATCAAGAAATTGTCCGAAAGATAAATTGGAGCTAAGCTGACTTTTGTTAATAATGTAACGATTTTGAAAGTGCAGCTTTAATCAAGGGGAAAATTTTCCAGAATTTGACAACCTTGTCCATTCCCTCTGGTATAGACTCCATTTTTTTTTTTTCAAAACTGTCTAATGCTGTTTCTTAGGTGGTGTTCAATAGAAACCAGTCTATAATGCAATGCACTCTCTTTATGTGATGTTTAGATATGAGATTGATCTCAGTGGACACCCTGGAGTTCTGAAAGTAGGATTATTGGATTTTGTGGCTTTCTCAGATGTCGAAGATCTTTAAACAGTGTCTTGCAAAGTTGCTACATCCCGCCTGTCTGTGAAACACTTATGAACTCATCAAAGAAGGTAGACTCCATGTTAATTAGACATGGTGGGCGAAGGGGGGGCTGGAAGCCGACTTCCTCCCACCATCGAGTTAAGTGCCAGGGCCACGTGTACTTTCATACCTTGAAAAGAAAAAATAAGTTCATTCGTCTCCAGATCAATAGGGCCTTAACAGGAAGACTGCTGACACAGGATGGAGCTCAGAGTTCAGAATAGCAGGGGGGGGGGACAAAAGACACGGTTGTAAAAGCAGAAATTTGGCAGCCATGTTATCTCAAGATTCCTTGAGAAGATTTTTAAAAGCTTTGGATTCCAGCTGAATCATTTGGGAGCAGCAAAATGACAGACTGGCCTCATGGATTGTAGCTCACATTTAAGAAAAACAAGGTAATTAGGACAGTGTATATTTCCTGTGACTTTAAAAGTGCTACATTGTGGAAAGGACACGGCCATGGCCCACACTTACCCTGGCTTTTGTCACCACTCTGAAGCCCGGGTGTCAGGCATCAGGACTGCCTGCCAGCAAACTGGATATTACTCCAGAGAAAAAGAGTAGGGATTCTTAGAACACAGTCACCTGGAAACTGATGCGCCCCAAGCCAAGCCATGGATCTTACTACTGTAATCAAATACTAGCTCTACTTTGCAGATTTGCAGCCAATGGATACTATACCAATCCATAAATGCATTCATGAAAAAGAGTTGATAGATTTTCTCACTTAAAGTTTGTCCTCCCATAATTTTTTTAAACTATAGGCACTGTATTCATGTGCTTATATTCAAATATACATAAAATAGTATCTGATGTGGTGCATGATTGCATGGCCTCATTCCCCAGGCATATACGTGTAACACAGGTTAATTGGCCACCATCTTGGCTTTGAGGAAAGAGGAGATCTCTGAGATGGCTCAACTGGTCCCACTAAAGTACTGATGCTGAGGGTTTTCTTTCTAACACCACTCCACAACAGTGAGATACTACTACAAACCTATTAGAATGACCCAAAGCCAGAAGGCTGACAACACCAAATGCTGGCAAGGATGTAAAACAACAGGAAGTCTCAGTCATAGCTGGTTGGAGTGTAAAATGGTACAGCCACTTTGAAAGACAGCTAGGAGGTTTCTTGCAAAACTAAAGATGGTCTTGCTATACACCCCAGCAATCTTGCTTCTTGATATTCACCCAAAGCAGTTGAGAACTGATGTCCATACAACCTGTACATGATATTTACAGCAGCTGGATTTGTGACTGCCAAAACTAGGAAGCAATCAAAATATCCTGCAGTAGCTTAAGGGATAAATAAGCTGTGGTACATATATACAATGGGGTATTTTTCAGCACTAGAATTATCAAGCCATGAAAACACAGGGAGGAACCTTAAATATATATTGTTATGTGAAAGAAACCAATCTGAAAGGTCTAGGTACTATGTCATTCCAACTATTTGACATTCTGGAAAAGACACAACTATGGAGACAGTAAAAGATCAGTTGTTGTCAGGGGTTAGGGGCAGAGACAGATGAACAAGCAGAGCACAGAGGATTCTTATGGCAGTGAAAATACTTTGTATGACACTAAAATGATGGATGCCTGTCCTTATGCATTTGTCCAAACTCATAGAATGCCCAACACCAGGAGTGAACTCCAATGTAAACGATGGACTCTGGATGATAATGATGTGTCAACGTAGTTTCACCAGTTGTAACAAATGTCCCACCAGGGCAATGTTGATGAGAAAGACTAAGCATGTCTGGGGGTGGGGTATATATGGGAAATACCTGCATTCTTTTTTCAGTTTTTCTGTGAACCTAAAACTGTCCCTTAAAAAATCACTCATAAGAAAAAAAAAAAAAGAAAGAAAACTCAAAAAGAAACAAAACCCACTACCACACCCTGTGGATGTCCAGGATGCATGACTTCTGCCTCAGATGTATGCAAGTATCCCACTGTATTGAAATACGGGTTGGTCGCATGGTATAGAGTTGGATGGGGTCTGAGTTCAGTCTTGGGGCCAGTCACCCATAGCATCCTGACTGAGTCCAAGGGGCTCATCCAATGGGAAGGGTGGCCACTATAGATCCCCTGGGCAGGCTCTGTGCTATGCTCAGCTGAGTGGTGGCTGGGCTGCTGCAGATACAGAAGAGACCCCCATTCATCTCCCAAGAGCAAACCACAAGCAAGACCTCTTCAGAGGATGCTTTGGCAGAGGCTGAGGAGCCTCTGGATGCTGGCTCTGCTCTGCCCACGTACTCCGTCCATTCAGAACCTACTCCACAAACCCTCAAGCTCTTTCCCTCTTTACTTCCTTTTCATCTTTTCCCTTCTAAAGTTTAGGGCTTTCTTTGATTCCTTATTATTAAGCTTTTCCCAGATCTATGCTCAAATGATGCTTGTGGATCTTCCCCCCAGACTTTGGGAATGCAAAAGCCAATACAGGAGTCTTCCTTTCTCTCTCCATTGTCGTTGGGCCATCCTTCCCTTGAGCAGCAACCACAGAAATGCCTTAGATGACTGAATGGAGGGCCAAAGGGGAGAAGGAAATGCCCCATGTGTCCTCAAACACATAATCCTTTCACCTAAAATGTCATGATGTTCCATGAAATGTTCCATGACTTCTAGAGATGATTGCTACTGAACATGCTTCAAATGACAGAAATGGTCTCAAGACCATGTTCTTTTAGTTGGACATGGAAAACTTAGCTGAGTCACTGAGGTTGGGGTGAGTGGGATAGTCCTGGGGCTCCCAGAAGATGCAGGGGAAAGGAATGAGGAGCTATAAAGGGGGCTCTACACCACTCCCCCAGGACACAGATACACTGACACAGATACACATGTGCTTCATCTCAAAATATGATTGTCTGTACATGATTCTACATACACCACAACCATTTGTTTCTAAGCAAGGAAATAGACCAAAGCCTCTACGTTACACTGCCAAACATGATAGTAGATTTAAGACGAAAACTCCTGGAATCAAGACTTATTTATCTCTTAAGAACTGTGTGACCTCAGGAAAATCCTTTTATTTCTGAACCTCAGTCTTCTCATCTGCTAAATGGGGATAATAATCTCTCTTTGCTGCTAGTCTCACAGGATCAGAAATTCTCCATGAGATCATGAACATATAGGTGTTTTATAAACTGTAACATAGCAGCCCCTCCCCAAGTTTCTGTGTTGGGAGGAACTAGTAAAGGAAACTACCAAGTCTGGGGAAAGAAAAAGCAGTGGAGAAGTAGGGAGCATACCCAAGGGTGTGTGTGTAGAAAGGATTCATTGTAGCTCAATCCCTGCCTCCCTTATCGCCAGATGGGGCCTCATCTCCCAGCCTTGCTCCACACTCACAGGAATCTAGCTCTGAGAGAGGGAGGAAGAAAGGATTGTGCCTCCAGTGAAGCCATTCCACCCAGAGAAGGCCTCCTAGAAGGAACTATAAAAATAAGTTTAAATCTGCTTTCTGGATGTTTTTTGGTGCTGTCTTACTCCTAGTGGGTAGCATTTAGGCTGAACTACTTAGGTATTTAATAAAAGCCTCAATTTTTCATGCATACCATAGGATAGTGTGTGACTCACAGGTCGCCAACATCAGAAGCATCAAGGAGATTGTGAAAATGCAGAGTCCTATGCTCTGGCCCAGGTTGTGGAATCAGACTTCGGGGTCTGTGGCCCAGAGATCAGCATCTTAAATGACTATGTCCACTAAGATGGGGAGACACAGAATGTGAGGCTGGGGATAATACAATGATACGCATAGTCATAAGAGTTCAAATGAATTAAAGTTACGTGTCTGACACTATCCTGTGCCTCGCGTGCATAATGCATCAGTGCCCACAATCATGCTATGAAGTACTATGATTATCTTCAATTGACAGACGGTAAAACAGAGCTCACAGAAGCAAGTGACTTCCCAAAGGTCACATGGGGATTAGGTACCAAGGCTGAGACTTCCAGCCAGGTCCTAGGCTCTCTGCGCATATATATGCAGTCACACCTACAGGCAACATACAACAGAAAGGACATGAATGTATGATGTCCCTGTCCATGGGTGTGGTAGACCTTATCCTACAGTGATGTTGGGTGTAGCTTCCAGACAGTGAAGATCCCTCTCAGTGTCCACAATCCCCAGAGTCAGAAAGCCCCTCTCTCTTACTCCCATTATGCTTTGCTGCTTGAGATGTGTTTGTGATGTTTAATTTATATCCCCTGATCATAAAGTGATTGCATCACTAAAAAGGCTGTGAGGTTGATTTATATGATAGTTGCCTGTGTCTGTTAATTAGAGAAATATCATTTGGCTTCCTACAGAAGAAAAACAATAAATTATAGAGGAGGAGGGAGGGCCAGTCATCCCCCAAACCTATGCCAGTTACTCCCCACTGCATCATATTTATGACCCTAACCATTTTTCCGTTTATACCAACAACCATTGGAAGAAACTATAACTTGGGTTGAGAAGGAAAGAATAGGAGAAGAAGATGGGCAAATAAATATAGAAGTAGCCTCTGTACATATACAGGGTGCACATGAGCACTCACACACAAAACCGGAATACAGAGAGACAGGTCAGCTCACTTGGAGTGTTCTTCTCCAGACACCCCCTCCTCACCCACCTCCAACATGAACACTACTGTCTCTAGGGCGGGACTGTCTCCAGAAAAAGCAACAAATAATTTGCAAGAAGAAGGGACTGCTTCTTAGATCAGTGGCCCAATATTTTCTATGTAGGGGACTGTGTGCCTGGACAGGGACTGCCCGTTGGAAAAATCCAACAACTGTTAGTGATCTTGTTTATGCCTGAAGGAGAGCACAAAGAAAGATTTTTTTTTTCCATTCATTCAGTCGTTCACTTATTCAACAAACATTAACAAGTACCTGCTACGTTGCAGGCCTCGTGCTAAGGTTGGGCATACAGCGGGCTGCAGAAATGATCACAGTGCCAGACCTCAGAGAGCTTACTCTCTACTGGGGGAGGTGACATGAATCGGGTGTCAAACAGATCAATATGGTGTTACAACCAAGGCACATGCTATAAAAGAAAAATGCAAGGGGCCATAGAGAGGCTTCCCTAAAGAAATAAAACATTTGAGTTAAATATTAAGGATGAGTTAATTTGGTTAAGATAGAGGGGAAAACATTCCAAAAAGAAGGAACAGCATGTGCAAAAAGGAGGAAGCAGGATGAATCCAAAGGATTGAAAGGTGCCCAGTGTGACCCAGTGTGGTGGCAATAGGAAACGGGGTTGGAGGAGCTGGTGCCAGACCACATGTGGTTCTTAACTCATGGTACAGAAGTGGCTTTTATCCCAAGTCACTGTAAGGCTTTCAACGAGGGCAGGGGGGTGGTATGATCAGATTTGCATTTTGAAAAGGTCACTGTTTTATACCTTGAAAAGACTTGGAGCTTCATGAGATTAAAAGGACTGCCAACTTAGGCTTGGGTAAGCAGTCCCCAGGTGGGGTGAACTGTTCTGAAACGTCACAGGCACATGGCTAGGCCAGGGCTTCAACTCTGCAAATGAGAATGAGCCGGTCTTCTTCCCAACCCCTCATCCCCAAACCACCTATCATACCCATCAACAACATTCATGCACAGAAGTGCTTCTCTTGGAACTGGTGGAAGGTGAAAGTGGAATAGGGAGGAAGACAGGTTGATGGCAGGGATGCCACAGCACCTGTTCCCTGCCCACTCCGATCTTGAATTAGAGTGAGAGAAGTGAGAGCTGGAAGCTGGCCGAGCAGAGGCTGGTGCAACTTTCTCCATCTAATCTTTTTCCTCACAAAAGCCTTCTTTTCACCACTCAAGTGAAGGCAGTCCTCAACAGGTCCCCCCCACCCCCATTTCCATAGTAAGATGATTGAATGGATTTATTCACTACTTTGTTCGTTGTGTCAGACTAGAATGAGAGTAGAAGTCTCCCTTGCGTTCCTCCCTTTATCAGCACAACATAGCATTGTCCTTGCCACATAGTAGGTGCTCAAAAAATATTTATACAATGAGTAGATAGTGGGTGAATTATGACTTGAGCAACATCAGAGGACATTAACTTTCCAAAACCCATGAGAGCAGGCTAAGGAAAAATATGAAGAAGTTAGGGTAAAGAAGACCATCAATGAAGCATGGCTTTATTCCAGGGTGGCCAGAGAAGCCCTCTCTGATATTTGAGTAGATATGGGAAGGAAGTGAGGAACGGGCCTATAAAGATATTTGGGTAAGAGGCATCCCAGGCAAAAGAAGGGGCAAGTACAAAAGTGACAAAGAACTGCTTTAATTCATGAGTGAGTTGGCTCCATTTTTTTCCTGCCTAAGTATCTGGAAGGATGGGATGGTCAGTTCCCAAGCTTAAGACTCTCTGTGCAGACATGAGTAGGACTTCCTCAGGCTTGATCAGTTGGGACATCTTCAAGCAACCTAATGGCTAAGATTTCTGGGAAGGGAAGGGGAGCCAGAGACAGAAATAGAAAATGGGAGATGTCAAGTGGAGCTGTTGCTGTCACACGGGCTGTTATCAGAGGGCAGGGGAGGCGCCCCCATTGCAGCACTAGGAGAGGTTCCTGAAAGTGTGTAGGCAGGAAGTTAGGGTGCAGCCATGGTAGTCAAGCAATAAATATTTTTGGCAACCACCTGCTAGAAAGTTCCCTTGTCCTGAGGGCTGGGGATTAAGGAGAAAAGGTGAGTTCTGAGACATGGAGATGCCACTCACTCATCGGAATCCTTGAAAATTTCTGACATGGGGCCGTAGGGACAAAAAAACCACACAGCGAAAGAAAACACACAGCCCACCTTGAGGACAGAGATGGAAGATTCTGTGATTCTGTCCATCCCCAAATGACATATTCTTCAAGCCCCAGACCACATCGCCCAGTACACACCTCCTCACTGTCTGATGGGGTCCCAATGGGCAACTCTCCATCCTTGGAATTCACCCTGTTTCCTCCCCAATTTTGCACATGCTGTTCCTTCTCTCTGGGATGCTCTTCCCTCTGTCTTCATCAAGTCAAGGCATCGTTAGTGTTATATCACATCTTCCAATGCTTCCGTTCTGCTCAGTTTCAAAAACATATAATGCAATTATGTAAAATGACCTGATATAAAAAGCGCTATAAAGAGTCAGAGGAAACTCTTCCAGCTTCGGTACATAATAGGCTAGAGTGTTTTGGGCGTTTTAGCAGTGAGTCCACAATAAGTAGTAATCACCTAAAATATGCAAAGCTCTAGGCACTGAACAGAGTTTGGGGTTCTCATGTGGTTAGGACTTAAACCTTGACTTTCCTGGCTGTAGGATTTGGGATATTGGGGTCCACAGCCCAGTGCTGTCCTGGTTTCTCAGAGAAGGCTCTTCTGTCTGAAGCCCCAGGGCTGTGTTATTTTAATTAAGGCATTGCTGCTGACCCGAGCAAGGGCAAACAGAAGTGTCAGAAAGGGCCCTCTGAGTGTATGTGTGCCCCTGTGGATACAAGCAGCAATACTTACTGAAAACTCTCAGTTTTCCTCTTAATTATGCACCTCTGCCTCTTGGTCTCATTTCGCCACAGATGGATGACCTCAGAAAGGAAGAAACAGGCAACTTTGTAATGCATCTGGACTATTATATCCATTTCTACTTTTCAACCAGATTTTTTATGCTTTTGGACAACAAGAACCATTCTGTCAGAGAGAGGGCTCAACCCAAAATAATTTGCTATTGGCAAATTATTCCTCAGAATGTTGAAAATTCCTCAAAATTCCTCAAAAATGTTGAAAACTCACCTGTTGAGGTGAGGTACATTCTAGTACCTTAGAATGTGACCTTCAAAGAAGCGGTTCAGGTGATGGTGTTAGGATGGGCCTGAGTCTGATCCCGACCGGTGGTGTCTTTAAAAGAGAGAGAGATTAGGACATGGTCGTGGCAGAGGGAAGACCATGTGAGGGCACAGGGAAAGGATGGCATCTACAAGCCAGGGAGAAGCCAACCCTGCCACGGAACTTCCAGGCTCTGGAACTGTAAGAAAATGAATTTCTGTCATTTGTGCTACCGAGCATGTGGGGCTGCATTACGGCAGCCCTAGAAAACAACTGCAGCCATCTCCCCTCCCTGTGTAGACATCATAACTCAAGCCTCTGCTACTGAGACCAAATATATGAAGCTCACCTCACTGCCACCCACCCCCAAGATGCTTGAGGGTGAAGCAGTCTCACAAGCTCTGTCTGCCCATGTGACATGATACTGGAAAAGTCTTAGCATCCTCTGAACTCTCTACAGGGACTGAACCCCACCTCACCTGTAAGGACCTCTTCTTCCAGAAATACCCTTGATATCATTGCTCTTCTTTCTCCATCTCCTGTGAAAACCCATGAGACACCCTCGGCACAAGTTCTCCACTAGAAACGCACAGAAAGTGAACTTGTTAAATTATAATATCGAACATTCCTAAGCTGCTTCTACTTCCAATCCCCTTACTATCTCAGGAACCCTAGGGACACCTGGGTGGCTCAGTCATTTAAGTGTCCGACTTGATTTGGGCTCAGTCATGATCTTAGGCTTCTGGAATTGAGCCTGTGTCAGGCTCCATGCTCAGTGGTGGGTTTGCTTGAGATTCTCTCTCCCTCACCCTCTAACCCTCTCCCAACTCATGCATGGGAATGCTCTCTCTCTCTCTCTCTCAAAAAAATAAATAAATAAATAAATCTAAAAAAAAAACAATCTCAGGAACCCTAGATGGAAACACACACAACACACACACACACACACACACACACACAATCTAATTGGAGACACAACGGATAAGCAAGTAGACCATGTGGCATGTATTTTGTAACACACAACTAGGTCTTCATATGGCACACTTTGTATTGTCCATTCTTCTATTCCAGAAATTTGTTTTGAATTTCTCAACTTTTAAGCCACTTGTGAACCTTTTACTCCTTTTTCCAACACCTGGTGCTTTACATACATAGGGGGTTAATACTTGCATGGTCACTACTTAAATATCCAAAATACCATATACTATTACGTACGAAGTTGAAGTTTTTTTCTGACTTTTTATAGAGTTTTTCTGTACCGAGTCTTTTTACAAAAATGCATTCTATTGTTTTAAAATTGAACAAAATGGAAACCTTGAAAGTTATGGTAGAGTGTCATTTGGTTGGTTCCCAATCAGTCCCTCCTTCCCGTGCTCACACCTTTGTGGAACTCCTTCCCAGGATGAGTCTGGCTTGGCCATGTGACCAGCTTTGGTTCCTGATAAACAACAAGCATGACACAAGCAGGGCCCTGATTAGCTCAGGGACCAGCACGGTACAAATATGTGAGCCACAGATGTAATTTCCAATTTTAAGTAGTCACATTGAAAACAAAAGTGAAAGAAACAGATGAAGTTAATTTTAAGAGTGTATCTAGTTTAGCCCAAAAGATTAAAATATTATTCAAAAATATGATCAATAGTGAAAAAAGGTACAAGTGGCATTTTTTCCATTTATTTTTTGATCTAAGTTTTCCAAACTTGGTGTGTATTTTGCACTTAAAGTACATCTAGTTCAGATTAAGTGTACTGAGTGCTCTGTAGGCACACATGGCTACAGGCTCCTGTACTGGGCGGTGTGGGCTTGGACACTGGGACTGTACTTAGTACACTTGCTGTTAGGATGCTCCCTCTGGGAGCCTAGCCTTCATGCTGGGAGAAGACCAGCCCAGGCGGGAAGAGGGCCCATGAGGGAGAAACAAGACACAGCAGGTAGCCCCAGCTGAGCTCCTTGCTGACTGCCAGCATTCCAAACTTGCCATCTGTGGACGTAAGCCATACAAGAAATGGACCCTCCAGCCCCATAGGAGCCATTCCAGCTGAGGCTGCATTGAGCAAAAATGAGGTCTCCCATTTGAACCCTGCCTACATTACAGAATCCTGAGCAAATACATAGCTGTTGCTGTTTAAGCCATCAGATTACGTGGTGATTTGTCGAGTTGCACCAGATAACCAAACAGAAGTTATCAAAGATACCAGCTGCTGAAGCATCAGTGACTTTCTTCTGTCCGTTTGGGCATGCGTGCACCACTGCCTCTCTCACAGGCTCGGTTGGAGTCAATAGACGATGCAGAAGATCTAAAAGTCTCAGTCACCATCCGCAAGGACTTTATAGGCTAGTTCAGAAGTCACTGCTCTGCGGGGAAGGCTAGGTTCTGATTTTGCCGCTCCATCGGTGTACTTGAACTATCATAGTAGATATCGCAGACGAGGGAGCTTAAACAACTGAAGTCTATTTTCTACAAGTTCAGAATCAAGTCCAGTAAATTTGGTTTCTGGTGAGAAATCGTCCCAACTTGCAGACTGATGCTTTCTCTCCGGATGCTCCCATGGCCTACCCTCTGTGTGTGCACAGTGAGAGATGTCTGATGTCTCTGTCTTATGACAACACCAGGTCCTATCGAATCGGGGCCCCTTCCTTATGACCTTCTCTAATATTAATTACCTCCGTAAAGGTCCATCTCTCAGGGTAGTCACACTGAGGTTGGGGCCTCAACAAATGGAGTCCACAGCTGCCACTAACCTTCCATGTAGCTGTAGCCAATTCAAGGGCGCCTCTCGGAGCAATCTTGTTGCTCTACCTTTTCTCCTGAGTATGATATGAGGAGTAAAGGAGATTACAGACATGGAAGAGAGGAGGGAGAAATCATCAAAATACTCGAAAAACAATGGATGGCCTTCTTTCCATCTTTGTCAATTCTGGGAAAAAATAAATGATGCTAAAGAAACAGATGACTGGATGAACAAATAGCAAAAAAAAAAAAAAAATTAATCAAAACTAATAATGGAGGAGAATAATTATCCTGACACAGGAAAGAACAAAGGAAGGATATTTTGCCCAGACCTGTGGATTTGGGCGGGGCAGGTAACCGAATCAACTATAGTGATGAGGAGAAGATGAGGATGGCTGATGTTCTAGGAGCACTCCCCAGGGTTGCAAGAATGTGCAAAACTGCAAATCTGTTTTAATATATGTATACATGCATATTATTAGTGAAGCAACACAGCAACCCTGTGGGGCGGGCACGATCAGGTTAGTCTCCAGGGAGGGATCAAAAGCTGCCTGAGACATTTCAGGTCAATCAGACAGGAAGTCAGAAGTAGGGAAAGGAAAATGTTGAGACCATCTTGAGGCTCCAGTAAGTATCTGAGTGAAAAACCTGGAGCAAAGGGAAAGATAGAGACAGGAAACTGGGGAAGGGTTTCTTATGCTAATGCCTTGCAGAGGAAGAGGAAGATGGTGGAAGAGGAGGAAGTAGTAGTGGGCCTGGCACTACTAGTTGTGGTGGAGGCAGCACCCCTGAGGCCCGCTTCCTGGGCTTGGAGGGGGGCCCTGCTCAGCAGGGCGCTGTGCTTAGTTCATGCTTCACTGTCACCACCTTGAAATTCTTCATGTTTGATCAGGGAGCCCCACATCGTCATTTTGTACCCACAAATTACTAGATAGGGTCCCAGTGCTGCTGTATGCAAGTCTTGTGCACTCAGCTTTTACTCTGCAGGGCCGTGATGATAACTGTGCACATGACCTCATTTCCAGGGACAGTGAGTGAGTGAATGAGTGAGTGAGTGAATGAGTGAGTGAGTGAGTGAGTGTGCTGTGAGCACGGGTGGTGAAGACCCAGAAGGACCCGGGGAGAAGCCTGGGAGACCACGGGGACTGAGAGGCTGTGGAACAAAGAAGGCATAGTCAGGACAGGCTGTGAACACAACACCCAGGGCCCTCTCTTCTCCAGGGAGCTGCCCAGAGGTCACAAAGAGAAAGGCGCCTCCCTGCTTGCCTACAGTGGCAGGTGAGAGGAGGTATCCTTGGGAGCAAACAGCTGGCGACTGATGGCCATATCGCCAACGACAGGGCTCCCTAGATCCTAGACCTTGCACTTGCTCCTGCTAATAAACCTCTTAATTAAACGGACAGAAAATCCGAAGGCCTCATCCATTCATCCATTTGCTTGTTGGCCCAACATTTTACACTCGCAGGGAATGCCAACGAAAGAAGCAAAAAATCCGTAAGCTCAGCCCTTCCTTCAGGAAGCTCTGGGTCGGTGATCGCACATGTGAGACACGTGCGCGGAGTGCAAGGCAAGGAAGGAAAAGTGTGAAGTGCTAGCTAGGATCTCGGAGTTCGCCTGCAGACCCAGAGGCCCTGTGCACGGCCCCGTGGGGCCAGGGACTGGTGAAAGCTTGGGGCCCCTGGACCTCTGCTCCTGGGGATATCTCATAAGCGGCCTGGCCCAGAGCAGCAGGGGTGGGGGTTGGGGGGGTGCTGGGGGCCCCTGGGCCCTGCCTCCTGCAGCGCGGGCCCCTGCCCCAGGCCCTCGAGGCGCTGGGTGGGGACCTGGGTGAGCCCACAGGTGGGCGCCCCGCCTGGGCGCCCCGGGGTGGAGACGAGGTCACCTGTCCTCCACAAGGCCTGGAGGCCTGGGCCGGAGCAAGGGAAGCCCCTTGCTGCCCAAGGAAGGGGAAGGACAAAAACCAAAAAAGGACCAGCCAAAACCAAACAGAACCTCGCTCCCCATCCCCCGGGGCGCATTCCTCGAAGCCCGGTAGGTCCGAGACTCCCCGAAAGCGCCGGCCACACGGTCTAGCTCCCCGCGCCCCGGGCTTTGCAAACACTTGCCTTTTCGGAAAAGTTACAGTTTGACACGTGATGTCTAGGCTGCCAAAAATGTACAGTGCGCCGGGCCCCGCCTGCTCCAACATGTTTTATAAACATAACAAGCTGTGGCCGCCACCCCAGATGTTTTCCCAACTTTTTTTTATTTTTTCATAATTTAAAATCTGTTCGACCTGATGGTTTTTTTTTTTTTTTTTTTTTTGCTCCGTGCACATTTCAACTGTAAAAAAGGAAACTGAAATATTATTCATGTGGTGCTATGCTGCTACACCTAATTTCTTCTCAAGTTCACACTAAACCGAAATGTCTCTAGGAACCTTAAAAAAGGCAGCAGCCGAGAAAGTGAGGAAATATGTCAAGGACTTGTAAATAAACAGCTGGCTCCCAACATATGGATTTTCTTCTATATTTTTCAGGTGCCACAGTCTCCCATCCGTATCTGCCAGCCCTGCAGCACGCGGCATAATTCAACTGTAATTGATAATGTAAAGGCAGATGGAGAGGACTGTCAGCTCCTCCCTCGGATCTCTGGGGACGCTGCAGAAATCCGAGCAGATGGCCCAATTGCATCTTCTTTATGTGTTGCTGCAAGCTCCTCTGTCTGCAGGATAATGGATCATTACGGCCTGCTGTGTACAAACACCAATATGCTTTTAAATCTGGTTCTCAAGCTTATGAAAAAGCACTATATTTCATATTAATTTGTGAAGCTGCACTTAACAAGGTCCACTGTTGTTAATTTACGATTTGGAAGCCGGGGGAGGAGGGGGGGTGCTGGGAGGGAGACAGTCACATGGAGAGCTCACCCCTCCCAATTCCCTCCCTCCCCCCTTCTGGCTCCCTCTCTTTGCCCTCCCCCTGGCCCTGCCTCCCCGCCAGCCCGCAGTGGTCAGCTGAAGGGGGAACACAATATCCAGATCCGCTGCTCTGATCTTTAATTGATGAATTGGATTCCAGCAGTAGAAGGTTTGCTGAACATGCCATTGTAGGAGAGGTTGGGTTTTAATTTCCCATTGAGGGCGTGGACAGAAAATCCTCACCATGGAGGATGAGGGAGAAAATCTCCAAACTGTTCTAGTCACACCACCTCTTGCCTCCTTCTTCTTGCCTGTCCAATGAGAAAAAAAAAAAAAGTAAAAGGAATAGGGATGTTCCTCACAGTGCTCTCTGGGGAAAGGCCCAGGGCAAAATGACAAAATCAGAGCAGTTTTCAATGGTACACATGTGTCCATTTTTGAAGACATTCTTCCCCTTTGTCACTTCTTAGTTGGCAAATAGTTTTGATCCCTGACTGTGTGCAAAATATCCTGGATCCAGAGGAGACCAAGGAAAATACAAACCACCCCTAGCTCTAGCAGGTCATGGTTCTAGATATCTCCATTGAAAACATGAGAATATGATCGAGGTGTCGAGTTAGTCCCAGTCTCAGATAAGAACCTGGAAGTGGAACGTGTCAGTCCTGCTTGGGGCCTAAGAAATAAGTAAGACTTGACCAGGTGTGGGGCGCCTCGGTGGCTCCGTCAGTTAAGTGTCCGACTCTTGGTTTCAGCTCAGGCCATGAGATCAAGCCCCAGTCAGGCTCTGTGCTCAGTGTGGAGTCTGCTTGAGATTCTCTCCTTTTCCCTCTCTCCCTCCTCCTTGGCCCCAAATCCCACTAGCACATGCCCTCTCTCTCACTTGCTCTAAAGTAAATAAATCTTTAAAAAAAAAAAAAAAAAGAAAAAGAACAAGTGACAGAATGTGCAGATGTTGGGGACTTGTAGGTTTTTATACAGTGGGGTGGAGAGCCTTAGAGGAATTTTGAACTGGAAAGTGGAAGAATTACATTTCTGCATCCTGGCTCAGGGCCTCCCTTGTTCTTTGTTCCATTCCAAAAGAGTCTTACAGCCAGCTGCACATGTGTTCTTTTCCTGAGATGTTAGAAAGTAATGGCTTAAGGAAAGGGTTACAGCTCAAATGCCCATGAGGATCCAGCAGGTAGCAAAGCTGTGGGCAGCTGGCCAGCTGTGCAGCACAGGGGATGCGTAGAAGGTTAGGGAGTGGAGAGGCATCCTGTATAGACCAAAAGAAATGCTTCTGCTGCCTAGGGAGAGCAGGGGGCCTCCAGTCTGTATTCTTGCCTTTGGATGTTAAAACCAGTACATCACATTCATTGCTCCCTTTATTTGTCACGCGTCACCCCAGAGCCCCCCAAAGACCACACAACGGTGTGGAATTTCTGTGGAAGAGCCATGGGCTTGGCTTGCATGGCTCTCCATCGATTGGCAACGGTGAACAACAGATAAGATGTCACTCTCTGATCCTCGTCTATGCCAATATTGATCTTCCCCTAGATATCAGACCCCAGCCGATGCTCGTGCCTTGTTTGAATCCCACAATTTAAAACAATATTTTCCATGATAACAACAGCTGACAAAAATTTAAAATTGGGAGATGTCACCTATAAGACCAGTTTCCTAGCCTCTTGAAAAAATTTTATGGAGACCTGACAAGCCCGGGCTGCATCGTCACCGAGAGCTGAGCACCCCCAAGGCCCAGCCCAATTCCTGCGGCCCAAATCCATCAGGTAGAGAAGCTTGTCCACTCACAAGAAATGATCCTCAAGCTCATCTTCTTTCCAGGTAGAAGTATGACGCCCTGAAGCACAAGGCAGCTTTAAGCTCACAAGGCAAAGCCTTTCTCGTTGGCCTTCAGATGGTAAATAATACATCGTTACTCCCACAGACAAATAAATGAAAAATGATAGAAAACAAAGCCACACATGGCAGCTCCTAAATGTGTTTTTTCTTACTCACATGAATTAATTACGTAGTGATCATAAGTGAGCCACGATGTTCATTACCTCATTTGTTAACTTTTTTTTTTTGGTGAAAATATAAAATAGTTCATGGTTTATCATCAAACAAGCTTGATCTGTGATTGCATGCAATTGTCTGGAGCCAAGGGACTGTGTTACAGATCCCAGAATTATAGCACTAGAAAAAGACCATGAGGGCAGTCTCTTCAGATGAACAGGACAACACAGATGGGAAGTTTTAATAGGTGAGAATCCCAAACCTTCCTCTCTAATCTTTTCATCAAAGCTTTAGAATTCTTTCTCTTCCTCTCCTTGTTCCTCTCTCCCTGTTTCTTTCTTTTTAAACAGATAGTGAAGGGGGGACAACCTTGTCTTGTTCCTAATCTTAGCTGAAAGCTTTGAGTTTCTCACCACGACGTATGTTATTAGCTGTAGGTCTGGGGAGAGATTCTTTATTAAGTTGAGGAAATGCCCTTCTATTAGGGCTTTTAGCTTCATGTCTTTGTTTTCATTTAAAAAAAAAATGTTATAATTTAAAGCAGTTTTACATTCCCAGCAAAACTGAAAGGGAGGTACAGAGATGTCTCCTATACCTCCTGCCTCCACGTATACACAGCCTCCCCCAGATGAACATCCCCCACTGGAGCTGATGAACCTACAGTGACTCATCAGAATAAGCCAAGTCTATAGTTGACATTAGGATTTACTCTTGGTGCTGGATATTCTATGTGTTTGGACAAATGTGTAAGGACATGTATCCACCATTGCAGCGTCACAGAATAGTTTCATTGTCCTAGAAATCCTCTGTGCTCTGCTTATTCATTGATTCCTCCCCTCCTACTCTGGCAACCACTGATCCTTTTACTATCTACATAAGCTTTGCCTTTTTCTCAGAATATCGTATAGTTGGAATCATATCATATATAGACTTTTTAGATTGGCTTCCTTCACTTAGTAATAGGTATTTATGGATCAGCCATGTCTTTTCATGGCTTGATCACCCATTTCTTTTAAGCATTGAATAATATTGCAATGTTTGGGTGGACCACTGTTTATCTACTCACCTACTGCTTCCAAGTTTTGGCAATTATGAATCAAGCTGCTATAAACATCTGTGTGGACATAAGTTTTTAACTCCTTGGGTAAATAGCAAGGAGCAAGATTGCTGGATCACATGGTAAGAGTATGGTTAGGTTTGTAAGAAACCACTCAGTGTCTTCCGAAGTAGCTGTACCATTTTATACTCCAACCAGCTACGAATGAGAGTTCCTGTTGCTCCACATCCTTGCCACCATTTGGTGTTGTCAATCTTCTGGATTTTGGCCATTTTAATAGCTGGGTCAACATTAAAATTTCTCTTGTCTTATTAATAGCCTTTTGTAATAGGCAAAAATGCAATTTCATGTGTACATGTTGGTACAACTCCTTGCTCCTTTGTTTTTTTTTTTGTTTGTTTGTTTTGTTTTGTTTTTCTATGATAGTCACAGAGAGAGAGAGGCAGAGACACAGGCAGAGGGAGAAGCAGGCTCCATGCACCTGGAGCCCGATGTGGGATTCGATCCCGGGTCTCCAGGATCGTGCCCTGGGCCAAAGGCAGGCGCCAAACCACTGCGCCACCCAGGGATCCCTCCTTGCTCCTTTGACATATGGTGATGCTGATTTACAGCAACTCTTTTACCTCATTTTCCACATTTGTGTAAAAAGAGAGCTAGAGCTGATTCATCGCCCATTTTATGCCCAAAGCACTTTATTAACCTCTTTAGGTCTCAAAATTTATTCACTCATCCCATTAATTCATTCAACTCACATGTATCAAATGCCCACTATGAGCCAGATGCCTTCCTCCTCAAAAATTTTTTAATGATGAACTGAATTTATCTGGTTTAAATACATTTTCATTGGTAAGCAGATATTTCATTCACTTCCTTCTCTGTTTTCTCCATTCTAGCTTTGAAAGATAAGAGACCATGTGTAGGTCCATCTCAAGAAAATGAGGAAGAGAAGTGGGTATAACGGGGGCTTGGGAAGACCCTTGGAAGCATATTCTGAAAGCAGATTTGGCAAACTCCCTGTGGTGTCTACTCACAGAATTATGAGGGGAAACCCAATTGGTAATCAAACCACTACATCACAAAAATTAGCTTGTTTGCCTGTCTTGTACAGTGATCCTATATGATCTTTAAAGGTCACATGGCAATATACAATATACAATATACTCAGAAGAACCTGAATTCAAATCTTGGGTCTGTACTTACTTGCTCTGTGACCTTGGGTTGTTTATTCAATCTCTGGATCTCCAAGAGAGTTGTAGAGTTGCAGAGTGGTTTATGAAGAAACAAAATAAGGCTAAAAACACAGATCACATACCTGGCATATAGCAAGTGTCATCTGTGATCATTCCCATGTCCCCAGGAATCAAATCTCATTTGTCTGTGGTCCCCAATATACACAGTGCTCTAAGAATATGTTTTGAACTAAAAGGATTTTTGCCTTGCCTAATCCATCATTTGGGTAGATTTCTTTTCAATGGGAATTAAAGATGCCAGTGTTTGCTTTTATATTCCTTAAGTGTCTCTAGTGCCTCTTCCCAAACATCAAAATCATGGCCAATGCTTGCTCTTGAAATGCAAGGATTTCTAAGCTAGAAAATCCAAACAAAGCCACAAGAGATCTGGGCTTTGTGGTTGCATGGTTGGGGGGGGGGGGGGAGAGGTGTCTCAATTTAAGAGAAAAGACAAAAATCCTAAATTACAGCATTGATTGGCAAATATGGGACGATTTCATGGTTCTTTAGCTGGAGATTTTCTGGGGGCTGAGAGAAAAGACAGATCTTTACCCTGATCTTGTCATGAAGTCTTGGCAACCTTCCCTCTGGAGGCATCCTCTGTACCATGTGGGTTTGAAGGCTTACAATGATACTGAACAAGACATTTTGAAATGCCTTGTGAAAATTAGTGCACATTTATTAAGAGTTTGGAAGGATCTTTTCAAGATTGTAGTGGGATCAGGCCCAGAAGAATATGTGCATGGGTGAGAAGTATCTCACTTCCTTCTAAAACTGTCCCTCATTTTCCCTATCCATCAAATGGGATGTCATTGTCCCATATCATCCCTAGAACATTTTGAAGATAAATTGAAACCCATGAATGAAATAGAGCTCTAAAACACATGCATGAAATATCTCCATTATTATAGGTGAGGCAATAGGGCAGTGTTTCAAAAAACACGGGCGTTAGGGTGGAGAGATTAGGTCCCAAGCCATTTGTGAGTCTCAAGTTCTTATCTGGAAAATGTAGACCTTATAGGGGAACACCAGGACAAAGTGAGATGTGTTGGCAAAGTGCTTAGCATCATGCCTGGCAAGTGATACGTGAAGAATAAGAATAATAGAATAATAATAACATTAACATATATCAAACATTTTTCACACTCCAGATATGGCATCAGATACTTTGCCTGCCTTATCCCATTTACTCCTCATACCTACCCTGAGATTTGCATTGTTACTACCTCCACTCCATAGCATAGGACACTGAAGCCTAGAAAAATGAAATAACTTGCCCAGATTCAAACCAAGTGGGCTGATCACAGCATCAAGCTTAGAAGAAAGATGCTACAGTGAGAGACATCATTTCCCATCATCAGTGTTAGAGCCCAACCCTGTGCCTACACATATTCCCTTTACAAATCTACAATGGAGCCAATAGTTGGTCCGAGGGCTGTGGGTTATTGTTAAGCTGTACAATGGAGCCAATCCCCCCAATATTGCTCTGATGGTCCTGATGATGGGGGTCCCCCTACTTAAGCCTACCCGTCCAGCAGCAAGGCTGGATAGCCCTAACTTTCTTTAAGTGATTTGAGGGGGATTGTGCCCTTCAAGATGGTCAGGAACAGGGGATCCCTGGGTGGCGTAGCGGTTTGGCGCCTGCCTTTGGCCCAGGGCGCGATCCTGGAGACCCAGGATCGAATCCCACGTCAGGCTCCCGGTGCATGGAGCCTGCTTCTCCCTCTGCCTGTGTCTCTGCCTCTCTCTCTCTCTCTGTGTGACTATCATAAATAAATAAAATTAAAAAAAAAAAAAAAAAAAAAGATGGTCAGGAACAAGGAAAAACCCAGGCATAGTCATGGATCGGAGGAGACTAAGGAAAAATAACAATGAAATGCAATGACTGGATCCTGGAAGAGGAAAAGGAACACTGGGGAAAGGCTGATGAGATTCACATAAGGCCTGCCATTGACTTAATAGTATTGGCCCAGCGTTAATTTCCTGGTTTTGATAGTTCACTGTGATCGTGTAAGATGTTAACATTAAGGGAAGCTGGGTGAGGGCTAGATGGAAACTCTCTCCTTTTACAACTCCTCTATAAATCTAAAATTAGTTCAAAGTAAAAACTTACAAAGAAAATGCCCAGGAAACAAAGCAAATTGGAGCAAATACTGAAAAAAGAGAAAAGAGGAAGGTTTTTCTCTAGAAGGAGAGGAAACCACATCAGCGAGTCCCTGGGGTTTGCTCTCCACCGAACTCACAGCAGCAGGCAATAGAGAAAACAGCAAGCCAGACTGTGGGCGCCCTCCTGGCCTGGAGATGCAAACATTCCGACATCAGAAGTTTCTCTTTGTCCCCGGCCTCTACCTGCACGAGGCCTGGGCCTCTCCTTCCCAACCCATGACTCCACCACCTCCAGCCTCAGGAAACCCGAGAAGCAGGAAGAACACAGAGCTGGTTACAAAGCCCTCCTCACCACCGCAGACAAGTTCAGACTGCGTTCAGGAGCTAACACAACCCCAAAAGAACTGACAGCTGTAGCTACCATGAGAGCAAGGCCGTATCTTCGTCATCTTGGGGTTCAGCACAATACCTCACAGCACCCCATAAAATTCCATGAATGAATATGTGTGTGTGTGGGGGGGGGAGGGTGGTTATTAATTCACCATTAACTAGTCCTCTGGACCTAACAAATACCACGTTTAAATGAACTTTGAAAAGAGCTTCAGAATAAAGCACCATAGATTACATGCGTAAGAGACACTTTATACTGAATTTAAAATAACATCTGAAATTTGCTGTGAAGTTGGCATCTGTGTGGCATTTTAGGAATTAAGTCCTTTTGCCATATGCCGGACCTATACATTCCGATGCATTGAAAGAGACAGCCCTACCTAGAGTCTCTGAGTCACCCCCTTCAAATAAAACTAGGGAGCAAGTATTTGTTTATTCTTCAACTTTCCCCTTTAGGTCCCGTCCTTTTGAAACTCAGAGCAAATGCTATCACTTCCCTGCTCAGATCTCCCCCTTCCCATACTGTATATTTCTTTGCTGTTGTTTAGCTTGATCCCCTGGCTGCAAATTCCCTGAGAACAGGGTCATGTGGTTTCCTTTGTTCACTGTCAGATGCCCAAGAGTCCAGGGCTGTTTCTTGCACCAAATAGGTGCATGATAAACGTTGATAGGATTGTTTTTCATTTCTAAGCAGCTGCTAACAGTTCATAAGGTCCTATTGCAAATTTGACCTGTGCCCCCAGCAACCTGGTGAGGTGATCGGACACCAAGACACTGAGAGGTTGGGTCAAAGTCACACAGCCAACAGGGAGGAGGGAGCCTTCACTCCAGGGCAGAGCTTTGGACACCCTCCCCGCCCCCCCGCACCCCAACACCCCGGCTGCTGGTGGCTCCCCTCAGACAGCATCAGGTAAGGCCAGCATAACCAAGCCTTGCTCAATTTCCAGCTTGCCCTGCCAGACACCTAGTTAGGTGGCTGCTAATCACAGCCAGACTCCAGAGCCCCTCTCTCCTCCTCACTGTGTGCCAAGATGTGTCTTCAAGGTACGAACGAGCTAAGCTGGTTTCTTCTCCCCCACCTTGTAGAAAAGCATCTTGCTTCCTTTTCACATGCTTTCCGGCATCAGCATTATTTCAGTGAGTGCATTGTGACAATCCTGGGACACTGCATATCATATTGTCTCGTCTCCCTGGAGAAGAATGCCCTCTATTCTTAACTTGGCCTCATTCTTGTCGTTCCCGGGCTCAATGGCATTTATTAAGGCAATTTATCACAGATGAATAGGTATCTAAGCAATGAGTCTAATAGGCAGGGACTCACTTTTTTTAAGTCAACAGATTTACTGGTCATATCCTTAATGGGTACTGACCCAGCCCCTTCTGAACAGTAGGTCGGGACACTTCTTGAAGACTTCAGAGATTAGAAGAAAAGTCAGAAGCACCCCTGACTAAAAGAAAAATTCCAGGATTAGAGGGATATGTCCATCCTACCCCTGCCACCTTTGACCTGTCTCCTCTGATGAAGGGGCAGTGCTGGAGCATAGTGGAATGAGAAGGTATCAACAGGTCTTCTTAACCAGCTATCACTGGGGGAAGCAGCAGAAGTTGGGAGTCCAATTATGCACCCAGTCTTAGTTTTTAAATTAGCACCAACCTGTAAGCTTCTATCATTATGGAGGTGCAAGGTCATTCTCCATGCATGGTTTCATTACTCAAAGCTCCCATTCAGATGCCACTGTCTTCCATTCATAGGTGGGGAAACAGATGTGGAGAGATAAAATGGCTCACCCACATATGAAGAAGAAAGCCTTGGGTTTGTATGCCCTTCTTCGAGTTTCTTAGTCTGTTTGGGCTGCTATAACAAAATACCACACAGATGGAGTAGCTTATAAATAAAATAAAATAATTTCTTCCACTTCTGGAGGCTGTATATTTGAGATCTAAGTGCCAATGTGGACCATCATGATTGCATTCTGGCAAGCAACTCCTTTCTGGTTCACAGGACAGCACCTTCTCACTGTGGGGCTACAAAGTTCTGTGGTCCAAAGGGGTACAGTGAAGAAGGAGAGAGCACGTGGACTCAACTCTTATATAAGGGCACTGACTCCATTCATGAACGCTCCACTCTCATGACCTAATCACCTTGCAAAGGCCCCACCTAATAATACCATCACCTTTGGAGGTTATGATTGCGACCTACGATTTTTAGGGGGACACAAACATTCAAACAACAGCAGGGAGCATGAACTCTGGAAGCAGACTGCTCAAATTTGTATCCTGAGTGCTAGGCTCGTAGCCCTGTGGCCAGTCCTGATATTTAACACCTCCATACCTCAGTCTCATCATCTGTGAAATGGGGAGAGTAGTAGTACCTGGCTCAAATAAAGCAGAACATATGAAGAGCTCAGTATAGAACCTGGATCACAGAAGCAGTTTGTGAATGCTGGGTTTCTACTCCTATGGTTGTCAGTGCTATCTTGTCTGGGTAACTGGCCCTGAGTAAATGGAACTGTAGACTTATGGGTCTCGATGAGTCTGTACAAGATGGTCACTTGCTGTCAGCCAGTTGAGAGTATATATTTATTCTTATCTTGTTTATGATAAAATAAGCTTAGGGTTTTGCTCTGTGGTGGTTTCTCCATAACTTTTGTGGGACAACCTTATAGCTGAGCTCCTCTTCTGATAACGGTACGTGATAGGTGAGAAACTAGAGTCTCTAAATCTTAAAACACAACTTTTTTCATGGAACGTCTTTCACAGAAAAGCAAAATAATTCCGTTATGATAGAGAGGAGTAAAATCAAGCATTTACTATTATCTAAATCCACCTACATGTGATCTCTCTTTAGATAATTCAAATACACCATACAAGTACATACATACAAGTACATTTGTCATGTTTCTCTATTATATCCTATAGGTTGCATATAGTCAGCATACATTTTGCAGTGACACATCCACATTGTACACATCCAGAGTTACAGCATAATACCTAGATTTCCGTGCTTCCTCACTGGACAATTGACAACAGTGGCAAGGATAACTGACCATTCAAAATTTAATCAGTATTTTGCCCATCCTCCTAACCTCTATATAAGATGCAACACTCCTGTATCTCACTGTTTTTGAAGTGCCTTTCTGCTCAGGAGTTCAAAGTCTGCCTTCAGCTCAGGTCATGATCCCACGGTCCTGGGATTGAGCCCCACAGCCGGTCCCTACTCAGTGGGGAGACTGCTTCTCCCTCTCCAACACTCCCTCTGCTTGCTCTCTCTCTCTTTCTCTCTCTCTCTCTCTCTCTCAATCTGTCTCTCAAATACATAAATAAAATCTATTTTTTGAAAAGCCATTGCTTCTGAAGGTCAAAGTGATGTCGGATGGTTGAGAGCCAGTCATCTTATTTCACAGATGGAATAACAGGCCTAGAGCAAAGTCCCTCTCTCTTCCATCCATGATGCTGTGGTGGGTTAGTAAAAAACCAAGAGAATGCCTAGGTGAGCTGACATGGGAAAACAGCCAGTGGCTCCAACACTAACAAACAGGACATGCTGGCTGTTTATTTTCTAATGTAAATTCTAGAAGGGAACAGGGGAAGAAAGGGGCTGAGAGAGAACAAATGGGATGGAATGAGAATCAGATTCAAGATAAACTGTTAATGGTTAATAGGGTCAGCCACCCACACGGCAGCCAGGCCTGAGATTTTCCAGCCTTACTCCCTGCCCGGCCTTTGCCAGAGACCACATGTGTGTTAGTCCACAGTAAGCGGAATCAGTTCCCTGTGCTGCTGAAAGGCAGGAGAAGTCCACTCTACAAATTGCCTGCCTTCAAATGGAATACTCCAGAGCAAGGGGGAGACTCTGTCTCAAGGGAGATGATAATTGCAACAACAAGCAATCATATTCATCTGCCCCCTCATTAGTGTTGCCAACAGGTATTGAGGGATTATGTGAATCTTATGTAAAGAGTTTGAGAATTACGTCTCATTGAACGTTCATGACTATCTCCGAGATAAACATGGGAGTTAGCCTCATTTCAGAGATGAGGAACCTGAGAACCCAAGGGGCTGAGATCCTCCCCAGATACGGGGAGAAAGAGCTGGGCTTGCAGCACATTAGCTCCAAAGCACGGTCATATCCTATGCCAACATTTTTTAGAATGTTTAAGAACACTTTTCTTTTTCTTTTTTTTTTTTAATTTTTATTTATTTATGATAGTCACAGAGAGAGAGAAAGAGAGAGAGAGAGAGGCAGAGACACAGGCAGAGGGAGAAGCAGGCTCCATGCACCGGGAGCCCAACGTGGGATTCGATCCCGGGTCTCCAGGATCGCGCCCTGGGCCAAAGGCAGGCGCTAAACCGCTGCACCACCCAGGGATCCCTAAGAACACTTTTCAATTCAATTGGATCTTTATCTATGGTGCCTGTGCCTCACAGGCTACAAATCTCTCCCGGGTGTGAGCATTCCCGTGTCACAGATAGGACAAAAGAAGGCTCAGATCAGTAAGTAGAAGAATAGGTCCAAAGGGGTACAGTGAAGGAGGAGAGAGCACATGGGCTCAACTCTGAGGCCCACGCTATGCCCTCCCCAAAACATGCCCACCTAGAAAGGCAGGAAGGAAAGCATTGGGGTGTAAAGATGTCACAGCCTGGGATTCTTCAGGGTAATGTCCATCTTATACGGAGTGGTCCCACCCCTGGGCAGGAGGAAACACAGAGAGGGGGGAAGGAGAGGAAAAGATCAGTAGGAAGGTGCACCTGGCCCCAGATTCTCTGCCCAGGCCTGGCGCCCAACAAGCACCTCCACAGCCACAGAGCTCCCTGCTTGGACAGCCTTAAGACAGTGCATCCTCACATTCTCTGATCCCAGGGCCTGCCCCCAAGTTAATATGAAACCAGCTCGCTTGGACATATTGTCCTTCTCCATGGAAATGAGGGATTCTGTTTGAATACAGTCACGGTTGCAAAGGCTCTCTCCTTGTTTTTTAAGCTCCATTGACTATCAGGATATTCAGGCCCTAGAGTTGCAATGGAATCCTGGTGGGGAAAACTCAATTAAACCCGCTACAGAATGCACACAGAGTGAGAAGGAGGGGGAAAAAACAAGATGGGGGTGGGGAGGGGGAAAAGACATTTCTTTTGAATAATAAAGCTCCAGATTTAAAATTAGACTGTACAATAACAGCCCTAATTCCTGGAAACCCAGATGGGGAACCAAATACATAATATATTGAGAGGAATTTATTTTCACAGACTTTGAGGATGTATTACGGCTTTTTGGCACTTCACTCAGCCTTGGCCAGTATTTCTGATGAGGGGAAGAGGCTGTTAACCACCTTTTCATGGAAAACATACCTCCATCTCGAGTCAGAGGTTAAGTTATTCTCTGGCCAAAAGAAGCAATCCATCATGCTTCATTATGGGGCAGATCTCACAATGAATAGCATTTGGCAGAGATGGATAAGTTAATATGACTCCATTCAGCAGCGCTGTAAACGGATCTGTCATCTCCAAGACCGGTGGAGGTGGTCAGACGCCACTTGAAGGCCCGGGCGAAATTCTGGCTGCTGCTGGGGAGGCATGTGGCTGCTGAGTTCACACCTGAATAACAAGCACAACATGCATAGCTGCCCAGCCTTGATTTAAGCATCTACTAAGTGTCAGGCTGCTGAGGACAAAGCCTGGCTCTCTGCTTACAAACTCTGCGATTGCGGGAGGGTAACAACCCCCAGCGCAGTTTATCTAGCAAAATGTGGCTAACAAAACCTGCTGCATAGGGCTGTAAGGTATGTAAGCTCTCCAAGGAGTGGAAGGCATACAGTAAAGGCTTCAGAAGGGTTAGTGGTTATCATCTTCACCGTCTCAACCAGGGCCCACACTGTGGAGAGGCAGGGGAGTCTTCTTGGGTGCAGTGTCTCGGGGGAATTCACCTTCAGGACCACGCATGAGTGCCTCTGGAAACCTTGTACCCTGGCTGCCTCTCTTGCCTCCCCCAAGTTCTGGCCCAAATCTCAGATTCACAGACTCAGAAACAAAGAAAGCTCAAGGAGGTGAAGGGGCTTGCTGGGCTCCACCTGCTATGATACCTGCAGCACCTGGATCCCCGATCTGTTATCCCACTGCACACTGTTCACCACTCCACGCTACCAGAAAAGCAGTGTGCAGATGAACTGCCCACCTCCACGTTCCGGTGTCATGAGCAGAATCAGGCAAAGAAAAACAAAAGCAAGAAAACCAAAGGTTCAGATGGGATGGAAATGCTGGCCTGAACAGATGGGTCTGTTTGTTGCGATGGAGTGAATGGAGAAGAGCACCCCAACATTCAGAGGCCCCTGCTGAGTCTCTTCCAAGACTCAATTGCTAAATAATGCAAAACTGCTTACCCTTGAAAAGTGGCTGGAGTAATGAGAACTGCATCTCACTGGTCAAAGGGAAAAAAAAGACGAGATACATGATTCTCTAGCAAAACCTCCCTTATCAGCTCTGTTGGGGGAAGGAAAAAAAAAAAAAACAAGGCAAATAAATGACAAAAGCAGAGGAAGCATCAATCACGCTGTTGTTGGTCTGCCAGGACAGGCTGCAGGCGCTCAAGTCACAAGCCACCCTTTGGCTCCGGCTTGGCTCCAGGCAGGAGAAAGGGGTGAGCGAGGCTGCAAATCAGCACCTCACATCCTCCTTGCAGCTCTTCCACCTACTTTCTCTGTGACTTTGGTGAATTGGCTAACCTCCTCTGTGTTTCCTAATCTCTGGCACTTCACACACAGCCTCGGAAATCACCCCTCCACCCCATCCCCAGCTCCAATCCCCACAGGCACTGAATTACAGAGCAAAAAGAATGTTCTGAAGTGGAATCTCTCACCTAAACCCTCTATCATCTGGAAAATTTTCTAGATCTTTCATATCTGATGTCTTTCCCCTCTGATTTTTTTGTGGCTGATCGGTATAATAAATAGATTCTGAATAGATGCAGTGAGAAATTTTATGCTTTCAACATACTTTTCTGAGTGCTTTAGCTAATATTGGCAAGGCTTGCTTAGTTACGTAGGATGTTCCTACATTAAGGCTTTGTCCCATGTGTCATTTCTCTGTTCTTACAATTTCCACTCAGCAAATGAAGATTTGAGATTAGAATGAAGTAGTGGCTTTATTTTACAACCATCCATCCATCTGTCCATCCATCCATCTGTCCATCCATCCATCCATCCATCCATTCATTCATCCAGCACACACTATTGTGGCTCTTCAAGGTATCAGACTCTGTGCAAGGGGCCAGAAATTCAGAGACAGATGAAACAGAAGCAGTGTAGTGAGGTCATTGATCACATAAATTGTGGTGGAAGTCAGTCCAAATCCTGTTTTAGCTATGCGTAAGCTCTCTGACCTTGGGTAATTTATTTTAGCTTCTCAGAAACTCAAGTTACATTTCTATAAAATGGGGGTAATATCATGTACCACTTGGAGAGCAAGTGAGGATTCGATGATCTAATAATGTAAAGCACTTAGCACACGATCTGGGACATAACGCTGCATAAATAGCCACTTTTATTACAAGCTTCAAGAACATTCTGCGTTGATGGCTGGGCCAAGCATGGAGAATGGTTATTTTTGTTTGATCATTTTTTTGTTTCTTTTTGCAGAGGGCAGATCTCCTATGTACTGATGCTTCTTGTGGCAGCCAAGAGATGGAGAGCAGACCACCTGCATGGTTCTCTGTGGAGTGCAATGTTGGGGAATTGTGCAGACCAGCCTCCAGTTCTAGGCTTGGCAACAAATCTAAGGAATACTCACCAACTCATATATTAAAAAAAAAAAAAAAAAAAGGCTCAGTTTCCTTCCTGAATCAAAGGAAATGCTATATCCTTTGGCAATGCAACTTAAATAACTTCAGTAACTCCCACAGTGATTCAGACACAGCCCCCCAAGAGGCCATTGCCTCTCCTTCCCTCCTAGTGTCAAGCACCAGGGTTTTCTCAACCTGGCCGGGAATCCCCAGGACTGGCCCAGGAAAAGCTGCTCAGCCTCAATGAGCCATCCTTGAGGTGGATCAGGGCACCAGTCTGGGACAATCTGAAAAAGCCATCGCCAAGGAAATTCCAGACACAGGCGCCCTGTCACCATAGTGAGGGGGACACTCACCAGAAGGAACTGTATCAATCCCCTCCTGCAGTCTGAGCCCCATCGGCATGCAACTCAGCACAGAAGGTTTTGTCATTTGGACTGTAATAAACTCCACTTCCTGAACCCTGTACCCCTCTGGGTTCGACATCAGCCACACCGTCCGTCTCTGCATGTTCCCCCCGCCGCCCTGTCCAAGCCCTGCGCACCTGCACCGCTGCTCACAGGTGCTAATGCAAAGTGCTCTCTGGCCACCTTGGAGGACAGGGGGCAATGTGCTCTGGCTAAGGCAGCAGCTCTCGACCTTGGCTGCACTCAAGAACCCCCTGGGAGCTTTCCCAATCCTGATGACCAGGCTGCAGACCAGACCAATCAAACTATAGTCTCTGGGGGTGGGACCCGGGCACCAGTATACATATTTTTTAAGTTGGCCAAATGATTCCAGCGTGAGGCCAAGTTTAAGAACTAGCATCTGCGCTGGGCTGGGACTCCAGAGGGCGCCCTTTCCTTTCTTTCACTCGCCCTCCCTCCCTTTCTTCTTCCTTCCTCCCTCCTTCCTTCACTATTTACTAAAGCTGCGTATTTTGTACTTAAAGCCCAGGGTTTCCAGATAGACCATTCTCACTTTGGATCCTGGCTTGGCTGTCACTAACTGTGTGATTCAAGGCTAATTACTTCACCTCTCTAAAGACCAGCTTTCTTACGAAGTAGGGAAAATAAAAGGACTTACCCCCAGAGAATCCTTGTGAGGATTAAATACCACAGATAAATTGCCTAACATAGCACCTAGAAATTAGTATGTGCTCAACAAATGTATGTTATTTTTCTTCTAGTTATTGTTGTAATTTTCCAAGAGCTATGCTAGATGTGGGGAATACAAAAGAAATACCATGGGCATGTGACACACGTAACTGTGTCACCCAACTGATTCTCTTCCCATTCAACCTCTAGCTGGGGAATGGCCTTACATTGTCAGCTAGGGCAGGGCGGACAGATATCTCTTAATAGTAGTAGCTATTATGTATTGAATACACCCAATGTGCCAAGCACAGTTCAAGCACATTGTGAACATAAAAGGGCGCATGCTATAGAAGTACAGTACTGAACATGATTCCACCTCAGGCTCTCCACCAACCAAGGGGAGATGATGCTATGATATTTACATTTTGCAGATGAAGAATCTGAGGCTCAGAGAAATTCAATATTTCATGCATGGTAGATAAAAACTCAAGCTTCTGAGCCCTGCAGGGCTCTGCTTCCTTGTGGAGGTGCGGTATGCCTACAAGGGAGTTCTGAGGGCTGACCAGAACAAGGATAAAGAAGCTCCTCCAAGTTGGGGGACATTAGGGAAGGACACAACCAAACTGGGATGAAGCCAGGGTATGAGGGACCAGAAACAGAGGGAGAGAAGTATAGCAAATGGGGATGAAGAGGGAGGGGTCTGGATGGGTTCAGGAATGGGAAACAGTGATGAGTGGGCAGTGAGTTAATTTAAAGGGTCCAGAGCAGAAGAGAATGTTCCCAAGTCATAGAAATCTTGACCTAGTCCAATGATCTAAGTGTTATGTCAAGTTATATCACCAGTATAGGTTGTTGAAAATTAAATAACAAAATACAAGTGGTGAGCACACACCTTCAAACATGCTTTCAATGGCTTATATCTGTCAAAAAGGACTTACTTTTACAATAAGGCTCTCTTATCCACAGCAATTGATTTGGGGGTGGGGGCGGAAATCCTCGAGCTCCAACCAAGACTGGCTCATTTAGGAACGCTGGATAACCTAGTTGTCAGCCGGCAGGCTCTGAGGTTTAATTTAAGTTCTGGTTTAAATCAAGGCTCTGCCACCTATGATGGTGTAATCTCTCCAGGCCTCAGCTTCCTCCTCTGTAAAATGTTGCTAACACTGCAGCTCCCTCAGTGGGTTATTGTGAGGATACCAAACCACCAATCCTCTTAAACACTTAGACTGGCCCTTCACACATACTAAGCACTCAGATCGGGGGTGATGGTTGGCTATCCCCATTGTCAGGTCAGCCGTCCTGTATTGCTTGCCCTCGGCCCAGGCCCCACTGCTCTTAGATTCCCTGCTATAGCCAAGTTCACTTGGCTCCTTTGCCAGAACTAGTTGCGTGTTATTTGTTGTGTAGGGCATTTGTTTTCCAATATTTTTACTAAGTAGGACAGCTATATCAATGAGGTCTGCTGCTTTATTGGTTGCTAATTGCTGGGGCATAATTGTTGCAACATTACTTGGTGTTCCTATAATTCTCTGCAGCCAATCAAGGTGGCCAATTCTGTAATTACAACATAGTGAATTCTCAGGCACCAGCATCCAACTGCTTACAGCGCTCGGTTTACAAGAATCCCTTTCCAGCACTTTTACAGGAAAGGGCTTAACTGACAAAGGCAAGAAAGTCATGTCAGCAAATAATTTTTGAAAATAACTTTGTAAGTATACATATACATAGAAAATAATAAACATTTTATAATTATAATTGAAATAATCAGATGTAATTGAAAGTAGTTTCTAAAATCTGTCTCAAGATCCTTGCCCATTCAACTCCACGCTAGCTGGACGACAAGAGTCATGTTTGCAATGATCATATTCTGAGACCCAGACATATCTCAACGGGCCTTTGCACACATCGGACATGAACCACACTTGGCCTTGTTCTCGCAATGACACTGCAAGCATTTTGTTGTTTTCCAAATGTTGTCTGGAACATGTAACACATCTATGTCCTTTCCACAAGTCAGGGGGTCAAAAGATTCAATCTACTAAAATCCCGAAGGAAGTGGTGGCCCTGGAAATACTCTGTGTGATGTAGCATAGAATGGGAAGTTCTTATTGGTAGCCAACCCATGAGTCATTTCCATTTTCCTTAGAGTAAAACTCATGCCCTTACCTTGGCTTCCAAGGTCCTGCACATTCTGGAGCTTAATCCCCTCCCACCTCGCCCCACTCCCTCATGCTGTGCCAGCCCCCACTGGCCTTCTTTCTGCTCCTCAAACAGACACACTGATTCCCAGCTCAGGGCCCTGGCTCTCACTATTCTCTCTGCCTATTGCTCTTCCCTCAGCCTTTCCTGGGGCTGCTCCTTTCTTAACTGTATGTCTCACCTCCAGTGCTGTCCTCATGGTGAACCCTTCTCTAGCACCTAAATGCCATTCTCACACTAAATTTCATATTATTTTGCTTCCATCTTGAATGGCCATTATCACAAGCTGGTGCTATCTTGTTAATGAACTCCCTTGTCACTGTCTGTCCCTCCAGTATGTAGCTTCTGTGAGGACAAAGTCTTGTTCACCACGGTATCCCCAACACCTGTAACAAAAGTGGTCTGTAATAAGTACCCAATCAACAGTTGTTCAACAAAAGACATGAATGAAGGAATGAGTGAACATATATTTTCTGCTCCTTTGTTTTAATGTTTTCCAACTGACTTTTGCTTTATCCAAGAAATGTAATTATATGTATCAGTACCTGCCTGATTTTGGCTCACCACCATGTTTATTATTGTCACTACCACTAGTCCTCAATCCACTGCATTTATTAAACACTTACAGGGAATGGCACTGCACCAAATGCCATGGAGGAGAAGGAAGACCAAAAGCCATCAGGACTTCTGTCAGAAATCCTTCCATCTAATTGTCAATGAGAATAAACAAATTAGACCAACATGTGGCCAGAGATAATAGCACTGTGGTTAGACACTCTTAGTTCCTGCCCCTTATGGTCTGAACTGTGCCCCCAAATTCATATGTTGGGCAGTCTTAATCTCCAGTACACCAGAATGTGACTATTTGGAAATGGGGCCTTTAAAGTGGCAAGTAAGGTCATTTGGGTGGGTCCTAATCCAATATGACCAGCATCCTCAGTAGAAGAAGAGATGAAGACACAGAGGGAAGACCACGTGAAGGCAAACATGGTCATCTATAAGAGAAGGAGAAAGGTCGTAGAAAAATATCAACTCCACTAACAACTTGGCTTTGGACTTCTATGTCGCTCCCAGAACTGAGAGAAAATAAATTTCTATTGTTTAAACTGCCTGGTCTTTGGTACTTTGTTACAGCAGCCTGAGCAAACTCATATACTCTCCAATCTTCGTTTTTGTTTACTTGCATCTGTGAAGGAAAATGCTGAAGACCTGGCAACCCAGCTCCGGGCGGCACTTCCTGGCCTCCCCAGCAGATGGAAAATGGCCATGTGACTAAGGAGCTGTAAACAGAGGTGACACGTGACTTTGGCTCTCCCCTAACACCCTCACTCTTCAGACTCCAGTCTTAAGTCAAATTCAGGGAGGCTGTTGGTGGAGAGGGCAGAAAGGGAAGGAGACACCAAGAGGTAGGAGGAGTGAGGTAAAAGTCTCCTAGATGGCAGACTGCACAAAGGCTTCTCCAGCCAAAGCTCTTTTCCAGGATCTCCACTTAAATTGTGTTGCATTGCTAAGCTGCTCCACCTAGAAATTCAGTAAATAGTAGCCTCAAAAAAAAAAAAAAAAATCCTGTAACATATCTGCATCAGAGCCAAGAGAAGGCAACCACTTAAGCACTTCTAAGTCCTGCAGCAGGCAAATGCCCTGAGGAAATGGGTGCTTTGATGTGGGGCAGGCAGGTGGGGTTGAAGTCCTCTAGTGAGAGTTTCTGACGATGAGGAAGTCCTCAAAGATCGGAGAAGGGCCCAGTAAGGGAGGGAGGAAAAAAATCAAAAGTAAACTTAAGTTATTTAAAAGTTCCATTAGGGGTTAGTCTTATTACTAGAACGGAGAGCAAAGACTCTTCCCCAGTATCTGCTCCTGGATGGACACATCACACTTGGGACACCTGATGCTACCTTGGGCTACATCATAAGTGGTTTTGAGGGGCCTCCATGAAATTATACTATTTTTCACTTGATACTTATGGACCAAAAAAAAAAAAAAAATGCATCCTGGAGTCCCAAGAATCAAACACGCTTTTGGAATAACTTACTTAAAAATGCAGGCTCCTCAGCCATTGTGCCAACCAAATAGCAGCAAACAAGCCCAAGCCCTAAAATAATACAGGATGCCAATAGTGAAATCTACTGAAAAACCAAATTGTACTTCTTTCATGGACTGGGACCTCCAGAAATCCTCTGTGGCACCAAACATACCCCATGGAGTGTCCTATTTTCACACTGCAGAGGATGGGCTTTCCTAAACGTGGACCCCTTCATTTACTCCTTTAAGCCATCCCCCAATCTCATGTCTGGGGCTTGTGGGCCACAGTGGAGTTTGGGGAAAGCTTCAGGTGGAGATTTTGTCAAAGATAAATGGCCTGGCCCAGCGAGTGGCACTGAGCTGGAAGGAAACCCGGGATGTGGCGCCATGAATCAGTGAGTTCCCTCAGGAGGAGAGGCGGTCTGCTTATTACACTCACCTTGTCATCGATCGAAACCATACAGACATCAGGCCTTGCCCCGCAGGCAGCCAGAGCAGCAGTTTCCAATTTATCTGCAGTTGAATCCTGAAACCCCAAAGTACAAGCTGGTCCATTCAAAGTACAGGAGCCACGACCCACACTTCCCCACACCACCCTGGGTGAGAGGTGGGAGGCTCCTGAGTGTCTGTGTGACTCCTGACCCCAGCATCCAACAAGAGAGAGGTGGGCGCACACCCCAAAGGGCCTCTCTCCTCATCACTGCATTCTCGGGGCCCAGCCCCACCCCAGTAAATGTCTGTCCAACAAATAAATACATGCATTATTTTAAAAGCAAGCAACTGAAATATCGCATCGGCATTTAAATAATTTTGGAGATTCTATAATAAGGGCAAATAGCTTACTCTGTATTGTTTAGTGAAAAAAGAATAATGCATATTATTATTACTAATAATGTTTAGAGAAATATAATAATACATATTCTGTATAACCCCAATTAGATCATAATAACTTTGATAGTATTTATGCCAACATGCTAATAAAAGTTGCTTCTTTTTTTTGCCATTATATATTTCGCTTTATGTGTTTTTAATCCTTCGATTTTTCTGGGTTATACACCCATCAGTTGTTACAACCAGTAAAGAAATAAAACCTAAAAATGAAACACAGTCCTTTCCCCTACTGTGCCTCCATGGTGCACAGTTGTCTTACTGTGAAGAGTTCCCAGGATCTGTCAGTATAATGCCCGTGACCTGCAGTGTTCCCAAGGGTGAGGGCCACTCAGGGAGAAGCTAGTAACCCAAATGTCAGCACAATGTCATCACTACTCATTTGGAGTTTTTCCTTTTTAATACAAGCAGAATGTGATACTACAAGGCCTACAGTTTAACTCATGGTATTTTGTCTTCCTACTTCTCACAATAAAGTGGAAGTCTCAGTTGCTCTAGATACCATCACACTCCATCGTACAAAACCGGCCGCTCTTCTCCACTTCTGATAGAGCATCCCTGCTAGCCCTCCAACCTGGAACCCGAAGTTGGCTTCTCTAGACAGATCTTCAGCTGACAGGAATCTTGGTCTAAACATTGGGCCAGAAAATAAGATTCGAAGCTACAAATATTGACTCTTGCTTTGGCTGGCATGATGATTGGCGGGGTCACTTCAGCTCAGAAAGGTTTTCCTGGCTGCCTGTGGATAAATATACAGCACTGTGGAGCACCCTGCTTTAGCACCGAGGGCTGGCTTAATGTGTGTTTTAGGTATCCAGGCGGAGTAACCATGTACAAGACTGTAGTATCATGAATGAAGTTTAGCACCATCACCAATGCTGTGGGGCCTTCGGTGGATCTTCACCCAGGGCACGGGAGAGCCTCATACAAAACAATTATCTTTCCCTAATGCTTGCACCACTAGCATTTCTTCCCTTTTCAAAATAGAAATATAATTACATGCCAGGGAGTATGGGAGAATTAAGGTGGAAAATCTCAGCAAGGCAGCCAACCATGAATTCTAACCATTACAGCTGAGCTGGAGCATGTGATGGCAAAAGAGAGAAACAGCTGTAGGAGAAGAACTTGTCAGTAATGACAGAGAGGTCTTCAGGCCCCATTCAGCCTGAATCTCTCACCTAAAATCAGTGAGAGCTGTACAAATCCCACCCCTACACCAGAGCAGATCACCACATGTTTTGTCTTTTCTTGCAAAGACATTGCTATATTCTATGCACACTGGTGGAGAGCCAGACCCCCAGTACTTCCAGGCTTTCAAGGATTCATAGATAGCAAATAAACCACAGAAAGGGAAGTGAAGGAGCATTGAGACCAATGGATCTCAAACTCAGATCATCACATCACAATCACTTGGACTCAACTGCCAGAGCCTCTGATTCAGAGGAGGTGGTAGGGCCACACCTCTGTTGCTCGTGGCTTCCTAAGGTGGGGCAGAGGGAGGTAGAAGAAGAGATTTCTTAATCAGGAAAGAACACCAGATCGATTTCACCCCATCAGCTGTGGAACAGCAGTCTCTCCAAGAGCAGAACAAACCATTCTAGAAAGACCACACCACAGGGCAACAGCCAGCAACCTCTCTTCTTCTCCCAAGATGGCACCATGCTCTAGCACCGCATCAGTCAGGAAAGGCTAGGGTAGGTAACCATGGCACAAAGATCTCTGCGGCTTAACACAACAAAGTTTAGTTTTCACTCAAGGAAGTTTCTTGCTGGTTGAGTTATGTCCCTGGATTGGGTTTTCCTCCACACAAGGTGGCTTAGGTCTCATGAACCTCCATGTGAACCCTTACCTCCGTGGTATCCGTGGCAAGGGCAGAGGAACCTGTGAAGGCTTCTGCTCTCATGTCACTGGCCAAAGCAAGTCATCAGGCCAAGCCTAACTTCATGAGAGAGGGGCAGCGTAACCTTCCATGGAGGACAACAAGATCCATTGGTTAATACTCGTAGTGTTACCATAGTGACTCAGTTGTATATTTCTTCTTGATCACATTTCATCTTCTCCCGGAGAGTAAAGAGGGTCCCAGAAGTCTCAAGCACACATGATATCAGAGTACACCCCATCCCAAGGCCAGAATGGTTATAAAGACAGGATAAAGGAGGCAAAAGATTTTGTTATTTTATTATTTCAATCATTTAAAGGTTACCAAGAATACTGTGGCTGTTGCTACTGTTTAATGACTGAAAGAATAATAGCAAGGAATCTGTACATGTGATAACATTTCACAGAACACACACACGCACACAAGCACACCAGTGCACTGGTGACACTAAAACCAGTATTCCGGTTACTAGTATTGCACCAATATCAATTTCAGATTGTGATAACGTATTACAGTTATGTAAGATGTTAACATTGGGGGAAGCTAGGTAAACGGTACATGGGAATACTCTGCATTTTTTTTAAAGATTTTACTTATTTATTCATGAGAGATACAGAGAGAGGGGCAGAGACACAGGCAGAGGGAGAAGCAGGCTCCCTGCAGGGAGCCCGGATGCGGGACTCGATCCCAGGACCCCGGGATCATGCCCTGAGCCAAAGGCAGGTGCTCAACCACTGAGCCACCCAGGTGTCCCTATTCTGTACTATTTTTGCAACTTCCTGTAGGTCTATAATCTTGCAGAATCAAAAGTTAAAAAAAAGAAAATCTCAAGGCAAGATTCTCCATCCAGGTCCTTTGCCTCACATCTTCTCTACAAATATCCCACATGTGAGCGGTGAGAGAACTTGTCTCAGGAAAGTGATTTTTTTTTTTTTCTAGAAAAGCGGGAAATCTGATTAATGTGCCAGGGAGATGTCTGCAGACATTCACCTACCTATCTGCACCTTCAGTCTCTGCAGAAATATAGATGAAATCTCTCCTTTGAAAGTTAAAATAAAAGCCCGTCAATCCCCTTGTGTGCCCCCTTTACTGCAGGTAATAAGTGGGAGCCAGGTGAATTGCTATGTATTTCCCTTTAAATTCTTGGGATTTCAGTGACAGACCAAGGCTCTCATCTGTCAGCAAACTGTTCCAGGCAGACCCATTACTTTAGCACCACAATAAAACGAAGGACATCACGATAATCCGTCAAACAAAAGCAGCTGGGAGCATCATCGTGTACCAGAGGCTGTATTCATTTGCCCAGAACATTTAAAAATCTATGCCCCAGCTCTTCTCCCCAAAGTCCTTATTTCACCCAATAAAAATAAATTTAAAGTGCATAAATGTATATTAAAAATATCTAAGCAAACACTTGCAGCTAAATAATGTTCACCCAGATGCGCCTGCATTTTTTTTATCGTTAGACATGTTTCCTGTTCTCCCAAGTAAATATTTCACTGAAAATGCTCCCCAAGTAGTTGTTATCTCGATATTTTCACAATAGAATATTCTGTGCTCTACACATATAAATACTGTGAATAACCAGACATTTTCCCGAAGAGACCACTGATTTCCCTGCATTTTGCAAAATGATTCTCTCCATAACGCTAGCTCTGGGAGCAGACACCATGCTTAGCAGGGTGTGAATTCCAAAACCCAAGGCACCAGATCCCAGTAATTCCTTAGCCTGAAACAAATTGAGACCCTACAGAATTTGTAAGTACGTTTCATTCAAAGCTTCCAAAGGACAGGGAAACATTGAGCTCAAACATTGAGGTCACACGGACCCCATAGTTGAAGGCTGTTTCTTCCACTCGGGTGACTTTGGCCAAGTTATCTATTGTCCCATCTGTAAAATGGGAAAGAACAGTCGTGCCTGCTGCCTGTATGTGTGGAGTGGTTGGCCCTCCAACAGTATCTGGTCCTCCTGCTGTGCTTAACCAGAGCAAGCAGTCAGGTGACAGCCCGGAGCACCGGTAACTCTCCCTGCAGAAGACTTCCCACATCCATAGAGACCCTGTTGTCCATTCTTGTGGGGATTTAACATCCAGTGCCCCATTAGGCTCTCGCCCTAGAGGTACTCCAGGAGTGGTTCTCAAACTTGAGTGTGCAGCAGAATTATCAGGGGGGAGAGGAGGAGGAGAGCTTGTTAAAACACAGATTTCTGGGCCCTTGCCCTCGAGGCTCATACTTAGTAGATCTAGGTGTTACTTGAAATGTTGCATTTCTTTTCCTTTTCTTTTTTTTAAGATTTTTATTTATTTATTCATGAGAGACACACAAAGAGAGAGAGAAAGAGAGAGAGGCAGAGACACAGGCAGAGGGAGAAGCAGGCTCCATGCAGGGAGCCCGACATGGGACTCGATCCCGGGTCTCCAGGATCACACCCTGGGCTGAAGGCGGCGCTAAACCACTGAGCCACCCGGGCTGCCCCAAGAGATGTTGCATTTCTAACACCTTCCCAGCTGATGTTAATACTTTCTGCAGCCCCCACTTTGAGAACCACTGATTTAGAACAGGAGCATCTTCCAACCTTTTCTGCAAAAGGCTAGATAGTATGTATGTTGGCCTTTGCAGACTGCACAGTTCTGTTGCGACTACTCAACTTTGTCATTGTCACATAAAGCAACTAGAGATCACATACCCTACGTTTCAGGGAAACTTTATTTACAGACACTGAAGTTTCAATTTCATATAATTTTCACATGCCATGAAATGCAATATTATGCTTTTGTTAGTTTGTTCTCAACTGCTTGAAGACGCAAGAACTATTCTTATGGTCTTGAGCCATAGGAAAACTGGTGAGTGGCTGGCTTTGGTCTTCGGGTTATCCCTACACCCATCCCTACACCTAGAACACCAGGAAAATGCAGTGCTTTCAGCCCCGGCTCAATAAAAACGTCTCCATGTTTCCTTCTCCATCTGTTTCTCTGCCTGACGAGCCCACTCTGTTCACAGTGCTCCCTACCGGCTCTCCCCCGGAGGCCAGCTCAGCTGAATCAACATGGCCTTGGCCACCACCAGGCCTCGAGAGTTCTCCCTGCCGCCTCCCCACCTCAGCCTTCTTTCAGCTTCACTTTTGCTCTTTTTATAGCTTTGCACAAATTTGTCTCTGTGGCAAATTTACAGCACGCACTGCTTGTCTGAACTATTTAAAGGCACAATATTCTCGACTGTGCCATAAAGCTTTCCCATTCTGTGTGTTTTATTTCTCTGTTTGAGAACCTTTTATGAAATCAGCAGCGAGGCGGAAGGAAGTCATTTGCATACTTGGCTCCATACACCTGGAATTCCTTAATTTTCGGGATTAGCAAAATGAGTCTAATAAAAAGTGGAGGCCCTTGTGAGTCATCTCTGTAAAGTCCCTTCATTACCTTTGCCTTGCACCCAATCTGAAGGCCCATTTCAGAAACTTCACATGGTGCTGGTCAGTTATGATGATTTTATGAACTGGTTCATAATTTTATATAACACGGTTTGTGTTTCTAGTGTTTCTCAGAGTTAACATGACAGTTCTCTTCTTCCATCCCCCTCTTGAGAGGACACATCTCAGGGTGATCAGAGATGGTTCGAGGGTGACAAGTGTGAAAATCACTATCACATTGCAGTTCTATGAGAGCAGAATCTTAGCACCAATTGTGCTGTTATTTGAGATTATCTTTGCAGGTCCTGCTTTTATCGTCTCCCAAGTGGAGAACACATATATCCCCTTCTTCTGTTCCGTTCTACGCTTGCTCCCAGAGCAATCTGGATGCTTCCAAGAACTTCTAAAAATCCTATTCACCCTGTCCCTACAGAATCGAAGAAAATATGCATCAGTTGCTCCAGCACTTAAGGAGACTCTGATTAAGGTCAGGTCAACAATGCAGCTGCCATTGCTGGCCTTCTGCAAGCGGGCTTGAAAACACCATATATATTGATTGCCAACGTGGTTTCCAGTTAATTCAAAGTTCCACATGCGACTCCTTACAGAACTGACAAAACATAAATTGGTCTCACAAAAGTAGACAGTTCCCATAGTTGGGGATTAAAACAAAATACAACAAAACAAACAAAAATCCTCTCTGAAAACACCACTGATTTTTTTTCCCCAAAAATATAACTACTATGTCACCAAGCCCAAGAGCAGAGAAGCCATAGCTGCCTGAAGTCAGCAGTTGCAATCAGGATAATTCTGAAACTGAATAATGCATGCTGGAATGCTGTTTACAGGAAATGAGCAATTTATTTTATTATCCAAATTTTAAACCCTTTTAATATGCCTCCCAAGAAGACGTCTGATTTAGAAAATTGCAAAAGAGAACTTAAGAGAGGACAAGGGATACTAAAAAATTTCACCACCATAAAGGCTAGATAAAGAAACTTTACAGGCAGTTTGAACAAAACTCAGTAAGTACACCCACATAAATTACTTTACATTGGTGGCTATAAGCAACCAACATCCATAGATTTTTTTGTTTGGAGTAACAAAAAAAAATGTGAAAAGTCAAAACACAATTTTATATTCAACAGAAATAAAAATATGTTAAATTCCTTTCCTGAAATTAATTGTGTGTGTATGTGCACATACACATGTGTATATTGGCAAATACATAAAATGTTTCCAGAAGAATTGTAGCAAACTGCTAGCAGTAGTCAAAAGGGCTTGGGGAAGGGATTTCTCTTTTCATCATGTTCCTTTCTGACCTGTTTACACTTGCTAACTGTACACACATACTTCTACTTTTTGGATCATTGGAATTTACATTGGTAGTGAAATTGTGAATGATTTTTTAATGTTTTTCTTCTTGCTTATCTGTATTTTTAATGAAAATAATTTAAAGAAATGTCATTTTTAGGACCTTAATAGGTCCTTCATCTGAATATGAAGGCAGAGGTATATGGATAGTATATTTATAATTTTTAAAATTTTGTAATAAATCAAGTTCTCACACATGCACTGTCTATACTAAAGAGGCCTAAACTATCAGCTTTCCCAAAACATTCATATTTCTTAGTCCCACATTGCAATGGACTATGCAATGCAGGCAATTTCTGTTTTCATCCATCAAACTGGGCCAGCTCCTCCATGAAGATTGAGAAAATCGTCAAATACATAAGTAGGAGGGTAGCCAAGGCCCACTCCCACCTCTAGGAAGGACACATGGTCTCATGGCCTCTCTGGCTGCCCACAGTAGCCACATTTGCCCTCATCAAGAGCATAGACGAAGCGCAAAAGGGCCCAGTGGAAAGGATTCAGTCTACCTCTTTATATTACTGACAAGGAGCTGGTGCTGAGAGACACCTTGTCTTAGATAACTCAGCTGGTCAGAGAGAACTCACACGTCGGTTAGCCTCTAACCACCACTAACTAGCTTAGGGAGCCTAGTTGGCTAGCTCACCCCGGCTGTGTTTAGTTTATACAATTAACCTATCACATTTAGAAAAGAAAACAGGGTCCTAAGAAAAAGGGAGCAAGAAGATTGGTATTGATGGAAGACAAAGCATCCTGTTGATGCCCCAACCAAAGCCAGGGCATTAGGGACGGCTCATGCTGAAAAATGCAACACAGGGACAAGTTGGGGGGTTAATGGATATTTTTTTAATAAGGAGAAAGGAAGTGGCATGTATTGGATGTCTACATGTGCTAGGCATTCAGCAGTAATTCCCTCAAATAAGAGATGTATCATCATCCATATTTTTACAAATGATAGGAAATAACATGATGGAGATCACATAGCTCCTGCATGGGCTGGATTTTCAACCCAAGCTTGTCTGAGTCCAGAGCTCAGACTTGAAATCTCTACATCCAACAGCCTTTCAAGTCAATAGATGAAGCAAACTTTGCCTACCTCAAACTTTTACTAAGCAAATATAGAGATTTTCAAAGTTTGCTGCCCACTGACCATGCTAAAGAGGAAAGTAGTAGAAGGAAGTACTCTTTGCCTGTTAGAGAAAATAAAGGGAAATTTGCACTTACTGAGCATTTAATGTATATTAAGCAATACTGTGTGTACTTAACATATGCTGTCTCATTGGATTTAAATTAGGTTGGAAGTTGATAGCGTTTTAGGGAGCAGCGAAAGAATGGCCAACAATCCCAACTCCAAAGACACAGGGACTCACAGAGGTGGAGAGGGGAGTTTTCCAGATGACCTCATCCAATACAGCTATGGTTTTGACTTGTGAGGTTCCTGGCTTGGGAGAAATGATAAACAACTGTATGTCTGAGCTTCTCAGATGGAGTACCAAGCTGATTCTGTTTCAGCACCATCTAGAGGCTTTCTCTGGACACTCCAAGCTGAGGAACTGTCATTCTTTAATAATAATAATAATACTTTTGGTTAAATACCCAGAAGTGGGATTGTTGGACCCTAGGGTACTTCTATTTTTAACTTTTTGAGAAACCACCATACTGTTTTCCAGAGCAACTGCACCCTTCTACATTCCCACCCACAGTGTGCAAGGGTTCCAATTTCTCCACATTCATTAACATTTGTCTTTTGTTTGTTTTGTTTTTGTTTTTGATAATAGCCATGCTGACAAGCATAAGGTGATATTTCACTGTGCTTTTGATTTGCATTCCCTGGGTGATTAGTGACATTGGGGATTTTTTCATATAGCTTGCTGGCCATCACATTTGGAAAAAAAAATCTATTCAAGCCCTTAGTCCATTTTTTCATGTAGGTATTTGTTGTTTATTAATTTTGTTTTATTTTATTTCTTGCTATCAAGTAGGAGGAGTTCCTTATATTGTTTTTGGAGATTTACCCTTTGTCAGATATATGTTGTGCAAGGTCTTTTCTCCCATTCTCTAGGTTACCTTTTTTCTCGTTGATAGTTTCCTTTGCTGTGCAAAAGCCTTTGATTGCAAACCCACTTCTGAGCACTTAACAAAAGAACTGGGGAAAAAAAAAGATCTGAAATCAGGATCTACAAGTGATACTAGCATTCCCATGTTCATTACAGTATTATTCACATTAGCCAATACATGGACATAACCTAAATGTCCATTGACAGGGACCCCTGGGTGGCTCAGTGGCTGAGCATCTGCCTTTGGCTCAGGGTGTGATCCCAGAATCCTGGGATGGAGTCCCAGATTGGGCTCCCCCTCTGCCTATGTTTCTACGTCTCTCTTTGTGTCTCTCATGAATAAATAAAATCTTTTCAAAAGAAATCAATCAATCAATAAATGTCCATTGACAGAGGAATGAAAAAAGGAAATGTGGAATATATACACAATGGAAAACAATGAAACTTTTAAAAAGAAGGAAAATTTGCACCTGCAACAGCATGGGTAGGCATTGAGGATATTATCCTAGTGAAATAAGCCAGTCACAGAAGGGCAAATACTGCAGGATTCTATACGATGTATCAAAAATAGTCAAATACATAGATTCCAAGAGTGAAATGATGGTTGCCAGGGGCTGGGAAGAAGGAGAAACGGGGAGGTGCTTATCAATGGGCATAAAGTTTCCATCACCCAGGATGAAGAAGCTCTCGAGAGCTGCTGTACCACATTACGCCTATATTGACAATATCATGCACTTAGAAATTAGTTCAGAGGGTAGATCTCATGTTGAGTGTCCTTACCGCAATAAAAGAAAATTGAAAATAAGAAAGTGCTAGGTTGACTTTTGGCATTTAGGTGTTTCCCAAGCTATATCAAGTGTTAAACTCACTCCAAATCGTCGTCATCAGCTGATGTCTATCAAATGCTCACTCTACTGAGAGCTTTATATCTTTCATCTCATTCAGTGCTCTCAACTTCCCTACGAGGCAACTGCTTTACTAACTCCTTTTCACAGATAAAGAAACCGAGGCTCAGAGTGACTAAGAAATTTGACCAAAGACTCCGAACCACTAAGTAGTGCAGCCAGAATTCAGAACCCAAGGCTGAGTTTCTAACCACTACACCCCACCCTCTTTCCAGAAAGAACATTAACGAAGAATCCTGGCCAAACAAATAGTTGTCGCTTATATCCTCTTTGTAATTTTATGAGATACGGTTTGTGGTTCTGAAAGTTGAGAAATTTAAATAATTTTTATTCCTCTCTTCCCCCACATCCTGCTTACCCTCAGTCAAACAGGGAAATTAATATCCAGACCCTGCCATCCTCCCCCACCTTCTCTCCTTCCTCATCAGCTGAAGAAAAGCCACAGACCTGGGTGATTATCTATATTCACATCTCATCATCTGAATACCAAGGAAAGACCAGGAGGACTGTAAATCACCATGATGAAAAATGAGGCGCCAACTCATCCCTCAGGACTCCAAGGCAACACCCCTAGGATGAAGCAAAGACAGACTGTGTGTAGTTCTGGTGGTTGCCACAGATGCCAATTAGGATGTCACGAAATCCATCTTCTCTCCCTCCTCGGCACACCCCTGCACGGCATTAGCAGCCTCACATGTAGTTACTGATGATGAAAGACTGAGTCTGGTCCATGGAAAGAAAGGAGAGGAAACAGGTGCCACCTTCAGGACTGGTACACACCCTCCCAGGGCTCCCCACCTCACCCCACAACACTCTCCCTCCTCCCACTCTTCAAGCTGAAGTCCACAAACAGGGTGACTTTGAGAGCCCTGTGTTGAGGATGGCAGAGCCACCAGACAGGAAAAGACAGTAGTACCTTCGAATCACTGTTTATAAAGAAGAGTTCTGTGCTGATCAAAAAAAATACTAGTTTGAGATTTTATGTGAGTGAGAAATAGCTTTTACTCTAAAGGCACTGATGTTTGGCAGTTGTTCACAGCAGCTTTTCTTTCCCTAACGAATGCAGTTATTGCTTGATGTCATCAATTGTCTTGGTTGGGAATGTACTTAGTTTCAGCAACGAAGCACTGCTCCTCAGAGCTAGGATGTGGCTCAGTATGGTGGCTGGGGTCTTTGCTTTTAGGTAACTCTGCCCTCTCTTACAAGGCATTTACCCCTACGCGTATCACCTCATGGCTGCTATCCACTAGCAGCTCGACCTGAGCATTATTGTAGGCAGGAAGAAAACAAAGAGAAGCTAGAAGGACAACACTGCTATCAAGAAAGAAAAAGCTAAAAAAAAAGTTAAAATTAAAATAAAAAAAGAAAGGAAGAAAAGGCTTTCCACAAGCTTCTTGGTTTAGGTTTCATTGATTACCACTGAGTAACACGCTCACCTCAAGCAGCTGGCAGTCCGATATAGTGAATAATTATAACAGAGCACACCAAGGATCTGGAAATATGCCATGGTTTTTGTAAGGAAGGGGGGATCTGGGGTACTAGCAGTGTCTGTGTCAGTAGTGTACAGAACTAGTATACAGGAGTTTAGCTAAGAAGGATCACTAAGAGCCCCTTGCCTAGCCATTAACTTGTGGAAAAACCCCCATACTTCCTCTTCCCCAAGATACATATTTTGACCAACTACTTTACTCTTCTCCCACTGAACAACATGTCCCCTTCAGCATGGACACCCCAGTAATGCATACTACTTTTTTAAGATTTCATTTCGAACTTGCAATGAACTATATTAGGATACTACTTTGGTTTTGTGTTTTTTTTTTTTATGATAGTCACACCCAGAGAGAGAGAGAGGCAGAGACACAGGCAGAGGGAGAAGCCGGCTCCATGCACCGGGAGCCCGACGTGGGATTCGATCCCGGGTCTCCAGGATCGCGCCCTGGGCCAAAGGCAGGCGCCAAACCGCTGCGCCACCCAGGGATCCCACTACTTTGGTTTTTGATGAAATGTGCCGCATCTTAGAGTCAGAAAGCATGTCTCTGGGGGATAAAGTCATCTCATGAAGCCACACTTGCCTTGTACTACTTCCCTCCTGCCTTCCATCAACTCAGCTCTCCTCTCCCGCTCTCTCCTCATGAGCTCCTGAGTGGTTTATTCCATAAACAAAAGGACAGATTCACTTCTTTTGGATGGAGAGTGGTTGTGTAAAGTCAGAAGGCTTGGCTAACAAGAGTCAACTGGTTAAGAACACCCATGCTGAAGAAGACCCATCAGGCAATAAGAGGACAAACCATCCCGAACTGTTTGGTGCATTTGGGAATGGAGTCAGGTGTCTGTTTTCACATTTGTTCTGATTTTATAAAAGAAAAGGACCAGTGTTTGAATTAGGAGCAGATATTCTTAAGTATAGTCACCAGCCTAACCCAATATACCACCACTTCCACTGAGAATCTAAAATTTTAATCATTGTACTCTTGTAAACAGATTTATCACATAGGCCAATCTAGCTGAGATGAACAAACTGGATCAGGCTATAAACATGGAATGGGTAAAAATGTTGTACCTGGTCTATTGGGGGCTGCACACTAGGATGATCATTCAAGAAGAACCAAAGTAGGGACACCCAGCTGGCTCAGTCTAGAGCATGTGACTTGATTTTAGGGTTGTGAGTTTGAGCCCCATGCTGCGTGTAGAGATTACTTAAAAATTAAAAAAAATAAAAAATAGAAAACCGGGGATGCCTGGGTGGCTCAGCAGTTGAGCGTCTGCCTTTGGCTCAGGGTGTGAACCTGGAGTCCCAGGATGGAGTCCCACATCGGGCTTCCTACATAGAGCCTGCTTCTCTCTCTGTCTATGTCTCTGCCTCTCTCTGTGTGTCTCTCATGAATAAATAAATACAATTTAAAAAATTTTTTAAAATAATAAATAAAAAGCCAGAATAGATGACAGTGGACTTATGATATGGTGGAGGCCAGTATCCCAAAACTGACTTTGAATCTTATAGCCAATATCAATAGTAGTGAGAAACAAGGGATGCTTTCTTAAATTCAGCATCTTGCTTATCTTCATTATGAATGTAAAAACAAAACTAAATATGCTGTGTTTCAGCTCAAAGAAGTCTTGGTCATTTCAGCCTCATTAGGCTGATCCACTGTATGAAAGTCATTGCTAGCATTGTTGTGTGGGGTTAGATTCTGTTTGGCTTTCTGGAACTGGCAAGACAAACCTGGGAGATTCTTTCCATTTTCTGTTTTATTGTCCCTAAAGTGAAAACAGTAACATCTGATTTAGTTACACACAGGACATAGTATAATGAAATAACATACCAATAAGGATAATTATTAACTCAAATGTATTATGTGCCCAGCTTGGTGTCACTTGCCTTATATACAATTGCAATCAATCCACACTATCACAGCCGCTTCAAAAAGAAGATCAGTTTCTCATTCCTGAAGGTGAGTACACCTGAGACTCAGAGCGTGATTAGCCTGTCACATCACTGGTACATGGCTGAACTTGTACTGGGACTTATGTCTCTGTGACCACAATGCTTAGACTATTTCAAAGCCTTATACTGACGAAAGACACCAATGTGACTTTAAAGGTAAATTTAATAAAGGGTTTGGGGTGAAGTGTATTTTCTGTCTCTTTGTTTGCCTTAGCCTTTGCCTACCAGTGAGGAGACAAATATATTCAATTCTATGAAAACATAAAGAAAGGAAGGTTAGTTCAAAATATAGTTTGGTATATAGGTCCTCAAGAAGCAATCATCCAGAAACCAAAGAAACACATCCTTGCTTTCCTAACCTCATTGCCACCCTACTATGGGATGAAAAGATTGCTGAGCTCAGTTTTCAGAACTTTTATCAAAAGACTTAGATTTCAGAACCCATTTTAGAGGTTAAGATTTTTTTTAATTCTTACTGACTGATAAATGACATGGAAATGTGACAATATTTAGCCTATGTCTGTCTGTCTCTCTTGAAAGATAATTTGGGAGAAGTTGACTATCTGGAGAAAATTGCCAAGAAACTCTTCTATTGACTTTGTGTTTGTCCTTCCCCTTTAAGTGTCTGTGCTACAAGCAGATGGGCATGGTTATTTATGCAGCTCTTAGATGTAAGAAAGCATTGTCTCTGAAGCTTGCTTCTCTGGCACCATACTGACTTTGACCCGGTCTGGCGCACTAATGGAAAACACCTAGATAGATATAAGGTTGAGTAGTGCTCTGTTGCAGCTCTTGGAACAAAATGGCAGCCAGATTTTTAAATAAGCAGGTCTTCTTGGATCTTAAATGAATAAGGGCTCTAGTTATTGGGACATATGTAGAAATTAAAGAAATTCATGGTTTTCCTGAACAAAGGAAATTATAGACAAGTCGTTTGGTTTCAATACTACAGTAATTTAATTAAAGTAAAAAATGTTTGTCCCATTCCCTTCTTCAGCTAGGAAAATCGGGATATGTTTAATAACGGGGGACGAAGCCCACTTAACGAATCTGTAGTCTGCTTGCTCCTGAGGGATGTGTGTACTGAATTACATTTCCACTTGCACTACTTAATTTAGGAATTGATTGAATGCAGTCAGGTAGAGAGTATGGCTTTTTTTTTCCCTACATATGCATGTGGGTTATAAAAACATGAACAAAAAGAAAATCACTATACAGATAATACCTGGGCATAGTATCTATTAAAAGAACATGCGTTCTTGGTAAGACCCAGGCAAAGCCTTAAAACTCTGCATGCTCTTTGACCTATTCACTTCTGGAAAACCATCCTAAGGAAATCATTAAGAATGTGTATAAAGCTCTTGTAACCCTACAACTGTCATGCAAAGACACCTAGGCCTTGAAGGAAGATGTCCTTGAAGAAGGCAGGTCATATGGTCATCCAGCTGTAACAACCATTCCAGCTGTCCTAGCCAATACCAACCACCAGTCTTATGAGTTAAATCATCTTAAACTTTCCACCCAAGACTGAGCCACGGTGACTGAAATCAACTGAGTGACTCTAGTTAAGACCAGTAGAAAAATACTTAACTGAGCCCAGCCCAAATTGCTCATCCACAGAATCATTACAAACCATCCTATGTAGTGTATTTCATTTGTATTTAGAAGTAACCACAGGCTCTGTTGCCTATGTAATGGAAGACTACATTAGCCAACCAATGGATATACACTAGAAGAAGTCAATGGAATGATCGAAAATGTAATTAATGCCTTAGGTAACTATATTCGCTTGCTAGGGCTGCCATAACAAAGGACTACAGACTGGGCCTGAGCAGCTTAAACAGAAATGCATTGTCTCACAGTTCTGGAGGCTGGGAGTCTAACATCAAGGTTTCAGAAAGGTTGCTTCCCTTTCAGGGCCATGAGGGAAGGATCTAGGTCTCTCTTCCTAACTTGTAACTGGCCATTTTCTCCCTATGTCTCTTTTCATTGTCTTCCCTATGTGCGTGTCTGTGTGTGCCCAAATTCCCTCTTTTTATAAAGATTCTAGTCACAGCAGATTAAGGCCCACCCTCGTGTCCCTATTCTAACTTGATTACCCTTATAAAGACCCTATATCCAAAAAGCTGACATTCTAAGGTACTGGGACTCCAGCAAATCATTTTGGGGCTACATGATTCAATCCATAACAATAACTATAGGGTTTGTATAGTAAAGACATTTGTGTGCTGAATATCTTTTAAGGCACAAAGGTGTGGCTGAGGTCCCCAGGAAATAGACTCTGTCTCTTCTTGATCCTTTATCTCTGTTCCAGAAAAAAAAAAAACTGGGTGCATCACATTTCAGAGGCAGATTTCTCCAGTAGTAAAGGAGTAGCTGTTTTTATTTATTTATTTATTTATTTATTTATTTATTTATTTATTTATGATTCCATTTATTTATTCATGAGAGACACACAGAGAGAGGCAGAGGCACAGGCAGAGGGAGAAGCAGGCTCCATGCAGGGAGTCTGACTCGGGACTCGATCCCGGACTCCAGGATCAGGCCCTGGGCTGAAGGCAGCACTAAACCGCTAAGCCACCCAGGCTGCCTATTTTTATTTTTTTAAGATTTTATTTATTCATGAGAGACACAGAGGGGCATAAACAAAGGCAGCAGAAGAAGCAGGCTCCCTGCGGGGAGCCCAATGCAGGACTGGAGGATCACAATCTGAGCCAAAAGCAGGTGCTCAATCACTAAGCCATCCAGGTGCCCCAAGGAGTAGTTTTTTAAATCTCCCTCTTATTCCCAGGAATCACCAGGTTCAAATAGCAAAGATTTCATGGACCAGACAGTCCCTATCTTGCCAGGAAAGCTGCCTCCTGTGTCTCCCAATTCTCTCAGCAAGTGAAGACCCTGATGATGCTTGGGTCAGGATGCAGCTGGCTAGGATGCTCCTTGCCACATACACAAAATACCTTCAGGCCAAATGCTGGGTGTGAAGGGCTCCCTGGAAGTCAGTGATGAGGAACCAACCCTGGCAAACAAAGAATTGTGAAACCCAAGGAGAGTCTGTGTGTTTTCCCCACTAACCCCCGTAAAGTGAGAGAAGCACACCAGGGCCAGTGATACATGAATTAAAAGAATTGGACAATAAAATCACAACCTAAAAATACACTTGAATCAACAGGTACCACCAGTTCTAATTACAATATCCAATCAACTGCCACATCTTCCCAATGAGAGAAAACAGAGGAGTGACATGGATTTTCTTTGGTTTGTAAAATATACGAGGGTCTCCCATAACACCCTATGTCTAACTCGCCCATCTGCCACCATTCAGTCACTGAATATGGGTCCCCCAAGTGCAAAAATAAAAAAACAAAAACAAAAAGGCTGAGCACAGTTGACCACCACCTGTTGTTTCTTTTCTTTAACACTTCTAGCACTGAGGACAAACTTCTTACTGTGACAACTACGCCAAGACTGTTCTCTGTCTTAGACCCCCAGACTAGACAAAGACAGTGACAAGGACACCATGCCATTCCATGAAGCATCTTCTGAGTGTGCAGACATGAGAGATGTGCTGTTCTGAGCGCGAAAAACATGAAGGAAGATGGTGGTGAAGGTCCCACCTAGCAAAAGCAAGAAAAGGGTCTTCTTCTCTGCTTATTCACCCTTCCAAGCAGACCTGGAAGTGAGCCAAGGAGACCAGTTAGGTACAGGTGATCATGCTGCCCCAGCCAGACAGTTCACGAGTGTGTTACCTGAATGACTACAGTGTGCCAAAGAACCGGAGAGGATCCTGCTGTCAAAGAGCTCACGGCTGCCTGAATGAAGGGACAGCACAGGCACAAAATTTTTTAATCAATAATTAAGTGGATATGTCATCCCAGATCAAGTGGAATCCAGCCTGCCTTAGAGTAGCTGAATATTTGTCAAAAGTTTGAACCGGTTCCTATGTTTGTTTTCTCTTATGCTTTATCTCTCCTACATCTTGTCTCGAATTCTCTGTTCTCTGTCCATCAACACTACTCTATCCAGAACAGTACTTGTTTCCTCTTTCAACTGGTACAAAGTTTACACTTTGCATTTAAAAAATATATATATATATATTATATATTTATATATTTATATATTTCCCCATATAAAAAACTGGCAATATGGTTCTTCCATTTGCTCAACCCAAAACCTTGGCATCATCATTCTGTGCTCTGGGTGGTTTTTTGTCCCACCCATATCAATGAAAACATATCAGAATCTGATGACTGCTGTCCTCTCCCATCCCCTGTCCATCTCTGACTACCTGGCGCCCATACTTCCCCATGTCTCCACTGCCCACCCTGCCAGTTCTCTGTACCAACAAATAGCCAGGGAGATTCAGAGCCTTCCTGAAGATCTCAGACATTCTATATGCCTTGGCTTCCACTATCTACCTCTCTGACTTTATGTCCTATCTCTCGTGGTGCCAAAGGATTTCATTTGCTCAAGCAAGCAACTGAGCAGCAACTAGAGAGTCAATGGAGGGACTGCATTGACTCCAAGGACACCAGCCTGTAGAGATGCTACCAGCTGGACAAGAGCAGGACTTACGGTTTGTAGAAGAGAGGGCAAAGATCAAAGAGAGTGGCATCTGAGCCCGTCTCCTCTGCTCCTCTGCATGAAAATTAAATCCTGCAGTAATCATATTCATTGTATCAATTTACATATGCATCATGTTTTATAGGATCCCCCGGGTGAGGTAATTAACACGCTCTGTTCCATTGTGCACCCCTTTCTTTCCTTCCTGCCATCGCTGGAGACAGCACAGTTGCTGGGGCTGGGATCCTGCCCCCACCCTCGCTGAGGTGTGTAAAGCGTAGGTTCATAGGGTCCTTGATGGTGTCACCAGGATCTTGACTGATACATGCACATGTGTCCTCCTCCAGCTCCCAACCCCTCTCTTTTAATGGAAAATCCTCCACCATTAGAACTCCCCTGGTTTCCTCAGCCTTCCCAGCAGGAGCAGATGGTTATCTTTTCAAGAATAGGCAAATAGATTGTCCCATACTTTGCTAAACTGATTAAATGAATTGGTTCTTGTCCACACTCTTCTATAAAGCAAATCATCCAAGCTGGCAGGGTGGGTGAGTGAGAATACAAGGGGATGACGTGGACAGGTGGGAATCAGATTCCTGGGGGAAAATTCAGCTGAGTTCTACAAAATAGAACAAAACAAACACAGAAAACACGTATCCATTGAAATACACTAATAGGAAAGAACACTTGCCCAGCACTTTACAGTATACAGGGCACTTCCACAGACGTGCGTCATTTTTATTCCTCCATCCCTGTGAAACAGAGCCAGGACTGCTCTCCCATTTAGAAGTCAGGACATTACCGACTTGACTATGGTTACACAGGTTTTCAGGTGCTGAACTGTATTCCGGGATCCATACTGGTGTGGTTTTTTATTTTTGTTTTTAAATTTAAATTCAATTACTTAACATATAACACATTACTGGTTTCAGAGGTAGATGTCAGTGATTCATAGGTCTTTATATAACACCCTGTGCTCATTATATCACATGCTCTCCTTAATGCCCATCACCCTGTTACCCCACCTCCCACCCACCTCCTCTCCAGCAACCCTCAGTTCGTTTCCTACGATTAAGAGCCTCTTATGATTTATCTCCCTCTCTGATTTCATCTTGTTTTATTTTTTCCTCTTTTTCCCTATGATCCTCTGTTTTATTTCTTAAATTCCACATTTGAGTGAGATCATATGATAATTGTCTTTCTCTGATTGACTTATTTTGCGTAGCGTAATATCCTCTACTTCTATCCACATTGTTGCAAATGGCAAGATTTCTTTTTTTTTTTTTGATGGCTGAGTAGTAGTCCATTTTATATATACACCACATCTTCTTTATCCATTCATCTGTCAATGGACATCTAGGCTCTTTCCATAGTTTGGCTATTGTGGACATTGCTGCTATGAACATTGGGGTGCAGGTGCTCCTTCAGATCATTACATCTGTACCTTTGGGGTAAATACCTAACAGTGCAATTGCTGGCTCATAGGGTAGCTCTGTTTTCAATCTCAGTAATGTTTTCCAGAGTGGCTTCACCAGCTGGCATTCTCACCAACAGTGCAAGAGAGTTCCCCTTTCTCTGCATCTTCACCAACATCTGTCATTTCCTGACTTATTCATTTTAGCCATTCTGACTGGTGTGAGGTGATATCTCATTGGGGGTTTCATTTGTATTTCCCTGATGCTGGGTGATGTTGAGCATTTTTTCATGTTTCTATTGGTCATTTGTAGGTCTTCTTTAGAGAAACGTCTGTTCTTATCTTCTGCCCATTTCTTGATTGTGTTATTTGTTTTGGAGGTGTTGAGTTTGATAAGTTTTTATAGATTTTGGATACTAGCCCTTTATCTGATAATGTCATTTGCAAATATCTTCTCCCATTCTGTAGGTTGTCTTTTGGTTTTGTCGACTGTTTCCTTTGCTGTGCAAAAGCTTTTTATCTTGACGATGACCCAATAGTTCATTTTTGCCTTTGTTTCCCTTGCCTTTAAAAATGTGTCTAGTAAGAAGTTGCTGTGGCCCTTTGGGACCCATATTGAAAGCCTACTTTACCTTAAATATATCTATCAACATTATACACATTAAATTCCCAAGATTTTAAAATCAGCTTGTTTTCTACCTTTCTGCATTTCTGAAATTGGATTACACCCTACAATCAATGTGTATGTTTAATCTGACAGTGTCTTCTTCTTCTTCTTCTTCTTGTCTTCTTCTTCTTCTTGTCTTCTTCTTCTTCTTCTTCTTCTTCTTCTTCTTCTTCTTCTTCTTTTTGAAAGGTTATGATTGACTCAGTGGTGTATCTTACAGTCAGTGACATCGCACCCTCAAGGACATAGGGTGCACACACTTGTGTGAATTGAGTATGCATGGGTATACCATTCAGCAGCTCATCTTTGTTATTAAATGCATGCCAGTACAGCCCTGAAGCCCTGAGAAAGCCCTCCTCCAGACTTGACCATCCTGACTGCAGTCTTCAAGGAGAGCTGCATGCCTCCATAATCAATTACTATTCTTAAGGGAAAATCCCCAACAAGCTTCAAGCATCTCCAAGAATTCAAGGAAACGCCTACAACTGCTGGTTGTTGCTAGATCCTCAGAGGAAGAGAACAGACCCTGGGAGGAGTCTGAGCCCTTGGTGGTCTCTGTCCTCTTCTGACCTGCCAAGCACTTGCCCCACCTTCTTTTGTGCTAAAGTTAATGTCAGCAACACCAACGGTGGGGACTAAGAACATGCAAGACAGGGCCACACTCCTCAAGTGAAGAAAATGCCTTGTGGTTCAGGCACGATTTCTTTACAAATTCCTTCATTTCACCCCCTGAATTTTACACTGAATTTTGTCAGTTTATAAATTTGCACTACAGCTTGGTGCTGGGAAGGGGTGGGGGAGATAATCAAACCCACGGGCGTTTTACACACAGACACTGAAAAATAAAGACCATTAGCAAAAAGTATAATTAAATTAAAATGCCAACTTGCCAAAGAAGCTCAGTAAATGGGAAATATATCAAATTGTGATAATACAAATGGGCTATTTCTCAAGGTGTGAGAATGTCAAGGGAATAAACTCTGATAATTTGCTGACTTTTTCTGCAGAAGGTAGAGTACTAGTTTAAAAAATAAATTGCCACAATAACACACACAACCATGTAGTATGTGTACAATTGTTTAACTGTGTTAGTATCGCATATCTGGGCGCACCAAGGTCTGAGAGACACAGAAAAATCACTTAAAAGCAAATAGCTCCTTTTGGGTGAGTTGGCCAGCCCCCAATCCCAGCAGAAATTTTTATTAGTCACCAGATCTATATTTTTTAGGTCCATTCAGCCTCATTTATTTTGAATGCATGTTTGCCAGTTAAGTTTAACATATCCAGTTAACGATAGCTGAATATTCTCTAAAAGCAATCTCATTATGAGGCCACGGTTCTTTGTAGAATATTGAAAATTACTTTTGGCATGCAAGTTCGTTTTGTTAATTCCTCTTTTAGTGCGCAAATAACCTTTGAAAACCTGCTTCTAGGTGTTTATGTGTCAGGACAGTATCAAAAATTATTCAATTGCCAAGTCACATGTCAACACTTCAATGTACAAAGCCTCAGAGAATCCCGATTCTCACTACTCTGCTGCCCTCTAGTGGACAGCTGACAAATCCTCGCCTTCGTTTCCATTTCTTTTTTTTTTTTTTTTTTTTTTCAACCCAAGGCTGCAATGCCAGGCATTTCCATTTGCATCACACCACCAAGGTAAGTGGCACTTTAGAAGAGGTAAAATATAAACAAGAAAACCGGGACCCAACTGAAATCCCTTGGGGGAACACTTAACAAAGGTGAGGTTGTCAAACATTCTCTAAGAACCTCTCCATTTGCAAGCAGTCACCTGTGGCTACCGCCTTCCTTGGGAACAATAGATGGCAGCTCCCCCATTGTTCAGGTGCGGGTTCAATAGACCATCTGCCCACAGGAACTTTGAAAGTGGGCCCGTCTCTCCCTCCGAAAGTCACAGGGCACAGACCAGGATGTCAGAGAGAAAAAGGACATTTAAGTTCACCCCTTCCTGATGCTTCTCACACTGGATGATCTCAAACAACACAGCAGAAATATTCCAGTTCTTAGTTGACCTGAAGAAAACTCGTTATATGAATAACAGCGCAGCTGGTGTGCAGTTATGACAATCACATATAATTGACAAGCCGGTTCATTCCCATAATCGTCCGATGAAAAAGGCAGAAGCCCAGAGAGGGGAAGGAACCTGCCAGGAGCCCACAGCTAATAGCTGGCACAGCTGTAACCAGAACCCAGGCCTTGTGATTCAGAGCCCAGGGCTCTCCCCATTACAACAGGCGTTTTCTTCCCGCTATCACAGCAGCAGGTCTTGAACACATTTTCATAATCAGTTGCAACAGGCATAATGAGTAACCTGACAAATAAGAGCCAAATTACGGACATTTGTGAATTAATTACTTTTTGGAAATAAATTAGTGTGGATCCACATTTATTCCTATAACAAAATCACTCTTACTCGCAAACCATGAGTGGTAGAGAAAGAGGTGGAGATACAGCTGGGAAGCACTGTCCATGTTAGGAATACAAATTTCAGTCCATACCCACAGAGGAGTGAGAGATGTAAGGTTTTTGGGTTTGGGTTTTTAACTGTTTCAATGTAGATCTTCATTTCACCAAGTGGTATAAACTTTACTTCAGTTGAATCAGGGCCGCTCTGCCCTCCCAGCTCATCTGGATGGGGGAGGTAGAAGGGCAGAGGTAGTGGGAAGGCTTAGGGAGGAGTGGGACACAGGTCTCATCCAAGATAGCACCCAGTGTGATTTCCTCATCCCTGTCTAGTGTTCTGTTCATAGTCTCAAGGCCTGCCAGTTCCATCACCTCTCTGGGCTAAACCCAGAGCTCTCAGTGTCTGGGAAGCATTCTCCTGCCTTCAGGCATGTCCACCCAGAGGTTCCATGCAATTATTACCACTCTGGAAATGTCACTGTTCTCTTTCACTCTCAAATCTTGTAAACTTTCTGAGGTTTCCATTACTCCCACCCTCAGCTTATACTTCACTCACCCCATGACCCAATTCATGTGTCTGAGAACAGGGCCTTTGCTCAAAGACCCATCAGGATCAAATTCACCTCATTCATTCATTCATTCGTTCATTCATTCATTCATTCAGTGTCTATTGAGTTGCTCCCCTGAGCCAGGCCTGCCGTAGCATTGAGGATATCCCAGGAAACAAGGTTGACCAGGTACCTGCCCCCATGAGATGAAGACACCATCAAACAAGCAAAATGTGCACAAAGTGATCTCAGGGATGAGTTGGGAGAGGAATGAGGGATGGTGAAGAGGCACCTAATTTCAAATTAGGTAGTGAGCAAAGTCTTCACAAGGAAGAGTATGTTTGAACAGAGGTTTGCATAAATGTCCACATGGAGCCTTTTCCTTGTCTTGGAGACTAGAATCTCTGCCATAACTTATCACCTATTCTTCCAAATAGCAAAAGCCAGCATACCCTTCCTTTGTATGTTAATTGTCTTGGGAGACATGAGAACATGATTCTTAGGCGATAGGGCACAGGCAATCATAGGCGATAGGGGTATAGTAGAGAAGCACCAGCTAATATTCTAAAATACTATTACAGGACACATACACCTTGGGTAGGCTTTGGTAAAGAGGTCCCCAGTGAGCAAATCCACCATATTGTGTGTGAGGAGAGGGAAGTAAGGCTGAGACTCAAGTCCTGAAGCCTCCCTTAATGTTTACTCCCAGTCTCTGGAGAGCAGAGATCCCATCTCAGTCACTGCTAAAACCCCAGCCCAGACCACTAGCTTGGCACTTTGCCCTCAGTAGCCATTCACCACAAGGCAAACAGAAGTAGTCATACCACACCAATGTAGGTGATAGCCTGTATATGGCACCTCCAGCTCAGAAAAGAACATTGGTGTTGGCTCAACGATGGCCTTAGGGAAAGAGAAGTTATTCCCTCCATATTAATCCCTAGTCAAGGTATCTAAAATGAAAATACTTATGGGAGCTTAGGTAACAGAAGGAGGTGAGGTGGGCTGGAGTAGGCACAGTTCTTCACTTTCCCAAAGAAATATACTCTCTTGGGAAGCTTGGGTGGCTCAGCGGTTGAGTGTCTGCCTTTGGCTCAGGATGTGATCCTGGAGCCCTGGGACCAAGTCCCACAGCGAGCTCCTGTGGGAAGCCTGCTTCTCCCTCCTCTGTCTCTCTCTCTCTGCATCACTCATGAATAAATAAATAAAATATTTTTTAAAAAAAGAAATATATTCTCTCTCTCTCTTTTACATTTATCTCTTGTTGCTTCATTATTCTGTTTTTTTTTTTATAGGAACAAAGGAAATAAAAATTTACATTCTTCTTTACTACCAGCCTGTATAAGCATCAGAATAAATGGCAACTAACTCGAAGCTTCTGAGGGAAGAAAGCAATAGGATGTAGAGGGGACAATAGTGAATTGGAGAAGATATACCTCATCTAAACAGGGAGGAGCTAAAGCCAATTGTCCCCTGGTGGGAATATGGACCCAGCACTGTCAGACCTTATAATTGTTCAGGAGAAGTTGGAACCTAACTATTCTTATGAAATATCCTGATATTTATATATTTATAATTAATTCATATTATTTTAAAACCCTGGGTAGGAGACAAAAAAGACATCTTTGGACCAGATTTTTAGCATGAACCAGCAATTTGCAACCTAAATTTTAATCACATGTTCTATCTCTTGGGGTATCAGCCAGACACAGTGGGAGAAACTCTGGCCTGTAAGTCCAGAGACCTGGAGTAAAGTCTTCATTCTACCATAACTGTTTAAATGTGGGCAAGTTACCATCCCTCCCTGATCTGCTTCCTTCTTAGAACAAGGACAGAATTACATGAGACCAAATTTATTTTTATATGCAAAATCTTTAGAGTTTGAGCAGCTATAAGAAATAGACCCTAAAATATGTATGGCTAAAGAAAGAAAAAAAAATGAATCTCCTTTCTCACTTATCCAATACTCCACGGTGAGACAGTTAGCAGCCTTCTCCCATACTGTGACTCAGAGATTATCTCTGGCTTCGGGGCCATCTCGTATGGCCTTGCTACTATCTGCATCTTTTTGCACTAATGGGAGAAACAAAGCATATACCCACATCTTAAAAATAATGGCCTAAAATCAGTACATATCATTTTTACAGACATTCTATTGGTGAAAAGTAAACATACAGCCACATCTAGAGTCAAGGTGAGTTGTGACTCCATTGTGGGAGGACAGAACAGATTTTAGTGGATATCTAGCATTCTTTCCAATGATTTTTCAAGCAAAATGTAAGTCCAAAGTTGCATATGAGTCCAATATATAGAACAGTTAGACATGAAGTTGCATTAGTTGAAGCCAGAGGAGGGAGTTTCTAGATTCCATGATGAATATTGAATCACCACTCCAATAGATGCCACTATTTCTAGAGAAGGAATATACCTCCTTTTTGCACAGATGTCAGGCTTAGCCAGTGACCTGCTTTTGGCCCATGAGTATGGCCAGAAGTGACATGCTATTGCTGAGCAGAAGTTTTATTTTTTTAAATTTTTTTAAATTTATTTATTTATGATAGTCACACACAGAGAGAGAGAGAGAGGCAGAGACATAGGCAGAGGGAGAAGCAGGCTCCATGCACTGGAAGCCCGACATGGGATTCGATCCCAGGTCTCCAGGATCGCGCCGCTGCGCCACCCAGGGATCCCCTGAGCAGAAGTTTTAAAAGCCATGGTCCACCACTCTGTTCCCTCTGAAATGGGCCTAGTATGTCCTAAACAAAAGCTTCTCCTATAGCAAATTCCAGAATGAAGAAACCATGAAGCAAAGCCAGAGTTGTTCCAGGATGGTCATGCCACATGAGTAAGAAATACACCTTTACTGTTGTAAGCCATTAAGTTTCAGGGGTCATTTGTTACTGCGGCACAACTTGACCTAAACTGACAAATACTCTCCAGTGCCCTCTAGGGCATAGCTTCTAGAATTCAGCAACACAGCATCTAGCAAAGCACTGGAATACAGCATTGCTGAGATCCCTCAGAGTCCTTGCATTCTGTGATTCTAAGTGTCCAGATGGCAGGGTTTTCATATCCCTAGTGCCCGATAGCATTCCAAATACACAGTAAGGTGCTCAGTTAGCTTGGTGAATGCATCTATCACAAGTTCTTTGGACAATCTGTTCTGGAATACTCTAATCAACACCTCTCCTCATAGGCTATTCCCTTCCCTTCACCTCCACCTGGTGGACTCCATACTCTAAAGCCCAGCTCAGGTGTTCTCTTCCCTATGACACCTTCATACCTGAGCCAAAATAAGCATGTCCCATCTTCGATTCCAACAACTCAGAAGTTTCTCTAGGCCCTTTCATGCCATATTCTTTGGGAAGCAATACTTGGTTTAGCGATCCTCATATCCTCAGTTTCTAGAACATCTCCTGATTAGTAATAAATTAGTTCAAAACGTGTTTGTTAGGTAAATAAATGAATGCAATTTTTCCAAATCATCATATAAAAAGCAAAGAAGAATTTGCTATCAGATGTGTACCTATCTTAAAATATAACCATCACGTAATTTGAAGACTGTAATATGGGAAAGGTAACATCTTTTGCCTGAGACAAATTACCCTCCTAAATAACCTAAAACTGTATTATGCTGTCCACTATATTATACTGTCCACTATATGTATAATGTATATAACATTATGAAATTACAGCATTTGCTATGCATTCCCTCAAGCTAAACACTGCCCTTCTAGTCATCTTTAAATAAATGTGTTTAAAGGAACTTCTCTATAAGGAAAACATGCCAAACCATTTCTATTTTAGTATGAATCAGTTAATTACTTCCGGATTTTGCATCCCTCACTATATCCATGTGCACACACACGCACGCACACACACATCTACCGATGTTTGTAACTTATTTAAATCTCTGGATCCTAAAACTTTTTTCCTTTTTCAAAATGATGCATTCCTGAGAACTTTCTCCTAAGATTATGCTTGGATTGAACTGTGAATGCCATGTAGAGCCCTGTGCTATGGGGTTTTGGTCTGCCTCCACCATCTACTGATATGGAATGCTGGCCAAGTCAGGAAAACTCAGAGTCCCCATTTTTCAGAATGAGATAAAGGATGTTTTATAAATTGTACTTCAATACCCACATGTTAGTTATTATTAAGAAGGAGGAATGTGGATCCAGAATTTGGGTAGATGAAATGTATAACATGAAAGATAGTGGTTCAAGCCTTCTTTTTCAGTTACTCCCAGCTGGGTGGACCAAAAGAAGGTATCTTCAGAGGTAAGACAGAAACTAAGGTAAAGAAAGCCTCCATACTCCCATTTATGAACCTGAACCACCCTTTCTCCTACAACTAGAGGGACAATTTAGTAAACTTCACCAGTTTTAATTTAGAGGCTTGGTAAAACTCTTCCAGAACTTCAGGTTGATACCTGAAACTCTTTTCTCTTGCCCACAATTTAAACGGCAAGGGTTGCAATTTCACAACAACAAAACAGCCTGGAACAAAGAAAGGCTGGTATTCCAAAATAAATCAACCCAGGACATCAGGAGCAAAAATGCTCTCTTCTAGCTAAGGAGATTGACAAACCCCTTCTCCCCATGCGGTGGGAATGGAGGTGATGACTCCTCCCCCAGTCGTAACAGTTACATGCTCGACTTAAAAGGATAAAACAAAGAAAGAATCTTGTTGCCTCCCCTAAGTTACAAGCATTATGGGACTGACACCTTTCATCTTCTCAACTCACAACAGATGGCTTCTGAGGAATGGCCTCTAGGGGTGACAGGATGGCTGGGGTATGCTGGGGGCCAATCACTCAAAAACAGCTGTTTCTCAGGTTTGCTGGAAGGAAATTTTAATCAGGGTCAGACTGAAATTGGTTTGTGCAGGCTTGAGCCTACCCATGTCCTGTTGGACAACAGACAGACAGAGGAATGAAACAGAATACAGAATAGTGCAATTTAAAACCTTCGTTGGTACAATCTATACGAAAAATTTAAACTTAGCTGGTGCCAGACCTCTCAATGTATTTACCATTCCCATTATTTCAAAATGGTAGAAAACCAAGGTCTTACCCAAATTTCTAATATCATCTTCCTAGGACAAGATTTTTGCTAACATTCAGAAGGGAAAAGCAGTAAAAATGATTATGTGTCAGGCACCACTGGGGTCATGGGCCATGTCAGGCTCTGGTACCTCATGGGGGCTGTAGCAGGATGCCTGGCCCAGTGCATTATTTGGAGACATGCCCCACATTGAGCCAGTGAGGAGGACCTTAACAAGGCCTTCAGTACTACTACCTGGGGACACGTGATTCCAGTCTACCTGCATGCCAAGAAAATTAGCTCATTACTGAGCATCTCTCAGCACCACAGGTACATGTGGTCCAGGCCATGGGAAATTCTCAGCGACAAATTCAGCTGCACTTGGCACAAAGTCATAGTGTTAGTCACGTGCCAATGCTCTGGGCTTCTGCTGAACCCCCAAATGATATAGGAGTCACTGAACACAAATGGTTGGCCCTGCCCACAAAGCTCACAGGAGGCCCCGTGGAGCAGGTAGGAAAGGAAATGGAGGCCTCATACTCAAAGACAAACTTAGAAGCATTCAGCTTTCAGCACCAGGAAAAACCATAGGACAAAACTTATAAAATGGCATCCCAGGGGACAGATATGGCCCTTCAGAGGTGGTTTGCTTGGTCTGGATTTAAAATTCCTCGAGCATTTCTCACCTCCCCCAGGTTGTCCCAAGTTTTCACCTGGCCCACTCTGCTCCATCGTGTTTCTCACCCAAAGGCACTGGAGTGGGCCACCTGGCCTTCGAGAGTCCACCAGACACCTTCTTACCCCACCAACTTCCTTTCACAAATGAGAAAACCAAACTACGCAGGAAAAATAAATAAATCAGAGTATATATATATCCATGGAAATCTCTGCTTGCTAAAGAGAGCTGGTGCTTGCTTTGGCATTTCAAAAGGAGGTGAGAAGTCCTCAGAGCCTCTAGAGAAAATACTCTCAGTTTATGATTCTTTATATATATGAAGAATCCCTTTGTTGGAATGATTTTAATGAAAGTGGGTCTAGTAGTCTGGCTGAAGGGAGTGGGTTGTGCAGAGTCCTTCAGAGCTTGCCTACCTGGACTCTGATTCTTGCGGGCTGTGCACTTACCTGTCTGAGCCCCTCTAAAAGTTTTTCTAAGCTAGTTATCCCTGAGTAGCTCATTATAGTTATTTTGAGTTGCATTAAGTTACGTTCCTTGAGAGACAAATGCTTAACCCAAAGGAATGGCTCCCTAATGGGGAAATTTACAGCAGGATGGCATGTCAGAGAAAGAGAGAATTTAGACCTGAAGCCACCCCCCCCCACACACACACACACCCCTGCAAAGCCATATGCCTAAGACTGGAAATGACTCCAGGACATAAACCAGTGGGGTTATCTTTTCCCTATGATATCAAATTTTACAACCCAGTCTGAAAGATCAATTTATTTCAAGAAACAGATCCTCACTCAAGCTGGCTTTGGCAATGAGGAATTTATTGGAAGGATGCAGGAAAATCTTGTGAAATCTATTTGAGGAAATACAGCTGGTCATTATGGCAACTGGAACATCACCAGCTAGCTCTTCTTTTTGCCTCCTTATTTTGTGGAATACTTGACCTCCCATTTCTACTTCTCTTTGCAAGAATATTTCATTCTTTCTGCAAATGCTCTTCCTTTTTGAGGCACTTTTCTGTTCTTCCTGACCTTTGCAAGTTTCACTCAGATGTGGCTACTTGCGCTCCTAATTCCACACAGCCTTGTGGTTCCAAGGCCAGCGTGGCTCAGCTAATATGTTCCATGCCGTTCATATTTTTGATAAGGACTGATTGGCTCAGGTTGGCTCAGCTTAGGTAAGGTGCCCAGCCAATCAGCTTTGGTAATGGGGCAAGGTCAAGGAGACTAAAGAAAGTTGCTCAGACCTAAGTCAGGACTATTAGGAGGATTCTGAAAAGAGGGACAGCAGCTTCCCAAACCCTTGTCCCTGTTCCTCCCTGTCAGAAGGTTGGAACTAGAGCATGGCACTCTAGCACAAGAACTGGATAAGAGTTTGGGGGCAACAGGCTCCAGCAGTTCTCTACCAGTATCTCCACAGATGAATTCTTCCAGAGAATTCCTCCAGGCAGAACTTCTTCCATCATTTCCCATCCTACTGGGTGAAAAGTGCACCTGGATGAACTATTTTTTTAAAGATTTTGTTTAGTATTTGAGAGAGAGAGAGAGGTAGTGAGAGAGAGCACAAGCAGTGGTGAGAAAGAGACCCAGGCTCCCCCCTGAGCAGGGAGCCCAACATGAGGCTCCATCTCAAGACCTCAAGATCATGACCTGAGCCCAAGGTAGATGCTTAACTAACTGAACCACCCAGGTACCCCTGAATGAACTAGTTTACATCCCTGAGTGTGGGAAGAGAGGAGAAAGATACAGGAGGTGATCTCAACTCAACTAAAGGAAGTGCAACGTAGCTCTGTAGGGTGCCACCCTCAAACCTCCAAGCTGGGGCGACATGGAGAGGAGATGCTTTCCTGCAGGAGTGAAGGGCCACTGCCACAGGCTCCTGGTGCTCCTTCCTTTCTTCTTTCCCCAGTTGTCTATCATGATATTTGGCACGCACCTGCCTAGCAGATCATCCAGGTTACAGAAGGACTTTATACCTTAACATCCTTGCTTCACTTGGTCCATGTTTTGCTGGAGGAGGCAACTGCCTACCAGGTAAAACAGAATAGCCGGTGGAACAACCTTCTTTTAAATGCCCTTCTGCCTGCCCTGCTGAGGGGTCATGCTCTACTCTCCAGCCACACTTCACAACTAAAGTCTAAGTGGCTCAAAGGGAAGGTCGATATAAGGTGAATTTAATGTGATAAGACATGAAACAATCTCACAGAGAATCTGCTCCATAAATTATGAAACATAAGCCATAGTTCTATTTGTTCTGTGACCATGTCAACACTGCAAACTTTATATCAAAATAGAAATGAAGAGCACTCATGGAATGATCCAACTCAATCATGGCATAAGTTAAAATGGTAAAGGGTGGGGCATCATAAGTTTTGTGGCATCCGTGTGTGTGCCTGTAGGAGGAGGACGAGGACAACTGTGTGATGTAGTCGAGTGATTGCCTGAAATTCCACCAGATGCCCTCCTTTGGGCTGAAACTTGAAGTATTGGATTTTGGTTCTGACACATACAACCTATACTTTTTCAAGACTTCTAATTTCTAGAGTTGCTAATTCCATTTAACTAAAGGTAAAATCTCAGTGCTAACATTTTCTATTCTGGTACTAACATTCCAGATTCCCATGTCAACACTCTATTTTATTGCCCTTTCTGGATGAGGATGATCTCAGCTGAGAGTCCAGAGCCACTCCTAGGGGAGTGCTCCACAAGAATACACAGGCCTGGATTGCGATTTCAGGAGGCTCTAGGAAATGCTGGTGCAGCACCTTGGTAAGCACTGCCTTCACTTCATCAACCTCCAAAACTCTGTCAGTCAGGGGATTTAACTGGTTTGAATTGTGACTCACATCTTAGCCTTCCTGCAGCCTAGCTTAAGGAGGACCAAAGACACCCACCAACGAGAAACTTCTGAAAGCAAATGCCATGAAAGAGAAGGACTGTGGATGCTGTGGTTCCTAGCTACCTGCTGCGGGAGCTCTTTGCAACTACTTCTCTTTCAGATTTTAGCTCAACCGGAAGCTTTCTTGACTTCTTTTAAAATTTTAATTCCTGGATAGTTAGCATAATTTAAAAAAATTGGAGAGGGGATACACTTTTATTTTTTCCCATTATTTCTTTATTTTTCTTTTCATTACTTTTTTTTCTTTATTTTACAAATAAAACTGCAAGATATTTAAAGTGTGCACTGTGGTAATTTGATATAAGCCTACATCATGAATGGAGTTCCATCACCTAATTAACATAACCATTACTTAATATATTTATTGGGTTTGTTTTTTGTCTTTTTTTTGTGAGAACAGAGAACATTTAAGTTCTACACCTTTAACTTATTTCAATTACACAGCACAGTTATCATATAGTCAGCATGTTATACATTATGTCCTCAGACTCTATTCGTCTTATAGCTGAATTTTTTGTACCCTTTTACCAACCTCTCCCCATTTCCCCTTATCCCTAGCCCATGACAAAGCCTTTTCTACTTTGTTTCCATGGTTTTGGCTTTTGATTTAGATTGCACATCTAAGTAATATTATGCAGTATTTATCTTTCTCTGTCTGGCTTATTTCACATAACATAACATAACCTAGAAAGGTCCATTCACATTGTCACAAATAGGATTTCCTTCCTTCTCATGGCTAAATAATGTTCAAATAGACAGATATAGAAACACATGCACACACAAAATATACTACATCTTTTTCATACATTCATCTGCTGATTGGCACTTAGGTTGTTTCCATATTTTAACTGTTGTGAATAACAGTGCATTGAACATGGAACTGCAGATATCTCTTCAATATTCTTCTTCCATTTGCTTTGGATATATAACCAGAAGTAAAATTGCTGTGTCATATGGTAGTTCTAGTTTTAATCTTTTGAGGAATCTCTCTATATTGTTCTCCATAGTGGCTGCACCAATGTACATTCCCATCAACAGTACACTAGGGTTCCCTTTTCTCCATATCCTCCCCAACAGGTTATACCTTGTCTTTTTGATGACAGCCATTCTAACAGGTGGAAGATAACATTTTATTGTGGTTTCAAGTTGCATTTCCCTAATGATAGTGATATTGAACACCTTTTCTTGTACCTGTTAGTCATTTGTAGGTCTTCTCTGGAAAAAAAGTCTGTTCAGTTTCTCCACCCATTTCTAAATTGCACTGTTTATTTATGCATGATTAGCATTGAATTGTATAAATTATTTATGTATTTTGAATGTTAACCCCTTATCAGATATAGAATATGCAAATATTTTCTCCCATTACTTCAGCTGCTTTTTCCTTTTGTCAGTGGTTTCCTTAGCTGCACAGAAGCTCATTAGTTTGCCCTAGTCACACTTGTCTATATTTGCTTTTGTTGCCTTTGCTTTTGGTTTCAAATCCAAAAAATCAATGCCAAGACAGATGTCAAGGAGCTTACTCCCTATGTTTTCTTCTAAGAGCTTTATGGTTTCAAATCTTAAATTTAAGTTTTTAATGCATTTTAACAAATTTTAAGTTGACTTTTATGTATAGTGTAAAATAGAAGTACAGTTTCACTATTTTGCATATGGTTATCTAGTTTTCTTTTTCAAAACTGTCTGTTGAAGATACTATTCTCTCCCCATTATATATTCCTGGCTCCTTTGTCATAGTTAATTGATCATATATACATGCATTTATTTCTGGGCTCTCTATTCTGTTCTGTTGATCTATATGTCTATTTTTATGTTAATAACATTCTGTTATCAGAATAACAGAATGTTATTATAGCTTTGTACTATATTTTGAAATCAGGAAGTGTGATGGCTCCAGTTTTGTTCTTCTTTCTCAATATTGCTTTGGCTTTGGAGGGTCTTTTGTGGTTCTATACAAATTTGAGTATTTTTTTTCTATTTTCTTAGGAATTGCATTGAATCTGTATATTGCTTTGTATAGTATGAACATTTTAACATTGCTGATTCTTCTAATCCATGAACATGGAATATATTTCCATTTATTCCTGTCTTCTTCAGTTTTTTTCATCAGTGTATTTAATTTTTAATGCACAGATCTTTCTCCTTGGATAAATGTATTCCTAAATATGCTACTCTTTTTGATGTAATTGTAAAAGAGATTGTTTTCTTAATTTCTCTTTCTCTTAGTTGTTAGTGTATAAAAATACTATATATTTTTGTATTTTGATTTTGTATCCTACAACTTTCCTGATATCATTTATAGTTATAACCAGTTTTTGTTGGAGTCTTTAGAGTTTTCTATGTATAATATCACGTCATCTGCATATAGAAACATTGTTACTTCTTCCTTCCCAATTTCAGTGCATTTTATTTCTTTTTCTTGCCTAATTGCTCTAGCTAGGATTTCTAGTACTGTGGTGAATAAAAGTAGTGAGAGTGGGCATCTGTCTTGTTTCTGACCACTGAATATGAAGTTAGCTATGGGCTTACATAGATGATCTTTGTTATATTGATGTATATTCCCTCTATACTAAGTCTGTTGAGAGCTGTTTTTATCATGAATGTATGTTGAATTTTGTCAAATACTTTTTATTAATCCGTTGCAATGATCTTATGATTCTCTGTCCTTTTTTTGGTTAATGTGGTGTATCACATTTATTGATTTGTGAATGTTGAGATATCTTTGCATCTGTGGAATAATCCCATTTGATTGTGGTGTATGATCCTTTTAATGCATTTTCTAAAATATTTTATTTATTTATTCATATGAGACACAAAGAGAGAGGCAGAGACATAGGCAGAGGGAGAAACAGACTCCCCGCAAGGAGTTTGATGTGGGAGTCGATCCCGGATTCTGGGATCAGGACCTGAATCGAAGGCAGAATCTCAATTGCTGAGCCACCCAGGCATCCTGATCCTTTTAATGTATTGTTGAATTTGATTTGCTAATATTTTGCTAAGCATTTTTGCGTCTATATTCATAGGGATACTGGCTTGTAATTTTCTTTTCTTGTAGTGTCCTGTCTGGCTTTAGTTTCAGGGTAATGCTGGACTTAGGAGTTTAGAAGTATTCCTTTCTCCTCTATTTTTTGGAAGAGTTTGGGAAGAATTGATATTAGTTCTTTGAATATTTGATATAATTTACCAGTGAAGCCATCGGATCCTGGATTTTTCTTTGTTGGGAGATTTTGGTTACTGACTAAATCTCCTTACTAGTAATTTATCTCTTCGTATTTTGTATTTCTTCATTTCAATCTTTTTTTTTTTTTTTTACATGAAGTCTTCAAAATCTGGTGTACATTATATTTAACAGTACTTCTTATTTCTGACTGGCCACATTTCAAATGCTCTATGACCAGCCCCAAGTGGCTAATGGCTACTATAGTATATAGACAGCCCTAAACTGATGAGCAGCCTTTATCATGAAATCAGTGGTAACTCCAAAAACTTAGATGGTGGCTTCACTAGACTGAATGTTTTTTTCCTCCCAGTATTCATTTATTGAAACTCTAATCCCAATGTGATGCTATTTGGAGGTGGGGCCCTTGAGAGGTACTTAGGTCATGAGGGTGAAGCCCTCATAAATAGGATTAGTCTTCCAAGAGGGCTATTTCCTCCTTTCCATCAAGTGAGGATGCAGCAAGAAGGTGGCCATCTGCAAAGCAGGAAGGGAGCTCTCACCAGAACCCAATCAAGTTGGCACCCTGATCTCAGACTTTTAGCCTTCAGAATATCTGTTACTGATAAACCACCCAACCTATTATGGTACTTTGTTATAGCAACCTGAACTGGCTGAAACAGTGGCTATATCTTTAAAGGTTTTATAGAGGATGGCAAATTAGACCTATAGGCCAAATCTGGCATATGAAGTAGTTTTTTGTTTTGTTTTGTTTTTAATTTTTTTTATCTTTTTAATTTTTTTGGTTTACAGCCTACATGGCCAAAGTGGTTTTTATCTTATTAAATGACTGAGAAAAAAATTTTTTTTAAAGATTTTAATTATTAATTCATGGGAGACACAGAGAGAGAGAGAGGCGGAGACATCGGCAGAGGGAGAAGCAGACTCCATGCAGGGAGCCTGATGTGGGACTCAATCCTAGGACTCCAGGATAATGCCCTGAGCTGAAGAAAGACGCCCAACTGCTGAGCCACCCAGGTGTCCTGAGAAAAAAATTTTTTAAAGAATAATAATATTTTATGACACATGGAAATTTATAAAATTCAAATTTTAGTGTACAAATAAAATTTTATTGGAACACAGTCATGCCCATTCATTTTGCATTTTCTGTGACTGTGGTAGAGTTAAATAGTTATCTATGGCCTTACATAAAGCCCAAAATATTTACTAGCTTGTCCTTAACAACAACAACAACAACAAATTTGTCAACCTTTGGGTTTAGGGTTGTCAAAAAAATAAACAAGATGCCTAGTTAACCTTTTATATCAAATAAACAACAAATACTTTTCAGTATGTCTCAAATAGTCCATGGTACATACTTATACAAAAAAATGTATTTTTTTGTTCATGTGAAATCCAAAGTTAATGATGCATACTATATTCTTATTTGCAAATCTGGTAACCGTACCTGGGCTAGAATATTGCTATTTGCTCACAATAAGGACTTTTCAAGATCTCATTTATATAGAAGACCAAGAGATACTGATGAAAGATCCACTGTGGAGACTTCCAGCCTCTTCAAGTCATCAATGAACATATTGGACACTGTCACTTTGATTTTGAACTCAGTTCAAAGACACTTGGAGTGACAGGCTGCTTAAATAGTTACTGGAAAAATGGCTTAAATTTTATTGAATTAATGTTTAAAAAGATGCAATCAATCAGGCTTATGTTGAAAAATCCCCCATAAGAAACATTCTTGCTTTTATATTAAAATATTTAGGGGAATGTTTTCAGTACATGTTTCCAAGTATATATATGCTTATACCTTGTTATTGATTGTCAATACTTCTCATAGTCAATTTTGTACCTTTAAAATAGAAACCAGGAACAGAAATCTAATTTATAACATTTATATAGGGAATGAGAGGGTCCACTTAAAAGACTTTGACTCTCAAATATTCTTCAGGAATAAATTAAACCAAAGTCAAGGGTCTACGGAACCCAACTCTGGCTTCTCCATTTTGCTGGGATCCAGCTTCCCACTTGCCTGAAGAGGCTGAAAAGAAATGTTCCCTTCAGCTGAACATGAGTAGGCTTATGTAAGATACAGGTAAGTTCTCCATTACCATCTGGGCCCTGGGGCCGTTAATATTTGATGCACTCCTCATCATCTCTGTTTGTGTAATTTGTCAACGCCCAACAGGTCCTCTGCCAGCCATGCATTAAAACTATTTTCAAAATATGTCATTGTCAGCCCTTGGCACACTCATTACTTATTAAGATAAGAGGCCGGATGAGGCAAGCAGGAGGTGGCTTGCTTACTTAAACATACTTAACTGTGGGGAAATTGAGTGATATACAGGGTCATGGATAGGAAGGCTCGGAGGGCCCCATCCTTTCTTCACTGGGCAGATGGAGAAACTGAGACCCAGGGAGAGGAAGGGACTTAGCCAAGGTCAACCAGAAGTTCTGTGGCAGAGCTAGAAGTACAGCGCTCCAGCTTAAGTTGTCAGTCCTTCCCTCCTCTACCACCACCGGCACACTCGCCAATGGGCACAATTTTGAAAAAAAAAAAAAAAAAAAAGCATGACTTCACAGATACTATCTCTTTGAATAACAGAATCCTCCATAGGGACAATTGAAACAGTATTTTCAGGCATGGAACACATACCCCTAATGCTACTCAAGAAGATTTAAGATGTCAGTCATATAAATAAACTGCTTAAAGTTAAATGATGTTTATTTTGATGCATTATAAAACATACATCAAAGTTATGATATGGGCAGTGAAATGAGATGTACTTCAAACTCATGAATTTGTAGATACCACTGCTTAGGTCAAAGCTAAGTCATAAATAAGGATTTGATTTAAAATTGCTTTAAATATAATTATCACACAACTCATGTTTTCAATTACACATATCACAGTGTTTTTATTATTATGTACATATTTTTATTATAACTTCTCACAATCAACTTTAGTATTTTAAAGATAGGAACCAGCATGCAGGGCCGAAATTAAAATAGTCACACAACTCCTGATAGCACAGGGGTTTAAAGATATAGCAAGAATGATAGAGGTCATACTTGAAGGGCCAATGTTTAGGGCAACCCTACATATTGATACTTAATTAAAACTTACAAACAGAAGTGCTCATAATAGTTAAAAAGTATAATCTAATATTTATAAGTTATGATCTTTAATTTATATTATGATATAATACCTAAGCAATATGTCATTCATACAAAAACAGAGATTCAGAATACAAATTGTTTAAACGGCCCATGTTTGGCTATAGTACCTCAGCCTCTGCTTCAACTCCCCATCTGAGGTGCCAGCACTCACATTCTCTCTCTCATTCCCTCTGATATAGCTTACTCTTAGGAAATTCAAGCCCAAGTGTTCATATTGCTCTGGCTCAATGTACTCATTATCCCTGAGAAACTGCATTCATACTGTAGGGCCATGGGCCTGCTTAAGTCAAGTCAATGAAATGAAGCACTAATGGTAGAAATTCCAGACATCACTTAAGAGTGGGAAAAGGTATTGAGGATCCAGCAGACCAGAAATATATGCCTAAATTCCCTGTCAGGAACGTCAACCCAAGGCCAAACAACAAAATACCTGGGTGTTATATTTTGATCAGGTGGGTGGTACCTGATAGAGGCAGCCTCAGGATTTTAACATTTTCTTTGTAGAGGCCTTAAGACCAAGAGAGGAATGAGAACTTGTGTTTTCATAGCATTTATGAATGACTTAAAGTTATATGGGAACCATGTCATAGGACTCTCAACAGAGCTTAATTAGCTAACTAAGCAACTAACTAATCAATTAAAGGAAGCACTAGCAAGCATTCAACATTTATTCACTCACAACACATTTTTAGTGTACGCCCTCTTTATGCTTTTAGGCTGGGTATACAATGGGGAAATTGTTCCTTTATGTCCTGCTTACACCCTGCAGAATGTGTGTGTAAGGAGGGAGACTTATATACTGTGTGTGTGTGTGTGTGTGTGTGTGTGTGTGTAGGTAGTTTTAACACCATGAAGAAATGGTAGAAGAATTTAATGAGATTAGAAACATTCACTCCTAAAAATCATTTGTTTCCAGGCAGTTCATCTGAGCTGCTGTCATTTATTCTAAAGCAGGGACAGCCCTAATATGTGTGTGTGGCACTGGACAAGTATTTTTGGCAGTATCCCTGTGTACACAATCTACTTGATGTTTCTAATGCATTACAAAATTCATGGACCCATGTGAGATATGGTGGCTTATCTGGGATGACACAGATTAATAGAGAGAAAAGAGATATTTATGTATTTCTTTATTATCAAAATGAGATATTTATGTATTTGTTTATTATCAAATCAATGCATGTGAGTATTTGTCCTATTGTGTAGGCACCACTTTTCCTGTTTAGATCCAGGAACTAACTCTCTGTGTTTTCTATTATCAAATGCACCTTCTTAGGTAATTTTAAATCTCTACTACAGGAAAAAGATAACAACACTGTCATTCTTCACAACACCAGGGCTCCTCCCAACTTGTCTCTACTGAAACAATATAGATCTTCATCTAGCTGTTGTCCCCTAACACCTACTTATTGCGAGTTACAACATAATTCATGAGGCTCCACCAGCCATGTGTCCCGGCCCCCCACAATGGCTTACAATGTCTCTCGCAAAGGTCCTTGGTGAGCTTCACTAACGATGACCTACAAACGCAAGTCTTACCTCACGTGGATAGAAAAATGCGTACAGTAATAAGTGCTCTGATCATGTTAAATTTGTTGTTCTGAATGTTTTGGGTGAAAAGGAAAACAACACATCTTCCACCTCACCTGTGTCTTCTTTTGAGCTCTACAAATTGCAATTGCTACATTTCTAGAACATGGTTACTTTTTTTTAAATTCAAGTATAATTTACATACAGTGTTACATTAATGTCCAGGGTATGCAATGTAATGATTCAACAAATCTATACATTACTCAGTGCTCATACAAGATGATTGCTTTTTCTTTTCTTTAGAGAGGAAGAGGGGATGAGGGGCAGAGGGAGAGGAAGAGAGAGAATCTTAAGCAGGCTCTATGCCTAGCATGGAGCCTGAAACAGGGCTCTGCCTCATGATCCTGAGATCATGACCTGAGCCAAAATCAAGAGTCAGATGTTTAACCGATGACCCACCCAGGCACCCCAAATATGATTGCTTTTAATATTGGCTGCCTCCACATCACCACCAGAGAGGGAGAGTAGGTGAGAGGTCTATGGCCAGAGCAAGAAAAATGAGAGGTCCCTTTAGCATAAGCCATGTTCAATCTCATCTGGTGTTGCTTAAGAATGACCTGGGAGGGCATAGCTTTGTCACATTTATTGGAGGCAAGAAAGGACACGTGGAAGGATTCAATGGCAATGCTGAGCAACATTCTAGGAAAGAGTCAGAGAATATAAGTGTGGCCCTGACGCTTGGTGGGGAGCTTACAGAGAGGACAGAGCGACTAATCTCATGTCAGGGTTGGAGGCAGCCACCTTTAGAGGCTATGGGACCTGAGAGGTCACTGAAGTGGAAACATGGATAGCAGAGCATTTGTGCATGGCTTACTTGTGTGGCTAAGCCCATGGGTCTGCTGTGGATTGTTGATAGCCCAGCGCTATTTTCCTATACCTGACATGAGGATCATTCAAAATCATGGCATCAGCACCATTGTGGCTGCAGGATCTTATGTGATCCTATAAAAAGAAATACCATGCCAGAAGCAGGAGCAATCAACTTCAAGGCCACCTTCCTAGAAGACCATCAATTGACCCCACATACAGAGCTCAGCATGTAGGTCAGAGAGTGCCCTGTAGGGTTAGAACCCAGATAGGGTCCATGTGAATCCCAACCTGACATGGGCCCCCTACCAGATTAATCACAGGCACAGAAGGGGTACTTAGAAAATTTCTGGCTTGGTGTCCCAACAAAGGAAGTCCCTGAAGGCAAGGCCAGGAAAGGGTCCTGCCTGCCCGTCTCTAAGGATTTATGTCTGTGTGATGGTGAGCATAGGTTAGAGAGGTTAGAGGCCTACTGCTGAGCCTCCCCTGGCAACCTAGGGCAGGCACTGGCCCTCGGGAGAAAGCAGCTCACCACATGGCCTGAGGGTGGAGGGGAGCCCCTCTACTGTGAACGTCTATTCTTAGCAAACAGCAAGATCTCATTATTTTTTATGGCTGAATAATATTCCGGTTTTACCTGTTTCTTACTGTTTGTTTCTTTTTGGTTTTTGGGCATCTTCTTTTGTTTTGTTTTGTTTTCCCTGTGCTCTGCTGCTTTCTCTAGAGTTCCTGACTCACCAGAACCATCTATTTGGAATATAGTTTTAGTAGGGAATGTGTATATAAGGTGGGGAGAAAGGAAAGAAAAAGAGACAGACATGAGAGCAGGAAAGCGGAGTGGTGAGAGAAGGTTGTGATTTTGGAGGTAGAATATTTGGGAATATTCACAAGAGCAAAAATAAGATGCTTGTCTCTCTGGGTTTTTGTTTTTTGTTTTTAGTGGAAAATTGCCATAGGAATAAAGACTTTGCCTTGCTTCATCCATAGAGATTATTAGAGTCTCTGAAGCATAGGCAATGGTGAAACACGAAGGAACTAAGGAACGCTGGGCAGACAGTCAGAAGGGGCCTCAGAGGCCAGCTCTCCTCCCTCGGGAAGTCACTGCACCTCTGTCCATTTATGAATTGAAGACAGTAATTCTTTGTGTGACTCACGCAAAGTTGCCTCACAGTCAGTTTGAGCACAATTATTTTGTTTTTAAAAAGGATCAGACTCAGCCTAAACGTACTGAAAGGCGACTCCATGCTTTCCTTCAGTCTCATGAGGAGATGCCAGAGAATTCCTTCCAGACATTTATAAGACTTAGAAACTTCTCTCCCCATCTCTCTCATATTATCTTTCACAAAAGAGCAGCTGTCCTCAACCTCATCTTCCTCTCCCAAATCCCAGATCTCTGGAGACTCAACTCGCTTTCTCTTCTCTTTCCACCTTTCCTCTCCTCCTTCCTCCCCGCCTCCCCGTACCCCCAGTTCTCTCTCCCCACTGCAGGTGCCTCTCCAGTAAAACCACCCAGACTGGCTCACTTCTCCAGTTGTCTGCCTCACCTGTACCCACAAACATCACAAGAAGAGGGTCAGTCGCAGGGCAAGCTGATAAAGACCTCTTCTCAGAAGGTCACAGTGGGGGGAGGCAGTGAGTACATAATTATGACCACATTTTATCCCCATCCTGCAGATATTGCACTCGGCTGTTTTCAAGGTCAATGAGATAATACTTATTACCAAACACTCTACATCTGGAAGGGGTATTTCTTGTATCTATTAATTGTCACCACACTTCCCACCCCCATCATGATTTCCCAACACACTGCCAAAGTATCCTTTGTATTTGAAAAAAAAAACCCAAAAAACCCTATAACTGCAATGTCAGGGAGGAAAAACCAACTTTCCTCCTACCTTCTTAGGCTCAGTTTCTAGAGGTCTGTGGATTAAATTGATAAAATATGGATTAATAGGAGGAAAAAACTTAACTTACATGTGCAACATGCATACACACAAGAGTGCTCAGTGATGAGTACCTCAAAGAGGTGATTAGAATTTGGGACTTATCTACCTAACTTAGTAGGAAAAAAGGCGAGGAAGAAAAGTTCCTGTGAGAAGAATTAATGTGTTTCTTTAGATCAAAAAAAAAAAAATGGGCTTTTTGGAGAACAAACAAGAGATAAGAAAGTTTTTGCAAGCTTAAAAATAGAATTACCATATGATCCAGCAATTCCATTTCTGAGTATTTATCCAAAGAAAACAAAAACAGTAACTGGAAAAGATGTATGTCCTCTCTCCCATGTTCACTGTAGTATTTTTTACAATTGCCAAGATATAGAAGCTACCTAAATGTCCATTGATAGATGAATAAAGAAAATGTGGGGTGTGTGTGTGTGTGTGTATATATAATATTATTGTAATAAAATATAACATATATTATATTTACTATATAATTATATTAATATTGTATAATAAAACTTTATATATAATAAAATATTATTCAGTCATAAAAAAGAAAGACATATTGCCATTTGCAACAAATGGATAGAATTGAGGGCATTATGCTACATGACATAAGTCAGAGAAAGACAAATACCATATCATTTCTCGAATTTGCAGAAACAAAAAACAAAAACAAAAAAGTAAATAAAAAAATCCAAGTTCATACATACAGAGAACAGATTGGTAATTGTCAGAGGTGGAGTGGGGGTTGTGGGGGGGACACTGGTGATAGGTTGGTAGAAGTGAGTAAAGAGGGTTAAAAAGTTCAACCTTGCAGGGCGCCTGGCTGGCTCAGTTGGTGGAACATGTGACTCTTGATCTTGCGGTCATGAGTTTGAGCCCCACATTGGGTGTGTTCCAACTTCCAGCTATAAAATAAATAAGTCATGGGGATATGATGTAAGTATGGTACCTATAGTTAACGTATTGTATATTTGAAAGTTGCTAAGAAAGTAAGTCTTAAAAGTTTTCATCGCAAGAAAAAAAATTCTAACAGTATAGCATTGGATGCAAACTATAATTATTGTAGTGATCATTTTACAATATATATAAATATTGAATCATTATGTCTTACACCTGAAACTAATACAATGTTATATATCAATTCTATCTCAATAAAAAAAAAGACAGTTTCTGATAACGTTTGTCTGTATAAGTATGAGTGGTCTTTTTCCTTCAGGGCCATAAACCTCCCCCCAAAAAAGAATTTGGGGTAGTTTTTATTTGTATTATCCTTTCTGGGAGTAGATCCACCCTGAATTTATGGCAGCTTTAGTTCTCAGAAGCTGCTGCTTTTAGTCAGATAAGGGAAGCTCCAATAACACTTCTTTATGCATCTGCTGAATCTCAGATGTCTTCAGTTTAAAATAATCTTCATATTAACTCTGGGGTTCCAACTCGGTTCCCTTGACTACACCAAAAGATAAAGTAAAAAATACATGCATATGTGTGTGTGTGTGTGTGTGTGTGTGTCTCAACTTATCCATTTGAAAGAAATGTTAAAGTAAGTTACACAATAAGACTATAGGGATGCCAAAATCATGGTGTTGGATCATAAGTTACCAAGTGAAGAATCTCATTCCCAGCCCATGATGAAAAACGCACTGATAGGATTAGTCTTGATTCATGGCTAGGGCTGCACCTGAGACAGAGAGTGATACTTGAGCTGTCTTTCCCTTGCTCTAGGAGGGAAAAGGCAGGCACGTGGCTTCTCTCCAGCCAAGAGTGTACCTATAACTCCCCATTTCAGATTTTACCTATCTTGGAAGCCTTCTGTGTCCCCTCCTCTGACCTATCACAGAATTTTTTTGTTTGTACAGATTATCTGGCACTTAATCTTGAATTATTTAATTTCCCAGAGGTACAGATCTAGTTTCCCACTTAAATGGAAAGCTTCTAAGACAAGATCCAGGCTATATTCTCTGTGGCATCTCCCACTGCACCTAATCTAAGTGAACTACAACTGGGTAATTATAAAGTTGTGGAAAAGCCAGGATTCACTACAAGACTCTCCGGAGAGATCTCAATGGTAACAGACTTTAAAACACCCCGCTCTTTTTTTTTTTTCTCCAGATAGTTATTCAAGTCCTATCTCCTCCCTGATAAAACACTGAATGCTTTCTCAGGTGTGGATTTAATTAAGATGCTCTCCAAATATCATATGTTATCTGGGGATGTCATGTTACACTTCCAGACTGTGTCATCGCTATTGGGTATAATAGGCAGTGCTATTAGCTCCAACCTTCCTCTTGATGGCTTCATCACCAATATTATATAGACAAACAAAAAGTAGAAACAGACCCATAAATACTGAGAACAAACTGATGGTTGCCAGAGGGCAGAAGGTAGGGAATGGGCAAAGTGAGTGAAGGGGAGTAGGAGAAACAGGCTTCTAATTATAGGATGAATAAGTCACAGGGATGAAAGGTACAACAGAGGGCATAATGTCAATGATATTGTGACAGTGTTGTATGGTGACAGGCTGTAGCTACACTTGGGTGAGCACAGGGTAATATATAGACTTTTCCAGTTACTATGTTGTGTACCTCAAACTAACGTAACATGGTGTGTCACCTATACTTCAATGAAAACAAAGAAGAAAACAAAACAAAAAATAGAGCTTGTTCATTTATTAATTCTTAAGACCACAAATGCTTTCTAATATTACAACTATAATGTCACTGACCAACATTTCTAAGTTTCCTCTTTTCTTTCTTTTCCTTCACTATTTCTGGAAATTTGGCTGACAAGATCATAATTTTTTAAACACAAAGGCCATAAGACTAGGGCTTCAAAGTCATTATAAAAATAAATTCAAAATCCATACAGATGGAAAATTTTTATATTTACACTGGTTTCTCTGAAAAATTGATAGTTTTCCAGACAATAGGAAAAATTTTCATCTTTGATTTAAGACATTGTCTTTTTTGGGGGAAATGTCACCAGATTTCTTTTAACTGACCTAATTCTTCACAAATACCGTTCAGTCAAAATGTAGAAGTAGTAATCAAATTCCAAATACCCTATTATCTGACATTTGGAGACAAAGACAAAATTACATAAATCCATGAGTGATCTTGGAAAAGCCAGTCACCCTCTGTGATTGGATTTCAATGACCTGTGTATCTGTTTTCAGATGTGAACTGCCCTTCCATGGTCCAGCACACCTAGATGGCATTCCTAGCAAGGTGCACTGTGTCATGTTTTGGTGGATATCTGTATTTTCTAAAGGACTTCCATATGTGTTGTACTGTTTTGCCTCATGTAGGATTACCAAGGCCCCAGTTTGCCCAGAACCCTCTTGGGTTTAGCCCTGGAAGTCTTGCATCCCAGGGAACACTTGAGTCCTGTGCAGACTGGGATGGTTGCTCACTGTAGCACAGCAATCCAACAAGTTAGGGAGGGAGGGGCTTATGCCCATTTACAAATGAAGAAAATAAGGTAAAGTTAGGTTGTATGATTTCCCCCAAGGTCAGTCTAGTTCTCTCCCTACTGAGATCTACACCATTAATCTTTTTTATGGACTTGGAGAGTCTCATGGGCAGGGATTCTTATCCTTATTCATCTCTGTGTTCTTAGCCCTCCAAAAGTTCCTGGCTCTAAGGAGGCTCTCCACATGCAAAACCCTGGATACGAGGGCTTTTCCTACCCAAGGCCTATAGTATAATTGACACAGATCAACACCGAGTACTCTTGGAAAAGCCCAGATGAAGGGAGTGCCAATCCAGTGAGGACAGATATTCTACCTCCCCGGTAGGTTTAAAGGATTGCCCAACTGCTTCATTTCCACCAGATTTCTCATCAGTCTTTCTCAAATGTTTAATTCTCCATGTTAAATGGGCCAAATCCCATCCTCTGTGCCTTCTGAATTTCTCCGTTTCACACGCCCATCTCCATCCTTACTGCTGAAGGTCTGGTCCAATCCTCACTGGCTCGCCTTCATTTCTCCCTGGTTTCATTTCCTCTCTATCCCATATGCAATCCTGGAGTCATCTTCCTAAAGTTCCCTTCCCACTATGTCACTCTCTACATTGCAAGGGAACTTATAATGGCTTCCAGTTGCTTAATGAGTTGACATTCCCTTCTTATCATGCAAGTTTCCTAAAAATCCCCCCAACCCCAACCAACTTGATCTCACTCTCCACTCTTCCTGAAGAAAGTCCGCCATTTAAACCAAGACTCTCCCTCAATATTCCTATAGTGTCTCTAAATTTGAAATATGTGTGAAACATCTGGCAGACATTTGGAAATATTGATAGAAGAAGATAAGAGGGACTAGGAAGTTGATTCTACTCTAATGTCTTCAGAGTAGAAAGGTTATCCAAGCAGAGTGTGTAAACCACAGCTCACAAATTCAGTTTTTTGGAATTCAGTTTTTTTTGGGGGTTCCACAATATATATATTTTTTTAAGAGAGAAAAGTTGGAGGTGGGGCAGAAGGAGAGGGAAAGAGAGAGCTTTAAGCAGCCTTCACATCCAGCATGGAGCTAAATGCTGGGCTTAGTCTCACGATCCTGAGATCATGACCTGAACCAAAATCAAGAGTCAGACACAACCAACTGAGCCACCCAGATGCCTGCACAATATTTTTTTTAATTGAAGTGTTTTCAATAGTTCAAAGCATGGTTTCAATATCAAAATCAAATTTCTAGCTTCTCTTGAAAATTTTTTCGATCCAGCTACCAGTGGCTGGTCTTCCCACCTAGCAATAATTAGCTGGACTTGGGGTGTTCTTTAGATGAGGCAGATACTCATTAATCCCCCTGTTGCTGTTATCTTATTTACTTGGTCCTATAGCTTTTTAATTTGTGACTTTCTGTGTAAATAAAATGTTAAGAAGAATAAGGGAAGGTAGAGAAAAGAAACAGAAAGGAAGAGAGAGGAAAGAAAGAAAGCAAAGAAGGAGAAGGAAGAGAAGAAGAGACTCAAGAAAGTTGGAGGGAGACCCAGGCTTTACTGCAGCATCAGGGCTGGTCTCCCTGTAGCTGTCTGAATGCCAGTTCCCAACATGTCTCTCTTGCAAAAAAATCCCACAGAAATTCCAGAACATGAAAGAAAGGGGTGAAACACTTTGGTTGGGGTTGGAGTGAAACCACTGAAGAAGACATCTGCCATGACATTGAAACACATGGGCAATGACTGAGTAGCTATGAAATGTCCTTGCTGGCCTTGACATAGGAGTTCATCAGAAATGCATACATTCCTCCATCATCTTTGTCTGTCCCCACCAGGTAAACACACCACACCTGCCAGCCATCAATGTGTGTGTTAGTCCATGACATTAACAGTATTCCCTGTCCTTTATTCCATTCAGTGCCTTCAGTATCAAAACGGACCTTCACACGGGCCTGTCCCTTTGACCCCTTTGGCATATGCTGGCCTGCTGTGACCATAGACAGAAGATCAACTCTTCCCAAGCGAGGGTCAAAATCAGATCTGCAATGTGGAATATTACACCCACGTCCCTTTTTGTGAGGCAGCCTTCAGCGCATCACAGCTGCTATAGTTACATCCACATATCGACAGAATAATTCAAGAAGCTCGTATCCTCCACACCCAGGTTTTCTGTGATGCCTTGGGCTGACTGGAAGTTTCAGGAAAGTCAAGAGGGCAAGTGATTTGGACTGTAGAATGCACACGTGCGACAAGGCGATGGTATCAGACGAGCCAAGAGTTAAGACATAAAATAAATCCTACTTCAAGATAAAGTGGAGAGGCGACTGGGCTCTCTAACCCACGTTCCCAGCACTGGGCTTCCATTAAATAAATCTCTGTGAAATGATGGATTGGACAAGTAGAATGGCAAACTGAATGCACTGCCTACTGTTTAAGAGATAAACAGAGTTTTCATCACTTTTTTTTATCCTCTATGTTTTATAGTTTGCCATTTTCAACAGCCTCCAACAAGCTCTCTTATTAGCTTAGGAGGAATAATTTTGATAAACAAGTAAATATTAGTCAATACTTTTGGGCTGTTTGCCTAAAATCTGGATTCATTGATGGGGTCCCCATGCTCAGATGGGAGGCGCGGACTGCTGTAATCTACATGTAATAGGCATTATGAGATTTAAGAAAAATAGCTCAGGCTGCAGTTGAGTCAGTTTAGGACAGATCATTATAAAATTCCATTATCACCGCTACAAGTTGGACTATTTGTCATCACAGAAGAGATGACAAGCTCAGAAATACTACATTTGTTATTATCAGATGATAAATGATATTCCATTAAAGCGGCAATACATCATCGGCAAAGCTGCAAAGAAGATATCTAACCTATCAGGACTTGACTTATAATTTAATTTTCAAAAGCTGTCAACTAAAATTCCAAAGGCTAAGCATTTTCATTTTTAAAGTTCATCTTATTTATTTTCCTCATCTGTTAGTCTAATTTCAGTGATATGGCAAAAATAACTGATTATGTGCAATGTATAATTCTCTTCTTTTGATTAGGTAATATATCAGGTGTCACTTAGGTATTAAAAATTAAATGACAGATAATAAAACAAGAGAGTCTCATAAAACACCCCTTATTTTGATTTACTCACGTTTTGAAATATAACAGTAAAGGACAGGTCAATATTTGTTAAAGACACACACATGCCACAAAAAAAGCATATTTACTCATTATGGAGCGCTCTTCATGCCATCTACAGGGAAGCAGAACATGCTTTTCCATTTGGTGTTTATAAAATCTTTTCACAGATGAACAACTCTTCTTTAGCTCAATTCTATAAATCACACACATATTCCTTCTATATGTGCAAGTGCTTATGTTTTCCCTGTTACTATCATTGTTACCAACATTAAACACTCAAATGCTGCCTGGGACAGCAACAACTCTTATCAGTTTCTAGTGGTGCGAGCATAATTTCAATTTATGTGTGTCTTGCTCACAATCACAGACTTGAAAACTTATCAGAAAATGTTTGTGGATGGCTCAATACTAACTATATGAACAGAATCCACATATCTGAGAGTGTAAGGTCAAGTCCTAAATCATTTTAGAGGCTCAGAGAAGTCACTTGCCAAAAGTCACACAGCAAGTGAGTACATTTGGTGACAGGAGCCATGATCCTCAATGCCTATTCTAATGTCCTTGATATAACATTATGCTGACTGGCAGTGTCTTATGAGAGATGGGAGTCTTAATACTCAGTATTTGACCAAGGGCCCAGCTTATAGTTGGCATTCCTTAAAGTTCTGTTTAATGGACCTTGGGATGGATGGGTGGATGGATGGATGAATAGATAGTTGAGTGGCTGTCTAGTTCTCTGGTCCTCCATTAGGGAGCCTGGTTCACTTAAATAAAACTTCTGAAGGCAGACCCAATCCCATCTTTCGCAAATGCAGAAGGTATGATGCTTCCCACGATTATGCGGCTATCTTTCAGATCTTACAGATCACTCCCTGGTACTCTAACAAGGCAAGGGTATCTCTGAGCTGATCACAGTTATAGGTCTTCAGGCAACACAGGGAAGCAAAAGAGCTGGTGCTTGGAGGCACTTCCCACTACTCACAGGCAATGATGAAAAAAAGCTGTCCAAATAGGTGAGGCTGCAGCTACATCTCATTAGCCCTGTGAACCATGGGGGACACCATGCCTCTGTGACACTCAGTGCAGTATAGGCAAAATGAAAAATCAAGGGTTAGAGAGTAAAGTTTTCCAAAAATCAAGAGACTTCCATTCAAAGGATTGTTTTTCTTTTTTAAAAAAATTGTGGTATGAAATAAGTCAATCGGAGAAGGACAAACATTATATGGTCTCATTCATTTGGGGAATATAAATAATAGTGAAAGGGAATAGAAGGGAAGGGAGAAGAAATGGGTAGGAAATATCAGAAAGGGAGACAGAACATGGAAGACTCCTAACTCTGGGAAACGAACTAGGGGTGGTGGAAGGGGAGGAGGGCAGGGGGTGGGGGTGAATGGGTGACGGGTGCTGAGGGGGGCACTTGATGGGATGAGCACTGGGTGTTATTCTGTATGTTGGCAAATTGAACACCAATAAAAAATAAATTTATTATTAAAAAAATAAAATAAAATAAATTGTGGTAAAATACACAAAACATAAAATTGACCTCCTTAACCATTTTTAAATGTACAATTTAGGGACATTAAATGTATTTGCAATGCTGCACAACCATCACCCATTATGTATTTACATTTTTCATATCACCCCAGACAGAAACGGTATCCATTAAGCCATAACTTCCTTGCCCTCCTCTTTCCAGCCATGGGGTAACCTCTAGTCTACTTCTTGGCTCTATAAATCTATTGTAGATATTTCATATCAGTGGAATCATATAATATTTGGCCTGTTGTGCATAGGACTGTCTTTGTAACTACAAAAGTGATGTATACCTGTTGTGAATATATAAAGTAATATATGAACTTATAATAAAATGTTAATGTCCCAAACTTGCCTTGCCCCTTTACCCTCCTCCACATTACAACATTCAGATGTAACCACTGATAACAGTCTGGTGTGTATCCCTCCTGTGTTTTTCTAGGCATGAAGACTTAAATTTCATAATGACACCTAGAACAGACTCTGGAATCAGACGACTTGGAGGTGTGCCATTGGGAAAGCCACTTCCCCTCCTCAAGCCTCAATTTCTGCATTTGTAAAATGGCATTGATAACAATGTCACTTTCTCACAACTGTCAGTATGAAAGAGGGTAAGTTTTTAAAAGCACTTAGCATAGTGTTAGCTAAACAGTAATAACTCATTAAATGGTAGCTATGTATTAGATGGGGCTTTTGTTTTTAAAAGCAAAAAATGTGATCACACAATTCATGTTGTTTTACAAACTGCTTTTTAAAACTCATTCCTCATTAGTGCTCACATACCTATCTCATCCTTTCTTAACAGTTGCGTCATATTAAAGGACTATAGTTCATTCTCAAACTATGGCCTTCTGCTATTTTTATTTTATATTATAAAATTAATGGAGTTGGCCTTTCTGGAGCCAGCACTGTTTCTAGGTGAGTCAACATGATCCTAGGATTCCAATAATAATGACAACTAGAAGAAAATGAATTATTTAATGAACTCCAACTATAGTCTAGGCATGGTGTCAGTAGCTTGTATATCTTATCTCTGGTCCTCATTACACTGTTCTGTCTTGCTGGAAATGATCTCAAGGGTGGAAGGCCCTGGTTGAGTGGATGGTGCCACCAAAATGGCAGGTGGTTCTTGGCATTCTGAAGAGCTCCCTTATCCAATAGCAATTCACTGGGCCATGGACCAGTCCTAGATGAAGTCCACCAGTCTTGGCTGGCTCATTTTCTCTTGTCAAATTTTGGTCCAAGGAGTGGAGAAGAAAGGATGGAGGGAAGGTAGCTAGTGAACAGGGATCTGGATATAATCCATTTCTTTCTGTCAGTAACACTAACCTTAACCATCTGTTTTTGGGGTGAAACTGAGAAACAGAGTCTTTTAAACAAATGGGATTTTAGGTAGATACAAACAAACAGAAGTATGGATACAAGGCAAGGAAAGTTTAAAACCATCTTTCTATCCTCCCAATCTCTAGTATGGAAGGGGAGGGTCCCTGGGGAAAGGAAAGTTCAGTTTATAGTTTTCCAACAGTCAAGCAAAAAGCTGCTTATGTTGAATATGAGGAAATTGGAGCAGGGACAGTCAAAAAGTCCATAGGGACCCAAGGAGACTGGACCCCCATCTAGCCAGGAAGAGAAAAAGCAACATCTACCATTAAGTGCTGGCAATTAGGAAAGAGAGGCTACCCTGTTGTCCTCCTGCCCCGAGAGTGGGCTATCAGACTATTAAGTAAACTGGGTGTCGTGCTAACTATTGCTAAGAATATCCATTCCGGGATTGGGCTGCCCCTACTCAAGTAACCCACCAGTCTTTATAAAAATATAGAGAAGTAAAAGCTAATTACTCCCTTACTCTTCAATTAGTAGATACTGAATATATATATTTATCTAAATTCAAACCCCTGACATATAATCCAGTTGTATCAGTCAGCTTTATATTTAAAGTTCATAAGCTTCAACTACTTTCAATGAAAGTCTGATGAACAAAGACACTCTCATTACCTGGTGACATTTTCCTAGAGTAGCCCAGGCCCTAGGAAAAGGGGTTTACCCAGAGGCCTCTTGTCAAGAGCTGATTTTTTTTTTTTTATTGCCTGGGATTCCATTTATCCTCTTATATTTGAAAAATTCTTCCCAATCATATCTAAGTGCCACTAACTCAATGAAATCTTCCCCATCTACTTCAACTCACTAATTTCTTCTTTTGATTAATTTTTTAAAGATTCTACTTATTTATTCACAGAGAGAGGCAGAGACACAGGCAGAGGGAGAAGCAGGCTTCCTGCAGGGAGCCCGATACAGGACTTGATCCCAGGACCCCAGGACCACAACCAGAGCTGAAGGCAGATGCCCAATCACTGAGTCACCCAGGCATCCCTTGATTGAATCTTAGAAGTGCCATATTCTGGGCAACATTGTTTGGGGCATTTACCTTTTCTCTCATTGGTATTGTTTTGTTAGGCTGTAAGTGCCTTGGGAAAAATGACAGTTATCATTTTCCTTCTACATCCACTACAGGTCCTTCGCAATCCTGAGTGCCTGAACTCGGCTCAGTAAATACTTGTAGGTTATAATCCAGAGCAAATAACAATAGAAAAATCCCCACCTGGAAGAAGAAAAACAATATCCACTTTCCTTTGGTTCCTAACCCAATAATGAAATCCTTGAGCTATTGCTTGATTTTTATATTGGAACCTTAATCAGGTGCTGAAATTTCAAGAAAGAATATCCTTTATTTGGTATCAATTCTTACAACCTATGACATAAATGGGCCAGGTTAATAAATAATTGTGAGTTCAAACATAACTGAGCTGATGAGAGATGGGAGTCTTAATACTCAGTATTTGGCCAAGTTCAAGTTCAAACATGACCTCCAAAGAGAGCATCTCATAACAAGCAAATTCAGATGCCAGTAATCTTTAAATGAAAAACTGAGGCAGAGAGAGAAACACTCTGTATAAAGCTGTCTTTACCAAATGTAGTTGGAATTACTCGTAAAAGAAAAGGTTTTGGTGGTCTAATAGGGCTTAAGAAATCATAATTAAACAAATTTATTTGTTTCTCTTCATTCAATTCAAGCAATGTATTGTTTCTCAATACCTTTAATACTCTTATAACCTCCAAAAAGGAAAGTTAATATGCCAGATTTCAGGGTCTCTATCTGAACCTCTCTCTATCTTTGGGTTAGAATACCCAAGTAATATTTTTTAGACCTCTTCTCTATGGTCATTCATCTGATATAAAGCCCTCCATTGAGATCTTTTGACCAAGCACAAGGCTCCACTGATTTCTTCCACTAAGACATCAAGTTAGAGACAGTGGCTCCTATCCACTCCACTCCATCTCTTCCCTGTGCAGAATTCTCTATAACAATAACCACAGTGTATTCAGGAGAATGCTGTTTGGGTAATATACCTCTTCTACTAAACGCTTTTATTTCACAGATTGAGTATGTGATGCCATTACCAAAATCCTACTCTTCAATCATCACTACAACATATAGTAATGTTATTCACATTAGAGAAGTAAAAGCTATGCAACCATCCAGTCACCATATAAGATATGTGGCTAGGCCTGTGAAGAATGACACCCCTGCTCTCAGATCCCAGATACCAGTTACCCCAGAACAGGGTGATGGGGGGTGGGTGGGAGGAATGGTTAGGAATAGACAGCAAAACAAATAGAAAATGCCTAAAATTTCCCATTGTGTTTAAAATAAAATATATTACTATGGTTTTGCTAAAAACAAACACAAAATTATTTTCTGAGGCTGGATCAACACAAGTGCATATGCAGAAGTTAGATAACTTCCTCAGGGTCGCACCCAAGTACACAACACAGGGCTGGTCAGACCTCTAATTCAGAGTCCTGTAATCAGCTGGGAGCCCTATATTCTAAAAGTCAGGGCAGCCCGGGTGGCTCAGCGGTTTAGCCCTGCCTTCAGCCCACGGCCTGATCCTGGAGACCTGGGATCAAGTCCCACGTCGGGCTCCCTGCATGGAGGCTGCTCCCTCTGCCTGTGTCTGTGCCTCTCTCTGTGTGTCTCAAATAAATAAATAAATAAATAAATAAATAAATAAATAAATATCAAGTGACAATTTTCAAAATGTGAAGAGGAAAGTGAGGGTAATAAAAATAATAAAAATGAGGTTGTGCAAGGAGCATAAGAACTGGTTCTGTTTAGATAGTCATTAGGTTGCCATGAGATTTGCCTTCTGACCTTGGTTCTAAGCAGAGAGCCTGTGGGTGGATGCTATGGGCAGACAAATTTGGGTTACATACACATAGGAAGACATCTGATAGAGACATCAGAAAATAGAATGAACTGCCTCTTGCATTTGTAAACATCTCATCATCAAGGACATTTAAACAGAAACTAGATAACTCCTTGGGCTCTATGTTTTAAAGCAGATTCAAGAATGGTGTAAGGATACAACCAAGACCATCAGGAATGTTTTTAGGACCCATCCTAAAACTTTTTCCAGGTCCTCTGGCAAGGGCAGATAGGCAAAGAGTGTGCATTCAGGTCCTGTTCCATCAGGGCCAGGGATTTGTACCTGCTTCCACCACTTCCTGTGTTCCCTGGATCACAATAGATCTCTCCCAGCTCTGAGACCCTCAGAAGAATATATGCCACCTTTCTTTAACTAGCCTGTCACAAGGTCATACAGTCTCCACCTCAAGGAAGTCCTTTCCCATCTCTGAGCCCTGATTTGTGTCCCTGTGACATGAGGACATCACACCAGATGGACCTGAGGTCTCTCCTCTCTGACCTAACATTTAATGTTTTTAAAAAATATTTTATTTATTTTTGTGCATGCACACACGAGAAAGAGAGAGAGAGAATGAGCAAGCACGAGCTGGTGGGGAGGGGCAGAGGGAGAAGCAGAATCCCAGCAGGGAGTCTGACGCAGGACTCGATCCCAGGTCCCTGGGATCATGACCTGAGCCAAAGGCAGATGCTTAACTGACTGAGCCACCGAGGCACCCACATTTCAGGGTTTTATTGATACATATGAATCAGAGCTGGAAGATGGCTTAGAAATACATAAGCTGTAACATTTTTAACTCGAGGATCCTTCAAATGAAAAATACACCTGTTTACTCCAATCTCGGTCATGAGTATCAGAATACAGGTTTTTGGTGGAAAGCAGGGATTCAAAGAAATAAAACATGTTCAGGGGAGTTTGAGAAAAGAACAGTGGGAGGGATAGATGTAGAGACCAAAGAGCTGAGACTGGCCTCTGAGGAAAAAAGGACAGAGTGGGAAGGACATTCCCCAGTCAGTTCCAGCTAAGCTCAGGGACTCCAAATATGTGAGAGGAAGTGGACAGAACAGGTCTTTTCTGGGCCGCCTCCTAATAGCTGTGGGCAGCCTTCTCTGAGGGCAATTTCTCCTCTGACTGAGTCTCTTCACCTGCTGCCACTGTGGCTTGCATTCACTCTGCTTGTTCCTTCTAGGCCTCAGCTTCCCCAGCAGGACTCTCTTGATCAGCTGTCCCATCCACCTCCACAACTCTGAGCTCCACTTGCACCCATAGCAGCTGAGCTGTCAGGGTCCTGTGCATCCCCAGGGCCCCCCACACCCCCCCGCCCCCGGGAGCTGACATGCAAACAGTTTCCACACACCAGCCACCTACAGATGAGGCCTTCTTAGGAACAATACTCTATTGATGAGAAGAAAGAGCCAGTGGAGGATGGACCTCAGTGTCCTGGCCTCTGAGGCTTCTTCAAAGAGGTTTCCCAAAGAGGGTTCCCAGTAGGATTCGCCTATTTTTCCATGGCAATGCTCCTCCTTTACCCCTAATGGCCTTGCCCTTCCCTGTCATGTGTCTTCACTCTGTCATAATGCTTCCTGGAATCATCCTCCCAATGTATCACTTATACCTAAATCCTTATTAAGGAGGCTACTTTTAAAAGGACCACAGGCTAAGATACCCATTGAATTCAATGTCTGCCATTCTGGGCCCTGTTAAGTGTAGCCCCAACACTGAGTCTCCTTGCAGGGGACCTAGAAGGGGAAACAATGGCAGGGCCCAAGTGGAAGTCGCTGTGAAAACCATAGCCCTGAGCACCATGATCAGCACCCCCACCCCCATCCCATGCATTCATCTCTGTCTTCTTTTTCAAATTTGATTTTAAATATTTACAGCATCATACATCTTCCCCACCAGATATTACTAATGAACTGTTATTGTCTGCAAAACCTACCAGATGAGTGATGGCCAACTTAAAAAGAGCATCAATGTTTTATTCGTAAAATAGAAGCTGGAAACAGAAAATGCTCATGCGTTTTTAGCCCTTTCATCATTATTATTATTGATCCTCTAGTAGAGAGGAGGCTCTGGCAATTAGCAAAATCAAACAGAACTGGAGATTCCACATGGCACTAGCAAACATTTTATAAATATGTAAATTGTTTTCATCTGCTTAAATCAGCAAGTAGGACAAGTTTCAAGAAAATATAAATTTTTAACCTGCAAATTTCAAGAAGAAAGTGAAATGTCAACTATCTCACTGACAAAGAAGGAACTCCATATACTGGCCTGTCCCGCCAGCAGGAAGGCTGTGTGTTCCCCCAGCTATTAGTTTGGATTTCTTTTTGAAGGTGAAAAATCAGAGACCCTGGTAGGCATTCACACCAGCCTCCTCGAGTTGACCTGCATTCTGTCCCACATCTACCCTGCCTTTCCTCCTACTGGCTGGCTCCCAATGTGACCCCCAGTATGAGGATCTTGTTCTGACTCTGGCTCAGCAGACAGCAGAGAGGGCCTAATGGTGACCCAACCCCGGGAGCCACACAGATCAGAAGTCAAAGCTCAGCTGGCCTTATCGGGCACACCAGGCACCCTTTCTGAATCTCAGTTTCTTTACCTTTCTGGTGGAGGTAAGAATGCCTACCTACTTTGCAAGTCTGTAGTATTAGTGCTATTCCCTGCCCAGCATGCAGTTATGGGTCCCAGTCTCTACTGTCTCATTCTCTCTGGTTATGGGCGGACCTGGATCTTTAAGTGTTTTACCTCTGCCGAAGGACTCTCCTTAGTCTAGGTGTTCAAATCTAGCTGAGGCCATGGCCTTCAAATGAGTTAGAAAACCCTTATACCATGGACTTACGGCTTTTACCAGCAACAATTTCCTTTCTGGGTGACAAAGGGTAGCCAGGTGTCCATGCCCACCACGCAGACCTAGCACTGGTGTCTGTGTGCTCTTAGGATAATATATATAGCCCCGGGTCTGTAAGAGCACGAACCTGAGGTCCAGAAGTTTGGAGTTTGAGACTTGGCTTTACCACTCTCTAGTCTGTGTGTCTGGGGAAAGTGGCTTCTCCTCCCTGGGCCTTATTTTACTCTTCCTTGAATTAGCAGATTGCAGCTGCCTTAAGAGTTCAGTGAGATCAGCGCATGAGGAGTGTTTAGCACAGGACCAGATGCGCAGGAAGTGCTCAGGAAACGCCAGCGGTTAGTATTACTCGAGTCTTAGTTCCTTGTCTATAAAACAGGATGATAGCCCCTCACCCTGCCTGCCCCAGGGGGCAAGAGAGAAGCTCTCCGGAGGGGATGACTGTGATTTCACTTTGCAGTCTCAAAGCATGATGCTCTCGCTTCTTCTGGGTGGGATTCTGGGTGACCCACTGGAAAGATCATGATTCAAATTAGCACTGTCCAATCACAATAAAGAAAGAACGTGTGTGTGTGTGTGTGTGTGTGTGGTTGCACTTAACTGTGTGCTAGTTGAGGTTGTTGCCTGAGTCAGAAACTGATCCCCCAATCCCTAGCAGCCTTCACAGGGAGCTGATATCTCTCTACTCTTCCAGTGTGTTCTAATTTCCTGAAATAAGAGACCCAGATCTTTCCAGAGGGGAAACTCTTCAGCTAGACCTTGGGCACAGCAAAGCAGAGATGAAGCCCAGAGGCATCCCGGGAGAGGGACAGTGGTCTGCTGGGAGTGGGGGGGAGAGGGAGGTGGCTGATGTTTCTAGGGTCGTTGTGCCCTTCCTTCCAGGTTGTGCTGATTATAAGGCAGCTCAGATTCAGTCATCAAGTTTGGCACTGTGGGTGACAGAATAATTTAATGCCTTCTCTGGGAGGGATGAGTCAGCTCTAACAAGAACCTTTTACAATCTCCTATGCAGATGGACCCTGAATCCCTCTCGCAGAGTTACTTATCTCTGTGTCCTCTAAAACGCAGAGCCTGGTATCTGGCACATATGCATAAAGCAAGCGTTCACTGCTTAAAGGAACACACAGATATAGGGGAGAGGAGAATGGGAGGGCGGATAGATGAGCTGATGAATGCCAGGCGGAGAACAATGAAGTGGAAGAAAGAGGATGCGTCCTGGAGTCTATGTCCAGAGACAATGGCCCTGGATTCCAGATCGGGTAACTAGCTTAACTTTAACGAAGCCTGCAATATTTTGCTTCACAGGAGGCACCATTTCTATTAAAGATCCAGCAACCAGGACAGAGAGGCTATCACACCGTCTCTAACCTATGGGGTCCATTCAGGTGTCAAGAGTCAGACGGAGAATGAGCCTCTGGGGTGGGGTGGAGGGGCACGGTATGAGTGGCAGACGATTGCTGTGCAGCCCTATAAACCACACGCTCCTTCTCTCAGTCCCTATGACTGCAGAAATGATGCACCTGCAGCAGAGGAGCTCACACCCTTACAGATGACAAACTGAATGAACAACAAGAGGATGAGGTTTAAGAGAGGGAGCCTGGCTTCCCCAAGACTTCCCTGTTCTGGCTGGATCTCCAAGAGACCTCAGGACATACTTCTTTTTATTTACTCCTCAAGCTTCGTTTCAGTCCATTCCCTTTGGCAGCAAAGATGCTCAGTTACCACAAGGCACAACTTTTCTCCTTATTGGCTTCATTCTCAGTGCTCAAAGTGCCTCAGATGTGCTTGCCACCAGTGCCCTTCTCTCCTTGAGGTGAAAATGAGTAAATATCACATCAGCAAAGGTAGTTTCTTCCTTCACACCACATCCATCTGATCCAGCCTTTCCCCAGAAGCACTTCTGCTTGGCCAACACCCATCATATACCCTCTCCTTTCTTGGGCAGCTAGAGAAATTGGGTTTACTTTTGAAGGACCCGGATTCCAGTAGAGGGAATTATGGAGGTGGTGGTTGGTGTGTTTCCTTGTCCATGAAGCATGCCATGCCTCTGGAATATGGATAACAGGCATCTAGAACTCAACGAGTAGAAAGCCACAGGTTCCCAGGCAGTAGCCCTAGTTAATTCTAATGAACCAGCCACTCTGGTAACTAGATACAAATTTTGCCACAGCCCCTTTGAGACTTAACTCTCATGGCTTTCTGATTATAAATCATCAAAGAAATTTTAACTGGTAGCAGTGCACATACAGTTAATTGAGTCATTTGTTCCCAGGATGTCAGCGTTTGCTGCTATTTCTATTCTGAGCACTGACTCATACTGTTAATTTAAACTGTGTGTGTAACGGTGGAGATTTCATTACCTTTGGCATTCTTTTTTGTCCTAGAAAACCTAATTTCAGAACAGAGAGGGGAAGGTAAAATATACTTCTCCCTGCACTGAAATCTTTCACACACACAAAACTCTCCATTGGTCTGTTGGAAGAAATCCCCTCTGGTCCCATTTTCTACCTTGTTGTTCAATGAAGTAAGGAAGGTGTGGCTCTGGAGACATGAAATGGCATGCCATTCCCACCAAGGGAGACAGAGTGCAGACTCTGCAGCAACCTTGACTCTGAGTAATGGTATATCAGTCTGCAGGAGAAGAGAATCGAACTGGCCAAACTCCGAGGCACCTTCTAGCTTTGACATTCCAGAAAAATCACCCTGTGTTATCCTATTCCTGCATGTGCTCCACACAATATTAGTTTACTCCTTCATCAATTCATTCAACAAATATTTAAGCAAGCACTTCTTTTGGTCTCATGGAATAGCTACATATTTAAAAGCTATAGTGGTTAAGAGAATGACTCTGGTGGCCGAAGGCTTAGGATCTTACTAGCTGCACAAACTTAGACAAGTTACTTCACCTCTCTGTGCCTCAACTCCTTTATCTATAATGTGTGTCAGTTACCCTACTACAGAGAGTTATTGTAAATATGAAGGAGATTTTTTCAGGTAAAGTACTTAGAGTGATATGTGGCACGTGATATACGTTGTTTCTTGTTGTTGTTCTAACACTGTGAGTAAATTCCCACATGGTCACTGGCTTTGTAAAGCTTACAGTCTTTTTTTTATTTTTTTATTTATTTATGATAGTCACAGAGAGAGAGAGAGGCAGAGACATAGGCAGAGGGAGAAGCAGGCTCCATGCACCGGGAGGCCCGACGTGGGATTCGATCCTGTGTCTCCAGGATCACGCCCTGGGCCAAAAGCAGGCGCCAAACCACTGCCCCACCCAGGGATCCCAGCTTACAGTCTTACAGAGGACACAGATTTTAATCGCTCAAAAGAAGATCAATTGCAATAATGACAAATTTGATACATACTTACATTGCTGTAGGAGTCTATAATAAGTATATTTGACCCAGTTAGGAAGGATTTCCCAAAGTTTAGTGTAGATCTGAAGGATAAATGGGGGTTACCCCCCTAATACGGAGGAAAAGATGTAAGAAGAGAGGTCATACATATTCAAAGGCATGTGAAGGAAAGCAGCAAGTAAAATGTCCCGGTGCTGATTCAGATTGTCGTCCTGGGAGCATGTTGGGATTGTATTTTTCTGCCTCCTTAGAGGGAGGCGGGAAACATATGACTTGCCAGTGGAATGTGAGCAAACAAGTGTATGCCATTCCTCAGGAGAATTCCCAAGAGCCAATATGTAATTTGCCATGCTTTCTTCTCCTAATCGGTGTACCTCCTGCCATTGCTGATATAGTACTGGACACACAGTATGAGCAATAAATGAGCTTTTGTGCTTTTAAGAGGCTGACATTTGGGAGTTGTTCATGGCTACAGCTTAACCTACCATATCCTGAATGATAAAGAAAGTGTAGCCGGGAAAGGAAGAGTAAGGGGGAACATGCAGTGAGGTGAGACAGGAAGGTCTTTAGGGGTCAGATAGTTAAGAGCTTTGTAGGCCATGTTAAGGAGATCTGATGTCATCCTAAGAGCAAAGGGAAATCACTGAAGGTTCTGTAAGAAAACAACAACAAACACTGACTTCATTTGGAGAAAAGATGGGAAAGAAGTCAAATCATAGGGCAGTAGGAAGGGATAGGTGGGAGTCTGATGTATAGTCCAGGCAAGAGATCATGGGAGTTCTGCTATGGTGATGGTAGCAGAGATGAAAAGTAATGACATACCTGAGATCTATTTAGGAGATTAAAATCAATGAGATTTTGGTAATGAACTGGCGATGGCTATTGAGAGAGATGGAAGCTCCCAGATTGCTAGCTTGCCCAACTGGATGAATGATGGAGCCACTTATAGGATGGGTTCCAATAAAAGAGAATCCCAAAATGGGATTTCAGTTAGTGCAAAGTTCCTAATGTCCAGGAATGGTTTTCAGCAAAAGGCTTATGCCAATATTTATTCATCAGCAAGAAAAAATTCAATCCAATCAGAAAAAGGAGGTATTTTTTTTTAACACTTCCACGTATTTCATCATTAAAGGAAAGAAAGAGTTTCCTTCAGAAAAAGAATTGTCTTGCCCTCATCCAAAGAAAAACACCTAGAAAAAATATTTTCTCTGTTATTTTTGTAGATGTAAGGGAGTTTTCTTCTCCAAGATGTATTATGACAAAAGTATCAGATTTCTCACTAAGAAGCCAAACAAGAAAGTAAAATCTGCTTTTTCTTTTTGACTTTGTGGAAAGTAGTAGAAGCAATGCAAAACTTAAGAGTCAGAGGAACCTGTGTTTGAATCCCACTTTTCCACTTACTAGCTGGGTGATCTTGGGCAAACTATTGAATCTCTCTAAACCTCAATTCTCTCTTCTGAACAGCCAGGGTAATAAGAGCCATACCTAAGATGATTATGTGAATTAGATGGAATAATATATGTGAAGAACTTAGCACAGTCCTTGGGACATAACAAGTGCTCATTAAATATTAATATTTACTAGAGGGATTATCTAGCAGGGATATTGATAGGGTTTGCTGCAGGGGTTTAGAACCAGGATAAGACTATCCACTCCTCTTTCCCTATAAAGATCCTGTTCAAAACACCCTAACTACAAGGAACAGTAACTAGCTGGGATTATAGGTTCTGCTTCAACTCATCCATATAGTTCAAAGCTGAATCGGGCAATGTCACTCAAGCCAGAAAACTAAATGAGAGCTCTTGTTCATGTTTTGCCCTTGAATCTGAGATGGCCAGTAGTCACAGACAGGGGTAAGGAACAGAAAAGGAGAGAGGAGGGGACAAGTCCTAACTTGGAGGCTGGCTCTTCCCAGATGTTCTTGCCAGGAAGATTACCTTTCCATTCTACCCATTACCAGAGTAAGCCTGCCCACTCATACAAGCAGACCATTGACATTAACAAATAAGATCTACTAGCAAATCTAATAAGTACTAATTTTTGAAGCACTGTTGTGCATAAATACTATTTCAAGATCCCCTATGACAACTGTAATATGAAAACACCAGGGACTTCTGTAGGATGAAAACATTACAGGTCCCATTAATCCTCCTATGGTTTGTTACATACATTCATAATTGAAGATTTTGGGAGGAATTTAGCAGAAATATTTTTTTCCCATCCAAGTTCATTCACCTCCTTGCTGAGCTTCTACTCATATACCCCCTCCTCCATAGGGATAAGGATCCCTGATTGTACAGACACAGGCTCTGCTTCAAGGAACCCAGCAGCTCAAGGGTACCATTGTAATACATATCATTTATTAGGCACTTAGTTTGTGTATCATGCAGTGCTAAGTACCACTCAAGTCATTCTGATCCCCACATCAGACCTGTTAGGTAAACATCATTACCGTTCTCATTTTCCAGACAAAGAAACTGGGTCAGACAAGATACATAATGTGTTCTACGTCCAGCAGCCAGAGAGAAGTGGAGTTGGGATTAGAACCCCTGGACCTATAACTCCAGAACCTTGTGCCACCTGGCACCAGCAAAAGTGCTGATTCTTGCCATTCATCCAATCAACAGACCCAGGCTTGATTGCTTTCAGAACAGATCCCTTCCAATGACTGCAGATAGGATAGATTGGCTTGTCAATTTTTCAAGGCATTTAATGCTTTAGAAATATTCAAATGTTGTTAAGACTTCGTCAGGTATTTAAGAATATTCCAGGGGAAACTAAAACCTCATAAAAGCATTGCTTTCTCGTTGCCAATGTCAAAGTTAGCCCTCAACTACATTTAGCTATTCAATGCCAATAAAAATAAAAGCCAAAGGAACTTCAGTAGCAGAAAGCTTCCCCTCCAAGTATCTACCCTGAGGTTAATGGCACAAAAATCTTTAAAGCAGCACTCTGGAGGATTTCTCTTCTTGATTTACCATTTGAAAATCAAAATATTGGAAACTTTCAAAGGTTGCTTTTCTGATGACAAGCAAAAAGATTAATGGATTTATTTATTTGTTTATTTATTTTTGTTTGTTTTGTTTTGGCTGGAACTAGGATAATTTACATCCCTGAGAAATTCGAAGCTGCCTTCCAAACTCTCATCTGACATCTAGCAAATCTTTGAGTTTGTTTGGGTTTATCGGGGACATAAGTACAGATTGTTCATTATCACAGAAAAGATTTTGCCCCTAGAATTGTATATGTATCTCTCAGAGGACGCTCAGAGGAGAAATGATCAATGAGAGGGGCTGTGAGCTCATTCACAAATGTCAGTGCATCTTTTCTCTCCAGCTGACTGTCTGGTTTCTCTGAAAGTTTTTTAAAAAAAAGAAAGAAAGGAAACTTATAAATAAGTTCTCATTATGCTTAAAGTGGGGTTAAACAGGGATTAGAAAAAATATACTGATGAACTGATACTGAATCTCCAAGGCTCTATGGTATTTCTGCTTCTGATCTTGGGTTGCTATTAATGGTACACATGGCTTAATTTCCCACAAAGTACGGAAGCATGATTGTTTTCATCCTTGGATGCCATTACCCATTGTCACATTGCCTTAGTTCATCAGATCAGCTTTTATCACTTTTAGAAGATAATAAGGGTTTGAATGAAAGCTAACTCAACTGACAACGTATTGTCTATTATAAAATGAAAGGGATATAATGCTCACTACATTCGTTAATTTCCAAGGGCACCCTGTAGATGAGGCACAGAATTGTGAGATGTTGCACACTCAGATGCATGAAGGAAATTAAGGGACATAATGTAGATAAACCCTATGGCACAGATATAGATAATCCTATATCATGACATGATAAGTCATGATAACTAGTTTTTTCTTTTTTGGCTACAGATAGCAAATATTTACCCAAGGTGAGCCAGTTTGATCTGGTTCGCCCCCAGGAAAGTTAATGTCAAGTTGGCTCTGACACATTTGCAGTTCATCTCCACCCCCCACCCCTACGCTACCCCACCCCTTGCCAGGAGTTGTTCAGACACATTTAGACTATCTAGTTGTGTCTTGTAATGGAACCTCTAATACCAATGAGTAACCTTTCCTGGACTTCTAAGCTCCAAGAAAACAAGGGCTAAGACTGTGGCATCCACAGCACCTGGCACATAATAGGTGTTCAAAATACTTATTCAATTAAGAATATGCCTGTGGAGAAAACATTTTCAACCTGAACTGATGGACCAAATGTCTTAAGAGTAAAAACTATCAGCTTCATCATCATGTATGGGACAAATTCACGTGTGGGTTCTAGGACAATCTTGTCCATTCTCTATTAAATAGAAAGAATAAACACATCACACATTCCCATTTCCTGTTAGACCAAGAGTTCCTCCCCTCCACACACACAGCACCCCAAAATAGAAGCTCTCCCTGGTGCTCTTTATAAAGAATCCCACTGGCTTCATGTTTCATTAGTCCTTTCAATAGTACAGCTGCAAGAGATTGGACTATGGAATTAACCAAAAAATATAGATATCAAGTCCCTGTCCTATCAAAGTAATAGGAATGCAATCTCAAATAACTTGACTCTTCCTCTCCCTCTAGGAAAGGTTCTTGGGGTTGAGTCAGAGTTTCACAGTATTGACAGCATGGAAGGGGGAGGGGCAAGACTGGTGTCTGATTCTCTGTATTTTCTGTCCATGCCAATACACTCTGAGGTACCGCCTCCCTTCTAGTCTTTGGACACTGTTTCACAAAGGTCTCTATTTTCCCTTTAATTCTGGCTCTTTCTGGTTGAGTGGCTCTCTAGTCACTTCTGAGACACTGAAGGACTTGTTTTGTTTTTCCCATGGCATTAGGGCATGACTATCTCTGTAAGCCTGTTTCAGCTCCCTCCCATAGTTATCTGATCCCCTGCTCAGCATCTTCCCTGACCCTGACCCTGACCCAGACCCCCCAAGCCCAACCCAAGTGGGTTTTATGTAGTTCCTGAAGAAATTGACTCAAGATGTTTCTTCCCAGCATCTGTTTCTGCCTTGCCTCCCTCTTACCCTCAGGCTTAGTCCTTTAGAACATAAAGGATTTGAAAGTCTCATTTTTTCTCTGCTTTCCACTTCTGTCCCTTCTTAGCTGCAGTCCCTTTTGGAGCAGAGAAAACCTACCTTTTTGAATGCGCTCCAGTGATGTGTCTTGGGGTGCGTGTGCGGGGGCAGGGAGATAGGAATTGTGGCAGATATTTTTTGTGAAGATGGTATCAGTAATCCTTTCTATCTTTTACTCCACCCCCTTTTACTCCACATCCCTTGAAGTAGAGGTGGCATCTACTTCCTTTATCCCTTGAGGCTGGCTGACCCTTAGTCTTATCTTTGACTTGCAGAATGTAGAGAAGGTGGTATTGTGTGACTCCTGAGACTCAGCCTAGAAAGATCTTACTGCTTTCCCTTTCATCCTCTTGGAATGCAGTGCTAACCAGGTGAAGCCCAGGCCAGCCTTCCTGAGAGTGAGTACACATGAACAGAGATGGCCAGCACCACTGCCTGACATGGTGTGAGCCTGTCATGGACCATTTGGCCCAGATGAGCCACCAAGTCACTGAAGATACATGAGTGACCCCAGGCAAGACCAGTAGGAAAGTCCACCACTGAGCTCAGCCCAAACTGCTGACCCACAGAGTCATAAGTAGATGGAAACAGTAGTCATTTGAAGCCATTATATTGTAGAATAATGTGTTATGAAGCAAGAGAAAACTGATACAGACATAAACACCAGGAAAAGTTGGGTAATACATCAACTTATTATTGTGGCATAGCCCTTCCTTAGGTTTTATTTTCAGGTATTTTCTGCATTCTGGAAATTCACACTTGTAGACTATTTGTCAGGAAATTTTACATTTAGAACTGGAGAGTCCCCAAGGAGTCTAGAGGAAAAGGCAAAAGGCAAAAGGTAAATGACAGGGATAATCTCCTGGTATTTGTTCTATTTCCTGGATAGGCACAGGGAATGCTGATCAACTTGGCAAGAATTTACTGATATGCTCATAATATCCCATACCCATGGTACTGAGACACCAAAATAACTCCATTCATCCAAAATTTATGGCCTACTTGGTGGGGAAAAATTAGGATATCAAACACTTAAGCCATTCTTTCTTCAAAAACAGAGTTACATCTTCTAAGCTAATGTCCTTCGTTGAGATCATGTGGCTGTGGGTCTGTCTGACAACCTATACACTGTCTCCCCTATCACTTATGTTATATTACTACTGTGGCTCTCCAAGAAAGAGCTATCAACAGGAAGGATTTGTGATATGTTCATTGAAATACCCCCAATAATTTATTTCCTGTGTAACTTCTATTGATCATGAAAACGTTTATGTGATCTGTTTGCTAGGTCTGGGTTTGCTTGGTGATATTGATCAAGTCGATTCCTTTGTGAAAAGCTACATTGATTAGTTTCCTGGCAAGCTGTTAAGGCCACTTGGAAAGCTGTCACTGGTGATACTTGCAGTTAGAAGAGTGGGGCTCACCCATAATGTCTTTCTGAAAGGAGACTGAATGGAAGACAGATGGATGCAGACTACATTCTGTTCTCTAGGTAAATACCCAGCGATCCATCTCCCAGCCCCTTTTCCATGGGGAGAAAATTAATATCCAAGCAGTGAACAGTCTCTCCTCCATCCTTAATTAGCATCTGTACTGGAAAACCCACCTGAAACACAGGAGACTAAGAGACAGGTCTGGTCACTTTTAACACCTCTCCCCCGCCCCACCCGTTCAAGTACACTGCTGGCAGAGTCATTCTGCTCTTCTCTTCTTCCAAATGGGAACTGCTAAAACCCCACAAACAGAACCCAAAATTGAGATGGAAGACAATAATCGTGCTTTGTCTTGGGAAATACAATATGAGTACAAGAGGGGTTAGAACAATAGGCTTCGGGGCTTTCTGACAAAAGAACACCAGATCGCAAGCACAAAGGATACTTGGCAATTCCTATTTCTTAACAACTAAAATTAATTAATAGCTTGCGCAAAAGAGAACAACAAACAATATTTAAATGCCGCCTCTTACAAGAGCGAAACAAGTCTCTAGATGGGGAAGGGAGAAATGGGATAGTAGTGTTGCCACAAGAGTCTGACCCTGGCTGGTGCAGCTTTTCCTAAGGCATGTTCTTTAAAACCTATGCCTCTGAAAAATGGATTTTAAAAAAGTTCCATGACTTAATTAAGTTTGACTATCAATTGGAATATAAGTTAGCTTATCTGAGAAGTCCCAGGATTACGAAGTCTCTGGGTTACATGGGACAGAAACTGGTCAGGCTACTTGTCACTTGTCTATTTGATATGATCATTAATTCAATCAAAGTGATCACTCCTTCCATCCAGTGTTAGAGTTTAGGTAGCTCATCTAATACTAATGGATTAGTTAGGGCCTCACTCTGTCACTCACTACCATATGAGCAAGTTGGATACCCCTTCCAAGCCTTTGCTTTGAGGATTCATGAGAGAATGCATGCATAAGTTATTGCAAATAATAGCCTGAAAATAATAGACTAACAGTGGTTGTTAACATGTTCTTGTAGTGGACACCTGCCTTAAAAAATACCCAACTTAATATGTAGAATAGTCTCATTATTAAGGCAATGCTTTGTTCTATCTTTAAAAAGGGAGCACATGTATAAACTAGGATGCTTAACTTAAAATGAGACCAAGAGAAAACAACAGATTGAGCATCTAAGTAAAAACTAAAAATACTTCAAAAAGAGATTATTTTGCTATTATCCAGTGATAACAAGAAAAATATATAAATCCAGAGCTAAGGAGTTAGTGATTTTGTTTAGGGTTTTTTTTAAGACTTTAAAAAAGTCTCCCTCTGTCTATGTCTCTGCCTCTCTCTCCGTGTCTCTCATGAATAAATAAATACAATATTTTTTAAAAAGTGGGGAGCACCTAGATGGCTGGGTGGTTGATTGCCTTTGACTCAGGTTGTGATCCCAGGGTCCTGGGATTGAGTCCTGCATCAGGCTCCCTGTGAAAAGCCTGCTTCTCCCTCTGCCTATGTCTCTGCCTCTCTCTGTGCATCTCTCATGAATAAATACTTTTTAAAAAGACTTTATTTATTTATATATAAAGAGAGCATGTAAGCAGGGGGAAGGCCAGAGGGAGAGAGGGTTTCAGACTCCACGTTGAGCTGGGAGCCCAATATGGGGCTCCATCCCACAACCCAAAGATCATGACATAATCGGATATCAGCAGTCAGATGACAAACTGGACAGAGCCACCCAAGCACCCATTAGTGATTGTTAGTGATTTTGTTTTTATCAAAGATTTGTTGATTGCCATAACATAGGAGACAATGGGAACACCGAATCCTCACCTAGGAAGCAAAGGGGTAATTTGACCTGAAATTGTGTTCTGCATATCTGTAGAATTTACCCTGACACCAATCATGCTGAACTTAACCATCTACTACAGAAGCACCAGAGGCACAAAGACCAAAAAGTCTTGGGTCTGGGTGGCTCAGTCAGTTAAGCGTCTGACTCTTGATTTTGGCTCAGGTCATGATCTTAGAATCTTGAGACTGGAGTCTCACCAGGGCTCTGCTCAACCGGAATCTGCTTGAAGATTCCCTCTCTGCTCCACCCACCAAGAGCACTCTCTCTCTCTCATAAATAAATAAATCTTAAAAAAAAAAAAGAAAGAAAGAAAGAAAGAAAGAAAGAAAGAAAGAAAGAAAGAAAGAAAGACCAAAAGTCCAATATTACTTCCCACTCAGATCCTCACACAGAGAGAAGTAACTATTTATTTTTCAAAAGGAAGGTAATCAAAGAGAAATGAGATAATTTACAATGTTTTATATTTGTAAAGACTACAAAGTATTTTCACAACCAGTATGCATTATTTAGGCCTACCACTATGCTTAGTGAGGTCAACTGAAGAGGTTTCCATTGTGTAGAGAAGAAATCTAAGACTAGCTGTTATTTACCCAAGGTCACACAGATGGCTCCAAGAAGGTCAACTCAAACCTGGTTCTTGAGTAAAATCTTTTTTTTATCTCTAAAGGACAGAACAATAACTCAAATTCAGAAGATGACAGAAAGGAGACAGGTTAAAAATTTGCCATGATATTGTTTGGTTGGAATCATCTTAACTCTTAGTACGTTAAAATGGCAGGTAAATTACTGGGAAAGTGAGTGCCAGTGGGACTCCATTAAGGGAAAAATAAAAGGGAAATTATCAGAATTCAAGACTAACAGCTCTAAGGAGGTCTCCGGTCACAATTCAGCTCTAGGGACTCCTCCCTACCTGAACTGTTCCAGCTCTCAAGAAAGTTGACTGTGTGCAGAACATCACACAAGACTGTTGTGTGCACACATGCATGCAGCTCCCAAAATATTTGACACCAAGTTTTCCAAGGAGAGAAATAATATTTTTTTTCCTTGTTGGCTTGTTTTATTTTTAAAAAATCTCCTTTTCAGATATAATCTTTTATTAATTTTTAAAACTGACATGTGTTCACCACAACCACGGAAATCAGTGAACAAATAGAAACCCATATAAAGAAAATGTTAGGGGATCCCTGGGGGGCTCAGCAGTTTAGCACCTGCCTTCGGCCGAGGGCATGATCCTGCAGTCCCAGGATGGAGTTCCACATGAGGCTTCCTGCATGGAGCCTGCTTCTCCCTCTGCCTGTGTCTCTGTCTCTCTTTCTGTGTCTCTCATGAATAAATAAAATCTTAAAAAAAAAAAGAGAGAGAGAGAAAAGAAAATGCTAATCATTTATCTTTCTCTCCCACAGAAATAAAATATACCAGCCTGGTATTTTTCTATAGTCACATCTTACTACATTTTAAAAAAAATAAACATTGATGTAAGAGATTTGGGGTTATTACTGTCATCCAGTGCCTTTCTTACATGACAATACATTATTGACAGCCCTCTGGATCAATAGATAAAGATTTAACTTATCTATTTGAAGAAACATCTAATATCCCACAATAGGATTTATACCAGAAATTCAATCTTTCCCGTGCTGATGTACATCAAGCTTTTTGGGTTTTGTTTTGTTCTTGCCTTTGTTTTGACAAATAATGCTGTGATAAATGTTCTTTATAAGTCCTAGGCTACTATTTCATTAGGTTATATTCCTATAACAGGGATTTCTGGGATAAAATCTACATATATCTTAAATGTAAATTTTAAGGTATATTGCCACATTAGAAAAATTAAATCCAGAAGGATTAAAAACTTAAATTTTAAACATAAAATAGCAAAATCTTAGCTTCACAGAGGCACTGTCACTAGCTACTGATTATGTCTTAAGTAAATTTGAATCCAGATGAAAACCAAGATGAAAATTCTGCCTTTAAACTAATCTTAAATCAGACATGCAGATAAATGCAGTTAGAGGGAGATAGAAAGGGAAGCCCCCAAAACATTAGGCTGTCTACTTTCATTATGACCAAGAAGAACACCAACATCCAATCAAGTACCATCATCTTGGGTCTCTGGCTGAAATTTCTCAATTTCATTTTCATTTATTCTCAACCAAATCTTGCTTTATTCCTATAAGTCAGCCAAAGACCTAGAGTGGTGATCTGGGCTGGTACTCCCAAGGGGCATGTGTGAGGAATAATCAGCGGCCTTATTTGCTTATCTCCAGGGACTTAATTACTTTCAATGAGATTTCCAAAGTGAGGGGGAAAGCTAAGTTCTACTTAATAGAGAAAAGCCTAAGAGGTTATGTAGGGGAGAAGAAATGAGAAAAAAAAAATCAAGCAAATGGGAGATGCTAGGAATGAACTGAAAAATGCTTAATGAAAAGTGTATTAAGTTTTTGCTATGGAGTGACCAATGAGACTTCCTGATCTCCCCACAAAACCTTCAAAATAATCTACTTTATTTATGATACTTTAGAGCTTGATTGTTATTTGGGGGAGGGAGAGGAGATGGTTAGGAGCAATGCAAAGAAGTGCCAAGCCTGGTCTCATTGTGGGCGGGGGCTTCCCAAGGGAGGCCCTGTCACACTGGGCCCGTTTGAAGTGCTGCTCCAAAGTTGGATTAGAAATGAAATCACATCCCAATCTTAAACCCCTAAACCTCCCAATCAATCCTGGTTTACAAAGCATCTAAAGAAAGGAAATTTTTGACCAACTGATCAAAGCAGCACTCAGAATGGAACCACTGATTGAATATTGACCTCAGCAGGCACTGTAATTGCATCTTATTGGCAAATCATTACTAGTTTATCTTAGTGATAGAAAGCACAGATTGAAATTACAGAGGCACTTACTTCTCTGGATCAGGTGAATAACTAGCAGGCACAAAATTTCTCTGGCCTTTCAAAACACAGCAGAGGCATGGGGGAAGGGAGAGAGGACTGGGGATGATCAAGGGCTGGCTTAGCCAGCCTCCCTGTAACTGAGGGAGAGAACAGTATCACCATGACCATTCCAGTCCTTATCCTCTCTTCAAGTCCAGTCACACCTCCTACAAGTCTTCCTTTACCTCCCCAGACCTCATCTACTTCTCTGCCCTCTGTGATGTCCTGGTGCCATACAGTGTAGTGATTAGGAGTTCAGGTTCAAGCTATGTAAATGATTTCACACAAATTGCCCCTTTTAGTCCTTAGAACAACCCAATTGAGTGGCTATTAATATATCCCCACTCTGGAGATGAGGAATGTAAAAATTAGAAATGGCCAAAGGTTAAAAATAAGATTAAAAACAAATATACAAAAGGCTTCTAATATACTTTATGCCCCAGGATGTAAGAATGCATACTCTGGGAAACACTGCCCTGAACTTTGCCGTCTACTTCAAATGGGGACTGGCAAACTTTTTCTGTAAAGTCACATAGTGAATTTGTTAGGCTTTGCAGGCATGATGTTATCTGTAATAGCTAATCAACTCTGTCATACAAAAGCAGCCATAGAAAATAAAATAAATGGGGATGGTAGTATTTAAATAATACTTTCTTTGCAAAATCAGGGATGCCTGGGTGGCTCAGTCAGCGTCCAAATCTTGGTTTCCGCTTAGGTCATGATCTCATGGGTTGTGAGACAGAGCTCTGAGTCAGGCTCCATGCTGAGCAGGGAGTCTGCTGGAGAGTCTCTCCCTCTGCCCCTCCCCTCACACTCACTCTCTTTCTCTCTCTCAAATAAATAAACTTTGAAAAAAAAAGTGTATTTGCAAAATCAGGTGAGAGGCCATATTTGGCCTGTGGCCTTAGTTTGCTGACCCCTGTTCCAGACTATAAACTCCTTGAGGTCTGGACATTACTCTCAACAGGTCTTATAGAGACCTATATTAAATCTCCAATATATGCAATCTGATTCCAGAATCCAGGTTGAAGAAGAACTATCAGTAGGAATCAAGACCATTTTCTTCTCTTCCCCAAAAATTCTGCCCTGGGAACTACCCCTGATAGAGGATTATTCAGTCACAGGTCCAATTATCTCCAGTAACAGGAAGCTCATGCCTGCACAGGTTACTCATATTTATCAAGGAGCATGTGGGGGTTTTAGGGTATTTCTGTAATCAGATCTCTGTTTGTGAGACTCCTAGAATACTAAATTGATAAATTTCCAAATACTGAAATCTTGACATGGTAAATACCTTCTGTCCAAGAAGACTAGAGCATTTTTTCTACTGAGCAGCATTGTGTAGGGTATCCTAAATATATTCACACTAGTGAATATATATGAATCTCAACTTTAAAATAACTTCTTACCCAGCCGAGAGGATCAGTAAGAGTGATTTCATTTGCATTGCTTCAGTGTAAGAGCATCTATGAGATGTGCATGCACTGCATATAATATGTATGCCTACTCGCAAACTATTTTTTCCTACTTTCTCATAATGTTCTCTTAGAATAGAAGTAGTCACACAGAACTGAAAATTCCTCTTGAATTTCCATAGAAGGTAAAATTCTCTAGAACAGCATCCATTCTTTTGTTTTAGTCAGATATTCACTCAACACATATTTACAAGCATCTACTTTGTACTCAGCCCTAAAGAAGAAGCAAATAAATATATTAGAATTCCTTCTCTCTGTAAATGTAAAATCTAGGTGAAGACATAAGACACAAGGTTATGAAGATTTAGAAGACCACATATGGTCTCTTGGTCCCATACCAGTCAGAGCATTTCTGAGGACTTCTAATGACCCTGAAGTGCCAGATGAGCTCTCAGAAATTTTACTGGTGTAAAAAGACTTAGGATAAACATATTTTCTTTCTGGCCAAATGTAATAGTCATTATTTGCTTTCTATATCACTTTTAACCTTTTAAAATGCTTTGAATATATATGACTTTTATATCTTCATTCTATGAAGTAGATAGAGCAAGCAGTGTTATTATCCTCATTCTATAGCTCAAGAAACCAAAGTCCAGAAAGGGTAAACTGTTCTCCAGTAGTCTAGTGTTTAGGATTTGGAGCTCTCAGAAAGGGTAAATTGTTTGTTCAAGGTCACACAAGTTAATGGTAGTACTGAAACTAAAACCCATCTCCTGATCCCTCACTCTTGGCTTCCCTTCAGACCAAGCAGTCTTTCTCCTCACAATGTAGATGAACCATTTATGAGTGCAACTGGCATTCCAACAATTCTAATCAAGGCTGGAAAGAGCAGAAACCCACTCAAGCTAGCTCAAATAAAAAAGAGATAAAACACACGCAAAGGAGACACTTGGAACAGAAAGACCAAAGTGCAGTCAGGTTTCATGGAAATTTGAAAATCCGGGCAGCCCCGGGGGGTTTAGTGGTTTAGCGCCGCCTTCAGCCCAAGGTGTGATCCTGGAGACCAGGGATCGAGTCCCATGTCGGGGTGCCTGCGTGGGGCCTGCTTCTCCCTCTGCCTGTGTCTCTGACTCTCTCTGTGTGTCTCTCATGAATAAATAAATAAAATCTTTTAAAAAAGAAAAGAAAAGAAAATCCTCAGTCATAGAAGCATCTCCTGCCATCTCTCAGGTAGGTCTGTTTCCACCTGTCAGTCTCCTCTCTCTCTCCCACTGGCCACTACTTACAAATGGCCTGACCTCACTGGCCACTAGCCCCTGGCCCTGAGTTTACATGCCCTACTGTGCTAGACCCTCTTGCCATTGACAATGACCTCTAATTCTCCTAATTCAATTACTGGCAGACATAACCTGGACATGGGTCAAATCTTTCACAGTTAGGCACTGAGCATGAGGTCAATATTGTTATGTCTTTATGGAGACTGAGGCAGGCTCAGTAAATTGACCTTTGTCATGGGTTAACCATAAAAAGTGAATGAAATATTCCAAGTATGGCACTTAGGGCAACTCCTGGCACGTTGTAAAATATTGATAAATAATAGTTATTCCAGTGGAGTTCTATCAAATATTCATTTTACTTGCATGAATTCAACCACATATATTCAGGAAAGGAAAGAGAGAATAAGGAAACATTTCAATACTACAGCATTTCAGCCCAGCATCCTACTCAAAGAATGTTGCCTTCAGTGAGTATGAGATGAAAGACAGCTCTGCTATTCCTTCATTGGGTCCCAGTCCCTCTGGGTCTCTCACAGAGCATCTCCCCATGTTGCCTACGATTCTGATGTTTAAAGATAAGTGGATTTTTTTGTACAACATGGCCAGTGACTTCCTCTGGTACTCAAGAGCCAGGTTCAACACTGGAGAAAATGCCTGCACTGGGAGTCTCCAATGAGACACCTTTTGAAGGCTTTAAAAAATAATGTTGGGTGGTTTAAAAAAAATGGCTTTAGGGACACCTGGGTGGCTCAGTGGTTGAGTGGCTGCCTTCGGCTCAGGGCATGATCCTGGGATCTTGGGATTGAGTCCCACATCACTCTCCCTGCATAGAGCCTGCTTTTCCCTCTGCCTGTGTCTCTGCCTCTCTCTCTCTCTCTCTCTCTCTCTCTGTCTCATGAATAAATAAAATCTTTAAAAAATGGCTTTAACATTTTTTTTAATTTGGCTTAAGCAATTTTCACCTTATACACTGTCTTTTTTATTATAGTAAAATGTACATAACATAAAATTTATCATCTTAACCATTTTTAAATACAAAATTCAGTAGTATTAAGCACATTCACATTGTTGGGCATCATTGCACCATCCATCTCTAGAACATTTTCATCTTCCCCAAATAAATTAACCGTATGTAAACCAAGGTCCCAAACATACTCTGTGTTTTTTGTTTGGTTGACTAGTTTTTGGTTTGGGTTTTTTGGGGTTTTTTGTTTTGTTTTGTTTTGTTTTTTGTTTTTTTGTTTTTTTGTTTTGTTTTGTTTTGTTTTTTGCAGTGAAGTGTGTTGTACAAGACATTTATCAAATTATTTGCTTGGATTTTTTTTTCTCTCCATATATACTCTTCCTTGGCATGTCATTCACTCCATTGCACTTACCCCTGCTTACACTCTGATAATTTCCAAATCTATCCCTGTAGATTAAATCTCCTTGTTAAGTTTTAAGACAAGTCATTTTAGGTTTTACATCACATCTTTGACTTCAATATGTTGAAAAACAAGTCCATCTCACTACCCACCATCTTCTTTCTGCCATGTTATAAATCTCTTCAAGAGGTCATGAATAAGCTTATTGTCCAGATAAAAAATGCAAACATCTTTGAATCTTCATTTTCCCAGCCTATTGACAATATCATTCCAGCAGCAAGCTCTCCGGATAGAAACTGGTCCACAATTACAATGGGCACAGTGAGGCTAAGGCTCCGGTACTACGTATGGAAAGAAGAGGAATATTTGAGATATATTTGGAGAATAAATGCCCTTGCAATGTGGCAGGACAAATGAGATAAAGAGTGAAAGTAATTACATGAGGTTTTTTTTTTTCATACTCACATAGCAAGATCATGGTTGAGATTGTCCTAGAGCCCTGGATTGTTGACCACTGTGTAGGCTAATATTCTTACCATTGTACAATTTCTGTTTTGTGCCGAAGTTTTTATAGAGTTCTTTCCTTGAAACTGCAGAAGAAGCTGCAGGTAGAAAGATGCCCTTTTGGAATAGCAATCATTTCAAAATAATCTAGTTAAAACCCACTATATTAGTTAACAGAAAGCTGGTCAGGGTAGCAAAGAGAAAGCAGGGACCACCAAACCTACTAACAAATGAATTCCATTTCCAGACCCTCGTGAAAACCAACTGTAATTCTTGCCCTTCAGTTCCATGAGATGCTCTCATATCCTCCCATTATGACTTTTTTCCATTCTTTGTAATCAAAACTGAATGTCAAAGACGTTCCTTAAATCCTGGTCTAGTACATGATTTCAAAATTTATTATCTTATAGTACTGAAGTATAACAGCAGTACCTGCAAGCTAAAATCAAGGAGTTAGGGTGGCCCTGATGGCTCAGCGGTCTAGTGCCGCCTTCAGCCCAGGGCGTGATCCTGGAAACCCGGGATCGAACCCCACATCGAGCTCCCTGCATGGAGCCTGCTTCTCCCTCTGCTTGTATCTCTCTCTCTCTCTCTCTCATAAATAGATTTTAAAAAATCTTTAATAAAATACAATCTGGGTGTTAGCAGGGACTAATTTCCTTCTGAAAACTCCAGGAGAGAATCTATACTCTCGTATTTTCTACCTTCTAGAGTCTGCCCACAGTCCTTGGCTCATGGCCCCTCCTTGCATCTGCAAAGCCAGCAAGGGTAGGTTCTTCTCACATCACAGCACTCTGGCCTCCTTCCATTGTCACACTTCCTCTCCAATTTCTCTTCTCCCTCCTTCTTTCATTTTTAAGGAACCTTGTGTTTTATAGTGTATCCTTCCAGACAATCCAGGGTAACTGCCTTATTTGGCAGTCAGCTGATCATCAATCTTAATGCCATCTGCAACCTAATTGCCCTCTGCTGGATAGAGTGACACATTCATAGGCTGCAAGGAATAGGACATTAGCATCTTGTCTGTCTACACAGTCTTTTATACAAGTTGAAGGGGAGAAGCATTGCGGCACTGAAGTGGCGTGTTCTGCAGAACACCAGTACTGTATAAGACTAACGGAATGTTCTCTTATCAGATATTTTTGGGAAAACTATTTTAAATCAAAACAGGTTTCTTTTCTGTAGGATTTCAGAATATTTGATGTGTTAGCGTGCATGGTGAATTGACAAGAACATATTTCAGAAGCAGATTTCACATAGAATTCCCTTCAAGATAATCCCTAAATATTGATCCTTCATGGAACTTTTAGAATAAAATCTATGACACTGTAATTTTTTTCTTTTAATACATGGCTGAATTCTCTTTGTTAATACTATGTTGGATGCTTGCATCTTTGCTTATAAGTAAGATTGGATTATAGTCTTCTTTTTCAGTGTGATTTTTATTTGGTTTTAGTCATTTACCAGAGGAATTAGGAAGATTTGCTTTTTTCCCTTATATTCTAGCATTATTTGGATAATGTAGGTGTTAGATATCCCTAAAAGTTTAGAAAGAGTGCCCTATAAAATCATTCAACCCTGGTATCCTTTATTTTTTATTTATTTTTCATCTTATACCTTTAAAAAAACAGATTTTATTTTTAGAGCAGTTTTAGGTTTATAGAAAAAATGAGCAGAAAATACATAGAAATTGAGCAGAAAGTACATGGGCTACTCACTCCCCACCTCTTCCCCCAGTTGCCCCTTTATTAACATCATGCAGTAGTTTGGTACATGTTATAATTGATGAGCCAATATTGATACTTTATTATTAACCAAAGTCTTTAGTTTATATTAGGGTTCATTCTATAGATTTTTGATAAATGTATAAAAATATGTATCCATTATTTCAGTATCATACAGAATGTTTTGCTGCATTAAAAATCCCCTGTGGCAGGTCCCTGGGTGGCTCAGTCAATTAAGCATCCAACTCTTGATTCCGGCTCAGGTTATGAGCTCAGAGCCCTGGGATCAAGGGCCTTGTCAGGCTCCCCACTCAGCATGGAGTCTGCTTAATATTCTCTCTCCCTCTCCTCCTACCCTCCACCCCCCCATGCATGCTCAAATAAATAAATAAATAAATAAATAAATAAATAATCTTAAAAAACAAAAACCTTGAGCTTCACCTACTCATCCTCCTTCCCTTTCCCCCAGCCCTTAGCAAACACTGACCTTTGTAGTGTCTCCATAGTTTTGCTTTTTTCCAGAATGTCATATAGTTGGAATAATCTACTATATAACCTTCTCAGAATGGCTTCTCTTACTTAACAGTATGTATTTAACATTCTTGCATGCCATTTTGTGACTTAATAACTCATTTCTTTTATTGCTAAATAATATTGCATCATATGAACTTGCCTCTATTTGTTTATTTACCTATCAAAGGACACCTTGGTTGCTTTCAAGTTATGATGATTATGAATAAAGTGGTATAAACATTTGTGTATAGTTTTTTGTGTAGCCCTAAATTTTAATTTCATTTGAGTGAATTAAGGAGTGCAAGAGTGCGATTGCTGCTTGTATGGTAAGAGTATATTTACTCTTTTCGTTTTTAAGATTTTATTTTTTGTTTGTTTGTTTGGCAGGTGAGGGGCAGAGGGAGGAGAATCCACAAGCAGACTCCTCACTGAGGGCAGAGTCCGATGCAGGACTTGATCTTATGACCCTGAGATCATAACCTGAGCCGAAATCAAGGGTCAGTCGCCTAACCAACTGAGCCACCTGGGAGCCCCCAGAGTATGTTTACTTTTGTAAGAAACTGCCAAAATGACTTTTAAAGTAGGTGTACAACTTTGCATTCCCTTCAGGAATGAATGATACTTCCTGTTGCTCTACATCCTTGCATTTGATATTGTCAGTGTCTTGGATTTTATCCATTCTAATAGGTATGTAGTGACATCTTGTTTTAATTTGTAATTCTCCAATGAAGTATGATGCTGAGCATCTTTTTCTGTACATATTTGCCATCGGTAGATTTTATTTGGTCAGGTGTCCGTTCAGATCTTTTGTTCATTTTTTAATTAGACTGTTTTATTGTATTTTAAGACTTGTTTGTATATTTGGATATCGGTATTATCTTCATAAACTAGAATCTGTTTTTGTTTTCTGGAAGAGAATTGGTATCATTTCTTCCTTAAATATTTGTTTGAATTCACTAGCAAGCCCATCTGAGCCTGGTGCTCTCTGTTTGGGAAGGTTATTAATTATTGATTCAATTTCTTTAGTAGATACAGGTCTTTTCTGTTTACCTATTTTTTCAAGTGAGTTTTGGTAGGTTTGTCTTTCAAGGAATTGGTCCGTTTCACCAAGGTTATCATCAAAATTGTTCATAATCCTGAGAGCTCTTAAAATTGTTGGTTTTAGAAAAATGTTTATATTGTTTTTATGATTATTAAAATTGTATGAATATTTACCTCTGTTGAACCAATTTTAATAACTCATGTTTTTAGTAAGCTATCTATTTGAAATTTATTGGCATATGGTTACATAAAACATTCCTTCTGGTCCTTCTAAACTCTTAACATCTATAATGACATTTCTATTTTTTCCAAAGGTTTGACTCTATCTCTTGTTTTTCTCCAGTAGACACTCAAAGCCCACTCTGACACTCTGAAGAAGTTGTTTTGCTTTATTAATTGCATTTTGTTCCCTATTCCACTAAATTAGCTTTCACCATCATTGATCATCTCATACCTCTGTTTGGATTATTTTGATATTACCTTTAGTTTCTTAAGTTAATTATTTAATTCACCTGGATTTAAAAAAGTTCTTGTTTAATAACTAAAATATTCACAATGAGCTACATGGTTTTCTAAATGATTTGTAAACTTGGGCTTGAATTTCTCCAAGACTCCTATATTTTTGAATTGCTACAGTATTCTTAATGGCTGTATGATCAATATGGACAAACTTTCTAGTTGTAAGAGCAAAATATATATTTGCTGTAGATCATAAAATGTTATATGCATTTATTAAATGAGATAACAGTGTCCACCTCATTAGCATTCTCCTTACTTTCATTTCACTAAATACCCAATTCTCTTCACTTGCTAGAAGCATCATTAGAGACTTTCTTGGGAGGTCTAAACTCAGAGCATTGAGACACTAGACCAGTCATATCCTATTTGCAAAGTCCTTCTTGGTTCCCTTTCTGAGAAAGAAAAATGTCTGAATGTTCTGAAGGCCACAGGCCATACACTGACAGGGAACCCATTCTAATTAAGTGCTCACTGTATAAATAAGCTGCTTAAATACACTGAGTTTTCTGAAGTAGAATTTGATCTCCACAAATTACAGAGGAAACCAGTAAAAGAAAGAGACTGCTCTCTTCTGTATTTCCAAGGAACACGATTCCAATAGACGACAATGCAGCCATCATATGAAAAGGCCAAAAGCTAATGAAAAGGCAACAACTCATTTAAATTAATTCTTTACAATATCCTTCATCAACCTCCTCCTCCATATTCTGACCATCATCTGTGTGTGCTTCAAGGTCCAACTCATTCAGACCAGAACCCCTGGGAGAGCTTTAGAATTGATGGTTTTGCTTTACATCTCTGACCCTTCCCATCATTCAACCCCCATGACCTATATTCCCAAAGTATTACTCTGAGAACACCATCTTCTGCAGATTTCCCCACAGAGTGAAGTCAAAACTCTTTAGATACTAAAGTTCCTTGACAGTAGGGTCAACCCTCTTTTCTAACCTTTTTTACCTGTCTATTCCCATTAGCCCTCGATCTTCCCAGACTGATAAGTTCATGGATGGCATACCTAATTTTTATTTTTCCCACCACTGAGCATATTCAAGCTGAAAGTCTTTTCTTTCCGAAACTGAAAATAAGCAATAAGTTAATTCCTGCCATACCTAAAGCCATGGTTCACTGGTAACTTGCGGCATACTAGACACTGTGGTGAATGTTTTACATTTCCATTAATCTGCAGTACACTTCAATAAGATAGGTACTGTTATTATCACTGGCCATTTAACACACAAGGACTCAGATGCTTTGAGCAGCTAAGACTGAATCCAAAGCATACTTGGTTAAGAATTACACTATTACTCTCTCTTAATTACCCTGCCAGGACCAAGAGATGCTTTGCAGCCTAGACCAATCACTCGCATAGTGTAGGCACTCAAAAAAATCATTCTTAAATGAATGAATAAATGATTTCATGACTGAGAGAATATGGAAATATATGCTGAAATGCTTTAGAAGTTATGAACTACTATGCAAATATTATTTATCACACATAAAATCGCCATTAATAGATTGTTTTTATGAGAGTGACTCTTCACTTAATCCTATGATTTAAGTTAATACATACTAAAAACATTGGCTTCTGTTTCTGTTCATTGTTTTTCTCCCAAACCCAAGTAGAACCTCACCTTCCATCATGTGAACCTCATGTCCAATGGCATATAGACCGACAATATGAAAACATCATATTGAAATTAGCCTTCTCATATGCAAATTATTGGAAAGTCGGAATCAGTTCAAAACAAAAGACCGTGGAGGGGCTGTGTGTGTGTGTGTGTGTGTGTGTGTGTGCATGCGTGCATATGTGCCCACACACCTCCACTCAAAATTTCAAACATTTGGCCTTGCTACATTTTATGTGAACCAGTCTCAGAGCCTCCTTCTGACCTTGTACAATCTCAAATCACACACAAGCACCAGATGTCAGTGTTGTGCAACTTTCAGGCTGACTGCTCAAGGAGGCAAGCCAGTCTTTGTCGCTTAGAGACAGAATCAACAGTCATTTATACACATGAACACAAACACTCTTAGGTGCTAGATAAATCTTAGAGTTCACTACAAAGAAACTAATTTGATAATGTACACAGCCCCTCCTAAAGATGCAGCTGTGAGTCAAGGGCTGGAATGAATAGGCACGGGATGGACAGTGGAACCCACAGCATTCTTCTGGCCCAGAAAGAGATGGAGACATCCAGAAAGTACTGGTCTGACTCCTCTGCCACAACTGGTGTGAGCGAGAGCAGAGGAAGGTCGGTTTTGTTTGATTAACGGACACTGCTTTGTATTAACAAGTAATGTGGTCAGATGGCCAAACTCCTAGTATGCCCTCAAGGCCTGACATAATCTGCCTCCTGTCTGCTTCTGCAGCCTCTCTGGGAGGCTCACTCTCCTCCTTTCTCTCTACTTCACTCACTGTCCTCTTTCCATTCCAAGAACTATGTTTCCCTCTGGACTCAAAAGATCTGCTTGTCATGTTCTTGCGATTTCCTTAGCTCTTACTTCTTCTGATCTCAGCTCAAGTGTCCCTTTGAAAGGAAAGGTCAGGCCTCATAGGTCAGGTCTCTTCTTTTATGTTTTTATGGTACCCTTTAATTGCCTTTCATAGGCTTATCACAATTTGCAATTATATATTTGTCTGATTATTTGATTAATGTCTATGTAGCCAACTTCAACTGACATGTAAACCCCATAGTGAATATGGCTATTTTGCCCATCACTGCTTTCCCAGTACCTAGCATAGTGCTTGGCACATAGTTCTCAATAAATAAATGTGAAACAGATGAATGAATGAATGAATGAGTACGCTGGTGAACAAGCAAATGCTTGAATTGATTCCATCAACTTAAACCCTGAACTTCCACATATAAAGGAGCACACAGTAGAGTGGAAATAGGGGTTAATATCTCAGATAGCTGGAAGTGTCATGGTCACTGTGTTTCCCCAAATCCTGAGAACTTGTGAGGCTTAGAGACCTGTAGGAATGCACTCTGATTTGATCTAAATTATGGTAGCAGGGCTGGAGTTCTCCAGGCAGCAACAGATTTCTGTCAGGTACTGGTCCTATCAGTAAGGAGAAGAGGTCAGGTTGCAAATAGATGAGGAATACTGGCCTTTCCTCAGAATAAACTATTTGAAATGTATTATGTGAACAAGATTATAGACAGAGATAGAGAAGACAGATGGGCTGAATTTGTTCTTCTGGGGCATGTGCCCAAAGGGGGGAAAAAAAATCTAGCTATTTTTCTTTCTTCCACAAGATGGAGCAATCGGAATGAATTCACTACAAAACGAGGACTCTAGATCTGGTGAGACCAGAAAAATGGAGCCAGTTTTGAACTTGTTTATGCAACTGTGTAACATTTTCTAAAAAGATCAGGCCTGGGGCAGACAGGAGTAGGCAAGAGGACAGAGACTAGGGCACATGCCCACTCTATAGTGAGGTCAAAGGGACACTGCCCAGTTTCCAGAACCCCTAGGCATTTCAGCCCCAGGGAGCCATAAGGGTCTACAGCTCAGAAACAGCTGCTGCAAAATTGAGCAAATTTACCATGCAGAAACATTTCCTCACATTAGGAGGAAATTCTAGATGAGATATAATGATGCCTACTTTGAACTAAATTATTTTAATATGATCAATCACAATGTACGAATTCTGCTTCTTAATATCTTAGCTTGCTGCTTAGACTGTGCAATGATTTCATTCAGTGGAATATTCCATAATGCATTAAATCAGGCCCTACATAAAATAATTATGATGCCAGAAAACTAGAGTTTTATTTAGATAAAACTAGAGTTTTGTTTTTCTACCTATGACCTATTTTCACACAACCCTTCTTGCTTCTACTGGTTACAGATCCACTCCAAGGTCATTATACATTCGTCCCTGGAAAGAACTTGCGGGAAATGGGCTGGACAATAATTTCTAGATTAAATTAGCATTCTTCAGAAAGATAATTAATATTTCTGTGGTGTTTCTTTATCATCATTATCTCATTTGATTCTCCTGATAACTCTGCGGGTTAAATACTGTTTTTATCATCACTGTCTCACAAACCTACAATATGGGATATTTACTTTTTCAGTATGCACAGCAACTAAGTACTGGAGGTAGGCATGAACTCAGATGTTAGGACTAAGTTCTTACCATAAGGGAGTCAGCATGTGTGCGTATGAGGGCCAAATGTACACTGTATGAGTTTGGAAATCCAGCTAACCTGGATTAAATAACAGAAAATTTACTGACTCACATACTGGAAAAGTCCAGAAGTCCGAGTTGTCGAAAGGATGTCATCACAGACTCAGTCCTAGGTCTAAAGTTCATCTGCCAGCCTCACCTCATAATTTCAGTGGTCGCAGGTTATCTCCTCATGGTAACAAAATAATCTAAGTAGGTCCACATCTCATAAAGTCCCACAGAATCATATTGTTTAGGAGAAAACTGCCTCTCTCTAGAGTTCCCTCACTTGTGACCCACCCTCTAACTAGCTCAGACTGGATCCATGTCTGAATCCATCTCAGCTAGGAAGGTGAGTGTGGTTTACTGTCCCAATCTAATCAGAATCCCTACACTGAATTGGGGAGTAGTATCAATCTCCCCTAAATTCTCATTGCTAAGAATGAGTGAGTGGTGCATTATCCAAGAAGACAGCCAGAAGGAGGAAACAGATTCTGTGAAATCCAAATACACTTATCTTTTTCTGGAATTTAATAAATTATAAAACATTGCTGCTGAATAAGTAAAAATCTGTGAGGGTTCTAGGTCTATCTTGATTGCTGCACAATTCTAAGAAAATCTATGAAAGAATGTCCCACAGAAGGCCTTATGCATTAGTTTTAGAAAACTTGAAAACCAAATTCATAAGACCTGGTGCCTGGAAAGCAGAGGATTGCTCAGTAGCCCTGGAGAGGTCAGACTTCTGGAGCAGGTAAGTATTGAGAGGCTATAAGTGGTGGGGGAGATGCAAGAACAAAAAACCAACTAAGGTTGGAAACTTGCTAGGTCTCTTGCATAAACATCTACAAGGAGGAGTGCTATCTAATGAAATCTCAGAGCATATTGTCTACCCAACCATGTATTTCTCTAAACTATAGTTTTCTCATTAGCACACGTTCCTGGGGGTGGTAAGAACCACCTATATTTCAGTGTTTTATGAGAATTAAAGGTAATAATGTTCACGAAATCTTTGTTATTATAAATACTACGCAAAGGCAAAAATTATATTGCTGGACATTTTGTTTATAGTTTTAAGTTGCTGAGAAAGAAAGAAGTGTCCGTCAGAAAACAATTCTCCTTTGACCTTTCCAAAATGGGTGGTGGTTGGTTACATGCACCTCTTTTACGCCAATTTCCTGTTAGCTCCACCGCAACAATCTCAAGTCCCTCAGAAGTTCACCAAATCCAATCCACAGTGAACTTTTTGTACCCACTAAATAGTATATATATGGGTCTATACATGTGTTTTCCGAATTGGCTAATTGGCCCCACTTACAGAGCAGACTATTAAGAATTATCAAATAAAAATCTAAAATGCTGCTCTACTTTATAAAAGAGCTGGGAGTAAAAAAAAAAAAAAAAAAAAAAAGAGCTGGAAGTTCTGAAATGCAATGCCTCCCGTTGCTTAATGGAGCTGCACTTCTAAAAGAATCTGCATCCAATTTCTTTTGGGATGTCATCCACAGTGGACCAGGCAGTATCACTAAGCAGCTCTGACTTAGAGATAGTGCACAGACTTAGAAACACGGTCTTGGATGTGGCTAGGTGGGTATCATGGTCCAAACATCGTTTTTTCTCTCCAGTCTCAGCAATTAGAGAAATGACAGTTTACTCCCTCTGAGAGTTGTACATAAACAAACAATTACACAAGGAGCAAGAGTTAAAAGAAATAGAATCCCTACCACACGGACACATTTTCTCTCACTTTATCTCAGTGGTAATCACTACCTTGTCTTTTACAGTTTTCTAACCTAAAAATGATCCACTCTGGTTCTTTTCTTAGTATCTGAGGTTCTATAACAAATCACCGTTGTGTGACCATAAGGCTTCGGAGCTTTGAAAGAACAATATGAAAAACTTCCCCCTTCTCTTTCCAGGCATGAAAATCTTTGGTTAACTGCAAAAGAGTTAGGATGTCATCCTTCCCATTTCACTTCCAGCAATGAACTCTGCCACTAGTATTCTGTGACAGCCATGTAAAAACAAGAGACAAAAGTCTTCACATTTAATATGAAATAGAACCAGTGTTGTTCTTCAGAAATTTTGCTTGGTGTTTGGGATGCAAGCATGTGTTTGCCCCCACAAAGGGGGCAACTTGCCTCTAAGTTGCTCTCTAAATAGCTCAAACTAAAAAGATTGTGTCTAAGTCTGTGAACATATACTTAATTCCTATCCTTAGAAATACTCTTACCTTAAATGTAGAAGTTTCAGGGATTCCTCATCTAAATCTCTCTTCCTCAGGCAGCCCGGGTGGCTCAGCGGTTTAGCACCGCCTTTGGCCCAGGGCATCATCCTGGAGACCCAGGATCGAGTCCCACATAGGGCTCCCTGCATGGGGCCTGCTTCTCCCTCTGCCTGTGTCTCTGCTTCTCTCTCTCTCTGTGCCTCTCATGAATAAATAAATAAAATCATAAATAAATAAATAAATAAATAAATAAATAAATAAATAAATTTTCTTCTAACATCCCTTTGTCATTCAATAGTATCATGAATGCTCTTTACATAGAATCACTTAAAATTATCCATTATTAACTATATTTTTCAATATATTTTACTTAACTCCTGAGAGGTCGGTAGAAGTGTTCTTTTATTTGGAGATCCTGCTTTTACTCTTCATATTTGAAAGCACAACTGTAACATATTCATTTATAATAACTACAGTGAGTTCTTCATGTGTGGAAGGTATTCCAAAATAAAAATTCATTGGATAATAATAGCTTCATTTACATAGCATGTGCTATCCTCAAGCCCTAGCCTGAACATTTTATAGATATTGATTCATTTAGCTTTTATATAGCCATAGGAAGTAACTCTATCATTGCCCATTTTGCAGATGACATAACTGAGACATAGAAAGATGCACCCAAGGTTATACAGACAGTAAATGCCAGAGCTGAGATTTTTAACTTGCTAATCTAGCCCCGTATTCTAAGCTCTACACCAATCAGAAGTACTCCTACAACATTAAAGATTCAGAACCTTGATTTAAAAAGCAGAGAAGGGACGCCTGCTGCTCAGTGGCTCAATGGTTGAGCATCTGCCTTCAGCTCAGGGCGTGATCCCAGGGTCCTGGGATGGAGTCCCGCATCATGCTCCCCGCAGGGAGCTTGCTTCTCCCTCTGCCTCTGTCTCTGCCTCTCTCTGTGTGTCTTCCATGCATACATAAATTTAAAAATCTTAAAAGATAATAAATAAAAATAAAAAGCAGAGAAATGATATCTCATTAAAATCTGTTCAGGATTGTAATTATCTGCTTATGTCAAGTGAGAGCTAACGATCCTCGTGGTTCTGAATGATATTGATTTGGTAGGGGTGGAGGGAACGCTTATCTCTGTATGGGCCAATTTGTACAGTGAGACCTTAAATACATATGATCTGCTTAACTCTTGGGCAGCCCTGCTCAATTATCTGTATCAAGTTTATTAACGTCCATAACTATGTGAGTTAGAGAAGTAGCTACTGAGCAAGGACAAACATAAAAACCCAGAGTCACCTTTTCGACACAAATCAAGATGATTTTTAGAGTGAGAGTCTGTAACTTTACTCATTTAAAAATATGAGGGTACATTGAAGAAGCTTTGGAAAAAAAGAATGTATTGTAAGATTATTTTCCCAAGGGCTGCTGCTTTAAGACTTGGAAGAAGGGACATACTGCCACCTAGATCCTGTCATTGTTGCCCAGCTCTGCTTCTCTGTCAACTTCGTTCCTTCCCCTCAAGTCAGCTTTATCAACCTAGTAAAAATCGCAGCTAAGTTTCCTTTATTGGAAACTTTCTGACTGTCTCTCTCATTTCCAATTTGAAAATTTCTAGAGGAACTTTGACCTATGTTGTGCCATTTGTCCAACCCTGGATCAGTCAGGTATGGTCAGGAAGACAGGGTCAGATAAGAACATGGTGGCTGGAAACAATGTTGGGGAGCACAGGAGCTCCCCGAATTAAAAGTGGCCTATTTCGAGACTGGTGGCCCTGGACAGGCAAAACAGGCAGGACACAAATCTGCCCCTGACCAGCTATGGGAGAGAAATTCCCGGAGTCTCAAGTCTGTTTACTCATACTAAGAGTAACAGTCCTTGTCTATTTCACCAAATTGTTGTAAGAATTGCCTGAAACATGTGTGAATGTGCATAGTAACTTGAAAAATATTACGAAATTTCAAGGTATGACTGTTGCCATTACTATCTATAAAGGTAACTAAATTTCCCATTTTTCACACTGATGCCTGGAGTCAGACTGACACAGCAAGTGGTTTGAACAAATTGAAGCTCATCTAACATCACAGGCTGTGAGTGTACTTCTTCTCAAACCATATTGCAGTCCAGCTGTGCATGGTTATTACGCCAAGTTCATCAAGAGATGGTTGAGTTTCTCAGAGAGCAGGCATGGGGAAAGCAGAATGAAGCTCAGATGGAACGGAATAACTCCACCAGGAAACCCTGCTTAGCCTACCTTCCAGAGATCTTCCTTTTACTTCCTGAGCTCGAATTCACTGCTATATACCGGAGACAATTATCAGTTAATTAATTTCCATGTGGACAAAGATGACTGTTTAATAGGTCAGCTATGTGTCACCCTGCAGTGAAAACCAGCAACGGGAAGAAGGGTAAATGATAAAAGGGATCAATAGTTTGATGCCTCTCCTGAGTCAACACTAGATGTAGGGATTCAGTTGCTGTTTGGGTACCAACTTCACTGCTAATGAGTGATGAATGACTGACTCTCATAAATAAAGCTTGCTGCTTCTGTGCTACCCTTCTCTTCACACAACATCAAAGGGAGAGTCTCCAAATAAGTGCACAACTTACATCACACACTACAATTTCCTGAGCATGTTCCCAAATATCATTTATCTCAAATGATACACTTGCGGTCTATTAGAAATACTGCTGAACATAGGAGCCCCAGGTATGTGCCAGTGAACCAGTCCAGCGACCTTGGGAAATTCTCAGCCTCCACTTCTTCATTTATAAATTGGGAGTGCTAATATCTATCTCAAAGTATTAGTGCGAGGCTTAAATGCAAAGATTTATGAGAGATACTCTGCAAAATAAATGCTATGTAAATATGAAGAATTTTTCATAAGGTCCCTATGAGAATCCCATCAAAGGATGCAAGGGACATATAGAACCTCCATGCTTGTGCTTAATGAAACAGGAACTGGGACTCAAAATGTTCCAAAGACTTAGCCAAGATCACTCCTAGAGGCTCAAAGGTAGAGGTGTTCCAGTCCAAATTCACTTTACTATGTTGCCTTGGCAATGGTCCACCAGAGACAGATGTCAATACATTTTTTTGAAAATATACCCTTTTTCTACTATTATTTAAGCTAAGAATAGAAAATGTCATTAAAGACAAATGAGCCATCCCCCAAATTATGATAATGTATGTAATGTCTATGATGGTACTTAGGATGGTCCTAACCCTTATACCATCCCATCTCCCAAGGAAAGGAAGCTTGGTGCACCATCTGATCACACCCTTTAAAAAACTCAAATAAGAGAAGGATGGATTTTATCCAGAATTTTGAGCTGTTTCTTACATGTTCCTAGAGATCACCCCACTGGTCTAGTTCCTGACTTCATATGGCTGTGCTCAAATAGCCATCTCATCAACATTGATCTCAGAGGTTTAAATTAATTTTGAAGGTTGCAAAGCTAAGCACTTGTCTTTCTGTGTAGCCCTTAACTGCTATTTACCCACTCGGTTTGGGCACACTTGTGCTCAGGTGTACTGAGAGGCCCCAAGTGGAGATTCACCAGGCTTAGCATCATCTTCACCTCTCCTGCTAGGGAAGAATGCTTCTTCAAGCCAGAAGGATGATCTGGGAAGTCACTGGCTCCCCAAATGACAGAAGAGAGTAGTGTAAGGGAGTCATGCTGAAACTGATTTTAATGTATGCAAATTATTTAAGCCCATGGTACTAACTAATGCTGTATGTTCTAATCACCTGCCAAACCTGAAAACAAAGCTACCAACACTTGGCCCACCCCAGATGAGTGACACCAAAACACCTGAGAGCAGGGCCTTGCTTTCACTACTGCAGGCATTTTCCACACTCTTCAAATGTGATTGAGATGGGAACAGCTTTTCCTTTGGTCTCAGTTCCCAGGGTCCTTGCATAATAGGAGTGGCTCATTGTACTGAGTAGAATTTAAAATATACTGTAAAAGCATAGTTAGCATTTAACATTTTTCTGTGTTATACATTACTGTATACATTGTACATTTGTAAATATATTTACAAAAGTAGTGAGTTTTTTTGCACCACCACCACAGTGGGTACAGGTTGAGACTTAGGAGATGCAACAGGCATTCCTACTACATTCAGTTAGCTGAAGGATAAATAAGCACAGGAACTATAGCCAGCACATCACTCTCATCTCACTGGTAGGCTAGGCAGCTACCTAAGCATGCAGTTTCTTTGGCGCTCTCATCCATTTCGGTGAAGCCTGGCTATGGTAGATGAACACCCATATGTGCTCATCACCTTTATATGGAGAACCTAACAGCCTTTGCTTGTTGCAGTCCTTTACCATTCTGGTCACAGGCGCCCCTTTCCCCTCCCCATCACTCTCCCTTTCTAGGAGCAATCAGATTTTCACAGCACACGAGGTAGACACTTTAGCTTGTGGTAACCTTAACGCAGTAGTTTGAAGAAACTTGTGGTGTAAGAAGATCCATGGGCTTCTTAACTCAGAGTTCTATATACTTCCTAGTGAGTGAACTGTGGATAAGTATAGATTTGAGATATTTTGAAGAGTGACGTTGACCGGGTGAGACCTCCACCTTTCTGTCTACTATGAAACCTAATGCCCCAGGGAAGTTGCACTTTTGCAATCAAATGTAGAAGTGAGGTCCTGTGGGCTTCTACCAGTGAGAAGTGAGGTCCTGTGGGCTTCTACCAGTGAGTTTAGTCTTCTGCTTGGCTAAAGAGAGGCTCTTGTTTAGTTGGGCAATAGCAAGATAATTCAGAGATGCTTGAAAGCATCTCCATCGCTTCTCTCGGAAGCAATCACTTACCTTGTCTGAGCCCATTACACCACCCTGGCTAGCATCAGGAGAAAGTAGCCACGATCCTAAGGGAAAAGGCAGGACTATGGAGGGACCGGTAACACCAGTGTTAAACCAAACAGGTGCTTGGGTGGCACCGTCCTTTCAGGAACAAAAATTAACCTGGGTTTCTGAAGCTGCCTGGTCTGGCCCAACAACAGACTCCAAAGACAGGCTTATGAGCATCCTGGGCCTTGGTTCTTACTTGTCAAAGGGAAAAAAAGGAGTGTCCCACCCTCCTACATTCTACAATTGCTGTTGCAGCTGCAGGATCTTAGAGATGGCCCCTGCTGCTTCATGGCAAGAGGCCCTTCATAAACTCCAGTTGTCAACATGAAATCAGCTCTGCTCTGGGCAAAGGGCTATTTCACTGTCCCAATATTTGCACTTGGCTAAACCACATCCACAGGCCAAATGAGCACTTTTTTAAAAATTCAATTATTTATCTTTCCCGACATGAGCACAACATGCCGGCTCCAAGAGTCCCAGGCAAAAATTTCATAAAAGCTGTAAAGTACAAATAGTCCTCTTTTAAAAGAAAAGGGGTGGGGCTCATCCTGCAGAACAAAGCCCCCCTTTGAAGACTAGTGATTCTAATTTGGAGCTGTTTCCCACTCCCAATTCTAAATCTGCATCATTAAACCATGAACGGAGTGAAGAGTAATAATTGTGAGCGAGCCGAGTATTTCTTAATGATTTTCTGTCTTATACCCAAAGCAAAAAAGCCAAATGCTTACTCAAAATCTGCGGGGGGAGTCAGGGTGGGACTTGGGTTTTGCAATTTCTTTTTTTTTTTTTTCTATAGTCTTTCTTCTTCCACTGAAAGTGTCTATAAAATTTTTAAAGGAAAGTAGGTTGCTAAAATGTACTTAATTTGCCATGATAGATTGAGTCCATGCTTCAGTGACTGTAATTGAATCTGTGACCTATTTCTTTAGTAAAGTAGAAATAGTCTCTGGGGTTTTTGTCACTACCATCTTTTAATGAAATTCAAAAAGACTGTCAAAATGTCTACACTTTTTCTACTGGTTGTTAATGTTATTACTTTACAATTTGTTACTTTTTAATTAATCTTAATAAATGTGTACACACTCTACCTGGCTGTTGGAAATGCTAGACATTGATTCTTCACTGTCAGAAAGCAAAACAAAATTAAAAGGCCAGAAAGGATGGAGTGGCCGGGAATGGGGTGGGCACATTTTAGTTCCACTTTCAAAAAACACTTGCAGGCATCAGTTTAGAGACTCTGTCCTGAGAAGAGGGGTACACGCCGTGTCAGCAGCAAAAGGCTAAGGGGCTTCCCCTTGGCCCTCCTTGTGCTGGTGCCACCACTAACTGCTCCAACATTGCTTATGGGCTGCAAACATGACAAGCCGACAGCCTCGGGGAGCAATATTTTATTGACAAAATGTAAGAGAAAATATGTTTGGCTGCTTTTAAGCAGTGGTGTAGGAGGGTGTTACAGAACCAGATGGTTCAAGTTAGTCTTTCATTTGCCAGGATGATGGGAAAATGCTGCGTGCTCTACAACTGAAATGGTGGTGGCCGCTCTGCCAACGGGTGGTTAGCTGTGGTTCCCAGGGGCAGTTGCTCCTCCAGAGTCCAAAAGGCCCACAGCTCCAAGTGAGTTCATAGGTTCATGTCCTGCAGTCTCTGGAGTGGGGCTGAGGAACATGCCTTTAGGTCTTTGCCATGGTCGTATCAACAGGCAAGTTTTGCAGTGGTTTTTAAATATTGCCCCAGACCGTGGCATCAGTGTCATCTGACCTGTTGAATCAGAAATTCAGTAGCTGGAATGGGGTCCTGCAATCTGTGGTTTACAAGCCCTCCAGACAGTTTAGATTCTCACTCAAGTTTGTGAACCACTGGGCTAGAAAAAGGAGTAGGGGTGGTTGGAGCATAGTGGTGGGGGTACATGGTGGAAAATGAATCACATCAGGATCCAGTTGAGAATCATTGGTTGTGCCTCTTCTTTCCCAAATACATTCAGGGCTTCTCCATTGCTTTGCCTTTGATCTTTCCTCTGGCTAGAAGGCATCTTCTCCCACTCCCCCTTTTACCTCTTCCCAATCACTGCTTTTCAAAATCATCACCATTTTCTAAGGTTATTTGGTGAATCCCTTATCCTATGAAGTCTTGTCTGACTCTTCCAGGAGGCTCCAGTCTAATCTGTCTCTTCACTGAAACCCCAAGGCTGTCACTTTTCTTGCTGCACATATTTAGCTTTGTTCCCATTGGAAACAAAACTTTTAGGGGAAGATGCTCTTTCTGGTCATTGATGTATCCTTATAATGCCTATTATGGAACAGAGGAGATACTAAAATGACTTTTGAAACCTAGATTTATTCAGTGGAAAACATAGACAATACCCAGCTTATCCAACTTTGGCCTGGTAAGCACTTCAATTCTTCCCTTTGTCCAGTATTCCAAGATAGATCTCCATTCATGGACCAATAGATGGATTTCTAGGTAGGGATGTTCTCGAGACACATCTAGTGGCTCCGTTTCACACACACATGCTATGAAGCCTGCCAGGTCTCTTGCTAAATGCTCATTACTTAGATATAATAAAATACAGCCTTTTTTTAAAAAAAACTATATTCTAAAGGAAAAACACATAAAAGTTCATTTCAATGCCCTATCATAAGTAGAGAGGCATACACAAATTTTATTGCAAGCACAGAGCACAACCTTCCTTGTACCCCACTCTGGAATTATAGGAAAGGTTGTTGGAAAAGATGTCTGAGCAGTCTTGAAGACTGAGGAAGAATAGCCAGGTAAGGAGATATAGAAGAATGTTTCAATAAAGAGCAATGCAAAGGCATGGAAGTACAAAATAGTCTCATGTTAAGAAGCAAGAAGGGCACGGATTTCAAGTACTCTGGCATTACTACAGCATAAATGGTTAGTTGGAGACTGGCAAAAGATAAGATGGTATCACTGACCTGAGGATCAGATCATAGAGGGCTTTGTTATCTATGCTAAAGAACTCAGAATTTATTTTAGAGGACTTAGGGAACAGGAGTAGTGGTTAGACTTGCATTTTTTAAATTTTATTTTTAATTTTAATTAAATATGTAGTTAATGTTATATTATAGACTTGTATTTTAAATAGATTACTCTGACTCCAGTGGTGAAGAGGGGTTCAAAGGAATGAGGCTTGATGGTGATGAGATCCAAGGTGAGCCCTGGGCATTTGCAGATCTCCCCAGGGCACAGAGAATGGGATTCACTCTCAAACCAATTAGAACAATGAGTTCTATCTCATTAGGAGCAAAGCCTGAGTAGAGTACAGTTATTCTGCAACACAGCAGGCGTGCTCCTAGTAAATGGAATGGAAGACAGGCTTGTTTGGATAGGAAGGGCTCACCTAAGTGGCCACACCACCCCTCTCATTTGATAAGGATTTCCAGCCTGTGCACTTGAACTTCACAGGCCGTAATGGCTCCAATGGGCAGTCCTCGATCATTATCATACTATCCACAAACCCCCAGACAGACTGACTTGGACTCGTTACACTTAGTCTTGCCAACCACATTTTTATAATTTCCTAGCAGAGTTCACCCCATCAACCAACTGATGTCCATCTTTAGATACTTTCTTAGGACAAATGCTGGAAAGGAGGTTTTTTCAAGGACTTGCTCTTTTTTTTTTTTTTTGGCTTATAAACTGCAGAAATTTATTTCTCATAGTTCTGGAGGCTAGAAATCCAAGATTAGAGTTCTAGTACCATCAGGTTCTAGTGATAGCCAACTGCCAGGTTGCAGACCACCAACTTCTTACTGTATCTTCACATGGCAGAAGGGCAAGGGAGCTTTCTCACCTCTTTAATAATAATAGCACTAATTCCATGAATGAAGGCTCTAAGGACTTGCTCTTCATGTTGAAATTTAAACCACATGTAATAATAATTCCAGCACTGCTGTGTTCAAGTCCTAAGGAGCAGTCTGCTCCCACAATCAGGGCCCCCGAGGTCCTAGATTTGTGAAGAGAAAATTAAGAATCCTGAAGAATCTTATCACCCAATGGAAAACCAATGCAACATTTCCCAGAGGATTTTGTGGTTTAGGAAATAGCACCTGTATTGTTCTGCTGACTCATCCTTGTGATTACAGCAGTACTGGTGTCATCTGCAGTAGCTCAGGGTTAACATCTTGCTCAAGATAACTCATCTTGCTAGTAAAATTCCAGAATGTGAACCTAGAACATGGCCCTTACTGCCCTGCTCTGCTCTCCACATCACACTGTAACAGAATCACTAGACTCAAGGTGGTTGGAGGAAGGAAGATGGTCAGAGAGATTGAAGGAGGCCCTCAGAAAAATGGTGAAGATGGCAGGTTGTGCTTCGGCACCACTACCTGCCCCTTTTAAAATCTCTATCCCCTAAGTGGTCCATCTCCTTGGACCACTTTCCAGAGACAAAGTGGGGATAATGGGCCAAGAAAGCACCGACCTCATATTTAATTGATCTGAAACCCCAACATCTATTCAAATTCTAGTCTAGCTTCAAGGCATAGCACAAATCTATAACCATCCTTTCACTCATGGAGCTTAAAATCACTTACTTTACCCTGGAATCTATCAAAGCAGATGGCAGGCAACCCAGTATTTAATGATGTCCTGTCACCTTGTTTACTATTAGTCCTGCCTCATGGACAATACTAACAACTCAGCTATCCAGAAAACAAATGCATCAGAGCTCCTGAATTTTCCAGATAATTGAGGATTTTCTTCCTAGGTCCAAGCTTTATAAAAAGTATAAACATTTTGACAAGAAGCACATTTATGGTGTGTCTTATGCATCTGCCTTTTTAAATAGGATGTTAAGTACATCTTTGTCCACCCACTACTGAATTGTGCCTCTTGTACTTAATGTCCTCACACTCTGAGGCCTTTTGAGTATTATCTATTTGTTTTTCAAATATCTCCTCTCTTATTTCCAGAGGTTTTCAGCCATTAGTGTACGTGTAGTAAGAATCCAGTATCTTCCAATTTACTGCTCATAAAGTGCTACAAGCTTGAACATGAAAGAGTCATGTTTGTTAGACTTGTAAGCAAAGTATGAGTAAATAGGTCTTCAGTTAGTGGTACTATCTCACTCTTTAAGTTGATCTCTTGACTATTTTTTAAATAGCTAAAATTTCCTAGGATAGCTGAGTTCTGGATAAAGGAAATGTTCCTATCCACTAGGTGTGGCTTTCCATATCCATTAGATAATGTTTTCTATAACTTCCACAGTGTCCAACTCAATGTGGAGCCCACAACAGACATTGAACAAATTGCTTTTGATTATACTGTTTTCAAAGTGTCTAACAATGACCAAAAGATTCTTTGCACTAGCTGCTATTTTGATTGCTCCTGGGATTTCATGGTGTAGTAAAACATGAACTCAGCATGGTTTTAATTTTGCATCCTTGTAAGCTGACTTAAACTCTTTCTGGAATGTGGTTTGGTATAAGCAAACTATCCTGGAATAAAAACTACAACTTCCAAAAGGACCATGGGTCGAGTAACCCTTACAACTAGTGACCTGAGAAAGAAGAAAATAAAAATGGCATCCAAAACTTGGTCCAGTTTTGTTGGTATTTTATTTCAACTTTTTGTGGACAGAATATCAGGAAATATCAAGGAATGACTGCAGAAAAGGAAAATATACTGAAGATATCACATCATTTTATCAAGTGTAGAGTATCAGTGAATTTTGGAGATTACAAAACCTATACAGCCCCTACTGCAGTGATGACATTGGTGACTTCTGCCTCCTGAAGTGTTTGCCCACCCTCCTCCAAATCTTTTCAGCATCTTTGCTTTAAGAAGAGGCCTAGAAAACACAGCTTTGAATCATCCAAATGCCATAATCTGGGAACTCTTAATAACTACATGGTTAGACTACCATATTTTTGCCCTGAGGTACTGATTTGAGTCTTCAAGGTGGCATTCTGCATCCTTACCTACTGAGATCTCTATATGCATGTGTAATTTGAGTAAACAATGAGACTACTGAATTAAATTCCTCCCTTTAAATTAGCTTTAATACAGAAAGGGAGGAGACAGGGTGGTTATTATTACAGAGATCAAGTAATTAATTTTCTAAGTTCTATGAAATATTGAAAGAAATCATGCAAATGAATTTGCAAACAATTAGAACAGTAAGCACTCAAATAAGTGTATTTATGGAAAAAGGAGATAAAGTGAGTCTGGGTCACTTCATTAGTCTCATGCAATTTCTCCATGCTGATAAGAGTGATATACACATGTGATTGAAGTGGTAAATAAAATTTCAGTCAGACGTTGAATAACTGGAATTCAATATGGCTAGATATTGACTTTTTTTAAAATCACTTTTAGAAAACATATTTTGTTCAATGTCATTTTAGTCCAATCTCATATCTAGGAGAAATTGTGTTAATAACCATAATTTTCTCCTCCTACATTTATATAAGATTACAGGGTTTTCAACTTGCTTGATAATCCAGAAACACCGCAAGAACCTCCGCCTGGAAATCCATCTTTTTTGAAAAACAAAGGTTGAAACAAAAATGTTCTGAGGTTAATTTTCCATTAACTAGAAAATGTAACCCACACAAATAGCACAAACCCTTAGTATGTTAGATGATCAAGTTTTAATCAAGGTTTATTATAGTATCACTTAAAATTATAAGATATATATAAATGTATGTAGAAACATCTCTCTGGTTTTGTGCTTCAAATATTCATACACATGCTCTCAAATGCTCCAGCATTAGCATTAGTATCAAAAAATATCACCTTTGAGAGGAAACATTATCTACATATTACTCCTGTAGAAGTTCTGGATTTCTTCCACATGATTTGAAATAATTTAAAACTATAGATCTAGGGTGCCTGGGTGGTTCAGTCAAGCATCTGCCTTTGGCTCAGGTCATGATCCCGGGGTCTGGGGAATCAAGCCCCACATTGGGCTCCCTGCTCAGTGGAGAGTCTGATTCTCTTTCTCCCTCTGTCCCTGCTTGTGCTCTCTCTTGCTCACTCACTGTCTCTCAAATAAATAAATAATAAAATCTTTTAAAAAATAAGATAAAACTACAGATCTATCAGGATCCAACCTTAACCCTGGGGCAAGATTTCTCAACTTCTACACTACTAAGATTTTGGACAAGATAATTCTTTGCTGTGACAGTTACTATCCTACACACTGTGGTATGGTTAACAGCATCCCTGGCCTCTAGTGAGATGCCCATAGCTTGTCAATAAGCATGTGATTTTTCCAAATGTTCCCTGGGGGACCAGAATCTCTGATACAATATAAAAAGAGATTTATAGTCATGGCATAATAAAAAAGAGATCATGGCATAAAAATAAAGAGATCCATCATATATAGTAACTGATAGCCTATGGAGTAGGGACAGAGGACCAGAAGAGAGAAATGAGTCATACCAAAAGAAAATATTGCTTAATTAAATAAAGACCCAATGGAGACTAGAAAGAATGTCCATACCCTGGTAAACACCAAGACATAATGAACGTCAAGGATAATAAATTAAACAAAGACACAAATCAATAAGTAAACAGGAATATCTAGGCATGAAAAGACATAAAGCAGAATTTTAGCTTCAGATGTAACCAAGTGAACACCAGAAGATTGTTGAAAATTTTCCTATATTTGAGGTCAGTCATCAAGAGGAGTCATTCTTTGCTTGAACTTTAGAGGTGGGGTCCCTGACACAGGGAAGCCTTCCCTTGCTGGACCCATGCTCAGATTCTTGGTCACAAACTCAGGCAACACTTAAGCCAGTGCTGCTCCTGACTATTCCTAATGGACTCTCCTTTACAGGAACCCCCAGGAAGATGCTCTATTAGCCACTATGTTGCCAACAATGTTTTCATTGATGGCGGAAGTGTCATTTTAATCTTCAGGAAATGTTAATCTTTACTAAGATTTTATCTTCATTTTTTATTAAGATTGAATAGATTGTTCCCACTTAACTAGGCATTCCTATTTTCTAATTTCCTCATAATGTACATTGCCCATTTTCCTACCATTTGGTTCATTTTTCAAGTTGGAATGTAGCTGCTCTTTGAGAACTGTCAGATGTGTTGAGAGAATGGACTTCTCCAGTGTGTATTTTATTCTTTGAATTTGTTTCTGGTGTTTTGCAGAACCAAAGCCTTTTATTTTAATGTGGTCAAATCCTTCAGACTTTTCCTCTCCAGTCTCCAGATATCTTATCTTTTTTAGAAAGGTCTTTATATCACTCTGGGATTATGGTATTCTTAAATATCTAGTTTCTAGCATAGCCAAAGCATAACTGATGACAAGGACTCAGATGCTTCTGACCCAATGATCAGAAGAACCCTGGGAACAGAATGACATTTTTAAAAGGGCTAAATATGTAAAACATGAAGATTATATAGGCCAAAGAGCAGAAAAATGGAAACTCCATAGGTTTATAAAGAAGCCTTTGTTGAGCTTACATATTATTTGAACAGATCAAATTAGAAGGACAAGGACACATACACTAAGGTCCTATAGTCAACTAAGCCACCTATTTTTAATGGTATATTACGTATGCATGTACACACACACACACACACAACTTTCAACTTAATGAATCAAATTAGGTTGTTCTAAGTGCTTAGAAAGAGAAAGAACTCTGCCAGAAACTATAATTCTTCCTGATTTGGCATGCTTTCAGGTAACCCATACCCACACCCCATTTTCTTCGTGATCAACTGTGGCTCCTAGATTACAAAGTCTCTTGGTTCCGAAATTCTACAACTATCCATTTCATTCTCTCCCCTTCCAGTGTCATTCATCCAGAAAAAACCCAAATTACACCCCTCTCCCCATGATCTCAGCCTTGTGACTTACCTTTCTGGATTAAACCTCTCTTGACTGATAGACCTTGCTTGTCTGGTTTCAACAAGTTCAGATCCCTCAGTTTATACTCTGGCCCCCAAGTCCCCACTCACTCCTGAATGACCAGGAACCATTGTGATGTTTCATCTGAGAGTCTCTATTGAGATGCAGGCAGATGGCACACAGGGATTTTTGCTCCACCACTTTAGGCTCCTGCAAATTGCTGAACACATAAGAGATTTATACTAGGAATTATAATAAGAATAGCTAACATTTATTAAGCATTTGCTATGCACCTTATGGTATTAGGAACTTCTCATGTATTTTCTTATTTATTCCTCACAAAAACATTATGAAACAGGTGAGATTCTTATCATCCCCCTTCCTTCAGGATAAATGGAAGTCCTAAATCAAAATATGAATAAAAAAGACCTTTCGAAAGGAGGGAGGGGATCCATTTTGTTCACTGCAAAATAAACGGTATGGGAAATAGTTCTTTGTTGGAAACCGCCTGTCAAGAACAATGGTAGAATGAGAACAGACTCTTATCCAGAACTTTTCAAAATGTAAATGACTGACGTCTGTTGTCTACCAAACTCCGTGAAAAAAGCCACCTCCCTTTGTGAGAAGGATGAAGGATCCATCCAGAAAAAGTAACAGGAAGTGAAGTAAAAAGAAGGGTAAACAGATTTAATACTTGCAAATAGGAGAATTCTTGAAAGAAGCCCTAGGGAGTGTTAGGAGTGTTAGGATTCCTTCTAAAATAGGCCTCAACAGCTATTACTACTGGTGTTTCCTGGGCCAAGGACTACACCCATTCCAGTGTACACACATGGGAGGAAAGACATGAGGGAGCACTGACTCTTTCTTCTTGTTTTCATGTGAACTAGAAATAATTACTGTGATATGTGAGCTTTTGAAATTTCTTTAATTCTCCCAAGATGATCACTGTTTTGTTAAGTCTTGTTTTACTATAATTATTTTCCTATAAGAAAAAAAATCAATCAGACCCTCACAATAAAATGATATGGGGTTTTTTTTATTTAATATTTTTAATGTTTTTATTTAAATTCCAGTTAGTTAACATACAATGTAATATTAGTTTTGGGTGTACAGTTTAGTGATTCAACACTTCCATACAACACCCGGGCTCTTCATGTCAAGTGCACTCCTTCATGTCCATCACCTATTTCACCAACACCCCACCCACTTCCCCAACAAAATTATTTTTTTTGCTGATTTTGGAAGGTGGCAGAAAGGGCCAAGAGGACAATCCTGTACCCTAATTTACAACTGGCTTAGTGGGTTAGTTTTCTATTACTGTGTAACAAATTATCACATATTAAGCAGCTTAACATGGTTAAATTTGTTATCTCACAGGCTCCATGGGTCAGGAGCCCAACCTGTTTTAAATGGGTCTTCATAAGACTTAAGACACAAAGTTGGCCATCTATATCCTCATCTGGAGGTTCAACTAGAGAAATACCCGCTTCCAAGCTCTTTTAAGAGGTTAGAAGAATGTATTTTCTTGATGCTATATGATTGAAGTCTCCGTGTTCTTGATAGCTATTGGCTGAGGACAGCTCTCAGAACCTAGAGGCTGCTCTCAGGGTCCAGAACAGAGCAGTCAGTAGAGGCAGTTTACAACATGGCTGTTCGTTTCTTCAAGGCTAGCAGAATTTCAGTTTCTTCCTTCACAAAGGGCTCACCCAGCTTTTGACGAACTCGCCTGATTGTATCACCCATGATAATCTCCTTTGGATTAACTCAAAATCAACTGAATTGAGACCTTGACTACATCTTCAAAATCTCTTTACCTTTGTCACATCTTTGTCACATCATGTAACCTAATCAGGAGAGTAAAGGGTGTAAATACCAGGAAGCAGGAATCTTGGGACCATCTCAGAATTCTGCGTACCACACCTGCAGAATCAGGACCCAGATGTTAGAGGATGTGCCATTAAAGAGCATGCCAAACCCCTGATGAAGGCACAGAGAAGGCACAGAAACAAAAAGGAGGAAGTGGCCCATAGATGAAACAAAGAAGGAAACTGCCTGTCAAAAGAACCCTCTTACTTGCAGTGATCCACTAGTTAGAGGGAAGGGGCGGGGGTTGGGGGGTGGGGGGGTGGGGGGGGTGGTTGTTGTAGGGATTGAATACTCAGTTTCCAGATGAAGGTTGTCTGCTACATCTGGCTACTCATTCTAAGAGGAAGCACATTGCTGGCAGCGCCCAGACCAGGGAGGGTAGGTCAGTTTCACTTTCCATCACAACTCTGATCAACTGGTAGATTCCTACTGAGAAGGATTCTGAGCAGGACTTTCTGGCTCAGCAGGAAAGAATTCTATGCTTGATTAATGATGTCTGTCATGAACTCTGGCTTGGTGATTAGCTGTTGAACTAGTATTGGCCACCCCTGCCTTAAACAGTACACTTTGCTCTAAGAAGTCTCAACAAATATTGGGCAAGAAGGAGAGTGTTTAGGAATAACCAATCCAGTGTATAGGAAAGAGACAACCTTTATAAGACAGTTTCTTATGCTTCTCTTCCCTAAAATTATCATTTTCCTATTTGGAAATCCTCCAATGAGACATTGTTTATTTATAGACCCAATTCATAGGTGGGTCCTTCGGGACTCCCAGGTAGATACAAGAATTTACAGATCTCAAGGAGTGATGGACTCATAAAACAAAGCCCTTCAATGCCTGAAACTAGTTCTGTAAGAGTGTGTTCACCATCAACTCACCACTCTGCCCCTAAAGCAGTAGGTGTTTGATTTCCAAGTGCTGATCAAAATCCACATCAAGAAGCAGGTGTCCCCTCTTAAGGACAGAGTGACTTCCTGAAGAGTCAGATGAGCCATACCCCATCGAACAGATAGAAGTGTAAGGTCATGCCTGAGTCCCTAGGCCTCTGCCAAAACTTTTCATTTCAATTAGATCAAGACTCCTGAACATTTTATTATTGGGAACGTTTGCGGTTCCTTGTCAGAGCCGTCTCTGCTTTAACATTCCTTGGGGCTTGGCAAGGGAAAGTCACCTCATTTTCACAACTTCACGGCATTTTTTCACATCATGAAAATGCCCTCATGTTTGTCACTCGTACAATAAACAAAAGCAAGAAAGCAAATCCATCTGCAGAACAGTGCCATATGAAGCTAAATTAAAATGCTAATGGGTGAGCACGACACAGAGAAAACAACACACTGCCGCAAGTTAAGGGAACATGGATTTCACGCAGAAGGGTCCTTCGAACCACAGTCTGTACGACCCGCTCCATCTGAGTAGCTAGAGACAGCCAAAGTAGGACAGAAGTAGAAACCAAACTTTCATGGCTCCTAGTCTCCATTATTGCTACTTTCAACTCTCTGGCTTATTTTTTTTCTTGGAATGAGGTTATGTGAAGTCTGAAGAAACAGCCCCTGGCAATGCTTTTTCACAGAAAAGAAGTCCCCTTTTTTTTCTTGCCCCTCCAACTATTTGTGTGATGGTACTACATTGATATAGACAATACAATGCAATTAACTTCAAGGTCTGAGCAAAGAGAGAATACACCAAATTGAACATGGGAGCAAAACTAAGACACTTATCCTTAACATATGAAATAGAATGTATGCCTCTGATATTCTCATCAATATGGAACCAAATTATTTAGTCTACAGATGTCAGATGCATTAGGGCAGTTCTAGTCGCACTACTCTCCCCTAGATGTAGAATTTTGGAAATATATTGATGAATCCATTTCAAAGATCTTTGGGAGAAAACTGAATTGAATTCAAATCATTCAGGGTTATTATTTATCCCTGAATTTGGAAACAAAATATGGTTCCATTAAGAAACCCCTGCAGTAATGAAACGGAACTAGATATGTAAGAAATTCCAAATATCCCTCTCCACAGAAGGACTTAAGAGGTGTGTTTGTCTCCCTTTCTGATATTTCCCACTTATTTTTTCTACTTTCCCCTTTATTCGAAAAGGTCTTAACTCTCTGCTGCTATTCCAAACACTTTTTTAAAAAGAAAAAAAAACCCTCCTATACATTGTGCATTTATTGAATAAGTCCAAGCCATAAGTGTGCATTGATTCTCTGGTTGCCATGGCAGAGGGAACGGTTTCTATGTTATGATGGCAATTGCCATATGTTCCGTTTCAAGTCAACTGATTCCATCACAAAAGGAGGAGAGGACAGAGAAGGGGCTGGATTGCCTCACCTATCCTAAGATTCTAGTTAGCACTGAGATGTCACACAAGCCTCTGTTCTGGGCCTGACACTGAATGTGTGCCACAGCCTGGTTTCTAAGCAAACACAGTTACAAGGGATTCTTAAACACGAACCACTACTCTAGAAACCCGATCAGCAGCTAACCCAAATAAAGTATTTATAACTTGCAAAATGGCCCATGAAGGTGATCTAGAAGAGATTTACAGCCAAAAAGGAATACATTCTTTAGTGGGGGGCAACTGGAGTAATTAATGCCCTCTCTTAGAGAGCCAGACCTGGAGACGTGCAGAGGGGATGTGTGAATTTGGGACCACAAGTAGAATCAAGAAGTATTTAATCATAGGAGACAGATCCTGAGCAAGTCCTAGAATTAGAAGGTGTCTGGACCCTTCAAAGCAATATCTCGGAGGGTGAGTTGGGTGCTTTCTCACCCAAATTCCTTCTCCTTAAAGAATGCCAGGCTGGCTGTTTATGAGTGTTCCACATTGGTCTAGCTCAATGTAGCAGTTATGGATGTGGCTATGTTGCCAATTAGGATGTGGCTATCTCCAGTATCAGAACACTAATGAGTGTTTTGAATGTCCAAGAGCTTATTTTTTGGTATTCTTCCAGAGTTCTGTGACTAAATGGGCTATTCACTGATAGAAGAATTTATTTGTTTCTGGAACTCCATGGTATGCTTTATTAAATCCCTCCAGCAGCAATCTAAATGATCCTTGAAGGATCCAGAGCCCTTCCAAAACAACTCAACTACAAGAACAGGACTCTTGGCACTGAGATATATGGCCCCAATGGCCTTCTTTAACAACTTTTATTTCCTTTACTCTAGAAATTCATAAGAATATCAGAAGTAGCAGAGTTGGTCTTGGCATCTACACTAATCTTTTTGTCTTTATCATCATTAAGTCATGTGCTGGGTACACTGCTGGGTACTTCCTAACTAAACACCATGATAGGGATTTCATTTCTTTTATCAGGGAATCAGATCAGTAAGGAAAAGACAAAAAAAAAAATAAGGAAAAGACAGCCCATGAAACAAACGAGCAAAGGACTTGAATAGACACTTCACAAAAGAACTCCAAACAGCCAACTAACAAATCAAAGATAAGCTTAATCTCACTGATAATCAGAGAAATGCAAATTGAAACTATAGAAAGATACCCCTACACACCCACTAGATTGACTCAAATTTAAAAGCCTGGCAATATCAAGTATTGATGAAAATGTGGCACATCTGGAACTCTCATGCTGCTAGTAGGGATGCAAACTGGCAATACCACTTTGGAAAACAGCTGGGCATTATCTAACAAAATTGAAGAAATGCAAATATATGACCTAGCAATCATACTCTAAAGTATGTGTTCCAGAGATAAAATTGTATATGCACACCAATGAGAATGTTCACGGAGACAATGCTTGGAACAGCCCCAAACAGAAATTTCCCAAATGCCTGTCAATGTTAGAACGGATAAATAAATCTATTTATCACCGAAGGTTATCTAGCATTTAAAATGAACAAACTCCAGCTAAACTTGAAGACATACATGTACATACACATGCACACATACGTGCACACTTCATTCTCCAGTAAGTTATATTTCAGGAGGAAAAAAAAAAGTTTAAAGAAAAATCTGTATCCAACAGGTGCCTCAAGTATAAAGTAATAATAGTTTGTTTTTGTGAAGACTTTATCCCAAAGCTTGGAAAGTAAATCTTACAAAATCAAAACAAATCTTACAGCAGAATTTTCTTTTTGTCTATTTCAACCTTTCTTGGAGCTGCCTGTATTGTCTACCTAATATCTATTTGGGATAATGAGTTTCAAAGAGACACACGCAAAGAAAAACTGTACAGTGGCCCGAAGAAGGGTTCAGAAAGCTAGGGTTCTTTAGGAAGGAAAAAAATTTTTCAAAAAAAAAAAAGAATTTTCATCCTCCTTCTGCAAGGGGGCAGGGACTCAAGTAGAGGATCCTCATCAAACTGTGTGTTTCCTCTGATGAGCTCTTGTTATGATAATTATTATCACTCCAAAGATGTTGATAATTATATTTAGACAGTTTTTAAAGCAATATTGTATAATATTTTCCCCCATTTAACACCAGCGTCAGAGCTGATGAATACTCAGTGAGATGAAATGCAGGGCTGTGGGTTTGTCCACAAAGTGTTCCCATCAACCGTGTAAGTGAGTTTTATAATGTATACATTATAGTAGGGGGGAAAACATACTCTTTTGGAAAGGACCGATTCTTGGCACATAATCAGTTCCCATTGAATTTAAATGACTTTTGGTCCTACACCGATGCTGATAAAATACTTTCAAATGTACAGAATATTAACCAAATGTTTATATTAAACAACTCCTTTCAGGTGAAAATGCGCTCGGTGAAGCGTAGCTCCCTGGAGCAAGTTAGTGAATATTAATGTTCAGCAGATCATAAGGAGCTACAAGTTCTCCAATGTAAGAAGCCGAGGGGGAGATAAAAGAGCAAGGTTGGTGGATGGGCCCTGCCAGGGGAAGGTACAATCACATTGGACATAACCTCATTGAGATGGAAATGGAGTTTGAAGTACATGCAATCGGGGCTGCCAGGAACTAGGAAGCAAATGTGGGCTGGGGAGGAAGCGGGCTAGACTCTGGCCCATGCTTCCAAACTCCACTTGCTGCAGACCTAGGCTGGCCTCAGACCTGCCTGGGGCCCCATCGGCAGAGAGATTTACAGGACGTACCTCATAATTAATACCAGCGAATTGCCAGTTAATCATGGGCCCTGATTTGGGGTAAGTGAAGGCTGCTTATCACAAGAAGCATTCAGGCTTAATATTAAGTATTACAGTATTTCAAATCTGCCAAAGCACACTGTCCCTTTCCAATTATCATTGTTTATCTGCAGGTTTCAGGAAATCACGTGTCTTGTATGGGACACATAAATATGCAGCATCCAGTAAATATACACATATTTCAGAGAGAAGACAGCTCTTCTCAACCAGGCTGGAGATCAAATTGAACACTCTGCATATCTGGTGGTAGGGAAAAGGCCATACTGGGAAACATTATGTCCAGGGTAATGTCTAGCTCTGACTAGGATAGTAGTGGGGAATTTGGTCAGCTAGCCCCACTCTGGACTTCCACTCCCTTATCCATAAATCCACAAAATAAGTATATTAACATTTCATGTAAAGTGTTTTGAGCTACTTGGGAACTGTCTCTGCTTATAGGCAGAAGGCACTATGTTTTTAACCTAGTGTTAATAAGGCTTGCAAGTTCAACACATGCTTAAATTCTTTTGTTGTGGTGGTTATAATCAAATTATATTTCCAGCAGCTGCTTTTAAATTTAGTAAGGATACATTTTCTCAGATTTATTCAAGTTCAGAATGGGACTAATAGGAGAGAGAAACACATTTTTGTCCTCATTTTATATAGATCACAGAGTTTCAGTCCTGAAAAATCTCTTTCAGGAAGACTTTGTATCGTGACCTCTAAATTATTCTAAAATATTGACTTTTTTAAATTTTCAAACATTATTTCCAGGAAAGTAGACTACAGAATTTTCCCTAAGATTAAATTCAAATCTCTCCAATGATATCTTATATACTTGCAGAATCAGAAGCCTGCAGACCCAGACTCCACGGGAGGTTGTCATCCAGTGGCTGTGCTTGGCTGATGAAGTAGATGCTGGAGTCCAGAGAGGGTGAGAGTCTGGCTCAAAGTCAACACAGCTAATGTCCAAGCCAAGATTATAACCCCCATAAAATGTCTTCCCTACTACTCTAAATCTGCCTTGGGCCAACCAATCAGATACTAACCAAGTGCCCACCATGCCTTTGGCCTCTGCTTGGTTGCACGGTAGACATAAAAGACAATCATCGACAAACATGAGTGCCAATGTGAAGCGAGAGTAGAGAAACAAATAAGCATACGATTCCTCCTTCTACTCTAAGAGTTTACAATCCAGCTGAAAAGAAACATTAGAAAGATGTGCAACAGTTAAATCACAAGATAAAACAACACAAACACTGTCACCAGGCCAGACAAAACAAATTCCAAACTTATGGGAATACACCAGTGATTCCCCAATGCCTTGAAAAGCATTAATCCCACAAAATGGGCTCTATTTAATAAGCAAATAAATAAAGTTTCTGTGCTCAAAGAAGTTTGGGGCATTCTGCTCACTAACTACACCACCACCTTATAGAGTCACCAGGCAGTGACATCTAAGTGCTCTGAGAAGACTCCCAGTAAAGGAATCTATGGAATAAATTCCAGTCTTGTATTTTTCAAACTGAATTGACATAAGACCTTTTCAAGGCTTCCAAAAGACCTGGCCTTTTCCTACCTCATCTCTAGGACCCTAAACTCCAGCCATCCTTGTAAATTCTCTAGTATCTTTACATCTCTGGCTCTAAGGGCGATGTCCGGCATGTGATTCCTTGTATTTATTTGCTGAGTGAATAGATAAACTGTTATGTGCTGTCAAGGAATTAAAGGGTCACTAAGCCATAACATCTGTCCTTTAGCATAGCCTTACAAATGTTAATGCTTATATGAATCCACTTGGTGATATTGTTAAAATGAGTTTCTGATATAGTATATCTGGGGCAGAGTCTGATGTTCTTATTTTCTAACAAGCTCCCAGGTGAAATCAATGTTCCTGGATCCAGGATCACACTTTAAGGCCACAAGGAGGAAGGAGCTCACTGAAGCAAGGGGCAGACACCATGAAAGGACATATTTTCACCACAGATCAAGAACAAAGTGCTATGGGAACAGCAGGGAGGACATGATTTGTTCTGTCTGGATAGGGAGGCAGTGGAGGAATGTCTTGTAAATGTCTTGAGGAGGGGCTGTTCCAGATGAGCTTTGAAGAGTGAGCAGTATTTTTCCAGGTAAAGGAAGGAAGGACACGTGGGTTGAGTGAACGGCATGAACAACATGGCAGAGAAGAGCACAGTGTATGGTACGTTCAAGTAGCAGTAAGGGAGGAGAACGTGGTACTCTAGGGTATAGGCAAGAGTCGAGTGGGCAGCAGGAGTCAAGTCTAGAAGGGATATTGGACTGGATTGTGAAAAGCATTGCATTTTAAAATTCCAAATGTTTAACGGTAAGATTTGAGAAATGATAAACTGCTGAGAGACAAATCCTAGTGGGTGAGTGGTGGCCTTCCCGCCACCCTTTCATTGAGCCATGTGGCCAAGGTGGGTGTCTGCTCCTGGATTTAGCTCTGCTTTCAAATTTTAATGGGATGTCAGAGAGGTTTTCAAAATCCCATGATTGATAAAGCATAATCAATCCCTTTCACTGGTTGGAGATTAAGCTGTTTTTTTAAAAAGCACTTAGCATTTGAAGGTTTCTTTTATAGGCATCTCCACATATCTATGAAGCTACAAACTTTATTTAGCAGTTACAGACAAGACTACTACTGCTTACAGGGTTGCATTCTTCCATTCTGTTTCATATTTCAGTCCAGCTGTTCTGGGATCTTTTATTTTAGAAACTGGAAAACCAGGGCTATTAATAGAGTCAGGCAGCCAATTTAAATCTGATAATGTGCTGACACTTGGCTGCATACTTCAGCACAGATGCCCATGTGTACAATGTGTATTTATTTCTGTACAAATGTGTACATGCATATGGATAAATAATAGCAAATACTATGAAGTCAACACTTAATATTTCACAGGGCAACCTGGGAGTTAGTCTCTGCCTCATAAATAGGACATTCTTTGACATGGAAAAATCATTTAGATGATAAGTTAAACCTGTAGGCTCAGGAGTCATGAGAATTAAAGTACACACAAACCTTCCTCTGGGTGGAAAAGAAATCCATAGAATCCACAGCCACTTTTTTAGCTAAACTTCTCTTTTCTTTCCTTCATATATCTTATCCTGCAGCCAAACTACTCACTATTGACCACACATATCCAACAAGTTCCTTCTTCTTGCTCATGTTATTTCCTCTGTTGTGTCAGAGTTTTGACTTTGGAATTTTCCCTGGGTTCAAGTTTGGGCTCTGTCATTTTCTAGCTGTGCAATTTAGAGCAAACTTCATACTAAATGGAGCTGTTCCCTCATTTGTACGGTGACAACGGTCACTGCACTATATCTAAGGGCTGTTGTAAGGATCATATGAGAGAAGGTAAGTGAGTACTTAGATCAGTGGCTGCCTGGAGTGAAGGGTTGTGGGGTGTTGCTTGGGTAGGGGCAACATGAAACTTTTTAAGGTGATAAATATCCTGTATATCTTGATGGAAGAAGTGGTTACATGGGAGTATTTTTCCTGTCTAATAAGAGAGTAATTGTTATAATTCCCTCTTCTCTATATCTAAATACTATCCCCATTTTTCAAAGTTTACCTCAGATTCCTTCTCCTCCATGAGGCCTGTGATAGTTTCTCCAATTAGAAGGAATCCCTTTTTACTTTGAACTAATATTCTTTCATTTGCACTTCTAAAACATTTAGAATATCCCTGGTGTTAAGGTCTTGCTCTTTGTATGTATCTCTCATCTTCATGACTAGATCGTTAGCCCCTTGATGAGGCACATTGTGTGGTCTTGAGATTCTGCACTGCAGAGAGAACCATGCATTCTGCATCCTTCCATTAAATCATAGTGGAAAGACTGAATTCAAGGTAACCCTACTTGTGAGACACATAAGATTGCCCTGAACCCCATTCCAGAACCCCAGTCCACTCAAAGTCCTCTTCAAGATTTCCATAATTATAGTTTCCTTCTGGCTTCAGCTATTGCTTCCATGTGTGTTGACCATGTTACCTTGATCCAGTCATGAAATTCTGTGTTATTTCTTATCATTGACATATGCACACATATGTGTGTGAAAGAGACTCTAATAAAGACTTGGGGGGCAGGAATGCAAAGACTTGGGAGGCTACAAAGTCAGCCTGTTCTTAAGTGTCCTTATGGCCACCCTGCCACCAGAGTTTTAACACTGGCCCTTCACCTCATATAGTTGGCCAGCCTTCTACTATCACCTTTTCTCTGCTTCCTTCTGAACTCTCTTCCTCCCTCTCAGGAGCAGAAACAAATACCTTGCTCTGTCTCTGGTAGAGAAGTTCAACCATTATCTTACTGGCTTAAGTCCCAGCCAACTCCTGTGTTCTCAGAGTCTCATCTTGAATCCTAGCACTTCCTAATGTTATTTTCCCATATCAAGCAGCTTCCTTCTCAAAAAGAATTTAGGTGACAGCAAGGAAGATAATTTTCACCCCTGTCTTCTACCCAAACAGACGGCAGAAGAATGAAAATTTTAAAACCACAAGAAAAGACCAATGACTCCTTAAGATAGACCATAATGGGGGAATGATGGCTGAGCAGTCTACCTCCTACATCATCCACCTTACCTGCTACCAGCAGCAACACCATACTGGAAACACCATCTTGAGAAGAAGACATGGAAACTTGGAGCTAAAAACAGCTGAGTTGTTCCAACAACCTTTAAGTTTGTGAAAGTAAGAAAGAAGCCAAAATAAATTATTTTAAACTTGTGTTTAGAAGATTCTCTTCTAAGATTTTTCAAGTGACTTGAAAGAAAGGGAGAGTATATGTGTCTGACAGGAAGAATTTGTCTAAAACAGCTGGGAAGGAGAAGATAGGCCAGTCACAGCCACAAGACCTGTAAATTGAGTACAGCAGTGTGAACAGTGCCCTGGACATGAAACAATGTTAACTGAACTCTCTGCTGTTTTCCTGAAAGCCTCCACCTCTATTAAAGGCTGGCCAGATAAACCTGTCTATTCCAACATGGCCATTCCAAATTGGTCTGTGTTCATTACATTTAATTTGTTAACTCTTTAACTAAATACATAATATTATACATTACACAATGTTCTTGACACTGCATAAAACACAGAATGTGGTCAAGAAATGATGTAAACTTAAAGCCAGCAGTTCCCAACTTTGACTGCATATTAGAATCACCTAGGGAGCTTTGAAACCCTTGATTCCCAACCATACTTCAGATCAATTAGTCAGAACCTAGAGGCATTACCTAGCCATAAGTAGTTGTTTGTTTTTTAACTCTCCTCAGTATTAAGAAAACAACTTGGAAATAAGCAAAAGGACAACCACATAGCCTTTCAATGTCATGGTGAAACACTGCTTAACAGGCTTACCCCAAAGACTATCTAATTCTTCAGGGTGACATACCTTCATTTAATTTCATATTTACTAGGATATTTCATAACTCTATAAGAATAGATATTGCCTTGTACTTGATCTATGGTTCTCAAACCTTGATATACAACAGAGTTATCTAGAAAGCTAATACAGAAGTCTAGGCTTATTAAAGTAGAATAAGGTTTGGGTTTCTGTAATTCTGGCAAGTTCCCAAGTGATTGGGAGACATCCAAGTTTGACAACCTTTGTTGTATAAGTCTGATGGCATTGCCATAGATTTTGGTGTCCATTAGCAATGCAAATACATTTTCCAGGAGAGATGCTAATAATTTCTGCCCAATTCCAAGATTATGAAGGTGGCTTTTTTTTTTGCTCCGTAGGAACATTAACCAGTTTTACATCTAACCTAGGCAATCTTATTTCAGTATTTTTTTCAGGGCCTATATCTATTTGGTCTTTCTAATTCTCTTTGAACATACCCTGCTGGTTCTCTCATTAAATGAATCAAATAAGTCTTTGGCAAGAACTGACTGCATATTTGTATGAGAGTCAAGTTTTCAACTTTTGAAATTATATTTTGACACCAGGTGATCCAACGTGCATCCAAGACTGAATTCCCTGCTATAGATAGAAGCCAAAATCCTGGGAAGCATCCAAAAAGAAACTACTGTTTTCTCTACACCAAGTATAATAAGCTAATTATTCCTGTAAGTCTTTCATGAGTTACACCTCATAATAATAAAAATTAATATTTATTGAGTGTTTACTATTGCCAAGCACTATTCTAAGAGCTTTGCATGCATTATTAACTCTTTTAATCATTACACAACCCTCAAAGATAGGTACACTCTTTCTTAATTAATCCCAAGTCTAAAGATGAGAAAACTGAGGCATAAAAAGTTTAAGTAATTTGTCCATAGTCACACAAATCATAAAAGACTGAGCTTAGATTCACATGGAGAGAATGTGAATAACATATTTGGTACTGCCTATGCCCTTCATGGCTATGTCAGGCCGCTGTTCAAATAGGAATTGGAAAGATCCCACCTTGAGGGTCATTTATCCAGATTCATGGAAGCTTTCATCTGGATACCTGAATTATTAAAAAAAAATCAAGACCAACCCAAAATTCATACTTTCTTTAGCAAGGCTATAACATATCCTCTCATGGTTTCCTCAACCACCTATTAGGAATATCTTCATAAAGGCAGATGTCTAACATCTCAACATGAATATCTTGTAAACAAATCAGATTATAGACCTAATAGAAACCTCAGTTCATATCCAGAGGAGACATTCCACATTGTTTTGAAGTTTGAAAACCTTGTCATATAATTCTGCAGATTGCTGAAGTGTAGTAATAAAAGTATAAAAATAAAAGGGAAAAATATTTTAAATTTCCTCCTAATTTAAACTCATACCCAAATCGACATTTGGGCAGATCCATCAAAAAAGTATTTGGTGAGAAATCATCTGTGCACTAAGTGCTTTTTTTTCTTTTTCTTTCTCCCTCTCTCTCTTTTTTAATCATGAGCAAAGGTCTGAATTGTAAGTATTATTGGCAAGAATAAGCTATAAGTTAAGATGCAAATCCAAATCGAGTGTGCGGTGTTCTGGCTTCAAGCCTGGTAATTGAATTTCCAGTTTATTATCCTTAATGTTTTTTAATGTGAGTTTGCAATTCAAGTCAAAATGGAAAGCTGCTCCTCCAAATCTTTCCCCTGAAGCATTTCCAGGAACAATTTCTTTTCAAAATCAAGAAATGGTTTTGGGTCAGGAGTGCACTTTAACTTTTTTCAAACTCTAGAAAAGTCTGTTCCAGGGGTGCACTAAACCATGGGTCCACCAAAGGGCGCTAAGCTGCAGACCAGGGATTCTAGAATCTGAACTTGGCACTGGAGCTTCTTAGAGAAATAGAAGAGCTAAATACTGTGAGCTGGTTAAGAAGCTGTGTCTCAGCTGGGAATTCCAAGGGATGCAGTGTTGACATTTAGGGCCATACACAGTAAGTGGGGAGTATGTTTCAAATGAAATCTGCTGCTTCATCATACTTGGTTTATCCACCCCCAAAAACCTGAGTCTTTTGGTTATAACAGCTAGGCCTTATCAGGAGCCCACACTCACATCTCTTTTTCCTAAAACTAGGCCTGAATCAAGGCTGAGGACTACATTGCTTTGAACTAGTCTTCTTAAGGGAGAATGAGGTTTAAGGGTGTTAGCTATCTTATTGTATGATAGCAACAAAAAACAGCAACTATAAACATAACTTAATGAGGTTTTACCACGTTGCCAGTTTTATTCAACATTATGCATTATTTACTATATAATTTAATTCCCATAATAGGATGAAAAGATAGGTTACTGCCCCCAATTCCATACAGGAAAACTGAGGTTTAGAGAGTTCAAGTAATTCTCCCAAGGTGATGTAACTAGAATGGAGGCTTAGCTAATATTCATACCTAAATCCGTTTGCTCTGAAGCTTGTGTTTTTTATTACTAAACTAAGGGACTGTGTGCTTTCATTTTTCTTTAAACATTATTTAAACATTCATGGGTGAGATGCCTGGGTGACTCAGTTGTTGAGCGTCTGCTTTCGACTCAGGGCATGGTCCCAGGGTCTTGGGATCGAGTCCCGCATTGGGCTCCCCTCAGGAAGCCTGCTTCTCCCTCTGCCTCTGGCTCTGACTCTCTCTCTCTCTCTCTCTCTCTCTCTCTCTCTCTGTGTCTCTCATGAATAGATAAATACTTTAAATAAATAAAAAAATAATAAATAAATAAATAAATAAATAAATAAATAAATAAATAAATAAATATTCCTGGGTGCATACACAGTGTGTGTTTGTGTGTGCATGTGTGTAAAAAGAGTATGAAGAAGAAAACAAAAATGTCCCATGAGCCCATTGCCTACACACGTGCATGGCATGAAAATCCAAGCATGGTAGTAGCAGAAAATGAAAATTAAAAGCTTTCCCCAGGCTCTGTCCCCAACAGTAACCATTTGTGTATTTTCTTATATATTCTACCAAGAAAAAATAGTCTGCCTTGGCTTATGGAATATATATATATTTAATTTGTTCACTTTGTTTGTTCCTCTTCCCTATTATCTCCTCCCTTCATGAGACAATGTAATACATGGACACGCACTTGCTTTTTATTTATTTATTTTTTATGTATCATATCTTGATGCTCTTTCCATATCAGTATGTGTGTGCATATATTTTTTCTTTTTTTCTTTTTTTCCTTTTTTTTTAGATTTTATTTATTTATTCGAGAGAGAGAGAGAGAGAGAGCACAAAGGGAGAGGGAGAAGCAGGCTCCCTGCTCAGCAGGGAGTCTGATGTGAGCTCCATCCCAGGACCCCCGGATCATGACCTGAGCTGCAGGCAGATGCTCAACTGACTGAGCCACTCAGGTGTCCCTATATATATTTTTCTGACAATCATTTAGTATTCTATTAATTTATGTAACCAGCTCCCAAGTATGCTAATTCAGATTATATCCTCTTTGTAATGAAAACCTTTAGTATAATGAATATTTTTATGCATATATTTTGACATAGTTTTGTGAGCATATCCACAGGGTAAATATATGGCAGTAGATTTTGTTAGTGAGGGGTCATGTGCATTGTTTAAAATTTATGGAGACATTGCCAAATTTCCCTCTAAAGAAACTGCATCAATTTGCCTTCCCAGGGACAAACAGTCAGGGTTCTTTAACTCTGTCCACTTACTTTCATGTCCATGTCACTTGAGGCTCCCACCAGCATAATGCAGCAGGTAGACTATGGCTGCCACTCGTGTTTCTAGCATGAGTCAAGGCTACACCCAGATGTTCTTATTCTAATTGCAGAACCCTTTCCTCAGACAATTCCACTTTAAAGATGTAAAGTGTAAATAAGATAAATAAGAGGTGAATAAAGATGAAAAGATAAATAAATCTTCTGTTTCTACCTTTGACAGATGAAGAGAACCAATGCAACTGGGTTTGTTCAGGGCCCTGGCAAAAGGACTTTAACCAAGTTTGGAACCTCCTAAAATACCACTCACTTAGAATTTGGGACTGAGCCATGACCTTCTATTGTTCAAAGGCATTTTCCTTTGTAATAATTCCATGGAAAGAAAAATGACTTAAAAGTTGTATTTATTAAACAGCCCCAAAGGCATTTGAACATCAATTTACATTTTTCTCTTTTATAGAAAAAAAAAACATAGTTAAGTGTAAATGAATGTCAGACATATGGTTTACATTTCCTTTAAGATACATGTGGGCTTTAAAAACTAATGGAAATACCTAAGGAGAAACACACTCTATAATACGGTGAATCTAAGATACGTAGAACATTTGAAGCAGGTCAACAGGACAAGATGGGTCTTGTAGAAGTGATCTTCTGACCCCTCACATGAGATTTCCAAGAAACAGTCAGCTCTCTGAATTCCAGTTTGGGCTTACGACTTAAAGAGATGTTATCAAGATACTTTAAAATTAAGAGGCCTTTACTATTACTCTCCATCCATTTAATGAATATCTATTCTTTTCTGGGAATCAAAGATAAGAAGACAAATAAGAGACTGCCCTTCCTCAGGGAGTTGAAGTCCTAGTGAGGAAAGCAGATCAGAAAACAGAAAAAAAAAAAAAATGGGACCAATGGGGTATAACATAGTGTCAGGTCAGTACAAAGAAGGACATTTGTCCTGCTTTGAGTAGGAGCAGGGTGAGGGAAGATATCCTAACGGAAGAAGCATCTACTTAGAGACCTGGAGGATGAGTAAGAGTAGCTGGCCAAAGAGTTTGCTTAGGACATCAGCAAGGTGCACAAGGGTAGAAGCATGGGGGGGCTTAGCTTTGCAGGAAGTGATGGTAGTTCCACTTGACTGAATGTAGGAAATTATTCTAGTTCCACTTACTGGAAGGCAGAATAGACATGAAGGGGAGAGAAGTTAGTAAGAAAGCTAGACAAGAAGCAGGTGTCAGACCATGCTAAGGTGTTTGAACTCCACCGTTAAGAATTAATAAAGGGTTTAAGGAGAACATTCTGGGTTTTAGAAAGACTATTCTGTCCTATGTTTGGAAAACAGATTAGAAAAGAGTAGTATTGGAGATAAAGAGGTTAGTTAGGGTGTTGCTGCTGAAATTCCACAAGACATGGTGAAGAGTCAGACTAAGGGGTTAGCAGTGAGGATAGAAAGAAATGGATGGATACAAAAGGCTAAGATTGAATTAGGTATGGTCAAGGGTAAAGGAAGAATCAACAGTTATCCCAGGAATTTTTACTTGAGTCTGGATGTTCAATCTCAGGAATGAATGTTTAGTTGGCAGCTGGACAAGAGGCAATGTAGACTATTAAAAAAAAAAAAAAAACAACCAACACATTAATTCATTTACTTTGCTTCTAAAGAAGGCAAGAGAAATGAGACATATTAGGGGCTCCTGGGTGGCTCAGTCAGTTAAGTGGTCCACTCTTGATTTTGCCTCAGGTCATGATCTTAGGGTCTGTGCTTGATGGGTAATCTGCTTGAGGAATGTCTCTCTGTTTCTCTCCCTCTGCCTCTCCCCCTGTTCATGCTTTCTCCCTCTCTCTAAAATAAATAAATAAATAAATATCTTTAAAAAAACAGAAATGCGACATATTATTGATTGTCCACATAAAATGTTAAAGAAATTAATCCTTTGAGAGGATTAAATATTAAAGACTCCCAGCAGGGATCCCTGGGTGGCGCAGCGGTTTGGCGCCTGCCTTTGGCCCAGGGCGCGATCCTGGAGACCCGGGATCGAGTCCCACGTCGGGTTCTGGTGCATGGAGCCTGCTTCTCCCTCTGCCTGTGTCTCTGCCTCTCTCTCATTCTCTCTCTCTCTCTCTCTCTCTCTCTGTGACTATCATAAATAAATTTTAAAAAAATTAAAAAAAAAGACTCCCAGCAGACTCTACAATATAAAAGATGAGACTGCTCCCCAAAATTACAATTTGACAATATCACACCCTGGAGTAGGTATGAGGAAATGGAAACTCACAGTCACTGTTGGTAGAAATTCATTTTGGTATAATCCAAAAATTGACTTCTCTGTACAAACCCTAGAGGAACTCTGGTGTATACACACATATACAAGGATGTTTACTGAATCACTGTATTAAAAAAATATCAGATACAATTTAAATGTCTAAGGTCAATAAATAAATAATTTGTGGTGTATTCATACAATAGGACAATTTTCTGCTATTTAAATCCATAAACAAGGTTTACATTTATAAAAATGGATAAATCTCAAAAAGATAGTTTTTAAAAAGTGCAAAAAATCAAATTGCTGAATATTTACAAATTATATTAAAATAATTGATTGTATTATTTACAGATACCATTTCTCACTGTTGAGCACATCTTGTTTATTCAAATTTTTATTTAAATTCTAGTGAGTTAACATACAGTGCAATATTGGTTTCAGAAGTTAAATTCAGTGATTCAGTGATTCATTAATTACATACAACACCTGATGCTGAAAATGACAAGTGTCCTACTTAATACCCATCACCCATCTAGCCAATCCCCCCCACCTCCCTCTATCAACTCTCAGTTTGTTTTCTATCCTTAATAGTCTCTAATGGTTTGCTTTTTCCCTCTCTTTTTCCATCTTCCCACATGTTCATCTGTATTGTTTCTTAAATTTCACATAGGAGTGAAGTCATACAGTATTTGTCTTTCTTTGACTGACTTCTTATTGCACTTAGCATACTACATGCTAGCTTCATCCACATCATTGTGAATGGCAAGATTTCATTCTTTTTGATGACTGATTCCATGACTGATTCCATTATGTATATACCACATCTTCTTTATATCCATTCAACAATTTGGGCTCTTTTCATAGTTTGGCTATTATTGATAATGCTGCTATGAACATCAGGGTGCATGTATCCCTTTGAGTCTGTATTTTTGTATCCTTTGTGTAAATACCTAGTAGTGAAATTGCTGGATCAAGGGTAGTTTCTATTTTTAACTTTTTTAGGGAACCTTCATTCTGTTTTCCAGAGTGGCTGCACCAGTTTGCATTTCTACCAACAGTGCAAGAAGTTTCCTCTTTTTCCACACCCTCACCAAAATGTTTTTCCTGTTGTTAATTTTAGCCATTCTAACAGGTATGAGTTGATATCTCATTGTGGTTTGATTTGCATTTCCCTGATGATGAGTGATGTTGAGTATCTTTTCATGTGTCCTTCAACTATCTGGATATCTTCTTTGGAAAAGTATTTATTCATGTCTCCTTCCCATTTCTAAACTGGATAACTTTTTGTGGGGTGTTGAGTTTGATAAGTTCTTTATAGATTTTGGATACTAACCCTTTATCAGATATGTCATTTGCAAATATCTTCTCCCATTCCATAGACCACTGGAATCCAGATCACTGAATTTTGTTGATTGTTTCCTTCACTAGGCAGAAGCTTGATGAAGTCTCAATAGTCCATTTTTGCTTTTCTTTCCCTTGCCTCCAGCAAGAGAAGTTGCTATAGTCAAGGTCAAAGAGGTTGCTGCCTGTGTTTTCTTCTAGGATTTTGATGGTTTCCTGTCTCACATTTAGGTCTTTCATCATTCAAAATTTATTTTTGTATATACTGTAAGAGAATGATCCAGTTTCCTTCTTCTGCATATTGCTGTCCAGATTCCCCAACTCCATTTGTTGAAGAGACTGTATTCTTTCCTGCTTTGTCAAAGATTAGTTGACCATATAGCTGTGGGTCCATTTCTGGGTTTTCTATTCTGTGCCATTGACCTACGTGTCTGTTTTTATGCCAGGACCACACCGACTTGATGACTACAGCTTTGTAATAGAGCTTGAAGTCTGGAATTGTGATGCCTTCAGCTTTGCTTTTTCAGGACTGTTTTGGCTTTTGGGGGTCTTCTGTAGTTCTATACAAATTTTAGGGTTGTTTGTTGTAGATTTGTGGAAAATGAAGGTGGTATTCTGATAAGGATTGCATTAAATGTGTCAACTGCTTTCAGTAGTATAGAGAAATATAAATACCTACATCAGTAGCAGATACATAAAAGCATGCCTAGATACCTACACATCAGGAAGAAAGGAGAAGTCAAGAATAGATATTAAAAAGGTTCCAGAAATGTATGATTTATTAAACCATTTATTTATTTTTTAAACCTCTACATCACTGACATTTTAGGACAGATGATTTTTCATTGGGGAGTATTGTTCTGTGCATGGCAAGATGTGTAGCAGCATCTCTAGCCTCTACACACTAGATTGGAGTAGCACTTCCCCAAGTCACAGCCACCAAAAATGTCTTACATTTTGCACCCTGGGAGGGCAGGACAGGCAAAAACACCCTTGGTCAAGAACTACTAGCTTAATAGATTGGTGTTCTTTACACTATTTCTTATACTTTTCTTTTTAAAATATTTCATAATAAAAGGTATGGGGAAGAAGAATACTCTTTGAGCTATTTATTGTTTTAATCAAATGTAGCATGTGCTGGGCATTCAGCTATCAAGATACATAAAATAGAACCCTGTCTCCAAGAATTCTATGTCTATGTCCACATTGTAATGTGGAAGTGAAGAAGCCTTGGTGTGGGACCTAAAGATGGAGCTGAGACAGATCTAGGACAGATCTAAGAACAGCTCCTAACTCCTAACTCTGTCACACATATAATCTGGGAGAACTTCAGTTTCTTCATTTCCGTTTTTTTCTTTAAAAAAAAAAAAATCCATGTTTTAGCTCCTGGTGCTCTGAAATATAGTAAGCATTCAATAAGGAGTAGTAACTACACCACTCGTTGTTTTCATTATTATTTGTAAGCAGGTACTGATGATGCAAGATAGTGTTGACAACATCCTCCCTGCCCTCCCCTCACCCGCAGTGGGTCTGCCATTTCTCTGGTGGCCATGAGGGATAGGAGAGCAGTCCATTCCTAGCAGTTGCCTGTCAGTTCCTACAATGTCAGTTCAGTTCACAAGCACACTCAGTTTGCAGTCATGGAAGCATTCGTGACAGTGACACAAAGGGAGGCAGAATGTGCAGGCCAAGCAACAAGAAACAGCTCACATGGCTCATGATCTAGAAGTAGGTACCAGAGAAGTTCTTACACATACTCTCAAATTTTCAGTCTTTATGAAATCAAAACAGCTTCTTTGTTTTTTCTTTCAATTCTACCTGGATTTTCCTCATTTATGGGCCCTACAGGGCAATACCTGACCATACCACCCCTAAGAACTGGCCGTTTGCATACCCAAATGAAAAACGGATAATATGTTCTCGTATCATAGGAAATGTCTGGGAGTCTTGGGCAAACTTGTTTGGCATCAGAGTGGCCTTCCTTGGTAACAGTCTTGATAAATAGTTGATTCCCCCCCCCCGATATATGTAAGATATATGTAAATTGTATTATATTTTAGTAATAAAATCTTTGCAAGACCAGAAATTTAGTTTCTATTAGCATATCCTGTTTACTGTGCTTCACAAGCTATTTTTTATTGACACTGTTGAATTCAGTACTGAAGATGTTGATATGTATTATGGTCAGCTACATAACACATCATTGCATATGCCAAACAGCTACAAAGTTGCTACAGGAGTTGAAGAAGGAAAGGAATCTTCCCTCAGGAGCAAGAAGACTCTAAACCAAACCACAATGAATGGTGTGATTTGGTTACACAGTAATGGAAGTTAGCTGATCCTTGTTTGTATGACAACAAACATGAATGGAGGTGAAACAATAGAAAACAGGACAACAGAGAGGAGAACCATGATTCTGGCTTGACCAAGAACATTAGAATCAGGGCACCACAGAATCACTTAAAGCTAATTTGCTTAACATTTCATTCAATAATTAACTGTGTAGCATCTAAAATGAACCCAGCACCTCACTAGGTAGTATGATGTATATCACCCAGATCTTTCTAAAACATCAAGAAACAAATCAATAATTATGGGGTTATCAAGATCCACTGGTGGGGGAAGGGGAATGTTTATATTATAAGAATGGAATAAGAACTCTATAGTGTCATTTGTATTACACTAGTGTCACGTAGTGTCACTAGTATGACTCAAATATGTCATCTCAAACTTGGCTCTGCCCACTACCATATGAAGCTACACATCATCATTGTTTTGCATCCTCCTGGAAGGAACATGATCCAAGATGTAACTTCACCATCCTCCCTTTCCATCACAATACATGGTTCCCAAGGACAGTCTCTGTCCTCATGGATGAATTCAATTCGCAGAAATTAATTGTTTCCAGAGTTCTTTTCATTTCTTGAAATACACAGTATCACAATGGGCTGACAGAGAAGGCTGTAAGAACAATCTGCATTGCTGCTAAATAATCATCTTCACTGTGCTTTATCTGGGCTACGCATGCCTTTAATCTGCTTTTAAAAACATTAAAACTCATTTAATATACTTCTAAAAATTAATAAGGCTATAGAAATGGAACACATTAATGACTATTCACATAACCTGTTAAAATCTTAAGCCAGTTTATTATTTAGTGTACTGTAAATAAAATTAATTACAAATATTGGTACTGACAATGTATGCATAATTAGTTTTGAATCTTTACTGCTTTAATACAGTTGAGGTGCAAAGAAAGGCTTCTAAGTGCTATTTGACTATATTAATAGATTGCTTAGAGGTAAACTATTGTAATTTATATGCATTTCATTCACACATAACTCTTTGACAACTCTCTTGTGATACTCAGTAGTCCAATGCCAATATGGATTGAAACGGTTTAGCAAACACTTACCAGAAATGAAAATTAATATCTACCAAGAGATGATGTGTGTGTGTTTTTTTTAAAAGCAACTTTCCAAGTTACTGTACTACAGCATATGGTTTTCAAAAGTTCAATTCACCCAAAATCAGTGCCCTATTGGTATTGAGCTGGCAACAACTGGAATTCCATAACCTATAAATGTAAATAAGTGCAATATCGGATAAAAAGTAAGACACCCTAAATATACCTTGATGCTGGAGTGCACCTTTGAGATTGAGCTGAACTTCTTCATTTTACAGATGGGAATTGTATGTTATCAAGGTCCCACCCATTGTGAAGTTTGTCAATTCTAGTCCAGTGTTTGATCCTCTGTGCCTCATGGACCTCCAGGTGTCCCTTTAGGGCTTCCTAACTGTGCTATTGTAAGACAGAAGAAGGGGTAAGGTAATAGCCTCAAGATGTAATTCATGGACAAGGAACAGGATCCTCTTCATAAGCCAGAACCTGGAATTTCATCACTATTAATTATTCTTTGGGGATACTATAAGATTTTGTATATTACTTTTTCTCAAATTTCCTATTGTTAGAATAGTCCTTATAGAAGTAAGAGCTTATCTCCTCAGTTAGCACCTTAGTAGGAATGCTAACAAAATAAAGAGAGTATTGCCATGAAGCCACTGATCAAAGAGAGGATGTTTGCACAGAAAAGGAAAATGATTTGAGACAAATGTAAGGAAGAACCTTCCTACAATCAGCAAAGTCGAATGGGAGTGGATGGATGCGCCATCACTGGGTGTGTCCAGGTAGCTGGTGGCCTCAATTACCAAGGATGCCTTAGAGATCTTTTGAGAATCATCTAAGGATTGGCATGTAATGACTCTTAAGTTCCTCTCTAGCTCTCAGATCTCCTGAGTCATTGAAAACAAAACGAACGAGGTAGATTGTTAGAGATTTGAGGGGGGCTTGAGACAAGAAGTGGGATAACACCAAAGATAAATTCTACTTACTTTTGTGTTTCTTGTAAAGTAAAATTGCCTTAAGAACAACTGAATAAAAAGAGAGAAGACCTGATTGAAACTGCAGAGTCCCTTATCATATCCTATCATGTGGCATCCAGAAGTGAGGGCTGGGATACATCTAGATCCCTAAGTTGTTGGTGAGACTGCTAAGCCTTGAACACCGTACAAAGGTCATAGACCGTGAAGCTGCTTTCAATTGCCATCATCTCTGTAAGAAGGAGTTAAAATATAGGATTAGTTATTTCAACTGGGGGTAGGAAACAGTAGACTTATTCAGAGGGCACTGAAATCTAATACATTATTGTTATTATATATATTACATGGCACATATTATTATTCTATTTCTCTAACCCTTCCTCCAAAGGGATCATTATTTCTGAGTTTTAGAATTCTACATAGATATGCTTAGTGCTCAGTTAAACACACACACACACACACACACACGTTAATTAAGGTAAGCATGTATACATTTATTTATTTTAAATAGCAAAGAGCCAAACCTCTATGTGTAGAGAAGCTCATCACCTTTAATCCAAGACACTCCTAGGGACTACTGAATGAAACCGCTATTATAGAGCTCAACATAAACAAACCAAAGGTCAGAACTTCCCAGGAAGTGTGCCACACATGAGTTATAAGCAGGGGTGGAAATCATTTGGAATTTGGGAAACTTTCTAAAAGAAAACTAATATAAAAACTATGGATTAGAAAGTAGGTATAGGACCTTGGATGGAGCCCCTGAAAATGAGAGTTCCCTGAAGTGTATGTAGCTTTATGAAGCATCCTGGTGAAGACGCCTTGACGCCTCTTAGTTATGCTAAGAATCTGACCCGCTCATCTCTCAAAGTGGCCCGGTTGACTTGAGGTGGGTGGTTCCCCCAGACTGATTGTCTCCCCTGAGCCATGGCTCTGTTCCCCCATTTGGCTAACATGTCATTACATTCGTTGGGAAGGACAATGAGAAGAAGTTAGGGATGTGCAATATCTGGTAACTTGAAGACCATTTCGTTTTCTGTAACTAAACATTTTATCTTATATTTTACTTTGAGAGAGAACTAGAAGGGATGCAGAGCACACATCGTGTTTTCTAACTCTGCAAGGAATGTTAAATTGCTTACTCAGTTTGTATCTCCAAAAAATTCTGTAAGGCAAAACAGCTTTCTCACCCTGGTTTGATGAGAGAGTAAACTGAGAAAATTTGGGGGTCATTTTTAAATGGGTATCCTTGTCATGTGCTTCTCTCTCTCCCTTCCTTTCTCTCCTGTTGCTTATTTCCACTTCCACCAGAAAATATCAAATGAAATTTTCATCATTTCACAGGAGCATCTTCCATGTGATTGCCACTCTTGTGTCATGAGGGCTAACCACATGCTCACCTATGCAGAAGGAATCCCAATACCATTTGAGTCTTTCAGTCAAAATGCCATAAAAACAGTGGGCATCTAAAACAAAAATTATTTAAGATATTTGGTATTACTGTTATTCTGAACATGTCACTTCCTAACTGCTTGTTTATCAAGAGACCTGCACAATTAGCAGGTGCCAAACAAATGCTAAGGAGGAATAGTTCCAATCTGCTGAATGATGGTTCCTTTCTCCCAGTGAAGGCTACAATGGCTTAACAAAAAGATGTTGAGTTATCTGCACTGAAAAGTCACCTGTGTCCCATCTGGGCATTAAATGCTATGCTTGTTACAAGCTTCTTCTGTTCTTTCCAGAAAGATCTGTGAGGCAGGTGAGCTGAGGACAGTAACAAACTAGGTTAACATGGAGAGCTTTTTGCCCCATTTATTGAAATTAAATGCTAATTGGTCCCACAGTTGCAGACAAATCTGAGATACAAAACTGTGCACCATAGGCATTTCTCCTCCTACTAGTCTGAGTCTCCTCAAAAAGCACAAATGCTGGCCTATACAGAAGGGATGCTCTTTAGTGAATTATCAAATGAAGGAAGGGAGAATGGAATGAATGAATGAACAAGTGAATGAAAAGGAAACTCCTTATTTTTGGTAGGACTTCAGTTATAAAACTAACTTCTAGAGGCACCTGGGTGGCTCAGTTAGTTAAGTGTCTGACTCTTGTTTTTGGCTCAGGTCATGATCTCAGGGTCCTGGGATTGAACCCTGAATCAGGCTCCATGCTCAGTGGGGAGTCTGCTGGAGATTCTCTCTCTCTCCCTCTGCCCTCTGCACCTCCCTCCTGCTCACACATGTGCATACGCTCTTTCTCTAAGATAAATAAATCTCAAAAAAAAAAAACTAACCTCTAGCTTATCACAAGCTGTTATTGATCATAGTATTATTCTCAATCAAATATCATTTAGTTCATACGTACAGACCCATCCATCCACCTGGAGGGTAACATCTCCCACCTTTGGCTGCGTTTTTGCCTTCAGAAATTTCACCTATACTATTTCTCTAGTTCCTTTGAGTGTAGATATTTTTATCATTTTCCAGGTAAATAAATGAACTCACTTAATGAGATCTGATAATCTTGTTTTATGGACTGAATATTTGTGTTCCCCAAAATTCACATACTGAAACCCCAACCACCAGTGGGGTGGTATTAGGAGGTAGGCTTTTGAGAGGTAATCAGGTCATGCCTGTGGAGGTCTCATGATGAAATTAGTGTCTTTTGGAAAGGCACTCTTGCCTGCAGTCTTTTGGTACCCACTTGGCCACATAACAGTGGGCCTTGCCCCTGTAACACTTCCTTACCAAGACAGAGAGCCCTTGTAACCTGTGCTGGATTTGTCACTTTGGAATTTTTGTTATAGCAGCCCAAAGTGCCTAAGACACCTGTATAAGGATGAAAAGAGTAAAATAAGTTTTACTGAGAATATCATCTTTGATCCATTGGTAGTAGCTCTAGAAGTACAATGCTGAGAAGAGAAGCTGCAACCAAGTTCAGAGGAAAGAAGAGGCCTGAGAGATGAGTGATGGCCTTCATGGACCCTGAAGCGGACAATGGCAAGTAGGTGTACCACATTTTGCTGATCCTAATTGGAAATTATGCCTTACTCACTCTACTCTTCCGCCTCTCTAGGTTATTGTGGAAAAGAACCATCACTTTTCTCTAATCCTCCAGAACTGAACTTAAGCACACCTTAGGTGCTCAACGTAGATTCATTTATTAAATTGAATTAGGAAAAATGGCCTTCCCTCTGGGCTAGATGGCAAAGAACATGACGCTATGATGGTAACAAGAGCAATAATAACAGAAAAAACCACAAATGTTTTGGATTTTTATGAGCAAGGTTTGAATCTAAAACATATAAATTCTCCATGATGTACAACATTACCTCCCCAGTGGAATCAAAGGAATTTAATAAAATAGCTTTCTTGCCTATGGAATGAGCTCCCCCCCCATCCCACTTATTTTTAGTTGAAAATCAAATTTGAATGCTGTGTCTTCTCATGCATCTTCAAGATTTATTCATGAGTCACAGCTGAATGCTCTATGTGTTATATTTACGTGAACAAACAGACATTGAAAAAAAAAAAGAATCAGTTCCATTATCTAGATAGATGTGTGTTTGTCAGCATCTGAGAGAATATCCATCCTGGATGGTAAAGTATTCAGCTACTCTTTTTAAAAACATCACTCAGGCATTGTAAGACATATAACTACAGCATAAGCAATGACCTTTAGACGTGTCTCCCCTCCTATTATCTACACACTGAAACAGAAACAAGTTGGTATTGAAAATCTGTGTAATATCAGTTTAGAAGCTATTTATTTCAAATACATTCTGCTTGGTGCGCCAACCATAATGTTATTAACAATGGCAATGTACTGAGACATTACTCAAAGGAATTCTAACAGGTTCATTCACCCCACCCACCATCCTCAATGTGCATGTATGTGTGCGTACACACACACACCCCTTTTCACAAAAGAATCACAGGGCTTTGTTGTCGTTGTTTTCTTTTTCCCTTCCTAACAAAGGATCCTATAGTCATTTAGAATCTTTTTAATATTTTTTCAATTAAATTTATAAAGTCTTATCAAGTGTATAGCATCTTTGCAGGACATAGCTTTTACAGGAACTATACTCTACAAGCCTTGTTAATCTTTCAGATGACTCCACCACAGTGATTAATTTACCCTTCCATTCTCTCTAAAGGGCAAATGGCACTTAGAACAACAACAACAACAACAAAAAGAGCTTTATTTGAGGCAGATACATTTTCTAGGATTTTCCTTAGATGTAAGTCACATTACTCCAGTCGAACTTAATTCTTGCTGCTGCTCCTGTCAACACTGAATGACTCCCAGCATTTAAAGAAAAAAAAAAAAAAAAGCTAGTGGCAGAAACACTGTTAATGACACTTCATGAAAAAAAATTATAAGATAATGTGGATTATAAACTTTTGCAATTAATCAGGCTTGTGCCAGCTGGTCTTTCCATATCATTCACCTTAAAAAAAAAAAAAAAAATCCATTGACCATAAGAGTACTCCGCCTTCTCCACAACAGAAATCATGACACAATTTTCCACTAACTGCCTGAACATTTTACAGTGCACGTGTGTGAGTTGCCATTGATCATCTCCAGGCTGAGAATGTAACAGAGTCAACATGTACTGTTTTCCAAACCAAGAATAAACCTGCAAAATGATTTGTTTCATCAATGATTAGTTTCCTATTGCAGCTGTAACAAATTGCATATAAGCTTGGTGGTTTAAAAAAACTCACAAATTTATTCTTCTATAGTTCTGAAGGCCAGAAGTCTGAAATGAGTCTTACAGTGATAAAAACCAAGGTGTGACAAAGCTGGATCCTTTTGGAGGCTCTGAGGGGAGAATCCAACCTCTGGCCTTTTTCAGCTTCCAGTGGATACTTGTATTCTTTGGTTTGTGGCTTCTTCCCCTCCTTCTTTAAAGCACATCATTCCAGTCTGTTTCTGTTACCAGATGGCCTTCTCTTATGAAGCTGAATCTCCCTCCCCTGTTTTCTTATTAGGACACTTGTGATTACATTCACAGCCCACCCAAATAATCCAGGATACTCACCCTATCTTAAGATCTTTAATTGAATCTCATCTGCAAAGTCCCTTTTGCCATATAAGTTACAGGTTCCAGGGAGTAAGACCTAAATATCTTAGGAAGACATTATTCTACCAGCCAGATAGACATGATTCTATCAAGTAATTGTCGAAATAAGAGAAATGGAATTGATCTGTCTTTTAAAATGGGACATTACTCAGAAACAAAGTGTACAGAATGGAAGAAATAATTTACAAATATTGTAAATCTACCCTGTAATATCAAGCTCAGTCCTTAGTATAATATTTTAAGCAGTTTCTTAGAAGTAAATAAAGATTAATGTTGCACAATTAAGAATATGGAAGCAGAGCCTATGGACCGACTGGGTTTTTAGTTGCAAAAAACCAAATCCAACTTCAGCTAACCTTAGCTAAGGAGAAAAAAAAATGATAAGGACTGATAGATCAATGGGAGGTTACATAGCTCAACTTTGACTTTGGGAAGAAACCAAGAGAAGTTGGACATAAAGAAACTTGACTTAGGTTACATAATAGGAACTGTTGGATGTGTATGTTTCTGGACTTTTGCTAAAAGTACTGGATTGAGGTGCTAAGCCTAGGGTTTCATCTGGCAACATGCCTTTTTAGTAAAGTGGGACAAGTTACTTAAAATCCCAGCCTCAGTCTCCCCATATGTAAAGGGAATAACATAAGACTAGTCAATACACTGTTATTATGAGGATCAAAAGAAATATTACACAAACAGTGCCTGCCCAACATATATTGTTGAAAATAAACTGAAGAAATCATCAACTATATTTTTCTTACAGACCAAATCATGAATAATTTCTCATCTGTCCCTGAGCCTTTGTCTCACTTTCCCAAGTTTTAAACTTCTGAATAGGGTCACTTGAATCCATTGTTCTCTAGCTCTCAGAGAATGGAAACAAGAAAAATCTCGCCCTTTTTTTCCATAGGGAAATCAGAGCCCTATCTCATCCATTGAGTAGTACCCCTCTAAATAAGATGATTTGGGCACTGAGTTGAAGATAAAGGAAAGACAAATGGCCCCACAGTTGATGTTGACAGGTATGAGGCAAAATCCAATTTAGAACAGTAGCAGCCAATTAAAAGTAACATGGGGCCAAGAGCCACATCTAGTGGAATAATCCAATGACCAATTGTCCATTCCCCCCCTTTTCCCTGTTACCTCAGTGACCTCAGCTCATTTTCTTAATCCTGATTTATTTGGTTCTTCCTTGGTAGATAGTTAATTCTTAATTTTTACTTTTTGGTATACATTTTCAAAGATTTAAAACATTAAAATATACTAATAAAATTTATGAAAGTCTTTTATACATGTACCTTGGATATTTTTAATTTGGATAAATATTATTTAAATGGATGCATTTCAAATTTGGAGATGGGGTACATGTTGGGGGTTGGAGGACAAGTTTTTGATAATGATAAAAGGAAATTTTACATTCATCTGAAAATGTTTTATCTTATTAAAACATTTTAATTCAACCTAAAGCAAATATTGAAAAGTTTTAATAGCAGTTAATTCTGAGTGATGAAAACACATGTTAATTACATCTTTCTAGTTTCTTAATTTTTTAATTTCTCAAAAATATTCATACCAAGTTAAAGCATAACAAGATAGAAAACAGGCACAAAACATATTTTAAAAGCCTGAGTATTTAGTAATATGTGCAAACCTATAAAGTGGAGAGGAGATAGAATTCTTTCCAGTTGTACGAAATGGAATTTAATAAAGAGTGCATTAAATTCATTGTATTTGGTCCAATGAAAACAGAAAAGTCATACGAATATGAAAAAGACCACACAGCATGTAAGAGGGAAAGGTCTGAATAATCACTCCAGTTTGGCATTGCAGTAGCTCTTTGTTCTACACTAACACAAAGACCAATGGCTCTAGGGAAAAGTGGACTTTTCCTAATGTGTTGAAGTGGAAAACTACTATCCATGAATACAGTTGGTCAACAGGCCCTGGTCAATGAAAGTCTTCCTGACAAAGGTGAAGCAGGTAAAGGAGCAAGGCAAGAAAGACCGTAATTCATTAAAATACTCTGCCACAAAGATTATTAAAACTAGAAGAACTCTCAAGGGGACTAATCTTCTCTGAGTACAGATGAGAAAACAAAGGCCCAAAAAGAGGTGACCAGTATTACATAACCAGCTCTGGCAGCAAAGAACTAGAAACTGGATCTTATAATTCCCTGGATCAATGGATATTAACTCCCTTGACACACCATACAAGAGACTCTGGCATATGGCCCCTGCCCATCTTCCAATGTCAATCTCCTACCATGATCCCATGTTCTAGTTTGGGTCCTCTAGTAGAGTGACAATTCTCATTTCTCTCTACATTTGCAGAGATGGTCCTAGTGCTTCATAAAGTAGAGCACTTCTCATCTTTCAAATCTGAGCCCCTTCTTTTGATCCCCCTAATGCCCAACTTAAGCTGGCTTCCCTCCTCTATATCTATAATGTCCACTACCTACCCTTATCACACCACTTGACATTTGCTGTGTTCCCTCCTCACTAAACCATGACCATTGAGAAAAGAGAGAAGACATTTCTGTGCCCCTGTCAAATTGAGACATTTATTACCAAAGTCCATTTGCATTGTAATTCTAGCATCCTGCCTAAATCGGGAGAGTAAAAAAGACATACCCATAATGATGATATAGGCACTACCAGCATTAACATTCTGTCTCTATAAACCTCACCCTCCTTTCCAGCTCTGATGGAAGTACCTCTTCCATTTTAAAGTATTTTATTAACTAGATTTGCAACACTAGATTGGAAACCAAACATCGCAAGAAGATGGCTGTCACTTCCTTTTCATGGGGATATCTCTCTCTTTCACTAGACTATTAACTGCTTGAGGGCAGGAACCACATTTATCACCCTGACTTTCAGGTCTTTTGTACAAAAGTATGCAATAAACACTTTGTAGATGATAATCTTGTTACTAGAACAATGTTCCATAATGGCTCTGTATTATTAGTGCCAGTTTCAAAGATGACAAAGAATTAAAAGTGTGTTTGTGTGTCTGCAAGCTTAGGAATCAGTTGACCTAATCAAAGTGAAATGAGTCCCTGCTAGAAGCCTAATGTGGTACCAGGCTAGATGGCATTAGAGATGTCCTGGATAGAGCAGAGGAATGAAACAAAACATGGAAGATATATTGTTTATTGTCAATTTGTAAATTTCATTCATACAATTATTTCTCATGTGCTATAGACCTGCTGTCTCTGGTTGAGTTAAATCATGTAGCTGCATATCCACATTGTCTTGCCTCTTGACCAGCAACAGTACTACACAAAAGAAAGGTCTTTGGCTCTTCCTCTCCTATTTAAGTTGTCCTGGCACCACAGTCACCATGCTGCCTGCTGCCTATCTTTGTCAATGCTCAACAGTGTTGACCTTCCTAGACAGGGAAGGAGGAGGGCAGCCCGGGTGGCTCAGCAGTTTAGTGCTGCCTTCAGCCCAGGGTATGGTCTTGGAGACCCAGGATCGAGTCTCACATTGGGCTCCCTGTGTGGAGCCTGCTTCTCCCTCTGCCTGTGTCTCTGCCTCTCTCTCTTTCTCTTCCTCCCCACCCCGTGTCTCTCCTGATTAAATAAATAAAAAAATATTTTTTAAAAAAGAAACGGAAAGAGGAGGAGGCATAACCACATATTCATAAAATGATTCCATGGATCAAGAAAGCAGGGGAAAACTGGAGATAGTTAAGCAAATCTGTTTTTGTAAGACTTCACAGTGTCATTAGAAAGGAAATAATGCTTCCAAGGAGGGTCTATAATTTATAGAGCTTCCCACACTTAACTGATCCCGCAACAATTTTTTATCAGATTATTTTGTAGGAGTGGTGTTCTATGAAACATACTTTGAGGAATGCTGTGTTAAGTCAAATAAAAATCTACTAATATATCCCAAGTTTATCAGGTTAAACAAAGTTGGCAGAACATGGAGGGACAGGAGAGAGGCTCTCACCCATCATTAAAGTGGCTTTTTTTGTTTGTTTGTTTGTTTGTTTGTTTGTTTGGTTTGGTTTGGTTTTGAACACACATTGCATGATCTACCAGCTGGAAAATACTGTTATAGACAAGGAAAACTTATCCCGAATGGAATCACTTTATCTTCTAACCTCTTTGTTGATTTCTGGCTCCCACATTTCCTCCTTTACAAGGATCCACAACTCTAGTCTGAGTCTAATTGGATTGCTAGCCAGTTTAGGATTCTAGGGTTCTGCTAGAGACTCCATCCTTGAAACAAACTAAACCCTCAGTATGTGTTGTCATCAGGGACTAATGATTGGGTGAATGGTGGAATAGCTTTCCAAATGTACATCTTGATTAGGTTTTTTTCAATGTTAACCCTGTTCATTGGATCCACCAGGCCCTTCCTTCTCCCCATCCAAAAAAAAAAAAAAAAAAATCACTGTGTTTTCTTACACAAATAGTGCACTAGAGAATTAAATTGAGAAGAAAATAAAAAGTTTGGAAAACTGAGATTTGATTATTGATTTTACCCCTAAAAATTAAACGGCACTGGTCAACTAAACTTAATGCCCATATCTTTAGCCCAAATCTTCCCAAGGTCAACAGCACTTTTGTGTGGCACCCAGAGCTAAGTTGCTCAAATGTGCTGCAGATGGAGATGTCTCAAGCAACACCTGTGGTAGCAGGTGCTTGGAAACCACCCTGATTCCCCATAAACCAATAATGTACAGGAAAAAAAAAGTCTTTTATTTATTTATTTCCTCCCTTCTTTACTAACTTATATTAAACTGAGTTAAGTGGAAATAGCCTGTTTTGAAATAAATCCCACAGTACAAGATATTCCTTATTATTAAGTAATATAACCTGAAAATGTAACTAATACATAGTCTTTGAGCTTGGAATTTCATATGAACCTGTACTATCCATTATCTGCTCGTAGTTTGTGTTTACTATGGACAAGTGTGTTCATACCTACTGAGGTTGAGTCCCTTTCATAGCATTATTTGAATTTTTTAAACCATACTTACTATGGAAATTTCTAGATAAAGCTTGAGTGATTTTCTTATCTGATTAAGGAATAATATACAAACACTATAGAGAGGCTGGCTGCAAATCTTGCATAATGGCAAAAACAAACACCGTTCTAAAGGAGTGTAGATAAAGAAAAAATGGAAAACAGACTTCAAAACGTGTCACAAGGAATAAATCCCTCCCAAAAAATATGCTCTCTTCTAAACTTCATATTTATAACTTTGGAAACACATTTTATTTCAAGCAGAAGCAATATAGCAAATGCATTTTCCAAGGAAACACATAAACTTATACACACCAACTTTTAAACTTTATAGGAGCAGTTATAGAAGCCTGGTGTAAAGATCATATCTGCTAAAATAAAGGCTTGGTGAGGTATTAATTGGCCCCAATGGGTCTTCCTTCTGGGGAAAAGAGAAACTGAAAACTAAGACAAGAGTCTTCCCCAAGCTGATTATGTGATTTCTGATTTGAGTTTTAGTGGCCAATAAATATCATTCTTATGCCTTTATAAAATGTTTAGTAACTTCTTTCTATTATCAAGTAACGCCATGTGTATCCACCTCAGTCTAACACTCAAGACCCTCCAGAATGCAATATTACCTACACAAGCCAATGCCATCGCCTCATCATCCCTTCCTTCCGCCATCTCAGACCTTCCTTCCAAGGGGTCTACTCATTACTTCCAGTCATGGCGAGGGGTACTGCAATCAGCTCTCTCAGTTAATATGCTTCAGTACATGGAACAGAAAGTCCAATTCAGAGAGTCATTTATTGTATCATGTAACTAAGAAGTTCAGAGTTGGAGTAGGCTTTGATGTGGTTTGATCTGGAGAGGTCTTCTGCTATTTTTCTCTGATTCCCTTGAGTATGCCCTACTCTGTGTAGGCACTGCTGAGATGGTGGAAGAGGAGATGTTCAGAGAGACAAATACCAGTGTCTACCAACTTTCCCTCAACTTTGCACTTTCCCTTCACTCCTCTTGTCAGTCAAACTTCTGACCATCCATCCTTTGAGGCTCAACTCATATAAAGCCTCTCTACAAAGGCTTCCCCCAAGCCACTAGCTCTTTCTTCTATCCACCCCTATAATACTTAATGGTCCATACTGTGCCACCCAGAGAGTACTGGTTTATATGCATACTTACCTGAGTTTCTATTATTTAAGGATAAAATGTTTTATTCTCTAAGTTTTTGAGGCAATTTGAAGACATGAGTGTTGCCTTTATTCATACTCCCCATAACTCCTAGTATAATACTGGGAACAGGGTAGACATACAAAAAGTATGTGTTAACAAAGAAACAGATATGCAAATCATAAAGGTCAACTTTGATAACATTACTATGTTGCTCAAGATTCTATGGCTTCCCATTACCTATAGGGTGAACTCTAGGATACATAGCATAGCAAATTTGGGAAGATGGTCTTTTTCACTTTTTTCCTATCACGTTTCAGGCTCTACCATCACTCATCCCTGCCTCCTATAAGCCAGTTAGGCCATTTCCATGCATATTATATGAGGAAAGAGAAGTGAAACCAGGAAGAAAACAGAGGCAGGAAAGGCAGGGATTCCTTTTTGTTTCTTTGTTTGCCAAAGGTGCAGTCCTCAGACAACATCAGAAAGTATCAGATGGCATGGAAAAGTAATTGGGAAAAACACTGGGAGAGAAATCAAGGCCTTGTCCATTATTTCCGACAGTAAAAGATTTCCCTGGGTAGAAGAGAGAGCATAGACAGAAAGGAAAGAGATAAAAGATCAGTCCAGGTCCAAAGAAAGAGGGTTGGCACATAAGGGTCACAGAAACACAGATCGTTTCAGCAGAGAACCCTACCAAGAACATTCACTGTGGGAGCTGAGTGGGCAGCCCACTGAGTGACCTCCAGAATCACTTCAGAGGCTCAGCCCATCTTGCTTACCTCCAGCTTCTGGGAAGGACTTCCTTTTGCCAGCAGCTGGGCAGCTCTGCCTGAGAACTGACTAGACCTAAGACCTGAGATTTTGTTCAGTCCTTTTCCACACATACATAATTCATGAGGGCAAGTTATGAGCAATTGTAGTATCAAGGTGAAGCCTGGGCATCTGAGGGGTATATTGATGATAAAGGTAAAGCCTTTCCACCATAATCTTTACCTTGGGAAAGACTGCAATAAGGGAAGGACTGTTTCTCACAGAACCATGGTTAAAACAAACCAACCACTGAAATCCAGTATTTTGTGGTGGTGTTGTTTGTAAGTCCCTTTATGCATTGAATCCTGTCTGTCTCATTAACCTACTCTCCCACCATCCCCTCCCATCCCAAAGGAGATTCAAAAGGCTGAGTTAAAGAGCTAGAATATGGATGGGTCTTTTTCCTCCCAAGAACCTTTCTCTGTTTATCCAAACTTTTTCCTATGTTAAGTATACTCAAGAGTCAATAAGAAAATGGTGGATCAGACCTTTGGTCTGTTCAATTCATTCTATGACCCAAAAAGCTGGGTCATAGAATGAATGAACATGGCAGCAGGAGCAATGTTCATTTTATTTAATTCAACACAATATTGAGTTTGCCCCCTAAAAAGTACTTGCCTACTACCGTAAGTACCAGGAAAAAAAAAAGTGTGAATGAGACCTGATGTTTGTCATCTGGATATTCACAAACGACATATACATAAACAGATAATTACAGTGAAGTATATTAAGTGCTGAAATGAAGTTCCTGACCTGGTGTTACGGGGTGACAATAAGAAAGTCACTGCAGGGGTGATGGTCTTTGCTCCATGGTAAGGAGTATAGAAAATGCAAAGATAAGAGATGATGAAGTTTGCCAGCCTATAGAGTGAATCTTGTGGTGCCTCGCTGAGCCACAAGCCTGGAAGAGACTCTGAGAGATCACTGACTGCAACCTTCCAGAGATCTGGAATAGCTAACCTCACCATCCAACAGGTGAAAGACTGGGAACAATTGAACAGGCCCATCCCTTCTCAATGTCCTGAAAAAATGAAATAACTTGAGCAAATCCATCCTCCATGTACCACTTTCCATAATGTATATTTAAGATAAATTGAGCCAAACACATTTTGGTCTTTCTTCCATGTTTCAAAAGACTCCCCAGGACATGTCCCTAGTTGAAGGTAATTATAATTGCTTGCAGTAATATCCCACCTTCCAACCTTCTATTTAATAAAATTCTAAGGGAAAATGGGGTTTTGTTTGTTTCAAGAGCGAGATTTTTCCACAATAATTAAAATAATAGTATCAGCTGAGTTAAGAAGTCAGGCAAACCTCTTCTTTGGAAGAGCTGACTTAGGCAGAATTTAACATGGAAACCCTGGATAAGGGAAACCACATAGACAAAGGTGAGAAAGGGCATAAGGAGATGGCCAGGGCAGCTACATGTGTTGCTCCACTGCAACCAGCCAGCTCTATGAAAAAAGCTGTATGGAAACTGAGGCTGTGGCATGAAGTCATTTATGCCAGAACACACAGCCTGCAAATGGGGGTGTTAAATGCAGAACCCCGGGCTCTCTGCTTCTTTGACCTACAACCAGGTCTTCCTCTGCTTAACCTTACACTACCTCTATCTGGACAGAGTCCATTTATCCCCCTCAGAAATCTTATAAACAAAAGGCTCTTTTTGAAGAAGAATAAAAAGTCACAGTTGTGAGCTGCATTTTTCTGATTCCTTTTAACACCATCCTGTTTTTTGCATCCCTGTGTTTTGCCCTCTGGTAGGTTGGGGGTTGATAGAGAGATCTGTGAGGGAAGATGGCGATTTGCAAACCATCCTACTGGGTGTCTAATAAAATGCAAATCGAGACATGGGGAGAAGAGAAGTTCTCTGCCCTTCTCTTTACAAATAAAGTGTTACGTGCCACTTGCGGGGATCAGGAGCGCCATGCTGAGGCTGCATCTGCTCTTTCTGACAGCTCCCCAAAGAGCCCTGCTTCTTCTTTTTTGCAAGCCAGCAAGCTGTTCTTGGAGAGTACAAAAAGAAACCTGCTGCAGGAAAAAAAAAAAAAAAGTTTCTCTGACAAGCAAGAAGAAATTCAAAATCTCCTGAAAAAATCAAAAGCTAAAATCTATGATAGCAAAACCCAAGCTCATGCTCTCAATAAAGGAAGGCCTTTTCGGGCAGGAAGAGAAAAGGCTCATTGACCACAGGGACCAATTGTATGAAAGTGTGAGAGGTGACCAGGCTGGAGATGATGGGGGCCTGGAGAAAGGAAGCCACTGCCCAGCTCTAACCAATGTCTTGAGGAAGCACAGTCCCAGTGAACTGAATATTGCAGTTTTTAGAATTTATGGATTTCCTGTGGAATCTCCCAATTTTCAAGTTTTCCCAATTATTATTATTTTGCCTGGCAAACTGAATGGGGTTCAAAGTTCCCCTTTCAACTTCCAGGATGAAGGAATGCTGGGACCACCTCAAATATCTAAGCTTGGTCTGCAAAAAAGGAAGTCCTTGAGAAGTAAGAGAAAGCCCCAAGGATAGGCAAGAACACAGCCAGTGCTATGAACAATAGAATCCTGGGCTGTGAAATCCTTGAGCATAGGGGGTAAAGTACAGCAAAGCTAACTTATGTTCACTGAACCTTTACCATGTACCAGGCCCAGATCTGAGCTCTTCAAAAGCATCATCAGGACATCCTGAACTACCTTATGAAATAGGTACAGCTCTGATTACCAATTTATAGATGACAAAATGAGGAGCAAAATTACAGGTAGTAAGTGAAAAAGAAAAGGCCCAAGCATCCCTCCCAAAAGGGATCTAACTGAAACACATAAGAGTCTCAAAAATGGCAATTTGTAAATGATGAATAAATCCTCCCTGTCCTGGAGGGAGGGAGGGACCTGCTGCTTTTAAATGCTTGCATAAGAGATCTTCTGACCATCACGTCACTAATATTGATGTTTAGGTAATGTTAGTATCTTTCATCTTTCATGAATTCTGAAGGGCAACTCTTCGTAGAATCAAAGCTAAATTTGATGGTAACTGGGTACCTCTCTTTGGTTTGCAGTGTTATTATTCAACAGACAAAACCACATTAAAATTTTAAATTGTGACACAACTAACCAAATAATACAACCCTTTACACCTCCTTTTAAAAGCAAAACTGAGTCTTCTCCTGAAAAGTATTTTCTGGATTCCTATAGTACGTCTTGTCTATGTCACAGGCTTTGACAGTTAAATTCCTTTGTTCTGTTCAACTCACCTGCCCCAACTGGACTATAAGCTTTCTGAAAAATAACCAGGAAGTTTGGAAGAAAGAGCCAAGATAAAAAGGGCTCCAGTTATTCTTTATTTGGTCTGGACTTCAAGAAACAGAACATGCTTACCAAGGAGACTTGGTAAGGAAGGCTTGAGTGTCACAGGAAAGACACATACGGATTATTTTCAAATGCTTAGCGGTAAGGAATTAGAGAAAAGAAAGTTATACATGACTTATTTGGGTGGCACTACTGCCAGTTGGCAAAAGTCATTAGGAGACAGTTTTCAGTTCAACACATTATAGACTTGAGAAAAGTCATATATATAAAAAAATGCTAACTGCTTCCCTGAGAATGAGGCTAGACACTATCCCTTTGCTGGAAGTTTCCAACTAAGACCTGGAGTATCTGTGGAATGGAAGATTCCAGTTTAATGTGAACTGAAACAAGAAGGTCATAGGCATTTTAAACATTTTATTATCTATTTCAGAAAACTGTAATTTTTAAAAAGACTTTATTTATCTATTTGAGAGAGAGGGAGAAGCAGACTCCCCACTGAATAAGAACCTGATGTGAGGCTTGAATCCAGGACCCTGAGATCCTGACCTGAGCCGAAGAAAGTCATTTAACTGACAAAGCCACCCAGGCACCCCATGAAAACTGTAATTTTCTTTATGAAATGTGAATGTATAATAACAGTTTAGAGAAAGATCATATAGGGTTATATAATATATCCATGGTTTAAAGAAAGGTAAAAGAATGATCTAGGTATCAATTACCATGCTAAGAAATAAAATGTTACCAGTTCCTTTGAAGCCTCATGTATGTTCCTTTTTACCACGTCCCCTTTCTCTCTTCCAAAGGCAACCAAGGGACGCCTGGGTGGCTCAGTGGTTGAGCATCTGCCTTCAGCTCAGGGCGTGATCCTGGAGTCCCGGGATCAAGTCCCTCATCAGGCTCCCTGCAGGAGCCTGCTTCTCCCTCTTCCTATATCTCTGCCTCTCTGTGTCTCTCATGAATAAATAAATTCTTTTTAAAAAAGGCAACCAATATCCTGGATTTTGCCTTCATCCTTTGCTCTTCTTACAGTTTTTCCACATATGTATTTATTCCTAAATACATATTGTTTAATTGTGCCTCACTTGAAACATTCTATAAATGAACCTTATGAAAACAGCATGTTAATCTTCTGTCTTGCTTTTTTCACCAAACATATATTTTAGATATCCACTAATTGAAGGATCCATAGTTCATTCGTTTTCATTAAATGACTAGTAAAATTTGCCCATCCTTTCTACTGTTGATGAGCATATGTTTCATCCCTGTTTTTTTGATACTTTGGATTATGCTGTTCTGAATATTCTTGATGTTCACTCATGCAAGAATTTCTCTAGGATTCATTCTTAGGATATAAATGGTCAGTTCATTAGGGGAAAATGCAGGTTCAACTTTACTACATGTGGTAGGATGCTTCTAAAAGGTGACCTTGGGAAAAAAAAAAGAAAAAGGAAAAAAAAGGTGACCTTGGAATACACAATATGTTCTTAGATTTAACATGAAAAGCAAAAGCTAAAAAATAAAAATAGATAAATTGGACCTTATCAAAACTTAGAACTTTTGTGCATCAAAGGACAACATCAACAAGATGAAAAGAAAATGTGGGTTATGGAGAAAGGGAGAAAACACAAATAATATACCTAACAAGGAATTTATATCCATAATATATAAAGAACTATTATAACTCAATAATTAAAAGACAAATAATCCAATTTAAAAATGAGCAAAGGAGAGGGATCCCTGGATAGCTCAATGGTTTAGCACCTGCCTTTGGCCTAGGGCATGATCCTGGGGTCCCGGAATCGAGTCTCACATTGGGCTCCCCGCATGGAGCGTGCTTCTCCCTCTGCCTGTGTCTCTTGCCTCTCTCTGTCTCTGTGTCTCTCATGAATAAATAGATAAAATATTTTTTAAAAAATAAAATAAAATAAAAATGAGCAAAGGAGGGGCCCCTGGGAGGCACAGCCAAGTAAGTGTCCAATTTTGGCTCATGTAATGATCTCAGGGTCATGAGATTGAGCCCCACGTTGAGCTCTACACTAAGCTCAGAGTTTGCTTCTCCCTCTCCCTGCTCCTCTCCTTGCTCCCTCTTTCTCAAATAAATAAGAAAACAAATCCTTATTTTAAAAAATGGGCAAAGGACTTAAATAGCTATTTCTCCAAAAAAGATATACAATAGGAACATGGAAAGACACTCAACATTGTCAGTCATTAGGGAAATGCAAATCCAAACTACTGTGAGATAGCATTTCATACCCATCAGGATGCTGTAATCAAAAAGACAGGCAAGGGCAGCCCAGATGGCTCAGAGGTTTAGCGTCGCCTTCAGCCCAGGGTGTGGTCCTGGAGACACGGATCGAGTCCCACGTTAGGCTCCCCACATGGAGCCTGCTTCTCCCTCTGCCTGTATCTCTGCCTCTGTGTGTGTGTGTGTGTCTCTCATGAATAAATAAGTAAATAATCTTTTTTAAAAATTTAAAAAAGATAGGCAAGAACATAATAACAGGTAATCATAAGCATTGATAAGGACATGGGGAAACTGGAACCTTCATACACTGTTGGCAGGACTGTAAAATGATACAGCTGCTATGGAAAACAGTTTTGCAGTTCCTTAAGAAATTTAACATAGAGTTACTATATGACCCAGAAATCCCACTCCTAGGTGTGTACACAAAGGAAATAAAAACTGTGTCCATTTAGAAACTTGTCTACATATGTGTATGACAATATTTTTCATAATAATGAAAACCAGAAACAGTCTTAAGTGTCCAATTGACAAATGTATAAACAAACAGGGTATATCCATACAATGAAATACTATTAAGCAATTAAAAAATCAAGCATGACAAATGCTACAACATAGATGAACCTTGAAAATTATCATGCTAAGTGAAATAATCCAGTCACAAAGACCATGTACTGTGGGACTTCATTTATGAGAAATGTCTAGAATAGGCAAATCCAAAGAAAGAGATAGTGTATCAGTGTGGTTATCTGGGGCTGGGGGTGGTGACGGGCAAGAATGAGAGTGACTACTAATGAGGATGGTATTCCTTTCATTTTTTTAGAGGGGCTTTAGGTTCACATAAAATTAAGAAGACAGAGATTTCCCTGGAAATCAGGAGTGCCTTTGTCCATGTGCAGCCTCCCCCATGATAAGCATCCCCCCACTCGAATGGTTTGGCTGTTACAATTGATGAAGCACATCATAACACATAGAATACATAGTTTACATAGGGTTCATTCTTGGTGTTGTAGGTTCTATGGATTTGGATGAATATATAATGACATATATCCATCATTATTGAATCAAACAGAGTATTTTCACTGCTCTAAAAATGCTATGCGTGTCTATTCATTCCTTCCTCTTTGCTACCTGCCCAACCTGTAGAAACCACTGATCTTTTTACGGTCTCCCTAGTTTTGCCTCTTCCAAAATGTCATTTGGTTGAAATCATATTCTGTGCAGTCTTTTAAGATTGGCCTCTCTCACAAAATGCACTTAACTTTCCTCCATGTCTTTTTATGGCTTGATAGCCCACTACTTTTTAGTGCTGAATAATATTCCATTGTTTGGGTACACCATAGTTTATATATCCTTTCGCCTACTGAAAGACATTTTGTTGCTTGCAAGTTTGGGCAATTAAATGAATAAAGCTGCTATAAACATCCATGTGCAAGTTTTTGTGTGGATGTGGTTTCAACTCCTTTAGGGAAGCACCAAGAAACAAAATCATTGGATAGTAGGGTAAGAATATGTTTAATTTTATAAGAAATTACCAAATTATCTTCCAAACTGGCTCTACCATTTTGTATTCCTGCCAGTAATGAATGTGAGTTCTTGTCGGTTCATATCCTCACCAGCATTTGGTACTGTCAGTATTCTGGATTTGGGCCATTTTTAGTAAGTATAGTGTCATCATTGTTTTAATCTGTATTTCCCTGATGACATAGGATGTGGAGCATCTTTTCAAGGGTAAGGTGTCCCTTAAGGTCTTTGGCCTATTTTTAAGTCAGGTTATTTGTTTCTTATTGTTGAGTTTTAAGAGTTCATTTTAAATTTTGGATAACAAGTCTTTATCGTTGTGGGTTTTTTTTTTTTCAAACATTTTCTCCCATACTATGGTTTATCTTCTCATTCTCTTGACATCATCTTTCATAGAGAAGAAATTTTAAATTTTAATTAGTCCTGCTTATCAACTGCTTCTTTCATGAATCAGTTAGATGTTGTATCTAAAGAGTCATCACCGTATCCAAGGTCATCTAGTTTTTGCCTGTGTTGTCTTCTAGTAGTTCGATAGTTTTGCATTTTATGCTAGCTCTACGATCCATTTTGAGTTAATGTTTGTGAAGGGTGTAAGGTCTGTTGTGCCTAGATTTTTTTTTTCTTTTTTCTTTTTTTTCTGTAGATGCCCAAATGTTCCAAAACTATTGATTGAAAAGACTAATCATTGCCCCATTGTATTATCTTGGCTTTTTGTCAAAGATCAGTTGCCTGTATCTGTGATGGGACCCCTTTTTAAGATAATGAAAATGTTTCAAAATTAGATGATAGTGTTGATTACACAAATGGGTGAATATAAAAACCAGTGAACCAATACTTTAAATAGGAGAATTTTATGGTATGTGAATTATAACTCAATAAAGCTGTTTAAGGAAAAACAACAACTGTGTCTTCTGTCTCAGGTCCTCTTCTTGCTGTCTCTCACTTGCTCACTCTGCTGCAGCCAGCTGTCACGTGAGTTGCGTTATGAAGAGATGCAGGTGGCAAGGAACTGCTAGGGGCCCCGGGCCAGAGGCAGCAAAGAGCTAATGCCCACCAGTGCAGGGATATACAAGGGACTGAATCCTACCAACAACTACGTGAATAAGTTTGGAAGTGGATCCTTCCATAGTCAATCCTTGTGATCAGACCAAAGACTAAGCCAACACCTTGATAATAGCTTTACGTGAGACCTTGAGATAAAGGACCCAGCAAGGTCCCGCCAGGATTTCTGACCCAGAGAAACTACGGATAATAAATGTGATTTTAAGCCACTAAGTCTTACAGTAATGGGTTACACAACAGTATAGAATAAACACACTGAGCGACACCAAAGCCATGGCAATGGGAATAATTCATACCTCTACCAGCAGTGAATGAAAGTTCCCACTCCCCTATGTCCTCACCGTCACTGAGTTGTTTTACTTCTAAATGTTCACCAATTGAGCAAGTGTTAAATGATATCTCAGTGGCACTTTATTCTGCATTTCCTAGCTTACTAATGAGATTGAGCATCTTTTCATATGTTTATAGGATATTCAAATACATCTTCTATGAAACATCTGTTTTTGTCTTTTGTGCATTATTCTACCTTTTCTTAGTTCCTTTTTATGATCAGAGCAGTTTTCAAATATACTGCAGATACTAATCCTTTGTCAGTTATATGTGATGCAAATTCCCCCAATCTGTGGCTTGCTTTTCATTCCTTATGGTGTCTTTCAGTGAGAGGAACTGTAAACAAATTTAATATACTCAAATTCATTTATCCTTTCCTTTGTGTTTTATCATTTTTTGAATCTTCAGAAATCCTTTCCTGCCTTGAAATCATAAAGATATCCTCCTATATTTTCTCTAGATATTTTATAATTTGGCTTTTCATATTCTAATTTACTTCATCTTTAAGAAAGCTCTGGCTTCTATTATAGGGGTAGAGTTTTTCACCATAGGGCTTTTTCCTCGTATTTTCCATTTTTCTCTTCCTAGAAGAGTCTTAATTTCTTACCATCACCAGTGTTTCCAGCTCTCTCTTACTCCTTCCCTCCACCTTTCTAAACCCTCCTGTGAAACAGCCCAATGGCCCATTTAGAAAAGGTTGAATAAATAAGTTTTGGTACATCTCCACAATGGGGATCCTGTGGCTTTTAGAGAATGAAATAAAACTCTAGGCTGAAATGGAAGAACGTGTTGTGATAAAAGCAAGCTGCAGAACAGTACAGTTGCAAGTGTGTGGCAATGGTGTGCACACAAAGAACTGTGGAGTAAATGTCAAACTTAGCAGAGACCATCTCAAAGATAGGACATGAAGGAGATTAGGGGCTTTTCCTATCCAAATCTATACTGCCTGATGGTTTTGCAATGAGCATGTATCACTCCTACAACATGGGGAAAACAAATGTAATAAAATATGAGGCACAAAAGAGAACCTCTCACCCATCATGTATTTGATAAATATTTGCTAATGTAGGGCCACATCACGCACTGGGGGGTACAACAAAGACAAGGAGGTTCCAAGCATTGCAGAAACCACTTTACCCAACTCACTTCCAATTTCCCATCCCTTCTGTTGTGCCTATCCTAGCTGTCCCATTGAGTTTTCCCTTCTCTGTGCTACCAAGCTACTTACACCCTTGTCCACTCACTTTAGTCCATGACGACAGATTATCTTAGGTTAGTCCCTATTTCTTTCTTCCTATACAAACCTCATTTCCCTGAACAAATGAAGTGGGGCTTCCTTAGGACAAACACCATTTTTCACATGTCAAGCTTTCCCCCAGTAACCATCAAAGAGTAGAGAAAAAGACAGTGGGTATTCAATAGACATTTGCTGATTGACTCAGGTGAGGTGGAAGCTGGAAGAAGCCTTTTGGGAAAAATTGAGTTTCATATTTTCATTTTAAAAAATGGGGATAATCTTGACTCATATTGCACTCTGAGGAAAAAAGTCAATATCCCGCGCAAAGCAAAATAGGGCAATTGTCATTATGTAACTATTAGAATACTGTAGAGGTATCAATCGATTGTCTGTATGCTTGTTATCCACTTTGTGGATTATCTGTGGCCACATTGATATCCTCAATTGGTACCCCCTCTCCTGCCTGCAGCCTTCTGCTTGGTTGCCACACTGGTGGATACCCAGGGAACACTGACTAATTTAAACATCAGCTTTGGGGGAAAATGTAATTAGAAAAATAAATCTGCTGCAAAGCTACCACACAATGTCTATTCAAACCAAGAGATAAAGAGCATTATCATGCATTGTTTTAGGTGATCCATGATTCTGCTTCCACAATAACCATGAATAGTCATAATTTTCTTATAGGAAATGTATTTATCTTAAAAGGATATATCAATCATTTTCCCTTATAAATTTAAATGCAACATAACCTAAATATACCATATAACCCAAAAATTTCACTCCAATTTCCCTTGGTATTTACGCAGTAAAACAAAAACTGATGTTCACACAAAGACCTGTACACAAATGTTGATACTGTTTTATCCATAAACACCCAAAACTAAAAACAAATGTCCTTCAACTGGTCAAGAGATAAGCAAACTGTGGTGTCGCTATATAATGGCATGCCACTCAGCAATCAAAGAGGCAAACTACTGGTATGTGCTTCAACACAGATAAAATTCAAATGCATTTCTCAGGGGAAGGAAGCCAGACACAAACATCTGTACACTCTATGATTTCATCTATAGGACACTCTGGAAAAGGCAAAATTACAGAGACAAAAAATGGACATGTAGAGTGACCAGGGCTTCAGATGGAGAAAGGATTAAGCACAAAGGAGCAAGAGGGAGTATTTTGGGGTGCCCGCGATGTTCTATTTCTTGAACGTGGTCGTGATTACACAATTGTGTTTCTCCAGACTCACAGAACTGTACCCTGGCAACAATGAGTTTTGCTGTATGTAAACCACACTTCAATATGCCTGACTGAAAACGGGTTTAGCACTCCCTAAAATCTGTTTCTTCTTCCATCCACAGAGCCCCCGGTGTAACCAGCCTGAGTGAGGAGTCCTCCTTACAGCTATATTTGGTAAATGTTCTTGAGAGTCATGGAGAAACAACCTCTGGCATCTCCATTTGCAAACTATGTTACTATGGTTTTCAAGCTACTCACCAAGCTTCATCATCTAGCATTTAAGAGGCTTAATCTAGCTAGAGCTTCATTTTTAATGCACTTTTATTTTAGTAACTTGAAAAAAAATTTCATTCAGGGGTTTTCATTTGCATCAGGCATTGAGTTGGATAAAGTGACTTAAATTAGCAGAAGAATCACACACCTGTGCCAAATTTTCATATCAACCACCTCAAAGACTTTGAGGCAGGCAAGAATTCACATTCAAAAATGATCTCGCATTTCATCATGCACATCGGTATGAAGGAAATAAACCATGTTAAAAGAAATAAAAAAATAAAAATAAAATCAAAGAGGTGGCATTTATGCCTCTCCACTTGCATCTGATTATGCAGCAACTCTCAGAAAACAAAACATACTTCAAGTTAGTGATGGATATGTATCAAAACCAATCCTAATTTTCCTCTGTCTAGCCAATGAAAGGATACATCATTTCAGGCATTCAGTCATGTGTCCCATGCTCTGTGTTTCAGAACACTTTGTGGATAAAATATCACCCAACAGTTACAAGCATCAGTGAGGGGCCAAGACCTCACTGGACCCAATGTGACACATAAAGATGAAGAAAGCTGTAGGCCCTAACCTTCATAAACTGAAGTTTAAGCAGGAGAAATAGGCATGCGTGTTGTCTTTCCTGGCCAGATGGGGCACTCAAGTGTAGGGTGACAGTCAGGTAGAAGTTGGTCAGTGGTAAGGATTCACCCAAGGCAGAACAAAAAAAACCCCAGAAGTTTACTGAATACACTGCAAAGAGCAGTGTGGGCAGGAGGCAAACGAGAGACTGTCTGCCACGAGAGGGAGTATTTTGGGGTGCTCGTGATGTTCTATTTCTTGACCGTGGTGGTGATTACACAATTGTGTTTCTCCGAACCCATAGAACTGTACCCTGGCAAGGATGAGTTTTACTGTATATAAACCACACTTTAATATGCCTGACTAAAAACGGGTTTAGCACTCTCTAAAATCTCAATTTTTTCTTCCTTCCACAGAGCCCCTGGTGTAACCAGCCTGAGTGAAGAGTCCTCCTTATAGGGGCAATGGTTAGGAGCTGTATTTAGAGCAGGAAGATGAGGAGATATGGAGATATATGGCATTTTCCCTTTTTTAGTAACTGCCTTGTTTTAAGCAACCCATTGGTCAGTTAGGGCCCATGGATATTTTGAGGTGGATGGCTGGATGGGCCTGCCTATATTCGGCCAGGGGGCTGGAGGTCACTTTGGGCCCTTCAGCCTTGATCAAGTTTTCATTGCTCAAATCTGTTGTCTAAAAGCAGCCCCTACAGCATGGAGACAGCTATCTGTAACACACAGCAAGGTGCAATCAATGGTATAATAATATGAGGTCACAAAAGACATGAATTTTGATGAAGAAACCGGGAAGGCTTAATGCAGGAGGTGGTATGTAGTCTAGGTAGGATTTCAACAGATGGTAGAGACAAGCACTGCTCTGTGAATGGAGAACAATGTGAAAAGCAGGCAGTAGTGTGTAACTGGAGGAGGAATGAGTTGGCTGTAGCTGAAGCTAAAGAGTAGAAGGTGGGGAAAGATCCTGCAGAGACAGTAGAGGACATGAATTCTGGGAGGAGGGTGTGGCCTAGCTTTGTGGACTGGGCATTAGCCATAAACCTAGGAGGCAGAAGAAAGGAATGGTTAAAAGCCAGTGCTAAGCCTCGTGGGCAGTCCAAGGCCTGCTGTCTCAGAGCTCAGAACTGTCTTGCACACAATGGGTATCTATATGACAGCTATTTTTCTCTTTTCATTGCTGACATAACCTTGATTTTTGTTTGGTCAGCTGTCTGTCAAACTTTGGGAGATGAATTATTAATGGTGTTAGATAACAGTTTCCAAAGTGTGGTCCACAGACCCTTGGGGGTCTCTGAGACCCCTTCAGGAAGTCTTCAAGAAATAAATTATTTTCATGAGAATACGAAGGCACTGTTTACTTTTCTGTGAAAGTACCCTACAGTGAATCAAGGCAGAGGGCACCAAACTGTATCAGTAGTCATGTGCTGCCAAAAATAAAGCAGTTTTGCTTAAAAGTATCCCTGGTGGAGCAATGAAAATCACTAATAGATTATTGATTCTATTAAATCTTGACCTTTGAGTATACATGTAAATATACTGTGTGATGAGATGAGAAGTGCACAGAAAGCATTTCTGGGCATGCTGAAGGACTATGTCTCAAGGAAAGGCAATGTGAGCAACTGCTTGAGTTACAGGCTGAACTAGCCACTTTTTGTCACAGAACATCATTCCTACTTAAAAGAACAACCCAAAAGCCATGATTTTTTTCAGACTCAGGTATATTTGGCAGACAGTATGAACCTCACACTTCAAGTAAAACATTTGATGGTATTTGCTGCCAATTATAAAATATGAGCTTTCAAGTGAAACTTAGAATTTTGGAAAATCCATATGTGGCATTAAGTGTTTGACAAGGCCCCAATATGTGAAGACTTTTGTGATGAGATTAGTGGTGATACTGATGAACAGGATTTTTTTTTATTATTGCATAACGAAGTATGGAAGATCTGCATAACCTACTGAGCCAAACTCTCCAAATGACCAATACATGATGTTACAAAGACACTTGTGGATAAAAAGTCCCTACAAGTTACAAAAGAGACCAATGGATTTTAATGAAATGGAGTACAAAAGTTTATTGATATAGTTTCAGATTTTATGATGAAATGAACCTTAACATATTACCATTTGGTAAGTTTGAGTAGTGTCAAAAAAATTCATGATTATCTAAAAAGGCTTTTCAAATATCCCAATTTTTCCAACTACGTATCTGTGTGAGGCTGGATTGTCTTCATATACAACGATCAAAACAATATTTCACAGTAGATTGAATAGAAGGAGATGTGAGAATCTAGGTGTCTTCTACTAAGTCAGATATTATAAAAATTTACAGAAGTGTAAAACAGTATCACTCTTCTTGTTAATTTTTTGTTTTGAAGAAGTTACTTTTCAGTAAAAATATTTTAATATGGATAAATATCATGTTTCTTGTTACTTTAAAAATGTATCAGTTTTAACTCCTAATATGGTATATATTAATAGAGATAACAAAGCTCTCTGGGGTCCTCAATAGGTTTCAGAGTGAAAACAGGTCCTAGGACCAAAAAAAGTTTGAGAACTGCTCTTCTAAGCCAATCAAGGCAACCCTATTTTCCTTTGCCACATACTCACTGCCCCAGCTTCCCTGGAGGGTGAGGATGATGGGATGGCCTAGTTCTAACTAATGAGTTGAAAATAGAGTCTGCTGCGGTTGTCTAGGAAAGACTTTCCTCCCTGAAAATAAAAGAACACTAGAAAGAAAGGGCCCTTTCCTATTCCTCTTTTGTTTCCTGCTTTGGGTGCTTTCCTATGAAGATGTGACAGTTGGGGTTGTTGCAGCCATCTTTCAATACATTGATGATTCACTGAAGTTAACAGAGAGAAAATATCAAAAGAGATGAGTCCTTTGGGACATCACTGAGCACTGGTAAGGGCTGCTTTGAGATTTCTTATAAAGCAAACAATAAGTACTTTCACCTGTTTAAACCACCTTTAACAATGTTTAATAAGTATTCCTAATCTTTCTGGGAATATTGTGGATAATCAAATAAGGTCATACAAGTAAGGTTCTGAAAACAATGCTTGACTTACAGTAAGCACTCAATAAATGTTAATGATTATTATAGGTTTGTTGTGAATAAGGTAATGTGTGTAGTGTTTAGCCAAGTTCTTACTTGCATAAAAAAACTATTTGTGAGAAATATTTCTCAATGATACAAGTGTACAGTTGAGCTCATATTTTCTTATAATTTTTTTCCTGGTTGAAATAGGTTGGATAACTAGATAGTTTAACCACTATTATTATAACAAGAAGGTAATCAATGTTTCTGGATGGCAAAACAGAACTTCTAAGGAATTCACATTAAATTTCATTTGCAGTTGTCATATTCCAAAAGGCAAGAAGCTTTTAAGCCATGCAATTATCCATAATTTCAGTGAACATGCAATTGTTTTCTATCTGTAACATTGTTATTTTGAGGTGTCACTAGGCACTAAGCTTACATGCATAGACAGATGATAACCACAGGAAAATCTAGAATACAAACTAACATCCAGAAATCTGAAATAATTATAACAGCATTTTCAGACACCCAAAAAAATAGAGGGGTGGAAAATACAAATGGCAGAAACCAAATTAATATTAGGTTCAAGAGAAAGAAAAAAAAAAAGGGATGTTAACTGACCTCAGATTCTTGAGTCAAGAGTAATGTGGCTGCCTCCCAAAAGCTATGACTATTATCTTAAGACTATCTTGGTAATCATAGAGTATCTAGAAGAACAGATTTAGAAGTCTTAGTTTTTATTATTCCGACTATACCTAACCTGCTACACTCCTGGAATCAATTTCCTCCACAAAGAAATTTTACTAACTTAAAGATATTTAGGTCCATAATACTTGCCCTTTTTTAGGTCATCTGTTGATTCCTTTGGTAATCTGTTGACCCTTGCCATTGGAACATTTTTACTTTCCAATCACTCTGGGCTAGTATGGTAAGGGCATAGCTACTATGTCTAACTTGAATTAAGGCTAACATGGGCTTGAAAGCTGGCTCTGCCATTTATTGACAGCATAACCAACCTGCACTTTAATCAATACACAATTTCATGTTTGATTTTAGGAGTTTCATTACTCTCCTTCTACTCCAAGCTCATCCAAAGACCCTCTACTTAAAAGCTTATTCATCTACCCTTCCAGTTAGGGCAACCAACCTGGTTTTCCCTAGGCTTAGGAGATCTTGGAATAAGGGTCTTTAGGTGCTAAAACTGAAAAGCATTCCAGGCAAACTGGCATGAGCTAATTACCATACTCCCAGATGAAAGGCACGAAAGACTGGCTAAAGGCTACCCTTATAAAAGTATTTTTGCATTGTCTTGATTTTCTTTTTTTGTATGTTTATTTTTAAAGATTTTCTTTATTTGAGAGAGAAAGTGAGGGATTTAGTGTGACCACGAGGAGGGACAGTGGGAGAAGGAGAAGCAGATTCCCCACTGAGCAGGGACCCTGATGTGGGGGCTCGATCCCAGGACTCTGAGATCATGACCTGAGCCAAAGGCAGATGCTTAACTGAGTCACCCAGGTGCCCCATCATTGCACTGATTTTCCATGGTACCTCTGTAGTAATGATAAGGAAAGGGAATAGGGGCTAGGAGACTGGAATCCATTCTACAGCGAGTTTGATAGAAGCTCCTACAAAGAAAGCGTGAATATGGCTGGGGATTATGATCAACCATCAGGAAGGAAGAGGACGAGTCATAGGGTGGCTTCCTGGGCCTACACCTAGCAGTGAGTTCTTGAGCTCAGCAATGGAAAGGTCTCAGGAGGGTTGCCACCAGAAGCATTAGGGGAAGGGCAAAGGCTTTGGAGTTAGAGATATTGAGGTTTGAAATTCATTTGCTATCTACAAGGCCTGAGCATGTAACCTAACTCATTTGAGCTTCAGTTGTTCTATCCATAAATTGGAAAAAGTATTAAGGCTTTCCATAAGGACTCAGTGGATTCATGCTTATATAAGTGCTTGGCACACTGTCCTGAATTGTTAGTTGGTGGGGCTGAAGGATCATAATAGTTGTCTTTAAATAACATGCAGAACTACATACAGAAGCATGATTCACCTTTCATATAATAATGATTGAAATAAAAACATTCAATACCCACACAAGGCTCTCTAGTTCCTAATGTGCTTGCATATATATTAGTTCTAGGGACAAAACTAGAAGCAGTGGATTTAAGCTACAAGAAGGTAGATTCTTAGATAATAAGGAAAATGATTTCCTATAACAAAAGATGACCTTGAGACTCAGACTTTCACATTCTGGTGTGTTGAGGCAGAAGCTGGCCTATGTCTGGAATATCAGAGAGAGGTTAGACTAGACTACAAAAGCAATTTATATTATTTGGCAGGCAGTTTAGAGTAACAGTCAAGAGCATAGGCAGCCTGTCATGGTTCAAACCCTGGTCCCATCACTGAATAGCTGTGCAACCCTGAGCAAAATACTTAACCTCTCTAAGCCTCAATTATCAAGTCATTAAATTGAAGCCAACATTTGCACCTACCTGAGAGAAAAATGGAGAATAATCAGTGAGACAATGTACCTAAAGCAGTTAATAGGGTATCTACACTGAGCACTCAGTAACTATTAGCTATTTTTAGCTAAAAACAACTGGTGAAAGTTTGAAATATTTTAAAAGTGAGAATATTTCATTGTTCTTTAATCTCTGAAAATTGCTAAAATATTAGCAAATATACTAGTAAATATCAGTTGGCCAGATATTTAACTGCATGGTACATCCTATCTCCCAATCATTCTCAGTTCTAAAGAAAATGAGGAGCAATAAAGTGTACTGAGTGGCTTCAATCCACAAAGTATTGTCTGTCTTATGCACTATGTCACTGCTTCCCCAAAGATAGTCACCTATGATGTATAGTAACACACACTACTTAATGGATCAAGAGATTTGATATGGGCTTTTAGTAATAAATCCATGGTCCAAGAAGGGGGAATTTTCTTACAACCTTTTCTCCCCAAAGAGCTATTAATAAAAAATAACTCAGAGGATATATTTCTACTAAACCAAGATTCCTGGGACGTAAACCCTTACTGGAGTCATGCTGAGCCCTTTATCCCCACTGAAAAAAGTCTGGAATGATTGATGACTCCTGCCAGGAGACTGTCACACATTTTGCCTTGCACCATTATGTACATTTCACCCGTAGTAAACTTTAATGTGGATATCTTTCAAGCTCTACCTGGAAATGGGAAGTGTAAAGGAGGCCTTTCAGTTTAATAGCCTTGCAATTTGAGTCCTCATTCTGTATGAACCTTTGAGGTCACTTAGTGGGAATGGTGAGACCCCTCCACCTCTAATCACATCTGATCCATCCACCCAAACCAAAGCCAAAGCAGACCTGCAAACTTGGGTGGAAAGTCTAGAAAGCAGGAGTCAATGGAAACTTCCCCTGATTGATGGTTAATTTGGAAGCAGAACCCTTCATAAAGAAGAGGACAGTCAAAGGAAAAGTCAAACTCCCCTGAACCAAAGTTAGAGCAAGTAATTATCTCACAGCTTATAATAAATATAATTGGGCAAGTGAGGTCTGTGGATCAAATATGGCTAGCAATTCCAAAGCAACGGGCATCTCATTCTGTATATGGAGACGGTCTTTGGAGCTCATGTCAAATGGCTCATTCAGATGAAAGAATTGGGGGGAAAAAAGGATACTACAGATTGTGTGAATTTGGAACTTTCAGATCTCAATCAACCCAGATCAATAGCTTTCTGGTATCCTGAACAATTTTTCTTTAAAAAAAAAAGAAAGAAAAATTATTTTTTTCTTTAGAAGAACATTCACATTCACACACATTTAAAGTTTATTCAAATTATCTATAAAACAAAACAAAACAAAAAACTGTGACAGTTGCGGACAAAGTCAATTGGATAATTTAGCAGAACCAGAAATGAAATTTCCTCATTCCCTTTTCCTAGTTCACCGTGCCACATTTTCAAAAAGTAGCTAAATGCTGCCCCTACTCTTTATATTGCCAATCTTTTTGGGAATCCTGTGACAGGTACAGGTGTTGTTAATTGAGCTCACCTTGAATAATTAACTCGCTGCCTGATTTGGGGAGGAGCCGGAGGGGGTAGATTTCCATTTCCTCTAGGCAGGCCACTGAGATGCAGTTCCAGGCACAGAAGAGGACACTAATAATCTAGGTCTCCGGAAGCAAGAAGCAGCTGGCCAGAGCTGGCCTCTCTTTCTCCTGGATCTGAATACACAATTTCCCCCTAGGCCAAAAGAAATTGCTCCCTAGCCAGGCAGGACACTCTGGAGAATCCCATTGGAAATTATTTTTGCTCTTTCAGAAGCTACACATTACCAAGGGAAAGACTCCCTTCGCAAGGCCTAGACCAAGAATGGTTAGGAAACGGGTGTGTGTTATATTTTGCCACTTAAAAAAAAAAATCCCTCAATAAACCAACTCAGGAAACTTGCCCAAGGTTAAAATTATCCTTCTTACGTGTATAAACTGCTCTCTTCACACCTATTACTTAACCAAGGGAAACTCACCTTTTCTTCTTTCCATGGAAAACAATCCTTAAAAGCAATAAGAAGCCCGGCCTCCATGAATTCAAAAGAGGTGGGAGCCTTTGGGGAGGACAGAGAGAAGCAGCTGTGGAAGTCAGAAATGTCATCTGGAGAACATGTCATTCGTTCTGCCCGGCTCAGTAATCTCGACAGTTAAAGGGGCAAGGCATGCTTTGCCCCATGATAAAACGTGAAATGAATTCATACATTTATAAATAAATGATCTGACTCTAATTGGCATTTCTAAGCCCTCTCTGGGTAGTAGCTTTCTTGTTAACAAGCTACTGCATTTGACACCGGTGATATAGGAGCCTCGGAAGAGAAATTGCAAGTCTATTTCTGAACTCTTTATTTAGTAATAGAACCTGAAAACTTTCTTCTAATACCTACACCTCTGGACAGACATATACAGAAGTTAACAATAAAAGTTTCTGAGTACAGCTAAATCTGAAAATAAGAATCAAAAAATTTTCAAGGAAGAAAAAAACTGGATTTGTAAAGGATACACATCTTTGGAGAAGTTAGGGATTCTAGGATTGGGGGTAGGAAATAGACAAGCTGAGCCTGGAGTATTTCATGATAGCAGAAAGTAACTGAGTGCTAAGAAACAAAAAAATAATAATAAAAATAAAAATAAAATAAAATAAAATAAATAAAAATCAATCAATCAATCAATCAAAGAAACACACTGATGAAAGCATATCAAAGGCAGGCAAGAGCCAAATGAAAGAACTCCCAGTGGCCAATACTACAACAATTTAGGCACAATATAAATAAAATAGTATTGCATTATATCTCACAGAATAAAATAAATACATGAGTCCATTCAGTGGAAATGCCTCATAAACACTATCTTACCAGGGAATCACATCAACACCAACAGTGATAAGTCACATTGATAGTGTGTACCCTTGATGCTATGTCATGAAAATGGCACTTACATCTAAGGTCTTCTTCCCCCAAACTCATAACTCTGGTCTAATCATGAGAAAGACATCAGACATTTCTAATAGTGGGCATTCTACAAAATGTCTAACCACTGCTAAAATATTCCAGGTCATTATGTAAAACAAGAGAAGTCTAAAAGTGTCACAGCCATGAGCAACCTAATGAGACATGAAAACTAAATGTAATGTGTATCTTAGATGAAATGCTGGGACACAGAAAGGACATTAAGTAAAACTAAGAAAATCTACCTAAATTATGGACTTTAGATAATAATAATGTATTAATGTTGGCATATTAATTGTAATAAATGTACCATATTAATATAAGATGTTAATAATGGGAAACTGAGTGCAGATATACAGAACTCTGTACCATCTCCTCAGTTTTTCTGTAAATCTAAAACTGTTCTAAAAAATCGTCAATTTTTTTAAAAAAGGATTCATAGAGATATATGAAAAATAAGATTTAGGACTTATTTAGGTGAGCAACCACGAAATGGAGAGTAAAACCAATGCAGTATTTCCAGTCTTTTTAGTGTCTGAACTCACTCCTGAAAGTCAATCCAGTTGCATCCAATCTTTTAAGAAGACGAGCTTCAGTTAATAATGGCCTATCATATAGATCTATCTCAGTCCTAGGGCATGAAGACAATTAAAAATTGAGAGCATTTTGCCAAAAATGTCTTTCCTCTTCATGGATAGTAACTAAATGAACCTGCATCTTAGACTACAAACTTCTATTACTAAGCAAACATATTTATCATTCAGCCCCCTCAACATGTACATTCATTCAACCAAAGCTGACACCCCATGTGTCGTAGGAACTATTCAAAGCGGTAAAGGCAATCTTTTGTGAATCTCACGTTCAAAGTTGGGAGATTGAGGAGTAAGCAACAAGCAAGTCAATTAATTTCCAACCACTCCCACCAGTCAATGACCACCAAACTTTCTAAGATGGACTCTCCACCAGTTTTCTTGATTTCACATTCTTCTTCATCCCTAGCAATTGTGCATGTTCTATGATTCTGTTTTCTTTGATTTAATATATGAGATCTTCTGCTTTCTCTGTTGTCAACACGAGGAGAGAAAATTTCTTCTCACGGCAGGCTGAATGAAGCAAGGAGGGGCTGCTGAATTCATAATTCAGCTTCCTTATTTTTAGAGATGAAGAAAGTGAAGCTGGGTGGAGTTAGATGACCAATATAGCCAGGAAATGGGACCCTAAAACTACCCACAATTTAGAGTTCCTTCTATAATCCACACAGCACTCACTTCAATGTTGTAAAATCTACAGATTCTTGAAAAAGCTCCCCCACTCTAATATTCATGTGGATATTCCACATAAATATCCATATAGATATTCCATCTCTAAAGACCTCCAGGAAAACGTAGCAGCCTCTACTCTACCTAGCATTGAAGTGTCACTCAGTTGAAACCCCAGAGAAATATGATTCCTTTCTGCCTGTTAGCAAAGCAGTGAGAAGTCAGAGAGTGAACAAAGGATAAAAATAAGACAGAAAATTTGCAGGCTATGAAAGAAGTATCTTGAATTTTTTCCTTTAAAATATTATGACTTCATATCTATGGCATATTTTCCTTACGATCATCAATAATCCAATTATTTAAGCATGTTTTACAGCAGCAAGCAAATGTAGTACCTAACAAGAAGAAATGCTGTGACACACTTAGAAAAATATTACCCTGAAATGCTTTAATCAATTATAGCATTGATGGCTGGTAGCGCTGGCAAGGCCTTGGCACCTCTGACCTCCTGGCTCCTGTTAATACCTGATGCTATTATATCTGAGAATCTAATTTGAGTTTGTCAGTAATTAAAATTCATGAAACTCCATCCACTATTAACCCCAGGTCTCCCCTACTGGATCCTGAATCTCTTGTGGAAAGCTCTCTTACCTCAACAAAATGTCGATGACCACTTTGGACATATACAGGTGTATAGATTCCGTAACAGAAAGAAGAGGTGCAAGACTTCAGAATCCCATTTCAGGGATGGGGATGCCAAAAAGGACAGTAAGCTAATAACTATTTGATGAGAACCCACAAAACCATCAATACCGCTTTTGTAAAAAATAGAGATTGTGAAAGAAATGAATTAAGCCATATCTAAAAAAATATGTTTTGTAGGCATTAAAGTGACATTTGTGAAGATGTGAAGTGAAATGGAAGATGAAGATTATTTGTAGGACCATCATCATTCAAAAGAATAAGGAAATAGGGCCAGAGGAGTTTTTAAGCATGAAAAAAATGATAACAAAAATCTTAAGAGATGAGCTTTTTTTCCTCCCTCATGGCACCAGAAGAATCTGGTCTCACTGCCATCTCCCCTCCTTCACTATGTTAGTTAAGAGGAGAACCTGTCATAAATCCAGTAACACTTGAGATGATCTACATCTATTCTCTGCGTTCCACCTGGGGCCTTACATTGAAAATAAAGCTGTTGCCTTGCTTCCTGTTTGCCACCAGATTGCTGAGTGGCTTTGCCTGGCACTCTTTTCCCGAGGCATTTACTGCATGAGTGATACCCACGATGGAGCCTATAAATTTATACAACAAATTGAGGAAATGTTTCCTCAAAAAGCTTTAAGAGGCAATATTAATTAAATACATCTTTTCACATGGGATCATATAATATCTATGGCTGAAGTAATTAAGAATGAAGACATAAACTCATTAGATGTGTACTATAAAGATGAAATGCTCAGAAATTATTGACTGTCCATATATTACCACCTCCAGCCATTTAGAGAAAATGCAATCAGCTAAGATGTAATGTGGCAGGGGTCTGAGTGAGAATAAAAATAAGTATATGTCCCTTTATTCTATGTAGGAGTTCATTAACTAGGCAGCTCAGGAATTCCTCTGATTTAAGAAAGTCATTTCATTTTTTAAATTAAGTGAAGATGTCTGACTTTTCTGCTTCTCATTCAGTTTCCACAAATCTTAAAACCCATTTCTTTTTTTTTAAGCTGAAGTATAATTAACATACAGAGTTATATTAGTTTCAGGTGTATAATATAATGATTCAACAATTCTATGCTTTGCTCAATGCTCATCATAGTAAGTGCACTCATAATTCCCTTCATCTATTTCTCTCCTCACCCCTCTGGCAACCACCAATCTGTTCTCTATATTTGAGTCTGTTTTTTTTTTTTTGTCTCTTTTTTGTTTGTTTATTCATTTGTTTCTTAAATTCCACATATGAGTGAAATCATATATTTGTCTTCTCTGACTGACTTACTTCACTTAACATAATACCCTCTAGGTCCAGCCATGTTGTTGCAATTGGCAAGATTTCAATCTTTTTCACAGCTGAATAATATTCCATTGTGTGTAGAAAGTTCTTGTGTACCATATTTTTATCCATTCATATATAGATGGACTCAGGTTGCTTCTATATGTTGGCCTCTGTAAATAGTGCTGCAATAAATAAAGCGGTGCAGATATCTTAGCAAATTAATGTTTTCACTTTTTTTTGAAAACCCTTTCTTCAACTTTTTTTATTTCAAGGACAAAACTATCAAGACACTCACATTTTAGACAATGTATAGCATAGTGCCTACTTATCAAATTTACCTTAGGTTGACTCACTTTGGAAGATATTCAGAAACCAAGACACAGCCTGTGTTGGGCCATCCAACTGGGAAGTTTTCCCTTCCTCCTGTGACTTCCCTTTTCACATCTGAGCAATGGAAACATTCTCTTTAGATCATATCACTAAGTTTATCTTAACTCTTGCTCTCCAGAGAATTATAGTTTCACCTTCATTGTCCTAGGAGGCCCCAAAACTTTTGGGTGATAAGTATCTTAAAGCTCTTACCTACTATGTTTTTAATTCTCTTTTTTATACAATGAATGGGCATTATTGTTTCTTTTAGAATAACAACTTTGGATTACTGAGTCTACGGAGTGCCCAAAAAAATAAACTTAAAAATTTAAAAATAACCATACAAAGAGAGTGTTACTTTTCATGTTAAGCCTTGTAAATCTATTTAACTTTTGACACTATCTCATTGAATTATTTGATTCAATAAAATCTAAGAGGAGAAAATAGAGAAAAAGAGAGAGGAGAAGAAAAAGTTAGGTAATTAAGCATTATATTATAAATTTAAGAATAATCAACAACAAAAATAATCATTAACAAAAGATCTAAGATAAAAGCTATAAATCACATAAATCAAACTAAGACAAGAAATAAAAGGAAATAAAATCCTATCAATCTACAAGAAGTATAAAAAGAAAGAAAAGGCTAAGAAAAAGCATGGCAAACTGAAAAGCAAAGTTAGACAGCAGAAATAAGTAAAAAAAAAATCAGTGTTAATAATTCAAAGAAATATTAGATTGAACAAACAAAACTCAGGTATTTTCAGTTTAGAGAGAGATAACTAAAGGAAAAATGATATATAAAGGTTGAGAATCTAGACCACTCTCTTGCACCATACACAAAGATAAACTCAAAATGGATGAAAGATCTAAATGTGAGACAAGATTCCATCAAAATCCTAGAGGAGAACACAGGTAACACCCTTTTTGAACTTGGCCACAGTAACTTCTTGCAAGATACATCCATGAAGGCAAGAGAAACAAAAGCAAAAATGAATTATTGGGACTTCATCAAGATAAGAAGCTTCTGCACAGCAAAAGAAACAGCCAGCAAAACTAAAAGACAACCTACAGAATGGGAGAAGATATTTGCAAATGACCTATCAGATAAAGGGCTAGTATCCAAGATCTATAAAGAACTTATTAAACTCAACAGCAAAGAAACAAACAATCCAATCATGAAATGAGCAAAAGACATGAACAGAAATCTCACAGAGGAAGACATAGACTTGGCCAACAAGCACATGAGAAAATGCTCTGCATCACTTGCCATCAGGGAAATACAAATCAAAACCACAATGAGATACCACCTCACCCCAGTGAGAATGGGGAAAATTAACAAGGCGGGAAACAACAAATGTTGGAGAAAGAGGAACCCTCTTGCACTGTTGGTGGGAATGTGAACTGGAGCAGCCACTCTGGGAAACTGTGTGGAGGTTCCTCAAAGAGTTAAAAATAGATCTGCCCTATGACCCAGCAATTGCACTGCTGGGAATTTACCCCCAAGATACAGATGCAGTGAAACGCCGGGACACCTGCACCCCGATGTTTATAGCAGCAATGTCCACAATAGCCAAACTGTGGAAGGAGCCAAGGTGTCCTTCGAAAGATGAATGGATAAAGAAGATGTGGTTTATGTATACAATGGAATATTACTCAGCCATTAGAAACAATAAATACCCACCATTTGCTTCGACGTGGATGGAACTGGAGGGTATTATGCTGAGTGAAATAAGTCAATCCGAGAAGGACAAACATTATATGGTCTCATTCATTTGGGGAATATAAAAAATAGTGAAAGGGAATAAAGGGGAAAGGAGAAAAATGAGTGGGAAATATCAGAAAGGGAGACAGAACATGAGAGACTCCTAACTCTGGGAAACAAACTAGGGGTGGTGGAAAGGGAGGTGGGCGGGGGGTGGGGATGACTGGGTGATGGGCACTGAGGGGGACACTTGATGGGATGAGCACTGGGTGTTATTCTATATGTTGGCAAATTAAACGCCAATAAAAAATAAATTTATAAAAAAAAGAAAGGTTGAGAATAATCATAAACATTGAAAGCTGATATAGTGACATTATTTTCACAATAAAAGAGCAGTTAAACCAAAAGATAGTAATGAAAATAAATAAGGATATTATATAATAAAATAATGATAAAGAAATAACCATTGCATGAAGAGAAATAACCAGGGAAAAGACTAAAATTCATGCATCTAACACATGCGTCTTAAAGCTATACAGCAAAAATGCTTTAATTTCATAGAGTGGGAGATTTTAACACACTTCCTTTAGAAACTAATAGATCAAAATGACCAAAAACAAGGATATGGGAAATAGGAATAACACAAGATTTATTTTTAGTGACATAGTTCCCACTTGAGATGACTCTTTAAAAGGCCACCTCAAATGATGTATTTATAGACAGATTTATCTATATGTTTTTCTCTCTAGAGAGAAAAAACAAAAATTTGTTAAGTACACTTGAAACAGATAGTTATGATGCAATTTTCCTTACCCATGATTTACTTTTGGGTGGGCATTTTAGCTGCATGCATGTATAATATATATTTTGCATGTTATAAATATGTAATATATGTATGCTGTATTACCCATGCATATATATATTATGAGTGTAATTACACATATGTAATTTTATAATATTTAAAACAAATTACAATTATAAATATATGTTTAAAACTTATGGGATGTAAAAACAAAAAAAATAAAACTTATGGGATGTATAATACATATACACAACAATGGACTTAGGAAAAGGATATATATGTATATAAAGAACTACTGGGATCCCTGGGTGGCGCAGTGGTTTGGCGCCTGCCTTTGGCCCAGGGCGCGATCCTGGAGACCCGGGATGGAATCCCACGTCGGGCTCCCGGTGCATGGAGCCTGCTTCTCCCTCTGCCTGTGTCTCTGCCTCTCTCTCTGTGTGTGACTATCATAAATAAATAAAAATTAAAAAAAAAAACTTAAAAAAAAAATAAAGTATATCAATAATAAATACATAATAGGGATGCCTGGATGGCTCAGTGGTTGAGTGTCTGCTTTCAGCTCAGGGAGTAATCCTGGGGTCCAGGGATCGAGTCCTGCATTGAGCTCCCCGAGAAGAGCCTGCTTCTCCCTCTGCCTGTGTCTCTGACTCTCTCTGTGTGTCTCTCATAAAAAAAAACCTTTAAAATAAATAAATAATAATAAAGTTAATGATAAGTAATAAATTAGAATTAGAATTAATGATAAAAGAAAAATTGGGCAGCCCAGGTGGCTCAGCAGTTTAACACCACCTTCAGCCCAGGATCCTGGAGATCTGGGATCAAGTCCCAGGTCAGGCTCCCTGCATGGAGCCTGCTTCTCCCTCTGCCTATGTCTCTGCCTCTCTGTGTGTGTGTCTCTCATGAATAAATAAATAAAATCTTTTTAAAAAATGATAAAAGAAAAATCAAACAAAATTAAAAGAAATAACAAAAAATCTATAGCGGAAAGGAGACATACATTTAAAAATAACTTATTAACTATCACTATGCTGCACACCTGAAACTGTAACATTATACGTCAACTATACTTTTTTTAGGTCAACTATACTTAAAAATAATAATAACCCCCAACAAAGAAATTTTAAAAAGGAGATGGAGAAAACACACAGTCACTGTTCAAAATAAACCTTACAAACTGTTTAAGAGAAAAGCCACTCACAACAATATTAAGAATAGAAAAACTAGTAAACAATAGATTTTTAAATATTTTCAAATCTTTTTACCTTTTAATTTTATCATTTCAGATTTTTTTTTCGGAGGATTTTATTTATCTATTTGAGAGAGAGAAAGAGAATGAGCAGAGGAGAGGGGCAGAGGGAGAGGGAGAAGCAGACTACCCCTGAGCAGGGAGGCCAATACAGGGCTCCATCCCAGGACCCTGGAAACATGACACAAGCCAAAGGCGACACTTAACTGTCTGAGCCAACCAGGTACCCTTAATTTCAGAATTTTTTTAGAATTGAAAAATTACACAGGGTTCTGATATAAGCTTCACCCATTTCCTTAAGAGTTCTGTCCAGTGTTTAGCATAGCGTAATGATCAAAAACAGAAAATTACCATTGATACAATATTATTAACTAATACAAAGACCTAATTTGAATTTCACCAACTGTCCGATGAATGTCTTTTATCTGGACCAGGATGTAATTCAAACACAACACTGTGTTTCATTGTCCTATCCCCCATTCTGAGACAGTTCCACAGTCCTTTCTCTCCTACCACTATGATACTTTAAAGAGGACTGGCAAGTCATTTTGTAGAATTTTCTTTAATCAGGGTTTACCTTGTGTTTCTCATGATTAAACTCAGGTTATGAATTTTTGCCAAGAAGATCACAGAAGTGATATGGTGTCCTTATCAGCACAAAATATCAGGAGTTAACTATGATCACTTGGCTCAGATAGTTAAGACAGTTTCTCCATGATAAAGTTACCCTTCTCCCTTTGTAATTAATGAATATCCTGTGGGGGAAAACACTGAGACAATAAATACTCTGTTCAGCATCATAATTTTTCCCACTAATTTTAACACCCATTGATGATTTGGGTCTGCAACTATTATTATACCTGTGCTGTTTGTCAAGTGGTGATTTTCTAGTTCATCATCCATGCAACCTTTATTAATTGAAATCCTCCTTAAGGAAAAGTTATCCCTTCTTAACTGAATTCATTGATTTCATCAATTATTCAATTATCTGTTCCTATCAGTATGGACTCACAGATATTTGTTTTATTCTAGGAATTATCATCCAATATTATCTATCATTATATATTTTGTTGCCCAAAGTATCTCAGACATGACCATTTGAAGCTCCCAGATGAGTTTCTGTGCATTTTAAACATGATACCTTCATGTTTTGTACTTTTTTTACTTTCAGGCATGACAAAATTTTTTTGGCTCATCTTTTACTTTGTTGACCTCAAGTTGGCCTCTTCTCTAAGAAGGACCAACTACTTTGATTCATTTGTTAAAGACTATTCTTTCCCCTTGAGATGGTTTGATATCCTTGGGGGGGGGGGAAGTATCTTAAAATAAATAAATACCATAATCCAATTTATATCAATATTTTTTAACTTGGATGAAATTTATAATACTTTATGGGGAAAGTAATCAAAATTAACTCAAGAATATATCTAAACTAATTAGCTTTAAGTAATTTTTATCTAATAGAAAAAAGAATTCTCTCCCCTACAAAGACACCAGCCCACGCTTCTTATACTAATTTTTCCATGAACAACAAAAAGATAATTCCTGCATTTTATAGTTTTCAGTTTCAGAAACCTGCAATAGGAGAGAAAGTTTCTCTAACTAATGTGTTTTTCTTTTCATTCATTCATTAATGGTTTTATTAAGGTATAATTCATATACCATATAATTACCCAGTTAAAGTAAACAATTCTGTACTATTTATTCATGGTTGTGCAACCATCACTACAGTCAATTTTAGGATATTTTCATCACCCCAAAAGGAACTTCATACCATTTCCCAGTTACTCCCCCTTCTCTTCATCTCACTCAGCACTAGGCAACCATTCAACCACCAATCTTTGTCTATGAATTTGCCTACTCTGGACACTTCATATAAATGGAATCCTACAATATGTGGTCCTGTGTAACTGGCCTCTTTCACTTAACATAATGTTTTCAAGATTCATCCAAATTGTAGCATGTATAAGCTTTTTATTCTCTTTTATTGTCCAATGATACCGTATAATAGTGATACACCATATTTTACTCATGCATTCATTAGTTGATAGACATTTGGGTTGCTCCTACTTGGGGGCTATGAGCATTTGAGTACAAGTGTTTGTGTGGACGTATGCTTTCATTATCTTGGGTATAAACCTAGGAGTGTAATTGCTGGGTCATATGGTACTCTATATTTAACCTCTTGAGGCATTGCCAGATGATTTTCCGGTGTGGCTGACCATTTTACATTCCCATCAACAATGTATGAGGGTTCCAAATTCTCCACATCCTTGCCATAATTGTTATTATTTGTCTTCTCTATTATGCTCATCTTATATGTGCAAAGTGTTAAGTCATTGTGGTTTTGATTTGCATTTCCTGACAGCTTATAATGTGAAAGCTTCTTTTCATATGCTTATTGATAGTATTTATAAATTTTATGGAAAAATGTCTATTCAGATGCTTTGCCCATTTGTCATTTAGGTTACATGTCATGTCTTTTTATTATTGAGTTATAGGAGTTTTATATATTCTAGATACAAGTCCCTTATCATATATGAGACTTGCAAATATTTTCTCCCATTTTGTTGGCTGTCCTTTCACTTTCTTAAGAGTGGTCCTTGAAGCAAAATTTTGGTGAAAGCCACTTATCTATTTTTTCTTTTGTTGTTTGTACTGTTGGTACTCATCTAAAATACCACTGCCTACTTCATGGGCAGGACAATCTACCCCCATGTTTTCTTCTAGGCATTTTAAGTTGAAGCTCTTACTTTTAGATCTTGGATCCATTTGGAGTGAATTTTTGTGTATGGTATGATGTAAGAGTCCAAATTTATTCTTTTGCATATGGATATCCAGCTATCCCTTCCTCATTTGTTAAAGACTATTCTTTCCCGCATGGGATGGTTTGATATCCTTGGGAAAAAATCAATGGACTATAAATGCGAAGATTTCTTTCTGGAATCTTGATTCTAGCCCATTGATCTATATGTCTGTCTTTATGTCAGTTAACACAGTGTCTTGATTACTATAGTTGTATAGTAAGTTGCAAAATAGAAAGTTTGAGACCTACAACATTATTCTTTTTCAGGATTGTTTTGGCTATGTTCAGTCTCTTTCAATTTTTATAATAATTTTATGATAAGCTTGTCAATTTCTGCAAAGATTCCATCTGGGATTTTGATACGGATTGCATTGAATCCGTGAATAAATTTGGAGGACTACTGCCATCTCAACAATAGTATCTTCTGATCTATCAACATTGGATGTCTTTCCATTTATTTATATCTTCTTTGGTTTCTTTCTACAATGTTTTATAGTTTTCAGAGTATAAGTTTTGTACTTCCTTTTGTTCAGTTTATTTTTAACTAGTTAATTCTTTGTGATGCTAGTATAAATGAATCGTGTCCTTAATTTAAATTTTGCACTGTTCTTTATAAATGTATGGAAATGGAATCTGTTGAAACTTACCCAACTCATTTGCTCATTCTAATAGTTTCTTAGTGAATTTGTTAGGGTTTTATTTCTGTATGCAAGATCATGTCATCTGCAAATAGAGATAATTTTACTTCTTCCTCACCAATCGGAATGCCTTTTGTTATGGACTGAATGTTTGTGCCCCTGCTTCAAATGGTGAAGTCATAATCCCCAATGTGACTGTATTTGAAGTAAAAGGAGTAATTAAGATTATATGAGGTCATAACAGTGGATCCTTGATCGAATAGGATTAGTGCCCTTATAATATGATCAGAGAGAGATTGCATTCTCTCTATCCCTCCATTCCCATCTCTCTGTGTCTCTCTCTTTCCCCCCCTCTCTCTCTCTCTCTCTCTCACTCTCTCCCTCTCCTTCCCTCTCTAACTCTCTCCCTGCTATTGAGGACACAATGAGAAGGCAGCTATCTGCACCCTAGAAAGACTCTAGCCTCTATCAGACCTTCATCTGAGACTTCCAGCCTCCAAATCTATTTCTTTCCAAATCAGAAAATAAATTTCTGTTGTTTAAGACTTCTAGTCCATGGTATTATTTTTACAGCAGCCTGAGTCAACTGATACACCTTTTATTTCATTTTATGACCTAACTTCCCTGGCTAGAACCTCTAGAACAATGTTGAATAAAAGTGGTAAGAGTGAACCTGACCATGTTCTAGATCTTAGCAAGGCAACTTTCAGTCTTTAACCATTAAGTGTGGTATCAGTTCTGAGTTTTTTATAGATATTTATTATCACATTGAGGAAGTTCCCTTCTATTGCTAGCTTGTTCAGTTATTGTTGAGTTGTTGAGTTGTTGTTTATTTTTATAATAAAAATTATAAAAGGTTGCTGGATTTTGTCAGATGTTTTTTTCTACATCTAATGGGATCATCATGTGGGTTTTTTTGCCTTTTATTCTACTAATATAACATATTGATTGATTCTCAGGTGATAAACCAATCTTGCATTCCTGGGTAAATCCCACTTTGCTTATGGTGAATAATCTTTTTTTTACCGAATAATCACTTATGGTGAATAATCCTTTTTTATTAGTTGCTGGATTTAGTTTGCTAGTAATTTGCTAAGAATTTTTATATCTATATTCATAAATGATATTAGTCTATATAGTAGTATTTTCCTATGATCCATTTCTTTGATTTTGGTATCAGGGTAATACTTGCCTCATAGAATAAGTTAGAATGTGTTCTCTCTGATTCTATTTTTTGGTAGATTTTGCAAATAGCTTGTTTTAATTTTCTTTAAATGTTTGGTAGAATTCACCAGTGAAGCTATCTGGATCTGGGTTTTTCTTTGTGGGTACTTTTAAAGTTTTAAATCAGTCTCTTTACTTGTTAAAGATTCTATTCTATTCTATTCACATTTTATATTTCTTCTTGATATAAGTTTTGGTGGTTCTTGCTTTCTTGGAATTGTCCATTTCACCGAGTTTATCTAATTTACTATCATGTTATTATTTGTAGTATTCCCTTATCATTTTTTTCTACATTTCTTTAAGGTTGTTAGTAATTTCCCCTTTTTATTCCTTAGTTTAGTAATTTGTTTCCTCTCTTTTAATTCTTGGTCTAGTCAAAGGCTTAAGGAGCCATGTTTGGTGTCATTGATTCTATGCTTTTAATTAACTAATTCTAATAATTAATATTCTATTAATTTCTGATCTAGTTTTATTAATTTTATTCTTCCTTTTGTTTGTTTTACATTTAATTTGCTCTTCTTCTTTCAGTTTCTTAAGGTAGATAGTTAGGTTATTGGTTTAAGATCTTTCCTCTTTTTTAATACACACATTTTACAAATACAAATTCTAAGTACTATTTTAGCTGCACCCCGTAAGTTCTATATTGTATTTTCAATTTCATTTTTCTCAAAATATTTTGTGATTTCCCTTGAGGTTCCTTATTTAGCCCCATTGGTTATTTAGAAATGTGTTGCTTAATTTCTACATATTTGTGAATTTCCCATATTTATTTCTGTCATTGATTTATAATTTCATTCCACTGTAGTTAGAGAATACACTTTATATGATGTAAATGATTTTAAATTTATTGAGGCTTAGTTTATGGCCTACTATATGGTCTAATCTGGGGGATGTTCCGTGTGCATTTCAGAGGAAGGTATATTCTGTTGATTTTGGATGTAGTGTTCTGCAGATGTCTGTTAGGACTGGTTGCATAACTGGGCTGTTCAAGTCTTCTATAGCCTTGTTAATACTCTGCATAGCTGTTTTATCCATTATTTAAAGAGGGATATGGATGCTTTCAAGTATAACTATTTAAATTGTAGTTAAATGTCTATTTCTACATTTCATTCTGTCAGTTTTTCCTTCATGTATTTGGGACCCTGTTTTTACGTGCACAAATGGTTTATAATCTATATTCCTAATAGATTGATTTTTTAAAAATCATTATTAGATGTCCTTCTTTTTCTCTAGTAACATTGTTTAAAAGCCAGTTTATTTGATGGTGCTATAGTCACTCCACCTGTCTTATAGTTACTGTTTGCATGATATATCTTTCTTCATCCTTTTTCTTTTAATCTATTTGTAACATTGAATCAAAAGTTTATCTTGTAGAGATAGCATATAATTGGATCTTATTTTTCTTACTCAAACAATCTCTGACTTGATTCGATTGCTTAATCCACCCACATTTAATGTAATTATTTATATTTTCTGCCATTTTACTTTTTGGTTTATATGTCTCATGACACTTTCTCCCCCCTCTATTCCTCTTTTACTGTTTTATTTTCATTAAGTGAGTATTTTTTAGTATAACAACTTAATTCTTTTAATCATTTCACTTTGAGATATTTCTTTGAGTCCTTTCTTTAGGAGTTAATATCATATAAATATTAACTTGGGACAACCTATTTCATATTTATACTAACTTAATTCCAGTGAGATAAAAAAAATATAGAAAGTATATAGATATAGCTCTAGTCTCACTTCCCTTTTTTGTGCTATTTTGTTATATACATTACATCTATAAATGTTGCAAATTCAAGGATACTCTATTAAAACTATTACTTTACATAATTTTATCTTTTAAAAAAGCTAAGAAAATAAGGACAGCAAGTTTGCTATGTTAAACTTATTTACAATTTCTGGTCCTTTTCATCTGTCCCTATAGATTCAAGTTACCATCTGGCGTCATTTACTTACCTCAGTGCATCCTTATTCCCACCACCTCCTCTGTGTTGTTTGAGAAATTACGTTACATATTTACATATTATACTCCAACATATCAGTGTGCGTGTATGTGTGTGTGTATATATATGTGTGTGTGTGATTTTATATGATTACCTTTTATTTATTATTTATTTTTTAAGATTTGATTTATTCATGAAAGACACACAGAAAAAGGCAGAGACATAGGCAGAGGGAGAAGCAAGTTCCCCACAGGGATCCTGATGCATGACTCGATCCCAAGATGATGACCTGAGACAAAGGCAGATGCTCAACCACTGAGCCACCCAGGTCCCCATATGATTGCTTTTTAAATCAGTTAAGAAAGGTGAATAAATGCATTTACACTGTGATTTATAATATATGATTACTTGACCAGTGCTCTCTGTTTTTTCTCCTGGATTGGAATTACTGCTTGGGGTCATCTGCTTTCATTCTAAAGAATTTGTATCTCTTTTAATGGGATGATTTCTGTCAGTTTGGGTTTACCTGTATAAAGTAAGATAGGAAATTGACTTTATTTCTTCATAATAGTCTAATAAATAAAGACTGGGAATGTCTTTATTTGACTTTAATTTTCACCTTTATTTCTGAAAGACAATTTTGCTGGATATAGAATGCTTCATTAATTTTTTTTTTCTTTCAGCACTTTGAATATGCCACCCCACAGACTTCTGGCCTTTATTCTTTCTGATGAGGAGTCAGCTTTAACCTAATTGGAGCCTCCTTGTATATGAGGAGTCATTTTTCTCTTGCTGCTTTCAAAATTATCTCTGGATTTTTGACTTTCAACATTTATACTCTGACCTGTCTATTGTGTGCATCTCTTTGCATTTATCCCATTTGAAGGTTGTTGAGCTTCTTGGATGTTATGTGATTTTTCATCAAACTGAGGAAATTTTCAGCCATTATTTCTTCAAGTATTTTTTTCTGCTTCTTTCTGTTCTTTCTTCAGGACTCCTATGTCTATTTTGGTGTGCTCAATGGTATCTCACATTCGATGCTTTGTTCATTGTTCATTTTTTTTACTCTCTATTTTCTTTAATTTCCATAATTTCTATTGATATATCTTCCAAGTTTGTGGATTCTTTCTTCTGACAGTTCAAATACATTGTTGAGATCACTGGTGAATTTTTTTATTTTAGTTATTGTACTTTTCACTCACAATTTCCATTTGGTGCCTTTTTATTATTTCTATCTTTTTGCCAATATTCTCTGTTAACAAATTACATTGTCATTATACTTTCCTTTATATCTTCGATCATGGTTTCCTTAGTTCTTTGAATATACTTAGTATGACTATTTTGACATGTTTCTGTTAAATCAACATCTGATTCCTTTCCCAGGCAATTTCTGTTTTCTGCTTTGTTCCCCCCCCCCCCAGTTTTGCATCATATTTCCCTGTATCTTTGTATGTCTCATCATTTTGTGCTGTGGGGATATGGGGCATTTTAGATATGTATTGTAGCAACTCTTGGTATTGGTGTCCCACTTCTTTTTTTTTAAGATTTTATTTATTCATGAGAAACAGAGAGAGAGAGAGAGAGAGAGAGAGAGGCAGAAGGAGAAGCAGGCTCCATGCAGGGAGCCCAACGTGGGACTTAATCCCAGATCTCCAGGATCAGGCCCTGGGCTGAAGGTGACACTAAGTGGCTGAGTCACCCAAGCTGCCCTGGTGTCCCACTTCTGAGGATTCCTGTTGTTAGTGGATCATATTATTAGTGAATGGCTGGACTATAGTAGGAAAGTCTATTCCTTGCCACTGCCCGTATGATGTTGTTTCTCTGGGGACACAATTTTGTACACAGTGACACTGGGATGACAGTGGTTTTGGCAGGACTCCCTTCAACTGTCTCCTTCCATGATCACATTCAACTATTAGGCTCCACTAATTGCCAAATGATTGCCCTATTGTTTTTTAACAATGCCCTGGAGCATAAATGGTTCCACAGTCTGATCCAATTAAACTTGGGTCCCTTACTATAGGTAGTTTGTAAGGTCAGCATTTGAGGTTTGTGCTGACCATAGGAAAGCTCTTCTTATTTATCTGTTTCCCTGATTATCTCTAGTGCAATAACTGGCCTAGGATTGAACTTCTGCTTTCACCTCCAAAATGTCCACTATCTTTGAGAGCACTTTAGGCCTGAATTTCCACACTGTTTCAAATAAAGTCATTTTCTTTGGGGAGAACTTTGAAGTTCACTGATACTAATGCTTGCCTCTCCCCTTGGGTAAAATTTCTGAGCCATGAGCACTAGGGCTGGAAACAAGACAAAGGCCTGTTTCTCTCTAAGTAACACCCCTCCTTGCTTTAAGAGCAGGACACTAGCAGGAGTGGTACCCTACAGTCTTTGCTTGTCTTTCCTGGCAAAGAATCTCCACTCTATGAATGAGCTGCAGTAGGGATGATGGTGGCCCCATTTTGTTTTTAGCATGTCATGACTGAAGTAGAGCCTCCACCTTATGAATAGGGGTTGGGTAGAACAGGAGTGCCCCCAAACTTCAGCCACATTCACCTGAAATTTAGTCTCTGCAACATGTAGCTGGGAAAAATAAGAAATGTTGGTATTATGCCCTTCCCAGGAAGATGACTTAGCTCTCAACTTGTAGCTAATGGAATAAGGAGTCCTATGTTCTTGATTACGTCTGCCTTAAGTGGGATTTCCATCATAATGAACTGAGAAGGGGGCAAGAGGGAACAAATCATGTTTCAAATGCCACAGGTTCTCACTGCTCTTAACAAGTTTTAGATTTTCTTGAATAAATGTTTCTTTATTTGCTATATGCCCTTAAGAAAGTTTCCAGAAACTTTAAACTGTTTTTTTTTTAAGATTTATTTATTCATGAGGAGGAGAAGGAGGAGGAGGAGAGAGAGAGAGAGAGAGAGAGAGGCAAAGACACAGGTAGAGGGAGAAGCAGGCTCCATGCAGGGAGCCTGATGCGGGACTCAATTCCGGGACTCCAGGATCACGCCCCAGGCTGAAGGCAGGCACTAAACCACTGAGCCACCCAGGAATCCCCTAAATGGCTGTTTTCTTAAAGTAATTTTCAACAGTAATGTTTGTTTTGCTGAGGACAAGGTTCATGGAACTAATCATGTTGCCATTCCAAAGACGGACTCCACTAATTCATGTTTTAAGCTCATAAAACCATAATCCATAAGCAAGCAAGTTCAGTCAGAAATCATAAATTAAAGCCCAATCTTAAGTAAAACTCCCCAAAAAATGTTAATAAAATGAATCTGGTAGCTTATTTTTAAAAATAATAATCCAATCTGGACATGATACATTAAGAATTCAAGGATGAAAAACAAAAAGAATTCAAGGATGGTCCAATGGCATATCTATTCACTTTGAGGCTTTTCTCAGATAAAGGCAAGCTGAAAAATACATATCATATGGTACCATTGATACACATTTAAAAAGTACAAAAATGTTATATGTTTTTTTATGGCTGCAGTATGTATGTAGTGAATGTAGTAAAAGTAGAAAACCCACTATACATATAAAATCTTATAATAATGTTTATCTCTGGGAGGGAAGGAAGGAGAATGAGATAGAAGTAGGTATAGGAAATTTCAACTAGATATGATAGATGTTTGTTAAAGGATAAAGAATATTTTTTTCTCTATTTTTATATATTAACAAATAGAGTTATGGGTTAAATTGTGCCCCACCTCCCAAATTTATGTGTTGAAGCCCTAACATCTAGTACCTTAGAATGTCACTATATTTGGAGATAGGGGCCTTTAAAGAGATAAGATTATATTGAAATGAGGCTGTTACGGTGGGCTCTGATTCAATCTGACTGCTGTCCTTATACAGAGAAGAAATTTGAATATAGAAAGAGACACCAGGAAACCATGCACAGAAAGGAAAGATGGTGTGAAGGACACAATGAGAAGGCAGACATCTGCAAAACAAGTAGAAATGCCTCAAAAGAGATCACATCCACCAACACTTTTATCCAGACTTGTAGCTTCCAGAACTGTAAGAAAATTTTTTTCTGTTGTTTAAACCACCCAATCTGTGATATTTCATTATGACATCCCTAATGAACTAAGATAGGTAGATGATAGATAAATAGATAGACAGATAGATAAATTCAAAATGAATGTAAGCAGCTCAACATGCTTCTATATTTGCAGAATCTAATTATAGTATTCAAATATGAAGCATACATGCTGAAAAATCCAGGAAGGTTTATTTGCCTTTCATATTTTACAAACTTTTAAGACAAACTACAGTTTAAATCCTTGTTCTGTCTGCTTACTTGCCACATGACTCTAAGAAAGACATTTTTTTTTCTGAACCTCAATTCCCACATATGTAAAATAGGGACCAGAAAACCTATCTCCCAAAGTTTTTGTGATAATTAAAGGATTTAAAATACATAAAGTGCTTCATTCAGCATCCCAGTTTACAATAGATATTCATCAAATCCAAACCTCTGAACATCTATCTGCAGAAAATACTATTGATGAGTCATCCAGTGGGAACAGAGTTAGAGACAAAAAGTCAGATTTACACTATGATGCCTGGTATAAGTGGAGTATCTTCTCTGGCATGCATTTCAAAAGTTCCCAGAGACCTTTCTCTCCTAAAACCATCTGCTTCCTCAGGAGTAGGCAGGTCTGAAGCCAGAGTCTTGAGTTAAATTCCCAGCTCCACCACCCATCACCTATGTGACCTTGAGCAAATCACATAACTGCTCTGTGACTCAGTCTCCTAATCCATAAAATAAAGCTAATAATCCCTACCTTTATGAATCACCATAAAAGTTGTAGATCAAATACACAAGTACCTGGCACACAAGAGATACTCAGTACATCAAAATCACTATTGTTATTAAGGTTTTTGTTCTATCATTATTACAAGAGCATCTTCCTTATACATATTAAAAAATCAATATGGGGCACCTGAGTGGCTCAGTCGGTTGAACATCTGACTTGGTTTCAGCTCAGGTCATGAGATCAAGCCCTGTTCAGGTCAGGGTCATGAGATCAAGCCCTGATCTAGGCTCTACACTCAGCACTGAGTCTGTTTGAGCTTCTCTTTCCCTCTCTCACCCTCTGACCCTCCCCGTCCCCATGTGTACTCTCTCTCCCTCTCTCAAATAAATGAATAAAATCTTTTTAAAAAGCTCAATACGGTATATACTATCCAGCACTATATTATCCCCATTAAAAGACCATTGATAACACGTGGCCACAACATTGGTTACCATCACAAAGATAGAGACTGAGTTTTCAAATGGACGTGCAACATTAATCGCTCCTTAATGGATAAATCCTCCTCCCAGCTTAGCTTCCACTCTAGAATAGTGAAGAATTTAATGTCTTATGGCTAGTGGATCCTAATAAACACATAGCTCTTATTGAGTCCACCTGTCTAAACTCAACTCCAAAGGTGGAATGTTACCTAAGTCAGAGTTATTGACTTGAGAGAGATTTATTTCAGACTCTCACAAAACAGCAACATGCCTTGGCTCTAAACCTGTCTTAACTTTGCTCCAATTGCCCTCTGAATTATTGACAGACCTAATTAACCCAGCAATTGCTTAGTGATAATTACCATCTTTTCAGAGGCAACAGATCTGATCCCCAGGCCCAGATTTGCTAAGAAACTTGAAGAGATAGCAAAATAATCACAATCGAAGCCACAAGCTTCTATCTGCAGCAAACAACCTGTCAATTAAATTCTCTTATCCCTCAGAAGAAACACATGTCAATTTTAAACAAGAATTAACCGTTTAATTCCAATTTTCCTTTTGAAGCTTCAGGTTGGAAATGAACCTGAAACTAATAAATGAGACACTCAGGAACCACGGCTTTTGGGTCACAGAAAACATTAAAACACCCCCAGAAATGCACAGATAAATCTTTTGACAAAATACTTCCAATTCTTTAGAGACATTTTTAGCAAACACAAATGTTTATCCCAAAGTGCTTCAGCGCTGTCAGCACAAGCTTGGCATGTTTATCATGCAGTCTGCATCAAGCTCAAGTCCAAAATCTGGGCAGTTTTCAGAGAAGGCACCCAGAAACCGTATTGTGTGCATTATTCACAATGCTGGAAGCAAGATCAATAGCCACAGTTCACCAACGAAGCTCCAAAGCCCAGCAAGGAGTCGCTTTTGACACAGTGAATTTAGCGAGAATGATGTGCTCCTTTGCAGAACCCAAAGGGCGGTATTCTCAGGTTAACAAAGATGATAATGAAGTAGCAGCCTTCGGGCCAGAGAATACCACCTGGGAACCACTCTTACCAGGAAGGAGCTATGTGCAAATACAGTATTCAAGAGGAGAAAAATCATGGTGGAGTTACTGCATATACCAACGTGGCAGTGGAGGAAGAGTTCATAACACAGCATCAAGCCTCAGGAGGGGGTCCATTCACCCCATCCCATTCCCATCTGCCAACCCATCTGGAGAGTATCAGGTCTTACACAAATTGAAGTCCTGGGGGCTCTGGTTTTACCATCAGGAAGGCATGGTCTATAGGGTTTGTCTTGGAAAAAAAAAAAAAAACAGATAAGGACCATGATGGATTCATCACACACAATCAGGTGGGTTGTGGATGAGGGGTCACTTGTTAACTACTGGGTATGTATACAGGTGGTCTGGAAAATTAAACAAGGATAGTCCCTGAGGATAATATCACTATAACCAGGGGATGAATTAAATCCCTCAGAGTGGTGATAGCACAAATTTAACAACACTTGGAAGCGATTCTTCAAGTATGAGAATAACCTAACCAACATTATGGGTAAACTAAGGATTAACCAAACATCTAACTTAAGCATAGACATAACACTACTATTAGCAATAATAGAAAGACACTCCATTTTTTTTGACACTCCATTTCTTAATTTTCTACTACGTACTAAACATAAAACTGCTTTATTTCATGGATCCTCCAATGGCCTGTTAAAGATGAGTAATGCATATATCCATTTTACTAATGAGAGCTTAAACCCTTAGAGCATGATTAGCAGCAGCAGCATCACTTCAGAACTTCTTAGAAATGTAAATTTTCAGGTTCACCCCCAAACCTACCTCATCAAAAACTCTGGGGCTGAGATCCAGAAATGTATGTTTTAACAAGCCCTCCAGGTGATTGTGACAGGTGCTAAAGTTTGAGCACCACCATCCTGGAGCAATGGTTCTCCATCTTGGCTGTACACTGAAATCACCTGGACAGTTTTAAAAACTATTGATGCATGGGGCCCACACCTATGATATTCTTAATTAATTGATCTGGGGTGCAGCCTGGGTATAGGATGTTTAAATGTATCCCAGGTGACTATAATGTACAGACAAGCATGAGAGCCATGGACTGGAAACTAGTTTTCCCAAAGTCTGCTGAGGCAATGAAAACAACAAAGCCAAGATTCAGACTCGAGTCCGACACAAATGTGTATTCTGTCCATATATCCGTGGTGCTCAAAGCCTGGTCCAAATCAGCAGCACCTGCATCGCCTGGAATCTTGCTAGGAATGTACAATCTTAACTCACACCTCGGACTTACGGTATCAGAATCTACATGTTAACAAGATCTGTTAACAGAATCTTGCTAACAAGAGGCAGGGTGTTACTCAATGCTAATTTATACCATGTAGTCACCAGTGCTAATTTGCTTAATTGTCCTTATCAGTATACCAGATACTATTTTAAGATACTGGGATTTCTGTTCCTGCCAAACCTCTCTTCCCATTTCCTTATATCCATTATTCTTCTGATTCCACTCATCAACAGAAATAGCTGATAAGTGGGAGGAGACTTACACAGCCTGGAACAAAAAAGTGAACTACATTTCTGATGCATGTTTTAAATATATACTAAAGGAGGGAGGGAGGGAGGGAGGGAGGGAGGGAGGAAGGAAGGAAGGAAGGAAGGAAGGAAGGAAGGAAGGAAGAAGCGGGATTATGTCTTTTTGCCAACTCTCGCTCCTTCCTCCTTAACCCCCCCCTATTCCCCACGTACGTGACCCCCCATACTGAAGTAAAAAAATATGGCGAAGGAGATACGGAAAGACACACAGACAAAAAGTAGCTAGTAAATTAACAAAAACACTGAAAGTCCTCACTTTTCAACTACATGAGCCAGAATACAAAAGGTCTTTGAATTCTAGAAGCAAGACTCCAAATACCGAATTCATGCTATAAATGATTTCTGGGAAAGAGTTCCTCTGCAATGAGGAATTAGTCATTCTCCACTCCAAAGAAATTAAGAGTTTGTCAAGCAGAAGAATGAGAAATAAATACAATGCAATACTATACAACAGTCAAAATGAGTTATGGAGCTACAGTCACCTGAATGAATTTTACAACTATAATGTAGAAGAGAGAAAAAAGAAGAAAATCTCAGAAGTATACATAATTATAAATATTTTAAATATATGAAATAATTTATGTTGTTTAGAAATACATATGTTTGTAGCTAAAGAAAAACATAAATATGTGAAAATGATAAATACTAAATTTTAAATCGTGGTTGCCTCTGAATGAGAGTGGGTACAATTGGGGACAGAGCTACTGATATTCTATTTCTTAAGCTAGGAGGTAGATATATGGGGGTCACTGTTATTGTGCTCTTTTAAAAAAATATATTTTATTTTTGAGTCCCCTCTATAACCAGAGTGGAGCTCAAATTACAACCCCAACATCAAGATTCACATGCTCTGCCGATGGAGCCCACCAGGCACCCCTACAGTATCCTTATACATTTTTAGTATATTCAAGATACTTAGTAACTTTTTAAGAAGAAACACCAATTCTTTCTTCTTCCACTGATTGGGATTGAGATTGAAATTCCCAAGCTTAACATGAGAGCACAAAGGTTTATATCACAATTGCTGTGTTCTTAGAAGAAAAGCTCTCTTCCACATTCCAAATGCTTTATTAATTTCTGCCTGTACAAAGTAATATAGGCAGATCAAGTTGATTTATAGCAAAAGATCCATAGCAATACCCACCCACCAGGGTTATGAAGGTTGGAAAGGTTGGGGAAATGCTAGAAAGAGTAAATTCTTTTGTTTTAGCAACATTTTCTGGTTGCTAATACCTGTTTTACCAATTCTACGTTACCTGGTCTACTTATGCCTCAGTTTAGAAAATAAAATAGAATTGTTGTCAAAGTGATTCTGCTTGAAGTGCAGTTGCACCAATAAGAAAATGATTTTAAGTGCTTACCCAAGCATTATTAATTTTATTGGATTAGGACGTGGGTTAATGCTATTAGGAATCTACCATAATCCTATTGGATATGTACTGTCATTACCCTGTTTTATAGACGCGAGAAGGCTATGTATTTTCCTAAAGTCACAAAACTAGCAAAAGTCAAGACCCAGACCAGGTCATCTGTCTCCAGAGCTCACACTCAACCACCCCACTACAGTGCTTTCTAGAAGTTACTAACATAGAGATAAAAAGCAAGAAGGCAGGAAGGGACAGGGAGAGAAAAGGGAAGGGAGGGGGGAGGGAGGGAGAAAGGGAAGGGAAGAGGGAAGGAGGAGGCAGGCAGACCTTGCTATAAAAACTGAAACTTCTCTGAAATGGTAGGAATTGCCTTATGTGGCTGAGAGCTCCATATCTCTAGAAGAATTCAAATAAGGATTGGAAAAATAAAATGTGACTGGTTATAGAGTTGTTCCAATTCCTTGCCATGAGAAGGCTGATCCCTGGACCAGAAGCATCACTAGGGCATTTATTAGAAATGCAGAATCTTGGGCCTCATCCCAGATCTACTGAAACAGAACCTGTATTTTAACAAGTTCCCCCAGGAGAGAAGCACTAATTCAGATTCAGGTTTTGAATCATCAGCTTGCAATTTCTTGTGCCCCATCCCAAAACTGCTAAATCAGAAACTTTAATTTTTTTGTAAGAAAAAAAAAATCTATTTTTAACAAGGGCTCTTGAACACTTTGGATAAGCAGTCAGATTTGGAAGTCAGTGGTCAAGTGACCTTTAAGAGGACCCTCTATCACTGAGACTGTGTGATGCTGGGTCACCCCTTTTCCTTTTCCTGGGCCGGGGGGGGGGTTGGAGATGAAGTCTTAGTGGGCAGGGAAGCAATTTCTCAAACACCTACTGCTGACATGAGCATTATGCACAGAGGAAGCCCTGACAAGGTCTGCCTCTCCCACCACTCGCAGGACCTATATCATGAAGCCAAGGCCTTCACTTTACCAAACACAACTAACAAGGAATATTGCATATCGAAGATGCTCACACTTCTGACAAGGCAGGGAAGTGGAGCCCTAATCTTTCAGCTGGGTTCAGGGGCTGCCTCTCCCACCTGTTCCCTGAGCTAGAGAGCCCACACACAAGCCCAGGCACAAGGGGACCTGCTATTTCACCTTCAGATCGCTCACTGCATTAGGCTGAAGATAAGGGGCAGGCTGTCTCTGAAGTCTATCTCATCCCCAGACTGGAGAGTGAGTCCGTATCTCTTCCTCCATGTCAGATTAGACCCTTGCTCTAGAAACTCCATTCTGCTTTCAAGAAATAATACATAAGTCTGAAATGTTCCATCCTTGCATCTTTTCTTTTACTCTTTTTTTTAATAAATAAAAATTTAAAATTTACCCAGAATTCAGTTATTTGTATCTAGTCATATTTTTATCAAGTCCTCTTGGATGGAAGAAGCAGGTGTCTCAGGAACCAGACACTCCTCTAACCCTGGGCCCTCTCACTCAGACTCCTGCAACAGCCTTCTTTGCTCTCTCCCTGCCTAGTTCCTGCCCCCTTTTCAAACACTCTCCATGAATCTGTTCACATCCTTCTACTGCTTCAAGTAGTAAATAATAAGTGAGATGGTATTAAATGCAACTAGAAATTATAAGCAGCCAGTTAATCCTATGATTATGCGTTCATCTGGCTCCCCTGCTAGCCTGTACACTCTTGGGCAGCCCTGAGCCCATCCTGTTCCTCGCTGCAGTCCAGTATGTAGCAGAGTCTGAACACTCTGGATGCCAAGTAAAGATTTTTTTGACTGGGTGAATGCATAAATAATTGAGTAAGTAAATGAATGAATAACCCAAGTAGGATTAGGAAGAGAACCACCAAATATTTTTAAAAGCCAGGTAGGAACATCAGAAATACCATAGGTCCAGGTTCTGAAATCAGACTTCCTGAGTCTACATCTGGGATTTTCCCCTTACGAGCCATATCATTAGGGGCAAGTTTCTCCCATTCGTTTTGCCTCAATTTTCTCTTGTCAAAAAGTGACAATAATAGTACTTTCCTCACAGAGTTGCTATGACAAAATTAAGTGAGTTTTTATATGTGAGAACTTAGTGCCTTGCACCTGGTTAGTATTATGCATATAGTTACTGTGTTCTTTTATTATATCTGTGTCTATCCTGCTCTAATTTGTAGAGATAATGAACACTGAACCCAGAACATCTCCCGAGTCAGTACTGCTTCTGAGGGATCATAGTTAGAGTGTCTGCTATCGAACTCAACCCTGTCTTTAAAAATAAATAAATAAATAAATAAATAAATAAATAAATAAATAAATAAATAATTTTATTTATTTATAGAAACACAGAGAGAGGGGTAGAGACATAGGTAGAGGGAGGAGCAGGCTCCATGCAAGGAACCCAACATGGGACTCGATCCCGGATCCTGGGATCATGCCCTGAGCTGAAGGCAGACACTCAACCGCTGAGCCACCCAGGTGCCCCCCTCAACCTGGTCTTAAGGACAGAGCAGCAACTTGATAAATGCACGAAATGCTGGTATTTTGGAAATGGGAATAAAAGGGATGTTAGAAGGAAAAAGCAAGCCACAACATGGTCACACGAAATCGTATATGTGGATAGAAAAGGAAATCTCCTCAGAGGAATTACAAGGCTGGCAACCCAAAAGTCACATAATTGTTGTTTTGTTTCTCAGCTTTGTTAATGTACTTTTAAGGTGATCCTGAGCTCCTCAAGATTCCCAGAATCATGCACAGCCCTGAGTCCGGCCTCCTGGGGTTGGGGACCAGGGGTGATTCTGCTACTGGAGGTCATGACCACCTCTTCACCTGTGCCACTCCTTCATCTCTACGGAAAAGCTTGGACAACTGGGTCTCACATCACTCAATCGTAACTTCTCCTTCATAGATTTCAGTTTCTGTCTATTGTGTTTGTCTGAGACTAGATTCCATGATAAATGTGAAGAAAGAGTGAGCAAGAGGTGTTTATCGGGAAAATCTAGCTAGAGAATAACCAGTTGTCAAGGGTCAGCTATCCCCTAGCTACAATGAACTAGAATCAATTCTCCAACCAGACTCAAATAAATTAGCAAAAATATCTCCACAGACACAGTGTCTCTCATCAGGAAATCATCTTAAGCAATGAAAAAAAAGATTAATTTTATTATCAAGGGAAATATCCTCAAATTCCAGCATGACGGCTATATTTTCACCAGGGGACAAGTATTTTTTTTCTATTAGCTGAAGCTCTTCCAATACAATATTCTACTGTTGCCTTTGAAGGGAAATGAATATGTTCTCATTAAATTTCTGTTTATTTGGAATGTAAGATGTGGGCAGAGAGAAAGATTTTCAGGCAGGTGTTCACCATAAGAAAATCTCACTCTTATTCCCTCATGGCCAGTCCAAGCTCCTGTGGCCTACAATGCCTTTAGTCAAATCAATTACCATTCTTAGAAAATGGTTATTGAAACACATTAGTAGAGTAAGTGATTGGCTGCCTTGCCACCATTTTGAAGGAACCATATGGAATCATGTTTGCCTCCCCAAATTGCTCCTACTTTTCTTTATTCGTGCAATGATATCTAATGAATTCCTACTAGGTATTTCAAATGGTAAAAGGTTTTAGCTATAAATAAAAGTTGGCTGTATGCTGAATGGTCTAAAAGTCCTAGTGCCACTTCTGGATAAGGGCACTCTGCTAGGACTATTTTATTGTTATTGTTCCTGTTTTAGTCAGGTGAGGCCATTTGGGCACAGCCAGCCTTTACGCCTACCACAGAGGGCTAGAACACAGTCAGATCCAAACCGAAGTTCTTAAGAGAATTCAACTGATCCTGAGGTAGTTGAAGGGAATTTGTCCAGGAAAAGCTCCCCATGGAGGGAAACCAACCAAGAGAATCCTCACTGTGGAAAGCAGAAATGCGAGCAAAGAAAATGGTAGGGTATTAAGTTCAGATTCCCACCCTTAAAGAAGATCAAGACTTTTAGGTGGTATTTCTAAAGGCCTCCATCGAGGCCTCCATAGAGATTCTAGAAAGAATCTGTCTAGAGAGTTAATGTGGCTATGGGACAGATTCTAGCTCTGTTTGGGATCTTTACAGATCCCTGTGATAAACTTCCATCACGCAAGCAATTGACACTGTTTAGGTCCTTATACCCAAGGAATCTGCTTGGGCTGACACTATACAGCTATCCCTGACAGGGTAATAAGACCTCAAACTCAAGAAAACCCCAGGAAATATATGTGTCAGGTACTGAAATCTATGTTTTATCTGTGTTATCTCACAAGATCCTCAACATAGTTCTACAAGACAGGTGGCAATATCCTAATTTTTGAAGTGAGATGGCTGAGGCCATGAGAGGTTAAGTACTTGGCCTAAAATCATCCAAAGAGGACTGACAGAGCTGGGGCACAAACCGAGAGTGTCTGATTCAAGAGTCCACGCTCTTAGCATCGTGATCTAATACCCGCCCCCATCATTTTATTTAATCCTGCAACAACCCCATGAGGTAGACAGAATTATTTCTCCTTTAGATAGAAAGATAAGTTAATCAACTTGACTTGGGGGTAATTGTTGAAATGTGAGCCCCAGGTTCACCTACCTTGGGAGCCCAAACATTTAACCTCTTTGCTTGAAGAAGGGAGATCTCCTAAACAGCACACAGCTCCATCCTGTTATGATGTCTTTACCGAGAGGGCTGGTGGGGGAGGGCAGTTGTTTGCATATTTTATTTTAGGCAGCACAGAGGAGGATGCAGCACACATTTGAATTTCCTACCCATCATCATTGGATGTTTTCCACAGGAGCCTACCAATACTTGTCTTCTGGAGTCACTCCAGACAAAACATATACAGCAGGGTGTGGAGAGGGGTGGGGAAGACACAAGTGGCAGAAGCTCAACCCTTCTGATATTCTAAAGTTTGTTTCTTTTTAGATTATTATTTTAGCTAATATTTTTCCTTGGTTATTTCTCGTTGAACAGTGGTTCAGCTAATGGAGAAAGGCACTTAGAAGGGAGGACCAGGCTTGCGAGCAGACCACTGTATCTGAAATAAAAATCAATTGCCCACCATGCAGATTACAGAAGAAGCTGCAAATAAAATTACTGTAAATTTAATTAAAACATTCCAGCCAAGTCCATACATTTGGTATTGATTACCTGGCCTGCAATTTCAGGGAGTTAATTAACACAGCCTGCGCCTGGACAACAAGCGAAAGCCAGAGCAGGCACTGGTTGTCCTAGCAACAGGTAGGCGAAAGCAGCTCGCAGATTAAATTGAAGGAAATACAGAATCTTATTGAATTAGACTTAAATGCAATGATTTAAAAATATAAAGAGGCAACTTAAAGTTCAAAACACACTTCGTGAACATGAGTCATTGTGTGTTTCTAATTGGGCCAGAATAGAGTGTTTGTACTGAAGGATGGGGAGACAATGGTGGGGATGGGGTCACTTCAGATAATCCATTACAGTGAGAGCATTTCTCAACCCTGATGGCTCAGGCGATGACTCCAACAAAAATTCATTTGAAAAAAGAAAAAAGGCCATTATGAATAATCTCCTAGATCCATAAGTCGAATGAACCCATTTATTTTCCCTTTCCCAGAATAGAGCCATCCTATGGGGAAAAAAGCACATTCTGGGGGTCTGGCTAATAGGATGACCACCACAGAAACTGTTTCCATGTCCTGTATTATTACACACACCCTAGGCTGCTACCTAGGTGCACACCCATGTTCTCTCCTTGTCCTCCCCTGTGAGGTTTTATGTTATCAGAAAAGAAGTAGAGTTCTGACTTCAGTGGTTATAGCAAAGAATAACTGATGACTATGGTCCCTGACCAAAAAATAAAATAATAAAATAATAAAATAACCATGCACTTACAAAGAGCTGACATCAGGTATGCATATCAAGAAATGAACCACACCTCTACCAGCCACATCTTCCACCCCCCTCACACCCTGTTCTTCAATGCCTGGAAGCTCCTGGTTGAGTACAGTATACTAGCTTAGAGTTGCACACCTTCTTGAAACATAAATAACCTCAGGAGGGATGACATAAATATGATGATGATGATGATGATGATGAATAAAAATTCTTAATTATCTGGTGTCTGCTATATGCCAAGAACAATGCTATGTGCTTTCTCCTAGATGCTGTTTCATTGAATAGTCACCATAAACTCCAAGACAGAGGGGATTTAACAATGACAAGGCTGAGGTTCACAAAGGATCACTTAGCCCCCAAATCCCACTTCTGGTGTATAATAAAGCTAGCATTGAAAGTCAGACCTGGTCTTTCCGTAAACTTTATGCCCTTTCCCCTATACCAGCAATTTCCCAGCTTTTGCTAAGGAACCCCACATCCTTCCTTCTTTTATAATTAAAATGGAATCCTATGTGCCACTTTGATTTATAAACTCTGTAAATGCAGAGAGGGCGCGGGGGCAGAGCCCACCTAACTCAGCTGCCTACACACAGACCCCAGCCTCTCAGAGACCCCTGAGCCCCCACTGCAGCAACCTGGGATTCTGATGGTGGCGATGGTCCTGGTCACCATCCTGAGCTTCCTCCTCAGCAAAGAGAGTAATCTTGGTGGGTGAATCCACCACCAGCCTCTCCTTCCCTTGTACCAATACTGCTGTGGAATCCCAGCTGGTACAGGAGGTCTTGGCTTTTTTTCTCACTAAGGATCACCACAAACAAATATATAATCAAAAGAAAAACAGATTTTACTCAAAATGTATTTTAGCTGACCTTAGAAAACATCTTGTAGAGGTTTGGTTTACTTTCCTAACCACATAACTTAAGGCCCAGAGTTGACATTAACTAAGCTGATGAGCAGAGAACCCTGGGAGAGGAGCCCCAGGCCCAGTATGACCTGTAGCTCCACAAGGATCACCTGTATGTGTCCCTGGACAAATCATTTCCCTCTTTGGGCCTCAATTATTTCCTCTGTAAAACAGAATTAAGCTGTATCACACATCCACATGTCACTGTAGCAATGTTGGCATGTAGCTTTTATACTGTTACTTTAAAAAAAAAGACTTTTGTTTATTCATGAGAGACACAGAAAAAGGCAGAGACATAGGCAGAGGGAGACACAGGCTCCCTGCGGGGAACCTAATGTGGGACTCAATCTCAGGACCCCGGGATCACGACCTGAGCCAAAGGCAAACACTAAACCACTGAGCCACCCAGGTGTCCCCACTATTACTTTTGTTAACAGACATATTTAAAATAAAATCTTATATCCTTACCATAAATAAAAAAACTCTAAAATTCTTCTCTAATATGTACGCACATAACTATAGTACCATTATCAAGAAAAATAGAGTATCTGCCCATTACAAATTTCAAGTACCACCAGTAGTTTGTGTCCTGAACTTTGAGAAATGCTGGCGACATTAGGAACTTTTATCTCTAGATTATTTCAAGAGCCTCTTCCAGCTCTGCCTTTCTGGGATCTAAACCTCCTGGCAAGGGAGATAGCTGAGCAGCATGCAAGGGCCAGAGGGATACCCCAGGCAGGTGAAGGGAGCAGATGGCCTACAGCTACACATGGTAAGGATGGCTGGAAGAGTAAAGCAAGTCTGCTAGGTGATAACACAGCCACCCAAGTTCTATCAAGTACCCATCCACCACCTGCAGTTCTCAACTGCCCTTGAGACTTCTTCTACCCCAGGGAGCTGAATGACAAGCAATCACATGGATCGTGATATCCATCCCTCCCCTAGGCTCCCAGGTTAGACACAGGACCCATACACGGGTTCCACCTCTGCTCCAACACCCACTGACAACTTCTGCATGAAGCCATTCTCCCATTGGACACCCTTGAAATCCAGCCTTGCTTCCTCCAAGCCACATCTACTCTACATGGATAACGCCACATGCCACTCAAAATTGTGACCACAGAACTCAACAACTCCCTTTCACAAAATTTATATGTAGTGCATAAAGTTTCTCTAAAGAGCTTGGCCAAGACATAGGAACTGCCCAATTTAGGGGGTCTGGGGACAGAGATGCACAGAATGTGCAATCTCCCCAATGCTGAAGGTGGATGTGTCGCCAATGAAGCACACTTGGAACACAACTGTTCCACGAGGTACTAGAATAAGGAGGGAGCACGAGGCTCTGGGAGTCAAGATACCAGATCCTGCACTTTGCTCCTTTAGCCAGTCTCCTCCTCTGCAACTGAGCGCATCAAGTCAGGGGCTGAGAGTCTTCCAGCCCTTGCAGCCCATGTCTCCGAAGACTTGCCTTCACCTGGATGTACCATCAAGCACACTCATGGGCAAAGTATAAAAGCCTCCTCTCTCTTCACTTAGCAGGCAAATGGAGTGTGGATGTTTAGTTGGGGGGTAGGGGGAGCAGAGGAGATGGTGCTCTCAAACTAAAATGCCCTCATTCAAATCTAGATCTGACTTTTACCAATTGTCAGTTTAGGCAAGTTACTTAACGTTAACTTCTCTGAATCTGCTTCTTCAACTGGAAATGAGAAAAACAACACTGAAATGACTGAAAATTGAAAGAACAATTAACTGTAAAGGACCTGATACCATGCCTAGCATGTAATATATGTCCCAAAAATATTACCTACTAAGAGGATGACTAGATACTCGTGCTCTCTACTCCAAGACCACCTAATCCTCTCTGTAATTGAGAAAGAAACAAAAAACAAGCAGAATAGCCTCAGTGCTAGAGGCACAGGCCATATGTTTAGATACCCCCCACCACACACACACAGGTGTTCAATTCCATCTTTCCTAATAAGACAGCGTTAGAACCGAGCTCACATGGAGCCATACTTCAGGAGACAGGGGGAGAGAGGAGGAGTGTACAGACCCTCAGCTCTAATTCTCCAGCCCAAGGTCACTGTTCAGCCACCACTGGACCCTCCCTCCCTGTGTGTTTCATCAGCCTATAATAATGGCATGAAGTTTCTTGGGCTGCAATTAGGAGAGTCCATATAGACCTGCGTCTCTGTGTGGAACCTCATTAAAGTGAGTGATAAAGTGAAGGTCAGCTATCTTTATAAGGACAAGGAGTGGAACACCAAATACCCAGAAAACCAGGAGGCTAATGAGAAATACAAAGCACTTTCAGCACGAGGGATGAAAAGAGGAAATTTATTTGGGAAAAGAAACTTGTCGATGGCTCCCCAAAATTCACTACAAAATCTTCATAAAATACAAACATGTATAAGGATCCTAAGTTCAGAGGCTTCCAAAGAACAAATACAACAAAACTTTATATAATGTTAAACCAAAACAGAGACCTCAGATCTCACTACACAAATCTGTGCAGCATCTACTACCTTCCAAGACCCTATTAAGAGGAAAGAAATACATTCTTTAATTACAAGTAGTCCTACATCCAGGTACTACTCATTATTCTACATCTCCTTATTCCATTTATCCAACAGCTATTCACTGAATGCCTCCAATCTTCCCAATGCTCCCAGAATTTATGGAATGGAAGGGGATGCTATTCTGAGGGCCCACTGTGAATTTCCCTCCTGGTAATAAAGCATGTGCCCATGGCCATGGGTTTGGGTGGTGAATCATCCCAGTGTATCCCATTCCCCAGCTCACAGGACTGGTCTGTGGTGGGCCCATGGACACAGCCTGATCAGAGACCCATTCCAAGGCTTTGACACTGTAGATGAGGGCCAGATTTCTCTTTATTCTGTGGTCAGGAAAATGTAGGACTGCAGCTCTACAGCTATCACAGGACCACATTCCCCAGCAGGTAAAGAAGAATGACTACAGGAAGGAGAAATGAAGTTCTACACAAAGAGAAGCAAGTGTGTGAGTGTATGTGTACAAGTGCACAAGCACACACATCCTTGTATGTGTATGCACACAGGTATGTGTATATGAGAGCAAAAAAGCCAGAGAGATGTAGGTGGAGTATCTTCAGCGTATTTGATTCCCAGGATCTGTAATACCAAAAGCCAACTTCAATTTTGCTCTTTCCTTGTTTGGTTATAAAAGCCAACAAGCTATCTAATTAGATTTGTGTTCCTGTCACTAGCAAACCAGAGTATGCTAACAACTAAAAGGAAATAAAACAGAAAATAGGCCTTGACCTCAACTTTCAAGGAGCTTAAAACCGAGTTAAAAAGCCAAGTACAGCTATTTGAACTTCTAACCAATACAAATGTACACATACGCTATCCCACAGGAATATGAAAGGCCATAGAACAGAAGGTTCTTCATTCTAATGGTTGTGTTCTGTGGCACTAAACAGTATCTACTATTCTCTCTTTCAAACTGCCTTATTTCAGTCCATAAATCAGTTCTCACCATCAAGTAGATTAGGATACGACCCCCACAGAAACCTCTCATGCCAAGGCAAATACCATGAACCAGGGCCACATTCCCCTGAGAGGGTTTCCTGGAACACTAGTCTTGCTTTTCTCAAAAAGTGCCCAGGAGAGAGCCCAGCATGTGGTAAGCATCAAAATATATATTTGTTAAGTGAGTGAACAAAGCTGCCATGAAAACTGAATCTACTATCAAATAAATTTCAGAAAAGTTACATGTTTTATCCTCTTTTTAGGAATCCCAAGCACAGATAAGCAAAAATAAAATCTCTGAGAGGTTCTGCAGGAAACATGTTTCACTTTGTTTAGCACGCTGCTCCCCCAAACCTTTCATCACTAAGGGAACCCATTTTGCTGCATAACATCAATTAGCACTCCCACCCCATAGATCCAATGTGTGGACCATGCATGGCGGAGCACTGGACAAGTGCCACTGGTCAACAAGCCAACCTTTCCCACAGCTTTGCCTAGGCACAGCTGGAGCATGTTAATCAGTAAGGCTAGGGTCTCCCAGCAGCACCTATCCCATATTCACGTTCCCTCCCTTCCCATTTCATGTCTTCTTTCCAAAGGTAGGAGCAAGAGGTGTACGCTCGTAACCTAGCTTGGAGACTATCCCCCACCACCCCAGATACACCCACACCAGCTCAAACACAAACACTTGAAGGTGATCGTAACCAGAGATATTTAAATGTCAAGGCAAGGAAAAATGCCTTGAATCCAAATATAACAGGCTGGCGCAAATTAGGAAAGATTAATAGAGTCAGACACACACTCTTTGAGTCATTTTTAGATAATCAGCAGGTTCTCACTGGCATTATCTTAATCCAGCACCACAGTGGAAGAAAATTCACTTGATGGCTCTCATGGTCCACTCCACAGGAGCCAAATAAGCTATATTAATGTGCAGAAAAGATCAGGGCCAGGGCAAAAGGGGAAGAGAGCTAATTCTAGGTATGAAATGTGGCCAGAACTCAGAAGCTCTGCTTCCTTAGGAAAGGCTGACATTCTCCATAAGAAAATTAAATAGTTACAATGATTAATTACATCCATTTGAGTTCGTCTTTACAGAGAGGACCCTAAGAGCTGCGCTCAGGAGTTAGTTCTTGGAAGTCCTTAGCCCCAAATATAATAGGGTGAGCAGCAAAATGGGGAGCCAAGATAGCTCTGACCTTTTCAGCAGCAGCTTTTTTTTTTTTTTTAAACGTGGAAACTAAAACTGGAGATACAGCCATTCCTTTAAAGAAAAAGATGGAGAGGGGTGAGGGTGGTCATGCAGTACTAATTGAGGTGGGCCTCTTTAGCCAGCCACTGAAAACTTGTGTTATAATCAGCTTTACAAAATGTTGCCTGTCTTTAATGGGCATCTCAGGATTTGATCTGTCTTTTCTTCATTCTTCTGGAAAAAGAGCCTCTACTTCATCAAAAAATTACTCATCCTGTACTCCAAGTGGTTCTCATGAAGCAGCCAATCACCATGGCCTGCCCTCACCTGGAGTATTGGTATATGCCCCAGTATTAACCAATCATACTATGTGATTATGTTGGCCCCAATGATTGGCCCAGAAATAAACACATGACCCAAACCAGCCAATAAGAATACTTCTCATAATTGTCCTATAAATTCTGGAAGAAATCATTTTTTCCCACTGAATGAGTTGGACGCACTTTTCTCTAGAGTTGCTGGCTACCACCTTTCCCATGTGAAGTAGGAGAGAAGACCAACACAGAATCAGAAGAAAAGGATGAAATTGGTGAAGTAGGAATAATAGAAAGGAAGATGTGATGGCACTGTTTGAGCTCGTTTTAGGCATGCCTGAAGCCACTAAATTCTCTTTTTACTAATGCCAGTTTGTGCTGGATTTTCTCTCACGGTTGAAATAATTCTGACCTGTACAGTGACCGCCCCTTCCCAAACTGGATTAATTTATCTTCTCTAAGAATGGCACGAGTTGCAACTGTTTCTTAATTGTCCATCTCAGTGAGCAGACACCGAGCTCAATGAATACCTCCAGGACAGGGAAACCATTCCTTAATGCCCAGTTCCTCAACCAGTAAGTGCCAATTGGTTGGTGTATTAGTTTGTATTAGTTAATATTGCTGCTGTAACAAATTACCACAGCCTTAGTGCTTTAAAACAAAACAAGTTTATTACCTTATAGTTCTGGAAGTCAGAAGTGCAAAATAAGTCTCGCCGGGCAAAAGTGAAGGTATTGGCAGGATTGGCTACTTTGGGAGATTTTGAGAGGAGATTCTGTTTCCTTGCCTTTTTCAGCTCTCAGGGCCTCCTGCATTCCTTGGCTCCTGGCTGCTTCCTCAGACCACTCCAACCTCTTGCTTCTGTTGTCACATCTCCTACTATTCATTTTGCTCCTCCTGCTTCCCTCTTATGAGGATTCCTGTGATTACACACTGGGCCCATCTCATGATCTTTAACATAATCACATCTGTAAAGTCCCCTTTAGCATTGGAAGGTGACATATTCACAGGTTCCAGAGATAAGGATGCGAGTATCTTTAAGAGGCCACTATTCAAGGGCACTTGAGTGGCTCAGTGGTTGAATGTCTACCTTTGGATCAGGGCATGATCCAAGGATCCCACATTGGGCTCCCTGCAGGGAATCTGCTTCTCCCTCTGACTATGTCACTGTCTCTCTCTGTGCATCTCTCAAAAATAAATAAAATCTTTTAAAAATGGGGGAAGGGCACTATTCAGCCTAGCATAGTTTGTGTAAAAAATTTATTTACAGGAAGTTTGTGAGGCACTTGCAGTCTTTCCAAAGCCCAATGTTGTAAGCATCTTTTTTAAAAAAAGATTTTATTTATTTATTCATGAGAGACACACACACACACAGAGGCAGAGATATAGGCAGAGAGAGAAGCAGGCTCCATGCAGGGACTTGATTCTGGGACCCCAGGATCACACCTTAGGCTAACGGCAGATGTTCAACCACTGAGTCACCCAGGCATCCCTATAAGCGTCTAATAGCAAGGAAGGGAGATGACAAAGAGGAAGACAACCACAGGTCCTCCCTGATGGCTTAAATGTCCTAATTGTCATTTTACCAGTCTGAACTCCTAATAAGTTAAACATCGCCTTTGTCCAATGTACATTATTTATAGTTCTCCAAGAAATATGAACTTCTAGCATTTGACAAAAAAATCAGGAGACCCAAAGGCCATCCCCTTAAATCATGTTCTTTGCTTAGATCTAAGTATATATCTGAGCTTGCCCTAGAGTAAGAGCACCAGAGATTCTACTTACAAGTAGGAAAGATCCACGCTCTGAGAGAGCCATGGCAGCTACTTTTTGAGATGCTACATGGGACTCACAAAATTGCTCCCGAATGTCTGACATAAGCTGGTGCTGACTCATCCATCAAATTTCATGACTTAAGGAGAAACACATTGTGATATATGTCAATCAGCTCAGCTCCCAATTCTTCCCCTAGCTGATCTCCAATTGTCTGTCAGGTTAAGAACACCAAGATAGGATTCACGAATTGTTAATAATAATAGTATTACCTAATACCTACTGGTGCATACAATGTGTCAAAAGTATTGTTATGCACACAGTAGTTAGTGTCATGCTAGCTGCTGTATCAGATAAACTCCCACTTTTCAGTGGCTTACCATAATAAAAGCTTATTTCTGCTCACGAATATATCATCAGCAGTGGCAGGGTAGAGAGTTTGGTTATGCTCCATGCACCCAAACAGACAAACAGGTTGCTTCTATCTTGTGGATCTCCCATTCCCTAGAGCCTCAGAGACCTCACAAATAGCTGGCAGTTGGAGAAAGATTTTGGAGGGTCATCTCTAGGAGGCTTTTATGGAACTGGCTCTCATAACTTACACTTATATTCCATTAGCTAGAACCCAATCATTTGACCTCAACTAACTGCAGGATAGATTGGTAAATGTAGACTGGCTTCGTGTCCAGGAAGAAGATGGACCAGATCTTAGGGAACATATAGCAATCTCCACAATCACATTTGTCACATAACTATTGTGTGAGGTGGACACCAGTGTCATTTACATTGCACAACTGTACAATTGAGTCTAAAAGAAGTCAGATACCTCTCCCAGTTCACATAGCCCAAGCTGTGCCCAGAATATAAGCCACTGCTTCTAAATGTACTCTCTTAACCAGTGGGTCTCAAGCTGGGACAATTATGTCTGACCACACCCTGTCCTCCTGCATGGATATTTAGCAATGTCTCTGATTGGTTGTCACAACTTGATGGGAAGGTGGCATACTAGTATTTAGTGGGAAGTGGCCAAGGATGCTACTACATATCCCACAACACACAGAAAAGCCCCCATAACAAAAGTCATCTAGCCCAGTATGCCAATAATCCCCAGTTTGAAAAACTCTGCTCTTAACATTACACATGTCCATTCTAATGATAAGGGTGCTGCCTCCAGAGGTAATCCTGCTCTAAAAGCTCCTAAGACTGACATGAAACAGTTAAATTTAAGTAATACAGGGCTTTTCTCTTTAATACAAAAGGCAACGTGCCAAATTATTTAACTTCTGATGGAAATTATTGCTCCAATAAAAATATATCCTTTGGAAATATGACTGCAAATAAGCAGACATGAGCCAAGCCAAGAGTCTGCTCCAACCGGAACAGTAAGGGGTAGTAGTGGGTGGGGGATGCCAAAGGAAATCAGGCATATGATTTATTTAGTATTATAATTATTATTTTTTAGTATCATCTGATCTTGGCTCATGTGCTAGAATGAACACTTATCCAAAGTGACTTTGGCAAAATGGTTATTCTTCACCACGATCCTGAATCTATTTTGTTACAACACAGGCAAAAAACAGAGATGCTTCTTAGTTTAAGTGTTTACTTTTGCCAATCCTCAAGGCTTTCCCTCCAAGTATGGGGGGAAAGATAGAGGTTCACTATAGACAAGTGGAATTTCCCATAAGCTTTAGATCAGGAAACCTGGCTTACATCTTGACTCCCTGTTTCCTAGCTATGTGACCTTGGGAAAAATCACCCTTTGAGTCACTTTTCCCACCTGTGAAATGGAAATAATAACCATATATACTTTACAGAGCAGTGACAAATAAATGAGATAATCATGTAAAGTGACTAGCTCAGAACCTAGCACAGTTAGCCCTTGAATGCCAGCCCTCAGATGCTTGAGATGCTACATGGGACTTGAGATGCTACATGCTTGAGATGCAACACCATCATTACTACTAGAAACGCTGCAGAGAGGGAGGGAGGGGTGATAATAACAGGCTAAGCTCTGGAGATAAAATATTATCATGACAAGACTTAACCCAGGCTCTAAACACCCATGACAGAGCTTCAGCTTTGCTCCTGGTTACTACTGTGAGCCTCACACATCAACTAAGGGCCTCTGAGCCTCAATTTATCCAACAGTGAAATTAAAGATAAAACACTGCTCTGACACCCTCTCTCAAGGCAGCCACGAGGAAGAGGAAGTATGTCAGGGTCATCGACAGCATGGGCTCTGAAGCCAGACTGCCAAGGTTCAAGCATATGCCAGTCACTGGCTGAATAACCTTGGATGACTGATTCAACTCAGCTGTGTTTCAAGTTCCCTCCACCCACCCCCATCAAATAGAAATGATAGTTACCATTAGGATATAGAAACATAAGAGATCCTGGTCTGCTTTGTTTTAACTGTACCCCCAGCACCTAGAACTGGGTTTGCTGCATCATGGGCATTCAATAAGCACTTGCTGAATGAATGAGTGAATGAATGAATGAATGAATGAATGAATAGTGGTCCCTATCACACAGGGTTGCAGTGTGACTTAAATAAAATTATACATGTGAAGGCCACAGAATGGTGCCAGCCCAAGGTATTCATACAAGAAACACTGACATTAAAACACTGTCAACAGCATTGTCCAAATAATCTAAACTAAGCCTAAATATACACGGCAACAGCCTCAGGTTTGGTTCCCAGATGAACAGCCATGGGTGAATAGTCAAGGCCATCAGAAGTGCTCCCTCCTCCTTAGCCTGCTCTCTACTCTGGTTTGCAGCTGTCCCCCTGGCCAGGGATTACATGAACTTGGTGTTCCCCTCATGCTTCCATCACTGGGTGTCTTCCCCCAGGTAGATGTGCACATTAGATCCCTTGCTAATTATCCGCAGTGTTCATGAGTGACTCTGATGCAGTGTGTCTGTTCCTCCAAGAGTTTCTGCAGCTTTGCCTCACCCAGATGGGTCCATCTTGGGGAATATTTCAGCACAGACTTGCTCATTAGGGGCCTTATATACTGTTGAAATCTTAACTGTAGCTGGCCCTCCATGTAGTGATGGGGAGACGGCCATTGAACTTCCATTTTACCTTCTCTCTGGTGGCTAAATACTTCTAGAAAGCTAAATACTTCTCCCCAGTGAAGTATAAGAATCCTCAGTGTTTGAGATGTCATGTAGATTTGGCCACTCAGATGCACAAGATTTGGAAAATGGCAGTGAGGCAGAAATTCTGTTTCTGCTCCTTTTTCTAGCTGAAGTTACCATAGCAATATTTGATTTTTCTGTGACAGGGTTAGCAGAAGTCCAGGAAAGGCATTCACTAGCTTAGTGGGTATCAATAGCCAGAATGCAGAGTACTGTTTTGCTCTGTGGATCCAGAAGGGCCACAACTCTGGAGCCAATGGTTATAAGGCAGCTTCCGGATCCCTGGATCACACAAAGGTGTGTGACAAGGAGCCAGAACATATAGGGCAGCATCTCAATTCTCCTCTTCCTAAGAATAACAGGGGTCATTTCCTATGTGGACTGATTCTGTAATTACTCTTCTGCAAGTCTTTCTGGAGCCTGATCCTAGCTCTTCCAACCATTTTCTAAGCACTGAATATCTGGAAAATTGCTTTTTGCTTGAAATGACAATTGTGTTCTGCCACTAAGCCATGACTGTCAATTGACCCTCTTCTTTGGCCAGTGGCCCCAATTTTCAGCTGAAGCCCCATCCTGTCCCACTTCAGTTCTCCTAGGCCCTTATGAGTGGAATTACCAACCCAACCCAATGAAAGGCCTGAGACCTCTCCACATAGCCAATGTTGCAGGGATGTGCATGTGACTCAAGCCTCCCTAATCAGAGAAAATGTCAGGGAACTTTTCTGGGTATACTAGGAATAAAGACTCTAACTCCTTTCTGCCAGATATGAAGCTAGTGGGACAAGATTGAGAACTGGAAGCAGGCATCTTGCATCCATGAGAAGAAACCCATCTAAGGAAAGTCCTCCAAAGAGAAAGCCAAACCAAGAAAAAGGACAATGACAAATCATATCTGGTGGCTTGAGCCCTTATATCCAGCTGTACCCAAAGTAAGATTAACCCTTACATGGTTGAGGTATGTAAGCCAAGAGTTTCATTTCTTCCTTTTTTTTTTTTCTATAAGCCAGTGTGGGTTACATTATCAAACATTTCTAATCAAAAAGTCCTGATCATCATACCACCCAAGACAATAGTTCATGTTGTGGCCCTGTCTCTGTTTCGAGAAGTCAAAATTAGTACAAATGTTTCCTGGGGAAAGAACTAATTATGTGCATAAAATGTTCAGACCTGCAGCCAGAGGCTACCACTCTGCTCTTCTCTCTACCCCTTAGCTGCCCATGGCCCCTTTCCTCCTAACATTTGTGAGTGTGTCGGAGGATGATTCCCCAGAAACCACCAGTCCAGAAAGTCCTTGTCTATATAACTCTCCCCACTAGCTTAGGCTTCTTAGAGAAAGGAGAGTTTGTCTGTTTGTCACTTATTATAATTGATATGTTTCTCCCTAACTGTGCACTCAATCTTGATTCCTTTTGCTGTAGACAGCAAATCTGGGGCCGAGAGCTCTAGAAAGTCTATTATTATCTGCACATCATTTGTCATATGAAGGAGCATGGATTTTGGTGGCCATGGAGATGATGAATGGTTTGGGAAGAGTGAGTGCAAGAACTGGGGTAGTTTCGTCTGGAGAAGAGAATTCAGAAGGGAGTCAAAAAGGATGTAAGAGAACACACAGAACTCAATGGACTTTCCACAACGCTGGACAGAAGGTCTCACTGGCAAAATTCATAGCCATCTAAACTTGCCACCCTGGTATTTTTGTAGTGACCACTGTTTCTAGGCATAGTTGGGTCTCAAATATAAGATGACTCTTTGTTTGTAAAGGACAAGGTGAAAGTAAAACTGTGGAAGGGACGATATTAGGCCTGATGTTCCTCCAACTTCCCCAGATACTGAGGAGTCTTCTATTCCAACCTTCGTCATCCCCTCTGCCACCTTCTCTTTAAACTTCTGGGTTTCAGGTCTCACTTTTTCGTTCACCAGACCAATACTCATCCCTGTCTCCAGTGATGTTCATACAAGAAACCAATGTGGTATACACATATGCATCAACTTTTGCCAACACATTTTATATGTGGTCCCTTCTCCTTTGCATGCCAGACTCCAAAGACCACCCAAGAGTGGGTTTTCAGGCTATATGGAAGGTCAACACAGGAGAGACCTGAGATGAATTCTCAAATTACAACACCACTCTGCCATTGGCTTACACCACACAGAGGAATCTAGCACCACCTCAGAGATAGCTAAAATGAAAGAAGCATTTCTAAAACAACATCCAATGCAGCCTTATATTTACCTAGCACTGGATAATCACCCCAAACTTGGACTTATAAATTCACTTCCTTTGGTCTTCTCACATGACCAGAAAGTCTGGAAGGCAAATAGTTATAAAGCTCCATTGTGTAGATGTTCAGGGACAGAGATGTCCCATGACTTGCTCCAAGTCAAATAGCTATTATGAAGTTGAGTCAGAATTCAAATACAGATTTTCCAATATTTAGCCCAGCATACCCTTCACTATTATCTGCACTACAAGATATGCTCAATCTTTTACAAGATACACTGACATCTGCAAATTCATCACAGGTGTACCCACCATAATTTGCATTGGTGGTATCGATTTATGCCTATCTTGATTAGAAGTTCCCAAGAAAAACTTAGCAATTTAACATGTCAGACTATCAAGAAATTCAGTCTTCTTACCATATCATCACCAAGAATTCAGGGATAAGCTGGGTAGAAAACAGATATTCTGAGCTTGATATTACCCACCATAGATTCTTGAGCAGAAATAGCCAGATGCTCTTCTAGCATCTCTGGAAAACAGCAGTGGCCATCCCTCACTTTAATGGCATGATAACTGAAGGAAAGTCACACTGGAATCTGAAGACATGGGGATGTACATGCCATCCTAACTAGGGAAATCAGAGAAAATTGTGGATGGTGATGCTTTCACAAAAGCCACCAAGACCAGCCACAGTGACATGTGTCAGAGGTAAGGACAGAAAGACCATGGTTAGCAGATAAGAAACAAAAGTAGAAAACATGCACAGCACCATGTAATTTCTCCAACTACAATATCCTTGCCCTCACTGGGGCTTACATTACCCAGAGAAGACTTCCGATAAGCTGGATGTATTTAACATGCACAAGGACATCCAAAAGATGTGCTAAATGAGCAAGCTCAATGCCGCTTTTACTCTCCCTCCTCACTTGCTTTCGATATTAAGATTGAGGGATCGACTGTAAGGTCTTCTCCCCTGCAGAATGCAGTGGAATATTACAAAATGCGTTTGCAAGCAGGCTAAATCATGATTGACAAAACAAAATTTGTTAATACAAGGGTTTGAGGCACTTGACAGAAATTTTTGTCAACAGTATAGATTAAGGGATTCAAAAAATGAAATTTGCAGATGAAATGGCTTTGATGTTTCTCATGAAAAGCATCTTGTTGACAGACTGGATCAGAGTGAAAAAATGTGCATTTTCGCAATGCGCAGGCTTTACATCATTGACAAAACATGTATTAGTCCTGCTGGTTTTGCTCATTTGTCATATACTCCATGCCTGGCTTTTAGCCATCTGAGGGGCTCAAGCATGAGTAGACATAGTAGAAAACCACCTAAAGAAAGTGTCAGATTGGTCCTATGCAATCACAAAGTACGGCCATGTCATCTTTCAAGGGCTTAATGACTAGTTCTCAAACACATCATCTTATCTTATTCTGTTAATTCTTCTAAGAATAAGATTCCTTCCCACATAGAAAAGATCTTCTGGTATCAGTTAAGACAGTTTTGGTTATAAGCAGCAGAAATCAAAAGAGACTTACAAATCAAAGAGTCTCAAAGTATGGTCCTTGGACCAGCCGCATTAGCATATCCAGAACAATTATTTGAATTGCAAATTTTTGGTCCCTACCCTAGACCTCCTTGCAGATGGGACACAGCAATCTGTATTTTATACAAGCCCTTCAGGAGATTCCATACACCAAAGTCTAAGAACCACTGATCAGAGCACGAGCCAAAGAGAAACAGATTGGTTCATACAATTCAAAAGTTTGTTGATACATGAAGCTTCAAAAGTGATTGTATTCAGGAGCTCATACAGTGTCATTACGACCCTAGCCTAAATTTTTATTTTCTCCTCTACAGTGGCTAAACTCTTAGATTACTTCTCACTTCGTGATGGCAAGATGTCAGCAGCTCTAAACTTATGTCTCATCTTTTTGACAAACGCACAAGAAAAAGAATGCTTTTCCCCTGAGAGCTTCAACAAAAGTCCCAGGATGGACTTTTTGTCGTAAGTGCCCTAACTGGTTCAGCCTGGATCTCATGTCCCTCCCTGATTTTATCACAGTAGCCTGAAGATGTCAAACACTGAGTGGTCAGGCATGGTTTATATGCAGAGTGGTCTGAACTCTAAAGTCATGAGTAAAGAGAGTAAGGAGAAGTTGTTACCCACAAAAAAATCCAGCGTTGATATAGGAAGACAGTGGAGTGGATACTAGCCAGGCAAAAACAAAATATCCATGAGAGGCATAGTCCTTGGTCTTCCAATAAATTCCAGATTGCAGTAAGGGTAGCTTCCCTAAATCCACACATCTTGCATTACCATTACTCTAGATACGGATGGTGGGACCCTACCCCTTAGTCCCATCCTCTTCCTTAGGCCCTTTCTGGCTTCTTGGATAATGAAAAAAAAAATGGTGGATGAGTTTTTAATAAATGTCATCCAAAAGCTGCTAGCAAAGGAACTGGGAGAGAGGATTACTTACCAAGGCCTACATGTCTCTAAATAGAGTTTCTAAAGATTGATAATGGGGAGGAGTTCAGAAAGGATTCCTTAAGGAGCATCAGAGGCAGCTCTGCACACATGTGGGAGACAAGGGGCCATCTTTAGCTCTGTTGCCATGTAGTAAGACTGCCTCCCTCAATAGAGCCTTTTATTTCCTTGTAGTTCACAGAGGCATTTATTTAGCAGAGGAATAAAGAACTCATGTACACGGTTTGGCTTTCATCTTCAGACCAAGACTGAGACTTTGAGCTGTCATAGTAGTTGTGCCATCTCAGCAGTCCAAAATCAGTGTTTTACAAAAGAAAGAGAAGAAAGAAAACTTCATCCATTCCCTGGACCATCACTTCTCCCCAGAACAAGGAAATATTTTCCTTTATGGGAACAAATACAAATAAAAGTGCTCAGTGAGTAATCACACTCTGACTTGAGAATTACTATCAAGAATACACATCTTGTCAAATGCCTCTCGTAACACTCTTTGTAGTCTAACTTGCTGGTTGGGCCCTACCCTCTACACGTCAATCTCCCCAAGGGCAGGGGTCAGGTTTAATTCCTCCGCATACCTTCAGCTCTAGACTAGAAAACTGGCACACAGTCGGGGCCCTATATATGTGAGTTGCATTGAATTAAATGGAGTTTCTTCTTTCCCATGTTTCCTTTTTACTATTAAGTAGCCCCACTGCAGCACACACATGGCTGTTCTCTGGTTCATAGGCCAGAATATTTGTCCCCTCATCACTAGGCAGGCTGCTGACAGGATGAGCGGTTTTAAGGGCCTCCAGCCACCTTTCTTTCTTCTACAATCTAGTTACGTAAGGATGACCTTGAGACATTTTTACACCCAACTCCCTCAGATGACCACTAGAGGGAAGCAGAGAACACAATGAGGGCACAATGGCCATTTTGTCCAGCCTTTGTCTCCAGCTCTCCAAGTCCTTCAATGTTTCTAGCTTTCATCCTTTTGTTAACTTTGGCTTTATGGGTGCAAGTTTCAGAATGGGAAAGCCTGGTTTGTTTTAGAGCAACGAAAATCATTCCTTTTTTCTGTCTCCTAATGCAAATCCTTGGAAAAATAAATTTGTTGGCAAGCTGAATTACTAAAAGTAATTTACAAAATGCATCTTTTTCTTTTTTTTAAATATGGCTTCTCCTTTCAAAATGAAAAAAATAGAATCTTATCTGCCTACATTGGGCTACAGCCCTCCTTCCTGAACACCTTTTCTATAAGATCTTTAACTGAGCTGTTCTGTGACTCCCTCTGACCTCTCTTCTCCTGATCCAAAATCCAGTCTGGGAAAAAACTCTCATTTGAAGGATAATTAAAGTAGATGAACAAGTCCTTCAGTCTCAGTGAATCCCAGTAAGCCTAATTCAGCTTTTATAGATGGAGGGATAAGTATGTTATCCCATCGGAGTCCTTCATAGTGGACTGCAGCCTACACCAATAAATCACTCCCCAGATAAACGTAAGGTCATGGAGACCAAGTTTCTACATAAGTAAGATTTAATTTGGTCTAGTTTTGATCCAATTGCACAGGTCAAGGAATCACTATCCACACACCCCCAAAGGCTACTTAGAGCTAAATTTCAGGAAGAACCAACACCTTGAATCCTTAAAAATTTCTCTTTCAAGTTCCAGGAAAGTGCCCTTAATTTGATACACAAATTGGAAGTCCCTTTTAAACTAATAATTTAATAATAATTATTAAAATGAATTTCTAGAAATCTACTCCACATAAATATATGTATTCATATTCATATTAGGATACTCTTAGCATTATTTATATTATAGCAGATAATTGAAAACAATCTAAATGTCCATCAACAAAGGATTACTTAGATATATTTTAGTACATCCATACAGCTTAAGAAAAAAGAATGAGGGGCACCTGGGTGTCTCAGTGGTTGAGCATCTGCCTTGGGCTCAGGGCATGATCCTGGAGTCCCAGGATCGAGTCCCATATTGGGCTCCTTGTATGGAGCCTGCTTCTCCTGTCTATGACTCTCTCTCTCTGCCTCTCTCTGTGTCTCTCATGAATAAGTAAATAAAAATAAAAAAAGAAAAGAAAAAAGAATGAGGTAGACCTATATTTAATAAAAGAGTGGCTAAGAAATATCAATAATATGCCAAAAAACTAAAAATATATGGTTTTAAAAACCATATATATGTAAATGAATGCAAATACAAAACTGTATTTACAAGGTCTGGAAGCATTTACAACTGGTTTGGGGGTGCTGTAGATCTGAGAGAGGGATGAGAAAGTGGAAATTTCCCCATATTCTGTAACTGTCTGTGTAATTTTTTTTTTTAAGGTAAAAAAGTTGCTTACACAATTAGGCCCATATTAGCCAATGTCTGCCTGGCCACTTGTATTTCTTTGTTAACTAAAACTGTATTCATTTCAGGTACTAGTTAGCACATGGTCTTCATATCCTAAGGACAAAGCAGTTTTTTGTTGTCAGTTTTTTTCTTTCTTTAAAGGACAAAACAATTTTAAGTTTCACTCTAAAAATATTTTTTTAAAAGATTTTATTTATTTATTCATGAGAGACACAGAGAGAAAGAGACAGAGACATAGGCAGAGGGAGAAATAGGCTCCTGCAAGGAGCCTGGTGTGGGACCCTGTCCTGGATCCCAGGATCACTACCTGAGCCAAAGGCAGACACTCAACTGCTGAGCCACCCAGGCATCCCTAAAAAGATTTTTGGACACTAATATAATCCTGCTAGCATGAATACAGCATACAGAAAAATGGAATCCACATCATTCTCAAACTGAAAGAGAACAAATGTCCTCATACTATTAGTTTGCCCAAAGACATACATAAAAAATACAGTATAGAAGCTGGGAAGAAAGCTCAAAGTTTTGTTCAATGCCCCTTCATTCACAAATGAAGAAGGGGAGGTTATGACACATCCTAGCCCAAAAAGGTGCAGGCCTATTCTCTGGGTTCCCTAGCCACCTCATGGAATGACCATGTTACTTATCATCTAAAACCAGGATACTTTTGAGGGTGGAAGGTGACACTATTCACAGTTATTCTGGGACAACAACTATAAATCAAGACTGTCTTGAGCCAAGTGGACACATAGTCAATCCTCCTGCAACCACACTGAATTTTAAAGAAACACATCTATGAAGTTTGTACCCCTCCCCCCCCACCACTGTCTCCCAATGCAAGACTTTGATGAGGACCTTCCTATCCCCTGCTCTCTCCCCCTCACAAAAGTTATCTAAAGTGCAGTGGTTCCTTGTTACTTCAGCTGAATATTCATTCACAATCATCTTTCTGGCTTCTTGGAAGAAAGTAACTATCTAGCAAATAACTTAGTCAATCCTGGGAAAAATAAAACCAAAATAGGACTATTGTTCCTCTCCAACGTTCTCTCAATTACTCTCAAAGCCCTTGCAAGATGACGTAGGCATCCAGTTCTGGCTCTCTAGCCTCTCCTGTTAGGGTTGCCAGATTCAGCAAGTGAAAAATAGAGAACATCGAGTTAAATTTAACTTTCACATAAACATGCAGTATTTGGGATGTACTTACACTTAAAAATTATTGCATGTTTATCTGAAAGAGAACTCTAACTTGATGTCCTATATTTTATCTAACAACTCTATGACTTTGCCTCAATTTTTTAGAGATCTGAAATGTGCCAAAGATTGGTTGGGCTTTTAGAAATACTTATTGGTACCAGGGGGAGAGATGCCACAATGGAGCATATTGGATAACTATATGAAATGTTTCCTCATACCTACCTTGTGGGAGGTACCTCGGGCCAATGAGCAAACCAAATTTCTCTTTGTCTTCCAAATGCTCAGCAGGACATAGAGAAGAGAAGACAGGAGCTGATTTTGCTGGTCAGTCTGTCGGCTAAGGAGGCCATCCTTACAAACCCTTCCCCAGATGACCTTTGTGCCTCCACCTCCCAACGCTGCCCCCTTCCCCCTACCCTCACTCCTGCCCCAGTCCTGCCATGCCCTCCACAGCTCCCTGCTCACTTGTCTATTCTCCTCACATCACTGTCACTACCTGACAGTGTATAATGTTCTTTCTACTTCCTTGCTTATTGTCTGTCTTCCCCTGTCTAAAACAGAAGCTCCATAAGGTCAAGGATTCTGTTGGCCTTGATCACCACTGTGTCTTCAGCACCTAAAAAGAGTGCCCAGTGCCTCTACCCCGCTGAGAATGAACGGATAGCAAGTCATCTCTACTGGGAAGCTTCTCCTTACCACACTCTTGAAAAATTAATGACTTTCTCCTTTGCAATTCCACAGCCCACTGGTCCTCTTCATCTAAGCATCCATTCAAAAAATAGCTATTGAGTACCAACCATATGCAAACAATTGAGCACATCACATAACTTAGTTATATGCTTATCTATCTCCACTCTAATGAATGAAATACGTGAGGGCAAGGAATGACTTATTCATCTATTTAATGGCCCTAACAATTAGGACAGTGTTAGAGGTGCTTATTAAATAGGTTCATTTAAATGACTAGGTATTTGGGGACATGTAGTAAAGGAGACATAATTCATTCCCTTATTTATAATTAAGATAGCATATTTTAAAATTGCTCTTATAATAGAATTTTTTAAATTTAAATGTCTATTTTGGGTAAGCATGTGGATAAAGGTGCAGTTTCTCACTTGGCAGGTAGAAGTCATCCACATGAGTGGAACCTCTTCAGGGGCTGTTGTAAAGTGAGTCTGACAGTACAGTGCCCTCTCACTTCCAGTTCCTCTCCTAGGAATTTGTCCAAGGGGAGGAAAAAGTGCAAGAGGAGGTTCAGGCCATGAGTGTTTATAATAATTTGTAAATAGAAATAACACGATCAAACATTCAATACAGAGCATTGCAACCATGGAAAATCATGTTAGGATATTGAAGTGTGTTAGAAGATATCTGAGGTTCAGTAATAATTGAAAAGAGTATTAAAAGTAGTATTCCCAATATGATTTCGATAAGGAAGAAGAATATATGCATAGACACACACGTGTACATACATACCAATGTACACAAAGAAATGAGTAGAGTATACAGCTAAAATGTTACCAGTGGTTAAATCTGGGTATAGGAATATAGGTGCTTTTCATTTTCCTCTGTTTTTGATGTTTTTTGAGTGTTTCCAAGCTTTTACAATAAAGATGTATTACATTCAACACGAAGTGTGAACGCTAATGTAAACTGAGGACTTTGGGATGGTAATGTTGTGTTGATCTTAGTACAAGTGGCACTCCTGGTACAGGATACTATTCATGGGGGAGGCTATGCTTTGTTGGGAGGGTGGGGAGGGGGTATGTGGGAATTCTCTGTACTTACTATTTTTTCCATGAACTTAAAACTGCTCTAAAAAATAGAGCCTGTATTTTAAAATGTATTACGTTAAGGGTGCCTGGGTGGCACAGTTGGTTAAGCATCTGTCTTGGGCACAGGTCATGATCTCAGAGTCCTGGGCTCTCAACAGAGAGTCTGCTTCTCCCTCCAGCCACCGCCCCCATTACTGCTCACTCACTATCTCTCCCCTCCTCAAATAAATAAATAAAATCTTCTTTTAAAAATGCATTACTTTGATAACAAAAAAAATATAACTAAAAGGGAAAAAAAAACTGCCTTGAGAACTGGAGACCAAGTAAAGCTGGAACAAGTCACATTGGTATTAGATGAAATCACATGACATTAGAAAGAAATCAGCCGGGATCCCTGGGTGGCGCAGTGGTTTGGCGCCTGCCTTTGGCCCAGGGCGCGATCCTGGAGACCCAGGATCGAATCCCACATCGGGCTCCCAGTGCATGGAGCCTGCTTCTCCCTCTGCCTGTGTCTCTGCCTCTCTCTCTCTCTCTCTCTGTGACTATCATAAATAAATTAAAAAAAATAAAAAAAAAGTGCAAAAAAAAAAAAAGAAAGAAATCAGCCAATCTGAGAGGAGGTAGCCTAACTCCCAGGGCTTTGAAACCCTGGGCGGATCTGCTTGCTTGATCTCCTGGCCCAAAAGGAAAATAGCTTTGTATGTTCCTAAAAGAAGTGGAAGACCTTGGAAAATGTTCAGTTACTGCACATACACCTGCACACATAAAGCCATGTTCTCCTCCCCCCACCCCCCAACCCCTGCCCCACATGCATATCTCCTTACTCATGCTCACAAAGGAAGAGTAATCCTCTGTCCAGATTCCCTGTTAGGAAATCCAACTCGGAATAATCCTGTGCCTTGCAGCATCCTGATCAGAAAAGTACTCCGGAGTCTCAGGCTCCATTTTTATGAGTCCATAACACATCTAATAAGCATAGAGATTTCTTTCTTTTTTTTTTTTTTTTTTTTTTGTTTTGTTTTGTTTTAGAGATTTTGAGAAGGTACTTGTTTTGATTGAATCTGGAAATTATTTTACCTCTGAGAATTCGCCCCCTTGAGAGTGGCCAAGAGTGTTTCAGCTTCTGATTAAAACAAAGTAGTGATGATCAACACTGAGAGCCCCCCAATTAAAGCAAAAGATTTAGGAACAACCATTAGCTTTAGCTCTTTTAAAAATGCCTTTCCCTCCCATCTATGACTGTGATCGATCTTCTTGCTCCAAAGCATGGGCACTGTAACACTCCAAAGTCTGTTTCCCAGTGCAAAGTATTAACACCTCCCTGACTCAGGCATTCACACTGTCATTGGGAAACACGTAGAAACATCATTAAAAGGTGCTTGGTTCTGCAAGGAAGCACTGTGAGACCTGCTTATTCCAGGAAGCAGAGAAGGCATATCTCAGTAGCATTCTCTGGAGGATAAATGCAAATGATGTACAAAACGGGTACACTAAGTATACCTGTTGAGTGGTAGTTGTAGACAAAATTATTATTGATGTTATAATGTCAACATCATGAACGGTGATCACATCAGCCTGAAAGAGACCAAGGATTTTTGTGCTGGGTCACTGGCTAGCTGTGTGTCCACGTATGCTCCCTCTGTCTTTTGTGGCTCTGTTTACCGTCTATAAAATCAGTCTGTTTCACCAGAGGCAATCTGTTCCCAAATCAAACTGAGCATCAGGTTTCTAAAAATACAGATTACAGGACCAGACCCCAGCCCTTCTAAGTAAGAATTTCTGTGGGTTGGAGTCCTAGGATCTGTATGTTTTTAAAGAGCCCCAGGTGTTTTGACTTGAACACGGTCAGTCAACCAAAAAGAGTTTGGGCACTGCTGGTTTATATGTATCACTGGCCTTTTCCACTTCTAACATCTCCTAATTCAAAAGAATCAAAGGGATGCCCAAAGGACCCCCGTGTGTAAAGATGTGATCATCCAAACCTTTATGGATTTTAAGTGAGGAAAGACTGAATATGGCCTGAGGTGACAGACGAAGTAGATGTAGTAAGTGCACCATTACAAAGCTTAGATCTAGGGTTCACAGAAAATAAATCTGTAGGAGTATAGTTGAAGTAGAATGTCACCCTTTCTGTAATATTTACAACACATTCAAGCCTTTCAGTTGGTGAAAAATACCTACTTGCACTGGAACTTTGTTTTATGGATTAAAAAATACAATTACCAGAATTTCAAAATTATTCAGCTATGTTAATGTCAAAGACATGAGAGAAAGGACCTACCTGAAATTAACATAAAAATAGAAAACTTCAGTCCATAATCAACACCTCTGAATAAAGTTATTGAGATCAGCTATTCTTATTCAAGATGATATCACAGTGAGGATTCAGAAAGTGTCTCTGAATGTTAACTTGAATAATTCTATTCGAGGAAGAATTTTGCATTCATATAGAAGTTACCACCACAACTAACTGCAAACTGTAAATGAACTTACTAGTACTGAACACAGCACAAATCTTCAAGAAAGACTTCACTGATCCCAAGGGTTACATGCCACATAGGCTCTGGGAAAAGGAAAGTGATTCTTGCCTGAGGGGCCCTCATCTTGACAGTGTTTAATCACTGCATATTCCAGCTCATGACCCTTATAATTCTGGTGGCAGAAAACTTAACATGCTTAGTACAGTTTGTCTTCAAAAAGAGAGCAGAGCTAACTCTCTTTCAGGAGCCATTATAGTATTACAGACAATATGATCTACTGAAGAGAAAACCAGCAAATTAAAGTTGCTATAGCTGACCACATCCCAAGTAAGGATGTAGGCTAAATCTGTTTTCATGTTTTCAGGATTGGGGACATTATCTTAGGTTGTCGTGATTGCTCTTCTGGTTGAGTCTCTTTGTGTATGTGTGAGACTCACTGATATTATACTTCTACCTTGCTGACTGATTCTCCTCAACTAACATGGAATGCTCGAGTAAATCTACTCTTGCATCTAAGGGAAGTCATCCTTGGGATAAAGGAAGAACCAGACAACTGAACTGTTTTTAGTTTCTAGCTCAGTGACTACATTTAATTATTGATTAATTAAAGATACTTTTTGATCACTTCCATATATTAGGAATTACTCTAGGCTACGTAGATAGAGAAATGAATAAAGGTCCTGTTACCATCAACTAGTAGAGCGTTCAAGGAGAGCATAAGAGAAACAGGCAAGTAAACAAATGAAGTAATTTTAAATACTTATAAGCTCCCTAAAAGAAATGGACAGGATGATGGTAAGGAGGGTGACTTGGGAGAACTCTACTTTAGATAGATGTTCAAAAAAACCTTCTCTGAAAATGCCTGCAAAATTTCAGTGATTCAGGCCCTCAGCTATCTCATTGAAAAAGCATCTATTTGTTGTGGCCAATTCTGGAAATTAACATTTCCCCCAAGATCCAGTATCAAAAACTACCCACAATCTATTGATCCCACCTTTTCATACAAACCAGATACTCTGACCAAACAAACAACACTGTTTGAATTGGAACTGTGGCATGGCAGAAATGTGGAAAATATTCATTTAGAGACTACCTCAGGACTAATCAACAATATGCCCACTGAGTCATCAACCAGATACCATATGGAAGATGAAATAAAAACAAAAAAAAAATTGAATATTATAGATTCTGCCTTTGAGGTATTTTCCACATCTTAGGAAACATATAATCTATTGCTAAGAATAAATCTATGCCAAATAGGCTATTCAAACAATTAAAGCAATGCCATAGCTTTTTGGATGGTGTCTTACATTTTACAATGTAACACTCAGCACAATCCTATGCAGTAGGTGATATATCTCCATTATATAGAGAAAAAAACTGAGGGTTAGAGGGTTTATGCAACATGACCAAGAGCACAAGTAGCTACTAAAGAACTGAATCTAGACTTGAGCTCAAACTTTCTGAGCTAACTTATTCTTGGCTCTCCTATACTATACTTAGGAATAGGAAGAAAGGAAAATTTATCTTTCAGTCACCTTTTACTTAAGGTATAAAGCATGATAAGCATATAGAATTAGACCTATTATCTTGGGATAAGTTGTATTGGTCTGGAAGAGGGTAATAACGCTAACACTTCACGGTTGTGAAGTCCATTATACTGTTGTAAGGATTTCATATAACTTTTATCATCTTATTCTCACAATCACCAAGTGAGGTTCTTTAAGAGTCAATGTAAGCCTCTCTTCCAGAACATTCTAAGGCATCACAGCTTCCACTGATGAATAGTGGCCAATTCTGAATGCAGATTGTTCTACTCTGACCCTGCTTGGTTGACAGTCTTGTGTTGTTCTTGGCAATACGTGCCTCAGTACATCTCCCCAACTAGATCACATGCAACATTTGGGCAGAATTATGCCTCCCATCTTGATGCAAAGATAATAAATCAAAATCTGTTAATAAGAAGGAGGGAAAACTGGTATTATCATCTCCATCTTATAGATCAGAAAAACAGAGGCCAACAGACACACCACGACTTTGCTTTCTTAGTGACTCACCTAGTTATAGGCACAATCACCTCTCAAATTAGTGTCTCCAGAAAACCAGCCTGTCTTCATTTCTCAAAATGCTCCATCCCCATAAATCCCATTTCCTCCAACCCATCCCTCAGGGATGCTTGGAATTACCAAGGATGGGAAAGACCCCAAACTGAGAATCAGGCAACCTGGGATAAAGGTCTAGGCTTGCAATGAATAATTTAACAAACTCATTTTGTTCAATCAACATATACTTATCCAGTGCCTACTTCATGTACTTATGAGCGCACACACACACACACACACATTGCTTCAGGCCTTTTAGGAAAAAAATTCTAATTATTAAACATACTCTATGAACCTGGCAGTATACTAAACATTTTATATACATATTATTCATCTTCATAACAAGTAGATTTTATAACATAATTTAACATAATGAAAATAGAGTGACTTGCCCAAGGTCATACAGGTGGCAACTGGCAGAGCCAATGTTGCTTCATTTCTTCAGTGAACATTTGCCTCTGTGCCAGGCACTGGCTTGGCCCTGAGAACACAGCAATGAAAAAGCCAGGATGCAATCCCTGTTCTCTTGGAGTTCACATTTCAGGGAAGGAAACAGACAATAAACCAGTAAACTTAGAAGTTAATAAGATGATTGCCACTGGTTAAATCTGTTATTAAACAATCACATAAAGTAGGGTAGTCAGGAACATATCTATGTGAGCACAAAGACATGAGATCTGAATGACAGGGAGACAGTCATGCCAAGATTTGACAGAAGAACTTTCCCAGCAGAAGGAACTGCAAGTGTAAAGGCCCTAAGAGAGAGCAAAGTTGGTGGGTTGAAGGGACAAAAAGAAGCCAAACATGAATGGAGAGGAGTGACTGAAGGAAATGAGGTCAGAGGAGTGGGCTGTGACCAGCAAAGGAAGACCATGCAACATGGTAAGAAATTTGGATTTTTATTCCAATTGTGATAGGAAATCATTGTAGGCTTTAGCTTTGTATATATAATTTTTAAGAAAGCTGCCCTTGCCCTACTTTTCCTTTTCAAAAAACGAATTATCCAAATCTAGAGGCAACCTGAGTGCCAGGTAGAGGGGTCTCTAGCTGCTTGTGGTGAAAGGTTGGTGGGGCCATCAGTAGCTGCAGGACTGCTGTGTTCTCTGTCTCAGATTCCCGATGCTCTTCCTCACCACAAAGAGACCCCAAGTTCATAAGGAATAAGACTGGACATGAGTAACTACAGAGGTAGAAAGCAACAGGAGCAGAAGACAGAGGATGCTCTTATCCCATCTGTTTTTCTATCTCTAAAGTGGAGGAAGCAGACTTACTTGGCGCCTTCCTGCTCTCAGCTGCCTGCATTCTATCGCTACAGCTGAGGGCATTTGGGTCCTTCTGGAGCACTGTGGCTTATCCCATCATTTTATTAACATGTTTCATTTTTATGTCCTATCATTCCCACCTGTGGTGGCCTCCAACCTTACAGGTACTTGGTACCAATGGCTTGCCCTGTTCTCCCTCTCTCCTCATGCTCACATGTAACCAGATAAGTATATAGTCCTACCTCCTTGCTAGTCATCTGCTCTCAAGAAGCCAGGCACACCTGACAAAGCCCTACTTGGGAGCCTGGGTCGGTAGGACTTAGCTGGCTGGGCCTCTTAATCCTTCTAAAGAGAGAAAGAAGGCTATGAGACCCACTGGTGGCAGACTACAAGCAAGGCTCTGATCTCACTTTGGGAAGAACACTTCCCAGGAACCAATCAGGTGTAAATGAGCAATGTCAATGGGGTAAACGCCACAGAGCCCACACAAAGTCAACAGTTTCCCAAGCTTAGAGGGACCAGGGTAAAGGAAAATGAAACCAAATCCAAAACAACAGCAAAACAAAATAAATGACCAAAAACAACTTCCTGTATAGACCCTCAAGAACCCTAGCAGAAGCCCTGGAATTTTCATATCAAAGAATTTTGTCCTCTGGGTCCCATTCAGACTAAGTCACAGAAGCAAAACTGCTAGTAATTGTCTAACAGATTTATTTATTTATTTATTTATTTTTTGTCTAACAGATTTAAAATGGGACTAAAAGAACTCCAGATAATTCTTTTCAACATGACTCAGACAGACTTATCTAGCTCTATAAATGACCCCACTGCTGCTTCTCTTGAGTTACATGAGCATTACTGTCACCACGTATAGGAAGACAGGCTGAGGTTAAGTCACTTGAGGGGTTACACCCTTCTCAAATGGAGATGGCCACGACCACAGAAAGGATCTGGAATTAGAATCACACAGAATTGGATCCAATTCTCCCCACTACTATTTATTAGCCATGTGACCTTAGACTTTCATCTTTAGTGGGGATCCATCTTTAGCAGGGATCTGGGATGAGCAGAAGGAAGAGAAAGGAAGTCCACAGGGATAACTGTATTTAATGGTACAATATATGCAGAGACCCAAACACTTAGTAAGTACTGAAAAAATATTAGTCTCCATCTTCCCTTGTAGAAAGGCTTGACACAGGGGTCTTCTCACTCAAGTTCTTCTCTATAATATTTAACATGGTTTGTCCTGCAGAATTTGTCTAGATTAAAAAGAAAATCTCTTCTCTTTAACCAACATCTGTATTAGAGAATCTTGCTGCAAAAGGGTCACAGAAATAATCTGGTATAACAGCTTCATTTCACAGATCAGGAAACTAAAGCTAAGAAAAGAAGTGAATTGCTTGATGTCACACAGAAGTTGGGAGAACAAGGATCCGAGTCAGTCCATCCAACATAACAAAAAGTAGCCTACGGTCAGGTGAAATGACTATAAACAGTAACGACACTTTGATGCCAACAATCTGTATCACCTCCTACATTCTCAACATGCATGTACTCATTAAATCTTCACAACAGTCTCCTGAGCTGTGTTCTCATACTCTCCCCTGTGTAATAGCTTTCCCAAGCTAATGGTGGATCCAGAATTTGAACCTATGGCTCCTTTGCGCCAAAGCCCTGCTCTCACTCACCAACACTCTAAAGCCTCCCAGGCCTATTTATCAAGCACCAGCAATTTGCCTAACATGAAATGGCCTTCAGAGAGAGGAAGTTATAAGACATAACCCTTGCCTTGAAAGACCTAACATTTTCTTGGGGAGAAAACACACACTTAAAATAATTCAGTTCAGTTGAAAACAACCCACTTAAAGTGGTGAGATGATGTTATCTAGATGTGAGAGAAGGAAGAAGAATGTGGGTCCAGGATGCAAAGCAGGCCTTTTCAGACAACGTATGACTTGAGCAGGCCTGGAAAGCAAGTTTGCCCTGGGAGCCCAAGCCCTGTTTAGGTGGTATGGTGGTTTTAAAATACATCCGCAAATCCTTGGATGTGCCTCCCTTCAAGAGATGGAGTTTAGTTCTTCCCCTCAATATGAGCAGGACTCAGTGACTTACTCCTAACAGACAGAATATGGCAGAAATGAGAGGGAGTGACTTTTCAGACTATGACATAAAAGGCATTGCAGTTTCCTTCCCCTCTCTTGGATCAATTGCTATTGGGGAAAGCAGCCGCCATGTGGTGGGCACATTCAAGCACTTCTATGAAGAGACTCATATGGCAATGAATGGAAGCCTCCCGCCAATAACCTTCAAGGAATTGAGATCTCTTGCCAACAACTGTCCTTTTGGAAGAGGATCTTCCATCCTCAGCTTGACATCAAGGCTTTAGTTGACTGCAGCCCTGGCTGACATCTTGACTTTAACTTCATGAGACCCTAAGATGGAACCACCCATCAAAGCTGCTTCCAAATCCCTGACCCTCAGAAGGTGTGAGATGATAAACATTTGTTGCCTTAAGCCACTAAATTTAGGGGTAATTGGTTACACAGCAATAGATAAATGATCCAGGTAGCAATTCTTTACATGTATTAATAGGATATGAAAAATTAAGAGGATAAGGATAATAAGGTAAATGGCACATTCCACATCTTCAAACTCTAGTTCTAATGCTCTGAGACCTAGAAGATGCAGGTTAAACTGGAGTTAAGAGCAGAAAAGTCATTTCTCCAGGTTAATAGCCAGAAGCCAATTTCCTGAAAGCTCAGCTAGTAAATTTACCAAGCAACTATCCAGGGTCGCTATGTGCCATCAAGAGTGGTGAATACTAACTAATCTTTCTCCTGAGGGGAGTCAACTGGCCCCAGAATGGAAATATTCCTCTCCAGTGTACCCAAGGGCAGTGGAAAATCCCAGGCTTCTCACATGCAATCTGACTTTGTAATTACAATTTCAGGTAGCAATCATTAGGCACACACCCCTCCCCTCGGTTTACAGATAAGCATCTACCTATACATGTACACAGCAGGTAGCAGAACAAGATTCATTCCCAGGGCTGTGTCCTTCATCTGGGTCACCCATCACAGAAACATCTACCACACCATGATCTTAAAGAAATGATTATCATTTGTGGTTCTAAATAGGACCACATTATTTTCCACAAGTGTCAATTTTCCACTGCAATATTACATTTTCCAACATTTAGTTTTCTAGCATTTTGCCATGACTATCTGTGTAGATTAGAAAGGTTCTTAACTGTTATCTGTAATAGATTTTGCCTGTAGCAAAATTCATGCAGGCATAATAGAAGAACAAAGTGTACTCTGATGAAATTGCAACCATAATTTCCAGATGCCTGACATTTATTGCTTATTGCTATTAGAATTCAAGTGCCTATTTGTTTTGTACTTTGCTTTTATTCTTGCATCACAACATATAATGGAAAAAAGATATTTTAAATGTTGGGTTAAGTATCACAGATCAACATGAGGCACCAACATAATCAATACTACTTAAACATACTCCTAGGCAATTAATTTTTAAAGAATCAAATTGTTGTACCACATCAAAATTTATAATGATACCAGAAATGGTGTTACATTCTTTATTGTTTAATTAAAAGCAACATTTAACACTTATGCAGCTAACTGTTAAGACATCACAACATAAAAGGTTTTGCTTATCATTATGATGAGGGAGGTACAACAGACTCTTTAGACTTTTTATTATTAAATATTAATTATAATTTATTAGTATGCATTTATAAAATTACTGGGAACAATCATAAGGAGGGCTGTAAGAAGCACAGCTTAATATTGCCACCCTACAGTGACCAGTGAATCGCTGAAACTTGATATCCAAATAAATGTCAGCATTTTAAAAGAAGAAAAGAAAACAAGTGGGTTTTATGACTACTGTGTTGATAAAGTTGAATCCAAAAAAGGGCAGAGAGCAAAACATGCATAGCTTCAGGGAAATATACCAGAAGATGCATACACAGAACAGAGAGGGGACCTAGGAAACAAAAACAAAATTATACTGACAAGTCCAAGCTGAGAGAGAGAAAAGAAAAAAAGAAGTGGGGCAGAGGGCAGAAGAAGGAAGGAAGGAAGGGAGGAAAGGGGGAAAAAGGGAGAGAGGGAATATTTCCAATCTTCTAGGTTCAGACAGAGGTGAAAATTCAAGATAGACAGGTGATGCTGTCGAATTCAGGTCACGATATTTGCTCAATACAGAGTCACTCCCCAAATGCTTGAGGGTGTGTTTAGGCTCCTAAAAAAAATGGCAGGTGCAATAAGAGTATCTTGCCCAGGCTATCAAGTTCATGGACCAGTTGGGTTGAATTAAAGAATGTCAAGGGGGCTTGGAAAGGACATAGAGACTGACTAGACTCCACCACTGACTACAGAGTGTAGTCTTATAGTTTGTATATAACATATACTATATATATATATATATATATGTAATATATACTATATATAATATATACAATATAATATGTATACAATATACAATTGTATATATTGTATATATATTATATAATAATATAGTTTGTAAGACTATACAATATTTAATATATACAATATATGTATATAATATGTACAATACAAAAATATATTGTATACAATATACAATTGTATATATTGTATATATTATAGGGATCCCTGGGTGGCGCAGCGGTTTGGCGCCTGCCTTTGGCCCAGGGCGCGATCCTGGAGATCCGGGATCGAATCCCACATCAGGCTCCCGGTGCATGGAGCCTGCTTCTCCCTCTGCCTGTGTCTCTGCCTCTCTCTCTCTCACTGTGTGCCTATCATGAATAAAAATTAAAAAAAATTAAAAAAAAAAGATGTATATATTATATATAATAATATAGTTTGTAAGAAACTATATTATTTACTCTGTAATAAACAATGCGGGGCCATTAGAGACAAGTATACAACTACTATTAGGCTTTTTGCAGTACTAAAAATAGCTTTTGGAGCCCACTGCTATTGTTCACACCTTAATATAATCTTTTTTCTATGGTTTAGAAATAATGCCTTCCCTAATACCAATGATGACTGAGATTGATTCCAGAGATGGTGGATATGGCCAAGAGGCAGAGAGTATTGACTTGGTCTGAAAAGGCAATTCTACAAGTATGTACTTTCTATAAGGAAAGGACCACAGTTTCATAAGCTACCAATAACTCTGGCCCAGGGCCCTGCAAATTTGCACTTTCTCCTTGGAACTAGCTGTACGATTTCATAAGAACCTGTCAGAACCTATAAGGCCTGGGTTCTGATACTGGATATCCTGGCAACTGTTCTCAGAAGTACACATGGTACTAGGGGATTCCAAAGAAGCAACTTTGAAATCTATCAAGAGCAAGCCTATGTAACAAGATGAAAATTTACACAGAACTCTGAAGTTTAGGTAAGGAAATTCAACTACTCCATTTTCTATAGCTGACCTCATCTTCTTCATGACATCTTAACCCTAGTCAAAAAAGGGAGGGAAAGGATCTTGATGTGCCATCTACTTGGCATTTCAGTGTCCTCAGACTAAGGTACGAAGGTACCTTAGTTACCTTTTAGGTAACTAAATCTGCTTTTGGTAAATAAATCTTAGGAACATCTTTGTGCACTTCTGTGTATACATGTGTATATAAATTTATACCACATCATTTAGATTACCATCAAAAATAGCTTATCACTAAATTCAAGATACCATGAAAATCAGTTCACTAATGAGAGAATCAGGAAATGAGAGATCTGAGTTCAACCAAGGAAGCCTTCCTGGATCTAGAGTGGGTGTGAATATAGGTTAAGGAATGCAGACTCCACCTCATAGGCAACCTCTAATTGATAGAGAATCAGAGGCACCAGGACGAAATGACATTTTAGGGAAATGATCCTAGTAGGTTTTCCAAGATAGATTAGTAGGAAACAGCAAAATTTCCTGTCTTTTAATCCAGGCATGGGTTCATACAGGGCCAAGGTAGAGGTAGTTGGGCACCTTCACTATGGGTTTAGTCAAACTGATGAGAAGGTCATAGTTTAGGAAGGAACAGAGTCAGAGGAGAGAGAGGAAGAACAAGGTTGGTATTAGAGATGAAAAGTTGGTGGGTGTGTTCCTTTTAAATATTGCCTTTCAAGAGTTATCAGGACATTCACATAAAGATCTAGGTGTTTTTTTTTTTTTCTCTAAATATCTGGATGTTTGTGATACAGACTGCAATTAAAACAATGAGAAGATTCTAGTGCTAGACCACTCTATTTGGTATTCCCTAAAACTTAAATAATATGCTGAGTGCAAGGGAATAAAGCATAGGAGAGAAAAATCTGTTCATCAATCCTAACTTCCTTTTCCAAATCACTAAATGACTTGATGCTGTAGGAGGGTAACATTTTTCAAGGAAATGTTTCAGATAATACAAACAAACAAACAAAAAGATATAGAGAATAACATAATCCAATTTTGTATACCACCAGAGGATCACTTTTGAAACGTATGCTTTGAAGAGCAATTAGTTCAGGGGGGAACATGTGACAGACCAGTTAGCATCAAATGTGGTGTTCTTTCTCATTAACCGCTCAAAAATATTTGTAAAACGTTTTCTGTAAGTGTGCTACTCCTTTTTTTTTATTTCGAAATGATTCAGCAGATCTTACCACCATCGTTAATTTTTAACCTAATTTTTGAAAGAGAAATAATACATAAATATGACTGAAAATCCAAAAAGTATATACAGGTATAAAATTAAAATGCACAAGTCTGTCTTCTTCCCCAACCCTCTGCATTTCAAAGATAGCTATTATTAATAGTTTCTCATTTATCCTCCCAGATAAAAAAGACATAAAACCACATTTACGATTTTATTTTTAAATTTACATAAATGCAATCCTGGAGGTTATTTATGCACCATGGGAGCGATTCTATGTCTATACATACCATTCTAACACATATTTGTAACAGCTGGATCGATGTGCCATGTTCATATAGCCAGTCCCCTGCTGATGGACCTGTAGCTTGTTACCAATGCTTTGGTGTTACATTCACTGCTCAAATAAATAATGTCATGCATATGCCTTGGTATAGGTTTATAAGAATGGGTCAAATGAGATATTCATTTTTAATGTTAGTAAATATTGCCAGGTTGCTTTTCAAAATTGTTTTACCAATTTATATTTTCACCAAAAGTTATGAGTACATATTCCCTTATATCCTTTTATGCTGACCTATAAATCTGACTTATTATCTGACTTATTTTTTTAAGATTTTACTTATTTATTTATTCTAAATAGACAGAGACAGAGACAGAAAGAGTGCAAGTTTGGGGAGACGCAGAAAGAGAGGGAGAAAGAATCTGAAGCAGACTCCATAGTGAGCACAAAGCCCAACTTGGGGCTTGACCCCACCATCCTGAGATCATGACCTAAGCTGAAACCAAGAATCAGACACTTAACTGACTGAGCCACGCAGGCGCCCCCTGACTTACCATCTGAGTTATTAATGACTTATTAATGACTACCTGCCATTGTCAATTTTATTCATTTCTTTAACTATATATAGAGTATGATTAAATATTCTTTTGTTAGGAAGTTTAGCTCTTTGTATTTCTTTCTGAATTAACTTGTGAAAACTCGGGTACATGCTATTACAAAGCATTTTTTATCAAATGCCTTCCCTAGTTTTATACTGAGAATCATTACCTAAGAGATTTCTTACAGCTTGTAAATTTCCAAAAGAGTCAAATCTCTGGTTCAGTGAGCTCCATCAAGAATTCACATTTCCAACAAATATGGCTAGGGCTGAGGTTGTCTTATAAAAGCAACAAAATAGAACCAATGACATTTACATCACACTCAACTTATGAAGCACAATAGTAGATGGAATCACCTGAAAAGAGAGATATTTAGTGTCTTGAAGAAGAGGTCTGATCAAAGGGAGATGATTGATGGGTTAGCAGTAAGATTAATGTTAGGATGCTGTCGGCAGCATAACTGAAAGAGAAAAGTGAATACAAGAATATATTTTACCTGAGTTTTCAGATACTGCCAATATTTGAAACAGTTCTTTTTTTTATATTCACAAAGGAAAAAAAGGGCATGACTGAATGTAGTACCAAGATGATACCTACAGCAGGTGTAAGAAAACAGATGTGATGAATTTAGGTAATCTCATCTGTCATTAAAGAAATTCAATCCATTAATGTCTTCAACCCAGACTGCATGTTACAATCAACTGGAAGGCTTTTTAAATGATTTAATGCCTGAGTCCTGCCCTAGACCCACTGAATCTAGACCCAAGCATTGTTTTTAGTTGTTGTTCTTTTTTTTTTTTTTAAGTTCTCCCAGGAGATTCTAACTTGTAGGTATATTTGAGAATCTCTTCATTAAGAGCTTCTAGTAGGGTTCAGTTATATTCTCAAGGCCTTCCTAGGTCTTTAGCTGATCCAGGTGCCCCCTTCCTGAAATCTCATAGTCATGACCATGCCTTGCTATGAAAATCTGAAGATTGGCATACAGTATAATATCCATTAGAAAGCCATGTATGCAGAAGAGGTAGCCACATCAGACACGGTGGAATATAGTGAAAGTAAAATTCCTGTGGATCTTTGAAGAGATTAATATTTTTTCTAAAACTGACTTTACTTATGGGAGTATAATCTGGAGATCATTTTAGCAATTTAAATCAAGTCTTCAAAATGTGCATATCTGTTGACCCATAAATCACATTTCAAGAAACCATGGCTATGTACAAAGAGGTAGGCATGGATTAGGATGCTAATTGTGTTGTTTCACAAAATTGGAAACAATTCATCTAAGGGACATTAAATAAATTCAAGTTCAGCTACACAACGAGGCATTATCCAAACATTTGAAACAGTATGGTTAAGATAAAACATGGCTAGCAGATGAGCCATTCATTGACATGAAATGAGTGACACGAAAAATATTCAAAAGCAAGTTGTAAAGCTGCACGTGTAGTATAATCTCATTTCTTTATAAATGATACAATAGTAGGACATTTATTGAGGGCTTCCTTCACTCTAGATAGAGTTCTAAACATTTTATAAATATTAACCCATTACCCTTACAAAATTACTATTGTTAGCCCATTTTAAAGTTGAAACCAAAGTAAATACAGAGAACACACTGGTTGTTGCCCAAAGGGGAGGAAGTTGGGGGGATGGGCAAAATGAGTGAAGGTGAGTGGGAGGCACAGGCTTCCAGATTTGGAATAAGTAAGTCAGAAGAATGAAAGGTACAGAATAGAGAGTACGGTCAATGGTATTGTAATAATATTGCATAGTGACAGTAGTTACACTTGTGGTGAGCACAGCAAAGTATAGACTTGTCCAATCACTATGAGGTATACCTGATACTAATGTGACATTGTGTCAACTATACTCCAAAAAAAAAAAAAAAAAAACCCGAAAAGAAAAGATGCAATCACTGGGACACAGAGAAGTTACTAATATGCCTGAGGTCACGTAGCTAATAAGTGGCAGAGCTTGGCTTTTAAATTCATATACTCTGGCCCATCACCTATGCTCTTAGGTGCTGCTGCACCATACTACTGATATATGTTCATGTGCATAAAATATCTGAAAGGATAAAAGTTTTATTTTCTACCCTTGGCTAATACTCTCTTGTTTTCTGTAATGAGCATATGTGACACATAGTTTTTAAAAGTTGGCATATTTTTTAAGGAATGGCAAATCCTTTGACAATACCAAATAAAAAATGAGAAAGGGATGAAAAAAAAGAAAAACTTAGAGGGAGACAGGGATGCGATTAATAGAGGGCAGCTGGGCATCTGCCCAGTAAGGAAAGTTGGAGGGGAGACAGTCTCTGAGGCTCTGCCCCAGGTCCCAGCCCTAATGGGTCCTTCCGTACCTATTCTGATCCACAACAAAAGATGTTAATTTGCAAAGTGAGGAAGATGGCAAGAGCCAGAAGATGAAACTTGTAAATTCTGCAGAGCAAGAGTTTTCTTAGGGTAGGAGAGAAACTGTGAGGAGAGCAGGGAGAAGGAGTCAGTGAGGCAATATTGAAAATACATGAGAGGGAAGAGACTGTGTAAGGGGGGAGAGTTTTAGTCATTCATCGACGGAAGGAAGGAGAGACAAGACAGCACTTACAAAAGATCTCAAGGAAAGGGATCTACGAGGGAGCTTCCCCCTTATACCTTCCCTGTCCTCTCTAAGATTTCATGAGCACCTGGATGAAGGCAAATAATAAAAGCTGGAACATTCCTACCAATGAAGAAATGGGGCCTCAGCGATGAAGCAGTGATGTGAAGCTCAACAGCAATGTGGAGCTCAGCAGAAGCTAGACACCAAAGGCCTATAATGGTGCCATGCAGCCCAGTTACTCTCCTTCCAGTGACATCGGTAGAATTAAATCACAGTGCTCACACCCTTGGCACAATGCTATTCCTACGGGCCCAGCAGCCCAGCCTTCTGGCTGTCTGGAATCATTAGGGTCTCTCAGCCAATGATGCCAAGTTGAAATTTTCCCATTTCAAACCAAAATTTCCATGGGTAGAATTGCTTAGGAAAGTAGGACATTCATTCTGAGTTAGGGAAAAATTCTAGAGTATATTTAAAGAAATGCAGCTGGCTGTGTTACTTTTAGGAACATATAGACGTTCAAACCATGATAACAAGTTCAAACTACTGCCTAATAAAAATACTTTTGGACTAAGCAACTGATTTATAACTGATATGTAAATTTGTGCTTCTAAAGTACTTGGAGGTGCTAGAAAACAGAAATTAAAACAGATTCTATTCAGTATTTTAAGTACATGGCTCCATTTTATTCCCACTTTTGGTTTCTATTTTAAGGAGGACTCTTCCCTTCTTCATAGATTCCCCATCCTTATTACTGACAAGACAAGGTTAAATAAATAAAGTTTCACTTTACATTTTGCTTCACTTAGCAGATGCCCTCAATTTTTTCACACGTTCACACTTAGAATTACAGCAAAGACTAAATTCAAGCCAAGAAGTGATTGTCTTTCACAATCGTTCTACAACCAGAACTCTCAAATTAATGAATTTAATAGCAGATTTTTCCTCCTTTGGACACTAACCTCTTTCTGTCTTTAGATATAACATATGATACCTGGAAAGCATATGGAAATTATGCACAGACATGCACCCGGACTGTAAAAGCCTCATTGTAGAAACAGCTATCCCTACAGTAAGTACTCATCTTACTTTTTTCCTCCTTATTATTGCAGTACATAATTCACTCCTCTGCAAGTTCAAATTGCATATTACAGCACATTAATGTTGGTCTTCCTTTATAGCAACCTATCATATGGTTAGCATTCTCATTTATAACCTAAATTACTTTTATTTCTCCAGCCATTTCACCTAACTACTTCGAATCAAATGGGAAAATGATCACATATCCCAAGCTACAGAAATATGCAGTAGTAAGAGTTGGCTAGGGTACAACGTTACTCATATCTGTGGGTGAGGGCGCGCTCTGAGGTCGGTTGCCTTTCTGGAGCTACAAAGTATGTTGGGGTTCCCTGATCACATTTAGAAGCAGCCTCTGCAGTGAGTAGAATTGAGGACCCAGCCCTGCCTCGAATAAAGACTATAGTCAAATAAATTTTTTAAAGGGAGGAGAGGGATACCTGGGCGGCTCAGTCGGCTCAGATGCAGAGTCTGCCTTCAGCTCAGGTCATGATCCTCGAGTCCCAGGATCGAGCCCTGCATCGGGCTCCCTGCTCAGCAGGGAGTCTGCTTCTCCCTCTGCCCCTCATCCCACTTGTGCTCTCCCACTCTGTTTCTCAAACAAATAATTTTTTTAACAAATCTTTTTAAAAATAAATAAACGGAGGAGTAAAAGAAGGAGTTTGGAACCCTTCAATGGCTTCCCATTTACCCTAAGGATGGAAATGCTGGCCCTCCAGCATGTGACCCCTGCCTGCCTCTCTGGTCCCATCATGTATCCCTTTACTTTGCTCACTGCATAAAAGCTCCCCTAGCCTCCTTTCAGTTCCTCAAACACAGCATGCTTCTCTTCAACACAGGCCCTTTTCCTATACTGTCTTATTTCCTGAAACACTCCTTCTCCCATCCTGTGTTTCAAAAAATATGATCCAATCATCAGTTCCTCAGAGAACCTCTTCTCTGGCTTCCCTGACTGAATCACTTTGCTCCAGAATATAATCGCAGACAGGACAATCTATTGAATCTTTTTGTTACATACACATATGTGAGTTCTTTCTCGCACTTCAAGCCTCTAGCTTAGCCTTTTTATTCTTTCTTGCCTTATCAAGTTTTGCAGAGCAAAGAGCAAAAGCATCCTGTATTTGCTAGGTGTCCAGAGAGGAGACACAGAAGTAGAATGTGAGAGAGCGACAAGTCCTACAAGCAGTGGAGGTTTCTCTTTGCTTCCAGACAGCCCCCCCCCACCCCACCAGAAAAAGAGATGGCAAGATCTCTAAAGACGGCTGCATTGTATTTCTAGAGAACTTCTTATTGGTTGAATAGCAGCATGCCTCTGTCCTTCAAAGATCCTTCTGCATTGGTCCAAAAAAGATACCAAACAATGACCATGAAAGCTATGAGAGTTTGGAACCTGGAGGCCCTTAGTGCCCTGTCAGGCTACCACCGGAAATCCATAGACTGGAGTGACCAGGAAGGAGGCAGCACCCACAAAGTAGACAGAGATGGAACTTCCCACCTCCCAAGACTGGGGAGAACTAAGATGACTTAAAAGGAAATAATGTAACACTTGTTGCATATCTCAGTGCAGGGACTACTGCTAATACCTGTTATATACTCATCTTCCTGTTCAAATACTTCACTCATCTATATTTTTCAAATTTTCAGTTTTGTGTGATTTTTCTCACTAATATCATTCTCCTTCTCTCCTTACTAAAATTAATGATGCCTGGGACTATGTTGCTCACTACCTATTTCCAGGGCCTAAGACAGCACCTAATACACAGTGGGTGTCAATGCATTCCTTTCTTAGATTTAACTGCATATATGAAAATGCACAAATCTTAAGTACATTTCAGGGGTTTTTTGGCAAGCGTATTTAAGTGATACTTCAACCAAGGTATAGATCATTACCATCATCCTTGTGTCTCTTTCCAGTTTTACCCCTCTTCCCACTAGAGACAACCACAATTTCATTTTCTATCCTCACAGATTAGTTCTGTCCTGTAACTTTATATAAATGGAAACACACAGTATGAACTCTTTTGTATCTTGATTGATTCACTCATCATGTTTTTGAGATTTACCCATATGTTGTATAAATGAGTAATCTGCTCCATTTTTGCTGCACACTATGCCACTGCACGAATTTACCACAATTTATTTAATGGGCAACAAGAAAATTTAAACATGTTTTGGATTTTTTTTACTATTATGAATAAAGCTGCAATGAACATTTTTAGACAAGTCATTTTGTAGAAATATGTTTCCACTTTTCTTACATAAACAGGTGGAAGTTGAATTGCTGGATCATAGGATAGGTATATATTTACCTTTATAAGACAAGGCCAGTCTTCAAAGTAGTTATATAATTTTATACCTCCACCAACAGTACATGAGCAGTCCGGTTGCTCTGCAGCCTTTACAGCATTAGATATTGTTAGTCCTTTTAAATGTTATAGATTTTAGTGAATAAGCCATAGTTTCTTATTATGGTTTTAATTTGCATTTCCTGGTAGGCTTACAATGTTCAGCATCTTTTCATGTACTTAGTGGCCTTTCACATATCCTCTTTCGTGAATTGTCTAAGTCCTTTGACCATTTTGTACTGGGTTGTTTCTCTTTTTGGTATTTATTCATAAGACTTCTTTACATATTCTGTATATAAGTGATGGAGAATGTCATCAAAAACATGACCACCAATCAATCTGTCACCCCAAGCACTCAGAGGCTCCTCATCCCTTTCTCTGTCGTTGGAATATGGGTTCCACTTGCTTTTCCTGCTCCCAGGGGCTGATCCAAAGACACAGCCTTTAAGACAGTGACATGGTATTGAAAACACCTGCATGGTACACATGACTGGACCCAGCCAAGGCCTCTTGATGAAATATTAAGACTTGGCAGGCCATTATGGGGATCCATTTGCCTTGGTCCCAAGAAAAGCCTCATATGTAAGTTCACTGTACTTACTAAAACTGCCACATACCAACCAGCCTCTTTCTTCTGTCTCTGTGCCCCCTTGAGTCCAAAAGGGGCCCATCTCAAATTATACTCAGGAAGCTCCCAAGAGGCTTGTAAACCAACAAGAAGTTCTTATGGATATATGTGGGATACTTTATGTAAAATATTGGAAATGTTTTCCCCATTCTTTAGTTTGCCTTTTCAGTTCTGTAATTGTGACTATTAAGGAGCAGAAATTACTTTTAATGTAGTGAAGTTAATATCTTTTTCTTTTATGATCTTTGCATTTTGCTTTGTATCTAAAAAATCTCTGCCCAGGTCACAAAGATATTTGCCTATTTTTGTCATCGAAGGGCTTCATAGTTTCAAACTTTTACATTTTGAGCTACAATCTGCTTCCAGTTAGTTTTGTGTATGGTGTGAGGTATAATTTGCAGTTCATTTAATTTTTTATTCATACAGATATCCAGTTATCCAAGCATCATTTGGTTGAAAAGACTTTCTTCTTCCCATTGAATTGCATTGGTGTTTTCTTGAAAAATCAACATGTGTGGAACTATTTCTGGACTTTCTTCCAACTCAATGAACATAAGAAAACTGTATTTAGTCAGGTCTTGACTTTTTCCTTCAACAGTGTTTTATGGATTTCAATGCAAAGGTCTTTTACAACTTTCATTAAATTTATTTCTAGACAATTGTTGGTTTTTGTCATTATGAATGGTATTTTTTAAACTCTGATTGTTGCTAATATACATATATAAAGCTAGTTTTTCTACATTGGTCTTTTTATACTTAAGACCACTGAATTCACATATCAGATCTATTAATATTTTAGGATTCTGTTATATATGCAATCATTTCATTGTGACTACTTTTACTTCATCATTATCAATGTTTCATTGCATTGAACTCCACTAAAATGTTGAGGAGAAATGGTTTAGAGTAGAAATATTTGCCTGTTCTCAATTTTAGGACAAATGCTTTCAATATTTAGCCACTAAGAGTGATGTTAACAAATTTTGTTAATGTTTTCAATATTTTACCATTAAGAATGGTGACATCTTTTTCAGAGATGCCCTTTATTAAATTGAAGAAATTCTTTTCTATTCCTAATTTTCTCAGAGGTTCCTCTTCCCCTTTTGTCATCATAAATGTGCTGGATTTTGTCTAAATGCTTTTTCTGTACCTCTTGAGAGCATCATGATTTTTCTTTTACCCGGTCATGTGGTGAATTATATTGGTATTTGAAATATTTTTTAAGGTTTTATTTATTCATTCATGAGAGAGACAGAGAGAGGCAGAGACACAGGCAGAGGGAGAAGTAGGCTCCCTACATGGGAACTCGATGTGGAACTCGATCCCAGCACCCCAGGATCACAACCTGAGCCATAGGTAGACACTCAACCACTAAGCCACCCAAGTGTCCCTTATATTGGTTTTTGAATCTTAATACAACCTTCTGTTCCTGGAATTAAACTCACTTGATCATGATATATTATATTTTTTAGATATTGCTATACTAATTGCTAATAATACAGAAGGATTTTTGAGTCTATTTAATGAGTGATTATGACCTACAGTTTTCTTGCAAACCCTTCTCAGGTTTTGTTATGCTGGCTTTATAAAATGAATTAGAAAGTGCCTCCACATTTTTTTTTAATGAGTTTGTATAAGATTCGAGTTATTTCTTCCTCAAACATTTAATAGAACTCACCACTGAAATTTTTGGAGACAAGAGTTTCTTTGTGGAAAGGATTTTAATTATGAGTTTAATTTTTAATGAATATTTAGAACTATTCAGGTCATCTCTCTCTTTTAATCAGTTTTGATAAGCTGTATTTTATGAAAGTTGTAAAATTTGGTGGCACAAAGGATCTATAGTAATAACCTCTTTCATCCTTGATGTTGGTTTTGTATTTTGTTTCCTTTTTCTTGATCAGTGTTAGTAGTTTATCAGTGTTACTAATATTTGTTAAATGATAATCAATTTTTGGATTTGATATTTATCTGTTTTCCATTATTTTTGTTTTTAGAGAGAGAGGGAATGTGGGGTGGAGAGGGGCAGAGGAAGAGAATCTTATGTAGGCTCCACACCCAGTGCAGAGACTGAGGCAGGACTCGATCTCAAGACCCTGAGATCATGACCTGAGCCAAAATCAAGAGTTGGACATTTAACTGAGTCACCCAGGCACCCCTACTGTTTTCCATTATTATATTTACTATTTCCTTCTTTTTACTTACTTTGACCATAGTTGCTCTATTTTCCCCAATTTCGTAAGGTCATTTATGTCAGATCTTTGTCCTTTGCTAATCTAAGCATCTAAGACAGGATTTTCTCTCTTAGCATCACTTTAGTTGTACCCTACAAATTTTGATACTTGTGTTTTAATTATCATTTATTTCTAGATGTTTTCTAATATCCCTTTATAAATTCTTCTCTGAAGCATGGGTCGTTTAATTTTCAAATATTTGGGGAATTTGTAAATACTTTTTTATTATTGATTTCTAATTTAATTTTCCCTTGGTCAGAGAACATATTTTGCATTATTTCAATCTTTAAAATTCAGGAGGCCTTGTTTTATAGTCCAGAATCTGGTCCATTTGGTTCATCTTTAATGTGTCCTTGATAAGAAAATACATTCTGCATCTGTTGATTATAAGAATTTTATGAAGTCTATTATGTTGGTTGACAGTGTTGTTCAGATCATCTATATCCTTTCTGACTTTATGTCTCCTTTTCTATTAGTTTTGGAGAAAGGAATGTAATGATTCCTCACTCTATGGGCTGATTTTTTTCTCCCTTTAGTTTTGTCAATTTTTGTTGCATGTAGTTTGATTCACTATTAGATGCACATATATTTGGGATGATATCATCTTGATGAAATGGCTCTATAATTACAAAATGTCTCTCTCTTATGTCTGGCTTGAAGTCTTCCTTGTCTAATTAACAGAAGCATTCTAGTTTTCTATGAGTAGTCTTTGCATGGTATACCTTTTTCCTCTTTTGACTTTCCATTTATCTGCATTTTTATATTTAAGGTGCATCAACTGTAGATAGCATTTAGTTGTTTAGCCATTCTGATCATCTTGGCTTCATAATTGGAGTACTTTCTCCCATTTAAGTATAATATAGTTACTGGTAAAGACTGGGTTGAAATCTTCCATTTTGTGATTTTTTTTTCTATTTCTTCTTCTGTTCTCTTACCCTTGATCCTCTTTTCCTGCCTTCTTTTGTGTTCATTGAATACTTTTTAGGATTTCATTTTTTCTTCTATATGAGTTTGGTTTTTTGTTTTGCTTTGTTTTAAATATTTTATTTATTTATTCATGAGAGACACAGAGAGAGAGGCAGAGACATAGGCAGAGGGAGTAGCAGGCTCCCTGAGGGGACCCCAATATGGTACCCAATCCCAGGACCCTGGAATCATGACTTAAGCTGAAGGCAGACGCTCAACCACTGAGCCACCCAGATGCCCCTCTCTATGGGATTTTTTTTTAATCTGTTAGTGGCAATTTAATTTTAGGATCTTTTCAAAAAAACCTCAATTTACAAATGAGTATGCGTCTGTGTATTTGCTCACACACATATCCAATCATTCGCTGCTTCACCTTAAGTCCAGCCTTCTATAGGACAGGGTTTCCGGGGTTCTGAGATGACTGTTAGCATTGGTACTCCAATGAGCCCCTCTATCTTGACACTGACTGTTTGGTGTGGCTGCGTGCCACAAGAGCAGTGTCCACAGGTCCATTCCATGGCATCACAGGCCAGAGCAGCTCCTGTTCTATTCCAGATGCACGATGCAGATGCCATTTCCACTGTAGCCAAAGTTCATGTGTCCAGGTGCTTGTAGAGTCTACGACTTTTCTTTTTTATTTCTGTTGCCATGCTTTTTCCAGGCCTTCCCAGCCCTGCTCTCAGAGCTCATAGTAACTGCAGTCACCAGGCCACTCCCAGGCTTGTAGCCCATCACAGCCTGGATGCTTTTTGTCAGAGCTCTCACATCTTCATGATGGAAAAAAGTTTTATCAACAATATTTTCAATCTCTTTTGCTTTTTTCATTTTGCCTGGATGTATTTTTAGTTTGCCACCATTTGTTTGGTTCTGTACGAGTCGGTGTTGGTGCTGGAAGGTCACAGGGTCTCTTCCAGGAGGAGGATGACAGTACAGCAGTTTACCACTGACAAAGTCCTTCAGGATATAGAGAGCGGACTGAGGCTGGTCTGGCTGCCGATGCATGGTCATGAATCCTCGCATGTATCCATAAGCTGTCAATAGTTCTTCTGATGTTGGAGGTCGATGGGGATTTTCATCCTCCCCAGGCTTTATAATATTAAAGCCTATGGGTTTTTAATCCATGTATGTGTGTGTGCACTTTCTATGGCTGCTCAAGGGAATCACAGTATATATTTATTAAATGAGTACATGAGTAAATGAGTGGTGCAATACACTTATAATCCCCCTTATTGATCCCTCATCAAGCCTAGAACATCATGAGCTGTAGCACAGCCAAAACTGATAACATGCCAGTGGAGGAGAAGTTCTTTAAATTCAGGCTCACATTGTGATGTTAAGGAATTCTTATCTCAACTTTAATATAACTGCATCTTGGTCTAGTTGCATTTTTATTCCTTCCTTAATTCAATTATCTTCCCATCGAACAAATATACATTTACTTCTTCGGCTACCTGTCAAAATTTCCCTTGAAGATTTAAAAAACTTCCAGAGGCCTAGACCAAGAGCTACTGAACCAAAATCTTCAGAGAGCTTCCAATTCACAGATAAAGTTGAGAACCACTACATTACTGAATGCCCACCAAACTCTGGTCACTGGCTGTAAGTGTTAACCCCATCATGTTCCCTACCTACATGCCACAGAACAGGCCCCCTACCAGCAATGTACACAGATTCCTTCTCTCTTCCTGTACAAGGCCAGGAAGGAAAAAAAAATCAGGAACTAAAGAATTTCATTAGGTTTCTAATGGTTTTTTTTTTTCTTCCTTTTCTCTTCCTTTTGGAGATTGGCCCCCTTGAGGCACATCGTAACTCAAAATAACTCCCGTGGGGGAAGTGTGAAGAGTAGTGTTGGGACTACAATGGCAGAACCCAAAGGCATCAAAAGAAAAGTAAGAGAAACAAAAACAAAAAGAGAGGAGGGGGGAGAAGGAGAAAGCCTTACCAATAATTTACTAGAAAAGATTTCTTTAAAATAAAAGCTTACCTCTTCACATTTCTTCTGTGTGCTCTGTAGATACAGCAGACTATGGCTTGTGCATCCTTGGAAGGCCTGAATTATATCTAAGCCACTGGCCGAGTCTACTCAGCGTGTGCTTTGTTTGGTCTGTCACGACCAGCCACCAAAAGCCAGGGGACATTCACTGCCTCAAGTGGAGTATTGGGGCCACACAAGGCTGTGAAACAAATCTGCAACCATCATCCTATCATCCTCTTCAGTCCAGTGAATCCCTTCCTCTTTTCCATGGGGCAGAGCCTATTTCAGAGTCTACCACTCACCCTGAAAGCCTGATTCGATATTTCTCAGAAGCTCGGCAGGGAGAGTGGAAGGAAGCCTGTTGTTCTAGCAGGGAAACCCAAAATATCTTTCCACCAATTTCTGTTGCCTGGGAAGCTATACAGTCCAAGAGAAGGAAAGAAAAACAGAAAACTACAGCGAGGAGTGGTTCAGGAAATAACTGCTATGTGAAACTGTACTAGAGAAATGTATTAGTGGCTCTAATGATAGCCTAGACACTTGCTCCCTTCCAAATTACTAGTGTTAATGTGTGCGGTGTAGTGAGTGTTCATAATGTGTAATTTTACCCTGCTTTTGTTTTTATTCCATCCTTCGGGCGGACAAGAATCATGCTATTACACTTTGCATGGCTGCCTCTAAAATCAGGTAATGCTGTAGCTCATGAAAACAGGCACCAGGTAAATAGCACCTGTTTGGAAGTGCCCAGCAGCCAAAATTTAAAATGCCTACCAACACCTCCCTCACCCCGTGGGCCTGGGTACCAGCCATAGAGGAACTGGGGCTTCACACACAGGTGAGAGGGCTGACTGCATTGAACCGGGTGTGCTTTGTAAGCTGTTCACACTAGCTTACAGAATGTCTTGCTGGGAATGGAGAAAGCAAGTTTCTCCTAAACCAGAGGCTTCAAATTGGCGCCCTGTGAACTGGATATAGCCTAATCAGGGCTTCGGCAAGGTGCAGCCCTGTGTGCACCTGTGTATGAACTAGAAAAAGGCGTTCCTACAGTGATTAGACCTATTTTAGGACCCTCAGCTAAAGCACAACCTACATGATTGTATGTACATGGTGGCCCTGGATGCCAGACATGCTTTTTCTGTTTTTTAAAAATATCAGAATATTTTTTAAAGATTTACAATTTCCCTTAAAAACTGGAATTATGGCACATTGAATTCACATTCCCACATGGCAGCTTTCAGTGAGGATGAATACCAGCTACCCATCTGAGAGGGGCCACACACTCTCCAGTTCTCTACTATCCACTCTGCTCCCTATCTTCCTTCGCCTTGCTCACTCACTCACCAATTCAACCTGCCAGACATTAAGGCCATTCGAGTGTGCAACCACTCTCAAGGTCTCCAAAACCTTGTTAAACACATACAACCAGGGAGAGGCTTCCTTCTTGCTCCCTGAAACACTGAAAACAGGTTCCATAGGACCAGCACTGCCCTTACATAGAGGGTAAAATGGTAGGATCTGGAGTAAAAGACCCCTGAATTTATAAACCTCTTCTGTTGCTTCCTGCCTACATGTTGTCCCACCTAGATGTTGATTCCCACTCTCTTCTGCCTTTCCTTTAAGATTCAGCCTGAAGGACACCTTCTCCTCCACCTTCCAGGATCAACATGAACCTTAATGCCAAAAACTCTCATCCTGAACGCTGAGCTCACATTCCCACATTGCAGCTGTCAGGGAAGATGAACAGCAGCTGCCCACATGAGAGGGGCCATGTGATCTAGATAGGCTTCAGGGAGACCATCTGGAGCTAGAGTTTAACAAATATGTAAATAAATGGTAGATAATGGGAGCCAGATTTCTCAGTGCCAGAGAAAGAAATGTGCAAATAAGCAAACTAGGATTAAAAACTAAAGACTAGAAATAAATCTGTGGTGCTTGAATTAGAGTCAGAGACAAAAGTCCAACCTCATGTAAATTTAATTTATATACAAGTAGATACAGAAATAATTATTGATATGTGTGTACACATTGTTTAGGGTACGTGCATATATTTCCTAGTTCTGTCCATTGAGAGGGCCTAGAAGCAGTGAGCACACCCAGTGTCCATATCTTGGTTTCTAAACACCATTCTTCATTAGAAAGAATCTGGACTCCTCAGAGAAATGTTTGATTCAGGGATGGAATACAGAAAATACAAGGTGAGTTTGATCACCTTCTAGTGCCAGACAGTAAGAAAGTATGAAAACAAAAACAAAGATAATAAAGGATGAGGGCATGTCAAAAGGACAGAAGAGCCAACCTGAAAGATCTCTCAATGGCCCAAACTGGAGCAATTTGAACAACAAAATACATAATGTAATATTAGAATACAATGCAAAGTATGAAATAAGTATACATGAGTCCATACAGATATACATAAAGGCTTGAATAAATAAGTAAGTGAGGAAAAGGAAGAAATCTTCCCCACCCAGAAGATAAAACTCCCTTTGGATGTGAACCAAATTTAGTGACTTGCTACCAAAGAATGGAGTATGGAGAGGGAAAGACAGTAATTGTATAGTGGAGAAAGCCAGTAGACACTGCCTTAACCAAATGGTCGACACTATTATCACCATTTATAAGTCATGTTGATATTATATACTCTATGATACAATATATGATATTATGATATGATATAAGAGATTTGGGTTTGAATCCCAGCTCCATCATTTAGTACTTTTATCTCTAGGCCTGTTTCCTCCTCTGTAAAATGGAAGAAATAATAAATTTCTTCCTGTGGGATTACTTTGAGTAAAGTACTGTGATCTTAGAGCAGGGCCTGGCACTAAGTAAGTGCTCAGTACATACTGGATATTATTATACTTCTTTATCCTTCCCAGCTCCCTGTATAGAGAAGACCCTGAATACATTTCTCAGTCCTGACAGCTATTAATGACTCTAAAGCAAATCATTTCAGAGGTAAGGATTACATTTGACAGCTCCCAATGCAGGATTTCTAGGGCATCTAATCCCTTATTGGAGTATTTTGATTCTGGCATCTAAACAGGAGAGTCAGCCTTTGGGACACCAAGAAAGGCATGATTATAGAGTGATTAGAAGCACTAGCTCTGGAGTCCAAATCCCAACTCAACCCCCAATAGCTGGATAATCAATTTTCTCACCACTTTGAGCTTCCTCATCTGCAAAATGGGTATAATACCAACATACGTCTCAATGATAATTGAATAATCTATCTCTTAGCAAAATTCCCAGCACACAGTAAGTGCTCAATAAGTATCTGTTATTATTATACAAGATAATAAAAAGAAGAATCTAGCTGCTGGTATGAGGATATTCCCTATGACAAGAAGTACATTAAAGAACCTCTCACCCTAGCTAGGAGGTTTTGCATGACCTTACAGACAGCAAAAGAGACAAAGGTTCCTTCTTCCTCAACCCTGCTGTCTGGGAAGGGGGTGGGGGGTTGAGGCCCAGTCCTAACCTTGGCATCTCGGCCCAGCGCCTCTCAGAAACAGCTGCTCCTCTCTCCCCTGCCACTCACAGGCCGGAAGGGTTAGGGGAAGTGGATCTGAACAGATGACCCCTGGGGCTCACAGGTCAAACACAGGCTGGGAAGGGGAAGGCCCCAAGGAGTAGCAGCTGGTGTTTGCCTGGTTGAGTCCCCTGGGGATTATTTGTTTAAGTTTCAATGAAATGATTTTAATTTAGTGCTTCTATGTTATATGTTTAGTTTTTTCAAGAAAAGATTTTCAATCTAGCCCCAGACCTCCCTAGAGGTTGTTGATAGTAATTTAAGTACTCAATTATTTGGTCTGATATGAGGACAATTGTTAGAGGTCACAAGCCTGACCGGGAGATCCTTGTGTCAACCACCGAGACACATCCTCCTGCTTTTGGTATCATTTTATTTTATTCTTGTAAACAAATAACATACTTACATGATTCAAAATTCTAAATCCACTAAATAATTATTTCCTATTCATCACCTATTCATTCCTTAAAGACTAGTTTACCAGTTTTCCAGGTTTTCTTTTTGGGTCCTTCCAAAGACTTTGTTTTTGGTCCAATCAAGCAAATATATGAATATACACAATTTTTCTTTGGTTTTATTTTATGTATTTCTTTTTTCACAGGAAATATTTCTCAGATTCCCATGACAGCTACTATATTTTTGCTTCCAGATGCTTAAGAGCAAATTTAGTAACATTTCAAATGAACTAGTGCTTTATTAACAACACCTGCATTAAAAAAAAAATCTGCATTCATTTGAAAAATTGTTTTCATAGGAGATTAAAAACACCTATGTATATTGTATCACACAGCAGCTAAAAAGAATAAAGTAAATCTATCTGTATTAGCATTAAAAGATCTACTAAAAACGAGTGTTCGGCAATAATCATTTATACTTGATACCAATTATTAAAAAAAAATTTTTAATGCCCCCAAAATACTCCATATTCGTTGAGTGTCTATATAAAAGTTTGTGTATTTTATCCACGAAAAGAGCTTGGTGAATCCTGGCCATGTTGTCCACAGACTATGATCCATTGATCCATCCTTCCAACAGCTAAAGGAAGCTTCTTCAACACATTCAGCTGGACTCAAAATACACCAGGGAACCCCTTACTCCAGCCTGGGAATGGCCTCTCACTACATGGAGGTAGGCTAACTCCCTGTTGTTCAAATCCTAAATCCGATCTTCCCCTTCAGCCTGAGCCACTTGGATACTGAGAACCAGAGCAGGGGAATCCCTCTAGGGTCATGCGCACCTAACCAGCTACAAAGGCAAGGATTGCTCAGCAGAACTCAACTCTGACAACTTGCTGGGGTCAGCACACTTTCTCAAAAAGGGCCAGATAGTAAGTATTTTTGGCTTTGCAGTCCAGATGGTCTCTATGGAAATCAGTGGACTGTGCCATTGTAGTGCACTACAGTGAACTGGCATGGCTATGTTCCAATGAAACATCCTTTACAAAAGGCGGCCTGTGGCAGGCCATGGTTCAAAACTCTGGAGGATAACAGCTAGTGTGGCCAATACTTCATCTCTCCCTAGCTCAGCAGTGGCCTTCAGTATCAGACTCTGAGTCCTAGAAGAGACCTCAGAGATTGGGAGATCTATACAGAGAAAAAAGGCCCCAAAGCAATTCTACAACAGCACTGCCCAGTGACCCAAAGATCAAGGACTCTCTCAGGGTGTGTGATGTGAAACTTCTCATGCTCAAGGAGATTCTGGGACTCGGTGGGAACAAATTCACTCCAGACCCATAACTGAGGTAATGCACAGGAGCCAGATGGAAAAGGGAAGTTTCAATTTTGGTTCTCAAATCGGTATTTCCCTCTCTCTGCACTGAACGCTTGTCTCCTTAATTTAAGTAGAAGTATAGAGGAGTGAAATGTAGAAGTCAGTCACAAATCCTACCTGGGTTAGGCAGACTTTCCCTGATAAGACCCTATCTATTGTAAAGCTCCCACATCACACAAGAAATCTATCTTTATCTTAAGTAATAAGCATTATGTCAGTCAATCTTTCTGTGGCAGGTTGACACATCATTAAACCAAGGCATGAGGATTAAAAAAAAAAAAAAAAGAGCCCCCATCAAACCTTCACAACTCCCATTTCTTTTATATGTAACAATACAATAACAGCAACTCTTAAAATTACAGGATGTCCTGCATGTAGCCTGACCAGCTCAAGTTTTTTCAGGTTTTCTCCAAAGATGTCACATGAATGGGAGCGCCAATCTCCAAGATGGTACTGAGTAGCTCAAGGAACAGAGGAAACAAAATAGCAGAGTAACAGAAATAATCACATGCAAGTCTTCGTATAAATTGTTGAAAGTTTTTTGTACCCAATTAGAGATGAGGGGAAGTGAGGGAAGATCTAAAAATTGTGATTAGCGTATTATTTTTTTCCCCTCTTGCTCCCAATTAAAGAGGGGTTTCTTCTTTCACTAGAGATGCACAGTTATTAAATCATTATGTCTTTCTTTAAAAGACCAATTTATAACAGAGGGCTCCATACTGCTGCCACTTCTGCAAGGTTGCTTATAATTGCTCCATGCAATGCTTTGACTAATTAAATCACACAAGAGATTGTTTCTTAGTAACACACCTGGTCCACGCTTTGTTGTTGGCTTTCATTAAAGCACTGTGTCTCATGCTGCCTTGTAGCATGAAAGGATATTAATCAGGTAAATGGCCATTAAAAGTCATATCAATGTTTGCTGTGCAGTGATTATTTTCTTAAATCTTGAACAAAGGAGGTTTCTTTGAAATCTCACGGCTGGCCTCCAACCACGGGAGAGAATAGCCACATTGAAAAGCTTTGTTTTTCAACCTTCCCAAGAAGGAAAAAAAAGGAGCAAAATGCAAGGTGTGGCAAGAAATAAGATTATATTCTCTTTGTTCCATTGGGCTATTTGGGGCAAGGAGGGACAAGTTGAACAAAGTGAAATCAGTGTACAGCAAGTGAGGACAACAGACAAGAAGTGCTCTCTAAAGGCCCCCCATTCCCTGGGAGAGGAAAGCTCCACTTTCCAGGCAATGTTGCTAATTAGGTTGCATTTCAGAGCTCTAGTTAGAAATAAAAATGCCCAGGGAATCAAATGTTACTTGCATATTAAAATGAAAAGAAAAAAAATGTTGCTAAACGTTTCCTTCTGTCAACAGAGCACCGTTTATGGTTGATCAGGTTCTGTATCTGGACCTGGAACAAGGTCACCCAGTTTGATTCCCCGGTTACTCTGCCCAACCCTTGGAGCAGCCCCTCCAAATAAATATATATTTGTAGAACCATGCCCACTTCCAACAGAGCAAACATTCCGTTCAAGAGAGGAAGAAGGGTGGCTGCATACATGGACACTGGGAAAAAATCACTACTTTGCCAAAGGCACCTACCTTGAATCCTGCAACATTTTCTTCTTTTCTGCCATGAATGACCATTGCTCTGCACTGAGCAAGTAGCCTTGTTGAGGCTGGGATTAAGCACTCTGCTTAATCTGGGGTTGGAATCTCAAGTCTGCAACTTTGCGGCTCTGTGACTCTGAGCAAGCTACTTCAAGAAAATGAACAGAGTATCAACAATAACCTATGGTTGTTATGAGAATAAAATGAATATTATACATGCAATAGAGAGTCTGGTATATAGTCTATTATATACGATACATATCATATATATGATACTCGATACATCGTAAATCCTCAACATATATTAGCTATAACACGTCTGACAGCTGCTAAAGGCTTACCAAGTACATGCTTTTATTCAAAACTAAGTGCCAAACGGAAGACTAAAGACTAAATACACGCTCTTGGGCAGCTCGCCCTGTGTGACACTGTACCTTGGGAGGCGGGTGTGAGCTTGACCTATTCTCACTGCATCTACCAGAGGCGAGATCGAAGGACTTAGGATGCTCCCAGCAGGGTCCCCAGCGAGAGCTTCTGCCCCAGGCACGTGCACCAGGCCTAGGCTGTCCTCAAGGCCGCTGTCCATGCTGTCCCCGCCACAAGAGCCCCTGGAGGAGCGACGGGGCTGAGCCGAGTCGGGGCACGACTGTCCACGCGTGTGGCCGTGCAGCCCAGGGCGTGCGCCGCTTCCAGATCTCACGGCGGGGTGAGGGTGGGGTGAGAGTGGGGTGGGGGCGGGGTGGGGTGGGGTGAGGGTGGGGTGGGGGCGGGGTGGGGTGGGGTGAGGGTGGGGTGGGGGTGGGGTGGAGGCAGGCTGGGCCCCACAGGGCCCTCCGTCGGAGGAGGCCTGCGGACGTCTCCCCGCTTCCACCAGCTGGAGGGCAGAGGGCCGGTCAGCCAGGACCCGAGCTGCAGGAGCCACAGGGGCCACACGGGTGGGCTCGGCGAGGAAGCGAGCGGAGCGCTGTCCGGCTGGGGCGTCCAGGGGTGGCCCCAACTTTGCCCAAGGCCTGAGTCCGCCTCCAGGTGTCCTGCGCCGCCCCCTGCGGACCCGCATTTCTCGCGGCCGCTCGTCTTGGGGGCGCTCCCACGGTGGCCCAAGAGGGGGGCAGGGGGGCAGCACCCGGGGGGCAGCACCCAGCACGGACCTGCGAGCTCCGGGGGCACCGGCCCCTCCTAGGCCCCGCCCCGCTCAAGTGCCCACCCCGCCGCCCTGGTCCCGGGGCCCCGGGGCTTGAGTTCCGATTGGCCAGTCCGGGTCGGGGCGCCTCTGGGTGGAGCCCGGACCGCGTGACCCGCAGCCTGGGGACCAGCAGGAGGCCAGGGCGAGAGGCTCCTAGTGGAGGCCCCGACGCGGTTCCCGCGGTGGGGAGAGGAGGCGGCGGGGGCGGCGATGGGCGGGGCCGGGGAGCAGGACCACGGAGACCTCCCTCCCCTCGGGTGTGTGTTGGCTGTTCTTCTGTCCGTGAAGGGGCTGCTCCCCGCTGAGCCGGCAGGGACGCGTCTACAACACCCGGCAGCGGATGCGAAACTGCCCCGCATGTGCAGGGCTGTGCTCCTCCTATAGACCCCATCACCTGGGGAGCTTCTGAAACATCTCAGTGCCTGGACCCCTCCTCCAGAGGTTCTGTTCTAATTGATGAGGGGCGGGGAGGAGGTGTGGGTGTGTTCCCCACAAGCTCCCCCAGTGATGCTCTTGGACAGCCACGTTTGAGAACCACTGTCCTGGGGCACCTGCCTTCCAGTCTTTGGGAAACATGCCCACAAAAGGGGTAGGGGGGAGCTCATCTAGCTCCCCAAAACTCTCATCGTAGCTAACCAAACCAGTTTTCCCCCAATCAGGCCAGATTCTTAGGAATATTAAGCCAGGGGTGCTTGGGAAGACACTGGGGGCTGGTTCTGTTGAACGATGAGAGTAAGTATATTGAAGGGTGCCACATTTTACCTTCTCCATGGTTTGTTTGCTTTTGTACTGGGCCCTCTAATATCTTTTTATCCTAGTCTGATGATGTCATCATATTAGCTTATGGTACAAATTGACAAAAAGATGGAACTTCTGGAAAATGTGCTCCGAGGAGGAAATTATTCTCCTGCCCTTCTGCTCCCTGCCCTCCAGTTTCATTTCTGTTCCTTTTCCCCAGAGAAAGAAGAAAACTCCTTAGCAATTGTAAGAAGACCCCATTAGATGTTTGTATGAATTCTCCTTTTACCGATTAGAAGAGAGTTGCTATTTAACAAGCCAAATTTCTGAGGAGGACCGAAAATAATCAGCAACATATTAACTATAATCTATCTCCCCTGGCTGGATTAAATGCCAAGAAAAGATAAATCCACTGCTGAGTTTCTAATCTACTTTGGTTCAGTATACTGCTTGAGCCTACTAGCTCTCCTGTTTGGGTTTTGGGTTTTTTTTGTTTTTGTTTTTGTTTTTCAATCTGTGATTTTCTTGAACCATTTAACAGGCTCAAGAAAGGCTTAAATTCATGAACAGTGGGTCTGTAATAGATTTGTAAGCAGAGAGTTATGATAAGTGTCTGGGCATATTATATTCACCCACAATCGCTATCCCTTGGTGTAGAAAGTAGATGCCCTCCATGGTCTACCCAATACAAAAATTTCATATTGTTAAAATTTAGAGGACTTCCTCAGAAACCACTCTCTTCCCCTGCTTTCACACAGTCAAATTTATTCTGTCATTGTGAAAGTTGTAGTACATCTTTTGTTTTGTTCTTTATATCCTCCCCTGAATTTGTAAACCACATCCATTGTATGAACGCTTCTATATTTATTTCCTTAATGAGTTACAATTCCATAGCACATTTTTGAAATATTGTTTTAAAGATTATTTATTTACTTACTTGAAAGAGAGAGAGAGAGAGAATGCAAGTGGAGAGAGGGGCAGGAGTCAGAGAAGGAAGAGGAAAAGAATTTCAAGAAGACTCCACACAGAGTACAAGCCTGACTTGGGGCTTGATCTCATGACCCTGAAATCATGATCTGAGTCAAAACCAATTGTCAAAACCAACTGAGCCACCCAGGTACCTCTTGAAATGCTCTTTAAAGTATAACCATGTGTTAATGGTCTCCTCTGATTGGTTAGGTAACACTTTGACATAACCCTAAAGCACAGATTTTTATTACCTAGTAATGTGTGCTACAGATGCCTTCAGCTTGTTCCTCATCCACCATCCCATTAAATAAAGGTGAAATTCAAAGCCATACAGGGACCAGAAAAGAGGAGCCGTAGCATGAGAAGGGCTGGAGAGGGATGATGGCAAACCAGAAAACATAATCCACTCATTACCGTGAAAAAACAAGGACCAGTGCTGCCAGGTCTTCCATCCTCTCAAGAGAAACTGTTATTCCTGATCTTTGCATACTCTCGCTATTTTGGAATTACGATAACTAATCTTTTTTACTCTCTCTTTTTAACTCTATAGGCCAAATAAGCCAATTTTTTTCTGGCTGGATTTAACCCTTGAGCTGTCACCTGTGGCACCAGCTTATCCTTCACTTTTTCCTTTTTCATAAACTCAGGACTGGCCAGGACAGCATCACTTATTCAAAACAATCAAATTATTATGTCTCAGGAGTTCCAAATGGCTGTGTCAAATTATTTTATTACCTAGTCCCCGAAAATACCCTGCAGCAGTTTTGATTACTATCTACATCTATTACTATTGTACTTTCTTTTTAAAAAATATTTATTTATCCATTTGAGGGAGGGGGCATACATGAATGGGGGCAGGGGGAGGAAGAGAGGGAGAGAGAGAGATATCCTCAAATAGACTCCCTGCTGAACACGGAGCCTGATGCAAGGATAGATTTCACAACCAGAGCCGAAATCAAGAATTGGGCACTTAACCAACTGAGCTACCGAGCCCCTTTTGTTGTACTTTAAATATAGTTCTGACATATTCCACTGAATGGTAATTATTTGCGTACTAGACAGTGAACTCCTTAAAAGCTAAAACTGTCTTTTTCATCCTGTGTGTTCCTCCCTAGCTCACGATGGACACTCAATTATTATTTAATGAATGCAGAGGGATTTATATCACTGCTTCTAAAGGGAAGAGCAAATTTAGTGAATTAGAGAAGTGAATAAATACTAGTTTGATTGCTGTAAGTATGTACACATGTGCATGTGCACACACACACACACACACATACACACACCCTACCAGTATCATCATCACCACAATCAAATCCTATGGTTGGCCCTCCGGGGAAGGTAACCCCAAGGTTCTTTTGAATCAACAATAATAATGAGGGATGTCGGGGTGGCTCAGTGGTTGAGCCTCTGCCTTCGGCTCAGGGCGTGATCCTGGAGTCCCGGGATCGAGTCCTACATCGGGCTCCCTGCATGGAGCCTGGTTCTCCCTCTGCCTGTGTCTCTGCCTCGGTGTGTGTGTGTGTCTCATGAATAAATAAATAAAATCTTAAAAAAAACAATAATAATGAATGTGATTCTGGGAATCCAAGAGGTAGACAAGAGCTGGAGCAGGAAGCTGCCCCAGGTGCTTAAATATTTAGCTTGGGCTCTTGAACCACATTTCCTCCCACTTGTTCTGAGCTTCTGCAATCAAGCGCTATTCCATCAAATTGCCTGGGATCCCAGCCTGAAAGGGATGGACACAGACCCCTCTTCTGTGTTTCTGTGTTGTTTCCCTTACCCAAATACCCTACCCCTTCTTATATCCTATTCATCCTTCACAGAAGCTCAAGACACATCTTCTTCTAGAAAGTCCCCTGGCTGCTTGAGCCCCAGAGAAATTTCTTCCTTCTCAAATTTTGGTAGTGCTTATAATCTAGTCTTTCCACTTTGCCACTTTATTACATCCAGTCTGTTCTTTTTGAATGCATAGATGCATCCCTAAGAGAGTATCATTATGAGAAATGCTGCTTAAAAAAACTATTGTGTTGATGGGGAAAATAGAAATTAGGGGATAGAGAGCTTCGGAATCACAGTAACAAATTATATTTTCTGCACTCATTTCAAGAATAATAGATGCTTGTGTATAGCTATGAAATGTAAATATCACTGAACAAATCCAGTATTGGAATAAGTTCAACTTCTGCTCAAGCAAAGTCTTTTGTCTCTTTATACACATTCTTAACACCTTTCATTCATTCATTCGGCAAATATTTAATGAGCTCCTACTATGTGCCAGGAACTGATAGAGGTGCCAGGGATACACCAGCAAACAAAAGAGAAGATTCATCCTGCCACTGAATGGAAGTTACACTAGGGCAAGTAAACAATGTCAGACAGCAATTAGTGCCATGAAGAAAAATAGGCTGACAGGCTAGAGAAATCCTGGACATGTGAGTAAAGAAACAAGCTGAGAGAGCTGATGGAATGTACAAGCAGTAAATGTGCAAAGCCACTCAGACAGAAAGGTTCCATCACATGTATGACAAGGTTTTGCTTTTCTATATAAATAGAAATTGCTAGTTCCTAGACTCTGCTGGTTGCCTAACTTTATTTTTAACACTGAAACTGGAGTATAACATATATGCAGCAAAGTGCAGAATCATACTGTACAGCTCAATAAATTTTCTCTGAGTGAACACACCCATATGTCTACTCTGATCAAGAAATTGAACATCAGTGCTCCCCATCCCCAGAAGTCCCCCGTGAGCTCCTTTGCAATGACGAACACCCCTCCTTTTATTGGTTTTGTCCAGTTTTTATATCAGTGTAAGTGGAATCCTGAGGTATTATTTGGTAGTCTTTTATTGACTATATTGTAATTTATTTCTCCACTCTGCTGTTTATGAGCATTTGATTATTTCTAGCTTGAGACTATTAAAGAGAGTGCCATCATGAACTTTCTTGTTCCGGTCTTTTGGTGCATATATGTATGTATTTCTTTTTCTTTCTTTTTTTTAAAGATTTATTTTTATTTATTTATGATAGAGAGAGAGAGAGAGAGGCAGAGACACAGGAGAAGGGAGAAGCAGGCTCCATGCCAGGAGCCCGACGCGGGACTCGATCCTGGGACTCCAGGATCACGCCCTGGGCCAAAGGCAGGCGCGAAACTGCTGAGCCACCCAGGGATCCCCTATGTATGTATTTCTGTTTATTATATAGGGTGTTTGTACATCCAGCTTTGGTAGATACTGCCAAAGTAGTTATACTAACTTATAATATAACTATGGATTTTTCCTCACTCCCTTAAAGTTGATCTATACAAATCCTTAATGTCATATAATAAAATATATCAGGTTTTTTTTTCTCTTAGAGATAATGTTTTATATGTCCTTTAAAGAAATGCTTCCCTACCCAAGTGTCATGACAAAGGAGAGCTACAGCTATAAAAAATGAGGGCAGAGAGAAATGTTTGGTACCCACATCATCTACTTGGATGTTTGTTGGTCTCTCTTGACTAATTTTATCTTGTAAGTTCACAATTGCAACAGCCATGGCTTGAAAGATATGATGACCAGGAACTCACATGGCTCAGGAGTAAGAATCTGGACTAGACCACCAGGTAGGCTACTGAGCCTAGCAGAGGTTAGTGAAGGTGAGGAGAATCTAGAATGGCTGTAGAAGAGGAAAATTATATCAGTGGCAGTCTGAGACAGATAGCAGGGGCTGCAAATTATCCCGCTGACCTTCTCCTTTTAAGTTTCTTTTGGAAAAGACATTCATGGGAATCCTCAGGGTATTACTTCCAGAAGTTATATGCAGTGAATCTGAGTGGTACCTGTGGTAGACTGTAGGTGGACATCATCATCAGCCAGGCCTTGCATTGGGACCATAAACATCTGGCCCTGCAACATACTATCTACACTTAGTTCTCTGAGCCTTTTACCCCCTTCTGTCATTGTCTCCATAGTGATTCTTCGCTATGGCATTTCTGGCTTCATTGGCGTTTCTACTTCACTTAACGTAGGCTGTTACTATTTCCATTCCTGTAGAAGCCGCTCTAATAGTACGTTTGCATATCTTGTAGGGTCTTTGCCAGGATGCTTGACAAAATCTTGCCAGATCTTGACAAAATCTTCTCAAATCAATAAATTCTGTTTTAGGGAATCTCTTCCCCCTAGATCCAGCACCCTTAGAATACAATCCCATGCATATTTTCTGGCTTCCTATGGTACAAGTTGGCTAGATCCTGCTTCTCCTTTCAAATCTAGTACCTTCTTCCCTCATCAGGCCCACTATATCCCTGCCCAGGTCATCTTGGATTTGACCCTTGTCACTTACTAATGTATTGGCTGGAAGGAAACTGGGGGCAGATCCTGGGGAGGAGGGACGGTGATGGCATGTGTCCTGCAGGGGGAAAATATCTACAATCTTCAAATCAGGGAAAGCAGTCCATTAAGGGAATTGTGCACCATTTCAGAGGTTCATAGGAATATTGAGATTCAAAATTTTCTCCTGTTTTAATTCTCTTCTCTCCTGATCAGGGCCAAGATATAACAGACATGAGATCTTGGTCTGTTCAGGCTGCTATAACAAAATACCACAGACTGAGTGGCTTATAAACAACAAACATTTACTTCTGAAAAGTCCAAAATCATAGTGCCAACAGATTCGGTGTCTGGTGGGAACCTGCTTCCTCTGAGAGGGTGCCTGCAGGCTGTGTCCTCACATAACAGAAGGGAGCTAGAGGGCTCTATTGGCCCTCTTTTATAAGAGCACTGGTCCCCAACATGGTGGCTCCACTTTCATGGCCTAATCATCTCCCAAGGCCCCACCTCTAGATACTTCCACCTTAGGGGTTGGGTTCCAACATATGAATTTTGGGTGGGGACCCATTCAGATCATAGCTCAAGTCTCAGTTTAGAGTTTAACTTTTGAAGCTCCATCACTCATAAAGGAGTCCTGGCCTGTAGAAGATTCAAACCTCTGTATATGCTACCAAGGAAGCCCTTTGGATTTCCTCCTTAACTTTTAATTGCCAATTTCTCCCTTTCAGCCTTTTGTTATCTTTTTTCCAAAACATCAGTGGAACTTAGCAACAGCTAGCTAATGGTTATGCTATGATTGCCACACATTTCTCAAATACCCGTTGTACACCAGCTGATGAATTCCTTTCTGCCAGTATACTATCCCAGTTTGCTACCAGTAATAACTGTAATAATTACGCTGCTACCTCATGCCAGGGGCTATGTTCTACTTACCACCAATGATGAGTCATTCTTGACACTTAGGCAGCTTTCAGCTCCTAAAACTCATCTTCCCATCTGCTTTCTCCAACGTCTTCTGGTACCAACTATTGCAGGTCTGGTTCCCCAGAAAGGAGAATCCAAGATGAATATCAGAATGCAGGAGGTTTATTAGGGCAGATTTTGGGATCAACACCCATGGAAGGGATATGAATGAAGGAGAACTGAACAGAGAAAGAAGATAGATTGTGAGTCAATGTATATGAAGGCCTCAGAGAACTCTATGGAGTGATGAAATTAGGATACTTCATTTGGAGTGAGAGAGTGAGCACTTTATATGCCCAAAAAGACTGCCCAAAGAAGAAGTATAACCTTAAGCAAGATTATTATCTTTACCTGAGAAATGGAGAGCTGAGAGGGTAGAGAGCCCTCACTGGTAACTCACTTTTGAATGTAATATAATCTACCATGTAAACTGAATACAGGGGAATATATTGATACCTTCAGTTCTCCTCCAATCTAAATACTTCCATTTTTCCTTATTTCATTGGACCTCTAGTGTGGTGATAAATATGGTGATGATAGTCAACACTGTCCAGGGAGAAAACTTTTAATATTTTGCTCTTAAATATCATGTATAATGTGTTTTTGTACATAACCTTTTATTGAGTAAGAATTTCCATTTTCTTCACAGTTTTTTAAAGAATTTTTCATGGAAACAGATGTTGAATTTAACCAATTGCATTTTTTCTCTCACTATTGAGATAATCATACAATCTATTGAGATTATTCTCCTTTATTCTGTTCACATGACAAATTATAGTTACTTCAAAATGTGACAACAAACTTAGATTTCCTTTTACACATCTGCTGATTTCATTTGCTAGAATTTTGGTATTCGATTTATATGTGTATAAAATTTTTTGAGAGATCAGTCTGCATCTTACCTTTCTAATGCTTTGTCAGATTTTGCTGACCGAAGTTATGCAGCTGTCATAAAATGAATCAGTAAGTATTCTGTCCATTTGCATAAGACTGGTAATATTTATTCTTTAACTATTTGGACAAATTCCCTAGTAAGCCCATCTAAGGCCAGAGCTTCCTTGTGAGGATTCCTTTTCTTATTAGATACAGGACTATTCAGATTTTTTCTTTCTTCTTAAGTCAGTTTTGATTAGTTGTATTTTTATGAATTGATCCATTTCATCTGAGTTTCCATTCAGATCATCATTCTTTTAGAAGCTTTCTTCTGACACTTTCTTCTTGTGTTTTCCTACTCTTTATTTTGAACTGCTTTTGAATTGGCAGTTGCTTTAAGTGGAAAAGTGGATAGACTATTAGGCTTACTTCTCTGTGCGTTCTTTTCCTTCAGGATCTTGACCTCTCCAATCTTCTTACCTTGGTATCTTTCTAATACTTTCCAAAAGATATATTTTTAAACTTTGTTCAGTGTTTCTAATTGTTCTTATCAGGAGAATTGGTCTGCTCATCTATGATAGATAGACATGGAAGATCTCCTCATATTGCTATAATAAGTATCTGACTGGTTAAGTACAAATGGCATTCTCTAATTAACCTATCTCATATTCAAATATTGTCAGGAATATTTGTGCTGTATGAAAACACCTGTGAATTCCCATATTACACTCTATTTGGCCTCTGTTATATAGCAACCTTCTTAAAGACAGTGACAATGTATCTTTCAATGGAGAAGCAAATTTGGATCTAAGTACTGAAAGCTTATTCATGCAATTTGAAAATCACTAAAATTATCATTTTAAGCACCTTGAATGTCCTCAATTAATATAGGCTATCACTATCACTATTATTATTACATGTGCCTTATTATATTTCTATAAGATAGCTCTCAGCAAAACAATGAAGAAAATTGTCACAGTAGTGTAATTGGCTGAGAATGGCTTATTTACCAAATTCAGCAAACTTAGTTTAATGGTCCAAGCAATCATTATGTAAAACTAAATGCTCGATTCTTTCTTACCTAAAAAAAATGTAGGTTATAATCATCACTATTTATCTTAATCTCCTTATTAAAATCAGGAATAATCTAGTTTCAGACCAGACAGACACATAAAATGGTGTGACACAATCATAAAATACATATGCTACCAAAGAAAGGTTTATGTAGCTAAAGCGAAGACATGAAAAATTATATAATAAATTCAAAATTCAATGAAATTGTCTACTTTCTCTGCTTAAATATTGTAGAGAGGGACAAATTTCAAAGGATGTAAACTCTTCCCATTCATCTAAATATAAACCAATTTCATTAGATGGTTTCTTGCATTTGTGTTTTATCTTAGGAACCTGTAATGTCACACAATTCCAAGGAGATAGTATTAACCCAAATGGGTTGTGATTTTAAGAAAGAAGTGAAGTCAACTGAACCAAACATTTTGCAAACAGCCATGCTTTCAGGAATTATGATAGATTCTGGCTGCAGGTGGAAATGATCGTGGTAGGAAAATTTCAACTACTAGTTAGCTTGGTTATACTCTTCTCTAAAATGTCTTTTGTTAACCTGATCTCTCTATTTAGAACTCCTTACCCTGTGTTTAAAACAAAGGCACCCATTCAAAGCAGGCTATAATTGCAATCTTTCAGCAAAAAAGCATTTACCAAAACATGCTTTTCAGAATATGGTACAATTTATCACCCCCACAGTGCATGACACACAATTACATTTGTCACTGCTTTAATTGGATATTACATGTCAGTAATGACTCATCAGCTCCAGAAGTTATGAAAGATAAATTCCTTACTACCATACCTCAGAATTTGCTCCAAAAATAAACCTAAAAAATCATTTATTTCTCAGTAAGGGTAAAAGCTACATTTGGAAGAAACACTAATCCCTGTTTTAGAAAAATAACGATGTATTTCATTTATTGACAGCAAGATGATTGCCTACAGTGTTTCTCATTACCCCTAGATCACAAATGAGTAAATCACTGTCAGACAAACCAAGGTTAAAACTGAGTGTGTACATTTTAACAAGGTGCAGCAAATAAATAAATGAATGAGTAAATAAATAAATAAATATTTTTTTTAAGGACTCCATCACTAGGAGAGAATTGTTAATTCAGAGAATTTTTCAGATTCTGTGATCTGATAAGCTCTACAACCCAGTCATTGCTGGAATTAAATTAGGTTTCAGAAAATGAATATTTCATTTTTAAGATTCTGTTGCTTGGCGACCTGGAAAGAGAAGGCTGGTTTAGCCCAAGACAAGAGAGACGTTATAAGGGCCAGCATTTTCTACTCCTGGAAACTGCCAGAGAATGCCTCAGAAAAATTACAGAAGAGAGGGAAAACAATGATAATGGTACAAATGAATGCATTACAAATGCCACGATGCATGTCATTTCTTCCAAGCTAAGGAAGTCTGTGTCTACCTCTCACTCTTATTACTAAGACTTAAATTGGACACAATATCATACCATAGGTGCCATCTACCTTTTGTTTTAATAGACACAATTTTTAAAAAGCAAAACAAATATAGCCTCAGTAGCAAAACAAAGGAGACTTTTCTTAGTAAAGAGGTTCAACAAGGGATAGAGATATACAAACTTGGATCTACATAATGGATGGATTTACACTCACCCGGCTACATTTGAATCAGAATTAGAAACATCAAATATACTATCCTTCATCATCATATGAAGCTAGAGCACTTTAAGTGGTCTTCCACTTTTGGGGTACAACAAATGCTAATAGTTTCCCAAATTCCAGAATAACAGAGTTACCTGAGCTTCACCTGGGCACATGACTGCACATCGAAACCTTACTTTTCCCAGTTTCCTGGTAGGTAGATGTGGCCAGGTGAGATTCAGGCAGAAGCTATGTGTGTAACTTGAAGGTTGTGGTTTTTTGTAAAGAGGCTCTTACCCTCTATTCCCTGCTTTTCCTTCTGTGGACTGCTATACAAAGGAAATGGACAGAGCCAGATGTAACCATTCAGAGCTGTACTTAGGGCATGGCATAACAACAAGCTAGAAGCAACCTAGATCCTTCGATGATCTTAAGGCACCAAGTAATTTAACCAACCTGCACCTCCTGCTCAATTCTGGAGTGTAATATAAGAAAGAAAAAAAAAGGTTTTTTTTTTTTTTTTTTTTAAATCTGTATTGGAGGGCCTCTTTTGTACTGCAACAAAATGTGCTAGTTTCCCTAACTAGCACATTAGATTTTTGGTGGACATAATCTCAAGAGAAAACTTTACCACCTATTACTAGTTTGATTTCATCACCATTCTAACCTTTTCTTGATTCTCATCTTCCTTCCTCAGCTCTTTAGGGTACCTACAAATTGGGGTGACCATAGCCCTCCAAGGCCTTATTTGAACCACCTCTTTCTTTTTGGTTGCTGCTAGCAACTACTTAACCTCCATTCAGAATTCTAACATGTTCCAAATGTGAAATGCATCTCTCTATATAGATGACCCTGCTTCCATGACTGCCCAAGAAATAGGCATGTGACATAGGTAGGAAAATCAGAGTTCTTTCCTTGCCTCTTCCTGAAGAATAGGCACTTTCTCTCTTGTGAAACAGAAATGTCTTGACTTGTGACACTCTTCTGAAATTTTAAAGAATGACGTCAGTGTTCAAAAAGGAAGAAGACAGATTCTTGTAGTTGTTTCCAGTTATCCCAAGCCTAAATACCTAAATTTCACAGGCTGTATATGAACATTACCTCCAAAAAAAAGTTACTTTGGCCCCTGCTAATTTGAACTGGGTTCTTCCATTAGCAAATAAAAGATCCCTGATTAACACTGCAAATTAACCCCATCATTACAACTCTGTCTTTATATCCTTAGAATGGGTCTTTGGGCTTTTCCCTTAGAAGCATCAAAAGTCAAACAGTAAAAGATTAAGAAAACCCAATGCCATATAGTATCTGGTTATAGATCTATATCCTATATGTGATCAAATTTCACTCTTCAGATCATGATTTTATTCCTTCAGGCTAAACATTAAGTTGCTGGAATTTATAAATGCTGTCCTAATTTTCTGACTGCCACACTACACCAAAGGGTCAGTTCAAAGCAGCAAGATCATAAGAGAAAAGTATTTTTTCTGTGATGATTTCTGCTCAGCACACAACATGAAGGTTAACCACCTGGAAAAAGAAAAATAAAAACTGTAATGCTAAACCTAAAAGGCATATATAACACCCTAAGAATGACTGCTCTTTTCTATACACGTGAATAATAGAAAATGAAAAGGTTGATGTGCTATCTGTTTATAAAGTGAGGGCCATCTTACAGGCCAGGTTTGATTAAAGAATCAATCTCAGTGGTCCAACTACATCATTTTAAAAAGAAATTGAAGGGGGAAGAGGCAGCCACTTCTAACTTTAGAGTGAGGCACTCTGGGAATCCACAGATAGGAATTTGAAGGCCACATTAATGGTGAGTGGGCTTTTCCAGATTATTGCCAAAGCACTGATCTGATCGTGCAAGATAAAGAACTCTCTTTGAATAAATGATGAAGAGTAATCTTTCACGACAGATGGAGACTTAATTTTAACCAAATAAAACTACTTGCTGAAGAGGACGCAGGAGCCATTTCTGAGGTGTGAGACCGCATGGGCAATACACATTTAAGGAAGAATTTCTTTCATGTTCTTTGGCACCAGAACTACTCCCAAGAAACCAAGAGGAGAATAATCCCTATGGCAAATAGGGGCTGACAAGGGCCACCACATCAAAATTCTCCTCTCTCCAGCTGCCATTCATTACCGATTGACAGAGCAGACAGTCCCCTTTGGTAGAGCCTCAAAGATAAACGTATTTTAAATCTAATAGCCCGTAGGATTGTGTTCTAGCCTTCCTCGTGATTGCTGTGCTCATACAAATATTCTGTGTCCAGCAAGGATTAAGAGAAGTCTGTAAGGAAGGAAAGTAGCAGTAGGTGAGTTGTGTTTTTCAATTTTATTATAATTCTTCATTATGCATTAATTATATATGTTCTTGATTGTATTTATATTCTTAATTACGTGTACATTCTTAATTGCATATACATGCTTCATTGTTCACAATGTAACTGTTTTTCTTTGGGTTGCGGCTGGGTGGAGAAAGCAGTTACTTTCTTCTCCAATCAACATGTTAAATAGTTACTGTGTTATAGAACTGCTAGAAGGATGAAAAATTGAGAGTACCAGACATTCTCTTCCCAGAGGTTAACAATCCATTTGGGGAGGGAACTGAGAGTAGAAAGCATTGTGAAAACCTCAATGACCCCAGACCATTTGAACATACTTCTGCTTAAGTGGAAGAAACTCATATTTCTTAAATTTCAGCCACATGCATGCTAATCAAATCTGATGTGGTTTTCTTTTGCCATCCTCACATTGCTACAGGATTTATTAATATTTACTCAATTTTTTTATGTTTTATGTAACTGAAGTCCATTTTTTCTTAAATAACCCCATAGTCAAAGGAAACTCAAAGATCCCTACCATAAATGGGAACATTTCCCATAAGTCCATAAGTATAAAAGGAAATATAGCAAAAATAAAACAATGTTATAAAATTGCAGCTAGATATTTTTTCCTGCTGAAATCTGAGACCTACTATGTATGTGTATCATCTTAAATAATTTTTCCTCCATCCAAAGTCATCACGGCACTGCCAGTAGTATGTGTCCTATAGTTAGAGAGCAACCAGTTAGAAAGTAACAGTAAGGGATGCCTGCCTGGGTAGCTCAGGGGTTGAGCGTCTGCCTTTGGCTCAGGACATGATCCCAGAGTTCCAGGATCAAACTCCCTACATGGGATCAAACTCCCATTCGGCTCCCTACATGGAGCCTGCTTCTCTCTCTGCCTATGTCTCTGCCTCTCTCTCTCTCTGAGTCTCTGATGAATAAATAAATAAAACTCTTTAAAAAAAAAAAAAAAGAAAGTAATAAGAAAAGGCATTCAGAAAAGGGAGTGCTCTCTGGGCCAGGTGACCTGCTGAATCTTCATGGCACTCATAGCATCTGAGTGGAGCTTGAGTTGATAGGATTGTCCTACTATTAGACCCAAGGGCAGAAGTGATTTGGGCACTTACAGAGAAGAGTTGAGATACAGGAGCAGTATAAGTGGTGCTAACTTTGCTTTCTTAGTTAGCCATCATGTCTGACCCAGGACTTCAATAACAGAAGACAAGTAACATTTCCTAATTACTTACTATGTAACAAGTACTAAGCAAGGCTTTCTCACATATATTTCCTTGTTTGATCCTAATAACTTATGAAGCTGATATCTTCATTTTATAGATGAGGAAACTGATTCAAATTTGCACGGTTGGAAAGTGGTGGAACTGGGGATTCCAATCCAGTTCTTCCTGTACACCAAGCCCATGTTTTCTACTGTTCATTATGTTTCCAGTGAAACCATGAAATGAAAGCCATGGGCCATCTTGGGAAATTCTCCTAAAAGGACTCTGTACTGGGATCTAGAAATACAGAAGAGGTGAGTAGAGCTTGAGCAACAGAGGCCAATACAACCCAGTAGATGTGCCGGTGCTCCAGCATTTCCTCCCCTCCTGGAATGGTGTTGTTTGTCCTTCAGTCATGAAAATGATGTCTTCTCCATGGGCCTCCCAGCTCTGGAACTGGAAAATATCAACTGTGTGTATCAGCAGCATCAGTGACCAAAAGTTGACCTTTGGTGAGTTAATCAGTAGAGAAACTAATCAGTTGGAAAAATGCAAATTTGTTTTCTGCACAGAGTTGGAAACTCATTACACTGAACCACTCCTTAAATTAAGTTCAGAGTAGTGACTCCAAATCTAGGTCAGATAAGGAACAATGTAAGGCTATAATAAGTAGGCTTGAAGGCAGTAGTACACTTTTCATCGTATCCTTTAAGGTATTTGTATCCATTTCTCATTAGGATCCTTACCTGTGTTGACAGAGCAACAAATGGCCAACGCAATTTGGATTAGATTGTTTTTTTTAGATATCACAGATTTATATGAATGGACATTTCCTTGGATCACATTTTGGTTTAGAGTTTGAACAGTGCACTTGCTTCTTTAGTTCAACTGTCAACCCTCAGCTACTCCATCTTTCTAAATAAACAGCAAGTTGCTATAGCTAGATAGTACCTGGGTCACAAGATTCTGGAGGTGAGTATCTCATGGACTAACCTCATCCCTTGCTACTTGGAACCTCTGGGTAACAAAGTGTGAGAAACCAGAACCATGTTGTTGCTCTGTTTTCCTTCTTCAAAATGCCAGTTATGATTTAAAACCAATGGCTATCATTTTGTACCCCAGTGGGACCAATCAGTAATGGCATTTCCTTTCCTTTCCTTACACTGCCCCCTAAATGATCAAGAACTTCACGAAAAGTGAACACTGTCCCTCCGCCTTTTTGCTAACTTTCCTTCAAGTGTGCCTCGGAAAACTTCATGTGATAGATTCCCATGCACATCAACTCAGAAGACACCTGCTAAAAACTGCCACTGTTGAGAAGACACTTAACAAAATGCACAGGATATGCAGTAACAGGATAGAATTGTCTAGAATTTAAATCCAAAATGCCATAGGATTCAAGGTAAAGATATTCTAACTAATGCATTCATTTCTTTATGTCCCTACTATGTTCTTGGCATAAGATCAAATTGTTGGAGATTGAAAAGTTAATTGGACACAATATATCAAAAAACCCAAGATCTAGCAGGCAAAGCAGATACATTATTACCAAACAGTGAAACAAGTGCAATTAGGGAAGTATCTACAAGGGGCAAGAGTAGTGCAATTTTTTCTTTCTCCTTCAAGTCTTCAAATTAACAAAATTTAGGCAAATCTGTTTAACCTGGAAAAATGGTAACAGGAGAGGTTGTGGATATCAATATCTTCAGGTAGCTAAGGAGCTACCCCCAGAAAAGGTACAATAATATTTCTTGGAGTAGCTCGAGAAAGCATATCTGGTTAAATATTTATAAGACATTTTAATTTGACATCAGAAAGAAATTTCTGCTTGGTACGATGTTCCCATAAGAGGTTAGCTGCATTGTGAATCACTGAGCTTTCCTACCACTGTGCAACCAATGGCCAGTCATCCAGTTTTTCACCTTACTGGCGTGTTTTCCTGTCTTTGCAACCAGCTCACTTCTCTGACACTGTCCTTTATCCTTATGCCTTGTGAAGAGATGGGTCCACTCATCCATGTTATCCCACATCACCCCCACCCCACCCTAGCCTAGATAATTGTCCTAGATGAGGCACATAACTGGAAGCCAGGCAATCATGGGCTGGATAGGAACCAGTTGGAGTGTCTTTCCTAAGAATTTGAATGAAGAATCACAGCAACTGTGGTTGTTCAGTCCTAGAAGTGTCCAGTTTGTAGACTCATGAATTGTGTCATTATTGGGCTGTGTGTGTACACAGCTCAAAGAGAAGCCACCAAGAAAAAGAGGTGTGACAGACCATGCGGCCACTGAGGGAGAGAGACAAGACCAAGCAGCTCCTGAAACAGGGCAAGGCTTTGATTTGTACTGCCTTCTAGATTTCTATTTCCTATGGATCTGGCTGTGACTCTGAGTGTGCTTGTCAAATCCTTAAAATAAGCCTCCTTTTTTGAGCTAGCTTCCATAGGTTTTTTGTTCTGTGCAAACAATGATCATTACTAGAACATTAACAAATATAAACAAGCCTATATTTCTCCCCCAAGAATTAAACAGTGGGTGCCTGGGTGGCTCAGTTGGTTAAGCGTCTGACTCTTGGTTATGGCTCACGTTGTGATCTCAGGGTGGTGAGATCGAGCCCTATGTGGGCTCTGTGCTCAGTGTGGAGTCTGCTTGAGATTCTTTCCCCCTCCGTCTTCCTTCTTCTCCATTCCTTCCTCAGCTCAGTCACATATGCTCTCTCTTTCTCTCAAAAAGAAAGAAAGAAAGAAAGAAAGAAAGAAAGAAAGAAAGAAAGAAAGAAAGAGAAGAAGAAGAGAGGAAGGAAGGAAGGAAGGAAGGAAGGAAGGAAGGAAGGAAGGAAGGAAGGAAGGAAGGAGAAGGAGGAGGAAAGAAAGAAAGAAAGAAAGAAAGAAAGAAAGAAAGAAAGAAAGAAAGAAAGAAAGAAAGAAAAGAGAAAGAAAGAAGCAGCATCTATACACACTCCTACGGGCAACCTCAACCAAAAGGATACTTTAATTAAATGATGACTCATGAACTTTGCTATTGTAATCATTTTTTTATTACTTTCTTTTTCTTTTTTTGTTCTATTACATGGAGAATAGTTTGAGAGGACCCAAGGCTGCTGAGATCAGAATCAATTCTCCAGAATTTTGAAATTAGTTTCCTATTACTGTTAGAATTTCCATATTACAGATGAGACATTTGGTGCTAGACTGATTCTCCTTTCTTTTTTTTTTAAGATTCTATTCATTTATTCATGAGAGACACACACAGAGAGAGAGGCAGAGACACAGGCAGAGGGAGAAGCAGGCTCCATGCAGGGAGCCTGACGTGGGACTCGATCCCAGGTCTTCAGGATCAGGCCCTGGACCAAAGGTGGTGCTAAACTACTGAGCCACCCGGGCTGCCCTGATTCTCCTTCCTTAATGATCACCATATTCTTCCTTTATTCTGAAATTGTGTATATTTCTTTCTACCTATCCCAATAATTTAAAAATTGCAGTAGGGTATGTCTATGTGTATCACTTTTCCCCATCCCCTGCCTATCATTTTAGTCTGCCTTTCGACTTAAAGACTCCACAGTTTCTTCATCTGAGGGATTTTATCCAATTGTTCTATAACATTTTAAATAATATTTCTTCCCCCTCTTGTTTTCTCTTTAATTTTAATTTTTGTCTTTTGGCTCTGCACTTTGAAAGAATGTCTTGTGCTAGTTTATCAGTTTGCTATTTCACTGCTCAGCTACAAAGTGCCTGTGTTCTATTATTAATTTTCCTATTAAACATTTATTTTCTGTGATTTTTTTCTTGTTCACCAATTACTTCTTTTTAAGAACATGATGCTCTTACTTCTCAGAGTTATTTTGCAATCATATGGAGATTAATAGTTTAAAATTTGGCTTTTCCTCCTGTTTCCTCTGTTAGACCCATTTCAGTAGGGGACCAAGAATGATGTATCATCCAGCCCATGAAAACTGCTTTGACTCCTATACTTCTATAGAGCATGAAAAGAAAAAATAAATAAATAAATAAGAGATATAGTCAGAAACAAAAACAAGATTAGCATCTCCTCAGCGGAAATGAGAAACAAATACAAAGCACTAACTGAGGTGATGTTGGGAACTTTACAGCAGTGGCTAAGATTCCGGCTCCCACTGAGTTTATGAGTCTAAATGTAACCCATGCAAAGTGGCAGACCAAAGCCAGGCAGCAAGAAGTGCCAGGGGGGAATGGAGTATAATCAAGTTGAAAGGGAAAAATAAACAATATACAAACAATTCCTGCCAACCTAGAATGTTCTATTTTGCTAACTTTTATTTAAATAAGAGGTCAAAATAAGTACACTTTCAGACATACCAAGGGAGTTGGTAAATAGATGTTCTTCTTAAAATAACTATTAGCAGACATGCTACATTAGGGCATTAAGGTTTCAAGTATGTATAGAAAGCCTCAGTCCCCAAAACAGTATGCATAATATACATAAGCATACATACATATGCATAATATACGTAAAGTATATTATGACTTTAGTGAGTATAATCTCTATCCAGCTATATCGCATATATAATATACAAAGCTATAAATGTACATATGTATATATACATATATATCCACATGTATGTGTATATATATGTGTAGGGACATATATATCTATTTGTGTGTATGTGTGTATAGACACACACAATTGTATTTATATAAGAAGCAGGAGAGATCTGAAGAAAATAAGGCAAAATGTTCACATGGGCTAGATGGTGTCAGGTATGGTATTCTCTACTCTTTCTGTTTGAAATATTCCATATTAAATATTTTTTAATATTTAAAAATATTTTTAATGATTTTTTAATAACTTTGAAACAGAAAGTCAATAAACTTGACTTGTACGTGAGCATAGACTTCAGGCATCTGAGAATATTAGTAGGACTTGTCTTGCGAGCCCATCAGCCCATTGGTGTCAAAGCTGTTCTTTAGGCTCATCAAAGTAATGCTGCCTACTGTGGCCTGTTGAAAAAAAATAAAGACATTTTTACAGTCAGCCATGAGTCTTTGAAAATATTTTCCCTCTATTTGAATGTAGCTTTCCTTACATTGCCTTTTCATTTTGGGGAAGGGACTGGGTTTGGCGGGATTGTCACAGGAGAACCATGAGAGAAAAACACGTGCCGTCTCCCCTGGTGAAGAGGGACTATCTGTAAAAGTCTCTTTCCTTGGATTCATAAATGGATTTCTGCCTCATCTTGCAGTAAATCTGAGACCAAAAGAATTCATAGGGCCTCCTAATGCACATAATGCAGCATGACTGATGAAATGTGGCAGGCACAACCCAATATCTAGTTTTCTGAAAACCACACTGAAATGAACCATCCTGGCCAGAAAGTTAAAACAATACACAGACTTGAACAACCACCAAAGTTATTTTCCTTGATTCAGTCGTTTTCTCAGGCACTTTGCAATTTGGATTACAAAGCACTATCTGTGTATTTTCTGATGGCGGGTGACAGCTACTGTTTATTCCCAGAAACTCAAATTAATGGTTTTGTTAAATCGACTTTCACCACTGCACACATAAGTCATCCCCTGGGGATCCGTCTAACAGTCTAAGCCAGTTTCATGTACTTCAAAATGAGTGCTCTTAAGCAAACAGCAAGAAAATTGGTTACCTGAATCTTGAAAGTCAATTGAGGTGCTGCCTGCAAGGACATAGGAGGGTCAGAAGAAATAGGTATAAAATAAGAACCAACTTCATTGGCCCTTCCCTAGGATAACAATCATGTCAGCAAAATGGACTGGTGACTCCAAGACAATGGAAAGCCTGGAATTAAGAAGACTTTGGTTCTAGGTTAGTTATTTCCCTCGGCTTCTCTCTCGGCCTTTGTCCCATCTCTAACACTTGATTCCAGCTTCCTGCTTCATGATTCCATAGAAGGATGAAATGAAATCACAGGCGTGAAAATATTTTGTAGACGATAAAACACCATCTATGAATAAGGGATTAGACTGACTTCCAGATAGTTGAATTTCTCGTTTTTCAAGCTGGTCTGGGCTCAGTATAAGACAACAGACTGAACCACAGCTGACTTCTCAGGGTCTGAGAGTGTCCTGTCAAATGAGTGTAACCCTCCTAAATCAAGCACCTTCTAAAGCTATTGTGAGAAGCACGGGAGAAAAGAGATGCAGGATCACATTGCAAAGTTAAAGAGATGGGATAAATAGCAAGTGTGGTTATTTTTGCTGAGCATTCTGACTGCCTTCTAAACAAGAAGTATATGATGAAAGAGGCAAAGAGATGCCAGTTCTGAGCAGCAATGCCCCAGGAAGCGACTGGGGGTCTCACCATGTAGGTCAGATTTGCCTAGATTATTTGGATATTTCAAGTAGAAATCACATTGTTGCTGTTTTCTTGCAACGAGTCTATCTGAGTCACCTGGAAAATTGCCACTATTCTTAATTTCCTTTCCTATTGGGTATTCTGAATTAAAAAGTTTAAACCACATGACCATGATTTGGGGATCCTAAAGAGTACAAGTAGGGGTGCTTGGGTGGCTCAGTCAGTTAAGGAGTTAAGCATCTGCTTTGGCTCAGGTCATGATCTTGGGTCCTGGTATTAAGCCCTGTGTTGGGCTCCCTGCTCAGCGCGGAGTCTGCTTCTCCCTCTGCCCCTCCCCTCACTCATGCTGTCTCTCTCTTTCTCTCAAATAAGTAAATAAAATCTTCAAAAAAAAAAAAAAAAAAGGATTACAGGTAAGGGAAGCTATAGAAGCTGAATTAGGTAATGACAAATATCTTATTTAGGGTGAAAGTGATGTGTTTTCTTTGGCTCTAGAAACTCCCCCCAATACCAGCCTGTCTAAAACACCTAAAATCAATTTCATCTGCTTGAAGATCATAGGAAAGAACACAAGTGGGTTATATCAAAACCATAGGCCTACTCTATATGCTTGAAAACTAAAAAAGAAAAGTCAAGTTTGAACAAGAGTTTGACTCAGATTCAAATAAAACCCTTGTCAGAGCAAAGTAGCAGCAGGACTACAAAGTTAGGGATCACTGGCCCCAGAGGCAGGCACTTAACTCTCACATTTGTTTATTTTCCTGTAAAATGGAGATACTACTCCTGTACCTGCTCTTTGCTGAACAAAACTATAGATGAATATATGGTTTCAAAAGTACAAAGGCCTATGGAAGTCAAGTGATCTTGGTTACACTGGTCTACAATTCAAGCTGGTTCTCTGCTTCTGTACTGGCCATCAAAGTAATAAATAAAATCTTCACGTGTAAGGCAACATGTAATGCCCTTTACCTCTCCCCCTCCCCACCAAATGTATTGGCAATAATTTGTGTGCTCTAATACAGGGTCCTCAACCTGGTGTCCACAGTCCCGGGGGAGCCTCAGGATTCACATCAAGAAGGTCTCTGTTTCCCCTAGAATTGTATCATATATGAGTGCTTATTTATATGTATGTGTAGTAAATATGTATGTGTGCACATGTGCAAGCGTGTCCAAGCACGTGTAAGCATGTGTGGGTGCATGTACACGAAGAGGATATAAATTTCATCAAAATACGGAAGAGATCCACGACCTGGTCACTTCCTCTGTGAGAAGAGGAAATTGTTATCCATTGTTACCCATTGTTATCCATCACCAACGTAATCTGTCTACAGCTCATTGTAATTGTTCCCATGTTCAAACGGAAGGGACACCTGTACTATATTTCAGCCGAACCATCTGATCTCAGACCATGTATCCCCTGAAGACATTTATTCCTGCAAATCTTCTTTAAGTTTCTATTCTGTTTACTCTCATCCTCTGGCAGGCAACTGAAATATTGATAGTTCGATGAACGTCGGGAGGGTGACTCAGGCCCGAAGATGGCAGGCAGGAGATTTACTGTTCTGATAAATCCTGATACATTCTTTGATGGAAAAACAATCATAATATGTTCAGTAGGGAAAGTAGCACACTACAAATTTGACAGCTACTGCAGCTTTGCTGCAGACTGGCCAGTAGACAATTCCTTTCTCTGCGTTGACTTATTACCTGGTTGGTTGAGAGTTTTCTCAGGAAAACTCAGAACACCACAATCCTGCCAATAATGGCAGTGGGCACTCCGCCGTGCTGCTTGCTGCTGGATGGTCAGGCAACCACCACGGATGGTAGCAGAGGCCTGTACCTCTGTCACAGACAAGCACAAACCAAATCGGATGAAGTACTGCATTTGGTTCGTGGATTCTTGATTCAACTGTAATTGAATTATTCTCCCAGTGTCACAATCTAAGTTTCCCTTCGTTCTTAAATTCTGGGATTGCCATGCTTCTTACAAAGGGGCATATGTTTGTTCCTGTTAGCCACTTGGTAAATAATACATTTTTGTAAACCAAGGCTGATTGCCACGGAAGCAGCTGAGCCCAAACCAATAGACCCAGGGCATGAAACATAATGATATTGAAGATCTAACCAACAAGAGAGTCAGTACTTCTTGTTCCTGATCATGATAATCAAAGTAGACCTTGCCAAGGCCTCACAAGGTAAAAAGGGCTGGATAAAATGTCACTGTCTGGTCTTTTTGTCCCCTTTTGCAGGGAGGAAGGATCAAAAGCAGAACCTTTAACTTCTCCTAAGCAGTAGATAAATGTCCTCAAAATTTATCCCTTAGTGCAACGGAATATTTTAATGATTTTACAGTGTTTTTGTGTGTTCGGCATTATTTACAATAGGTATGCTTCATTTTTTACAAAAAGTATAAAGCTTTTCTTTTTTAAATCTCCCACAGACTCTTTTTGTCACCAACTCATGTATAGGATTATTTTTAAAAAGAAATAGGAGGGTGGTGGTTAATAATTTGCATTAAGACTTAATGTATCAACTTGCCATCAAGTCTCTCTAAACAGATGACTAAGCCAACCTTTAAAAAAAGAAAATAAGTGCCCTAGAAACAGAATTTGTATATATACTTGGCAATCAATAAAGAGGAGACAATATAAAAGTGTGCTCAAGCATTTATTTCGTAAGTTCCATCCTTTGTGTATTGGTGTTTGGTGTGTAAATAGGGTGGTTTGTTGTGGAAATAGGACAAATGTGGATGGAAGTCACAGCCAAAATAGCCAACAAATGGTCATTTTCACATGTAATGCTCTATCACGGGATTTTTCTTTACATGAAAATGTATATGCATGTGTCTACGTACATAAATACATCTCTACATATTTACTTGCGCCTTCACAAACACAGAGATAGGGTATTTTAATGCTGAATCTCCATTTATTTTCATTGAAAACCAAAAAAGTTGAGGTAACATCTCAAGTTTAAATATCAGATTTTTATAGCCAGAATGCAAACAGCAAGAGGGTTAAAAAGAGGTTGCTTCTTGCATGCATTTGCCTCCAAAGCATTTTATCTAGAGCTGACCCCATTGGCCAAAATCGTCTTCTCTTGTTCATTGTACTTGATTCGGTGTGTCACCTGTCTCTTGTTTGTCTATAGATTAGCACAAAAATGTCATTGCAAACTAAGTGAATAGGGCACAGCCTCAGCACCTGCCACTTTTAAAACTCTTTAGAAGATTCCCTTGTTTATTTTGCAGGCACCCAGGGGGGCACTTAAATAACTGCATTGAAACAAACAATGCTGGTGATGATTAAGGAGGCTTTTCACATGAAAATTCACTTCAGAAAAATGTTTTGCAGATGTACTGAAGAAAACTGTATCACTAAGAACCACTCAAAATACTTTGGTGGACCAAAACACCTTTATATTTCTTCTGGCAGCCTGCCAAGTTCACTGCCAGCTTGAAAAGAATTCTATAGCTGGAGGCTAGAGCAGAAACTGCAATGATTTAAAAGAGAATTGGCTACAGTAAGAACGATAATGCCCTATATCGTTAAAATGCAACTGGCATCTTAGCCTCCCTACAGCTCTTTGAAAATGTGCTTACTCTTCAACTATTTACAAGGAAAAATGCAGAGACAATTGAAATCACAGGAAATAAAAATTATTTTAAAGGACTGAGAAGTATTTGCCAAATGATTTATCAGTGGTGCTTATAAAATAATGACATGTTCTCAACTGTTAAATGAGTAAGAAATCCATGCAGAAATTCTACTCGTTATGAAACTCACCCATCAGACATCACCCATTTTCACGATGTCCTAAATCAATTAACACAGACTGTACACACAAAAACAGTTGGCTAAAAATTAAGATGGGAACACAAACGGACAACGTCCTGATGTCATTGGTTTATCTTAGCATTTAGCAGAAATGATATCTTTGGTTCCTTTTCTTTTCTCGGTGATTTTGAAGAACTAAGATGTGGTTTGGCAAGCTAAGAGAAATCACAGAAAGTCCATGAACCAAATTAAAAGGCATCTCCTGGGTACTTGTACAGAAAACCAAGAGAAGCCTCTATCTAGTCGTTCAGATTTATAGTAAGCAGCAGAGACATGTTTTTAAATTTAAGGCTCAACGCATTAGACAACAACCCCTTATTTCTTCCTCTTGTGAAAATGAGGAAAATTCTCCTTTCAGTTGGGGTCATATACCTCCCCACTTAAATTTGCTCTCATGAATCCACACATGTCAACGGGAAAGTCAAGAGTAATTTGCTAGAAACTCAACCTAAGAACTGTGGAGAGGGTGTGCTCAATTTAGCACACTATCCTTCACTGCATGCCAAAATTTAAATAAGTTATGCACTGGCCTCAGGGGGCTTAATACACAGGGGTTAACAGCTGCACAAATGCCTATTGGTGACTAAAGGTAAAAAGTAGTCTCATGGAAGTGTGTAGCAAGTGCAACGGGAACATCAATGAGGGAATATTTTCTAAAAATCTAAAAATGTATAATCACATAAAAACTGTAGCAGCGAGGACTTTGGGTAATTTTATTCCAAATTCTGACAACCAAGCCCTCCTCTACAGTCAAAAGAGAATGGATTATCAGTTATACCTTCTTTCCTCACTGAGGAAACAAGGAGTCACCTGTGGAACATGAAAGCTAATGACTAAAATAACCGACCACGGTGAATTTAATTCAACGTGTGTTTATCATTTCATTTTCTCCTGATGATCTCATGCCCCGTCAATGTGCTAAATCTGTATCTATGGGCTGGATTCACCTCCTGAGTTCCAGATCCTTAAATTTGACTTTCTTCTTGACATTTCTAGATGCCTCTCTGGCAACCTCCAACTCAACACGTTTCCAGCTGAGCATCTCCCATAACTTACTTACACCTGAACCCATCTTCCATTAACTAAGCATACAGTTGTCTAAGGCTAAACCTGGGGCATCATTCCTAACTCTCCCTTCTCTAGGACTCCCACTCATATCCAGTCAATCTGTTGAATCTAGTCTCTTAATTTTAACTTAACTATAGGTTATAGATTGAATGTGTGTTGAAATCCTAACCTCCAATGTGATAATATTAAGTAGGGCCTTCGGGAAGCACTTAGATCATGAGGGTAGAGCACTCACCAATGAAATCAGTATCTTTATAAGAAAAAACATGAGAGCGATGATCATTTTCTCAGCCACGGGAAAATGCGGCAATATGGCCATGGGCAAACCAAGAAGTAGGCCCTCAGTAGACTTTGGATCTGCCAACACCTGGATCTTGGACTTGCCAGCCTCCAGGATTGTGAGAAGTAATTCTTGGTGGTTTAATCCACGTCGTCTGTGGTAATCCATTATAGCAATTCTGACTAAAATACTATGCCTTTTGAATATATCCACTTGCCTCCATTCTCTCACCCTACTTTAGAGCACCTTTGTCTTTCACTAGATTGCCACAGTCGTCTTCCAACTTCATTCTCAACTGCTAACTTGTCTACCCAAAAATGAATCTACAGGAGCTAAAATGACCCTTTTGAATTTAAATTTTTGGTCTCTAAACTGCCCTGCTTGAAAATTCATGAAGGCTGCCTGCTGGCTACATGACAAAGCCTAACCTCCTTACTATGACATAATAGAGGCACAGCATAATCTTCTTCCTAAATATCTCTCCAGGTTCATCTCTCACCAGAATAATCAAGTCACAGTCTACTCAAGTCTCCAAAATAATCAAGTCTCTGTTTCACAAGAGCACCACTGCCAGAAAAATCCTTCTCCCATCTCCATGCTGACTAACTCCTGGTCCTTTAGATTCAGCATAGCTATTACCTCTTTCAGGAACTTGGCTGACACCTCGATAGCTAGGCTGCAGTTGCCAGTGCATTCCAAGATCTCTTATATATGTCATTTCCTTTAAATGGCCCACTTACTAGACTGTTAGCAGCAAGTCTTAGTCCCTGGCCTTGCTTCTTGAGTTCAGCCAAGAAAGAATTCAGAGTTAAACTCTTAAGCAAACAAGCATTTAATAGTGGTCAGAGCAAAAGTATACTCTCCAGGAGGGAGAACAGGCAGGCCCAAAGGTGGCAACAGCACCCAAGGGCAAGATTGTCTTGTTTTTTTTATACTTGCATGAGTTATGGGTCATAACTAGTGTGGTTTCTGATTGAAGTTACCTCCAATTATCTAAGGGACTCCTCCTATGGGTCTGGAGGGCGATTTTTTAGCCCTGTATGGTCCTTGTTGGAACTGTCATGGAAGCTCTCCTCCCCCAAGGGGGGGGGGCTCAAAACCACAATATAAATGTATTGTAATGAAGCTATAGGTTACTTTAGGGCAGCATTTATAAAAAAGGTTGCATGCATGTTCCCCAAAGTTCTTCCAGTCTTTTGCATTCAAGAGGTGGTTGGTGGTTTCCTTCTTTTTCAACAGTGGGGCAGTCTAGTTCCATGCTCATGTCTAGCTACCAGCACATTCTATACAGACTACATTCCCTACCACATTATAAGTGCCTCCAAGGCAAGTTAGGGACTATGTCTTATTTTTACTTGTATCTTTAGTTCCTAAAAGATAGGTGAGCACATAAAAAGTGATGAAGTTTATTTTGGTGCTGAACAAATACATGGAACACATTGTGTGGCCTGAGAAAGATTGTCTTACTCAATGCTTCACCCCACTCAGATTTTGCCTTCATGGGTTAAAATGATAGTTCTAAATTTGAATATGTGTATAATGTGATAGATGATAGATAGATATTGATAGATCTCTATATGTCACATTTATGTAAAAACAATAGACAGATAACAATTGGGAATAGAAAAGGTAAGTATGATGACCTCTAAAACAACAAAGGACCCCAAGAGCATAGAAGGAATCATTAATTCTAACATTCAACAAAGGTGGTCAAATATAATCAGTGACCTTGGACTTTAAGATTACACCACTGGAGATTGCTGCTTTCAACTTGAACGTGACTCACCCAAGAATTCTTTGTAAAATGTAAATACTCATAGGAGACAAACCACACTAATTCTCTAGACACCTTAGTGTCCAATTAGCCTATGGAGTCATGTTCTGTCAATGGAACCCTAGGGATGGGGATTGAATCTGGAGAGGACAAAGAAAACTTCACCTCCTCATTATTGTATTAAGAAATGTCACCACCAAGGGCTTAAGCTTCCTACACTTTGGTTTTACACAGATAGTTAGCTTATATGTATGCATTATGTATGTATGTTATGTTTACAGTCTTACTATGTTGCCTATGCTGTACTTTTCTTAGCCTCTCTACTCCACAAAGAGTTTGAATTACAAAAAAATAAAAATAAAAACCGAGGACCAACAAAAGGCTGCTAGTTGTTTCACTGTCACTGAGGTATAACTGAAGTACACAAAGTTGCACATATTTAAAATGTATGATTTGATCAGTTTTGAAATATGTATACATCTGTGAAACCATCCACAGTCAGATAAGAAATATTTTTCTCACCCCCAAAAGTTTCCTCATGCCCTTTTATAATCTGTCCTTCTCTCCACTGTCTCCACTCCACCCCTAGTAACCACTTGTCTGATTTCTGTCACTATAGATTGATTAGTTTGCAGTTTCTAGAATTTTATGTAAATGGAATCATACAGCATGCATTCTTTTTCTGCAAGGCTTATTTCACTCAGCATAAGGATTTTGAGACTCATCCATATTGTTGCATGTATTAACAAACTTTTTACGTTACCAAGTGATGACATCTTTCAAACCATTCCTTCTACTATCATAATCATTTCACGAAAGAAAAGGCATTTTCACCATCAAAAGGAGAAAAAATATGTGTTCTAAATAAGGATGGTTGCTCTCCAGAATGAAAAATTGGCAAGCCTATGCTGACAAAGTGTGGGATCCTTAGGCAAAATCATGTAAGCCCCATCACCCAAAGCCAGTCCTTCTCCTGGCCATGAAGGGGGAAGCGCTGCCCCTCACAAAGCCCTGTACTCTTCCTCATTCAAGGAGGGAGAAAAGCAGATCCCTCTTGAGACCTGTTTCCATGGTAACCAGCCAGCAATTGACAATGTGGCGGCAGTTGGGCCTCCTGAAGGGGAAAATCTTCAACAGAGACCAGGCCACTGAGAGGCCCAAGAAGGGACAGCTCATTCCCAGGCCTCTTCAGGAGGCCCCACGAATCACCAGGCTGTCCCTTTCTTGGGAAAAGGCCTCATAGATTTACCAAAGAAATGGTTGGAGAAGGGGGAAGGAGAAGGGGAAGAGAGGACTTTCTGAATCAGACTTGCCCATCAACTGGCAGCAGGGAAGGCAGTGATGATTCCAGAAAGAGCACAGACCCTAGACAGATGTCACCTTAAAATCAGTGCAACTTTGAGCAAGTTCATTCAACTCCATAAGGTTCAGTTGCCTCCGTAAAATTAGGCAATATGAGGGCCTCTGCATGAGCCAACTCCTGAGGGCATCATTGAGGTTAGAGTTGATTTGCCAGCCTTCATTCCAGTGAGCATTCACTTGCATTCTACGATGCCCTGGGGGCCAAAGGAACAGAGACAGGTGTCTGGTGCAGTGTTTTAGTCCTGGAAGGGGTGGAAGGCAAGAACGCTGGATAAATATTTCAGGTGAGTAAGGGGCTTTACTCCGGGTGCTCCTTGTTCCCCATTCTTTTCCAAAATAGCTATCAGGAAGGCCCCATGTTGCCAGCATCTGGGGCTCTATGTGAAAGCAGGAGTATCAGTCAACAAATTTCACACACTCTCTCCCATTCACCCCCAAGACGGTCCATCAGATCTCTGGTTGTTGGTGGTTCCACCCAAGGATAGCCTGAGAGCAAAGCACGTTGGTTAAGAATTCGATTCTGGTGGCAGGTGGCACCCAGGTTCAAATCCCTGCTCTGCCTTGATAACTGGGTAAATCTTGGGTGGATTATTTAATATTTATAAACCTCAATTGCTTCATAATAATAATTTATTTCATAGCGGTGCTGCAAGAATCATAAAAATATGTAAATGTTTAGCAAATTCAGACTTTTCTCTGGGCAAGATAGAGACTTTGTTGTGGTCTTTCTCTCATCCAGTCCTGCTCTACACATCCCTTCTGCTGGGAGTAACCCAAAAGAGGCCTGATGATCTACTTAACGGTAGGTAGAGTGCAAGGCCAGCCATCAGGCAACTTTGAAAAGTAGCAGATCCACATCATTCTCAACGCTGACAACCGTCCAAACTACCTGTGAAAGTTTACAAAATGCAAACGACATTTCCGAAAGCCTAATTAAGTAGGTTTACTTAGGGCAGAGTTATCTACTGGTTTATATATGTTGCTTTGTTTTTGAAGATTTCCTCAGGTGGCCCCAGTATGTAGCTAAGATTAAATACCATTGGTCTAGATCAGGCGTTGACAAACTTTCCCTGTGAAGAGCCAGATCATAAATATTTTAGGCAAGGTATGTTCTCCATAACATATTTTTTTGTTGTTTTTTTTACAACTCTTTAAAAAATGTAAAAACCATTTTTAGGTGTGGGCTATACTAAAACAGGGGTGGCCAAATTTAGCCCATAGGCCATTGCTTGCTGAGTCCTCGTCTAGAAAACTTTAGCCCTGGAGTTTCCATAATCTAACATAGTCTTCGATTTGACTCAGAATTCAATGACCACACTGACCCCATTCCCTTTGGTCAACTCGGTTATCCTCTATCCTTTCTTTGCCCACCTCACTCTACACCTCTAGCAAGCTAGTGAAGGGCTGCATCGCAGCTGAGATCAAGCATTCCCTGAAGGCTGCAGAGTGCAGAGTGTTGGCAGAGCAATTGCGTTCCCACCGGAAGAACAAGAGTCAGCACCACGCTGAGCTCAAGCAGGGATATATGCTACTGCTGCCAGAGCATCATCATTTACAAGCATTTATTGAGTACCCTTCATCTAATTCATCCTGCAGAAAGTAGAAAATTGCTACACTTGCACGCAATAAACTTTTGGCAATAAAAATGGAGACTCTATACCACTCCTTTCTGATGAGTGAAGAGAGAGCCTCCAGTTACTACATTTGCTTTGCTACTCCCTGGAGCCACTGATGGAGACCCATTATATAACTGGCCATGGCAAACTTTGGACTTCCTTCCCAAGGCACAGTTGGGATGTACACAGGCGTCCTTATCAAAGGTAAGACACTGGCTTCAGGATGAAAACTAAATTCTCTTGCAGCCTCTACATGGCTCTTCAGATTTTGTGCTGTGAGACTCCAGAGGCCCCTCAGGTGTGAGAGGTTCTGTACTAGAGTAGAATGCGAAGGAAGCAGCTGTTGAATAGCTTCCTTTTGAAGTTAGGAGACCGAAGACCAGTTGCATTGTGTGTGTGTGTGTGTGTGTGTGTGTGTGTGTGTGTGTGTTTTGGTGTTCCACTTGGCCTGCAAGTTCACTTCATTCCTAGAGTACTGTCCTTTGAAGAAATGGAGTTTCGAATGACAGTTCCTCTGGAAGATCATTTTAAATACAGGAGACCCCTTTTCTGTGTCATAAGATAGAGATGTGTTTATTTTACCAGAACTCTTGGGAAGCAGTCTGTTTGGAAAAGTGCTTTGGTGGGGATCCCTGGGTGGCTCAGTCAGTTGAATGTCGGACTCGACTTTGCCTTAGGTCATGATCTCAAGATCCTGGGATCGAGCCCCAGGTGGGGCTTTGCGCTCAGCGAGGAGTTTGCTTGTCCCTCTCTCTTCCCTCACTCTTGCTCTCTCCCTCTCAAATAGATAAATTTTTTTTTAAAAGGTGCTTTGGGCTGAAGGGATATGAATATGGGTGAGAGAGTTTGGCAGGAGACAGGGTGAAGAATTAAGTCACTTTTCCATGGAGGGAGGGAGGAGGACAAGAAAGGGAAGGGAATGAGTGTAGCCAGAAAGATCATGAAGCAAATGTTCCCCACATGGCTTCTCTCCAGATTGTCCCAGGTTTTTAGTAGTGCTAGGAAATTCATAAAATGCTTGTGTTTGAATACATTTTTGGCAGAAACAGTGAAGATACTGAGCTTCATGCTGAGATTTGATATAGAGTAGGACAGAGCTGGAACAGCACAGGTGAACAAGGAAATGGGAAAATAGAGAAAACATGGTGTCAAGCCCTAAGCCCTTCTCCAAACTGTGGACAGTGCTGGACACTTTCCCCAGATAGTGTAATTAGCTATGGTTTAAAGTGAACTAAATCCCCATTTCGTGTTATTCTTTTACTTATGTTATTATTAATTTCATAGGGGTTCCATCTGACTTCTGAGTCACATCTGGTTGTCTTAGCTCACATTTTTAGTTCAAGAGTAAGTACGAAGCGGTAGATTTATTTCTCTCTTTAAAAAAAAAATCAATAACCAGTTTGCAATGCCTTTGATAGAAATTCAATGACTAACATAAGGTTTTACTTTATCAAGAAGCTGGGATATTGTCAACAGCCTTCCAAGAAAGTAACTGATTCAAAATCCAATTGTCAAAACATTCACTGGGCACTCATTGCATGCCAAAACAGCGTGCACAGTGCTGGGAAGATTAAGAGACATAGATGCATTCTCCCTCCTTGGAAGAAATGTCACCAAATAGCACAAGCATGGGACCAGCAGACCGATTCCAATATGCATTATACGGAGACAAACATGGCAAAGACTGTGTGACTTACTCAGCAGGATGAAACCAAGGTAGGACTACCTGGGGTTATATAACCGACACTGTTGGTGTTGAAGACCCCAACACCACAGCTATCAAACACATGCCACTTTGGGGGTAAGTGGAAACTGACATCCCGTCAGTGGACATTCAGCCTGAAATTAGCTAGTACCAGGGGCAGAATGATCAGGAAGTGTTTGTGAGGGATTTGCCACATGCCCAAGCTCCAAATTGCCTCTTGAGGAATCAATCCTAGAGGACTCAGAGTTATCTTTTGAAACAGCTTTTAGGAAAAATCAAAAGATATGTTTTGCCAAGAGCCTGATACCCTAGTGGCCTAACAAGGCATCCTGGCAACAGCCCTAGAAGGGAATGGCTGGAGATACAGCCGTGGGCGAGGTGTAGGAGTGAGGGGTGCTGAGTGAAGCTTGCGTAGCACATAGAGGGACAGGACAGTAGCAGGGTGAGAATAAGAAAGCGGTTGCCCCAAATCAAATTTAATTCTCTCCTACTCATACTAGAAGTACTCAGCCAGTGCAGCATCCTCTGGCACAGAGCGCATGCTTGATAAATATTTGTTAGAAAAATATGCAGATATGAGTAGAAGATCCGAAAGCAGACTTTGAGAAGCACAGGAGGCTATTTGCTTTTCAAAGCCAAATTATATTTACAGTATCACTTTAAGAGTCAGCGACGATGATGCCACTGAGACCATTTCCACTGGGACAGAAGATGTGAGGACTCTGGAAACTTGCAGGAAGAGGCAGGCAAGACCAGAGATGGTGATAAGTAAAGTGATTAACCGAGGAGCTGCGTGGGGGGAAGAAAAGAGACTCAACTTAGCCAAGGTTCAGAGATAACAGAAACTTTTCACCAAATGAAAGGTGACTATGAACAGACTGTCTGTCATTGATTTCGAGAAAAGCTCCCAGACTGAACAGGGAGACTCAGATAGTGCTTTCAGGTGAAGACCTCAAGGGAATCCAGCCAGTCTAGGCAGCCCCCAGGCCCCGGGGGGGATCCGGCTTATTTCCAGGAAACCTGAACCGAAAAAGGATTCAGAGCTCTCAAAACGATGCAGAGCAAAGTGTACCGGTAAACACAGGAAAACAGAAAGTTTCCTAGGAATGTCAACTATCAGCAAATGTCTGTTTAGGTATGCCGCGGAATTCAGGTTCATGGAAGTGTGTCAAGAAATGAAAATATTGTGGTTGTCACTGGTGGTACTGGGGGTGGTGCTGGTGTCGGTAGTGGCAGTGGGGGAAAGGGGGAAAGAGCGTGACAATCGCAACTCTCTTTTACATACAAGGAAACTACACCCCCAAAAGATGAGAGTGGCTTGCTCAAGGTCCCATACACAACAGAAAGTCTTTAAAGCTACATGTGATATGGGGCACCTGGGGGTGCTCAGCTGGTTGAGCATCTGACTCTTGATTTCGGCTCAAGACGTGATCTCAGGGTCGTGAGATGGAGCCCTGCATTTGGCTCTGCACTGGACATGGGACCTGCTTAAGATTCTCTTTCTCTCTCTCCTGTGGCACCTCTCTCAAGCTTCCCCTTTCTAAAATAAATAAATAAAAGATGTTAAAAGCTACGTATGTTGCCAGCTCACATATTATGTGTTCTACTGGAATACCATTCCCATTAAAACAAGAATTTTTTTGTTTACTGATGCATCCTCAGCACCTACAAAAGTGCCTGGCATAAAGTGGGTGCTCAGTAAAAATGCGTTAAATGAGAGAATGATGGAAATGCCAAGACTCTTATCACAATGACCTTCAGACTACATCATACCATTTCTTAAATTTAGGGACCTAGGACCACTGAAAACAGCATGTATTTTTCATGTACACATCACATGCCTGGCACTGTGCCGGGTTGCTTGGTGGGAAGGGAGGGTGTGTGTCTTGGTGAGGACTCTTTCAGAAGCAAAATGCAAATACTCAGCTGAGTCTAACTTGCATATCAAAAGGATTGGGGGGGGGGGGTTGTAGAGAAGATTTGCTGGTTCATATAGCTGGAAAGTTTAAGGTAATGCTTGCAAGGATGACTGGAACTCCCAGCACCAAAAAGGTTTCTGGATTTTATTACTCTCTCCATTACTCAAGGCTCTGCTTTTTCTCTGCATTGGCTTCATTCTTAGTCAGGATTTCTCTAGATTATAGTTCTGATAGTTCTAGGATTACACTTCACTCACTTAGCAGTGGAAATAAAATTCCTTTATTCTAACAGTTCAAACAAAATCCCAAGTGGTGTTCTTATTAATTTGGTCTGGATTATGTGCCCATCCATAATGAGTTACTGACCAATAGGATGCAGTAATTCACTTATAGAGATGTGCGTTAGGCATCTGCACATGGAGCCTATGATGGGGTCAGCCATACCAAAACTATGTGGACTGGACTAAAAGCAATCCCCTAAAAGAATACTGGGGGTATCCCATCCGAAAGAAGAGATGCTGTGAAGGTAAAGGGTACATATTCCCACCCCAATTCAGGACTGGCAGTAAAAGCAATACATAAAGTCCCTAAGTTTTAGGATCTCTCTCCTTTTTTTTGGGGGGGGGGAGAAATCACAAATCAATAGCACTTGATGGATATCAAGTCTGAATTTGAAGTTATAACAGGAGTATCACTAATTTCCAAAGGGTTGATTTCCTCTTCATATTCAATTCTGTGCTACTTACAATGACAGCCCTTTACCACCTGTGGCTTGACCTTCCTCTCCTCCCTCTTTCCAAGCCACCTCAGAAGTTATCAGTCTGTGGCACAGCCAGACAGTCAACAGTTCAGGCTGGGCCTTGTTCCCATCTTCGAAGCAAGTTGCTCAAGCAATTGGCAGCTATTTTAATGTGCTGTACATCTTAAAAACAAAGCTGAGTAAAAGATGGAAAAAGAAAGCACAAAAATGGTCATAAAATGTATAGTTTTCAGAGCACTTGGGTGACTCAGTTGGTTAAGTGTCTGCCTTGGGCTTAGGTCATGATCCTAGGGTCCTGGGATTGAGCCCCACCTCAGGCTCCCCACTTGGTGAAGAGTCTGTCTCTCTGTCTCTGTCTCTCTCTCTCCCTCAAATAAATAAATAAAATCTTTTAAAAAGACATATAGTTCTCATAAACTTAGTAAAGCTCAAGCGTGACCCTCATTAGGTATGGCAAAAGCAGTTCACTCCTCAGTTGAACGTTTGTTGGACCACATTTGACTTGAAGTTCAAAGGTCAAATTAGAAAATACACATCAAACTCTAGAAATATAATATTTTAGTCCTCAAGTGTGCTGACTGCACTTATTTCTTGTCCATACCTTTCAGGACTCTTAGGTATGAAAGCAGTGAAGTGCCTATCTGTAGACAGAACTTTCTTTCTGCTACAACTGTTTCTTAAACTTTAGTTATTCACGATCTTTGCTATATTTGTATAGCCCTTCTACTAACACTGAGTATCTCCCATTAACTCTCTTTTCCCCTTAAATATATCTGTTGAAGGAAGATCTGTACCAGAGACATAAATGCAACACCAGTATCCCTTGCCATAAATAGAAAGCATCTGAAAAATGTAACAAAGTTATTAAATTCTAGCTAGACACTATTGCCTGGCAAGGCTTTCAGCCCAAAGTGGGCTCTCTCTTTATTAAACAAAAACAAAACAAAAAACTAAGTGACCAGCAGAGATCAAAGAATTGTTAAAGACACATTAACACCAGACTTGAACTTTTTTCCTTGATTTAAACATCAGGACAGAAAGAAAATTGAAAGAGGCAATAACTTCCTCACTATGGGATATTATTTAAAGCCTTGCCCATGTGCTGCCTACAAATATCACATTTCAACTGTGGCATATGATTGGGGGAAGCAACAGGCTAGAGGAATTAAAGAGAGAGGTGAATCAGATAGGTGGCATTGGGGGAGACTTTCTGTAAGCAGTGGTACTTGAGCTCAGCCTCACAGGGGGGCCTTGCTTTGACCTGTGGGCTGTAGCAAATGCCATTTGGTAAGGCCATGGACACAAGAAGGGTTAATGGTCATGTTTTCCTGGAGGCCCAATTCCCAGCTATCTGAGTGTCCTCAAGGCCAGAGTATTTGTATAGGGAGCAAAGGACCTCTGTTCCATTTGTTTTTCTATCATTTGTGCTTTTATTTTATTTTATCTTATTATTTTATCTTGTTTTTGTGTGTGTGTGGGGGGGGGCACTTGTTTCTCACTCCAGTTAGCATTCATTTTCTAGAATTATTTTTGCTCAGCACATAATCATTGTCATTAATGGTTCTATTCTCTCCAAGGAGACTGTATGTGCCACCATCATCCCCAAGTACAAAGCTGGCTCTGCTGGGAAGCTGAGGCTGGAACTGTACCTGGGATAGACCCACCAGGCACTCTCCACCATAGTGAACAGTGCATGGCAAAGGATCTCTTTGAGCAGAAAGAATGCATCCTAAATGCCCACAAAGAATGTACCTGCGATCAATCTCACTGTATTTCACCCTAGTCCCTTCTGATGGGCCCCACAATTCTTTTCATCAGTAATAAAGAAAGCACACATTACAAAAAGGCCATTCATCTATGAACATATTGGCTAGAATAACACATCTTAGAGCTAAATGCGTCATTGTAAATGGACTCATTTTATGTCTTCACATACTGTAGATGTTTTAAAAAAAGGCATATGCCAGAAACTATGGGAACTGAAGTATGAGTTCAGTAGTTTAAACTCTAGTATAATCCGACTTTTTTGTGGCACATTTCCTTTCTTTAGTATTTTCTTAATGGGGTAGAGGAGGAAGCAAAAGGAGACAGAGGCTAACACAGAGGATTGCATGTGGACAAATAGAAATACATTCAGCATATCTTAAATCATTTGTCATCACCAGGGTATTTTGTGACTTAAAAATATTTTGTATAATATGCAATCAAATATTATATATGAGTCATGCAATCATAATTTTTACAAGGCTCATCTTCCAATATCTAATCAATCACCGGGTCATCTTTCTTCTACCACCAAAATATATCTGGAATTTTTATTTATGGGAATACATAAAAATGTGTTTTATTTATGGGAATCTCCATCTGTATTGCCAAGGTCCTCTCTCATTGGACAAATGGGAAAACCTCTTTCCTGGTTACTGTCTTTGCACCATTGTCCTGAAATGACAGCAAGGGAAATCTTCTAATCTTATCACTCCAGTTGTTAAATACCTCAGAGGCTCCTCACTCATCTCAAGATGAAGTCCCCTTCCTTCCAGAAGCCTCCAAGGCCCTGCATATTTTTTGCATCTTCCTCTCTTTCCAGCTTCATCTGTCACCACATGCTTTCCCTCTTTTTTATTTTTAAGATTTATTTATTTATTTGGGGGAAGGGGAGAGAGAGAGCACACATGTAATTGGGGGGGAGGAGCATAGGGAGAGAATCTTCAAGCAGACCCCCTGCTGAGCAGGGCTTGATCTCAGGACCCCGAGATCATGACCTGAGCTAAAATCAAGAGTCAGACACTCAACCGACTGAGTCACCCAGGCACCCTTCATCACAGGCTTGCTCTCTTATATCTTGTGGACCTTGAGCTCAGGCCTGGAGACATGCATTCCAGTGTGGGAGTTAGAAGCAAGAACTGCAGCCAGACTTTTCAAGGACCAAATCCTGGCTTCCCAACTGATAAGCTAGCTGCATGACCTTGAACTAGTCACTTAACCTCTCCACTTGCTTCACCAGTAAGACAGGGGCAGTGATGTCTCCCATTATCCAGGTCGTCATCAAAATTAGTGAGTTAAAATAACTTTTAGGGCAATTATAGAATGAATAGGTCACAAAGATGAAAGGTACAACAGAGGGAATATACTCAGTGGTACCGTAGTTACGTTGTATGGTGACAGATGGTACCTATACTTGGGGTGAGTATAGCATAACATATAGACTATAGACTCATGGAATTACCATGCTATACACCTGAAACTAATGTAACATTGTATGCCAATTATACTTCAACTACAAAAAAACAAAAACAAAAACAAAAACCCCAAAAACTTAGAGCAGAAATAAATGAGCCAAAAGGCCTTTTAAGATTTTATTCTCCTGGGAAATGGACCTTCTTTCCCCATTTCCCTCCCTCTTGGAAAATCCTAACTATTCATCAAATTCCATTACAGGCTGAACTGTGTTCCTCCCAAAATTCATATGTTGAGGCCCTAATCCCCAGTACCTCAAAATGTGAATATATTTCAAGATAAGGTCTTTAAAGAGGTGATTATGTTAAAAGGAGGCCATCAGTTGGGTTCCAACCCAATGTGACACGTGTCCTTAGAAGAAGAGGAAATTTGGGCACAGATCAAGCAGAGAAAAAACCATGTGAGGACACAGCACAAGAGTGGCCATCTGCAATCCAAGGAAAGGCCCCAGAACAAACCAAAGCTGGCATACCTTGGCCTTGGACTTTCTGGCCTCCAAAACTCTGAGAAAAAAAACTTCTGTCGCCCAAGCCACCTAGTCTGTAGTATTTTGTTGTGGTAGCCCTAGGAAACTACTACAGATTTGCAGGTTTTGGACTTAACAGGCCTCCACAATCACATGAGTCAATTTTTAAAATTCTTTCTCTCTCTGTTTCTCAATAAGTGGATGGATAGATAGATGTAGATGGATAGAGATAGATCTATATAGATAAGTAGATAGATCTCTTTATAGTTGTATTTATATATCCTTATCTCTATATCTCTATTTCTATCTCTATAAAACCCCCTTGGTGTAGATTCTTAGGACACCTGCATGCTTCCTTTCAGCACACAACACTCATGGGATAGAATGTTACACCTGTGATCATATGATCGCTATCCATCCCGCCTATCAGATGGTGACATCCCGAAGTGAAGAGCTGGCTCTGTTGTGCATTGCTGCTCCCAAGAACCTACAATGGCAAATCAGCGTGGGACAAATATACATGGAAAATTCACAGTGGAGACATAAGTTTTTTTTTTTTTTTTACCATTCTTTTGCTCTTATAATTCCCAAGAAAATTAAAAGAACACATCTTTTTTAATAGAGATGGTCAATATAGTCACCAATATGATGAATATATTTATTATCCCTCAGTCAGTAACTTTAAGTCAATATTTTACTGAGTTTCTATGTTCAATGGGAAAAAAATTCTACTATACATGCCTTATTATTACAGCTCCTTGTACCTTAAAGTCATTCAATACGAATGTGAGAGGGTGAGAAATTGGAACAGCCATGATTGACAACAATAACAATAGTTTTTGGAGCAAGGGGCAAGAAGGAGGAGGAGGAGTCTATTGATTGCATTCTGTAATTCTATATTTAATATTTCCAGGCAAATAAATTCCATCACTTCTCTGAGACTTCGCTTTGCTGCAGGGCATGACATGTTAGCCATGATTTTTTTTTTCAGTAATTTTTGCATCTTGGATCGCAAACTTATGGTTCTGAAATAAAAATAGTGCCACATTTTGTATTTGTAAAGTCACCGGGTGGCACAGGAAAAAATGTACCAGTTTAGCAATCAATGACTAGTAGTCCCATTGTCACTAATTGTGTGGTTTTTTTTTTGTTTTTTTTTTAAGAACTTACTTCTCATTAGCTCTGTTTTTCAACTCTAAAACATCTGTGATAATGAGGGGATGACTTAGGTGTTTCTAAAGGCCCTTCCAACAATGATAGATAAGACTGAATAATCAACTCACCTGGGAGGTAAGGTGTCCAAAAAGACCAGTGTTGCCATGCCACGTCTTCCAAGATTCTTCAGAAAGGAATCCTCACAACTCTTTCTCTCATTTAAGTATTTCTGGGGGAAAACACCCAATTATTAAGAAACTGCTATGTCCCTGATACTGTAATAGATGTGGGGGAAAATGATGATGAGCAAGAGATCTCTGTCCTCCTGGAGACAGGAGACTCAATGGGCACTTACATTATCGTGTGATGAACACTCTGATAACAGAAGCCTGGGTATCGCCAAATTTACATCCGGGAGCTCCTCTCATAATCCTGTGTGGCAAGAAAGCCTATTGGAGGGAGTGAGGTCTAATGAGACAGAGAAGATGAGTAAGACTTGTCTGGGCAAAAGTATAGGGGTGAACAGACAAGCTCTGGTCATTCACTTTCCACCTATCCTTCAAGACTTGAGTAAAATATTATGCCTTCCTAGAAGCCTTCTTTGATGTCCCAGATAAGAAGCTAGCACTTTCTGTCATCACACAAACATCCAGAGACAGCCTGAAAGACCATTCTTCCATTACAACTTCAGTGATAAGTCACTTTATGCAAACCATATAAAAACGGGGCCCCAGGAGTCATATTTTACTGAATGTACATTCAGTAAAATAACAGTACAGGAAAAGGACACTGAAAATGATTTATATCATCAAGTGCCCACTTTGAGAAAGTGTAAAATGAAAGTAACCACACAAACTATAACAATTTCTTCATTTATTGGTAAAAATCTCTTTTCTTCTATTTCTTGTGTTCAGTACTTCCCACACCAACCAGTTTCCACAAAAAAAAAAAAAAAAAAAAAAAAAAAAACATATCCAACTTGGCTCTTCAACCTGTCCGGTCACTCTTCTCTGCTTCACTACAGCCACTCTCTCCTTTTTGGCATAATAAGGGGGGTATGAGGAAAAAGGGGTCATAATATACATGCATTTCCCCCATCACACTAATATGAGAATTTGTGTGATTAATGTCTTATCTCCCTTACCAGGCCTGTGATTAATGTTGAAGCAGAGAGTTTGCCAGTCTGATTTTTAAAACTTCTATCAACAAAGATCCCCCAAAAACATAAGAATGTTCTTTCTCAGTGAGGAGCGGATCCTTTTCTAACCTCCAATTTTCCTCATTATTATTCAAATAATTATTTAGAATTTATTGAATGTGAACTTTGAGAAAGTCCAGGACCTTCTTACTTAGGTTCAGAGGGCCTGTGGTTTTCTCCATGTGATATTGTGATTTACGGTAAGAAATATATATTTAGTCTTTGACCTGCTCCTGGCCCAGAGCTCCTAAAACCATCGGAATTTCTTAAGTGATGACAGCCATAGAAGTGTCTTTTCTAATGTTAGCCCTTAACTTTTGGAAAGCCCATAACTCACCTAAATTTGGAGTTGGTTGCCAGCAGAACCAAACAACTTTTAGTCCCAAGCCCTCCCTCTACTGCTATATTAGGGGAGGGGAGATGGGCTGGAAATTGAGCTTAATCCTCAGAGGGCAATGATTTACTCAATCATGTCTGTGTAATGAAGCTTACATAAAAAAATCAAAAGTACAGGATTTGGAGAGCTTCCAGGAATGTGAACATGTTGAGATTTGGGGACAGTTATGCACCCAGATAAAGCATGGAAGCTCCTTTCCCCATACCTTACCTTATGCATCCCTTCCATCTGGTTGTTCTGAGTTATATCCTTTTATAATAAACCAGTAACCTAGTAAGTAAAATGTTTCCCTGTGTTCCCTGAGTCACTGTAGCAAATTTATCAAACCCAAGGAGGGGGCTGTTGGACTCTGCAAATGATAGCCAGTCAGTTGGAAGTACTGGCGACAACCTGGTATTTCAGTTGGCATCTGAAGTGCAGGTACGGGGCAATCTTGTAGGATTGTGCCCTTCCCATGTGGGATCTGACCCAATCTCCTGGTAGATAGTGTCAGAACTGAGTTGAATTGTAGGACATCCAGCTTGGCGGTATGGGGAAAACTTTCACACATTGGTGACCAGCATCAGAATCATTAGTCTCCAAATATAAAATTAAAATTTCAGAGGAGGTTACCTTAGGGAAGGTCTTCATCCCTGCTTTTTAACCTTAATATGCTACAGAATTGCTTAGAAAGAGGAGCTAATGAGGTCAAAGTCTACATAAAGTCTAGTTAGATTTGCACAAGAGGAAAGTCCTTTCTTCAACATTAGTCTGTGTCTTTGGATACTGTTGGATATCTTACAAATTCAGGCCACTGATCAGAGGAAAAATAAGAAAAGAATTAGTAAATGCCATAGAAAAGTAAAAATGCCTACACCTTTAAAGAAACAGTCCAGCAGGAAGCCTCATGGTGGGCAGGTCAACAGACCATCTTTGTATACAAAGCAGAGCACTTTTCTGATTCAGGATCTCAGAACTTCCCAGAAGGGGCCAAATATCAGGACCATGAAAAAAGTCACTATATAAACACAGGAAAAACTGTTGACCCATAGTTTAAGAAGGAGTTAAAGGTATTTCCTTGAGAATTAAGCAAGCAATAAATCTTCCATTCACGAGAATGACCCATGTTCTCTCACCCTTGCCTTTTATGCAATTTTTCTCATCCAGCATAAAAAGAATTATCAAAACTTATGCTAGAAATATTATTAAGAGCTGGCCTGCCTGTTTCAAAATTGCTCCCACGAGGAGTCTACACAGCAATTCAGGATAGGCTATGAATGTGATTGGATTAATTAGAACACATCAGAAAATTTTCAAGTGGGGGAAATAAAATTCTGATGGAAATTATTCCCAGGAATGCTCTTAATATACCAGAGTTACCATATTGAGTATTGAGATACTGTGATAATTCACTAAATAGCCTGAAAGTATCTTAGCAAATTGGTACCTGGCTATCAACACGTATAATCTATTCATTATTTAATTCTCAAATACCTATTTAGGGTCTAATATGAGTTGACAGAGTATAGGTGGTGGGAACATGGTGGTGAGCAAGCAGACAAAATCCTCTCTTCATGGGCACGCATTCTAGAGAAAGATAGGAAATACTTTGATTCTGTCAAGATGGTAATAAGAGGTGTGAAGAAAAACAAAGCAGAGTAAGAAGATAAGGAGGAGTGAACATCAGAGAAAATGGCTTTTTTAGATAGGATAGTCCAGAAGATTTCTCCGGGAAATTCCATTTCAACAGAGACCTCAACAACAGGGGATGGACTATGAGCGATCTGAAGACAATGTCCTGGATGAAGGTAAAAGTGCCAACGAGCTCAGGGATATAGGGCGATATCATGAGAAAGGATGACTAAAACAGATAGTATGGAGAAAAGAAAAGGAAAAAAAGACCTTTAGAAGGAAGTGAGGCAAAGATACTGACAGGTTAGATGGATTGTCAATAGAGGTGTTCCATTCCCCCCAAATAAGAAAGATAGACCTACAGGAGAGACCTACTGAGCTGTTTAAGTGGTCAGTGCGTGAGATGTGGAGCGGCTCCAACATTTATGCCAACTGCATAAAAAGGGAGGAGCGGTAGACAGTCTGACATGTGCATCTCAAAGCAACTGGTGTTTAGGGAAGAGGAGACAGGAAATGATCTAGAAAGAGCAATGAGGAAGAAAAGGAAATGAACTATCTCCAGGCTCTGGTCCAAGATTATGGGAAGCACTGTCCTCAAAGGGTAGCCAGGTCTCAGAGCACAATGCTGAAGAGAATGTTCAAAGAACAGGATACAGGATATTCTGTTGATGATCAGGAGGTTCACATACCACAGTTTCGGGGGGTTGAAGGAGCAGTGGAAATCAAAACAACGTTGGGGCTTTACTGAGTCACGTATCATTTGGAGGCATTAAGTGCTACACATGTGTCAGGGTCCCGTAACTTTCTATCTCATGCAAATGGAAAAGATTAGAATGGATCATAATAAAGAGCCATGGGGACAGCATGCTAAAAAAGATGAAGCATTCCCATTTTCTGCATTTTCCTCCTTACTCCTAAGCACAGCATTTGATCCATACCCAGCTTTATGGGCTACCCTAATATAAATTTTAGAGATTGACATGTTATCTAAAAGGACAGGGAGATTTCAGACAGCAGCCGCACTTCCAGTTGATAGAAGTTTTGGGAGCTGAGAGATAAAACTGACTTCCCCACACCCCAAGAGCACACGTCAACTTGGCCAAGAGAACTTCTCGAAGACGTCTTACACCGCAATGCCAAGGGTGCGTCACCCATATGCACTGACTTTTCTATTTTGGTGAACAGAAGGGGGAAATGGCACCATCAGATAAAATAACATGATGAATGTTCTCAGATTGTACTTGTACTTTGTGAATCCTGGAGCTCTAAAAGTTCTTGACTTCTCGCTGAAGCCTGAGAAATCAGTTGGAACTCAAGCTGGGTGCGTGATGTGAAATGGGTCAAGCCTCCCCCTCTCTCAGCGCCTCCAACATATTGTTCAAACCGCTCAGCTTAAATTACAAAGTGAGTTGGCTCCTCCAAGCTCACAAGGTTCATGCTTCTCCTTTAAACTTCAAAGATAGTTATTGACAGTGTGTGAGAGCCTGGCTCCTTATCGCCGACTGTTTCATTAAGGGACTCCTCAGCCCCTCACAGTGGAGTGGGCTGAGCTTCTGCTGCACTTAGGAAAATAAGGACAGGGAGCAGAACAAACAGAAGGAAAAGAAAGTAGAAATAAAAAAACGAATCAATACACCAGTGAAGTAAGGTGGGGGTGGTGGGGAAAAGCCTAATGAGAAAACTACCAGGGGTAGTTTTACGAAACAGGCAGTGTCTTTCCTGCCATTCGAGTAATGATTCACTCCCGTGTTGCAGCTCATCGTGCTCATATCGAATTATGAGGCGTAGTTCTGGGCACTACTAGAAAGGATCCATCAGCGAAGACCTTCATGCACACGTGAGCCAGAGAGGGGGCCTATCCAGCTTTCTCCTTCTGCTTATGGAAATCCGCTAATTCAACTCTCAGGAAGAATGAGAACAACCAATGTCACTACAGAGATAATATCAGGATAGTTTTTTCTCTGTTTTTTTTTTCACACGGATTTGTGCCTGGATATCCTAATTTCTGGCTCTCCTGAAACACTATAAATATACGTAGGTAGGACAATTTTTGAGATGATAAATGGTGTTTTCTCCCAGCTTCTCCCACTATTTCCTCTGCCCATCCAAGTGTTCTTGTCACCAGTAAAGGCTTAGCCAAGGATGTCTGGAAAAGATCATGGAATGGCAAATGGAGCATCTCAGCAGTAACCAGTATGGAGAGAAAATTCTAGGAGGCCTCATGATGACTTAGGACCCCCTAGAACAGACATCGGTAGACGCTTGGAGCTAGGGGAACTTAGTGTGGGCTTGAATTTCCCGGCAGCTTGGAAAAACAGAAGTTCCGAGTGAAATTATGTTGATTTATTGAAAATAAAGAAATGTATCTTTTGAATGTGTGTCCTGAGATCCATACCTAATATACACATCAATCTCTCCACAAATGTATATAGTGCGTGCACATGTCTGTATTATGTCATAAAGAAGTGTCCTGAAACTATGGACACCAAACTATTAACAGGCTGCTTTTGAGGATTGAGGTAAATATGCAACAGTAAGAAAAGGAAAGGGCATAATTTAACTCTTTATTTACATAATTTTTTTTAGAGAGAGAACACAAGAGCTGAGGGCAGGATTGTGGGGAATGATGCAGAGGGAGAGAGAGAGAGAGAATCTTAAGCAGGTTCCACATTCAGCGTGAAGATCAACCCAGAACTCAATCTCATGACCCTGAAATCATGAGGTGAGCTGAAGAGTTAGACCCTTAACCCACTGAGCCACCTGGGTACCCCAGGGTATGAGTGCTTTTAAAGAGAGAAAAAGGCCCTAGAATGTGTCAGGAACTCATTGTCATTTACAATCCTAAGGACTCTTTAACTAGTGTGAACATGCTGGCAGTTCCTAGATTGAAGTGTTAGACTTCTCAGGAAGCAAGCATGTTCATGGACAAACAAGGTGAACAAGCGAACGGTCACTCTCGACTCAACTACTTAAAGGAAGGGAGGCACAGAGACCTCCTCTCACTTTTTCCTTCATCCATTGCTCCCCTCTCCCACTCTTCTATTTTACAACTGTATGGAAGGATACCTGATAGATAACTGTACATATTCAGTGTATACAACTTGATGATTTTGAACCTTGCAAACACCCATGATACCATCACCACAATCAAGACAAGAAGACACTTCCATCACCTCTCAGTTTCTTTGTGTCCCATTGGTTTTTGTTGTTGTCGTTTGTGCAGTAAGAACTCCTCATATGAGATCTATCCTCTTAACAAATTTGATGGCATAAATATTTGCATTGCTAAATGTGGGCCTCCCGTTGTACTCTAGATTTAGTCATCTAGCATAACTGAAACTTTCCTTAAAATAATTCAGTGCAATTCCAATAACCACTCCATTTGGCTGACCAATATCTCAAAACATCAACACCAACAGAGGAAACAACAAATCCACTCATTTCATGCTGATGAGGGCCAGCACAGGCTGGACAACATGAAAGGCACAGAGCACACAGAGGCAAACAGGCTGACTTGGTGACAGGCCCAGATCTTATGGAAATCATACAATACTTGCAAATCTGGATTAAAACTTATGAGTTTGAAATAAGAAACTTTTAGGACAGGGATGCCTGGGTGGCTCAGTGGTTGAGCAATCTGCCTTTGGCTCAGGTCATGATCTCAGACTCTTGGGATCAAGTCTTGCATCAGACTCCCTGCAGAAAGCCTGTCTCTCCCTCTGCCTATGTCTCTGCCTCTCTGTATGTCTCTCATGAATAAATAAATAAATAAAATATTTTTTAAAAAAAGAAACTTTTAGGACAAAAAGATGAGTTTATCATAATTTGAAGAATTTTGCTTCCATCAGGAGAAAAAGTAGGCCTAGAATGTCAGTATTGTATACATTCATCTATTTGGAACCAGAACAAACTTTGCCTTCGACCCAGTTGATGCATTTATGGCTTCTGTCCATGTCCCAACCACAAAGGTGTTTTATGAGAGTGGCTATGGACTGGAATGGGGGCTGGATGGTGACTTAAGTAAGTAGCCTGACTGAAGGAAAAGCATAGTGTACATTCATATTCTTTCCATGAAAAGTCAAAATAAGGGGCACCTGGGTGGCTCAGTTGGTTGAGTGTCCAACTCTTGATTTCGACTCATGAGATTGAGCCCCTGAGTTGGGCTCTGCACTCAGTAGAGGACCTGCTTGAGATTCTCTCTATCTCCCTCCACCTCTCCCCTGGCTCACACTCTAAATAAATAAATAAATAAATAAATAAATAAATAAATAAATAAATCTTTAAAAGTTGAAACACACACACACACACACACACACACACACACACACTTTACCAGAAGGTAACAGAATAGAGAGAAGCAACCCTTGCAGCGGGGCTGAATCACACTTAGAGCAGAGCGCTGGAGTGAAGGGCCTTCAATCTTGCATTAAGAGCTTCAACTTTGGTGCCAGGCAAAATTTATTCTAAATACAGAGGCCAAGTTACCTTGGTCAGAAGATTCTCTAAATTCCATCTGTTTGTTTTTCAAAAGATTTTATTTATTTATTTGACAGAGAGAGAGAGAGAGCACAAGCAGGGGGAGTGGCAGGCAGAAGGAGAGGGAGAAACAGACTCCTCGCTGAGCAGGAAGCCCGACATGGGGCTCCATCCCAGGACCCTGAGATCATGACCTGAGCCGAAGGCAGACGCTTCACCGACTGAGCCACGCAGGTGCCCCTCCATCTGCTCTAATGTAGCAAGAAACATAAAACTGAAAGTCAACCAAAAAGAAAGCAAAATAAGCATATTGCATTTATACACAGAACAGGCAGGACATCAGTCCAGAAACTTCTCATCTCCATTTATCAGAATTTGGAAAAAAAATGTGTATGTTTTCTGAGGTAAATATGCTGATGGCAAAAATAGCCAAGTGACTATGCTGGTTCATTGTTTTTCCTTTAAAATTGAAGGAAACAATAGATATATTACATAATGAAAGACTCCAATTCAGTTTGTACTATTTATAAAAACCTGGATCAATAAAATAGTTGTTGCTTTTGTTTTATTTGAAAGGCATTTATAAAGCACCCACTAGTGTCAGACACTTACAGTGTGTTAAGGCTGAACACACATTCACATTTAATTCTCATAATTATACCTTTAAAGAGACACAATTAGGGACGTCTGCGTGACTCAGTGGTTGAGCTTCTGCCTTTGGCTTAGGTTCATGATCCCAGGGTCCTGGGATCAAGCCCCATATCAGGCTCCCTGCAGGAAGCCTGTTTCTCCATCTGCCTATGTCTCTGCCTCTCTGTCTATGTCTCTAATGAATAAATAAATAAAATCTTTAAAAAAGAGAGACACAATTATCTTCTCCATTTTATAGATGAAAATGCAAAGGCACAGAGAGATTACAAAATTAGCCCAAGGTCACACAGCTAATAAATGCCAGAGCTGGGATTCAAATCCGGGTCTGGAACTAACCTTCTTTTTTCTTCTTCTTTCTTTCTTTCTTTCTTTCTTTCTTTCTTTCTTTCTTTCTTTCTTTCTTTCTTTCTAGCACTTGAGTATGTGAGCAGGATGTGGGAAGGGGCTGAGGGACCAAATCTCAAGTGGACTCTCCACTGAGCATTGGACACCCCCCCCAATACACACACACACACACTCACACACACACACACACACACACACGCACACATAAGGAGCTTGATCCCATGACCCTAAGATCACGACCTGAGCTGAAATCATCTGTCAGATACTTAACTGACTGAAGCACCCAGGTGCCCCTGGAATTAAACTTTTAATTGCTAGCCTATGTAGCCCCTTTGCTATATGAGGGACAGGGTCATCTTTCTGCATGTCTTTGAGGGTAAAGACAAATAACATCAACAATAATCTGGAACATTTCTTTTGGGGAAAGTGAGGCACCCAATGCTTATTGCAGGTTGGGAATCTGTTCTTTGTGGAAATCTTCTGGGATCACGACGGTGTATTATTCTCTGGCCAGGATGTGAGGTACCCCTCTTGCAATAGACAAGATGATATCCCGAGATCCATCTCTGCTCCCAGAGTCTGCTTTTCTATTCATGTTCCAAAGCTGCATTAGCAGATTCAGGAAGGGGTCCGTTGTTCAGTTTTTAAAAAGATTTCAAAGTTTCTGCTTAAATCTTCCAGCTTTAAATCATTTTTCTTTTATTCATTCTTCCGAGGTTTCTGAGGGATTGTCAATACTTGACTCTGCTTTGACAAAGCTATCCTTGGCTATCAGATTAGATAAGATGATGAATTGTACTTAAGACTCCACATAAGTTAAAAGCCCAGGAGTTTTAGTGGAAAACTTTCTCAAACACAGTTAAATCTCACAGCTTGCAAAGAATGGAGGGGGTTGGGTTGACTGATAAAATAATCCAGTTCATTGATGTTGCTGCCGGGATTACTGAAATCTGGCAACAGGGAGATTTTCTACATTTTTCCCCCAAATAAGCCTACACAGCTGGCAGAAGTCCCCAGGTCATGGGGGGAAAACATTGCATTCTAAGAGGAAAACAATATCTAGATTATGGTCAGGGATAAAATGTTCATACATCATAGACTCTAAATGTGTATATTTCACCTTTCTGAAACTGGGTGCATATGATCATCACACAGTTGGCAGTCATGATGTAGGCATCATTATATGCTCTGGAGCATCCATTTGTGGAGACTGGGTGGCACTGGCTCACAAGAAAACCCTAAAAAGACAACAGTAGACTTCCTCAAGCAAATGTTGATGACCAAGACTCTTCATGGCATCACCAACCCAGATGAAACACTACGTGGAAGTGAAGATGTTTGAGGAATATTCTCATGAAATTATTTCACTTAGACTTTCCTTTCTATGGATAATAAGTGAGTATAAAAGAAATCTTTCAATAGGTCAAATGGGAAAGTTCTGAGTGCTCCTATTACATTGACACTGGTTTGCTTCATTGTCTTGATTACACATAAAATAATAACCTGACTTCAATCAGTGTGTCCTAGAGTCGATGAAGTATGATAATGATCAAGTAGTATAACACAATGCTTATGAACTCTGGTTTTTACGTCAGATACCCTGAGGACAAAAGCAGAGCTTGACAGTAGATCCCTTTGGTTGATTTTCTCAAATTACTATCTTCTTAATATCTCAGGAGCTCTTCTAGAAAATGCAAGTGCCCATTACATAGTAGGGATGGCTGAGCGAGAGGATGAGGGGGAAGACACTCGGCAGAGAGCACACAAGCATTTAACCTATGAAAATTCTTGGCCCTCAGCTGCTTTGGCAGAGGACTCACAATACCCCCTCTTTTTGCCTTTTCCCATGGGTGCAGGAGGCTTTTAAAAAACTGTAGTTAGCTATCTTAGGAATCCTGCAAAATTATTTTAGTGTCCAGAGAAAAGTAAACTTGACTAATAAAAACTCACTGCCAAGTTAAGTATACATGAGTAATGCAACCTTTCATTATGACTTTGAAATATATACTGGAAGCCACAGAGGGACACATGGGGGCACTTGGATGTGGGTAAAAGAATAGTCAGTTCATCATAAGATGAACCTTAAGCACTGGGAAGCAAGAGATGAGATATTCACTCACCATGAGACAGGGGAAAGTCAGACAAACAATTTCTCCCTCTTTTCACCATTCTGTGGCTCTTCCATGGAATGCTTCTGGAAAAGTCCAGTGTGCCAAGCAGTTCTACTCACTGGGGGACCTGCTGTTGTTACCTTGTGGCTCATCGGGAACTGGTGGCCAGGCCAGGAACACATCCTCTCAAATGCTTTGCATTATCTCCTTTCTCTTCACCTTCCTCAAACTGTGGACTTGTACCACCCAAATCAAATGACAAATCCTTGATATTTAATCAAATATGAAATCGTTGCCTTGCCTCTGCTTTCCAGAGTACCCAGCACATTCTTATGCCCCACCTGTTGGTTATGATGCAGAGTTCATGGGGAGCCCTGGAAAAGTTGGTCTGCTGTGTTTCTAGAATCAGACCATGATGTGGTTTAGGCAAAGGCTGATGCTTACCTGGAGTCAAGTGTCCTAGCTTCAGCCTTGGCTCTAGGTCTCATTTAACTGTGTGACTTTCCCCCTCTCTCAGAGGTCTCAAGGAAATCATATTACCTGCCTTCCTTATCTTGAAATGCCATCATCAGGTTCAGGAGAGATAAGGTTTGAGAAAGTAATGTGTAAGCCATAAAGTAGCACACAAAAGGTAATTATTGCTACCAAACATGAATTGGTCCAATGAATTCTGCTGCCCTTTTCAGTCAATGCAAAATCAATGTCAAAAATTTTATAAAATTGGAAAACTTCAGACAGTTCATTGTGTTAATTTTCTAGGACTGCCATAATAAAACACCACAAACCGAGTGGCTTAAAACAACAGAAATTTATTCTAAGATGGTTTTGTAGGCTAGAAGTCCAAAATCAAGGTGCCAGCAAGATCATGATCCCTCCAAAGGCTAAAATCCTTCCCTGTTTCTTTCAGCTTTGGGTCACCTCAAGAGTTCCTTGGCCGTGGCTCTATAACTCCAGTCTCTGCCTCCATCCTTATATGGCCATCTTCTCTTCATGTGTTTGTGGGTCTCCCACTCTCTCTCTCCTTGTAAGGAAACCCATCATTGGATTTAGGGTTTGTCCTAATCCTATATGACCTCATCCTAATATGAATTACATCTGCAAAGGTTCTGTTTCTAAATAAAGTCACATCCACAGGTACCTGGGAGTTAGGATTTCAACATATCTTTTTGAGTTATGTAATTCAATCGAAAATAGTCATATAAACTCTTAAAAATATATATACATATATATGTATATACAGCACTATGATCTATGAAGTTAACAACATGATGAGAAGTATAATTCTTATTTTTTTAAATTAATTTATTTATTTATTTTTATTTTATGATAGTCACACACACAGAGAGAGAGAGAGAGAGAGGCAGAGACATAGGCAGAGGGAGAAGCAGGTTCCATGCACTGGAAGCCTGACGTGGGATTCGATCCCGGGTCTCCAGGATCGCACCCTGGGCCAAAGGCAGGCGCCAAACCGCTGCGCCACCCAGGGATCCCTAATTCTTATTAATTAGAAAAATAAATAGCTCTTAGAAATCTCTCCCCAGGATCCATGTTCAAATTGCCACTTCTTAAATTCAAAGTTTCCTATCCCATATGTATTATAGCTTAGCCATACAACAATCATTTAAATCTGTGCCATGAAACCATCCTTTAAAGAAGGTGTTCAGAATCCCAATAACTGAATCATGTTGGCTGAAGAAAAGAAGAAAAAATGGAGAAAGCAACTCACATTTATTGAACATTTATCATTATTCAAGGTTACAACAATTCTTTCATTTAATCATCAGAACCAACCTGTAAGGGGAACGCTATGTTTTTTGCTTGTTTTATAGGTAAACAAACTGAAGCTCCAAAGAGTAAAGTGTCATATATAAAGACTCATAGTAAATGGGGGAATATAAGACTCAAACTCTGGTGTTCTAAATCAAAATCTCAATATAACTTCTCTTATTGTCAGCTTAATTCTAGAGTAAATATTGTGTGAAATAATTGTCACTTTTTTTTAGCAACTAAACAACCTCAAAGATATAATCTGAATGGTGAAGGGCAGTCCCCTAATATCTCCATACTTTAGTGCTCAAGTTTTATAGTTGAGGAAACTCTCACTTAGGACTTCTCTCCTATATATTGAATCTGAATGGCACATTATACCTACCTCCTACTTCATATAGGTTCCTAAGTGAGTGGAGACTTTGAGATCTTTTTTTTCCCTCTGTCTTCTGAAACTCATAAAGATTTTCCATGTGATTCTTTTGTCATCAAAGTAGATAAAGCATATCTGCAGTCAGCTAAGAAGAATGCAGCAATGGCCCAATTGTGTCTGGGTCTGGATTTTACTAGCTCTACGAGGTTCTCAAACATGGTCAAGGTCAGAATAAGTTCCCATCATCAGGCTTTACAAAATAGTCATGGGCCTGGAAGAAAGCAAATCATACATGGTCACTGCATCGTTGTTTGTAGCAGTAAAAACTGGGAGCAGCCCAAATATTAATCAATACACATACTGTGCAATAGCCAAATAATGGAGAACCACGTAGAAGTTCAGACAAAATAAGCAGATCTGTGTGTAGTAATGTGGTTAGATCTCAGAGACAAATTTATTATAAATACTTTGACTCTTCACCTCAACTGTAATTATTTCTGTGTATATTTATTTACAAATTAGGTACATGCTCATACCGATCACTTTGTCCTTTCTAAAATATATACTAAAGTGGAAATGAAAAATGAGATAAAAAATCAAAATGATAATATTATCTTCTGGACCCCAGTGATGATTATCTTGCAGATACATGTAAATTGAAGGCCACAGCTCTGATATATAGTGTTAGCTGAAGAGGATGAGGTACCTAGCATTTCCTCCAATGCAGGCATCAGCAAACTTTTTCTATAAAAAGCCAAATAGTAAATATTTTAGGCTCTACAGGCCAGAAAGTCTATGTTACAACTGCAAATACTCAACTCTGCGTCTGTTGTGTGAAGGCGGCTATAGATAATATGTGAAGGAATGGGTATGGCTGAGTTCCAAGAAAACCTTATTTACAAAAGTAAAGACTGCCCTCAGAATTTGGCCTATGAGTAATGAATTAATGACCCCCACTTTGGGGGGTAGTATTTCTCTAATAACACACATAAGCTACTTGAGGCTTCCCCAATTTTAGAAATATTTTTTTAACATCGACATTTTGACAGACAAAAAGCAATAGAGTTCATTGGACCAAATTCATGTTTGGTAGCAATAATTACTTTTTGTGTGCTACTTTATGGCTTACACATTACTTCTCAAACCTTATCTCTCCTGATCTTGATGATGGCATTTCAAGATAAGGAAGGCAGGTAATATGATTTCCTTGAGACCTCTGAGAGAGGGGAAAGTCACACAGTTAAATGAGACCTAGAGCCAAGGCTGAAGCTGGGACACTTGACTCCAGGTACGCAACAGCCTTTGCCTAAACCACGTCATGGTCTGATTCTAGAAACACAGCAGACCAACTTTTCCAGGGCTCCCCATGAACTCTGCATCATAACCAACAGGTGGGGGCATAAGAATGTGCTGAGTACTCTGGAAAGCAGAGGCGAGGCAACAATTTCATATTTGATTAAATATCAAGGATTTGTCATTTGATTTGGGTGGTACAAGTCCACAGTTTGAGGAAGGTGAAGAGAAAGGAGATAATGCAAAGCATTTGAGAGGATGTGTTCCTGGCCTGGCCACCAGTTCCCGATGAGCCACAAGGTAACAACAGCAGGTCCCCCAGTGAGTAGAACTGCTTGGCACACTGGACTTTTCCAGAAGCATTCCATGGAAGAGCCACAGAATGATGAAAAGAGGGAGAAATTGTCTGACTTTCCCGTCTCTTGCTTCCTGTTGGTCTCATGATGTAAAACTAGCTAGACACCTAGAGGTTCTCCATTAATCCTGAGATGACTGTCATAGAAGCTTTTCTTGTGACTTCATGGACATATATGTATATGGATATATATATATACACACACATATGGTATACAAAGAAGTATATATAGATGTATGGTACACATAAAATCATCGGCCTATACACATATATAGACAGTCCATATGTTATAAATATAGTACCCATATGTGTGGATGTGTATGTATATATGTGTGAATGTGTATAGAGAAAGGGAAAGGAAAAAAGTCACTCAAATGCTTAACACCAAATAAATAAATTAGGGCCATGGAATACTACACAGCATTTTAAAAACTGAGATGGAACTACATGGTCCTGGAAGGATGTATGAGATTTACTATCAAATGAACCAAAGCAAGTTACTGAGCTCTGCCTGATGCCATGTGTGGGCCGCCATTCTCACACACGTGTACAATATCTCTGGAATGATACATAAGAAACCATTAGCATTTTTTAGTTTGGAAAAGTAAACAAGAGGGGAATTTTTGTTTTTTCTCTTTATATCTGCCAGTCCTAAAAAATAAGTTAAAAGGTATCACTTTTCTAATCAAGGAAGATGAATAAAAGCAAGGTCTGCAACAGAAGGTCTCCCAGTAAGCGTAACAAAAGATGGTACATTTCTGGGAATCTGAATTTGAGTCCTGCTTCTGGCATGGAGTATCAGACATTCCTGGACAAAGCTAGCTCCTTTGTAGGGAGGTTCTTCCCTGATCATTTGTTACCTACCTACCTCTCCTGATTTCTTTTCCCACTTCCCACCATGGCTAACAGACTCCTTCCTATTTCTTTTCTTTTCTTTTTTTTTTTTTTTAAAGATTTTATTTATTTATTCATGAGAGACAGAGAGAGAGAGGGAGAGACATGGGCAGAGGGAGAAGCAGGCTCCACGTAGGGAGCCTGACGTGGTACTCAACCCCAGGACTCGAGGATCACAACTTGAGCCAGCCACTCAACCACTGAACCACCCAGGTGCCCCAACTCCTGTTTCTGCACTATTTCCTCCTTTTGCCTATGCTCCTACCCATCCTGCCTGGATGCCATCCACCAAGTCATTGGCCTGACTAAGCATGGATGTCATCACCCCAAAGCAGCCAGAGAACCCTCCTATGTACTCCCAGCACACCCACTACAGTCTCCCCCATCCTAGGGGCATCGCTTATACCTGGCCTGCTCCCCCACTGAACTCAGCTCCTACAGGCTAGCAATTGTGGCTGACCAAACTTTGTGCCTGGTCTTGAGTACACTTTAGTAAGGGCACTCTTCCACTTGCCCCAGCCACCTTCCTTATAAAGTGAGGAGGCTGAGTTATATTTAGTTTAATTCAACAAGTATACACCAACACCTATACTACCCCAGCTTGGCTCTAGAAAGGGCAGAGAAATGGGTTTGGCCCTCTAGCGGGAAGGATGGTCTAAGGTCCCCTAAAATTCAGCCTTCTGGTTCTCATAACTAGAATTTAAAACATATGAGTTGGATTTGTGGCTCTCCCCTGACTTGGTGAATGATCCTGGGAATATTTGTACTACCTACATGGGGAAGTTCCTGGCAGGAACCACACTGAATAAGGCACCCATGACCTCACCAAGGTGTGGAGGAGGGGACTGGTATTTTCCCTGATATGCAATATACTGTGATAGGGTCTCCTGCTCTCTAATCATGCAATCTGCATAATTTATCCTTTTAAAATGAGCCACAATCCCCAGAGAGTGCTTCCCTATTGATATCAAATGTAAGAGCGTATTTTTAAGGACAAAGCAGCATCACTGCTATACATTAACCTACACAAAATAAATCCATTTCCAAGTTAAGCACGGCCCTAAAAATTCACTAATGGAGCTCAGTGTAGTTTGTGCGTGAGATGTGCAGTCAGGAATCATGCATAATGTAATAGTGCAAATGCTAAAAGCAGCTCCCACAAACTAATTTAATCTTGGTTTAATGGACGTAGGAGAACTGATCTTCAAAAGACACTGCCAATGAGATTGTTGGGGGCCTCTCAGCAGCCCGACAGCAAGCTCCAATATTAGCTTTTGGTTAGATTCCCCTTTCAACTAGTGCATATTAAAGGCAATCCAATATTGTCATTGAAATTATAAATAACTTATGTCAACTTTCATGGACTACATAATATAGATGTTGCCATGCATTTGCATAGATCTCTGAAATTGAAATTTTGCTCTCCGTACCTTCCAGTTCATGTGTGCCTACCTCGGTCGAGAGAATCTTTTATGTTCTGGAAGATCAGAAAGCTAAGTGGTATTCAGAGCCCCCAGGCCACGCCAGAGAGATAGTGTCTGAATAAAGACCGAGGATATGGAAGCCTGTGTACAATCAAAGGGATTGGAATCACACTGCTGTAGCTTGTCTCCCAGGGACCCCCAAAACCCCTAAACATGCACCTCCCACCTGACATGATTAGAAGAAGATTTACCTCTGTAAAAACATGTGTGTGTGTGTACACGAGCGTGTGCGTGCCCACACACACACCACTCCCTTACTGATGTGAGCCAGGTTTATATCAGATGACCATAAAATCTTGCTAAGTAGGGATGCCTGGGTGGCTCAGCAGTTGAGTGCCTGCCTTTGGCCCAGGGTGTGATCCTAGGGTCCTGGGATCAAGTCCCACATCGGGCTTCCTGCATGGAACCTGCTTCTCTCTCTGCCTATGTCTCTGCCTCTCTCTGTGTTTCTTTCATGAATAAATAAATAAATCTTAAAAAAAATCTTGCTAATTGTCAAATATCCAAATTTAAGAACTTCCCAGTGAATCCAGTTCAAGTCACATATTTTCTTGTAAATGAATGTCTCAAATTGACTGTGGACTTTTAGAGCTACCTGAAGGAGAAAACATAGCGAAGGTGCTCTTGGTGAGTGAAAAAGTGATAGCAGAGAATGGCTTTTGAAAATGGGAGGGTAGGTATAGAGAGGAGGAGTTGATAATAGAATTTTACAAGTCAAGGGAAAGTTGATGAAATAAATAGAGGTTAAATAATGTTACCTAGAGTTAGAGGGACAACCAATGGAACGTAATAATATAAATCTCAAACACTGGGAGGAGGAAACAAAGCAGAGTGGTCGATATGGGTGAGCTTACTCCTCTTCTTCCATATTGAGAGTTAATAGATATTGACTGAGTGATAAATGAAGAAATGAAGTTATGGAAATAGTCACCCAAAGAACAAAAAAACCCTCAGAAGCATTAAGCAGATTTTGCCTTTAGAGTATAGGAAGGGAGGTGGTGAGGGTGCTTTTCTTGTGCTTCTGCATTATTTCATTTGTTACAATGCTTACACTATAATTTAAGTTAAAAAAAATTTAAGTAGGTGCTTCTGGAAAGCTGTGCTGGGAGTAGGGAAGGATAGAACAAGGCAATGCTGCTTTTCCTCAGAAGCAGCCAGGCCATTTGTATAAAATCATGAGTACATGTAGTATGACACATTCTTATTTCTACGTGCAATTGTAAAACAATTGAGAATTTGTGCAGTAAACTGTGAATACCTCTAGAGCAACAGTATCCCAGATACTTGCTATAATAGAAATGATCTGGTTTTGCATTGTTTAATACAGTAGCCACTAACCACACATGCCAGTTGAGCACTTGAAATATGGCACTGGATTTTCATTCTCCTTCATTTTAATTAAATAAATGTAAATGTCAACATGTAGCTAGTGAATACCAGATTGGGTAGCACAGCTAGAGAATCATATGGAGGTGTGAAAGACTTTCTTTTTATTACTTTCTATATTTCTGTATTATTCGAAATTCTTGCAATAGGAATATGATACTTTCATGATTTAAAAACCTCAAAACTTTAACATTTGAAACAAAAATGAAAAGCAAGCAAAAGGAAACAGACGTAAAGTGATGCGTTGGCAAAAAAAAAAAAAAAAATCCTACAAGACAGATTAAAATATTCCAAGAAAAACAGTTAAATAGGTAAATAAATACATATTCTCTGGGACACCTTCTACCTCCAAACTTTCACACGAGCCTCCAGAGCAAACATCCTTGCGTCATCTCCTTATACTACAAGCACTTAGGTTTCTATGCTCTCTGCTCTGCTAAGTTAATTATTCCACTTTGTTCTGCTTTCAATCTTTCAAAAATGCCTTGACATCTCTCCTCTGTGAACGCTCCTCTCCCACTCTTTGTCTATGTCGGTATAGATCTAGATCCGGATAGATAGACAGATTGATGCGTAGGTTTTATTTCTTTACTCTCTTGTGAACGATGTATAATTACACTTGCATTCTATTTGTTGTATTTACTCTGACCCAAGGGGAAGAAATCAACCAAGAATGAGCGGCAATATGATCTTGATCATCTAACCCCTAATCTGATCCCTTTCCATTCATCAAGCTGCTCCACCATCTGGAATCTAATCGTCTCTCAATTATCAGGCAAAACAATGACTCTGCCACTTTTTTAGCTGCAGAACCTCGATCGGTTACTTAAGCTCAGTTTCTTCACCTATAAAATTGACATAATAATTGAACTGACCTCACTGAATTGTGGCGAGGGTGAGATATAGCGCAGAAAGTGCTCAGCACAGATGTGCCAAATGGAGAGTACTCCATAAATGGTAGCTGTTGGTATTTTAGATATAACAAAGTTCTAATAATTCTCTGCTTGTATGAGGCAAGATATTTCTAGTCTTCTGGCTCTTAGACTATGAATCCATCTCTTTTGTGGCATGTCAAGCCAATTGGAGGTACAATTACTTTTAGAGAAATGTCAGATGATACTAGGTAGATAAATACTGTGTTGGCAGGTAGTGTTTTTCCATGCAAAATGATTTACATAAGCAGGTGGAGGCCTGTTTTATGGTGCAGCTCATCCCCTCATATAAGAGTAGATACAAGCAGGCTGAAGAAATTATATCCATTACACATGGGGTGAGGCCTTAGAAGACTCCCTATCCTCATCTAAACTTGAAGGCCATTTCCAAAGTTCCTCCTATTCCTCATCTTCTTCTTTATTTTTAATTTTTTTGAAATAACTTTCTTCCTACTATAAAGGTAACATACATGTCGGAAAGAATTCAAAAAATAAGAGTAAAAATAAATGTCACTTATGATCTTACCATCTAAAATCACCCAAGTATAATCTGTTAAAATTTTGATGTGTAAAAAACTGGAATGGATATATACATATATGTCAATCTAAATCAACTGAAGTCCAAATAAATGTGCATAAAATATAATATGTACGCAAATAGATGTAGAATTCAATCAATTGTAATTCTAAATTCTAAAAATGGAACATAGAAAAAATAAAAATAGGTAAAAAGAGAACATAGACAATATATAATTTCATAAAGACATAAATAGGATCACATAGTTCATAATGATTTAAAATACCCTTTATGTACTATGGATCTTCCTGTGTCAGTAGGTTTACATATGTATCTTTTTTTTTCCCCTGAAGATGCATTTTTATTTGATACAAAAAATAAACCCTTCAACCTGTAGAGTGTCACTTATTTTCATATTGCAGAGCAAGCTTACAGAATAGGAATCTATTACCAACTCCAAGGATATCACATATGCTTTAGAAAAAGTCATTGCTATTTGGATTCCAACAAAGATCAATGTGGAAGAAGTAACTAATTCTCCCTCCCTCTCCTGATTTGTCCATAATTTTACCAAAACATCACTAGGAAAGCTACTAGTTGGGATGTCACATAATTATGCCAGAATCTGGTAAGGGTAGTGCAACCGGCCATCTGAGTCCAGTTAAATTACAAAAACATGACCTTTTATTGTCCTTCTCTCCTGGTTCTGGAGTGGGAAGACTCTACTTTATAGCCCCATGGGCCAGCAATAGGCTTATGTTATAACGCGTAGGTTCCTTCTGGTTATACTTGCGAAGAAAGCCATTGAATTCTTGAGGGTCTGACCCTTAGAAAGGAGCAAGCTAGGAAGCAGACAGCTGATCTGGATTTACTTAGATGGAAAACATTTATGCAAGGAATCCAGTTGATAGGCTGTTAACATTGAAATAACCAAGCCTGTACAGGTTAACAAGTTGAGTCGGCTAATCAGGATATCATCCCTAGATCTATAAGTGACACATCTGCAGTTCTTGCTGTAAAGTTGCAGCTCCATCAGCTATGATTATCTTCTTTGATTTTAATGCCCATCAATCTTTACCAGCTGTAGCTGCCACTGCTTGATAAAACTTTGCCACGAAGTCTGCTTCCCTGACCTCTGACTGCCTGACAAATTCATCGTGCTGCTGCTCAGCCCAACCTCTAAAGCCTGATCCCAAGGACGTAGCTGGCACTCAACGATACAAGGTGGTCGATTTGCTCCAGACACACTAAGCTGCTCCAGACCTTCCAGCGGTGGCTGTAATTTTCCTGGCACTGACTTAGCTACCAGGTCCTCCTGTAAGAAACAGTCAATCTGGGGACCTGACCAACAGGTAAACCAGTGAAGAATGCACTTCGTCTCCTGGGAAGTGATGTAAGACGTTGGGAGAGGGGAAGAGTTGGTAATACTGTCTGGTACTGAGGGTAAGGGAGAAGAGAAGGAGAGTGGCTTTGAAGAGCAAGATGATTCCAGTGACATCCTTCCTTTCTTCTCACAGGGCACCTGGGGACTGTCACAAAAGTGTTAAACTCCAACTGTTGGCGCTGCTTCCATGTTTCCTGAAAACTCTCTCTATATGCATCATTTTAAATTAATATACTATTCTCATATATACTGCATATATTTTTTTATCAATCTCCTCTGACAGACATTTAGTTGTTTCTTGCTGTGGATTTGGTCTGTTTTTGCGATTTAAGCTTTTTTGATGATAAAAATCATCTTTATGAAACCACTTGGTGAAAGATGAGCACATTTTTTAAAGATTTTTTTATTTATTATTCACTAGAGACACACAGATAGAGAGAGGCAGAGACACAGGCAGAGGGAGAAGCAGGCTCCATGCAGGGAGCCTGATGTGGGACTCGATCTCAGGACTCCAGGATCATGCCCTGAACCAAAAGCAGACTCTCAACCACTGAGCCACCCAGGCATCCCAAGATGAGCACATTTTTAAGGCTCTTGATAGTTAACACCAGAATCCTTAGAAGTGCAGCAAGTTGCCCTTTCCTGCGAGGTCATGAGAGCCCCACTTCTCCATTCTCAAACCCACATTGGGTGTCTGTCATCAGTCATCTTACTTTGGCCAATCTGATGGGTGGAAAAAGAATATGTGCTGCTTCCCTCAATTTTGAGTCATTTCAATTTGATTATTTTCATTAGTGGGAGTGGATACCTTCTCACATGTATAGTGGTCATTTCTATTTCTTCTTTTTTTGTGAAGGACTTCAGCATTATTTTCCATCTTGGGGAGGTGGGACAAGAAATGCCCTGCACACCTCTACACTGACCTATTACACTACTGCCTGTTTCTTAAGGCTAGCCAAAGGGACTCCACAACCATGCAATCTTTTCTAGAACGTCTCTGCCACAAGTAACCTCAGCTAACTTCTCAGAGGCCCTTTTGTAAAACTATCCTTGTGGCTTTACCATTTTACCTTGTTCTATGGTTATATACATCACCATCCTTCCTCTTCTCACTTCCTTTTCCTATTCAGTCAAAATGCTAAAGAAGAGAACAGAGCAGTCAGAAGAGTGCATGCCATTTAAATACATATTTACTGTGTCTCTATTGGTAGCAAAGTAGATATAATTATAGACACTACCACTTATTGACTTATGTATTAGGCCCAGATCTGCCATGTGCAGTAACAAAATAACACTGAATGTCAGCAATTAAACCCAACCCAACATAGGACCAATGGCCTTTCTTCATCTTGTAACTCTGCTGTCTGAAACACATCAATTCCAAGGTTTTCTTGACAGGGAAGGAGAAAAATGAGGGAGACACACAGGCAGTTAAATATCTTGGCTTAGAAATGACATGCACGTCTTCTCTAACAGTCCATTGGCCAGAAACTAGTGATTTGGTCCCTATCCGATTGCAAAGACGACTGGGAAACCAAGGAGCACAGGGATACTTAGTGAGCATTACCTGTCTCTGCCGTAATAAGCTTCAATGTTTCAGGAATTTCATAAGCATAAACCCGCATGTACCTATAATCTAGGTAATTATAATTATCTCAGTCTTCCACCTGACAACAGGAAGTTCAGAGAGGTTAAGCAACTTGCCTAGGATCACTCTGCCAATAAGTGGTAGAGCTGGGATTTAAGCCCCATCAGTATGATTTTGAACTCCCTACTCTTAAGGAGTAGATTATGAAAATTTTATTTAGTAAGTTGCATGAAGAGAAGCTCCAAATAGAAAAAAAATGTGTGAGGTCTTAGGCCCTACATGGGTGAGTGATCTCTTCCCGACAGAAACGCAGCGCGTAGCTTCTCTGCACATAGTCTGTACCTACCCACAGACTGAGTGGTAAGGTCCAAACCAGACTGTGCATTGAAAAAAAATAATAAATCATGATTCTTATTCTATTAGGAAACTGTGTATTCATCTCCTGATAGCAACTAAAGTGAAAATGGCTGAGAGCAATAAAAATCCATTTTGCTATTTAGTACAGTTTGTCAGACTAGAGAAATGGGATTGAATTTCAAAGCCACAGGCAAGCTGGCTGCAATCTGTGGCTACACAGTTGATGGGTTTTTTTCTTCTTTATTTACAACTCTTTTGATAAGCCTTCAGCAAGTTACATAGGTTGTTCTAGTTGTATCTCGTTTGACTGGATTAGAATACTTGATGACAGTTTGGATAAGTTTGAGGCAGATGGTTCTTGACATTTTTCATGGCATCAGTTACAAACCATGCAAGAAACTCTTTCATCCTTTGTTTATCCTTCACTTAGAAGCCACTATAGTAGATCGTTAAACTTTCATTTTTCACAGTGCTGATTAAGGCATACTACAAGGCAGATGTTATTCCGTACCATTTTTAACAATTTACATTTAGCACCAAAGCTGGCTTTGTACTTGTTCCAGTGGATCAATTCACTTTTTTAAAACTTCAAGGTCAATCTCTGAAATACTGTGACTTCCTTAACAATCAAATGTTTCGTAAACTTCTCTTGGTTACAGAAGCCCTGCTACTATTCCATTTATGTGTATTTGCTAGTCAACACACACACGATGATTCAATAGTTCTCTTCCTCAACAGAGTAAGAGCATTATTCAAGAGGCAGTGCACAAAACAAAGGGTCTTTAAAAAAAAAGAATCAGTATATAACCTATCAGAATTTCTTAATTTTTCTAAAGCAGTTCTCGAATCAGAAAAGGTCAATAGTCCTGAAACACTAGAGTCATTGCACCTCACACCTGAGATGCAGAACAAAGAGTAAGAAGTATTTCTCTTTCCTTTCTCATGATTTAGTGATTTAGTAAATTAACACACTATTTAGTTCAACCTAAGAGAAATAAGAGGATACAAGCATCTTTAGATAATGACAAATAGGCTTATTTAACACAAATTGTAACAAAATTTGATTGTACCTTAGGAAGGCACAGCCTTTCACTTTTTCTTTCCTTCTAGAATAATTTCAAAGTAGATTCTGTTTATAAACAAAAGGTATCCTGCTGGGGGGGGGGGGGGGGGAACGTGTGTGGAAAATCCTGAAGACAGTCCACATAAAATATGCTGAAATGTATTCCTCACTTATTAGAGAAAACAAAAAAAACCAAAAAAACACCTGAGACAGGATGAAGAGTCATGCAAGGTGGAGTGCTATTTCTTCAAAAAGGAAACAGAACCACAACATAATGACAAATGAGTAAACAGTAGTATCCATGACCTTCATTCTACCGCTGGCAGAACCAATGCACAAACAAACAACTTTAAGGGCTAAATGGGACCTTGAAAGATCATCCAGTCTAGCCTTTGCACTAAAATAATAGGAAACCTAAACTCCTTCCCTCCTCTTACCTGCAAGGGCAAGAGGTGAGGATGTGCACTGCAAATAATGTGATTTGTAGAAATAGTATTTCCAGAGATTTAGATCAATGTCTGTGTAATGCAAAGTAACTATCATCCGAACAACCTGTTGGCTAATGAGCCTCATTTAATGCAGAATCTGGAAGCTGTAATAAACAAAGGAGGACTGATGAAGATTTGCATATGAGTAGGCAAGGGAATCTGCACAGATCAAGTGCACTTAGAAAAGTGTTTCTCTTCCTTTGTGTGTGTGGTGTGTGTGTGTGTGTGTGTGTGTTTTAGAGAGGAAGAGGGAGACAGAGGAGAGAGGAGAGAGGCAGAGGGTGAGAGAGAGAGAGAATCTCAAGCCGACTCCATGTCTAGTGCAGAGCCTGATCTCATAACCCTGGAATCATGACCTTAGCCAAAATCAGGAGTCAGGCACTTAACCAACTGAGTCACCCAGGCGCCCCTTTCTTATTGTGTTTTCTTGCAAAATAGTATTTACGTTTGCTGGTGTGTAGTTGTGAAAATCAGTAATGAAAAACCTCACTAAAAACTGACCTGGGGATCTCTGCAGGGAGCGCTCTCCTACCTTCCACCTACAGTCAATTGCAGACCCAATAGGAAGAGATGGACATGACCTTAAAGGGACTTGACCTTGCATGTGGATACTACTGTGCTATACTAGCGGGAGGAAGAGATGATTTCCACATCCTACCCTCACCACCCCCTCCCCCACCACAACAGCTCAACCAGTGAAAAGCCACTACTCTGAATTTTGAATTCCCAGTTTACTGCAATGGACTTGTAGTTCATAATATCCTTCCAAGCTTACCCCTTTTCTCTTGAAAAAAGAGTGCCTCTTCTTTGTTTCCTGGATTTGCCTGTGGTTTTGTCCTGGGTCGCAATTCTCTTTTATTGCTAAATAAACCCATCTTTTGATGGTAAATAACTGGCAGTGTCTATATTTAAGGTTAACAAGTTACAGTTTTGGGGATCCCTGGGTGGCTCAGTGGTTTGGTGCCTGCCTTTGGCCTGGAACACAATCCTGGAGTCCCGGGATCGAGTCCCATGTCGGGCTCCCAGGATGGAGCCTGCTTCTCCCTCTGCCTCTCTCTCTCTCTCTATGTCTATCATGAATAAAGTAAAATCTTTAAAAAAAAAAAAAAACAAGTACAGTTTTTCATTTACATTAACCTCCCAATAAACAATTGAAAGGAGGTTGTATAGAGAATAAGGGAAGCAGAAATAGGGGAGCTCTTTTAATATACATATTGTTATTATTCAGATATCACAAGGCCACAGATCAGAAGAAATTGCCATTTAAAAGATCATTTTGTGGGGCACCTGGGTGGCTCAGTTGGTTGAGTAGCTAACTCTTGATTTTGGCTCAGGTCATGATCTAAGGGTCCTGGGATTGAGCCTGCATGGGGCTCTGTGCTCAGCAGGGAGTCTACCTAAGATTCTCCAGCCCTCTTCCTCTGCCCCTTACCCCCACTGACTTGTGCATGCATGTGAACGCATCCTCTCTTTGTTTCTCTCTCTCTCTCTCTCTCTCTCTCTCAAATAAATAAAGAAAATCTTAAAAAAAAAAAAAAAGAAAGAAAGGATAATTTTGTTATACTAACAGGTTCTAAGAGGAGGGAGACCCAGTACTGGGAATAGTGAAGAGCAAGTAGGGAAGCACCAGGTTGGTCAGGAGGCAGGGGAAACTGTGCACAGGAGCCTTTATTGTGGTTTCTGAGGGAAGAAATAAGTGAGGCTGAGTAAGGCATCTTGGGATTGGTTAGTTTTCCTCATTTCTGGGGCATAGGGCTGCTAGTGGTTTGGTATCTGGCTCTGGGGTGATTACAGCAGACACATAGTGGCCTAAAGAATGAAAGCCTCATAAAGGAGATGTTTGGGGGTGGGGGTTCTAGATGGGTTGGTCTGTGTTGGCAAAATGCAGTCCCAGAAGAACTGATTATCATCTCTAGGAAGTTACTAACCACAAGTAGTTGGATGGGTGGTCCTTCCAGGGTCAGCAAGGCCCCAGATGTTAAAGCATCAGAATATACAAATACAAGAAGTGGTTAATATAGGAGTATGGATTTTCCTGACCCATTGGCTAAGCTAGGCCACTGACACTGAGACGGGGGCTTCTAAATTCCAAGTGGGGATTGGTGAGGATGGACGGGTGTTGTGGGCTGAGCCAGGAGCAGGAGGCAGAGCATACAACACCTGCTAGTAACTGCCAAGAGGATAACTCAGGAGTTTATTAGCCTATCTATTACTGTATACAAACTACTCCACGACTTAGTGGCTTAAAACAACAAATATTTACTCATGGCTTCTGAGGTTCATGAATCCAGGCACAACTTGGTTAGGTGTCTCTGACTCAGCGTCTCTCATGAGACTGCAATCAGGTGTTAGAGGCTGGTGTTGCTGTCATCTCTAGGCTGGACTGAGGCAGGGTCTGCTTCCAAGCTCACTCAGCGTCTATCGGCAGGCCCCAGGTGTTTGCTGGCTGTTGCTGGAGACATCAGTTTCTTGCTCCGTGGACCACTCCAGAGAGCTATTCACAACGTGGCAGGTTGTTTCTCCCAGAGCCAGGACTCCAAGCTAGTGCAATGGACAGTGAGAGTGTGTAAAGAGGTCGAGCAAGATGGAAGCCAGAGCCTTTTGTAATCTAATCTTGCAAGTGACATCCAGTCACTTCTGCTGTGTTCTAGTAGTTGGAAGTGAGTCACTAGATCCACTTCACATTCAAGGGCAGATTACACACAAGATGTGAATACCAGGAAGCAGGGACCACGCGGGGTGGGGGAGGGCTGGAGGGTCATTGCATAGGTTGCCTACCACAAGTGAACAGAAATCTGAAAAACAAAAACCCAAACCCCAAACAAACAAATACAAAATCTCCTCTTCCTGATTATGTGATGGAAGAAAGTAGTCATCATGCTCTACTTATAATTAATAATGGGATTATAATTGCTCCCATTTTACAGTTGCATCTGGGGAGAAGTAACAACTAATCCCTTTAGATGATGTTAGTAGGGCTAAATGCCAGCACCTAGGCTCTATCACATAATCGCTTTCAACACAATAAATGGAAGTTCATAGTCTGACAATTCATAATGCCCTGTGCAAAGGGCTAATTAACATCTAACGAGATGTGCAAACTCAGTAATAATCTTAAATACAAAAATAAGAACAAAGAGCATTGATGCTATGGTGTTTTAAACTTTCGGCTTGGCAAAGATGAATTGGATTGCTATCACCCAGTGTTTGGGAGCATATGGAGAAAAGACACTCTCATACCCTGGTGAAGGGAGTACAATGGCTATGAAATTTTGGCAGGCAATTTGGCAATACCCATCAAAAGTTAAACGTGTGCAGACCCGTTGATCCAGCAATTCAACTTCTGGAAATTCAACTCAAGGAAATAATCAGATAAGCACATGCAGGACTATATGAATAACCATTGCTACGCTATTGAAAATAGATAGATTGATAGATAAAAACAATCAGAGTGTCCACAAACGATGGATAGGTTGGATGAATTATAGATTAGACAAAATATAAGTATTCACTACAATTGGCAATTTACATCTCTATTATTGACAAGGAAAATATTAAAATATTGCTGGAAGAAACCAGCCGAAATATGAAAAAGGAGACAGTGATTCCACACATAATTGGAAAGTTTTATTCTAAAATGTTAATTTTGGGAAAAAAAAAAAACCTAAAATGTTAATTTTGTTTTCTGATAGGATCTGGTGATCAGAATTTTTTCCTATTTGTCTGTATATTCTTGCATTTTTTACAGTAAATATGCATATATTTTAAAACAGGAACTAAATAATAGAAGTCAATTATTTTCATGGCCCTAAACTGAGAATATCGTCCCTAAGCTGAGAAGAGCAACTGATTTTATTTATTGACTTTTAAAGGAAAGGTTAACCCAGTCAACATCCATTCTCAGTTCATTAAGCATCACGGAGACAACATTTGTAATGAACAAAGGCCTTGTAGTGTCAACATCGTGAGCTTTCTTTTGGCCAACCATAAGTAGAAGGTCTAAGGGACACTTTCTGGAGCTCAACAACCACTGAAAAGCTTTCCCCAACTCAAAACACGTTTGAATCAGTTGGAAGAGCACCTTTCCAAGCAATAAGCTGTTGCCTAAATATTGTAATAATTGTCTTGAAAAACAGTTCATTAAACCTTGTGCACTTGATTTTTCATCCCTCATGTATCTGGATCTTTCCTATCCCAGACTCAGCTACAAAATGGGCTTCTTCTTTCACTCTGAACCCAAGCCAAGAAGACATCTGTGCTCTCAGCCCTTCCAATATATTCCATCTGCTTATTTCCCCAAGTCCAGAGCAATATGGAATTTACTGTGCTGGCTTTTGTATATACCCTTAAGTCATGTTGCTTTTTTAAATATGACTTTTCTAGAATTACAATTTTTATAAGGAAATCCCAGCACTTGAATGTTCCCATTTGGACAATAATAATTGGAAATCAGGTTGGACTATTGCTTTAACTAGCACAGACATCAAAACTTACCTTCTCTACAAAGGTCTGTGAAATGAGCTTGCCATCAGAAGGTACTCCAGTCAACCAATTTCCTGCTGCTAAGTTAAGCCAGCAGCATCTTCTACCTAAATAGAACAGAATGGTGTCTTTGGAATGAAGGAGACATTTGTTTGACGTTCAGCTTGCCGTGCAGAGAAGACATAGGTCAGGCTGTCCTTTTGACAAATCAGCCCTAAGGAACAAATCTTAGAAACAATAAATATATCATATGTGTTCCATAATGGAATAGAAAAATAGCCCTACTCACTGATCTCCTGTCTGCTTTGTAAATAGGGGGGGGTACCCCTCTTATTTATAGGAAAGGAGGAATTTAACTTATTTTCACGATTAGATAACATTCTCTCATAATTTTTCAAGTTATCATGAGACAATTTGATGCGGATTAATGTACGTCTGGTTTTTATCACCTAGATGAAAAGCGTATCAGCACTAAGATGGGTATAGGAGACATCCCGTGATTTAATTATACTAAACAATCTTGTGCTTTAGTACACAAAAGATAACAGTTAACATACTGCTAAACATTCACTGATATACAAGTCATGACAAAGATAAAAGATTTCATTCCAAAGGAAAAATACACTTAAGGAGAAAAGGCTGTCAGGAGGTTTTGAAAGAGAAGTGAAACAAAAATTAATAGTGGAGATGTGGAGTGCTCATGTAGGGATGTGATTGGGGGCACGGTATCTGTTTCAATATTCCATTCTCTTCCTTCTTTCTACTCACACTCTTAAGTTCCTGCTTTTCCTTACCCTACAGGATTTGTATAAGGCCTATGTTCGTATCCCACATTAACCCTATTCTTTACCTTTGGAATAGGCCTTATCATTTGATACACCTTCAGAGAATTTTCCCTCCCTAAAAGTGCAAAGGAAACCTCACAATCGCCAATGCCCATTTGGGTGCATCGGCGCATTCTTTTTTTTTTTTTTTTTTTTTTTTTTATTCAGGAGAGACACAGAAAGATAGAGAGGCAGAGGGAGAAGCAGGCTCCATGCAGGAATCCTGATGCGGGACTCAATCCCAGGCCCTTGGGATCGCGCCCTGAGCCAAAGGCAGACGCTTTTACCACTGAGCCACTCAGGCGTCCCCGTTCTCTTTTCCCATACTTGGTACATCCTGGTTTGGACAAGCTAACATGGAACCCCTCTAACTCACTCTAAGATTCATTGAGGTTGAATGAAGTAAGAGACAGAAAAAGAGGTGCCAACAGCCTCTAGCCTGTCCTAGCTTCTCCCTGCATGCAACTCTTCTTCCTGACCACGGGTTTGACTCACGGTGACTCTGGTTCACCGTTAGACACAGAGACAGCAGTTGATGCTATAACAACCTTTTCTGGGCCTTACTTCTCCAGCTCATTCCATGTTTTGTAAGATCTAATCCCCCAGTACATTCTGTAGTCCATTGTACTCACAGTGATTCTGCTCCTTAGTTGAACCCCAACGGGGACAGCCATTACCTGGTTCTGACTGTGGTTAACCCCAAAAGAAGACCATCAGGTCATTCTTAGAGTGGCTGAGGCCACAGGAAGTGATAATCCTGGAGGAATAGTGATTCTGGGGAGCCATGAAAACTGCCACAGCAGCAGCTATGGTTAGGTGTCTAATGCATAGCCCCCAATCTCCTTCCCTTTTGCCTGTGTTGCCTTCCCAGCTCACCTAGCAATGATGGATGGCCATTTCACCCAGTCTGGCCAATGAAAGATAAGCAAAAGTTGGCAGGGGGACTTTAGGGAACATGACTTTGCTTCCTAAGAAAAGGAAGGGGAATGACTAGAGTTATAGATTCCAGTCTTTTCTCTTTCTTCCTGCTTTGAATTCATTCATGATGGCTGGGACTATAGCAGCCATCTTAGGGCTATCGTGCAGAAAGACTGAGGAAAAGTGCCAATAATGCAAAGAATAATAGAGTAGAGAGGTAGAGCCTGGGTCCTTCATGAGATCAGTGAGCTATCAGACCTAGCCTAATGCTGCATATCATTGAGCTTCCTATTAAATAAATAATGCACGTCTTTATGATAAAGCCAATATTATCTGAGTTTTCTGTCACATACTTGTTGCCAAGTGCATTTCTTATCTATACATGTGTCATCAGGCATATAATTAATGAGAAAAGAAAAACAGGACAAAAAAAGGAAATTTATTGAGTAGCAACTATGTGTTAGACATATGTTGGGCATTTTCACACACATTCTCCTATTTAATCCTCACGATTACTTGGGAGGGTAGATACTGTCTATATTTACTAGAGGAGGGAATTGAGATACAGAAATTAAAAACTTGCCCAAGATCAACTAATGTGTGGGGCCATAACTTGTATCTTCTGATTCAAAGAGCAATTTAGTCTTATGAGGCCATGAACAGGTGAGACATGTCCTTTACCCTTCAAGGAAGCACCTTTAGGATTACTGGAGAGATGTTAGAAATGTAGATTTTGTCTTCTTGGAGGTTATAGGATGAAATTGGTGTGAAGAAGTAAGGGCTAATAATCAGAGATAACTAAAAACTTGAACGGTCTTTCTTAGAAGGTACCAAGTTTCTTCATCAAGGGAAATATTCCCATTTAAGTAAGACAGATGATCATAAAGGGCCCCTGTAAACAAATTCCAGCATTGGGTAAGGGAGTGGTATCGATAGTTTCTGAGATCCAGTGACTTTTCAGAGATGTCAAGGTTTTTTCCAATTTATTCTGACTGCCATGTTTCTGAATTGGAGTTGTTCTTTCTAGTGCCTCATCATGAAGATGCTATCCTTGAGAGAATGGGAAAGCAAAACCCTTCTCTGGTTTCTTTGTTTCTTTTTTTTTTTCTTTTAAGATTTTATTTATTTATTCATGAGAGACAGAGAGAGAGAGAGGCAGAGACATAGGCAGAGGGAGAACAGGCTCCCTACAGGGAGCCCAATGTAGGACTCGATCCCAGGACCCCAGAGATCATGACCTGAGCCAAAGGCAGATGCTCAACCACTGAGTCACCCAGGTGCCACCCTTTTCTGGCTTCTGGCTTAGAAAATAGAACTTTTCAGGCAGCCCTGGTGGCTCAGTGGTTTAGCGCCGCATTCAGCCCAGGGCCTGATTCTGGAGACCCAGGATTGAGCCCCACATCAGGCTCCCTGCATGGAGCCTGCTTCTCCCTCTGCCTCTGTCTCTGCCTCTCTATCTCTGTGTCTCTGATGAATAAATCAATAAAATCTAAAAAACAAAAAACAAACTTTTCCATGCATCAAGGCCATTCCTTAGGGAAAAATCAAAATGACTGACAACTCATTAAGTTGGTAAAGTGGCACCAACTCAATTTAGAGACATGGAGAGGTCATAAGAGGCTGGATATATTTTATAGTTCATTACATCAAAGAAAATAATTTCTGGGGCCACTTGGGGGGCTCAGATGATTAAATGTCTGCTTTGGCTCAGGTCATGACCTCGGGGTCCTGGGATGGAGTCCATGTCAGGCTCTCTGCTCAGTGGGGAGTCTGCTTCTCTCTCTCCCTCTCCCTCTCCCCTGCTTGTGCTCTCTCTCTCTCTCTCTCAAATGAATTTTTAAAAATCTTAAAAAAAAAAGAAAATAATTTCTGGTCAACCACAAGTGTATTTTCCCTTTTCTCAAAACAAACATATACAAAACAAATCATAGACCCAAGGAATGACAAAGGGAAAAAGTATTTCCTATTAACAGGACTTTAAATTATTTTAAATGAAGTTTGGGCAAAGGATCAAATTGGATTTGTAGATAATGATGATCTTTCTTTCCTGGTTCAGAGCAAAGATAAAAGAGAAGCAACTTGGGAAAGTAAAACCATTTTGACATTCAGTCCTGAAGATCATTTTGAAAATAATCTCTGTATCTTTAGAGATGCCCATGAGGGTATCAATGAAATTTAAGAGGTCTTTGAGATTGTATGAAGGGATTCCTTCTTCATTCTTGGGAATTCATAGAAGCTTGATTCAGTTTATTGAGTTCCTACTACATGACAAGCAACTAAAAACTATCCCCCAACCCCCAAAAAAGTTTGAAAAGAATACGAATATATACAAGATAATGAACAATGGGATAAACAAATATAGAAGGATTTCAGAAGCAGAATAGATCATATATATTGTTTCTTTGTGCAAACAGCCCTATACTTCCCTTCTATAACCCTTCAACATAACTCGCATTTTTCTCATTTTTTAAAGATTGTATTTTTAGGTAATCTTTACACCCAACATGGGGCTTGAACTCATAACCCCAAGATCGAGAGTCCCATGCTTCACCATTTGAGCCAGCCAGGTGCCCCTCAGTTTTCCCATTTTTATGTCTTAGGATAAATGCCATCTCTGACCACTCTGTTGGATTTGGGTATTGTTTCCCTATTCTCCACTGAGACACCATGTTTATTTCTAGTTAGCATTCATTACAATTTAAAATTTTATATTTATTGTTTGCTTGATGATATATTTTCTGTTGTCTTCCCTTTATAATATTATCTTCAAGAGGGCAAGAATGGTATCTATATTACCGGAACTTTCACACAAGGTTTGGAATTCAGTAGGCATTCGCTAAATGTTGGATAGATGGATAGATTAGATGGATGATGAACAAATGGGAAAAAGCTTTACACTGGTGATTTAATCAAACCTTGAAAGGACGTGCAAATTTTGGCAATTGAAGACTCTAAGGGCTGGGGAAGGATGCATTGTAGGTATAATGGACGGCATGCAAAAAATGGCATTGAGGGGGGAAAGTAGGTCAATGACATTAGAGAAACAATGATTCCTACATGATGTGATTAGATTTCCCTCTTCAATTCACCACCATTGTGGTCATTTGGAATGGGTAGGCAATGGAGTAGGAGCAGAACAGGAAACATCAGTTAATTTATCTTTGGTTAATTACATCATTCAGACTGTCATTTGTCACTTACAATTTCTTGCAATTTTTTTTAAAAGTACACAAATACTGTACAAATACATTCCAGTAGTAAAAAAGATGCCTTCCCCTCCCAGAGTTAAGCCCTTAACCATTGGGAGAGGATACACCCCCAAATTTCTCCCATGCATTTGAAACACTCACAACTGCACACGTATGTTCACATGTAAGCACCTGTACATGGACATCCATGCATGTGCACACATCCATTCACAAATACACACATATACAAACAAAAATTTATGATAAATCTATTGTAGGCAGGAATAAGCTCAGTGTTAACAGCTGAGAGTATGGAGGCTCCTACTCTATTCACCATGGGGACTCGTCACGGGATTTGGGCTTGACCATTCCCCACTCAGAAAGTAGGGCTTCCCTCATCAACCTCAGAGGCCCTCAGCTTTCTTAGACACAGGTGGAAAATGTAATTTAAGAGCACCACACTTGGCAGGAAATGCTGTGGCACTGTCTTCAGTGTGTCTGTATGCATCTGTACACATCTGTACACTTTCCTTTCAAGTCCTAGAAAAGTTCTCTAATTCCTATTAGTTTTAGGAACTGACTCTTTCCAGCACCCCCAAGTCCTGACCTCACTTACTGCACTTGCCCCAGTCTGAAATCCTATGGACTGCTGCCATTCAGGCAAGAGAATTTCCTAAGCTCCTCTGACTCCTCTCCACATTCCTTTACCCACCGTTACCTCTTCTCTCCCCAGGGCTTTGTACAACAAGGTGATTGCTGGTCATGGAGCAGAAATGAGAGAGGTCCCTGGGAATGGGCCCCAAATGACAGAAGAGGCTCCCATGAGCTCTCTAAACGTGGCGCACATTCCACTCGGCTACATATCAGCTGCCCAGAACAGACACAACGTAAGGCCTCAGAAACGAACCCAAGCTCTTCTAATAAAACAAATATTTCACAGTTCATTTAATCCAAGATATTGAAAGACCTGCAGAACCTCAGGGTTGCCCTCTCCCCCGGGATGCTGCTGTGTTTGAGTAAATACAGATGCTGCCCCCTGCCCAGCTCAGCAGCTGCCTTGCCAGCACCAGCCTTCCTGCTCTTCTGTTTGTCTTCTGGAATCGTGGCTGGATTCAGTCCAAAGGAGGTGCAGATAGGGCTCTCTACTTGCATGTTCCTGGTCATGGATAGTTACAGAAAAGTAGGCTAAAGAATAACTAGGGATGCCCATGAAAACAAACATGAACTTTACTGGCCACTCACTATTTACTGAGCGCCTATTCTGTGCCAGGCACTGTCCCAGGTGCTGCAGATACGGTGGTAAACAAGACAGACAAAAAAAATCCCTGGTTTAATGGAGCTGAGGTTGTAACGAACAGAAGAGACAATAAATACATAAGACATAGTATGTCATTTGGTAATGAGTTCTGTGAATAAAATGACTGGAGAGTACTGGGAGCTGTGGAGTGGGACAGGGAAAGATCCCCTGAGAAAATGATATTGCAGCGAAGACCAGAGGGAGATGAGGGAGGGAGCCATGTAGATATCTGGGGCAGGACTTTTCCAGGTGGTGGCAACAAGTTCAAAGACCTCGCTTGGGGACACCAGTGTGGGCAGAGGGGCATGAGCACAGGAAGGATGTCCACTGATGAACTTGCAGAGCAGTAATCAAGCTTAAGGACTTTGGGTTTGAATTACCTGGCTCTAAATCAACTTCAAAAGAAAAGTTCCAAAGCAACTTGCAGCTCCGGAGGGAACATTTAAGAAGAATCCATAGACATCCCGCCCCGTCCTTCTCCTGGGGACTGTTCCGTTCTCTATCATCATGGATAGCTACCAGAGGAGCTGCTTTGGCCTGGCCTAACACTGGCCATGTTCATACCATTCAAAAGGAGGCACTGGCTCAGGAATAGGCCACTAAGTTATCTCCCTGAGAATCTGTTAGACTGAAGACTCAGAGGCTAGAAATCAGACCCTCTCTCATGACAGAAGCTTTCAGGTAGAAATCTTAACATGAAGAGATGAGCACTGGGTGTTATACTATATTCTGGCAAATTGAATTTAAATAAATAAAATAAAAAGAAATCAATATGTCTCACTTCAGTAGACTTGGTTTATAAAATAGATTCATTTTCCTGTTAATAAAATCAATGACTCTGAAAAAAAATAATAAAAACTTAAGAGTTGGGGGTGGCCATGTTTTCTACTTTCTGGTTATGATGGAACACAAAGCAGAGAATAGCAAAACAAAACAAACAAAACAAGAAACAAAAAACCAAGAACAGATTATTTCAACTTGTATTCAGTGTAGTTTAATTTATATTCAGTATTCAAGTGCCTGATGAATTCTATTTATATCCCTCCCTCCCTACAGTTACTTTATTTAATCCTTCCTTGGATGCAGAGATACATGCAATAAAGCACCTAGAACCTGCTGAAGACAAAGGCCAGGTCTCAGGGAAGGAAAGCAGAGCACAAATCTATAGTGGAATTGGAAATTAGTGTAAGCCCCACATGGCGTTGCAAATCTTTTTTTTTTTTTTGCAATTCTTGATCACAAGACACAGAAACATCAGCCTGCCATCACCATGCCTCTACCTTTTCCCCGCTGATAAAACCATTGAATCCAATCATATTGGTCTCAATGTTTTCTTGCCCTGAAAAGGAGACCCACAGGTGTGGTAGCCGAGGTGAAAGTGGAGATCATGTTGGATTGGCTCTAGATAAGCTATCCTCAGACCTACAGATCATCTAAATGACATGAGAAGCTATCTGCCAAGACAGATGTCTGGCCATCACCCCAGACCCACTCTGTTGGCCTAGCTTGGCCAAGGATTCAAGCACCTAGGTTTTCCAAATGCTCCCTAGAGTTAGTAATAATCTGGTAAGGGACCCCTGGGTGGCTCAGTGGTTGAGTTGAGCCTTTGGCTCGGGTTATGATCCCGGGGTCCTGAGATGGAGTCCCGCATCAGGCTCCCCACAGGGAGCCTGCTTCTCCCTCTGCCTGTGTCTCTCATGAATAAATAAATAAAATCTTTAAAATAATAATAATAATGATAATAATAATAATCCGGTAAGTATATGAAACTATTTGGTCAGAACTTAGCCTGTCGCTATGCAGAGAAAATGTGAAAATCAGCAAGTATGGGAATACAGTCCATTCCAGCACATTGGCCTATTGGCTGTTCCTTGAACATGTCATCTCAGGGCTTTCGTATTCACCATACCCTTCGCCTGGGACATCCCTCCACCAGACAGTCTTTTGCTTTCTTTGTGTATTTCCTAGAATGTCACCTTATTGTGAGGACTTCTAGTATTTCAAACTCCCCCACCCTCAACATTTTCAGTACCCCCAGATTTCTTTCTACATGGTATTGATCATGCTCTAGTATGTTCTGTATCTTATTCCCTGTGTTGTGTATCATCTCTCTCTCTCTCTGCCTCAATAGAATGGAGGCTCCAAGGAGGACAGGAACTTGTACCTGATTTGCTCACTGCTCTCTCTCCAGGATCTGGAGTAGTCCTTGTGCTAGGGGCGGTGGTCAAATGTTTGTTGAGAGAACAAACATCTTCTTAGCCATGTTTCTGAGATGCTTAAGGATCCTGTTCTCAGAGTCATTTTAGTCCCTACAGTAAGGAACCAGATTTTCAACAAGTTAGTTAACCTTTTCCACAGCACCTAAGTGCATGCTCTCGTGCATCCAAACACATTTCTACATGCTTGAAAGGCACCTGAAAATGGTCATCTGGCTGAGACGGGGCAGACATTGGCCAACGCCAAGCCTGAGGCCAGCTGGTTGGGAACTGACAGGAAGATGAAATGAAAGTGTGCACCTGTGTCAGAGAGCTCCAGCTCAGGACGCTGCCCCACGCTGAGAAAGCCTCCATAAGCCCTTGTCCTAGAGAGAAAGAGAAAGAACTTCCTCTCTGTCAGCTCCCCAGTAAGTGTCTGTTTTCTTTCAGAGTCTTTCTGGATGAAAAGCACCAGGGGAAACGTGTACTGAAAGTGGGGTACGGGGATTTAAAGAGGGTGATTGCCCATGTGCCTTTTGTATAAAGTGTTCCACATCTGTGTAGACAACTTAGCATTATCCAAATGTCTTCCAGGTAACATGAAACAGCCTCAAAGGCCTTTGCATAAGGGAATGGGTGGGTGGGGGGAGGTGATTTTTCTGGCTTGGTATAGAGAAAAAGAAATGATTTCTGTGAGTGTAGGGCCCCCCCAATTTTTATTCTGATCACTTCCTTTTCAGGGGAAGGCTTCCAACACACATAAAGAGATTCACCTTTCTGCAAGTTACCACTGAGGGACTAGAGGTGGAAGTGAATCCGGAATGGAGGTGAGCTTTCAAGACTAATTCACTTTTTGTCTTCCAAAATGTAGGTGGGATATAAAATCTTGAGGATTTATCCTCAACCACAAAGTGACACACCCTGAGAGGCCCATCTCCAAGCTGGAAGTAGAATTTAACTGTAATACACATACCACAATATAAGGGACTTGGGGAAGCTTCCATGACTAATTTATAATTGGAGAGCAAAAAGAGAATAGGTGTTCTAAGCTAAAATAAATGCTTCAAACAGAATCAATAAGTGATGAGTGACTTTAAAAATGTCTATTTAATTAGGCTGCAAGAATATAAAAGGAGTCCGCACTCAGCTGGTTCTTGAATTCCATTAAGTTCTCTTTCCTCTCTAAAGAAATCGAAGTAAAAATCCTAGTGAGTACTCCACAGGTATGGTTTAATGCAAGGAAGGTGATATGAAATCCAATTAGGGGACCCAGACCTAACGAAATGGCCTTGATTCTGGAGAAAAAGACTATACATGTGTACCTTATGTATTTGTGCAGGTCGGGGTGGATGTGTTTAGTTAAAACGCAAAGTTTAAGGTAAGGAATTCAAGGCATAAAATGTTTTGTGATTTCTGGCATTGACTGATTCCTTCAGTTGTCTGAAAAACCGAGTCCCAGTTACAGAGGGTTAAAGTAAAAACTACCATGTTTTGGTCTTTCACCCAAGTTCCTTGAATGCTGCCATTACGTAGTGTCTTCCATTTCATTGGATTTTTCACCCAGAATGCAAATAATTTCTCTGGCACTGGTTTCACTTGGTCATGAGAGGTTAGGATTAGGGTGGGGACGGGGAAGAAATATTAACAGGACAATATAAGATTATTTTAGTTTTAGTATTCCTCCTAAATTTCTATTTCAGAGCCACTGTTACAGAAAGATAAATTACTTTTGTTTTAATTATTTTTAAAAGCTTTTATTTATTTGAGAGAGCGCACGAGAAAGAAGATAAGCCTGGGTGGGTGCACGGGGTGCAGAGGGGGAAGGAGAAGCAGATTCTTTGCTCACCAGGGAGCCCTATGCAGGGCTAGATCCCAGGACCCTGAGATCATGACCTGGGCTAAAGGCAGACCCTTCACCTACGAGTCACCCAGGCGCCCCTGTTTTAATTTAAAAGCAAGAACCTACCACATGCAGGCACAGGGATTGGTTCCTTTCATAGTATAGAAATTGGCATCCCCATTTTACAGAGGTTTAGAACTGGTGTGTGGTCTTTAATGCAGAATTATTATGTTTCAGTTACTATTAGTATGTGAACACCTGCCCCATAGATAGCCTTGTAAACAACCTTTTTTTTTCATGTTTACACATTCTGTGAGTCAAATCCCTAAGGGCCCAGAAGGGACAGTGCGTTCTGACTCATAATGTCTGAGGCCTCAGCTGGGAGCTAGTGATGGCTCAGGATGACTTGGTGGCTGGAGTCTGGAATCCCCTGGAGGCATCTTCACTCACATCTAGCGGTTCACGATGGCCACCGGGTGGATTTGTTGGCTGCTGCCTCTACTCTGTGCACCCTGGGCTTCTGCACAGCATGGCAGCTCGAGGTGGTTGGACTCCTTGAATGGAGTCCTTGAAAGGCCCATGGGAAGTGCTTTGCCTTTTATTACCTTCCCTAGGAAGTCACACAGTGTTACTTCTGCCAGACTCTGTTAGATCCAGTTGAGTCATAAGCCTGTCTGGATGCCAGAGGAGGGAAAAAGGGAGAGAGAGAGCATAATCTCTTCTTTCAATGAGAGTAGTGTCAAAGATTTTGTGGTCATTATTTTAAACCATCCCTGGAAGTAATAACTTTAAAGTTCCTCTTAGAGCAATCCTGCTCCAGTGATAGACTTTTACTACTCACGATATTCTAAGCATTATCTTTATTAGGAAGATATTTCAATGAAAAAGATTAAGAAGGATGAAATATTGGGGGAGGGTTTGCAAACTCAAAGAAGTACACAGGCTATGCAGCTCATATGAGCAAATGAAAAAGGCCAACTTTTACTAACAGGGAGCTTCTCTCATCAAAGAGAAACTGAAGATCTGGAGTTTTGTGTGAAATCTCTTGATTTTTAAAAATGCTTTGCAGACAGGAAAAATATTACATACAAGTCACCAGTTTGCTATTCCTGTAATTGATAGATAATACTATTTTTTTTTTTTTTGTTCAATAAGTATCTAAGAACATGATTATCATTTGCCTGGGAATTTTCTGGGTCCTCTAAGTCAATGACAAGTTAATTCTTGCTCTTTATGAGGAATGGCTTTTCCCATATCATAAACAAAATTCCCTGGTTACAAGAAAATTAATTTACTCATATATTGAACATCGACTTTGTAGAAACAGAAATAACTGTCCATCTGTTCTAAAACTTTACAGAATCATTATTTGTTCCATTAGCTCCATAAATGGGCTGTCATCAGTAATTGTCCTGTGTACTGTGAACACCTCCACTGATATTACATCAAGCTGAACTCCCAGAGTTCTGAAAGATTAGCCAATCAGTATTCAAATGCTTTACGGCTACACTCACACATCTTGTGCCTTAAAATTAGAACATGTAAAAAGTAAAATGTTCCTTTTCTTTTGTAATGAATATGCCCTCATCTACCATGATAAGTTATCCCAAGGGATATCTGAAAGCCAAGGGATAGCAAAATATTAGTAACCTTCTTGTCATTATAAGTTGTTTATTAAGAAATAAACTTCAGGGCTTTCCTCTCCAGCTGAGATGTAGTAACAGGGACCTTTTTTCCTGAAGTCACTCAAATACAGGAAAACTGCACTGGGTAGCAGTCAACAAGGCACAGTTGTTCCTGAAAAGCAGGAAACAAATGAGGGGAGTCTCACAGTTGCCCCAGCTTACTCCATTGAGAGAGTTTCCAGTCCCTGGTACAGGAAGGGGAAGCCCGTGGGAGCTGAGCAAATTCGCTACTTGAGGATCTGTAGGTGAGGGTCCAAGGAGAGCATGGCAACAAGAGTCCTCAGGGCAGAGAACCAGAAAGGAAAGTTACACAGAGATACATCTATAGAGATCAGGAGAGAGGCCTCCTGGAGAATTCAGCATATTATGGGCAAGTCTGGGATCCAATAAAAAATTACCAGGCATGAAAAAAAAGGAAAAATAGATTCCATTATGAGGGGGAAAAAAATCAACTCATTGTAACCAACCCAGAATTGGCCCAGATGCTAGAATTATTAGAAAAGGACCTGAAAATTATTATAACTGCATTCTAAATATTAAGCAATACTAGAGAAAAGGTTAAACATGCTGAGTAGAAATACGGACAATTGAAAAAGAAACCTAACAAATTAAGCCTGGAGAAATCACTACAGTGTGTAAAAGGACAAGTATACAGGAGGGGATTAATGACCAATGAGACATCAAGAAAGAAATTAGTGGATTTAAATAGACAAAAATGGAAACTATCCAAAATGAAAATGAGAAAGAAAAAAGAAGAAAAATGGACAGAGCATCAGCGAGCTGTGGTCCAACTTCAAACAATGTAATATGCGTGTGTTTTGCTGGAAGGAAGACAGGAAGAGAAAAAAAATACCTGAAAAAAAATCATAGCTACATATTTTCCAATTTAATAAAAACTACAAGCCCAGAAATCCAAGGAACTCTATGAACTCCAAGCACAAGAAACATGAAAAAAATATATACACCAAAGCACAAGATAATCAAATTTCTTAAAACTAGAAAAAACAAAGTATTAACAGAAGCCAGATTAAATAGACACAATACGTACGTACACAAGGAAAAAGATAAAGATGATGGTAGACTTCTCACTGGAAACAAGGCAAATGAAAAGACAGTGAAGCAACATCTTTAAAGTCCTGGAAAACAAAGCTACCAATTTAGAATTCTATAGCAACCAAAATATGTTTTGAAACCAAAGGCAAAATGAAGACTTTTTCAGACATCAAAAACAAACAAAAACACTACCTGATAGTCAGCTATGTCAGACATGTTAAAGAAAGCCCTACAGGCAGAAAGAAAAATGATACCAGGTAGAAAAACAGATCTACACAAAGAAATAATGAATGCTAGGAATGGTAACAATATTAATAAATATACTTTTTTATTATTTAAGTCTGTTAAAAAGAGAGACTAACCTGGGGTACCTGGGTGGCTCAGTCAGTTAAGCATCCAACTCTTGATTTTCACTCTGGTTATGACCTCAGGGTTGTGAGATGGAGCCACATGTCGGGCTCCTCGCTGGGGTGGAGACTGCTCAAGATTCTCTCTCTCCCTCTGTCTCTGCCCTTCCTCTACACTCTCTCTCCCCTCTCTAAAAAAATACAGAGAGAGAGAGAGAGAGACTAGCCCTACTTATCTTTAAGAATTTTTATAAAGCAGGAGCCCAGGTGGCTCAGCAGTTTAGCACCTGCCTTCAGCCCAGGGCGTGATCCTGGAGCCCCAGGATCGAGTCCCATATCGGGCTCTTTGCAGGGAGCCTGCTTCTCCCTCTGCCTGTGTCTCTGCGTCTCTGTGTGTCTCTCATGAATAAATAAATAAAATCTTTTAAAAAATAAAAATAAAAGAATTTTTATAAAGCTATAGTTATCAAGACAGTGTGGCATTGGCATAAAGCTAGACAAACCATAGAACAAAATGGAGTCCAGTAATAGACCCACACATGTATGGGCTATTGAATTTTGAGAAAGGTATAAACATACTTCAGTAGATGGAAGTCAGTCTTCTACAAATGGTGCTTTATCAATTAGATATTCATATGCAAAAAAATTAGGTCAATCCATACTTCACACCATACATAAAAATTAACTCAAAGCACGTCATAGACTGATTATATAAAAGCTAAAGTTATAGAGCTTCCAGAAAGAAAAAAAAAATAGAGGGGAAAATCTTTGCAACTCTAAGTTAGACAAGGATTTCTTAGCTGTGATACTAAAAATGCAATTCATTAAAGGGAAAGTTGGTAAGTTGATTTCCTCAAATTACAAATCTCTACTGTTCAAAGGACGCTCATTGTTAAAGAGAATTGAGGAAAAACTACTGGCTGGGAGAATATATTTGCAACCGGATATGTGACAAAGGATATATGTCCAGAAGAAATAAAGAGCTCTCAGAAAGCAATAAGAAAATAACAAGCAACCCAATGAAAAAAATGGCAAAAGGCCTTATATCTGTCCTCTCCTCTGTATCCCCGCTGCAATTTCCCTACTCTGAGTGTCTTTCATTTCTTCAAGCCCAGATCTGAAAGGCTGTTACTGTTCAGCCTCTGAGATAGCCCCACGGCAATCTATTCTCCCAACAGCAGCCAGAATCTTCATTTAAAAATGTAAATTAGAGCTGCCTGGGTGGCTCAATGGTTGAGCTTCTACCTTCAGCCCAGGGCGTGATCCTGGGTCCTGGGATCAAGTCCTACATCAGGTTCCCCTCATGGAGGCTGCTTCTCCCTCTGCCTGTGTCTCTGCCTCTCTCTCTCTGTGTCTCTCATGAATAAATAAATACAATCTTAAAAAAAAATAAAAATGTAAATTGGACCAAGTCAGTCTCCTGCAGTAAAACTTTCAATGCTTCCCTACAAAGCCCCGCTCCATCCAGCCCGGCCTCTTGTCTCTTCACTACTTTCTTCCTCTGTTCCTCTCCAGTCATTCTCACCTTCTGTTTCTCAAGCACGTCAAGCTCATCCCTGGCTTCTCACCTTTGTGATTTCTGCATTCCCGCTCTTTCCTCACACGTCTGGCTTTTTTGGTCCAAAGGGTCCTCGGCTCAAATATCCCCCTCGTCTAAGAGGCGTTCCCTGATGACTTGAGCTAGCCAGTGTGTATCCCGATACACTGCTTTACTCTCTGCCTGGCCCTGATCTATCCACTACCTGAAACCACCACATTAGTCTATTTCCATCTATCTACCTGCACTAGGATAAGATGTAAGCCCCAGGGGGCCAGGACCAGGCTGTCATGCTGTGCTATCTGCTATCAATACTTAGCCCACGGACAGGGCCTGGCCCATGGTCACAGGCAATTGGTTAAAAGAGAGAGTTACAAATTCCTTCTGCAGTAAGGAGTCACCAAGCCTTTTAAAAATCTATAATACCAGATAAAAATCCAAACTCTGGACATTTCCATAGCTCTCTGCTTTGCATCTTTTTATTGCACACCAAAGCTCTGCATTTCCTGTTCCTTTAAAACACTTACGCAGTGTACGGGATGAGAGAATGAGACTCTAAGCTTCTGGTTTAGCGTCAGAGATACTTCTCAGAGAATCTGAATTCCTCAAGTCTATTAACCTCAGAGGGTCAGCAGCTGAAATCATCCAAGAAAGCCTGATATGGATGAATAGGGGAACAAATAAAAAAACATCCAAAGGAAAAAAAGGCCCTTTACTTTTTCTTGCATAGATATGAATTTTCTGGGATGCCTGGGTGACTCAGTGGTTGAACGTCTGCCTTTGGCTCAGGGTGTGATCCCGGGGTCCTGGGATAGAGTCCTGCATCAGCCTCCCCCCAGGGAGCCTGCTTCTCCCTCTGCCTGTGTCTCTGCCTCTCTTTCTGTGTCTCTCATGAATAAATAAATAGAATTTTTTAAAAATATTAATTTTCTCATCAACATCTGTAAAATACCCAGCAAAAACCAAGAACCACTTTCCTCACACACAACACGCATAAATGCAGTGTGCAATGAGGTGCTCTGGGGCTCATGGCTTAGCCTCTCTGTCCCTGTCTATAAGCTGAAGAGAATGATCAACTCTGACTCACAGGGTTGTTGAGAGGACCCAGTGAGACCTTCCACATGAAGGGCACAGCCCGGTACTTGGCATATAATGAAGTGCTCGATAAGTAGGGACAGTGTCAGCAATGGTCAATTGTGAGAATTCACATTATTCATGACACCTGACATCGGTTCACCTTTTACATGAGATTTAATATTTTTAAGGATCTACACGTGGAACAGAAGGACTAGGAGCCGAATGGCATGCAAGAATAATGCATAACACTGGCACTTTACAGTTTATAGTTTAAAAGGAAGAAGGAAAGATAGAGAGGGCATTTACATATTTCTTTCTTTTTTAACGATTTTATTTATTTATTTAGAGAATGTATGTGTGACAGGAGGAGGGGCAGAGGGAGAAGGAGAGAGGATCTCAAGCAGACTCCCCACGAAGCCCAATGTAGAGATCAATGCAGGGAGCCATCCCAGGACCGTGAGATCATGACCTGAGCCCAAGAGTCAGAGGCTTAACCGACTGAGCCACCCAGACACCCCTACAGACGTATTCAGTTTCCTACAGTCACTCTTCCTGGCTGTAGCTGTTCAGCAAATCTATTTGACCACTGACATAGCATGGCCATGTGTTTGTGCCACAGAAGGCACATGCCACTGCTCTGTCCTCTCTGGGTTTCCCTCTCCTGTGTCCAAGCAGAAGAAAACTTGCCTGAGAGGAAAGATCATCCACCAGCATAGGTGCTTCCTGGAAGGGTGCTTGAGCAGATGGCCAAGGGCCAGTGGTGCCAGGGCCAGCTCCTGCGGGGTCAGAGGCTGAGCGATCCCATACTTCCGAGGCCAACCTAAGCAGGACCATTGTCCCGCCTCCCTGCCGGGAAGAGGTAACACGTCTGCAACCCCAGAAGCTTTCTCATGGCAGATGAAAGAGAAGCTGTCAGCTGTCCTGAGGTTCAATCGGCAGAGAGCCGCTCATTCAAGTAACTTGAGACCTGGGAGGGGAAAAAAGCCAGAGAAGAGCTGGAACCCACTCAGGTTGGTTTTCTTTCTTTTTTTTTTTTTTGCCAAAGCTCCTATTGGGCATGGAGGGAGGGAGACGTGGGGAAGGGTTGCCTGACACAAAAGAGACAGCCCAGAGCCCTTGCCAACTTGCTGCCTTAGAATTAGTGAGTTGCAGGAGCTGAGGGTCCCGGAGGGGGGGGGGGGTGTTGGGGCCTCTCCCCAGATCCCAGCAGATGAGTGAAAGTGATCCTTTCAAAGCCATTTGTTCAATGAGAGCAAAGCACACCATTAGGAATCATGCCAAGAGGTTTTTGCTTGTTTTTTTGCTGTTTGGGGAGGAAGGGGCAAAAACAAATGAAAGTAAAGGAGGTATTAAAAAGGTGAAAAACAGAGTGGAGATCATGTAGTGGAATAAAAAAAAACAAAAAACAAAAAACAAAACAAAACAAAACAAAAAAACATCCCTTCATTTAACAGCCAAAAGAGATTTCCCATAAGGAGGGGACTGCATTCATCAGTGGCATGTGTCTCCAGGCCACTCAGTGAGGGAGGTTCTATAAGGAGACAGTGGAGGGACGCCTGGGTGGCTCAGTGGTTTAGTGCCTGCCTTTGGCCCAGGGCATTATCCTGGAGTCCCAGGATTGAGTCCCACATCGGGCTCCTTGCATGGAGCCTGCTTCTCTCTCTCTGCCTATGTCTCTGCCTCTCTCTCTCTCTCTCTGTATTTCTCATGAATTAATAAATAAAATCTTTAAAAAAGAGAAAAAGGAGACAGTGGAGTCCAAAGATAAGAAACTTGTCTGCATAGGAAGTTTAAAAGAATTTAAGGCAATGTAGGAAGGGGTAAGTTGAGAACAGCGTGATAACAGGTAGAAATGTATCACTAAGAGAGATCATGGAGAAACTCCATCATTTTCGAAGATTTGATATCTAAGGTGTACTTTCAAGTTGTGTGCAATTTTGAAATGTCAACATCTCTGCCATCCAGACTCGGAGCAAGACATACCCAATGCACTGATGCCTGGGAAGAATGGTTTAGGGTATTCAAGCCAATGGTACTAGTTCCTGATCTGAGAGGCAGAGAAGGAGAACAGCAGTCAGATGTGAGAACGGAAGATGGTTGGGAGTTCACTGAGGACAGAACCAGCTACCAGAGAGTTTTCACACAACTCCTCCACCTCCATCCCCTTACTCGTGACCCCCCAAAACCACCACACACAACAAACATGAAGGGAAAACATTGCCTTTTCCCTCTGCATTTGCCATGAGAGTTTGTACCAAACTTTATTTAAATCCAGAGGACAGGGTGAGCCCAGCTAATTCTTGAGTTTAATTAGCACACAAAGAAAAACCTGGTCCCTGAGAACTTCTCAAAAAAAAAAAAATGCATTAGATAGAACTCTTTCAGTTGCAAGTTGGTGCAAGCACAGAAAGAAATGTGTTGACCCAGGAAACCCAAGCCATGGAAAAAATAGGAGTGGAAGTGGTTTCAGGATTGACTGGATCCAGAAACTCAAATATCATAGGGACTCTCACTTCCCATTTGTACCTCTCTTGATGGGTCTGTTTCTTTTTTTTTTTTTTTTTTCACACGAAGAACTCACACCTGCGGTTTTGATGTTAGTTTCCAGAGGAAAATGATTTGCCTAACCCAACAAAATGCATTCAGAAGGTGTGGAAAGAACCTTAGACAGTGGGTGTATCACCAACTTGTATTTCTGAATGCCCACCTCAAGCTTTTTGACTTTTCATCCTGAAGAGGTTGGTAATGCTTCTTGAGTGCCCAGAAGAAGCAATCATGGAGGACATTCTGTCTAAGCTAACTTAGATTTGGAAAAATAACTGTATGCCTTAAACTGTTCTTAAAATGGAGGCAGTCATTTGTATCATTTTCCAGAGTAACCTTGGAAATGTCCCTCCTATATCACTCTCCCCATTAAAAAAAAATCAATTTCCTTATCTTGTTCTTATTTTTTTTAAGATTTTATTTATGTATTCATGAGAGACACAGAGAGAAAGAGGCAGAGACAGAAGGCAGAGAGCCTCATGTGGGACTCGATCCCGGGACTCCAGGATCACGCCATCCTGAGTCGAAGGGAGATGCTCCACCACTGAGCCACCCAGGGTCCCAATCCTTATCTTGTTCTTAAAATACAGTCTTTCACAAAGCTTAAGAGACTGGCCCAACCTAATTCTCCATTTTGTTTTGTCTCCACTTCTGGTGCCATTCTCTGAACTCCCTCATCAACCACGTTATCCAGCATATCAGTCATTCCTTAACATGCCATCTCATCTCACCACAGGGCCATAAGAGATGCTGTCCTCTCTACCAGGGACCCTCTTCACTTCCTCTACCCTGCCATACCCCACTAGCTGACCAGTTGAATTCTCACTTATTCAAATCTTGGCTCAAGTCTTTATTGATCACCTTCTTCTCTCATCTCCCACAATTAGGCTAGATCCTTTGTTACATGTTCAGAAAGCACCATGTACTTTTTCTTCAATATACCCACTATAATTTGTAAATATATAGGTTTAGGTGATTCTTTGATGGATATAAGTTCCATAATAGCAGAAACCATGTATATTTTGCTCGCCATTATTTCTCTGGTACCTAGCACCTGCCCTGGTGTGAAGTTGGTACTTCAGGCATTTTATAGAAATTAATTAATTAATTAATTAATTAATCGATAAAAGAATGAAGAAATGAATTGATGGGTGAAAGGATGGGTGAATTGATGGGTGAAAGGATGGGTGAAAGGAGAACTGGGGTAATAATAGATAAAGGTGGATGGCCCGCACAGTGCAGTTTTCTTTAAATTAGGGAGAAGGGAATATTTACATTTTTCTGCACATGTAACTGATACTGGGCTAGATATTTTACACTTGATTTATATTCAGGTCATCCTGATTCTAATACCCCATGGACCTTTTATTCTATCCTGTAACCTTCTGCAAGCAAAAGGATAAGTTAGACACTAAGGAAATTGGGTAATACAGAAGAGATAACTCCCTTCTTAGAAGACACTACTATGGAGCCCATAAACATTAGTTTATATAACAAACACTTGGATATCACTTACTAGGTGCCAAGAACAGTTCTAATGCTTTATAAAATATTAACTTGTGTAATATTAACTCTATGAAGTAGCTTCTATTATTATCAAAGATATCTCTTTGAATCACAGAGATCAAGTACCTCACTGAAGGTTGTACTTCTACAGAGTGATAGAATCAATTTGAACCCAAGCATATGGCTTCAAAGCCCAGGTGTTTTGCTACCACTCTAGGTAATTTTTATAATTAAAAAAAAAAAGACCAGAGCTTAGCTAAAGCCTCAGAAGGTCTTGTTTTTCTCTATGAAGGGAGAGTTCAGGTTTGTGTTCAAAATGGAGTAGGCACATTCCATCTGTGTTACCCATTCAAGGGAACTAAAAACCCTGGACAAAATGCATGGAACAGCTAGCTAGGGATTCTGAAAAGCAAATAGCAGTTTAGGAGAAAAAAACCCCTCCAAACCTCTAAGTAATACTACACTAGTGGTAAGCTCCTAGGTTTTCCTCTTCCAGTAATTTCTCACCTAAATTCACAGGCATCTTGAAACCTAGAACTGCGTATGGAAAACAGACAAAGAGCTTCAAGAGAGCTCAACTTCTGGTGGCACCTGGGTGGCACAGTTGATTAAGTGTCTGACTCTTGGTTTCAGCTCAGGCCACGATCTCAGGGTCTGGAGATCAAGCCCTTCATAGAGCCCCACAAAGAGCCCCACACTGGGCTCTGTTCTCAGAAGAGTCTGCTGGAGTCTTCCTTTCCCACCTCCTCTGCCCCTCCTTCAAGGCTCACACATGTACACACTCTTTCTCTCTCTTTCAAATAAATAAATAAATCTTAGAAAGAAAAAGAAGAAAGAAAGAAAGCTCAACTTATGGTTTAAGAAAAAAAGGGGCCCTCGGGATAAAGGAGAGTTGGAAAACATCCCATTTTCACCATTTTTCTCTCACCCAAACCCCCACGCAATCACACTGTGGTAGTGATAATGATGGCAGCAGACAGTGAGCAGGTGCTCAGATTCAGAGGGAGGAATCTTTCTTTTGGACCATAGAAACTGATGCCAAGGACATAGGATAATGCCTATCACTTTTTCTCTATGTGTCCTCTTGCCACTTAGCCCCAAAAGCAGAAATGTTGAGTGAAAGACATGGCAGAGAGGAGGAATTAAGTCACAGTGTTCTAAATCAAAAGACCAAGAAAGGAATTATTGTGAGCCAGTGAGTGTCTGGGAGGTCACAGAATAAAGAGTTTATGAAAGTGATGTTAAAATATTTTGTATGAACTCCTTCACTCACCCTGAGCTATGCATACATGGATCCTAATGCCAAACAATATGCTAAGAACTTTAAGAACTCAACTGTATAATGAGCCACTGCCTCATCCCCAAACTGGCACCTGAATGATGCTCACATGGGATAGACCAAAATCACACTCCAAAGACATTGAAACTTGACTGACACAGGGACAATAGCTCAGGGGAGGCAAGTAGGAATTTGCAACCTGAACAAAATCTGGTTGACTGCCTGATAAATAAATAACCTTCTCCACATGATTTAGCAAAAGCAAGAGTACTCTAACATAATATTCAAAAAGTCCAAGATACAATTCAAAATTAACCTACATACAAATAACCAGAAAAATCTGAACATCTGAAAATAGAAAAGACAATTAACAAATATTAATCTAAAGATGATACAGATGCTGGAATTAGTAGATATAGGTATTAAATCAAGTATGTAATCATGCTCCAAACAGTAAGAGTGAATAGTCTTTAAAAAATGAAAAGATAGAAAGTTTCAGCAGGTAAATAGAAGTTATAATAGATTTTTAAAGAACCAAATATAAATATTACAACTAAAAAAACACAATAACTGAAATAAAACATTTTCTTGATGGGCTGGATAGAGGAATGGAGATCAGAGAAGAAAGAGTTAGTGAACTTAAAGATAGATCAAAGAAATATTGAATCTAAATAATAGAAAGGAAAAAAATTTGAGGAAAAAAGAATGACAGAGTTACAGAGACTTGTGGGACATTAGCAAGTGGTCTAACATTCATGTCATTAGAATTCCACAAGATGATAAAGAATGTAGTGCAAAATAAAAATAAAATAAAATAAACAAATTATAGTTAAGAACTGTAAATTTGGTGAGAAACATTAATGAACAGATTTAAGAAGCTCAACAAACCAAGAAAGAAAGAAAGAGAGAGAGCAGAAGGAAGGAAGGAAGGAAGGAAGGAAGGAAGGATACTTGGATACATTGTAATCAAAATGCTGGAGGTTAATGACAATGAAAACAGCCAGAAAAAAACACAAGGGATTGCATATAAAGGCATACTTATTTAAATAAATACAGTTTCTCATCTGACACCATCGAAGCCAGAAAACAATGGAACAACATATTTAAATTGCTGAAAGAAAAAACTTGTCAGCCTCAAAGTTTTATATCCATTTTATTTTTTAGAAATTAGAAATAAAGATGAAAGAATGAAATCTTAAGGTGAAAGAAGATCAAAAAAAAAAAAATGTCTTCAGAAGATCTCTTAAAGAACTAAAGGAAGTTCTTCAGAATAAAAGAAATTGATCCCAGAGGGACATATGGAACACCAGGAGTGAAAGAAGAGCAACAAAAGTGGTAAATATCTGGGTAAATGGAATAGATTATGTTTTTCCTTTTAAACTTTTAAAAATAGACATGACAGTTGAAAGCAAAAATTGTAACATAGGAGAAATACAGCTTAAATGGAGGGAGGTCTTAAATGAAAGAAGATAGTGTTTTATATAGTAGTAAGGTTTATACATTCCACTTAAAGTAGGAAAATATTAATTCTGAGTAGTCTATAAGAAGTAAAGTATATATATTTTAATTCCTGAAGGAACCATTACAAACTATACAAAGTTATGGTTCTAAGCTCAATAAATTAAACTAAAATGGAATACTAAGAATATTTAAATAATCTAAAGAGGACAGGAATGGGAAAATAGAGAAATAAAAATAGAAGAAACAAACATAAACAAATAATACCATGATAGAACTGAATCCAAACATATTAATAATTACATTAAATGTAAGTGGTCTAAATGCACAAATTAAAAACCATAGATTGCCAGAATGGATAAAAGAAAAGCAAGGCCCAACTATATGTTGTCCATAAGAAACTTCCTTTAAATATAATAACCAGGTTATAAGTAAAATGATGGAAAAAAAAATGACATGCAAAAACTAAGTTTTTGCTAAATAAGTCTGGAGGGTCTAATTAATGTAAGGCAGAGAAAACTTTATGGCAATAAAAATTACCAAGGATAAAAAGGGACATTATAAAAGAAAAAGCATTAAGTCACCAAGAAGACACAGCAATCTTAAATGTGGATGTATTTAACAATAAGGACTCAAAGTACATGAAGCAAAAACTTACACAGTTGAAAGAAGAAATGGCCAAACCCACAACTATAGTTGGAAATTTCCACATTCCTCTATTGGTAATCAATAAAACAAGTAGACAGAAAAACCAACCAGTATATAGAAGAACCAAACAACACTGTTAGCAAATTGGAACAAATCAATATTTATAGAATGTTACACCAAACAGCAGAATACACATTCTTGTCAAGCATCTATGGAATCATCACTAACATAAGACTATATTTAGGTCATAAAACAGACCTTAACAGATTTCAAAAACTTGAAATCATATAAAATATATTCTCTGATCATAATGGAATTAAATTAGAAATAAATAATGGAACAATAACTGGAAATCTCCCAACACATGAAAGTTACACAATACACTTCTATTTTTTTTTGTATTTTTTTATTGGAGCTCGATTTCCCCACAATACACTTCTAAATAACATATGGGTAAATAACAAGAGGAATTGGAAAGTATTTTAAAAAACGAAAATGCAACATACCAAAATCTGTGGGAAACAGCTAATGCAAGATTTAGAGTACTGCTAATGGTTCATTGTTTGCATTAGGAAATAAGAAAAATCTCAAGTCAACAGTCCATTCTTCCACCCTATGGAATTTTAAAAGGAAGAGCAAAATAAACCCAAAGCAAGCAGAAGAAAGGAAATAAACAGCAGAAATCAGTAAAATTAAAATGATAAACCAATAAAAAAATCAATAAAAAACTAAAGTTTATTATTTGAAAAGACCTATTAATTTGATTGACACAAGACTGGCAAAAGAGAGAAAGAAAGAGAGAGAAAAGAAATAAATTTTCAATACCAGGAATGAAATATGGACTATCGTTACAGAACCACAGACATTAAAAAAGAAAGGAAGGGATACTTCCAGATTCATTTACGAGACTAGCATTACCATACCAAAGCCAGACAGACAGTAAAAGAAAACCACAAACCAATATACCTCATGAGCATAGGAAAAATCCTTAACCAAATATTAGCAAATCAAATCCAGCATTACGTAAAAAGAATAATGCACCATGACAAATGGGGTTAATCCCAGGAATGTAAAGCTAGTTTAACATACGAAAATAATTTAATGAAATCCACCATGCTAATAGACTAAAGAACAACAACAACAAAAAACCCCCACACAAACATATAAAATTATGCAGAAAAGTCAAAAGATTAATATTCATTTCAAATAAAAGCTCCTATCAAACTTGGATGATAGAATCATCCATGATATGATAAAAGGTGTCCAAAAAGACATATTGCTGACAACATATTGGACAAAGACTGAATGCTCCTTTTCCTAAAATCACGGACAGACAAGGATGTCAACTCTCACCACTCTTATTCAATATTATACTGAACGTCCTACTCAGTACAATAAGTCAAGCAAAATTAAAAGGCATACAGATTGGAAAAAAGAAATTAAACTGGTCCTATTTACAGGTGACATATCTGTCTATTTAAACAACAATAACAATAACAACTAAATAATAACATGATTTAAAATAGCTCCAAAATATGAGATGTCAAGTATACACCCATATGTGCAAACCCTATGTGCTGAGAACTGCAAAATACTTGTGAAATAAAAGAAACTGAATAAAAGCAGAGACAGGCCATATGAATGGATTGGAACCCTCAGTGTAGTTGAGATGTGTATTGTCACCAAACAGATCTATAGATTTGATGCTATTCCAAACAAACACCTGTTGGGATTTGGGGGTAGTATAGATATAGGTATTTATATGTGATGTATACATATAGATTATAAAATCTGTATGAAAAGGTAAAGGAAATGCAATAGCCAAAAATATTTTTGAAAAATAATTTAGATGAGAGGAGTTACACTATCCAATTTTAAGACTGCTATAAAGCTATATTAATCAATACTGTGTGGTACCAGTAAAAGGAAAGGCACAGTAAATGGCAATACAACATTTATAAAGACACCCACACAAATATGGCCAGTCGACTTTAAACAGACTTGGAAAGGCAACTCAATGGAGGAAGGATAGGCTCTTCAACAAATGGTGTTGGAATAATTGGACATTCAGGTACCAAAAATTGATGTTAACCTAAATCCCACATCTTATACAAAAATTAAGTAAAGGTGGCTGAAGTTTGGTAAGAAAGCATTTTGCTTCCCAAGTCCAATACCCTTGCATGATAAAAATTCTCAGAAAACTAGAGCTAGAAGGGAACTCCCTTAACAGACAAATGGCATTTTGTGACAAAACCCACAGCTGATATCACTGTTGTAAAAGATGTTGTAAAAGACAAAAAACTTCCCTTCTAGGATAAGGAACAAGGCAAGGATGGCTGTTCTTACCACTTACTTTCTATTTGACATGGTGCTGGAGGTTGTAGCCAGAACAATTAGGCAAAAATAAAAGAAAGAAATAGCATCCAGATTGGAAAGGAAGATGTAAAAGATTCTATTTACAGATGGCATAATCTTTTATTAAAAAACCGACACACAAAAATCTTAGCTCTAATACATGAGTTCAGCAAATTACAAGATGTCAGTTCAATATTTTTTTAAAAAACCAAGTGTATTTCCATACATCAGCGATGAACAATATGAAAATAGAATCAAGAAGACAATTTCATTTACAATAGCATCAAAAAGAATGAAGTGCTTACAAATTAACAAGAGAAATACAAAACTCTTTCACTGAAAACTATAAAATATTGTTGAAAGGAATTAAAGAAAATATAAGTAAGTGGAAAGACATTCTATGATCATAGATTGGAAGATGTAATTTTTTTAAGATGTCAACACTCCCAAATTGATCTGCAGATTCAAGATCTCAGATCACTTCTTAGCAGAAATTGGCAAACTGACCTTAAAATTCATATGAAAATGCAAGGGATTTAGAAGAGGCCAGTTGGGGATCCCTGGGGGGCTCAGCAGTTGAGCACCTGCCTTTGGCTCAGGGCGTGATCCTGGGGTCCTGGGATGGAGTCCCACATCGGGCTCCCTATGGGGAGCCTGCTTCTCCCTCTGCCTGTGTCTCTGCCTCTCTCTGTGTGTCTCTCACAAATGAATAAAAAAATTAAAAAATAAAATCTTTAAAAAAAAAAAAGGAGGCCAGTTGGAGGACTCATATTTCCTGATTTCAAAACTTAACTATAAAGTGACACTAATCATGCTTGTATGGTACTAGCTTAAGGATAGGCATACAGATAAGTAGAATAGACTTGAGAGTAGAGCGATGAACTCATAAATCTCAAAACTTACATTTATATGTTTCCATTCATATGACATTCTGAAAAAAGCAGAAGTATAGGGATGGAAAACGATCAGTGGTTGCCAAGGCTGGAGGGAGGATTTAACTGCAAAAGATCATTGTAAAGGGACTTCTGGGAGGTGAAAGAATTCTGATTGTGGTGGTGGTTGCATGATTTTATGAATGTGTTAAAAAAAACTCACCAAACTACACACACTCACACACACACACACACACACACTTGTTAACACTTGTTTCCTTTCTTTTTTTTTTTTTTTTTTGAGAAAGAGAGAGAGATGAGCAGTGGGGGAGAGAGAGAGAGAGAGAATCTTAAGCAGGCTGCCCATCCAGCATGGAGCGCACCATGGAGGGGATCTCACGACCCTGAAATTGTGACCTTGCTGAAATCAAGAGCTGGACACTTAGCCAGCTGAGCCACCCAGGCTCCCCTCCCACACACGCCAACTTTTAAAGGCACACAAAAAAGGGAATAAAATAAATGGTACAGGATCAATAATCCAAGACTTCAGAAGATGCCAACGTGTTATCCACCCCTGCTTAAGATTTGTGATCTAGCTAAAAGGACAGAATTGGCAAATTCTGGAGAGCTATCACTAAAAATAATATTAATTCCTGTCATTTATCAAGTATTTACCCTGTGCCAGGCCCTTTCCTGATGCCATCCACCCACTAATCTTCCCAGCGCTTATTAAGAGATAGATAGAGCAATGGTGTCCCAGCCAAAGCTGACTGGCTACAAGGGCCAGGCTACCTGGCACAGAGAAGTCAGAAGAATGGTCGCACCGTTTCCTTCTCTTTGGGGACTCTGTCAGAAATCAGAGTTCCAGGAACACAGCGGCATGCCATTTGTCACAACCGGTTTGTTGTTTATGGAGATGTAAGGGTGTGTTTTTCATGCGTATTCCCCACCATGACAACAAAACCATCTCAGCAAGAACTTAAGTGATGGTTCATAGGTGCTCATCATTCCTTGCAGCCGTGTGGTACCTGACACCAAATGGCGCCTGATCTAAATAAAAATCGTTGGCAATGTCTCCCCATAAGGAAATGAGAGGTAATTATCTAGTCTGAAAAATTAGATTGGGTCAATCAGAAAGGTAATTAAGGCACGACAAGGACTGCAGAAACTTCCTGATAAAGGAAAAATACTGCTGTTGTGCTAGAAGCTGGAGACTACTAATGTTACTAAACCTTGAGTACAAACTTTGACAGCATCTAGAGTTAGTGCTAAATTTCAGCATCATTAAAAAGCAAGGATTTTCTAGGAAACAGTGTACTCAGGACTGAACAAGAAGATCTAGGCCTCCCTAAAATGCTGATATTCAGGTTTCATGTCTTTGCCTAGAGACTCCCACCAATGCCGGGGTATTTAGTTTTGGTTTGTTTGTTTTTACACCAAGTGAAAAACAACAATCTTAGTTGGGACTCAAAGTGTTCCCCATCCTGACTTCTGTGGCCCATATAGCCAGAAGCTCGGCCACCATCTCCCCCAATTTTATTTCTTACAGTCTCAGCCACCCTGGGGGATGTTGACTTTTCCACTTCTACATTTTCTTTTTTTTTTTTTTAAGATTTTATTTATTTATTCATGAGAGACACAGAGAGAGAGAGAGGCAGAGACACAGGCAGAGGGAGAAGCAGGCTCCATGCAGGGAGCCCGATGTGGGACTTGATCCCGGGTCTCCAGGATCAGCCCTGGGCTGGAGGCAGTGCTAAACCACTGAGCCACCCAGGCTGCCCCCGTCCACTTCTGAGGAAGAACACGTTTTGGCTCTCCCTTGGTCTGATGACCATGCTCAGACCAGCCCAGAGTGGCCAGCGAGGCAGACACAACAGTGAAATGCGGCAGGAGTGGGGCAGAAAAGACAAAGCACTGTTTTTCATCAACCCCAAAGCTTTCTCTCTCTTGTGAATAATCTCATGAAAGCTAACATGTACCAAATATTTGTATGTGCTAAGCACTTTATGCCACTTTCATTCAATGCTCAATGAGGTAAACACTATTATGCTCATTTGTAATTGAGAAAATTGAGGAATACAGAGATTATGTAACTTGCCCAAGATCACAGAGTTAACAGGTGGTAGACCATTGCCTGGGCTGTGACCACAGTGCATTATTGCTAACTTTTGAAATATGAACTATCTGATCAACTCTTTTGGTAATAACAAGTCTCCAAGGGTATTTATCATCTCACATTTATTCCCACCTCCCCAGCTAGACTGAGGATGGAAGCAAGGTCTTCTCACTATCTATCCCACATCTTAGCCTTGGACATGCCCTGCAATCAAGGCCCAAGAGTGCCAGGGCCCCAGGTGACATGCGATCACAGTGCCTGCCAAGGAAGGAACAGATGGGTCTGCTAAATGGTGAAATCAAGTCCCTGCCACTATAATGGCAATAAGCATTCCACATAAAATAATTACTTCCAGTTTGCTTGGCAGGTTGGACAAAGTCCGAGGGAAGGTTAATTTATCTTTCACAGCTTTGAGCCTTCAAGCTGTGGTTTCCCAAGTGAAAGGGGCCTCTCCTCAATGATTCTTTGCAGGATCCGCTTAGTCATAACAGAATTACCTCCTCATCACTGAGTGGCAAAGTCTATTTGGAGTCCACTTGTCAGTGAGGGACTGGAATGGAGGGAATTACTTAAGTCACATGGAGATTTAAATCCATAGCACAGGTCTCTGGTACAGTAATAGTAGGTAGGATATGGAAATAGCTTCCAGGTCAAGATGCCAGCTACCTGTACCATGTAAAATTCGTGCAATGATTTCCTCATCTAAGAAATGGGTACAATCATACATGGCCCATCTATTTAAGGAATATAAAGAATATTAAATGAGATTAAGTTTACTAAATAAAATTTGGCATGGTCAAAGGTGCTTAAAACTTCCAGGAAGAGAATTCAGGCATGGGTGGAGCCTTTTAAACTGAGCTGAAATGGCAGAGCTTCCTGCCTTTCCTACTGGTTAATGTTTCTAGACTTCTTCCTCACCTCTGCTTTCTGAGGCTCTACCTTCCTCCCTCTAGGCCCATCTGTTAAAGTCCTTGCACTAGGGGAAGCAAATTAGCCAACTTTTTTGTGTGTTTTCAATCACCAAAGACCTATTCCCGCTGAATGGCACAGGTCTAATTTTGTCAATAATTTGATATCAGCGTTATGAATATCTGACCCAATTCAATCCAACCTCTTTTTCAGAGAAATGTAGTTAGCTAAAGTAATCCCTGGTGTCCAAAGCAAAGTTAGGTTAAGGATTTCATCCAAAAAATGGCTAGAATGGTGCCATGAAGAGACACTCATTCCTAAACCAGTCTTGCCTACTTGGCCTGGGTCAGAACTATTCCCTAGTAGAAGCAAAGATAATTTTACACTCTGGGAAGTGAAAGCAGAATGGTAAATATTTTAAGATTTGTCAGCAGTGGAAGACATTCAATATTCTTTCTAAAAGGATATACAAAGACTCATAATCAGAGTAAGAGAAGCAAAAAAAAAAAAAAAATCAGTTGATGTGGAAAATGGCTTCAATTATCCATTGCATTTGAGGTGACGTGTTCATTTGGTCTCTCTAGTAGCCAGGTACCCTTCTACTGTTAACAAAATTTTTGTGTGTAACTCCCTTTCCCTCTCTCTACGTCCATGTAATTTGATGGTTTTAGAACTCATGGTTGACAGTTATTTTGTCTTAATACTTGAAAAATGTTACCCCACTTCTTTTTGGCCTCTATGGTTTCAAGTGAGAAATCCACTATCATCTGAATTAATGTTTGTCTGTAAGTAATGCCTAGTTTCTTTGTGGCTTCTTTCAAGAAAGAAAATGTCTTCTTTATGTTGTGTTTTCAGGAGTTAAATTATGATATGTCTTTGTATGGCCTTGTTTGTATTTATCCTATGTTAGGTTAGCCTAGTTTCCTTGAATAGGTAGGTTTATGACTTTGGCCAAATTTATAAAGTTTTCAGACACTTTTCTTCAAGCATGTCAATACTTTCTTTTTACTCTCCTTCTGGGATGCCAATAACACAGATGTCAGCTCTTTTGTTATTTTCCCACAGGTTTCTGAGACTTTGTTCACTTTTTTTATAGCCTATTTTCTCCCTGTTTATTTCAAAGCTATAGTGGTCAAGACAGTATGGTCTTGGCACAAAAACAGACACATAGATCAATAGCACAGAATAGAAAACCCAGAAATGGACCCACAACTCTATGGCCAACTAATCTTAGACAATGCAGGAAAGAATATCCAATGGGAAAACGTCTCTTCAACAAATGATATTTGGAAAACCGAACAGCAATATGCAAAAGAATAACTCTGGACCACTTTCTTAACACCATATACAAAAATTCAAAATGGTTGAAAGACCTAACTGTGAGACACGAAAACATCAAAAGAAGAGGCAGTAACCTCTTTGACATCAGCCTTAGCAGCTTCTTACTAAATGTCACCTGAGGCAAGGGAAACAAAAGCAAAAATGAACTACTGGGACCTCATCATGATAAAAAGCTTCTGCATAGTGAAGGAAACAATCAACAAAACTAAGAGGCAACCTTCAGAATGAGAGAAGATATTTGCAAGTGACATACCTGATAAAAGGTTGGTATTCAAAATACATAAAGAGCTTTTAAAACTCAATACCCAAAACCCAAAAAATTCAGTTAAAAAAATGGGTAGAAGACATGAAGAGACCTATTTTTCTCTCGTTTAACAGAATAGCGTAAACTTAATTGGTCGATCTTCAAGTTTACTGATTTGATCCTTTGTCATCTCTACCACTGAGCTCATTCAGTGAAATTTTTTATTTCAGTTACTTTATTTTTAAGTGCTGTAATTTCCACTTTGTTCTTTTTGTAACGTCTTTTCTTTTTGCTGAGCTTTTGGGCTTTTGCATTTGTTTCAAAAGAATTTGTAATTGCTTACGACAAAACATTTTTAAGATGGCTGCTTTAAAATCCTTGTCAGATTACTCTACTTAATCTTGATGTTAGTGTCTCTGATTCTTTTCTCATACAATTTGTGATCTTCCTGTTTCTTAGTATTAGGAGTGATTTTTTTAATTGTAACCTGGACATTTTAGATATATTATGAGGCTCTGGATTTGATTGAATCTTCCCTATTTAAGCAAGAAATCCTCCTTTTTGGAAGTAGTGTGAGGACTGAGTGTGTTTGCTTAGCTTCCTGCTGGGCTTCACTGACAACACCTCCAAAAAGTGGAACAATGATTTACATCACATCACCTTGTTGCACATAGATGGGGTAAAAGTTCAGCTCCATCCGTAGCCCATTGATATATTTCCTGCAAAAGTGAGGCACCAATTCAAATCAGCTCATTATCTTAAAGCAGTGGTGTAAGCTCAGCTCCCTACTGATGTGGTGGGGGTGAGGGCTACAAGGTGGGGGGCTGACATATCATTTTGTTGCTGCAGGGTAGGGGTGGAAGTTCATCTCCCTCCTGGTCCCTACTCATAAAGAGTGGGGAGTCAAGGGTCAATTATCTCTACCTCCTGTTATCTCATTCTACCTGTTAATGCCAGTTGGGGGTGGCAACCAAAAGAGAGGTGCAGAAAGTAGAGTGCTGAGTAGCACTGCTTTATACTGCTTCTTTCAATCTCTTTGCTGTGTGTTGGAGGGGGAAATTCAGCTCTCCACTAAACCCCACTGACCTCCAGGATCAGGGAAAGTGAAGTGCAGACTAGCTCCAATTTATACTGCCTGTTCATGCTCCATGAGGCTAGATGGGGATAGAGACTCCCCTCACCATTGGAGTTTGCCAAACACTGTAATTTGTGACCCCCTCACCAGTGCTTTGTTTGAGACAGGATTGAAATCAATGCAAGGTAACTCAGTATTAGGGTTTCATGGAGACAATTGGGAAATATAGGGTTCTTAAGAGAACCTCCCTCTCTGTGCTGGACTTGAAGTTGGTGGGGGTATGTCTGGAAACTATGGAACTACTACCTAAGGATTAAAGAGAGTTTAGACTCTTTTGGCTCCGGTATGCAGTAAACACAGTAGTTAGGTACATATACCTGATTTCAAAGTGTAGCTCAATCATAAGACTTTGATCACAACATATTACCAAGTAAAATGGAAATAATAAAGGCATATCCCTATAGGGGTTATTTCAAATATTTAATGAAGTAACACATGTAAAGCAGTTCAACCAATGTTTGACATGTTGTGAGTTCTCACTACATGGAAACAATGATGAATAATTGATAATGGTTGTTAATGGCAAGTCAGTGTCTTCTACTTTCCTTTTATCCTTCACAGGGCTGAGCTCATGGGGAGTGCTTAATAAATAAAACTGGCACCAACCAATGTATCAGGAACAAGCAGATTAAAACCTGCTAACTCAATTTTCTATCCCATCACAATACTTGTTTTAATGTAAAGATTAGAGCTGGCTGACCAATTGCATCCTCACCCTCTGCTGTCACACAACATAACATGACTGCCTCTTCCACATCTGTCTCTCCAGGGATTCTGTATCAAAAGCAATTTCCCATGAGACTGACATCCTTATAGCTGCACAGAACAAAAAATCCTTATCCACAATAATGTAAAGAATCTTCCCTCCCTCCTCTAGTCTATCAGTTTCCTATTGCCACTTTTTAGAAAATCACCCCAGTAACACCCAGATTCAAGGAATAAAAATTGTGAGGAAAAGAACGTGGAGAACTGATGGTATTGATGTTAATATTGAGTTTATGGAGTTGTCATAGATTTTTCAAGAGAGTTAGATGGTGAAAAACACAGATAGATTAATGGCACTCGGCCCTCACATGGACAATAAGAACCATCCTGCCAGGTTAACAGAACCTCAAGCCTGGAGGGTCTAAACCACACTCAAAGAGCTTTTTCCTATTCTAAACTCTAATTGTCAACATCACTGAAAAACATGGCGTGGCTTTGACCTCCATCTCATTCACCACAACCTAGTCGGATCCTTTCATTCCATTCTGATTAATTTCTACATGTATCATTGATCTTGAGATATCATGGAATTTCTTTTTCTCCTACGCTAATGTCCCATTAATTTATTTTGTGACAGCTTGTTCAGTACCAATCCTACTCCCCTCTATCATGTCATGAGATTATATTTATAATCCCAAGAGTACTATTCTCAACGGGAGGCAGTTTTGCCCCTCCCCGGGGGACATTTGGCAATGACTGGAAATGTTTTTTGACTATCACAACCTGAAGAAGTGTGAGGAGGTATGGGCCAGTGCTATTGGCATGTGGTGGATAAAGGCCAGGGATGTATAGGATGTTCCCTGTCCCCCAACAAAGCACCTGGCTTAAAATGTCAATAATGTCAAAGTTAGGAACCCTGATCCAGAAGCTGGAAAACAAGATCATATTTCCAAGGTATCTTTGCAGCTAGACTTCCACATGTGCTCAGCTGGAAAGCAGAAGTGAGAGCTATGTGACCACAGTTTTAAAATCCTCCTGTAAACTCACTGGCAGAGGTGTTTGTTTCATTCTTCTGCCACTGTGGGGCTCTGGGTGGAGGCTCTGGTCCTTAGATTCTGAATGGCAAGCCTGAGCAGCAACAAGGTTTCCACTGGAAATACTCCATGTTTGACTGGGTTTTTCTCTTGGCTTATTTGCTCCTACTTGCATAGCATTCAATTTTGTTTCTCTGGTCCTCCTAGACATTCTTGTAAGTGACTTCATGGCCTATAATAAATCCTTTTCTGCTTAAACTAGTTAGAGTGCATTATTTGGCCTGCAGTTAAGGATCCTAAGTAATACAGTAAGTGATTATAGGCAATCAATCTTCAAGAAGATGGGAATGTGAGATTGATTATAGTTAGAAATCAATGCAGATTTAGTTAGCATTAGAAGGTGGAACTCTCGTAGGCTTTGGAGGACTAAGTGGCTGCTCCTGTATGGGAAGTGGATTGGTATGGGAGATTAAAGATGGTCACAAATGTTTTGTCACTCATCCATGTGTTCCCTCCCTTTCCCTTGAACATAGGCCATCCTTGTTATTTCATTCAATGAATGGAAATATAACAAAAATAATCCTGTGAACTTCAGAGGCTGGATCTTAGATCTACAATGTCTGCCTCTATCTCTTGAAACACTCCTTATTGGGATTCAACCACCATGCTATGGGGAATCCAAAGCAACCATGAAGACAGGCTATAGGGAATAGAACCAAGGTATATGTAGCCAATAATTCCAGCTGAATCTCCAACCAACATCCAGCATCAACTACCAGACATATTGGTCATATTTTGAATGTCCCAGGCCCTGTTAACTCTCTGATGATTGTCATCTCATCAGTACCACTAAACACTGTCAATTCGCAGAACAGTGAGAGATAACCACCGGGTTGTTGTTTTAACTCACTAAGTGTCAAAGTGGTTTGTTACACAGCAATAGATAACCAAAATAATTGGCTACTTCCAACTGTACTGGCAAACTTTAAAAATAAAATGACAAGTTGAAAATTTAAATTCTCTATTCAAGACATAGAGAACTGCTGTAAAAGAAGGTAGCTACAAAAAATAAGATGCTGAGTCTCGTTCTGTTGGGCTGCTCAAAATTCAGCATAGGTTGAATAAACATCCTCACTGGATCTCTTCTGTACAAGTTAGAGCACTGACTTGGAAAGAATAGGATGTTAAGAATAAAAATGGTGACATTTGAGAGGATTTGAATGATTCTGAGGCCACCTAACCTTCCATATTGCCAATGGGATTAGCCCTTCTTCCTCTATCTGATGAGGCCGGCCCTGCCCACTAGAACAACCAATAAAGACATCATCTAAGGTAGTTATCATCACAGAAATATCATTATTCTCTCACCTCAAAGTCCTACCTTTGAGAGGCTCCAGGCCTAAAACTACAGTCAGGGGAACCCTGGGTGGCGCAGCAGCTTATAGCACCTGCCTTTGGCCCAGGGCGCGATCCTGGAGACCCTGGATCGAATCCCACGTCGGGCTCCCGGTGCATGGAGCCTGCTTCTCCCTCTGCCTATGTCTCTGCCTCTCTCTCTCTCTCCCTGTGACTATCATAAATAAATAAAATTTAAAAAAAAATTTCTTTAAAACTACAGTCAGATCTCAACATGCCCTGGGGCATCAGTTATAGAGTAAAACCATGAAAGAAGGGGCACATGCAAAGAACACAAGATTTTGCTAAATTATGTCAGCAAAACTTGAGGAACATATGTGAGAAGATCATAGATTATATAGAGAGTAATATAGTTCTGAATGAAGCTGAATTTAGTGATACAACTTTATTTACCAGAGATTCTATAATCAATGGACTCACAACTCTCTTTTCTAATTATTGCGGCGCATGGCACCATGAGCAGCAAAGTCTCCCACAACAACCCGTACAAGATGGTGTGAGAAGTCTTGCATGGGAACCAGAGCAAGCACCCAAAGTTTTTGGAGAGAACCTGCGGATTGGCTTGAAGAACTCTGACTTTCAGAAGGAGAAATGCTTCCTGGGCACCATCAGGCTTAAGTCCACTCCCCACCTCAAGTTCTCCATATGTGTTTTGGGGCACCAGCAGCTCTGCGATGAGGCCAAGGCTGTGGCTATTTCCCGTATGGATGTTGAGGTACTGAAGAAACTCAACAAGAATAAAAAATTAGTCAAGAGGGAGGTCTGAGTGGCTCAGCGGTTGAGTGTATCCTTCCACTCAGGGCGTGCTCAGAGTCCTAGGATTGAGTCCTGCATTGGGCTCCCTGTGAAAAGCCTGCTTCTCCCTCTGCCTGTGTCTCTGCCTCTCTCTGTGTGTCTCTCATGAATAAATAGGTAAAATCTTCAAAAAAAAAAAAAAAAAAGTCAAGAAGCTGGCCAAAAAGAATGATGTCTTTTTGGCTTCAGAATCTCTGATCTAGAAAATCCTATGAATTCTGGGCCCAGGCTTGACTAAGGCTGACAAGTTCCCTTCCTTGCTGACCCACAATGAGAGCATGGTGGCCAAAGTGGATGAAGTGAAGTCCATGATCAAATTCCAGATGAAGAAGGTGATGTGTCTGGCCTTGGCCACTGGCCACGTAAAGATGACAGATGATGAGCTCGTGTACAACATCCACTTAGCTATTAATTTCCTGGTGTCATTGCTCAAGAAAAATTGGCAGAATGTCCAGGCTTTATGCATCAAGAGCTCTATGGGCAACCCCAGCACCTGTACTAAGGCACAGTTTAAAAAACCCTAGTGCTACCATTACCTGTCTGCCTGTGACTAGGGAGAGGGACGTGTTTTGTGAGCTGACATTGTGAACACATAGCACTGTACTAATGACTGCAATTTCTGGCACTTAATGATGGGTAGTCATTTTTTCCACACCACAGACCAAGATACGCATTCTATCTACCTCCAAAACCGTAAATCTTATTCAGATCTCTTGAGTACTTAAAACACATGACAGTAGGTCCTCTAACCAGGACTGAATCTTCTGCTCCTGAGAGGAGCAGATATAGGCTAGCATTCCAGCCTATACTGCTCCCACTGGTTATTAATAGGAAGAGGAGTAGGACCTTCACATGGAAGACATTGACTCAGCCCTTGGCAGTGTGCTTAACCTATGGGCTGAAGTTGCCTCCTATTAAGCCATGGGTTCTGTCCATGGGCTTTTGTTGTTGTTGTTTTATCCCTCTAAATTGTATCTTTGGGCTCTTGGTCTATAGGGATCACAAGGAATGTTCCAAATGGAGACTGGGTTCCTAGATTATTCAGATGGGAGTGGTCCACAATCCTGAGAAATTGATCTAGCATTTGCTTCTCTGACCCCACATTGAATACTCCATGTTCAGAGTAGTAATTTACTATGTTAGATATTTAGGAAAACACTAAGAGACCTATACAATATTGTAATTCATCTACTCTGTTTCCTAGGGTTGCTTAGAAAATGGGTAGAATCAGGCTGTGGAAAATTATAGGCCCTTTGTCACTCAGGTAGCCTCTGCCCCCTCCCTGACCTGTTGGAGTTCTTTCCTCCAGCACCAAGTTCTGGAAAGTTGGGTATAGGTGTGGTAGGAAACACCTGTGATTTAACCCTGGACTTGAATCTGCTTCATTTAACTTTGGTTAAGGAACCAGTTTATCGGGGGAGGAGCAAGATGGCGGAAGAGTAGGGTCCCCAAATCACCTGTCTCCACCAAACTACCTAGAAAACCTTCAAATTATCCTGAAAATCTATGAATTCGGCCTGAGATTTAAAGAGAGACCAGCTGGAATGCTACAGTGAGAAGAGTTCGCGCATCTATCAAGGTAGGAAGACGGGGAAAAAGAAATAAAGAAACAAAGGCCTCCAAGGGGGAGGGGCCCGCGAGGAGCCGGGCTGAGGCCGGGGCGAGTGTCCCCAGGACAGGAGAGCCCCGTCCCGGAGACGCAGGAGCTGCACCGACCTTCCCGGGGGAAAGGGGCTCGCGGGGAGGTGGAGCAGGACCCAGGAGGGCGGGGATGCCCTCGGGCTCCCGGGGACAGTAACAGCAACTGCGCGCCCAGGAGAGTGCGCCGAGCTCCCTAAGGGCTGCAGCGCGCACGGCGGGACCGGCGGGACCCGGAGCAGCTCGGGGGGTGCTCAGGGGCAGCTCCGCGGAGGGGGCTGCGGGGCCCCGGGAGCAGCTCGGAGGGGCTCGGGCAGAGGAAGAGGCTCCCTGCAGAGGGGCCTGCGCGGTTCCAGGAGCAGCTCGGAGGGGCTTGGGCGGCAGCTCCGCGGAGGGGGTTGCGCGGCCCGGGAGCGCGAATCCACCAGCGCAGGCCCCGCAGCACTGGGCGCCGGGACACAGCCCAGGATCCCGCCTCCCCCGGGACAGGCAGAGGCCGGGAGGGCCCAGGACAGCAAGGACGCTCCTGCCCCAGCTGAGCAGATCAGCGGCCCCGCCCCGGAGCCTCCAGGCCCTGCAGACGGAGTTCCTGCCGGAGCTGAATCCAGGTTTCCAGAGCTGCCCCGCCACTGGGGCTGTTCCTCCTGCGGCCTCACGGGGTAAACAACCCCCACTGAGCCCTGCACCAGGCAGGGGCACAGCAGCTCCCCCAACTGCTGACACCTGAGAATCAGCACAACAGGCCCCTCCCCCAGAACACCAGCTAGACGGACAACTTCCAGGAGAAGCCAAGGGACTTAAAGAACACAGAATCAGAAGATACTCCCCGGTGGTTCTTTTTTTGTTTGTTTGTTTTTGTTTTTGTTTTGTTTTGCTTTTTGATTTGTTTCCTTCCCCCACCCCCTTTTTTTCCCCTTTCTTTTTCTTTCTCTTTTTTTTTTCTTTTTTTTCGTTTTTTTTTTTCTTTTTCTTCCCTTTTTTTTTCTCTTTCTCTTTTCTTTCCTTCTTTCTCTCCTCTCTTTTTCTCTTTTTCCCAATACAACTTGCTTTTGGCCACTCTGCACTGAGCAAAATGACTAGAAGGAAAACCTCACCTCAAAAGAAAGAATCAGAAACAGTCCTCTCTCCCACAGAGTTACAAAATCTGGATTACAATTCAATGTCAGAAAGCCAATTCAGAAGCACTATTATACAGCTACTGGTGGCTCTAGAAAAAAGTATAAAGGACTCAAGAGACTTCATGACTGCAGAATTTAGAGCTAATCAGGCAGAAATTAAAAATCAATTGAATGAGATGCAATCCAAACTAGAAGTCCTAACGACGAGGGTTAACGAGGTGGAAGAACGAGTGAGTGACCTAGAAGACAAGTTGATAGCAAAGAGGGAAACTGAGGAAAAAAGAGACAAACAATTAAAAGACCATGAAGATAGATTAAGGGAAATAAACGACAGCCTGAGGAAGAAAAACCTACGTTTAATTGGGGTTCCCGAGGGCGCCGAAAGGGACAGAGGGCCAGAATATGTATTTGAACAAATTCTAGCTGAAAACTTTCCTAATCTGGGAAGGGAAACAGGCATTCAGATCCAGGAAATAGAGAGATCCCCCCCTAAAATCAATAAAAACCGTTCAACACCTCGACATTTAATTGTGAAGCTTGCAAATTCCAAAGATAAAGAGAAGATCCTTAAAGCAGCAAGAGACAAGAAATCCCTGACTTTTATGGGGAGGAGTATTAGGGTAACAGCAGACCTCTCCACAGAGACCTGGCAGGCCAGAAAGGGCTGGCAGGATATATTCAGGGTCCTAAATGAGAAGAACATGCAACCAAGAATACTTTATCCAGCAAGGCTCTCATTCAAAATGGAAGGAGAGATAAAGAGCTTCCAAGACAGGCAGCAACTAAAAGAATATGTGACCTCCAAACCAGCTCTGCAAGAAATTTTAAGGGGGCCTCTTAAAATTCCCCTTTAAGAAGAAGTTCAGTGGAACAGTCCACAAAAACAAAGACTGAATAGATATCATGATGACACTAAACTCATATCTCTCAATAGTAACTCTGAATGTGAACGGGCTTAATGACCCCATCAAAAGGCGCAGGGTTTCAGACTGGATAAAAAAGCAGGACCCATCTATTTGCTGTCTACAAGAGACTCATTTTAGACAGAAGGACACCTACAGCCTGAAAATAAAAGGTTGGAGAACCATTTACCATTCGAATGGTCCTCAAAAGAAAGCAGGGGTAGCCATCCTTATATCAGATAAACTAAAATTTACCCCAAAGACTGTAGTGAGAGATGAAGAGGGACACTATATCATACTTAAAGGATCTATTCAACAAGAGGACTTAACAATCCTCAATATATATGCTCCGAATGTGGGAGCTGCCAAATATATAAATCAATTATTAACCAAAGTGAAGAAATACTTAGATAATAATACACTTATACTTGGTGACTTCAATCTAGCTCTTTCTATACTCGATAGGTCTTCTAAGCAAAACATCTCCAAAGAAACGAGAGCTTTAAATGATACACTGGACCAGATGGATTTCACAGATATCTACAGAACTTTACATCCAAACTCAACTGAATACACATTCTTCTCAAGCGCACATGGAACTTTCTCCAGAATAGACCACATATTGGGTCACAAATCGGGTCTGAACCGATACCAAAAGATTGGGATTGTCCCCTGCATATTCTCGGACCATAATGCCTTGAAATTAGAACTAAATCACAACAAGAAGTTTGGAAGGACCTCAAACACATGGAGGTTAAGGACCATCCTGCTAAAAGATAAAAGGGTCAACCAGGAAATTAAGGGAGAATTAAAAAGATTCATGGAAACTAATGAGAATGAAGATACAACCGTTCAAAATCTTTGGGATGCAGCAAAAGCAGTCCTAAGGGGGAAATACATCGCAATACAAGCATCCATTCAAAAACTGGAAAGAACTCAAATACAAAAGCTAACCTTACACATAAAGGAGCTAGAGAAAAAACAGCAAATAGATCCTACACCCAAGAGAAGAAGGGAGTTAATAAAGATTCGAGCAGAACTCAACGAAATCGAGACCAGAAGAACTGTGGAACAGATCAACAGAACCAGGAGTTGGTTCTTTGAAAGAATTAATAAGATAGATAAACCATTAGCCAGCCTTATTAAAAAGAAGAGAGAGAAGACTCAAATTAATAAAATCATGAATGAGAAAGGAGAGATCACTACCAACACCAAGGAAATACAAACGATTTTAAAAACATATTATGAACAGCTATACGCCAATAAATTAGGCAATCTAGAAGAAATGGACGCATTCCTGGAAAGCCACAAACTACCAAAACTGGAACAGGAAGAAATAGAAAACCTGAACAGGCCAATAACCAGGGAGGAAATTGAAGCAGTCATCAAAAACCTCCCAAGACACAAGAGTCCAGGGCCAGATGGCTTCCCAGGAGAATTTTATCAAACGTTTAAAGAAGAAATCATACCTATTCTCCTAAAGCTGTTTGGAAAGATAGAAAGAGATGGAGTACTTCCAAATTCGTTCTATGAGGCCAGCATCACCTTAATTCCAAAGCCAGACAAAGACCCCGCCAAAAAGGAGAATTACAGACCAATATCCCTGATGAACATGGATGCAAAAATTCTCAACAAGATACTGGCCAATAGGATCCAACAGTACATTAAGAAAATTATTCACCATAACCAAGTAGGATTTATCCCTGGGACACAAGGCTGGTTCAACACCCGTAAAACAATCAATGTGATTCATCATATCAGCAAGAGAAAAACCAAGAACCATATGATCCTCTCATTGGATGCAGAGAAAGCATTTGACAAAATACAGCATCCATTCCTGATCAAAACTCTTCAGAGTGTAGGGATAGAGGGAACATTCCTCGACATCTTAAAAGCCATCTATGAAAAGCCCACAGCAAATATCATTCTCAATGGGGAAGCACTGGGAGCCTTTCCCCTAAGATCAGGAACAAGACAGGGATGTCCACTCTCACCACTGCTATTCAACATAGTACTGGAAGTCCTAGCCTCAGCAATCAGACAACAAAAAGACATTAAAGGCATTCAAATTGGCAAAGAAGAAGTCAAACTCTCCCTCTTCGCCGATGACATGATACTCTACATAGAAAACCCAAAAGTCTCCACCCCAAGATTGCTAGAACTCATACAGCAATTTGGTAGCGTGGCAGGATACAAAATCAATGCCCAGAAGTCAGTGGCATTTCTATACACTAACAATGAGACTGAAGAAAGAGAAATTAAGGAGTCAATCCCATTTACAATTGCACCCAAAAGCATAAGATACCTAGGAATAAACCTCACCAAAGATGTAAAGGATCTATACCCTCAAAACTATAGAACACTTCTGAAAGAAATTGAGGAAGACACAAAGAGATGGAAAAATATTCCATGCTCATGGATTGGCAGAATTAATATTGTGAAAATGTCAATGTTACCCAGGGCAATATACACGTTTAATGCAATCCCTATCAAAATACCATGGACTTTCTTCAGAGAGTTAGAACAAATTATTTTAAGATTTGTGTGGAATCAGAAAAGACCCCGAATAGCCAGGGGAATTTTAAAAAAGAAAACCATATCTGGGGGCATCACAATGCCAGATTTCAGGTTGTACTACAAAGCTGTGGTCATCAAGACAGTGTGGTACTGGCACAAAAACAGACACATAGATCAGTGGAACAGAATAGAGAATCCAGAAGTGGACCCTGAACTTTATGGGCAACTAATATTCGATAAAGGAGGAAAGACTATCCATTGGAAGAAAGACAGTCTCTTCAATAAATGGTGCTGGGAAAATTGGACATCCACATGCAGAAGAATGAAACTAGACCACACTCTTTCACCATACACAAAGATAAACTCAAAATGGATGAAAGATCTAAATGTGAGACAAGATTCCATCAAAATCCTAGAGAAGAACACAGGCAACACCCTTTTTGAACTCGGCCATGGTAACTTCTTGCAAGATACATCCACGAAGGCAAAAGAAACAAAAGCAAAAATGAACTATTGGGACTTCATCAAGATAAGAAGCTTTTGCACAGCAAAAGATACAGTCAACAAAACTCAAAGACAACCTACAGAATGGGAGAAGATATTTGCAAATGACATATCAGATAAAGGGCTAGTTTCCAAGATCTATAAAGAACTTATTAAACTCAACACCAAAGAAACAAACAATCCAATCATGAAATGGGCAAAAGACATGAACAGAAATCTCACGGAGGGAGACATAGACATGGCCAACATGCATATGAGAAAATGCTCTGCATCACTTGCCATCAGGGAAATACAAATCAAAACCACAATGAGATACCACCTCACACCAGTGAGAATGGGGAAAATTAACAAGGCAGGAAACAACAAATGTTGGAGAGGATGCGGAGAAAAGGGAACCCTCTTGCACTGTTGGTGGGAATGTGAACTGGTGCAGCCACTCTGGAAAACTGTGTGGAGGTTCCTCAAAGAGTTAAAAATAGACCTGCCCTACGACCCAGCAACTGCACTGTTGGGGATTTACCCCAAAGATACAAATGCAATGAAACGCCGGGACACCTGCACCCCGATGTTTCTAGCAGCAATGGCCACGATAGCCAAACTGTGGAAGGAGCCTCGGTGTCCAACGAAAGATGAATGGATAAAGAAGATGTGGTTTATGTATACAATGGAATATTACTCAGCTATTAGAAATGACAAATACCCACCATTTGCTTCAACGTGGATGGAACTGGAGGGTATTATGCTGAGTGAAGTAAGTCAGTCGGAGAAGGACAAACATTATATGTTCTCGTTCATTTGGGGAATATAAATAATAGTGAAAGGGAAAATAAGGGAAGGGAGAAGAAATGTGTAGGAAATATCAGAAAGGGAGACAGAACGTAAAGACTGCTAACTCTGGGAAACGAACTAGGGGTGGTGGGAGGGGAGGAGGGCGGGGGGTGGGAGTGAATGGGTGACGGGCACTGGGTGTTATTCTGTATGTTAGTAAATTGAACACCAATAAAAAATAAAAAATAAAAAAAAAAAAAGGAACCAGTTTATCCGTCCATCTTTTAATATGGCTGAAAGTCTATTTCAAACTATAAATAAAAATGTTGCACCTTCTTGAAACAAGCTTGAACCATAAAGAACACAAGGTTTTCACCAAAGTAATAAATATTTTTTTAAAAATAAATAATATCAACTGGTTCACCCAGGGAGCTGGAAGTGGGTTCTAAATGGTTGATAGGAATCTTGACTCAGTGGTGGCCTACTGTAAATAAAGTCAACATTCATGTAATCCCTTGGTGTAATGTAGGGAGAAAAGAATGTTGGAGTAAATTTGTCATAATCCACTCATTCTCCTCTTTTGAGAGGGTTCAAAAACACTCCCTTAGCAAAGCAGTGAGAAATACATTGATGAGAGGAGTGGCAAATCTTTGAAAAGCACTGTAGTGGCTGTATTCTAAGTTAAAAGTGAAATGCAAGAGGCTTTCAGTGGTGTTGATAGGCTGGCACAAACACCAGAGGCAAAGTGAGCATGAATACTGTAACAGGCCACATGGTGGAAAAGATAATCAGAATGGTTTGACCTATAACGGTCTCTATCTTGGGGGTCCTGAAGACCAAGGTCCTAACCAAGGTCCAACCTGACCCATATCTTGAAAGATTCAATCTAGTAAGGAGAAGTTTGATTTGCATCAGCATGACAAGGGATCATGGTCCAATCCAATTCTGAGGCCTGAATTTCAGCACTGACTCAGAATTCCTTGAAAAAAAAAAAAAAAAAAAAGGCAAACTCAGTACCACCAAGAAAAGAGCCTACAAAAATCTCACAAATCTCCCTCCCTAGTCTTCCCTAAAGGAAACTTGGCCCTATGTCATTGTAACTGTGCAGTGGGAAAAGTGACATATACAGATCTTTATGGCATCATTAGACTGCATTTTTCTGAGTTACCATTAAGTCCTGGGACCTTACAACACAATCATGGATCAAAGGTTGAAGTGGAGCTGATAGGAGAGTTTAGGCTTGAGCCATCTAAAGCCTGTGGTTCAGTGAATACATGCTGGTTATTTCCCCAGTTCCTAAGTTCAGTCAAGGGGAAGCTCATGGAGCTTTCCTCCATATAAAAATAGTACACCAAAAACAATAATAATTCCTATAAAAATAAAAAGATTTTTGCTACAAAGTCTTGGAGAATCACCCCATCACCCCAATACCATCACAATCTTATTTTGTTTGCCTATTTAATCTGTGCAGAAGATGGACGGATCTTGGGAGAATTACAATGGCTTATTCTAAGTTTAATTAGGTTTGACTTCAATTGCAGCTACTATTCCAGATGTAGTCTTCTCAGTGAAGTAAATCAATACAGGCTCTGGCACCTAGTGTGCAGATATTGATCTGCCTAATGCATTTTTCTCTATCCCGATTTGCAGAAAATACCAGAAGTAATTATTAGGTAACCATAAGCCTGCCAAGTTAGAGGCAGTTCAGAGCAAGGGAAGGTTCTCCAGCTATCCCAACTCATCCCGTTGGCCTTTGTGATACCTCAGACCCAATGAAGTTTGATTTGTAATTGATCAAATTGCTAGGCTTGAGGAAAGAAGCGTTAGGAGAATCATAGCTGCATACCTTTGAGATTGGTAGGAAAGCTATGCTCTTTTCTCTTTTTAAGAAACAGCTCTTTCTCAATGTACCTGAATGCCAAGAATCCATGAAAACTGAACAGTTCATCATGAAGTGGGAGTTGTCTGATCCACCAAGCCATAAATTCAGGCAGGTCCTGCATCAGTCCATCATCAAGGAGATAGGATATAAACAGAATTAGGTTTGAGCAAATCTTTAAGATGTAAGCTATTTACCAGAGCCCCACACTCCAAGCATAGCTACTCCTGCCACACTTCAGTCCTAAAACTCCTAAGGAGTCCTTATGATCAGTTGAGTGAGGAGGAAAATCAAACCCGATTTATGGTGCCTGTGAGAAATGGATTACTGTGGCATTTCAGTCTCACTCAAGAATAGCCTTGAAGAATAATGCAGGAAGGGAGAATTTTCCAATAGGTAGGATTTCAAGCAGTTAGTCTTGTGATGCAAGGTCCAGGCATTTAGAAAGAATAAGATTAGATTATTGGTAACAAGGTTTTAATGAAGGATGAGCAATTCTAAATGGGCTTAGCATAAGAGAGTGGTTGGTCCCATGCGAGTGTTCAGAAAAGGGCCTCACTGTGTAGGAAGTTCTAAATAATCATGTTACAAATTATACCCCTGTGGATGTCTGGCAATCTCTCTCCAGACACTAGTGAGTAGGTTCATGGACAATGTGGTCATGGTGTCAAAGGATGAAGTAACGCACAGGTTTAATAACAAAATTAATCTGGTTACCACTCTGCTCAGTGCACCAGTGTCGTGAATACTGAATTATTGTCTGAGGACCAGACTGCTATCTGGTAGCAACTGATTATATTGGAACCCTTCCTTCATGAAGGGACAAAATTTGTCCTTACTGAAATGTCCTTAGTGGAATTTTTTACATGGTTTTGTATTCCTTGTTCTGGCAGTCCCACCAGGCATGGAATCACTGAAAGCTTTGTTTGAGATCACGGTATCACATACAACACTGTCTCTTCACTTTATGCAAAAGAAATAAGGTAGTTCCTAATGTTCATAGGGTTTACTTATCTGTCCATGTACCGCATCATCCATAAAGAGTTAGTCTTGCCAAAAGATAGAGTGACCTACTGAATTATCACCTACTGGAGACAGTATCTTGAGAGACTAAATAACTATCCTATAACCTAAAATCTATGCCCCGAGCTAATCAGAGGCCAATATTATGGTGTCATTTCTCTTATAGACAGAATATAAGGGAGCAGGAAATCTGAATGAGAGGATTAGTGGCTTCCCTGACTATCTCAACTAATAACTAATATCTAATATCTCAACTAATAACAAACCATCTAAAAAAGTATTCCTTTTTATTTCCGTAATTCTGGACTTTGCTGATTTAGCGGGTCTTCGTATTCCAGGAGGAAATGCTTTCTTCCACTATGGACACAATTCTTCCATTGAATATGAATTTGAGATTCCTTACTGGCTACCTCATGTTCTTCAAAAGAAAGTGTCGGCTAAGATGATCAGTCTTTGCTATGAAGAGGGTCTTTCACATAATGGATGTAATAGCAGAACCCGAAGCTTCCTGGTGCTGCCTTTTCCAGTGGTAAAAATTAATGAAAGATGCCAGAAACACCAAATTGGTAATCCTACCAAAGCTCAAACCTCTAGAAATGAATGACCCACCAGATGCACCCCAACAAGATGGATGCTGACTGAAGGCAAGGGAATATGGACTGGGATGTGGAGGAAAGGAGTTTGAATGTGAGCCTCCTTTCCCTTGGCACACCACTAGCACTGGGTGATAATATACTTAAAATATTTGTATTTTATCTTCTATTAGAAATGTTGCTGGGCGGGGGAGGGCACCTGGCTGGCTCAGTCAGTAGAGCATGTGACTCTTGATCATGTCGTGAGTTCAAGGCCCAACTTGGATGTGGAGCCTATTAAAAAAAAAAAAAAAAGTTACTGATTATCAGTGAGGTTAAGCATCTTTTCATCTGCTTATTGACCATTTGGATTCCCTCTTCTGTAAAACTTCTATAAATAACTCTATTGAGTTATATTTTATATTATCAAGTTGATGATGCCCAAGATGCAATCTACAGAAACACAAGATACATACTCTTTCAGGAAAATCTGCAACATATATATAATATATATATGTGTATATATATGTATATGATTATATATATATGATGGCATATATATATGTATATATATGATGGTTACTATCTATAATACTCTGTAATACTCTAAGAAGGTCTTTGAGTTCAAACTTTTACCCTCAGATGATGGAACATGTCATGGAGAGGCATGAAAAAGCTGATTGACTTGCTCAGAAGTCTATAACCACCCCATCCCCCCCCACCACATACATAGCATACCTGAGAAGAATGGAGAATCCAAAAAATAGCCTAGTGGAGAAGAGGAATTTTTATTCATTCCAAATGGGAAAATATCATGGAAAATGTGAACTGAAAAAAGTGAAGAGGAAAGAAGAGGTTGCAGCTTTAAATAATAATGAGTCAGGGCAGGACTGCACTGCCTAGGCTTCGAGTCAAGGGTGGGAGTGAATCAGAGCCTTATAAAGGTCGCCCTCCACCCACCTTTTGTGTGCCTCCCATGCTAGTTCACTAGTTTTAACCACAGCGGGGGCGTCTCATCAGCCACATCATGCAGAGGACCGGATCTTTACTTATGTGCTTTTCCACAGCACACCTAAAAGGTAGAGTGCCTTTGTGGTCCTCACAGATGCCAGAAGACCAGAGTTCCAGGACAAAAGGGTTTGGGATGACTCTGAGAGCCTGGCCCACTCCCTCCTACAGCTGCCAAGCCTTGCATTTTTCTTACCTTGTTCAGGTTGATATAACAAGACGCTACCCTTAAAGATAAGGATGATTTTACTGATCCATCCCAAAAGAGCAGTATAGATGGGTCTCCTGTCTTACGATGAGCTGTTGAGACATAGATATATAATTTAACAAAATTTAATCTAACTTTAAATATGGCAGAAAGAAACCAACAAGGTCAATACACAGTATGTGTGTACATACACATCTTCTCTTCTTACATCCATGGCGGACATCACCAATCAATTACAGAACTCTTTCCTTTTGAGTATGGACATAGCTGTAAAATGCTTCAATGCTCCTTAAAAATATATCCAAATTGGTATGAGAAATTAACACCATTTGCCTAGCTGTCCAACCTTTTTCTAGAGATGATAAACGGATGGCTCAGAGAGGGAAATGAGTTGTCTGATAGCGCGAAAGAAGTAAGCACCAGAGCCAGGGAGAGGGTTGGAAAAGGACAAGGAATTCAATTTATTGAGTGCATTTGTGCCATGTTCACTGAGGCATTGTGCTTGCGGCTTTGCACATGTTATTTTGGAACAGAATTCAGGTCTTGTGAGTGTGCTGAATCAGTTATTCTCTTGATCAGTGTCCTTTATGGACAACAGCACAGGTCTATGTGACAAAGTGCCAAGATCATGGCTATAACTATGGCTATGGGCTAAGTGGCATTAATTAGGTCATGGGTGCAGTGTGACGAAAGCCACAGTCTTGCTATTTTTACCCCTGTGCTCTAATCAGACACTTTCCTTTAGCATTATGACTTTGGATCTGTGCCCAGAGAGCATGGCACTCTTAAAGGCATCTGCCTTGCTTTATCAGTTGACAACTTCAGTCTTGTATAAGCACCATTTGCTTGGCACAGAAAAACTCACTCCAGGACCACAGTGTATCAATGGCAAGTACTGAGCTTTCCTATCATAGCCAGGCACTACCTTTATCACAGAAGGAGCCAAGTAAAAAAATGAGAGCCTCAGTCAACCTATCTCCTCTACCAGATATCAATCAGCCCTCCCTGACACACCCCATTACTACCACCACCACCACTGCCACTGGGCAAGATAATGGCATAGATATGAAATGACATCATGGCCACTGATGATGGTACTAAAGTCATCTAACTAACAGACACTGTACTCTTTCGCTGTTCCATAGATTTAGTTAGCATTTGCCAGTTCCTCTGGGATCTCAGAGAGCATGACTCGGGGACACAAATTCAACAGTGCATACTCAAAAATTGTATTTTCACATAATGTGGCAGGATCTCTGGAGTCAGACAGATGTGGGTTCATGTCCTGCCTCTGTCACTTAATTATGTGACCTCAGGCAAGCTACTTAACTTCTCCGACCCTCAATTTCTTCAACTGTAAAATGAAATGCGGACAATAATGAGACGAGGAAGGTACAATATTTATCACAGTCCTTGGCACATAGTCAACTTTTAATAAATGTTTAATATTATTAAAAACTTTAATACTAAGACTAATAAGCAATGAGTAGGAGTAATTCCTATTATAAATCATCATCATCATCATCATGATAATGGTCATAGATGCTTTTTAGCCTCCATAATTATGCCCACCACTTTTCTAACCCATCTTTCCATTCTCCCAAATAAGACCTTCCACAGAAGAGCTTTTGTTCATGGCAATTCCCAGGCAAAGGCCATCCTTTCTCCATCCATCCAGAAGATTTCATCTTCAAAGCCGACCTAAATGTCTCCTTCTTCCGAGAAGCTCACTCTCATCACCTAAGAACCACCTCTTGTCTCCAACCTTCTGCACATGCTCATTGGCACTTCCATCAGTCAGCACGTAAGGATTGTGTCTTTCAATGTTGCATGAAGCATTATAATCATATCACATAGGGTTGCGGGTTGCGCTTGGGTCTTTGCATTTGCAGGTCCCTCTGTCTGGCACGTTTTCCCACCCATCTAGCAACTTCACATGATTGGATCCTTCCCGCTATGCAGGTGTCAAATCAAGTGTTGCCTCTGCAGAGAGGTCTTCCTTTGTCATTATCTGGCAATTACATACTGCCTCCCACCCCCTCCACCAGTTATTCTTCAATCTCCTTTCATCGTTGACTTAGCCAATTTTCCACGTTCCTCCTCTACAGGAGGATACACTCCCTGAGAGCAGAAATACTGTCTTTCTGTTCATTGCTGAACTGCTAACACATAGAAAATTACCTAGCACGTAGTACATGCTCAATAAATATTTAATAAATAAATAAGTAATTGCTTCCCTTTTCCTCCAAAAATATTAGAAGCTTCAGGGCAACACTTTCTAAAGCAGATATATTCCTTTTACAGTCAGCTTTCTGAGCCTGATACAGTATTTTCAAGAGTTGAACAAAATAGCTGGCACTACAGAAATTCAATGAGAAATAATATTAAAGTGTGTATCCGTCATATCCTCACTAGATTATAAGCTCCTTGGGGGTAAAAGTCATCTCTTTTTCAATCTTGTGCTTCCTGCAGTGCCTAGCAAGCACCATGAAATGCACATATATAATAAGGGCTTAGCTATGTCAAATGGAATTGAATGGAATAGCACAAGCGTCTGCAGAAATGTTCAAACACACACAGAGGCAACAATAAAACTGCAAACTCATACCCGCTTCCTCTGCAACATTGGCTCAGATCTTAGAAAAGCACTATCTATAATTAGGCATTTTGTTCTTTTTATATCCGAGGGATGAGAAAGGAGCTCTTACTTTCTGGGTGGCTGGGGAAGCAGAAAATAAACCCACTGTCTGAAACAGAAATGAAGATCCTTCGATTTTTTCCATTTTGCACCAGAACCCTGATTCAATGTGCCAGTCTGCATTTCCTCATTCTTACACATACCTTCCTTCTGGTCAGAGCCTTGTCATACTTGAGCAAACATATCTCTTTCCACTGAAGTCGGTATCAACAACCAAAGATTAGACACATTTAGTGTCTAGGACACATTACATAGCTGCTATGGCTAATGACCTTCTCATTAATCCATATATAGTAATGAAGTGGAAGGTGGGAGCTACCATTTATTGAGTGCCTATTACGTGGTCACTTCGGTGAAACACATGTGTTATGCTATGTAGTCTTTACAAAAACCAAAAATCCTGTGACTACATGTTGTTATTATTATTTTTTTTTCATATATATTTTTTAAAGCCAAATCTGGGACTGGCAAAATCTGAATATGGCCTGTACTTTGGCTGATGGCATAGCATTGATATCTGTTTCCTGGTATTGATCATCGAATCTATTGAATCTAATACATTATCACTGGGGGAGCATGAAAGAGAGCTATTGTACTATTCCTACAATTCCTTGTGGGTTTACAATTATTTCAGATAAAATAATGGTTGTTTTCTTTTTCAATAAAGAAGAGTCCTGGGACACAGGGAGGCTAAACAGCTTGCCCAGACTACAAAGTTTGTATACTAAGAGGTCGATGTGAACCACTGTTCACCTGGTTCGGGAGCCCAGGCCTTGACCTCAGTTACACTGCTTAAATGCCATACCTCTCAGCTTCTCACGTGCCCTGCCTCCAGATAAGAGGAGCTCTTTAGCACCATGTTGCCCTCCTCACCTTGGCTACTGGGAAGCTCAGAGCTAAATGCTGCTGAACCATAGCATCTGTGGACTGCTATTTCTGGAGTATCAATTTCATTCTTCTTAGGTCAATTTTCTTCCAGCATCCATCCACCTTTGTCTTCCTTAGACTAATTTTATGCCTTTGTGTCTTTAGTGGGTTTTCTGTGGATCCCTTAAATCCTTTTGGAAGAGATTCCAGGTTATAAATCCAATTAAGGATCTTTCTCCTCAAATTCCAAAAACAGTCTTTGCTCAAGTTTTTCAACCTAGAGATCAACTCGTACCACTCAGCCAGCATCCCATAGTCTAGATGCTATAACTAGGAAGGTGCCCAAGGTACATGATGAATATAAAACAATGGCTTCTCATTGTAGAAGGTTGAAAGGCCTTCCCTATCTTTCTTTTGCTTTCTGAAAATTAAATACTTGGCAGGGCTCTCCTTGAGCTAATTAGCATCCCTTTCTAACATTTTAAGTAACTACTCATTTAGAGCAGTGAATGATTGCACTGAGATTAGAGTATAGGGAAAAAAATCCTTCTATTGGGAATAATCTACTTATTCGGCTGTTTGTTTGAAGCAGAGATAAACAGAATTTTTTTTTTCCTTCTTGACACGCCAGGCATAAGAGAGAACACAGTGATTAATGAAACTGCCTTTTGCCAATAAATTTCTGACTTCAGACACGAACTCATAGTTGCTGAGTTTTCTGAGAATTTTCTTTCCCTTTCTTTCTTTTATTTTTTTTAACTGAAAGGAAAAAGAAAGTGGCACCATCCAGATTCTAGAGCTCATTTAAATCTGTTACATTGTGAACTATTTTTGGTTCTGAAAATGGTTTAGGTAATTTTTCATTGGTTCTCCTGGGAATGCCACTTTGTGCTCTGTTATTTATAATCTGCAGAAATTAATTATGCTGCTAATTAACAGCTTGCAAACAAATTATTGCTCAAGGAGTTATTTATTCAGTTATGAAAACACAACTTCAGGCTTCTATGTAGATTCTTTCTGACAGCTCTTTTATTTCTTGCTTTTCTTTTTGAGTCTTTCTGCTTCCAGAGTTCAGGGAAGGTCTGCTTGGAGGGGATGACAATTAGTCAGGATCTCAGTAGCAGAAGCTGGGTCAGCTGCTCTAGGTGGGGGGGAGCAGACAGGCAAGAGGGTACATAGCCTGCTCCGTGTGCACCCTGGTGTTGATGAAGAAATTCCTCATGTGAGTGATGGTTTCTGTAACAACCACTGCAAGGTTGCATGTGCCCATTTTTGCCCCTCTCGGGATTTTAGGAGAACTCTGGAGATGTCAAGTAAGGAGGAATGTAAACACATGCCCCATCTACCACCACTTCCCACGCCCACACTCATGGCAGACAGCAATAACGGATCACAGATCACTTCGGCCTCTGAATCATTCTCAACAGGGTTCTTGCAGTAGGCATTCCCAATCATTGCTATCTCTGGTAGGAGGAAAGGGCTGGCTAAAGTGAGTGCGTTGAGATCATCAACTCATGTAAATAATAGCCTTTTCCAAACTGGGCCAATGGGATAGAGGAAGCTGTAGATGAGTAACCTCTTTCTCCCTTGGCCAGACTTCAGAGAGACACTCAGAACTCCTAACTGACCCCACCCTACCCAGGGAGACACCAAAGTACTGGCCGTTGGCAAGACATAAAGAGTCAGTTCCAGGTGAAGGGCCAGGTTGGACAGTGTCTGCAGGAGTCAACACAAGAGATGAAGAGAGCACTACTACCTGGTTCTGATTCTCTGTACACTGTTCAGTGCCTCTGAGATCATGAGTCTCTTTCTCTCCCTCTGGTCCTTATACTTTCATCACTTTCATCTGCCAAATGAGGGAGGTATTCTGAGGGTCTCTGAGTCTCTTCCAATTCTGACCATCTGAAGTTCCAATGTTATTGCAGGTGTTGGATACAAGTGGCTCCCAAGGCCAAGTCTATTCCAATTAGAAAAATGAAGATGCTAAGGGATTCACTAAACCATTACTGCATCCAGCTAAGGGGGAACAGAGCAGGGATTCAGAATCAAATTGTGGAATTTGGAGGAGAACAAGAGAAAAACAAGAGTGAAAGTCACCATGTTGGTGCTGGATGGTCTGCACACACCATACAGCATTTATCCTTAACCTAAGTTCAATGGAGCTAAAACCACTTTGTGGCTCTGGATACATTTGGCCCCCCAAATTCCCATCACCACTTCAGCATCCCTAGCACATTTTCCCCTCTGTTATTAACTGACCAGCCCACCTCTCACATATTCCAGAACCCAGGCCTAGACCATTGGTAAATGGATTTACTTTCTTTAAGCCCCTTTCTTAAAGCTAAGAAACAAGGACTCACATTCACTTCATTAGAAAAGCCCAGAATCTTGATCACTTAATCTGCAAAGTTAGATAATCCTGTGCTGGCTGGAGTGGAGTTCTAACACAGGCCAGACCAGAGGTCTCCAGAACATTAGCTATCAGCTTGTACCTCAAGGAACTCCAGTTTACCCGTCTCCAAGAAAACACTTTTCCTGCTCTCAGACCTCAGGCTCTGCCTCCTCGAGGCAACTAGAGCACTTCTGACCTTAAATGCAACTTATTCTCTCAGACAAACTGTCAAGAGCCAAAAACTGAGTGACATTTTCTGAATTTCCATCAATAGATTTAACCAGTTAAATGTCTATGAATGTGGCACATTTTATTCACAAAGTTCTTCCCTGTGCACTACCTCCCTTGAGACTCACAACCAGTCTCTGAAGTGTTGAGTGTTGTAGAGATGACATTGAGAAAAGTGAAGCGAACAGGCCCCAAGTCCCATAGAAGTGGCAAAGCTGGGTCTTGATCCTATGATTCGGATCACCCATCCTGTACTGTCTCCTCCTCATCAAGTTTGCTCCATGACTGGTAGCAGGAAAGCTGATGCGAGTCTCAGCTCAATCTCATGAGGTAACCATGAAACTTCCTTCCTCAGATCTGACTCCAAGCAGCACACCCCTTGTCTGGAAGACTTTTCTGCCTCTTGGGAGGCTAAGGGCAGCAAATGAAACACATGGTCTGAATTTGAATTCTGGCCCTAACCTGATTAACCTTCTGACATAAGACAAATCACCCACGTGCTATGAACCTCAAGTTCCTTATCTAGAAAAGGGAACAGTGAACTCTTGCCATGCACAGGGAGATGTATATGAAGATGTCCATGGTAGCCTGGTTTACCATAATAAATATGGGAAACAATTTAATTATCCATCAGTAGGAGAGTGAATGATAGACTGATGTTTAGTCATAAAATGGAAGAATGTACCTCAGTTAAAATGAACAAACTAGAAAAACATATACTAAGGTACTTAGCTTTAAAACCTGAGAGTGAATAAAACAAAATGCAAATGGATAAGAAGCGTGTAATACAATATCTGGTGTTTATTCTGTGTTTTTCCATTCATATGCCTATCTACTAAAAGAATAAAAGCATCTTGGCAGTGATACTCAACAACCTCAGAATATTGTTTCCCCCGAGAAGGGATGAAAAGGAAGGCATATGAGTAGGAATGTTGCTGTTTCTGATGTGAATGCCACATGATTGTCTTTAGGTCAAGTTCATGTTGCTAGTGAATTTTCAGTAATTTGGGCTTTTCCACATTGAATCCTATTTTTGATGTACCATGCAGTCTCAATATTTAAGGGAGCCTTTGTTAATCTCTGCTTTAGCAAAGATCTTTCTGTTATATAATTAGTCATCCTCTAATTCTGTCTATATACTGGACTAGTGTTTTAGAAACTGTCTTCCAAAAGATGCTCATTCATTCAATGTGCTTTACTGAAGGTCAAGCCTGTGCCAGTCACTGTGCTAGATGGGGGGATACAGAGGCAAACAAAATAAACACGAATGCTGCACTTGGAGAGCTTACAGCAGGGAAGAACACCAAACAAATTGTACAAAATTCTGCAAAAAAAAAAGAATAGGATCTAATAAAAAATAAGGAAGAAGAAGCTGCATGTTTCAGTTATTTCTTGTGTATAATAAATTACCTCAAAATTCAGTGTCTTAAAATAGCAACAACTTATTATTTCTCCCAATTCTGTTGGTTGACTAGACTGTTCTTCCAATTCCCATGGTATTGACAGGGGTGCTGGGTTGGCTCGAAGGTCCAAAGTGACCTCAGTCACACGGCTGGCTAAGTTCTCATCCACACAGGTGCTTCTAGGAGGCTACTTGAACTTGGTCAGCCTGGTGGTCAGGTTGCAAGGGGTGTTCCTAAAGAAAGAGATGGGAGCTTCAGATCTTGTAAACATGGCCTTGAAATTACACTTTCACTCCTGCCACATCCTATTGGTGAAAACAAGTCATGAGGCCATCCCAAATTCAAGGGTAGGGAAACCAGACACAACCTGGTAATGGGAGGATTGGTGAAGAGTAGATGACCGTCTTCATCCACCACACAGAGGTTCGGGGCTGTTGTGTGCCGTGTCTTTTCCATAAGTTTCTGAATTACCATCAATGGATTTAACCAGTTAAATGTCTCCGGATGTGGTACATCTTATTCACAAGGTTCTTCCCTGCGCACTACCTCCCTTGAGACTCATAACCAGTCTCTGAGGTGTTGAGTGTTTTAGAGATGACATTGAGAAAGTGAAGCGACAGGTCCCATTCACTGTGCCCATTACCAAAGTCCTGCCATGAGAAACATGGTTTCACTTATCTTTTAGAAAATGTATCTTTTGTGAGGCACTTGGCTGGCTCAGTCTGTTGAGCATGCAACCCTGGATCTCAGTGTTATGAGTTCGAGCTCCTTGTTGGGTGCCGAGATTACTCAAGAAATGTATTTTAATTTTAATTTTAAAAGCTGGATCTTTCATTTATATATGACTGTACATATTTTTCATTCATACTAACCAGGCATCTTCCAAAGTTAGCTGACCACAAGTACTCTTTTTTCTTTTTTTACAGAACCCCTGGATCTCACATTCTTGCTCTCAGTTTGAGAAATGATTATTCTAAATGAAGCAGATTTTTATAGATCAGAGTTGCTGAAAGCAGAGTCCAAATGACAGGTATCACGTGTTCTTTGGAGAAAAAGTTCTTCCGTGTAATTCAGAAAAATTAATAAACATGGTGACACAGTCTGTATGACATAGCCCAGGCCTGAATTAGAGAAGGGGCTCCAGCAGAAAAGGCAGGACAGGAATCTGGAGTCTGTCACCTGCTCGCCACCTCCCTCCCCTCGCCCCCAACCTTCAGCATTTCTCTGTTCATTCCTCTGGTCTAGCAATGACAAACTCTGGAATTTTAATTTGCATCCAGAATAAAAATCTACAAGTAAAATGCCATCAGCCTGTAATATGACAACCACCTGGACAATTATTAGAGATGAACTGCTGTGAATTACATGAAAGACCAAGTGCCCCCCCCTTGAACACAATCCAGCATCCAGCAGACAGGCTGTGATGTTCAGCAGCCTCGCCGGCCGTGTTACGGTTGCATTACAAGGGAAAACAGCTCTGTGCTGAGTTCATAATTATCATGATCTACTATTATGATCCATCACCAACAGAGCAGTTGGTGAAGCCACCATAAATCACCGTTATTTATATTGCAACAAATCACAAGGACGTATCCTCGAGAACCATAATTTATACTCACTTCACATCATAATTACCTATATATGACTGTCTAGGTATGTCGCAAAGGTAGGCACAGGAGGAAAAAACTCATCAGCTACACTGTCTCGAAGATGTGGCTTCCCTAAGCAAACTTTTAAGCTTTGCAAGGAAGGAGAAGACAAGTCTGGCTATTTCTAACCCCCCATATACCTGGATCTATCTGTCCAGGATCCCCTCAGATCACACAAAAGTGGCTGAGTTCTAGGGTCCAGCTTTAGGCCGGACATTAGCCAACTTTATGACCTCTTGGCTTGACACTATGTCCTGTGAAAAGCAGCTGAAAAACATGGGATGCTTATCCTGGAGGAAATTAGACCCACAAGAATGAAATTCTGGGAGACCTGTCACAGAACTGTGGGCCTTCAGAGGAGTTTAGCTCTGTCCCCAGTCATATGCCAGGGAAACTAGAGAGCCATGTGCTTTAGACAAGATTAAGGTCCAGATGAAAATTAGATCAGACTAGCCATATCCAGATACTTTTTTACCCACCAAATTCTTAGGATTAGTAATAATGCTCTGCCCCGCCATATTGGAACACAGGGCAAAAGGAAAAACTGGTGACACTAGTCCTGCCTTTACTTAAAATTGTGATATTTTGCTCATCATGGATTGTTTGCATTAATTTAAATTTTAAAAAATATTGCATTCATATATTGTTTATCTTGGTTACTGAGTGTTTGGTACCCTCTTAAATTCCCTTAAATCCCCCCTTAAATTCCTCAGCTCCTCATCCTAGTTGCTCCCTGGATAATTTTACAACCATCCTATGACATAAATACAGTTATCCCCATTTTGGTGATAAAAAAGCTGAGGCTTAGTAACTTGGACAAGTCCTGTTCTGGGCAATTCTGAAAGGTCACTGAAGAGTGAGAACAAGTACAGACTTCCTTAACTTCCTCCTTTGCTCATGTTCTACCTCTTATCACTGAAGGAAGAGGCTGAATTAGATCGGTCCCAGAGACCTAGAGAAACAATGTACCCTAACAGAAAGGAGAATGTCCTTATATCCAGCCCACTTTCTTATTCACCTTTGAGCAGGCACTCTTAACAAAGGTTCTACAAGGGGTCAGCAGCCTCTCCAAAGTCTACAAACTCCCCTAAAGTTATGTGAAAAAGTGTGTTCTGGACAGAGGATCCGTGGTTCTTAACTCTCAAAAAGATCTCTGATCCTCCAAATTTAAGAACACTGCCTTATAAGAGCTTGGGAAACTTCTAATGCAGTCTTACAGTAAGGGATCCACAAATAATATATTTTCTCTTTCTCACAACCAAGGATTCTCCATGAAAACATGTAGTAACTAGAGTCAAAGTTCTAACAGAAGCCTTGTATCACATTGTCCTCTCAAAGTTCAGCTGAGCATACATTTTTAACAGTTCCCAATGAAAGTATTTTATAGGTCACTTACTTTCGAAAGTCCAATCTTAATCCCATTGTATTTATATACTGATAAAAGTGAGACTCAGAGAAACCATGTGACTTTCCCCCTGTCCCACAGCTGAGTCACCTGAGGGCTGAGGTTAAAGCCAAAGCTCGTCTCTTGAGCCCCTTTCTCCACTGGGCAGCCAGCTTCCATTGGATAGATATACTTAAGACCATAACTGGCTGACTCTTCATGCTCTGTTAGGGTCCAAGCCCTATGCAGAAGCTAATGTTTCATGTACTTTGGCTTTAAGTCTTCTGGGACTCAAACCCCACAGCCTCACTTCTTTGTATCTACTTTCAAAAATGAACCAAACAGAACCTTCCTGGAGACCTGTGCTGAACCAGGGATTCCCTCTAGTTTGAGATTTGTAATTAATGACTGTGTAACTCACACCACTCCCCAGAATGGCCTGATCTCTCCCCCTCAGGACCTAATTTTTCAAGAATTCCCCTCTGAAGACCAACATATTTAGTGGTGATTATTATTAAAAACAAAGAGAATCTGGCTTCCGAGAGGGCACATGAGTCCTGATCTCAGAGATGGTAAATGATCTCATTTGGAAATAAAATGGCTTTAGAGCATGGTTTTCCAATAATTAAATTAGGAGAAGCAATGAGAAATAGCATTGGGGATGGCAGGGCTGGGTAGATAAGCTTTAATGGGGTCTCAGGCCTCAAGAAAGAAAGGCTTAACAGGATAGAAAAAAAGGTATTAAATGAAATCACTCGTAAATTTCACCAACAATTTTGAAGTGGTGAAGCTCCCTCACACAGTAGCAAGCTGTGTGTTGGAGCTCACCATGAGCCCCGAACTGTGCCAGGCACCCTGTGGGACATCCAAGAAGATGACATAGAGCCACTGTCCTCGGGTGTTTACAATCTAGTTGAGGAGTGAAATACAAAACACAGCAACAAATCAACAAGTGATGCAAGACAGTATGTCAACAAGGTACCATTATTTCAGAGAAGAGAGGGCTATCAGTGTGAGTTGAGATAGCCAAGTTAGGTCAGGCCTCCAATTAAGTGAGCACCAACTATAACCCAGTAGGAGCATATTTTCTACTTCGCCAGTAGCAACTGCATCTCACATTCTGTTTTAGTAAAAAGCTGTCTTCTAGCATTGGGTTCATTCAAGATAATTTTGTTGTATACCCGAAGGACATAAAAAGGACAAGTGTGTTATAAGGCTAAGAATATTCTACTAGTTGGGATTGCACGTACAGGCTCAAATAGGACATTAAGCAGTCAGACATGATGAATTCCTTTTCCACATTCTTGGAGATGATGAAGGAAAATAGTCAACTGCGCATCTGAAGTGGAGACTTGTCTTCAACTTACTTTCTGCCTCTTCTATAATTGGGGCTTAAAATACACCCCCTAGAGAGGCACCTGGGTGGCTCAGTGGGTTAAGCGTCCAACTCTTGGTTTTGGCTCAGGTCGTGAGATCCAGCCCCGTGCTGGGCGTGGAGCCTGCTTGGGATTCTCTCTGAGATTCTTCCTCTCTCCCTCCCCCTCTCTAAAAAAACCCACACAAAATTTAAAAAGGGCCCTTGGAAAGAGAAATGTGTCAACATGAGGCTGGAAGAATGATAGACTACTAGAAGAGGATTGGGGTTTATGATATCTGGGGGAAAGCCAGAGAAGAAGACAAATTGGAGAAAGTGGAGAATTCTAGAAAAGTGAAGGCTCAAAGGACAGAAGTAAGGAGGGAAGATAAGGGGTAGTGGGAGGAATCCACAGGGATACCCAGGCCCAAGATCACTGTGAGGCCACAGTGACCTTGAGGCGTAGAGAAGTGCAAGCACCACACCACGGACAAGTTTTTTTGGCTTCTATTGCTTCCCCTCTTCCACCCCATTTTGACTCTGTAACATCTGGATTTTTATCCCCAGAAATACTAAGTGAAGAGCTCTGTGAACCTTTGTTGGTTGTTGTGAGGGGCAGGCAGCAAAAACAATGAAAACATAGTAGTCAAAATTTGTATTTAGTAGCATTAACTCTTCTTTGTGAAAGAAAGAACTCGTTTCATCCTCAACAGGGATCAAAAAAAAAAAAAAAAAAAAGGAGGAGGCACCTCACTCTCTCTTCTGCCATCAATGGAAGAGAAAAGAGACCATGGTGGTGGGGAATTTGGGGGAAATGTGTCCTTTCCTATAGGAACCTTATCTGGAGCTGACTTCCTTCCTTCCTTCCTTCCTTCCTTCCTTCCTTCCTTCCTTCCTTCCTTCCTTCCTTCCTTCCTACCTACCTTCCTTCCCTCTTTCTATCCCCCCTCTCCTAAACATACCCACCAATAAAGAAGAGCTGTAGGTACCCCATCAGTTAAATCACAAAGAGCCTGGTATCAAATTGGACCCACAATTCAACCTACTTGAGCCAGTGTACTCATCTGTTCCATAAAACAAAGGAACCAACAGATACCCTTGACCAGGACATAAGTAATTTGTAAAAGTTTCCTTGACACAAACCCAAGTCTGTCCTCCCCATGGGTATAAGGGCTGCTTGTGCAAATACACACACACACACACACACACACACACACACACACAGGTATTCCTTATTGGATAGGATCATCCTACAACCCCTGAACATTTTCTCCCACTAAGGGTCATCTTCTCTAATACCTGCACCCTCCCCGAGTGAGCCTCCTAGCCACCTTGCAGATAATGCCAAGCCCTTACCAGCCCACTCAAGAGTAGTGTCCCAGTCCCCCCAGCTTCCAAGCTAATACTGGGCACTGTACAGTCACAAATGAGCCCAGTTCATGCTCCTGACCATTGATCCAACATCAATTTTTTCCAAGCCCGAGGCATGCGATTATCTGCAAAGCTGACTTACAAGATAAAATCCCCAGGCCTCTCCCCAACCACCCCCCTTCAACAAGGAGACATTGATTTTACACAGAATGTGCATGGCTTTGATGGTGTTATTGCAATCAACATGAAAAATACCACCACAGTGCTTATCCGGATGTCTCAGTTGTTTTGCCTCATAGCACAAGTGATTGTTTAAAGAGGCCTGACACTGTTGGAGTCTTTTGTTTTATGGATTTTGTAAAGCATTGCTCTTTGTCTCCTGGGCTGGCAGAGGAGGAAGCTCTTTTTTCAAGGCAATGGGCAGTGCTTTCAGAAAATAGGATCCAGGGACGCCCGGGTGGCTCAGCAGTTGAGCGGCTGCCTTCAGCTTAGGGCGTGGTCCCGGGATCCTGGGATCGAGTCCCACACCAGGCTCCCCTTGAGGAGCCTGCTTCTCCCTCTGCCTGTGTCTCTGCCTCTCTCTGTCTCTCATGAATAAATAAACAAAATCTTAAAAGAAAAAAAAAGGAAATATGATCCAACAAGAGAGCTGATGTTGGGAGTCCTTTTTTTTTTTTTCTTTCTTTCTTTCTTTTTTTTTTTTTTTAACATGATGATGGTCCCACAGGACAGGCTGCTCCTAACTGGTCTGTACCTTTAACAGAGGACTGGCCAGGTTACCCCTGAACCTTTCTCCCCATCTGTTTTCCTTGGGGCTCTGCCTTTTTTTATTCCATGCTGGCCCTAAGTAACTAGATGGGTTTGCTCCCTCTCTTTTACCTCTCTGTCTCTCTCTTACCCCTGCATCACAAGCGAGCAATTATCTGACTCATCTGATCCCCAGCAAAAGTCAACAAAGAAACTTGGCACACGTACCATTCACCCCTCCCACACAGGGAAAAAGCCAGAGATGCAGACCCCCCTTGTCTCTTCTTTCCTCCTGCCTGTGACACAGTCACTTCTACCAACCTGTCCGCCCACGTCTCCCATGGTTAACAGGACCCCAAAAGACTGGAGCTCTTCACCATGTTTGCTGTATCTACTTGTGGCTTATTGTCCAATTTAGTGCTGTTTGAATTATACTGGGAATCCTAGTGAGGGTAGAGATTTAGTTGGATAGTTACGAGACCACATATTGGGGAATGACTGTGGAATTCTGAAGCAGGTTATCTCAACCTGGGTACTATTGAGATGTGGGGCCAGACAATTCTTTGTTTTGGGCGAATCTCCCATGCACTGTAGGATATTTAGCAGCATCAAAGATATCTCAAATATTGCCAGATATCCTCTGGTGGCCAAAATCACCCCAGTTGAGAACCATTGCCCTAGAGCATCACAGGGGTAGGGGATCCATGCTAAGACAAGTTCATGAAGAGGTGGTAACGTGAGGCCAAAGTGAGCTGTAGAATTCTACCTTTAGGATCATTACTCATCCTGCCTCTGGTTTCTGGGGCATTCCCTACCAAATCCGTGCAATGATTTTGATCCTTCCTGTTGAAATCACTGACCTGTCTTCTAAGGATCAATACCCTCAACTACATATTTCTACTGCCCCATCACTACATAAACTACATATTTCTACCACCCCATCAAATTTCCTGGCTCTGAAATTGATCGCCAAATTTATTAGACAAGTTTAGGCCCAAATGGGGTTCGCTGTTTATTACAGTACATACAGAAGGCAAAACTGAGCCATGCCTCAAGGAACCTTAGAGAAAAGGATTTAAGATTAGAGTAGGGGCAAATGGGTTTGGCACCCAGATCCCCTGTTGGGCCACTAGGTGCCATCAGGTCCCACCCCTGCTCTCCATGGGCAAGGCTTCCTTGTTTGACTTTCAGTAGGAGAGCAGAAGAAAGAAGGAGGTGGGCCCAATTAAGGATCTTTCAAGTGTTTTATGGATTTTTAGAGTTTAATAGAGGTACTGTAGGCATCACCTTGGGAGACAAGAGAAAACGTGAGATGAGCAGCTTCAGCCTGATGCTCAAATGCTAAGTCAATAGAGTTTTTCTCTTACCTATTCTTCATATTGGGCTTCTGGGTTAAATTTCCTCTGCACCCCAAAGTTTCAGCATCAAGTATGTGTGTGTATCTATTGTTGTTCTTAAAGAAAAAAAAAACCCTCAATGACATGTGTAAGGAAGTTTACTCAAGGAGGGTAGGGGTGATCTCTGTAGGAATAACCCCTGCAGTGGGAGTTTCCAGTGGTGGAGAGAGAGATTGGCTCAAAGTCTGAGTACAGCAAGGGCAATGGGGATGTGTAGTCAAGGAGCAAGGTGGGAGTCAGTGGACAGAAGATGGCTAAAAGAAAGTATCAGGAGTATGGGGGTTCTAGCTAAACCAACCTAACAGGATTCTTACCGAACTCTGGTCAGGGTGATCAGACATCACGTTGGTGGAGGATGAGGAATCTGATAACATCTCAAGAGTTATCAGATCTCTAGGGTGGGGGTTTTGGTTACACTGACTTAGCAGGATTCTTATTAAAACTAGGTTTTACAAGGAAATGTATCTATGGGCCCAGGAGAATATTCAGGAGCCTGACTAAAGTCTGGTTAAGGGAAGAATCTTTGTCGGTATGTATAATGTTATTAAAGTTTTAAAATCTCTAGACCAGATAACATCAAGGAAACTTCTGATTCAAATATTCTAGAAAAATCTTTAATGTAGAGCTAATTTTCTGTGCAAAAATATTTTAATGGCCACTAGAAGCCAGTGAAAGAGGGCAAGGATTTGACCCTGGGGGGGATGAAAAGTAGCTGATTCCTCTACCTTTCAAATTCCCAGCTGGCCCCCCACCCCCACCCCAAGGAAAGACAGATTAATGAGAGAAAAACATACCTGGGTATTTCAGTTAAATTTCAAGTGACTGGGGCCTTCAGAAGAAAATCAGACCTGAAGAAACCATTTTAAGTATTGGGTTTGTTTCCTTTTTCTTTTTTTTTTTTTTTAAGATTTACTTATTTGAGAGACAGAGAGCAAGTGTGCACGAGGGTGGGGAGGGGCAGAGGAAGAGAGAGAGAGAATCTCAAGCGGACTCCACGCTGGGCAGGGAGCCGAACTGGGGCTCAATCTCAGGACCCTGAGATCACAACCTGAGCAGAAAAGAGTGAAGAGGCTTAACTGTCTACACCACCCACCCATCCCTTTATACTTGTTTTGATGAAGAATGGAGAGTTATAGAAAAAAGTGATAAGACAAAAAAAAAGTATAAACTTAGAGTAGTAACCCAGGGAAATTCAGCAAGACTGTTCCTTCTGATTCCTCTCAGTGTCCCTCTGCCTCCAGAGATAAGGACGCCCTTTTCCCCAGGTATAGGGTGAGCACTTCCCACATGAGGGTGTTATGACCTGCTCCAGGGGAAGGTCAGAAAGTCCTTCCTATACCTGTCATTTCTCAAATTCCTTCAGCTTCAAATAGTTCACATGCCAATGTGCCATCTCTTGGGGGAGCATGCCAACCCAATCCTCCTTCACTTTATATATTCAACGCCAAGGAAAAAGGGAAAAAAATCCAGCATTCTAGGAAGACCAGAATTTGCAGGATGTGTAAGGAGGCAGCAGCAGGAGGGCGAGGCTGGGGTTTTGACCACCTCTGCTCTCCATAACCACGGCCTCCCCTGATCCAAGCCCGTTTTGGCTCAGAACTTGCTTGCAGCCTAGATCTACCAATGCAAGCAACCGTTTCAGCTTCCCCCAGCCCTCTGAGCCTCTGAGGAGGACTGGAGCCCTCTGACTTATTTCTGAAGCCTGAGCCTTTGACAGCAGGCCAGCCGGCAGCCCCAGCTCTGCAAAGTTTGCCCTGAGCCCCACAGTCCTCCTGTTTTATTAATACTGCACATAACGAGAAGAACCAGCCTGAGTGGCAGCTACAAAGACACTCGTCTCCTAAAATGTGATATTTGATCACAGAAGGATTTTGCGGTGGGATAGCTTATAATCCTAAATTTAAATCCTTCCTGACTTTCAGAGGTTCCAGTATCAAAATCCTTTTAGGATTTTTCAAAGTGTGTAATCTGTTTAGAATTAAAAAAAAAAAAAAAAAACCTCTCCGGCCCATTCTTTCTCCAAAAATAGGCTTGCTACATTTTTAACTTCCTTTAAAAGAATGAAAGAAATGCTTTAAAAAAAAAAAAAAATATATATATATATATATATATATATATAGTTGTTGTTGTTTATTTGACTTAGGAGGCAACTGTTTTTTTAAGACAGCCAATGAAATAGTCCTACTAAACCCAAGTGAAACTTCTTTCAGTGACTGCAAAGAAACCCAGAAGAAACATTTATTTTAAAAAGGATTTAGAAGGGAGAGAAACAAGGAGCTATGTTAAGGAAAAGAAGCAAAAGCACACAAGGAAGGACTACCAAAGCCTCTTCCTCTCTCTGGACACCTCCCCGGGAGCAGAGGAGAGAGCAGGCTGGCTGCTTATTATAATTTAAATTAGAGGGTGGAGAGTAAATGTTCCCTGAATGGAAGGGCCGGGCAGGGGGGGAGCAGGGAAAGCTGAAGGGGAGAGGGAGCACGTGGAGAAAGAAAGGCCAGCCCCTGCCCAGCTGTCAGCACAAACCTCACACTTGGGGTAAACCTGGGACCTCCTCAAGGCTTGAATAAAGGTTGAAGTCAGACAAGTGTCCCCAAAGACAGTCCACAGGTAGAGATTTCCCCAGAATGGCTGAACCTCGTGGACAAATTTTTCCATGTGATTTTCATTCCATTTTCCTCATCTGTTATAACATAAAATTTCATCAACTGTAAATGTCAGTTCTTCCCTTTATTACTTGCTAATGTCATAAAAATCTGAATTGTTTGCTTTGTTAAAGGGCTTGCTGGGCATTGACTTTTCCTTATTTGTACTTTACTACCCCAAATGTGTGGGGTTTATTTTTTTTTTTTTAAGGAAAAAAAATAACATCCCTTTTGAAATGGGATTTAAATAACAGAGCAAGGTTTGCCATTATCATAAATGTATAAAGTGCTTTGTGAGTAATAAAATGGATCATGGATTCAGGATAATTCAAACTGAAATGTTATGTTCGGTATCAAGATTAGATTACGTTAATGCAGTTCATTTTAAATAGTTTAAAGGCCATCAGATGCATGTGAAAAGAATCTGTATCATAACTTAGAATAAATAGACTGAGACATTTGTTTATAATGTCAGTGCTAAACAAATCTATTACTACATTTCTGCATGTAGCGTTATATTACCACTGCTATTAAATAAACAGAGCATGAAGATAAATTATAGCTTTAATTATAAACATTACCTTTGCGTACTTATTAATTTAAAATGGAACAATGTTCAATAACCTTAGGTTATTTATATCAGCTAACATTTTAATTAACTTTGTTGTATTTATGCGTCTTGGTAATTGTTGCTACCAGGCACATGGAGCTCCTTGAATAATGGAAGCAATCTAACCTATCCCTGCGCATATTACCCAGTAATGGGATGGTAGCATTGTAACTCCTGCCAGAGAGTCAGACTCTAGTGCACAGGCACCCTGGGTGAAGAGCCTAAGGCTTTAAAATTTGCCTTTCTCATTGGAAGCCACCAATGGGAGCACCTGGAATTCCTGAATAAACTGTGGGGAAAGGTGGCAGGGGGACCAGGAATTCTCATGTGAATGAAGAAAACATAGGACATCCTTCAAGAAGGTTTTAGCTGGAAAACCATCACAGCAGAGCATGTGGCCAGAGGCGATGGCTCTTCCTCAATAGTGCTACCATCAAATGCACCCATCGCAGGCTGGAAGCTGTCTTAAGACACAGACAGGCAATAATTATCACAAGTTTTGATTTTTTTTCTTTATTCAACTGAATTTTTCCTTGCAAGAGGTTGATGGGCAATCTTTTCTCAGTCTTTATTGGAGTTGTACTGAAATTCAGAATGCAGAACAAGAGGAGGGGAAGCCTTCTAGACTCCAGTCTACTATGTTTTCTACTGGTTACTTCTTTGCTTTTCCATCGGTCCCTTGGAGTCTTGCTACTACCTATTTCCATGCCATGAGAAGTGTGGGAAAGCTGCATACTGCCTGAGAACCCCTCTTCCTGACTTAGACTATGGGAATCTCCTCTCTGGAGCCTAGCCACCTCTTCAGGGTACTGGCCCAAGTTTCCCTTGGGTCAAGCTTCTCAGTATATCCATAGGTCTGTCCTCTTTTCCAAAGCCAGAAGAATAGCCCTCCTTTCCTCCCATGTCCCCACAGCTTTTCACCTTTTTGCTAACACATCCCTTCTTTTGTCCCTTTCATGATAAACTTTGTTAGTTCATTAAGCCTAAAGACCAAAATATTCAAAACACAAATATAGATTTCACTGTTCCTGGGGACAATGAGGGCTTAATTTTCATATGCTACCTCAAATTCCAAGAAATTAGAAGGAAGAAGAAAGTATGGTTACATGGGGTTGGGACAAAGAGTCTTGAAGACAGGGCTTTGTCCCCATGTCTGTGGCCCTGTCACATCTTTTACTCTCCAAAACCGAGGAGCCAACAGTCTATCCCACAGGCTTCTGGATAGAGAGCACATTCAGGAGAGAAAATCTTTCATCTTCACCAGCGTATCTCTACAATTCAGCACACAGCCAGGAGCATGGAGAATGAGCAATATACATTTGTTGAAAAAACCAGATAAAAACTAATATCTCTACAACAGGTATCAGCCAACCCTGCTGGTATAACATGATCTGCAGCCAGGCACTGCCTCCACCTTCAAAAAACAGGAAGGTCAGTCTCAAATGTCAGTAGATCCCATTGACCTGTACACATTCCCCCTCTAGACCTGATACTGCAGTAATTAATGTCAGGTGCTAAAATGGCCAAATCTCCACACCAAAATTGCAAAGGGATCAGAACAGGAGCTGTTTTAAGAGATGTACACAAAGTAATTCTTTAAATAAATATTCTTCTTTATCTACTTATTTTTAAAGACTATTTTCCCCCACTCATAAAAAATGTAGCTAAATCATGGGAATATGTGCACACATGTGCATGTGCATGTGCACACACACACACACATTCCAGTTTTCATATTCACGTTCCAACTTTCCCCATATGCCAACTTGACCATCACCAACATCTAGAAGAGAAAAGATCTGGATTCCATTTTCACCTGCCGACCATGTAGGATGCCTTGAACATCTCCAGATCTCTGACCCTGAGTACTCATCTGTGGAATAAGCTCGATAATTTCATCCGCACCCACATTCTCAGAATGATCAGTGTATGAAACACTGATGTGGGGTGTGAAAAACATGAAGACATCTGGGCAGAAAGAATATCTCATCTGAACAAAAGGAATTATTTCACTAAAACATTATTTGGGAGGGTTCCTAAGCAAAGCATATTTAGCAACAGGGTCATGCATGGGTTCAAAAGTGCTTCATCATGGGGGTCCTGGGTGGCTCAGTCAGTTGAGTGTCTGACCTTTGATTTCGGCTCAGGCCATGACATCAGGGTTGAGGGATTGAGCTCCGTGTCAGGCTCTGTGCTCAGTGCAGGGTTTGCTTGGGATTCTCTCTTTTCCTCTGCCTCTCCCCCGCTCATCTGCTTTTCTTTCTTTCTTTCTTTCTTTCTTTCTTTCTTTCTTTCTTTCTTTCTTTTGCAGAAAGAAACATTTAACATCTTAACATTCCCAGGTGAAGGGTTAACTATAAACAGAAATTTCTTTCTAAAAAGAAAGAAGAAATTAAAAAAAAAAAGTTTCATCATATTATTAGTGTTAGCAAGGAGCTGGATGTGTCCTAGGTAACCATAATTTAATAGGGAGATGGGTAAAGTGTGATAGTAGATGATGGAATACAACACGGTGCTCTGAAATAAGGAACTCTAGTGATACAGCAACACACTTCAGAATCCTAGCATTGAGCAAACCAAGTTAGAAGTAGAATAAGATTCATCCAACAATATCATGATGCAAATTTAAAACCAACGCACAGGAAACAACACTATTCTATTTCAAGGATGCAGGCTATATACATATAAACAAATGAAGGGTGAATTGGAATTTTGTGTATTTAAGACACTAGCATGGACATCTATAGAGAAAGGGAGCGTGGGACTAGAGATGCAAACTGATGCAGCAAATAATAAAAAGTACAGTAAAAATACAACTATTTTTTCAGAAAGTAGAGATTATAGGACACCACAAACTGAGGAGTAAGAGTGAGTCTGTACTTGATGTACAAATAACTTTTTTTCAGGAAGGAAAGAGAAGTGTTTGCATTAGTTTGCTAGGGCTGCCATAACAGAGTACCATAACCTAGGTGATTGAAACAATAAGAATTTATTGTCTCATAGTTTTGGAGGGTAGAAGCAAGCAGGGTTGGTTCTCTCTGAGGCTGTGAGGGAAGGATCTATGGCAGTTCTCTCCTCAGCCCAAAGGTAGCCATCTGCATGTTCACATGCTTTCTTCTAGAATGCTTGTCTATCGCCAAATTTCCTCTTTTGGTAAGGACACCAGTCATATTGGATTAGGACCCACCTTAATGACCTACTTTTAACTTGATTACCTTTATAAAGACCCATTTCCAAATAATCTCACATTCTGAGGTAGTGAGGATTTCAACACATAAATTTGGGCTCAAAATACAATTCAACGCCTGAGGGTGCTATGCCTGAAGGTGCTATATCTCAAACAGCTTAGACAGGAGTGAGTATAGTGGTCTAAAAATTATTTTAGACATCTCAGACTGTGGTTATAGAGATGATAAAACATTGAAGTGAAAATTAAGTGAAGAATTAGAATAAATATCTCTTGAAATGTGCGTGTAAAACACAATACTTCTAAATAGTTAATTATTCCATGAAGTCACGATTTTAAAAATGTGTGTCTAGACTAAGAACATGAATATATAGTATGTTCATACTATAACATTTGACTATTTCTAGATAATTCTAAAAGTTTATAAATTTAAGTTAGCTATAAAACTATTTCAATCTTCCCACTCGAAAATTAAAGGATCACCATACTGTCAGCTTGCTTTGTACTCAAAAATACATGTATTCTAAAGCTAGAAATATGCATATTTACACCCTTCCAGTTTGATTAATCAGGTATCTTCTCTATGAAAGGCTCCTCATTCAGTAGCCTATTAAGAATTAATCACTTTCTCTTCTGGATAACAATTTGTTCATTTATTCCATTGTTGTATGCTACAATTGTTTTTTAAAAAAAGAGTCTGTCTTCAGCATTAGAATGTGACTTTTTTGAGAGAGAGAGAGAGAGAGAGAGAGAGAGTATGTGAGAGCAGGGGTGGAGGGGCAGAGGAAGAGGGAGAGAGTCTTCAGTCAGCATTCTCTGCACTCAGCATGGAGCCTGATGCAGAGTTGGACATCACAACCCTGAGATCATGACCTGAGCCAAAACCAAGAGTCCATCACTTAAACCCCTGAGCCACCCAGGTGTCCCCTAGAATGTGACTTTCTTAAAAGGCAGGAATTGTGTTTCATTCACCCTTGTGCCACACCTGGCTCATTTTTTCTAGACAATAAATATCGTAGAATTCAACTCAGCTATGATTGCCTTTGTTTCAAGTTTTTATTTTCCTTTCTTTAATTAAATGGGCAATACATGTTCCTTACAGAAAATTTAAGCAATGTAGTGGTTTTTTTTTTTTTAACGTTGTGTGGAAGCTTTCTAACAAAATGTTGACCATATAATATAATGTCTGTCCCTCTCCATAGTATATTTTGTACAATAAACAGTTTTCTTCATCATTATGTCTCATGGCTGTACCATGTCCCATAGAATAGATGTCATAATTTATGTAGCCTAAATGCCCAACAGTAAGGGAGTGTTTACTTTCAAGTTTTCCATGCTAGCGTTGTAAGTAAAAATAGATAGAAACCAATAATAAAAGACTTTAAAAGACCAATCCCAGTGGTCAAGTAGACTTACTAAAGTAAGTTATGATACAAGAGATTTGAACAGCATAAGGAAGATCAGATCTTGAGGGTAAACATTGAAATGTACACCCCAATAAGGGAGAATTTTTCTTTCCTTTCAAGCACACAATGAATCATTCATGACAACTGAAGATACAGAGTTTCACAGAAGAAGCCATAATAGATTCCATAAAATAAAAAGATACAAATAACATTCTCAGATGTTCTCCCAATAAAACAAGAAATTAACAGTAAAGTAAAAACAAGTCCTTGGCTCTAAAATTTTTAAATTTTTAAAAAAACCTCTCAACACTCAACATTCCCAGGTGAAGGGTTAACTATAAACAGAAATTTCTTTCTAAAAGAGAATTATAGAAAATAATACATGTCAGAATCTCTGGGGGTATAATAAAAATGGTGATCAGAGGAAAATTTAGAGCCTTAAATATTTATATCAATAAAGTGATGCCATAAAAAAATAAAATAATTAAGTGATGCCATGAAAACAAAGCCCCACATCAATAAAAGTAGGAATGCAACTAAATAAAAAAGAAAGCAGAAGAATAGAAATAATAAAGGTAAAAGTATAATTAAGATAAAGCCCCCAAACACAGTGAAATCAATAAGTAAATCAAAGTATTGTTTCCTTTCAAAAAAAAAATTTTTTTTAACAAACAATTCAGAACAAAAAGCGCCTGGGGTTGGGGGGGATCCCTGGGTGGCTCCGCAGTTTAGCACCTGTCTTCGGCCCAGGTGGTGATCCTGGAGGCCGGGGGCGAGTCCCACATCAGGCTCCCTGCATGGAGCCTGCTTCTCCCTCTGCCTCTCTCTCTCTCTCTCTCTCTCTCTCTGTATTCTCATGGATAAATAAATAAAATCTTAAAAAATAAATAAATAAAAGGGCCTGGGGGATGGGGGGTGGGCGGGATGGGGAGGATGCAAATACATATAATAAAAAATGGCAAGTGGGAAATAATGAGTTAGTCCTGGGCATGTGACTTGGAAATACTTGGGCAGATCCAGCTGGAGATGTCCAGTGAATGGGGGCAAGGGGACAGGGTGGGGGGGGGCGGTGTCTGAAGCTCAGTAAAGAGGTCCAGGCTGGAAAAGGGGAGTCACCAGCCTACAGGAAGTAAGAGCCCCTAAGGTGGAGAAATTATTGGTTTTCCTGTTCAATCTTAGGTCCAGCGCTGCACCGACCTGCTGGCTGTAGACTATTCCCCGGGTGTCGTGGGCTCCTGGGGGCTTGGGCCTGGCCTCACCCGGTGGAAGGACAGGAGGGGGACAGGAGGGCAGAGAAGGGAAAGCCAGGGTATTTGCTGCCTCTACTTGTTTTTTTTTTTTTTTTCTTCTTTAGATTTTACTTATTGATTTGAGAGAGAGATTGAAAGAGAGAGCGCAGGAGCGGGAGAAGGGGGAGGCTGCAGAGCGCAGAGCCCTCGACAGGGCCCACCGGGGCCCAGAGGGCAGAGGCCTGGCCTCCCCGCAGCCGCCCCGCTGCCTCTACTGATTTTCGGGGCCTCTCAGCATCACTTGCCTGTCCACCTGCGGCTCCAGCTCCCAGTCCGGGGGCCTCTGCCGTGACCCCTACTTAGGAGCAGCCCTGGCTTTTTGGGCTCAGGTCCTGCCATCTGCTCCCCTTGTTGCTCCCACCCTAGGAGCGGTGCGGGCTCGTGGCTTTGTCGCCCTCCCAGCCCTCTTACCACCAGTTGCCCCGACTCCTCTGTTGGACTGTCTGGCACTCCTTCTATTTCCTGAGTGGAGCCCGAGTATCAACCTCTCACTGCTGAGCAAGAGAGGGGGAATTAATGCAAATTAGGGAGCCCCTACATTTAGGATTTAGACAGAAGACAAAGATTTCTGGAAGCACATGGAAAAGGAGCCATCAATGAGGCAAGAAGTAAAAGAGGGGACTCCAAGGTGTCATGCCTGTGATGCTTGCTCTGTCCTTCATAACCAATTTATATTTTAATTGGTGTCTCCAGGAAACTTAATGCTGAGAGCAGAAGTAGCCCATGGCTGGGAGAAATTTGGGGGGGATGCCTTTCAAACTCCAGAAACGCTCCCGTCTGCCAGCACCCAAGGCTCTAGGAGCTGTCTCTTGGAAGAGGGACCCTCAGCCAAGATATATTTTATTCAGTGGCTGGGCTGGGCTGTGTTTATAATCTTAATAACACCCCAACCTAATCAAGTCAGCCCTACTACCTAAGCTATCATTTAATTGCCTGTGGTTTATATCTTGCATATTCAGTGCCTATGTGATTGAAAAGGTAACGATTGAGCCACTTAAGTAAGAAAAAAAAAAGAAAGACAAATATTAACACGCATTGCATGAGAAACTCAGATTAAACGGAGTAATTTTACATTTCATCAGATTTCCTTTTTTCAAACTACTGAGTAAAGCTGGGGCATACACACAGGGGGAGAATTCTTTCCAACCAGAGCTTAACTGTGTTTTTTTTTTTTTTCCTCCCCATCAATATATCTGCATAGCACTGCTTCTGAAATCATCTAACTAAATGTGCCTCATTAACCTATATTTATCTATGTTGAGTACCTGGTGATCCCTGATGTTTCTGGAATTGATTATCTCCTTCCAGGTGAATCTCAAAGAAACCGGAGCTGGGGAGAGTTTAATGGATCTGTTGACATTTTCAAAAGATTTTAAATTTTAGTCCCCCTTCCCTGACCACCAGTCCTTGTCCATTTTACTTGTTCCTGTGAGTTTCAAATCATTTTGTCTTTACCCCCAAGCAGAAACCCTGCCCTGGGATCCCTGGGTGGCGCAGCGGTTTAGCGCCTGCCTTTGGCCCAGGGCGCGATCCTGGAGACCCGGGATCGAATCCCACGTCGGGCTCTCGGTGCATGGAGCCTGCTTCTCCCTCTGCCTGTGTCTCTGCCTCTCTCTCTCTCTCTCTCTGTGACTATCATAAATTAAAAAAAAAAAAAAAAAAAAAATTAAAAAAAAAAAAAAAAAAAAAGAAACCCTGCCCTAACAGGATCTTTGACCTCCTCGGAGCTGGCCCAGAGCTTCTGCAGCCCATCAAAGTGGTATGGTGGTCTCCGTGACAGATGACACTTAACAGCAGTCAGGGAGTAAAAATTAATTGTGCTTTACAGAATCGTGCAATGTGGTCACTGAAGGATGAGGAGCCGGCTCGTTTAAAGCAGAGCCCATGGGACACCCCCCGGCTCTGTTCACAGCTGCCCCAGCTTCCTGGGCAGTGGGCACAGCTCACTTAGCAGGCGGATGCTGCATGAGGACAAGGGGCGCACTCTGCCTCTGGCTTCCAGACCCTGGCCCATAAAAAGTGCTCGAAAGTTATTCCTTAAATGACTGAATTAATGAATGTTGAATGGCATGAATTTAATATATTTAGAATAGCAAACACAGACACAAACTTCTGAATCGGAAGGATTTGGAAATTATCTGGGTTCCCACCTTCCTTTTGGAGGCAAATGCAGCATCAAAGCCAGACTCTGGAAGCAGATACAGAAAGTCTGACTCTGAGTGAGAGACCACCCTCCTCTAAGACTCAGTCTTCCCGTCTGTGAAATGTGAATAACAGTGGTAGGTACAGGTGCATGGAAGGATGGGTGAGATAGGTGAGGGGGATTAAGGGTGCACTGATCAAGATGAGCACTGACTAATATATAGAATTGTGGAATCTCTATATCGTATACCTGTAACTAATACAATACTGTCTGTTAATTATACTTGAATTACAAAAATAATGGTAGGTACATAATAAGGTTATGGTAAGAGTTAGAAGATATAATATCTGGAATATACTTGGAAGAGTGGCTAGCCCTCAGTATATGTTAACCATCATTATGTCAGGGAATTTGATTTAGTTTAGTTTAGATTTAAGAAAAATGGGGGACACCTGGGTGGCTCAGTGGCTGAGCGTCTGCCTTTGGCTCAGGTCATGATCCCAGGTCCTGGATTGAGTCACACATCAGGCTCCCCATAGGGAGCCTGCTTCTCCCTCTGCCTATGTCTCTTCTCTGTGTGTGTGTGTCTCTCATAAATAAATAAGTAAAAGCTTTAAAAGAAAATTAAAAAATGGAACTTTCCTTTTTCCCAGACAAAATCTTGATAGAGACCTCATGAATATAAAACAGATTGAAGCAGAGTTACTCTGGTAGACATGGGTGTAGGGAGCCAAAGAACTCTAGTCTGTGTCCTTCTTGTGCCATGAAGTGGCATCCCTAGAAAACCCAGGAACTCCAAAGAAATGTCAGTTTCTGGAGAAAACCCTGATACTGGGGACGCCTTGGTGGCTCAGTGGTTTAGCGTCTGCCTTCAGCCGGGGGCCTGATCCTGGAGTCCTGGGATGGAGTCCCACATCGGGATCCCTGGATGGAGCCCACTTCTCCCTCTGCCTGTGTCTCTGCCTCTCTCTGTGTGTCACTCATGAATAAATAAAATAAAATCTTTTTTTTTTTTTTAAAGAAAACTCTGATACTGTATTTGCCTGGGTCATTCTTCATTCCACAATGACACTGATGCCAGAGAGGGGAAGTGACCCACTTAGGAGCACACCCCAAGTTCCTGACCCCAGCTTCCTGGCTTTTCTTCTCTGCTTTCCCATTGCCTCCAGGATCTCAGACTGGCAGGGTCCCTGAGAGTAAAATAACCCAGTTTGTAATGTCTCTTGGTGGTGTTAGACTGGTTCTTCTAGATGCCTCCATTAGCACGAGGAATTTTAATGCTGGAGAATTCTGGCTGAAATTTGCCTGCCTGCAACTTCCACTTATATTTAGTTATTATTGTAAGAATAGTTTACCAACTAACCTCCAGAGATACATAAAGACAAGTCAGTACTACTCATTTGGCACTGCGGACACATCCAGGTCCTCTGGATCATCATGTGTGCCCCCATGATGGTGAGCTGGGGAGGAAGAGGGATCCCTGGCCCATCTGCATGAAAGAGCTCCAGGGCCCAAAGACCCCTACCATCAGTGGCCACGCTACCTGCCGGATGAGGGCTGTAAGTACTGGAGACAGGCCAAATTCATCATCACAGACTGAGCTGGGATCACCCTCCTGCCTGTGCCTCAGCCCCAGTTCCTATTCACACATTCCTTATCCACATGAATAATAAACTATTCAACCTTTCAACCTGTCTTTGTAGTTATGAAAATAAATCAGAATGTAAGGTCACCACTCTCCTCCCCCAAGTCCCCTTCCCAACTCGATGACTGTACTGCCCAATAGGGAAAAAATACAAGTGCCTACCTCACAACAAATCACCTGCACTTCTCTCTGTGACAGTGATGGCGGGCTGGATGGGATGGACTTTGGATAACGGAGTAATTGCTCCACATATTCTGACCACTGGGCATTGTACCAAGTCAGGAACCCATGAGAAATGATGGGCAGAAGGAGCCCGATCCACTACCAAACCATCAGAAGAGGTGTGCCGGGGCCACAGATTCTCCCAAACAAGCAGTGGGGCTCCTCCCTTCTCCCTTATGTGTATAATGATTGTTGTCATTCCTGGGCACATGAATATGCAGGGATAGGACAGCATCAACTAGTCACCCATTTCTCAGTGTTTCCCATACTGTGGCCACTTCTCCAGAAACACAAGCAGCCCCCAGCCCCCACTGAGCTTCTCCGGAAGAGCACAGTATAATTAGATGCCCTCCCTTCTCTCTTAGTCTAAATTATCTTTCAAAGAGCTCTTAGACTCTAACCTCATGCAGGAAGCCCTTCTGGATTAATCAGAGAAAAGAAGAGAAAGCAATCTAATGGACATTCAAATTGCTCCTTATCCCAAGGTACAATAATGCTCCAGTTAAGTTGAATTAAAAAAATGTGCTGTATCCATCAATAAAACATGAACAAGACAAAATTTCTGCCACTAAGGAAGCAAGTTAGAAGCAGATCAATATAATTTGTTCCCAAACAAGAGATTTATTATTATTATTTTTAGGATTTTATTTATTTATTCATGAGAGACACAGAGAGAGGCAGAGACACAGGCAGAGGGAGAAGCAGGCTGCCTGTTGGGAGCTCGATGCCTGACTTATCCCAGGACCCCGGGAGCACAAGCTGAGCCAAAGGCAGACACACTCAACCACTGAGCGACCCAGGTGTCCCCAAACAAAAGATTTAAAACTAAACAAGGGTGCTCAGAGAACCAAGGAAGTAGAAGCTGATCACCTTGCCTTTGAAGATAGGTTAATGATGGGACATCACAATCCTATCATATTGGCTCAGTGGTGATCACAGAGTGGGACCTTGGTCAGTTACTGTTCATTATTTATTCTGCTATCTTTAACATAATTCTGAAATCTGCTAGACTATGTCTTCCCCTTAATGAGGCTTCCTTTTCAAAAATTGAAAGAGCTGTCCTTATATGTTTATTCCTCCCAATATTGTTTAATATCAGCTTGAATTTCTCCTCCCCAAAAAGATACCCACCAAAAGATCTTAATGGCATTTTCATTGAAATTGCATGCAATGCATTGATGTGGAAGAAATTGAACTATATTGATTCTTCTCATTATAGGGTTAGGTATGCTATTCCATTTATTCAGATCTTTTCTAAGCTATAAAGTTGCTATGCTATGAAATTGTACAGTTTCCCTGTAGAGCTCTTGCATTTTGTGACAGTGATTTAAAAAATCCTTTAATAAAATTTTTAAAAATGGATATTCAAGAATAATTTTCTCAGCTTGAATTGTTTGCCTTTTCCAACCCCAAAACAATACAAAATTATCAGCACCCACACACGTATACACTTAAAGCTCTGGTGACATTCTCTACACAGGACTACATTAGATAGAGTTTAAATTGCTGAAAAATCAAGACAATTTCAAACAGTATTGCAGGGAAGTTTGGTTTTTCTTTTTTTTTCCTCTTCTAAAACAGCTGACCAACGTAAAGCAATTTCGATAAAATTATTTTCTGTGGTTTTCTAAAGTTTCATGCAGGTCACATTTCAACCAAAATAATTTATTACTTTATTTTTGGTTTTTATATTCGTGTTAATGTGGATTGTTGTTGTTATTTAAACTGATTGCTTCTGATATTTAGGAAAGCACTATTTCTATACTAGTCTGATACTTTTATTGAACTCTGTTATTGGTCTTGGCAGTTTTTCATTTGATTTATTTTTGAGACTTTATATGTAGACAATCATGTCCTATAAAAATGATGACTATATTCTTTCCAATATTTATCTCTCATTTTCTAGTTCATGTCTTGCTTTATTGGCTAAGACTCCAAAATGTTAAATGATGGTGGTGATTGTCAACATCTTTATCTTACTCTCGATTTTATTGGCATTATCTAGTGTTTTATTGTTGAATCTGTTATTCATTATTTGTTTCCAATAAATATACTTAGATTATCAGGTTAAAATGGTGGATTTAAAAGCTTTCTATAGACTTCAATTGCTTTAAAAAAATGACGTGTAGAATGTAGACATACAACCTTATAAGACCCTAGGTTTTCTACAGAGGACGTAGAAAGTCCTCTGGACTTGCTGAGGTGAAGAAAATAACATATACCCTCTAGCAAACTTCTTAAAAATAAAAGGTCAAAATGCAAGAGGGTTTTTTCAAATGATCCTTACTTGATTCAGAAATTAAGAGTATACAGGATTAGCCAATTGCTAAGGCTGCCAAAGAGGAAAAAGATTGTTTCCATAAGCAAATGATCCAGATTCTCTGAACTACAATATTTTCACGATTGAAAATTAGGCTACTACCATCTCCTATGATTGTTTTAAGACTAACTGAGACATAAGACATCTGGTATCATTCCTGACACATACTAAGCACTAACATCTGACTTCTTTTCACTTCCTTTAGCCAAACTCCAAACACATAATAATCACTCCATGAATACGTAGAGAAGAAAACAGAATTTAACATTCAATACATTTATCTTTTACCTGGATAGTATCTGACTACTCACCATCCTTTGCTGTTGTTGTTGTTGTTGTTATTGTTTTGTTTCTACAAGAGACTCAGCTTCCAGTCCTTGCTTTCTGGGCAGCTGTTACCTTCCAAGCATGTGCTACACAATTTCATGTGCATTCTTCAACCAAACTACAGCAGTAGATTTTAGATTCTACAATTAGAAAGGTCTACATGGTTCTTTTTGTGCATTTTTCAGTACTGCCCCATTTGCAGTTAAGAACTCAAGAATGTCTTTTGGATGGTAATGTCACGCGGGAGGCTCAGAGAATCTCAGTGTGGGAAGGGATAAAGAAAAAACTAGAAAGAATGGGAGTTGCCTTGCCTTCCCTATTTATCATGATCCATGTGGATGTCAATAAATATGCATTTTTTACATTCAAAAAACATTTATTAAACGCCTGTCATTTATTATGTACCTGGCAACCTCTGTGAGCTGGGCATGTGGCATAATCAAGAATGGTAAGGTTCCACCTCTTTACACTTACTGTTTCTGGTACCTGAAAGTCTCTTCTCTCAAACACCTGTGTGGCGTCCCCTTTGGCCTCCATTATGTCTGCACCCACATGCCACAGCGTCAAAGAGATTCTCCCCATTAGCTTGTTTAGAGACCCATATGTTTTGGCCCGGTCCTAGTCATGGGTCCAAATTTTCTAAAATACTTGGTACATATTAAACCTATGGACAGCCAGGCTCATTCTCCACAAGAAAGACAAACCTAGTTAGTTAAGTCCTCCTCTGAGCTTGGGAACTGGAAATAAAGTTAATGCATATTCCTGTGACCTTGAGTCAGGCCTCCCATTGCTACTTCCATCTCTTCACTCTTTCCTCTAGTGGACTAGGCTCTCCTCCAAGCAGAGCTCTGGCCACAGATATGAACAGAACAAGTACTCCTCCTTCTCTCAGGTCATTAAATGTGTGGAACAGGAAAGAGAACAATTGCAGAGTCCTGGGTTAATCCATACTATTCAGGGGCAGATTTTTCAATGGAATGATGACACCACTGACTTTAAATACCAGCCATTTCCAAAGAGTCCCAAATCTACATCAAATCTTGGCCTCCTCTGGAGATTCCAGGTTTGTATATCAAGCTATCTATTTGATATTTCCACTTGGATATTAGAAAGGTATCTCAAACTTAACACGGTCACAAACCTCACATCTTCTCTATCTCAATAAAAGGTATTCCTGCCATTTTCCTAAGCCAAAAAACTGGAAGTCACCCTCGATTCCTCTCTTTTCTTAATCTAATTCAACCCATTAATATGACCTGGGAAATTCTGTCCCCCCAACATGTATCACAGATTTAACTCTTCTAACCACCACTCTAGCCCCAAATAGTATCTTCTTTCCCTTGGAATAGCACCCTCTCTGTATCTCTTCCTTTACGCCCACTCTAATGCATTCTCAACACAGCTACCAGTGTGATTAAAACAAAACAAAACAAAACAAAACAAGCAAACAAACAAAAGCCATATGATAATGTCACTTCTTTGACTAAAATCCTTTAGTGCTATCCATTTGCAATTAGATCAAAATGCAGGTCTTTACCTTGGTTTCACAGCCCAACCTAACTTGAAACCTGCCTCCTTCTCTGCCCTCATCTCCTTTTTCCGCTCCTCACTTTGGTGTTGTTTGTTTTTCATTTTGTTTTTTAGAGATAGAGATTGAGAGAGGGAGGGGCAGAGAGCAAGGGAGAGAATCTCCTGTAGGCTCCACACCCATCATGGAGCCCAACCCAGGGCTAGATCTCAGAACCCCGAGATCATGACCTGAGCCCAAATCAAGAGCTGGACACTCAACTGCCTGAGCCTCCCAGACACCCCTCTATTCCCCACTCTGTTTTTTATCATGCTTCCTCCTTGATTTCCATGCTGTTCCTCAAGCCCACTGTGCTCATTCCCTACTTCTGGCCTTTGCACCACCTGGGCTCTCAATGTAGGTTTCCTCCCATTCCCCCCACCCCCCGGGGATGTTGTTCTTAACTCTCAGATCTCAGCTTAAAAATCATTCTCTGGGGGGATACCTGCATGGCTCAGTTGGTTAAGCCGCTGACTCTTGGTTTCAGCTCAGGTCATGATCTCAGGGTCCTGGGATTGAGCCCCAGGTAAGGCTCCCCATTCAGCAGGGAGTCTGCTTATCTCCCCCTCCTTTTGCCCCTTCCACTGCTCAAGTGCTCTCTCTCTCTCTAAAATAAAAAAATATATATATCTTTTTTTAAAGTTATTTTTTCAGACTTTCCTTGACCACCCAGTAGCCAATTCATTGCTTTCCATCTCATTCTCCACTTTAATACTTTTAGAAGGGATGGCTTATTGATGAGCAATTGTTCATTTATATACTGACTTGTCCCCTCAATTAGAATGGAAGATTTTTGAGGACAGGGATCTTGTCTGACTTGTTTAGTGCTCTACTCCAGATCCTAGAAGAGTGCCTGCTATATTCTCAGTTTGATGGATGATCAAACAGTCCTCAGCCTTCAAGTCTCCAGCTTGCCCAAAAGGACATCACAAGGAACCAGGTTAAAGGATGTTAAGATATACTAACTTACTGCCCTCCCTTAAACTATGAGTATTATAATGTTTTTTAAAAAGAGGAAGAAGTGAAATTAATTTTGTATAGCTTGTTAGCTCCTGGATCATTGCATTCTTTACTCAATGCTCTCAAAATAGCTGGTTAATAATATATTTTTTCCTTTATTGGCTTTCTTAAATTAAAAAAGCAGTGCATGTTCATTGAAAGAAATTCTAATAACACAGAAGTGTATAAAGAAAAAGAAACAATGTCTATCCTCTCCTACCACTCTCACTTCCCAGAGGTAACCTCTGTTACTAGCTTGATGAATATCCTTCTTTTTTCTATGCATATACACCTAAAGGGAGATATACATACGTAGCTTTAAGGAAAACATAGGATATGTGTGGGTGTATGTGTGTGTATAAATATATATACATATATATATATTTTTATTTACCATGTGGTAGACACCTTTCAATGTCCATACAGATTGATCTACTATATATGTAATGGTTACATAGAATGCCATTGAATTCATTACTTATTCAAAATATACTTAACTATTTTATGAGCAGAGAAAAATGTGGGATTATAGATAAGAGTGGCAATATATTGCCAATTGTCATAGCCTGGTGATGGCACATGGAGCTTCTAATACTATTTTTTCTACTTGGCTATAGAATTTTAGAAGAAATACTTAACAGACCTCATTCTAGTGGCAAATCACTGAATACTTTTCTCTGAGATCATCAACAAAATAAAGATGCTCAAGATCACTTCTACTGAACATGGTAATGAGGGTCATGGGCACAATAATAAGAAAATAAAAAGAAGAGATAAAATAGTCATTATTCATAGATGATATAACTTCATATAAAGAAAAAAAGAATCTACAAAGTATTGCAATTAGTGAATTTAGCAAGGTCTTTGTTTACAAGGTTGCCACACAACGCAATTGTATTACGATCTACCAAAAACAAAGAAAAAGATGAATTTTTAAAAATCTACTGAAAACATCAAGCACTTTGTAATAATTTTTTTTTTTACTTTGTAATAAATCTAATGAAAGATATGTTAGCCTTCTTTGGTGACAACTACATGACACTGAGAGAAATTAAAGACAATCTAAAACAATTATTTAACAAAACTTTTAAGACACAAAGAGAGAGGCACAGACATAGGCAGAGGGAGAAGCAGGTTCCATGCAGGGAGCCCAATGTGGAACTAGATCCCAGGACTCCAGGATCATGTCCTGAGCCAAAGACAGACGCTCAACCGCTGAGCCACCCAGACGTCCCAAAACTTTTATGTTCTATGCCACATGCCCTGGCAGGCAGAGGATAAAGTGTTAGGTAAAAATAAGGTGCAGTCCCTGTATTCTTGAGCTTGCAGTCTGGTGGGATCACCAATACCCTTTAGCTAACCATGCATTAAGGAAGGCACATGGGACGCCTGGGTGGCTCAGTAGTTGGGCGCCTGCCTTCGGCTCAGGTCGTGATCCCGGGATCTGGGATTGAGTCCCACCTCGAGGTCCCTGGAAGGTGCCTGCTTCTCCCTCTGCCTGTGTCTCTGCCTCTCATGAATAAATAAATAAATAAACCTTAAAAAAAAAAAAAAAAAAGGAAGGCACATGATGAGATGAGCCTTGGGTGTTATACTCTATGTTGGCAAATTGAATTTAAATAAAAATTTTAAAAAAGATAAATGTGCAAATTAACATTGTCTTGCCAATGTAGGAAGTGTTCCAGAGGAAGGTACACAGCATTCTGAGAGCTTTAGAGATAGGATTTAGAGATAGGTTTCAAAAAATCAAGGAAGCGGTCTCGAGCGGCATTCCAAACAAAAAGGACAGCATATTCAGGGACTATGCCAAGAGTAAATATGAATCCTAATTGAATCAACTGTTCTGGGTATTGATGGTTATTTAGGTTATGTGGTAGCACTTCTGTGAAAGAGGCTGCCGGGTTGCCCTTCTCTTGGGTAGTCTTACTATATGGACTCTGGGGTAGGCCACTTGGCTTGCTTTGGCCAATGGGATTATAGCAAATGTTGAGTCAAGTGGATACTTAAAAATCTTGTACCCCGGGGTCTTCTCTCTCTTGCCACACTTAGAACCCTGAGAACACCATGTGAATTTGCTCAGGCTAACTTGCGAGAGGGGAAGAGACACATGGAACAGAGAGTGGCTGTCCCAGCTGACCATCCAGCCTGCTGACGACCAGAAAGGTGAGGGTACCACCCCAGACCATCCAGCTGTAAGCCAAAATACTGGCAAATGTGAGAGAGCCACACAGAGATCAGCCAAATCTGTCAAGACCAGAAAGACCACCCGGCCAACTCAGAATCATGAGCTAAATAAATTGGTTATTGTTTTACGCCACTGCATTTTGGAGTAGGTGTTAGGCAGTAAAAGCTAACGATACAGGTTGACTGCAATTTTCGTACAAGCCATGATTTAAGAAATGTCTTGGCATTTACATCTTGGCTCATCTGGCACATAGCAAGGTCCTAGTTATTGGTACTTTTACTGTTGTCAAGACAAATTAGGAAGTTGTCCAGATGAGGAAACTGAGATACAGCTAAATTAAACTTGAATACCAATCTTACGCATGGGGAAGGAGATATTTGGGATTGATTAGTAGTCACGCCTTCAAATCCCAATTCACCATTCATTCAAATCCATCTTTGTCTTCTCTTGCTAAGTGGAGAAAAGCAACACATTTTTCAAAACCAAAAACCAGAGAAGTTCCAAATCAGTTCACTGGGTTACAACCTGTCTACATTTTTTTTAAAACCTGTGCCTTTTAATCCTAACAAACCTGAGCTTGTCAGGCTTTAAGGAAGAGCAATCCAACGAAATACCACTGCGGAGGGCTGACTCCACTTTCAAAAGAAAAATATTCCTGTCCCCTGAGAAGGAAATATAGCAGACAAGCATCTTCCCTGATCCGATTGGCCCAATAGAAGCCACAAATCATGAAGGGTTAAACAAAGATTATAAACTCTCCTCAGCAGGGAATGGTAAAGTTTATTTTATTTTTTTATCCAGTCTAGAGAATTACAAAAATATTATTTTCCTGAAACTTGGAAGGAGAGTTCAGCAGACAATATGAATTTCAGGAAAATATTTTTGCCATTAATTATGTCATAAGCAAAAGAGTAAAATAAACTGTTTATTATCACATATAAAATGCTTTTGATCAGTCAACTGAAAAACTAATTTCATTTTCTCATTACCCTGCCTCGGGCATCCTTTAACGTCAATTTTTATTATAGCAAAAGCAAGGAAATTAAAATGATCAGTTATGGTGCAGAGAGAAACATTTGCTTCACAATTTTTAAAAGTAAAAATAATAAGGCACTGAACCTCTTTATCATTCGTAATAATCACAACTCATCTGGCGAGAGAGGAATGCTGCTCCAGGGGTCCCATCCCCACCATAACCCTTTCCTGGAGTCCTTGGAACCTTTAGGGTTGGTACTGAGAGACCTTAGAGGCCCTGCTCATGCACCTAGGAGAGATCAAGCTGCATTTCTAGCCCAAATGGCTCCAAGTTCCACAGATGGACCAGGGTAGGAGTGGGCCGTGTAGCCACCCAGAGAAGCTAAAGAAGAAAGCTCTGCAGAGGATTAGGGAAGCATGAGCTTGGTATCTATCTTTTGGCGCAGAAGGTGATGCTATGGCAAGAGAGATGATTTTATGGAGATGTGTTTTCTAAACTTGCTTCTGCCCCTTACAAACTTTTTGATCACAGATACCATTCACAGACTCCCGACTCGCCACAGCATTATAAAGCATGAACAAAACTATCCATGTGAGACATTTTATAAAGCAATAATTAAGGTCCATTTTTTACTGGTTGTTAAGATACCAATGCCCTGGCTCGGGTGACCCTGGGACTTGGTTGCATCCACTGGAGGATCCCTGACCGTGAACAGAACTCTTGCTTTTTGGCTACAGGAAGAGGAAGTGATTCAGGGGTGGGGGTGGGGGTGGGAAGAGGAGAAAGAAGCCCTGGTAACGGAGTGATGACAGAGCCTCTGACCCTTTGTCAGCCTGAATGATCTGACTGAGGGCCCCATAGAAAGAGAAATAGGGAGAAACCAAATGACCCATGACTCCATGACTCTTGGGTGAACATCCTGATCCAGAGCTGAGAAGATGAGGTTGTGGAGGGGTCCTGTCTTCTCTGACCCGCTTCTTCACGCACACAGGGCAGCACTGGCAGTCTCGTGGGGTTACATTTTATGAAGCAGAGGTGGTGATGTAACTCTTGACAAGATGGCAAAGGCAGAAGGAAGTAGGAGACCCCTCTGCCCCCTGCCCTCGGATCTGGGATGCCCCAAGAAACTCAGGCAGAGTTTCCTCACTGTGTCTGCTGTGGCTGGTAAGCTAAGGATCTTGGCTAACCTCAAGCAAACTGTCCGCTCTGGCTTACCCACAGGCCCCAGGAAGAAGCCGCTGTCCTCTCAGAGTTGCATAGATGTCCCCATTCCTAGAGTCATCCCAGCAGAGATAAATCTTGAGGCTGTACTCTTGAGGCAGCTCTGTAGGCCAGGGAAGAAACAAAACAAGTCCCCCCAAAGGCCCTGCCCTCAGGGATAAGTCAGTCTGCCAGGGAGTCCAAACTCAGATGCCAAATGACCTCAAGAGCAAACAGCAAACAATTTAGAACTGTCTGGTTCCAATCAGAAGGGAGGGGCCACAGGGAGTGGGGGAGGCTGTCTTCTCAGAGGAGGATAAAGCACATCCCAGTGTATAGGGCCTCTCCACCACCTGGTGTCCTCTTGCCTCTGAGCAGTGTGTGGTGGCTCTACTGTCATGTGAACTCCAAGGATGGACCTGCTGATGAGTGGCCACATCCGGATGCCTAACACCACAGCCAGTTAGGTGTCCTTATCTCTGGTTTTGCCTCCCTGAGCACCAGCCCCATTCTCCGGCAAGCCTCCCACATGCCTGGCCCCTGGGAGTTCCAATCTTGCACCCTTCTAGCGCGAACAGAAGGAGGGCTTTGGATGCAAGTTTTGGAACTGCGTCCCTTTGGCCCTGGACCGCCTGCCCTGGGTGAGGTGCCTCCAAGGGCCTGAACAATAGAATCTTCTGATTGGCCAGACCAAGGTCGCATGACCTTCCCTGGGCTGAGAGCTGGGAGGTCCTGGAAGGGAAGAGATGTCAGGGAGGCGAAACCCCACAGCAGATGGCTCACCTTTTCCAAGCTTTCATTAGGGCTTGGTTTGGAGCAGAAAGCAGAGCTGAGGGCAGATTCTAGATCCCCTCATGCCTGTGGCATTCGACAGGCACACGCAGGTACAGGGCAAGTACGGGACAACCCTGTTTTCCCCAGCCAAGATCGCCCAGCCTGATGAAAAGGACGATTAATCCAGCTGCCTCTCGGTAATCCAGCGGCCCATTTGCTAACCATCTGCACGCCTCATTCCGCGAGGCAGCCCAAATTAAAGAGCCTGTATTTGTTTTTTTGGAAAATGTTATGATTTTTCAAGTAAACAATAGAAACTTCACAAAACCGTGAGATTTATTGAAACTGCCAAACTGTCCGGACTTGATCAAACTGGTTTATGCTGGTTTAAATGTGTGCTCCGTTCTCTCCATTTTATTATCATAAACAACAGTTTCTATTTATTTGTACAGGATCAGAACTTCTATTTATGTTTCTCGCATATTATTTGATCACCAAATCCACGTGCGGAACGAGGGTAAGGACTATTGTCGGGCCTGTTTTATGGAGGGGGATCCTGGCAACCCAAGTGGTTAAGGGTTTCTAGAACTCAACCTGGTATCAGTCTCAGGGGTTTGGAGTCTGACTCTTTGGACTGAAAACCAGGTCTGTTCTGGTGTGGCTTGTTGTGCCTGGACTCCGCTTAGGACTGTAACATCCCTCACACACCCTCTGACCTCATTCTGTGCCAGTCCAACTATTAAAAAGAAGAAAAAATAAATGAAAGAAGCCTTTGCTCATTATCCATACTTGAGATTTGTGCTACTTCTGATCTAGACAGCCAAGGCTTTTGTATGCCATTATATTAAATCAGCAGATTTATTGTTTCTATGGAAGAAAGCTTTGTCCTAAACACCCTGGTAAGGGACACAGAAGAAGGAGGAGTATTCCTCATCTTCAAAAAGCGTGATGTCTCGTTGTGGACGCAGAATAACCTGGAGAAAAAAATCATAAACACTTTTGCAAGGTTTTATAAAAATTCTTATTTTATGTATATATTTATTTACTTAAGTAGTCTCCTCCTAAAAGCATCATAAATGCTCGCCTGTAAGCTGTTCATGAACAATTAATTAGATCTTTTTTTTTTTTTAAATAGCAATTAGTGACATACTGGAACTGTTCTCAAATTTGGAAATGTATGGGCTTGTCTTGTCTTTACTAGTTAATCATAAGCCTCTGGAGGACATAAAACTTGCTTTCTACCTTTTCTTCCCCTCCTCGCATTGCCTAGCAAGAGTTTGTATCCAGAGCAAAAGCTAAGTTCTATAAAACTGGTATCGAAATAAATCTAATTTAGCTAATGAGCCCTAAGTACCCAGCTGCTTTACCCAGGCAGTGTTTAGAGAAAACATTCCCTGAGAGAGAGGCTGGCATCCCTTAGAAGTGGATGGGGCCCTGAGAGCAAGTGGGGAAGCAAGATGCCTTGAATTCAAGCTACTGCCAATAGCAGATGCTCATGGGCTCTCACTTTGGGTTTCCCACCTAGCACACCATGAATCACCCCAAAAAACAGGGAGAGGTGAGTAACTTGACCAGAGGCTTACCCCAGGTTCTCAAAGTTGGGGCTATCTCCCAGTGGATTCAATTCTATCCTTAGCGACCTTTCCTTCATGGTCATTTGAACCAAGGAGGGACCTAGCTCCCATGGACAGGTAATTCAAGAAAGAACTGAACAATGAAGAATCTGGAAAAACATGCACCCGAACGGAAATTAGTACACGGGATAAATGTAATATCTGGAATCATTTTATGAAGTTCCATGCTTCAAGTCTTTAGGTTTTTTTTTTTTTTTTTCTCCTCCTCTACCCTGTTAAATGCTTCCACTTGTGCTTGTAAGATCTGTACCAAAACGGCCTTAATAAATTATTTCTCTTCCGAGCAATGAGTTGATCTAGTCTTGTTTGGTACATCTGTTATAACACATCACAGCCTCCCATAATTGCTCTTTTATTTAATTCTACACATTCTGATTAGCTGTGTCTGTTCCGGGCGAGCGCTAGGAGTATGCTGAGTGTCCTTCATTCAAAAAGAGTTCTTCAGAACAGTATGAAGGGAAATTAAAGTAATGATTAAGTCATAGAAACCAAATACAGTTCCATAATCGGCAGAAGGGCTGGCAAATAGCTAGCAGCCCGCAGGAAGGAGGGTTCAGAGCTTCCTTCTGCAAGAATTCCTAGGATGGGGTTCTCGGTAATGGTGCAGCGAGGGAAGAGGCAGGAGGACAGAGTTGGGGGCTGCTTCCAGATGTACAGGGAGGCCTCTCCAAGGCCCACGAGGGCCTCCAGGAGCAGCAGCCTCCGAGGGGCGCCGTGTGTGACCCTGGAGCTGGGCAGGCTTGTCTCTTCTTCAGCTCATCTACTTAGCTCTCATGAATATTCTGTGAGCCTGAGAGGCTTTTAGTAGAGAAAAGACAATTAAATTCAAGCTTTTCACCATTGTATCTCTTGCACCAGACTGAGTAATAGGGCACAGGGCAATAGACTGAAATTACATTGTAGCAGAACATGTGTACTGACCTTTCCTCCAAGCAGATCTATTTACTTTATGCTGCAGATCAACTTGTAGGAACTGATGTACTCCTAGCGGGAGTAAAGGTTAAAAACGATGTGCATTTTAATTCATCTGGATTTCGACTCTGCTCTAGTCCTCTGCTTACACACCCGCACGTACCGGCTTCAACAAAACAAAGGAGGCAACGTTGTGCTGAAGTTAGTAATACGTTGGCTCTTCCCTCACTGAGCACACAGGTCCTCCAAAGTGTGGTCTTTGGTGTCAGTGTTAGTGTTACCCAGGATCTCATTAGAAATGCAGATTTTGAGGCGCTATGCCTAACCTGGGGAGTCAGAAACTTTGTGATTCAACAAGCCCTACCAGTGAATCTGATGCACAGTGGTGTTTGAGAACCTTGGGTGTGCGCGTGCGTGCGCCTGTGTGTGCAAGCACGGGCAGCGGATCCCCTCTGGCTGCTTTGAATATGCAGCCAGCGATGTACTTCATTGTTTCCTAAAATGTGGCATGCAGCAGGTAGACTGGTGACACACATTAAGCGGTAGATGACTCGCTTTGGGTGGTCTGGAGAACGTGATTTTAAATGGCACTGGAATGCAATTTTAAATCACTGAATCTCTTAGCAAGAAAGTTCATCCTTTTTAACCCTTCTCACTTCCCAAGAAGTCTCAGTTTCACACTAACAGACTTTTCACCATCTCATCTCTCTAACTTGTGATCATCTCCCTTTTAAATAAAGACAGACCAGGATCTAAGCTAGAACCTTTAGCATTCGACAGTAGCAAGATAGGATATGATCAGTATCATTAAATTTTATCTGGGCTATCCCTAGGGGTTGCTTTCTATTTATCCCAAATGACACCAGTTTTCATAGTAGGACAGTGATTTACATTTTCTTTTTACTTGATTTTTCCTAAAAAGAAAGGAAACTGATTTAAAAAGAAATATGAAATCATTCAAATAATAGAGTACAAGTGACTCTGAGGAACTCATTTGCAGGCCAGGGCAGGAAGGCAATTTCCAGGGCAGTACTCAGTCAGTATACATTAAGCTTAATTTCTAACACCAGCTCAGCCTGTATCTCCAGGCCTTGACCTTCAGAAAATGACCTGAAGTCTGAGACATTTGCCATCAGTAAAGAAAAATCACATTCCGGTTACTACACGATTTAAAAGAGAGAAAAGTGACTCATACATTTCAGAATGATGTCTAATCACAACCTTTTGAAATCAAAAGGGTTCTGAATTGCTCAAAAATTAAAATATCAAAAATAGTCCATTACTCAAAATTCAGATTAATTGAATTTGAGTTGGTCATGAAGAAATAAACTTACATCTAATTTTTATAAAAGTAACAAGTTCTCTAATATAACATTTGAAAAAAAAACACAAAGAAAAAAAAAATCACACCATCCATACTTAGATCCCTAAAAGGGTCCTAATAAGATATTGTTCAATTTCCTTCTAGTCTTTTTTCTCCGTGAGACTGTGGTACCAATATATACCCTGTGCGTGATAATGAAACTTTTCCTTTTGTATTTTAATGAAGATCCTATCGTGTGGATAATAAAGGAATAAATAAATGCCTTATAATAAATAGCCTTGTCCATATTTTCAGCAAATAACAGAAAATCCAACTTGAATTGGGCTGAAACAACAAAGATATTTATCATGCCACAGAACAGAAAGCCCAAAGTAGAGTATACTGTAGGACTTTGGCCAGCCTGACAGTGACATGAAGGATCTAGGTTCTCACGTCTTCCCAGAGTTGGCTTTATCCTCAGCCTAGGGAAGAACAGTCTTTTTCTAGGGAAAGAGAACGTTTTCTGCAGAAATTCCTTCGACAGACTTTTCACCTGGCAGGAGAGGAGTTGGATCCCATGCCCACCCCTGCATGGGTCCCTGGACAAGGAAGAGGGCTCAGCCTGGTTGGTTTACCCCACGGTACTCAGGAGGAATGCATCTTGGTAAGTCCATTGCCTTTTGCTCCAAAAAGGAAAACAGATAGGGAGGTCTCTTTAGTAGATGACGTAGAAAGCAGTGTGTGCAATGTTTAAAGAAGATATATTTAACATCTCTCAATGGCCAGTTGATTTCCCGTACTGCACGAAAGCTAGCTCTAGATAACTTCTGGTCCCTCTATCTTGTGGTCCACTCTGCTTCTCTAGCTTTAATTTTACATCCTAGTCAGTCTTTATTCTCCTCCCTTCTTTCATGAATGCATTTCCCCCTCTCATGATGTCCTTCTAATCAAGGTTTACTTCAACTCCCACTCCAGTACCGAGCCCCATACTTGCTCATGTTTATAGAACATTTTTTTAAAGATTTTATTTTTATTGATTTGAAAGAGACAGAGTGAGAGAGACAACACAAGCAGGAGGTGGGCAAAGGGAGAGGGAGAAGCAGATTCCCTGTTAAGCAGGACTCGATCCCAGGACCCTGGGATCACGACCTGAGCTGAAGGCAGATGCTTAACCAATTGAGTCACCCAGGACCCCCTCTAGAACACTTTTTAAGCAGCATTTCCCCCCATATACTTGTTGGTTTACCTCTTACAGCCACGTCTTACACTTGTCTAGCTAACACCTGTTCATATGTGCATCTTGCTGATGGCACCCCAAATTTCCATGAAGAAGTGACTCTCCCACTTGCAACCCACATGACTTTAACCTCTGCTTGACAGGGTCAGGCAGCCACAATGACTATTTCAGGGATGGACATATGACCTAATCAGACAGAGTCCATGGGCCTGGATTCCAGGACTTTTGGAACCGTTTGGCAGAAAGAATTTACTTTTTGCTGGGGTTGCTGATGAGATTTAAATCTGGAAATCCTGGAAGACATCCTGCTACCAAAGAGACAGCCCTCCTGGGAATAAAGCCAATATAAGGTAAAGCAGATATAAATCAAGAGACCAAACTCAAAGAATACCACCGGATTCCCTGGATCCTGTGTGCCTAAACACAGTGCTACCTCTGGGCATTTCAGATGTGAGCGAAGGCATTCCCTTTTTTATTTACACCAGCCTGAATTTGATTTTTGTCACTTGCAACCAAGAGCGCCATGGCCAATGTGACTCCTCCATTATTCTGATTCTCTTCATCCTTAAAGGCTTAGTGCCATCTCTTCCCAGGAGTCTTCCCCATCCACCCTAGTCTTCACATTGTCCCCTTTCTCCTAAACACACAGCACTCAAGCCATAAGCACTTTCAGCTTTTTATGAAGTAGTGTGCCTTTTTAAAAGTTTTAACTATTTAACCCAAAGTACAATATTTTTTTAAACTTATTTTTATTTATTTATGATAGACATAGAGAGAGAGAGGCAGAGACACAGGCAGAGGAGAGGGAGAAGCAGGCTCCATGCCAGGAGCCCGACGCAGGACTTGATCCCGGGACTCCAAGATCGCGCCCTGGGCCAAAGGCAGGCGCCAAACCGCTGAGCCACCCAGGAATCCCCCCAAAGTACAATATTGTAAGCAAAGCCCATCTATGTTTCATGGTTCTTTTGCATTCATGTCAAAACCTGAAACAGAGCTTAGCACATAGTAGGGACTCTTTAATTTATTGTATGACATTTCTCAAAAAAAAAAAAGAAGAAGAAGAAGAATTGGAGATGTTTATTATGCAGAGGGTTCTTACAATGGGACCAAGATGCTAATGGACTTTTTAATACAAGTGTTGTGAGTTTCTGTCACTCTCCTGCCTATGACCCAAGGGGGCCACACCCTGATCCAATCTTTGAGGGAGGTCCTTGAAAACAGAGCATCCCCCAACCACACTTGGATTCTGTGGAAGTTGAAGAAACAAAGAAAAAAGATGAAGGCCAAGTTCAACTTATTAAAAGAATAGGAATCAAGGTGGAAGGTGAGCTGTCTGGAAGGGTAGCCACCTGAGTTTACTAATACCAGAGCTCACATCAGGAAGAGTTAATTACCTAGTCTCCGCAGCACTGGACCAGAGATGCTTCCCCCAGAGTGAAAGGGGAAGCAGAGAAATCACATCCCTTGTGGATGGCTCACTTCCAAGAGAAATAAGGTCAGATCTGAGTCTACCATTCTCAGCTATTCCCTAGTATTTACAATCAAATATGTCACTCTCTGGGAGCCTGGGTGGCTCAGTCAGTTAAGCATCTGCCTTGGGTTCAGGTCATGATCCTGGAGTTCCAGGATAGAGCCCCACGTCAGGCTCCCTGCTCAGCAGCAGTCTGCTTCTCCCTCTGCCCCTCACCCCGCTAGTGCTCCCTCTCTCTCTGGGTCTCTCAAATAAATAAATAAAATCTTAAAAAAAAAAAAAAAAGTCCCTCTGTCTCCCCAAGGAAAGGATGAGGAGAAGAAAACCAGAAATGCCACATCTGAGGTGATCCCTCCACCTGTAATGGGTAGGGAAGAAGCATTCCCATCCCTCAACACATGCTCCTGGCCACTTACCTCGGTCAAACCTTAGGAGCATGTAACTGCTGGTTGCTAATGGTCTCCTCTTACACTCCTGGTGACAGAAAAGAATTCTCGAAGAGATTTTGTGGAAATGGTCTGAGGACTGTGTGATACCATTGAGGAGAGGTAGGTGATACAATGTCACTTCAGAGGACATTTCTTTCTCTCTCTCTTTCTCTCTCTCTCTTTATTATTTCAGCCCTGGATTTTTCTCCTTCAAAGTTTGCTCTCTAAATGTTTCTTTTCCATGTTTTTGGGTCTACGCTGAAGTGGAATTTTATGCTTCAAGAAGAGAGTTGATGAATCATGGCACGTGTAATCGACAAAGAATTGGCATGTTTTCCAACTCTTTTTTTTTCTGCATCAACTGAATAAGATTAGTGTCTTACATGGATTATTTTTTCAATAATAGAGAAGGCTATGTTGGCAACAAAAATTGCAAAACAGCAACATCATAAGCTTGCCTAACCATCCAGTGGAAGAGAATTTTCAACTTGAAAAAATACTTTTGGTCCAGCAAACCAGGGACCTGAGGAACAATTGTAACTGAAATCATTAAACATTTGCTTTTACTCCTACTGAGAAATTGGATCCTCTAGGATTCTTAGAGGGAAAAGCAGAAACATTAGGGGAAGACCTTACATAATAACCTTTCTGTAAAGCTTGGATGGCACAAATGATTTTGTGAGACATTCAAGTCACATGTCATTAATCAGAAATGACAGTCTTTATTCACATATATTTGACTGAAGCTGCATAATTTTAGACTCCAATAGGTCTAGATAAATGACCCTAAGTATTGTACTTTTTCAAATTGACAATGATTGATGATGGAGGGGAAAAAATGAATGCGGAAAAGGAACTCCAAAGTAAACATTGAAAATTAGTTGCACTACTTTGGGGAAAAAGGAGTTTGGATATTTTTTCTTCAAGACTTTCCCTCTTTCTGAGCATCTCTATCTCTTTAATTTTCAGTGTAATCAGGTGGGCCCTGCAAAAATCTCCATTTTACACTCAAATCTCAACAAAAACTGAGCCTGATTTAGTTATGTTTGTTCAAATAGTCAGAAAGGGAAGATGATGACTAATTACAATGCATCCACTCCATAAATATTCCCTGGCCCTATGTTATGTGCCAGGTGCTATTCCACATACTACGGCTTCAGCAGAAACTAAAACGAGTATCGCTTATGTTTTGGGGGAGCTCACATTTTAGTGGAAAGAGACAGGCAATATCCAGTGAACAAATAAATGAATGGGGTCATTTCAGAGAGTGCTAAGTTGCATGAAGAAAATAAAATAGAGTGATTTAATAGAAAGTGATGTGGGATGGGGATTTCATTTGAGAAGTCAAGGAAGGCTTCTTTAAGGGGATGACATTTTAGCTGAATAGGAGCCAGTTTTTCAGAGAGCACAATTTGCAGAGGGAGTCGCAAGTGCAAAGGCCCTGAGGCAGGGACAAGCTTAGCATATGGGAAGAATAAAAAGTAGGCCAACATGGCCCCTTCAGTGAGTGAGGAGAGAAGGGTAGTAAGTCAGAACAGAGAGGGAGTCAAGGGCCAGAGTATATAAAGTCTTTTAGGTCATTAGAAGGAATTTGAGTGTTAGGCTGCATGAGGTTTTAATACAGCAGAAGGAAGACTTGATCTCATTAAAATAATGAGACCAAGGGTCCAGTGGACCCTTATGAGCAAAGCATTGTGCCTGACACACTACATTTCCATTATTGTACAGTCTCCTTGCCAAGAAAAAATGATCATTGCCTTTTAAAGATAAGGAAATAACAAGCCCTGAGCAAGATCACAGACCTAGTAACTAATGAAGGCAAGTTTCAGATTCTAATTTCAGTGCATCCAGTTCCAAAGTCAGAAACTGCCCACCACCCTAGACTGAGTCCCATAGTCTGCATTTTATTAGTTTCTCAGAAATATTAAAAGGATTAATACGCACATTTACCATATTGTTGCCTTCAACAAATACCTAAGAATGTTTATCGGTAGTGGATAGTGGGATACTTCATAAAGTCTGTGTCAAACGTTTGTGTACATTTTTTATCTCACCCCCTTTTTCTGCTTAATAATTGTTTGAAATGACTTCTTACTAATTCTCCCTGGGGAACAGCTTTCCTAGATAACCTTAGTGGGAACCTCTGATGAGCAGGTGTTATCAAACCATTATTTACTCATTTATCCACTCAAAGATTTATTGAGTAGTCACTATGGTTATAGATACTGGGGAAAACAATGGTGGATAGAACAGCAAAAATCTCTTTTTACGAAGCTTACATTCTAATGGAGTCATTATCTATGTGGCATAATAAAACCCAAATTACTTTTCCCCAAAGCCTTCCACAGTGCTTACGATCCTCCCTTGTTACCATTTCCATGAAAAAAAGTAAATGTATCTATTAAATATCACAGGCAAAAATAATAAAAATGAAAGTTTTAAAGAACGCCAGTAAATTAAAATAAATCACGGTACTAAAAATCCTTACCTGGCAGAGCCAGAATATTCACAATACACAGCGAGATTAATTTGTAAGTGTTCCCACATCGACCCAGTGTATATTTGTGAAAAATAATAATGTGAATGATGATTGAGTCATGTATGAAGAATAAAGAGGTTTGTGGAATGCTTAGTGAAAAAATAAAGAATCTCACACGCATAAAATGTCACTAGATCAGTTTTCCCATTGTTGCCTCTGACTCTTACTCATACCAGTTAAGTATTAGTAGCATCCTGTTTCAGTGACAGAAAAATGAGGAAACAAGTGAAGACAGCAATTTGCTAAAGAACAAGAAACTGGAGAGTAGAACCCACATCTGGCTCATCCAGCACATCTTACTTAGAGTGGAGATTCTGTGAATAACAGGAATGTAAGAAATACACACCTTTGATTAATTCAACTACTGGGTATTCACCCCAAGAACATGAAACACTAATTTGAAAATATATATGCACCTTTCTGTCTATCACAGCATTATTTACAAGAAGTAAAGTATGGAAGCAAACTAAGTGCCCATTGATAGATGAATAGATAAAGAAGGGGTGTGTGTGTGTGTGTGTGTGTGTGTGTGTGATGGATTATCCCTCAGCCACAAAAAAGAATGAAATCTTGCCTTTCGTGACAATATGGATGGGCCTCAAGGGTATTATACTAAATGAAATAAGTCAGGCACAGAACAACAAGTACCATATGATTTTGTTTATATGTGGAATTTAAAAAACAAAAGAAAAAAAGAAACAAACAAACAGAAACATACTCATAACTACTGAGAATAGGGACGCCTGGGTGGCTCAGTGGTTGAATGTCTGCCATCGGCTCGGGGCGTGATCTTGGGATGCTGGGATCGAGTCATGCATTGGGCTCCCCATGGGGAGCCTCCTTCTCCTTCTGCCCATGTCTCTGCCTCTCTCTGCGTGTCTCTCATGAATAAATAAATAAAATCATTAAAAATAATACAGAGAATAAGCTAGTAGTTGGTAGAGAAAGGGAATGGGTGAAGCAGCTGAAGGGTATTAAGAGATACAAACATCCACTTATAAAATAAATAAGTTACGTGGATGGAAAGTACAGCATAGGAAATATAGTAGGTAATATTGTAATAACCTCGTATGGTGACAGATGGTAACTACACTTATCATGGTGAGTATTGTACAATGCATAGCATAGTCAAGTCACCCGAAGGGGTACCTGCACCCCAATGTTTATAGCAGCAATGTCTATAGTAGCCAAAATATGAAAAAGAGCCCAGTTGTCCATCGACAGATGAATGAACAAAGAAGATGTGACATATATATGCAGTGGAATGTTACTCAGCCATCAAAAAATGAGATCTTACCATTTGCAATGATGTGAATGGAGCTGGAGGGTATTATGCTGAGCGAAATAAGGCAATCAGAGAAAGATAATTATCATATGATAATTTAAGAATCAAAACAGGATCATAGGGGAAGGGAAGAAAAAATTAAATGAGACAAAATCAGAGAGGGAGACAAACCATAAGACTCTTAACTGTAGGAAATGCACTGATGGTTGCTAGAGGGGAAGCGGGTGGGGGGATGGGATAACTGGGTGATGGGCATTCAGGAGGTCACATGATGTGATGTGTTATATGCAACTGATGACTCACTGAACTCTATCTCTGAAACTAATAATACATTATATGTTACTTAATTAAATTTAAAGAATTGTCAGATCACTGTTGTATACCTGAAACTAATATATAATATAACATTTTATGTCAACTATACTTCAGTGAAAAAGAAGCGCACGCTAAAAACATTCGCTCACTCAGCAAATGTTTAGTGAGCATCTACTCTAGCATACACCATGGGTTGCCTTTCGACTGGCACTGCAATCTCCCCGCCCCCTCTCCCTTCCCATGGCAGAGCTACAAGTGCCCATTCCCTAACCGCCCAGGCTCCTTGGCAGCCAGGCATGATCATGTGATCTGGATCTGAGGTAAGAGACTTTCATTTTTCCCTTCTTTTTTTCTTTGGATATTCTTATATGAAGACTTGATCCTTAGCCTAGAATGGTCATCTGTGAATTCGAGGTGACAAATCTGAGTATGAAAACCGAGAAACTGCAGATGATGGAGTAGGTGAACAGAACGAGCTAGGGTTCTACTTGCATTTTTTAAACAGCAAAGCTAGCCATGGAACTCCTGACCTGCAGACTTGTTATTACACAGCGGAAGCAAACATTTTCCTTTTTAAATCCTATGGGAGTGGAATATTCTCCAAGTATTAGCTGTGATCATTCAGACACCATCAAGACTACCAAGATGTCAAGTCAGTCAGCTATTCCTATGACTACCCTAGAACAGAAGGCTAAGGAATGTATACAAAAAGCAATGACATTTAAATAAAAATTGTAAAATTTAATCACAAGTAAGAAGTAAAATGTCCAGCTGGGTGAGTCTTGGAAGTCTTAATAGAATAAATAGCATTTAAACTAGAATTTTTGTTGAACTTCTAACACAATTCATGCAAGGTAAGCTATAATTAGTGCCTTTAAGAAATATAACTAACTCAGTGTAAAGTTGGAAAAGAAGAAAAGAGATACAAGGCACTCTTCAAGGCACTGTGAGACCCAGAGAGGAAAAAAAATTAGACATGTTCACTGCCTTCAGGCAACTTAAAATATTTACTGATGGTTGTCTATGCTCAGACATCTGAAACAAGAAAGATTAAGACATGTCCATTTTCAAAGTAAGACTATAAAGGGTTTCTTTCCTTGGGACAGGTGACCTGAGGTGCGATTCAAGACTACCCACTGGGCACTTTCCAGGTAAGATCTGTTGGCATCTCAGTGGGTGGTTTCCTGCTTGCAGGCTTGGGCTGTGGCCCTTCCATGAACTTCTCTTTCATGCAGTGGGCTGAGCCGTACTGCCTGTAGTGAGCTGTGAATCTCAGTCCCAGGGGAGCCCTCTCCCAAATTTACTCCTTCCTGTATTTTTTAGAGTTCTCTCTATCCCTTGGTAGCCAGTCCTCTGGTACTAGTTAATAATTTTCCTACATTGGGGCGCCTGGGTGCTTAGTTGTTTAAGTGTCCAACTCTTGGTTTCACTTAGGTCGTGATCTCAGGGTCGTGAGATGAAGCCTGGCTCTGTGCTCAGTGGAAAATCTGCTGGAGATTCTCTCTTCCTCTCTCTCTACCCCTCCTGCTCACTCACTGTCTCTCAAATAAATAAATAAATAAATAAACAAATAAACAAATAATTATTTTACATTAAGCCTTCCCAGTCTGAACTACTATATGACTGCTGTCTCCTGTCTGGACCCTGAGTGGTATTTCTACCATTTTATATCCGCATCCCTCATATCCCGCCTGGAGTTTCATAGTTCTACTAGGGTGATAGAGGCTCCAAAAAGCATCAAATTTCAATTTTGCTCAACAAAGTTTTCTAGGTTTATTGGACCATGAGACCTGTTTATAGAAGAGCACCTGTTACTCAAGTATCTCAAAGTACACCAGTATTCCACAGATCAGTTTGGGAAATGCTGTGTTGGGGACTCATCACTCATCACCTAATATTTCCTCACAACTTCCAAAGAAACTCATTTCAATTCCATATATTACTGAATAAAGTGTGCAAGACACCGTACTACCAGAAAGCTTCCAATAAGTGGAAATGTGCATATGAATTGTGAGTATGCAAAATGCCATAGGGAATTTTAGGTGGAAAAAGAGAGAAGCAAGCAATTCATTTCCACTGGGGTATCAGAAAATCAGTTTTGGAAGCAGGTGCCTGTGAAAGGATGAGCAGATTTTGTCAGAGATGCATATAATGGGGTGGGGAAAGGAAGGAAAAGCTGGCCTATGAAATAGGATGAAAAGAGGTATGGGTGTTAGTCAGGATTCATGCTACCAGTGGCAAAACCCCAACTCCGTGACTTCAGTAGAAAAGGAAATTGATTGGCATAAATAATTGAGATGTCCTGTTTATGCCGCAGGCCCAACTGGGTCCCAAGACCTCAGTCATATCACCACACTCAGGTTTACTCTTGCAACTCTTGGCTTCACCATCCTCTGTTGGATGCCATCTTCCCTGATGGGAGTATCTCTCCTAGAGTTAGTTGTGATAACCTTATGTTTGCTCCTGAGCAAGCTAAGTAACAAATAGAGATTTTCCCTTGCCTAGAGACCTAGACTGTGACTGAATCCCATGCCTGACTCTAAATTGATTCCCATGGCCTGTAAGATACGATGCTCCAATTGGCCAGGCCAGGTTCACATGTCTAACTTTGGGCCAAGTATAGTCGGCAGCACCCACGCCACACAGACGAAGGAGAAACAGGATCCAGATACCAAAGTAAGAGGAATGGACACTAGGCAAGCAAACAACTCTACAGATTTTACTTCACTATGAATATGGGGAAGAGGAGAAGATGGACCCCAAAATTCAAGCTGGCCTTGTCCATAAGTGATATCCTTATTTAACACATGAGCAATAGATAAGTCCTAACAAAGTTTAAGGCACACATCAACCTTGTCAAACCAGCAGCAAAGCTGGAGGAAGCCATAAGCGTGGCTCTACAGGTAGTCTCGCTATAGCAGAGGAGGAATCAAAGGTTTGAAGCTTTTCAGAACTCACGGTGTCAGTTTCACTCTGGTATTTTGTGAGCAACTTTAATTGACGACACTTATGGGGAGTAGGGTAGGGACTCACAATAAAATCAGATGGCACTTCTTCCTGACAGTGGGGTCATACAGCTGCTATTAGATACTGAGGTGCAAGGCCAAAATAAGAACACCAGACACCATTCCATTGGAATGTTCTTTCTCAATTCTTCCTTACCCAGGGGACTTAATATTAGATGAGCGAACTAAAGCTGCCACAATGCTGATGGGCCCTGGTGAGGAACTGCTAACAAGATGTGAACATGCTTAATAAAATGACCAGCTCTTGCTGATATATAGCCAACTAATTACCTGCCAAATATCCAGGCTATGTTCTCCCAGCTGGAATTGATAGCAGGCTGTCAGTGTGAGGGGACGAGAAGGCAGTTCAAGATTGAGAAATAAGAAGAAAGGTTTGATGTACTATAGTGGACACTGTTAGTCTATATCAAGTTATCTCGGGCTGCAAATCCAAACCGGTACTTTTAAGGAAATCTAGAGTGACCCGGGATCCCATCCACAAACCAAATATTGGGGAAAGGGTAGTGAAAGCTCTTTGTAAGGTTTAGCTCTTGGGAACAGAGGAAAGAGAAAAGTATACTAGTGCTGTAGAACTCAAGACATGGCTGTCTTTTTTTTTTGCACACATCCCTTACTCTGGGACCCTAAAATATGCATACATACATCCCATATGAAAAGAGATTCCTTCTTATGAAGAATACCCATTTTGGAAATCGCGGGTTGTTGCATTGTTATTTTTTAAATGTTTTATTTATTCATGAGAGACACAGAGAGAGGCAGAGATACAGGCAGAGGGAAAAGCAGACTCCCCACAGGGAGCCTGATGTGGGACTCGATCCCTAGACATGGGATCACTCCAAAGGCAGAAGCTCAACCACTGAACCACCCAGGTGTCCCCATTGCATCGCTATTAATTTGGAGAGCACTGAGCTGCAAATCCCCAAGTGCTAAAGACTAAAGTTTAGTTAGAGATTTCTGGCTCAGTAATAAACCAGCCATGTAACATGACCGCTAGAGTTTGGCCCTTTGGCAAGAACATCCACGTGCACTTAACAGACTCACCTCGCTTGAACAGGTGGAAACTCCCTACCAGTGCCTGGGAATTAAGAGACTTTGCACAAAAATAGAACTCTCTGACTATGTGCTCAAGGAAAATGCTTTTGGCCTACTGGCCTTTCATGATCCAGCTGTCAAACAGGGCATCCTGGTGCATTTCCAATTTAGCCACATGTTTATCTCATATATCAATGTTACATCTAAAAATGAACACTTAATTCCCACACAAAGGGTATATTGATCAGAAAAGCCTGGGGGTGTTGGGACTTTCTGAAAATAAAATGATAGAAAGCAAAAGAAGGCATCAGACATGTAATAATAGGTCACAGAGGTCTCCAAAAGCAATAGCTACAGTTTGTTCATTTGCTCAAAGGGTCAGAGTCCCTCATTTACTATGTTTTTCTCTTTTCTGAGACAAATGAATGTAGGGCATACCATGGCATAGAATCTTCTTCAACCAGCTGGCGGCTTTATTTAATTAACTCACCTACTTCTTCCATATTCATCTGTAGCTCCTTCTGATTACAACATGCAATGCCCTTTGGCTGGTCCCTCAAGGAATGATATATTTCCAAATTAGTAGTCTTTTCGTTGTAAGCAATAGAAACTAACTCTAGCCAATTTAAAAGAAAAAAGACAATGTGTTAAGTTTATTTATAGAATAAAGAGTTGAACACGCTCAAGAACTTGGGAAGGAAGAACCAACCTACCATGAAGCAACAAGAGCAGAAATTCTTAGACTTCCAAGTATTTTTCAAATCAACGGGAGGGTAAGAATCACCTGGAAGTGCTGCTAAAACTGATTCCTGGTTCCATTCCAAACATGCCAAATCAGAGTTTTTCAGGGGGTAGCCTAGAATCTGCATACTAAACAGAAAAGACAGAAATACTGCAAAGCACTAACATTAATTCCACTCCATCGGCCCCCGGGCTCTCCTCCAATTGGCAAGTTCTGGGAAGGGCTAATCTGATTGGCTCACTGAAGGACAGGTGTCCCTGGTCCATCAGCTCTGGCCAGAAAGGCTGTGTCAGAGGACCCTGTCCAATGTATCAAGAGATAGTGCCAGAGAAGGAGAAATCACAAAGAAAAGGGAAACCACCACTAAGAGGTGCCTCTGAGCAATAAAATAAGCCAAAGCTGTGTAGAATTCATGACCAGATCTTTACAATTCATTTTGAGGTCTGAAATATCATCTCAGCAGTTTTTAAAATTATGAGACATAGCTGTACTGAGGAAATGTCCCACTGGCAAATCCAGTCTGGAACAGGAGTTTGCATAAAGTAGAAAGAACTCAAGACACGGAGCCTTCCAGTGACATATGAAACATCCAGGACACCACTTACACTGTAGGGGGCCAATGCCACTTCCCAACTCCCAGGATCGCACCCTGAAATGTCCTTGAATTGGACCCCATCCCAGTTGTGCTCTACATAATGCATCAAGGCAGTGTAAAAGCTTGGGAAATCCCCAGCACCCCCGTCTTTGGCCTGCTTTGGGGGGTTACCTACCAAGTCTTCTGCTTTTCCTCCCCCAGGAGGCCCCACAGAGAGGGATTTTGCCAAATGATGGCATCTTTACAGACAGCCTTCTTTGTCCACAAGGTCTTAGTCACAGTGAACATTCAATAGATGGTTTTGCTGCAGGCGTACTTTCAAATGCCAGAAAAGCATCTGACAGTGTTGGATGTTTGCAGGCCTATTGTTAGGAAGATAAGTGCTGTCCCATGTTCAATCATTTATTCAACAGTCACACAGGGAAACGAAAGAGAAGAGACAAGTGAGCTTGGATGTTTTGGTGGGTTTTGCATTGAAGAATCTCCTTATTTCCTTATTTTAGATACATAAAACCCCAGACAGGGATTCTGAACAATAGGCAGGTCACACGGCCTCACTTTATGGGATGGACTCTATGGGTTGACTCTGGGCAATGCCCTCACTTAAAAGACAGGCTGGGAGCAAGAGCGAACACATTCCCAAAGCCACAAAACTAATTATGCTGGCACACACCAAAGGCAAGTTTACCCTTTTCCCAGACTCCTGTTAGATGCTTTGTGTCAGCCAACTCTCTGAGAGGGCTTCTTTTTGCAGAAAGTATGTTACGTGTACTGTTAATGCCACAAAGAATCCACTTGCTCTTCTTCTGGCAATAATTTTCTTATTTTCCAGAGGGAATAGTTCACTGTCCTTACTCCAAGTACTTCTAGAGGAGCTAAATCCAGCCTCTCTGGGGATGAACAGGTGACTTGAGCCTAACCAATCAGAGGAGTACCTTACCCTAGTCCACCGTGATTGGTTATGCTTGAACACAAGACCCAATCAGAACCAACCTAACGCAAGGAGATTTTACTGAGTTGGTTCGAGAGGACATTCCCCTTTCTGCTGGGAATGCCAGCAGTAAGGATATTGGAAGCCGGTGCTTCCAGGAGTCAATGAGTGGAACCAGAGGATGAAGATAACACAGTAGATGGCAGAGAAAATGAGCCCTAATGACTTGTCTGTGTTCTTAGCACCAGCTGTGCCTGAAGCCAGTTCTGTCCCTGGACTTTTCAGTTATATAAGCAAATAAATTCCCTTATTTCCCCAAAGCCAATTTGATTTGGGTTTTTAATCTCCCACAATTGAGAGTCCTAATTAAAACAGGAATGAACACAATAATGCATTTTGTTAATTCTATTTCTTTAAAAACTATCTATTGAGCACCTGCTGTGGGGCTTCTAAAGAAGTAGGAAGCATTGTCCTTCCACCAAAAGTGGCTTAGTTGACAAAGAAAGAGACAATGTTCATATGCACATAAGGTACAGAATCACTTCTATGTAAAACAATTAAAAGGGTTAAGTGTTGTGTAGCAAGTGTTATTTATAAGGGTTGAGGTGATGCAAAGAGACATATCACCGTGGAAGGCAGAAGTTGGGTTTTCTCGGAGGTGAGATAAGCTGACTCAATGTCAATTTGGCATCGCCCTCTGCTTAGCCAGATGGGCATGGGCCAAAGGGTTTAAGCTTGAGATAGCACTAAGAGTCGTGGTCAACTTTGGGAAATTCTTAGGTGCCAAGGGAAAATCTAACCAACTCAACTTCCCTTTACACATGCTTTTTGTTAACCTGGATTTGGGAAACTATCCCAGTGCTCCAGAGGCTGGGTCAGATCATTTGAAGTCATCTTGCATCCCCCTGCAATAACCGTTATGAATGCACTACTCTTAAACTGAAGAATTATTAATAAAGTTGATATTGATTAAAAGTTAAGAACTCTTTTATTTGAAGCCAATAAAGTCCTTTTATTGATTTCACATGAAAATTATCTAAAAATCAGTCAACCAACATCTTTAGGGATCCATTGTGGACTGAGCACTTTCCTTGGTGGTGAGGGAATGTGAATGCTTCTATGTAAGATCTTATATTCCATGAACTTCAGAGTCAGTAGCAACCTACACAACAAACTAGATAATTGTCAAGTGTTTATTTTTATATTGTGTTTATTTGTATATATCAAGTGTAGTGGTTGGTTCAAGAAGAGGAGGGGATCAGAATGAGGACAATTCACATCTTGGGCAATTTTCCCACTAAGTTCAATATGGAGCCTTACAGAAGGCATATTCAATATATAGTTGTGGATTAAACAACGTTTGCTGAAGAGGATATCTCAGAGAAATATTTGGAAGATACAGGCCAGGGAGGTGGGGAATGCCCCACTTCTACTTATAAGTTTCCATCATATGGGAAAACATGCCAGAACTGTCACTGAAAGGCTGGTCGATTGGTTTGGCTGGCCTTCCAAGGCCTTCTGTACGTTCACAAGTGAGTGAAAGATGGTTTAGGAGATGCTAAGTTCCTGTGTGTTGGACCCTGAGAGTCCTTCTTCTTTCTAACTTTTCCAGCTCTGCCCTGCCCATTAAAAAACCAGTCAAGGCAAAGATTGGGCAAGTGACTGAAACACAGCTGGTTCAGGAAAAGGAAGTCGAAAGTCCTAAAGGGCAAGTGATGTTGCCCAGCTGTGTGTCTTTCCCTGGGCCATCTCTCTCACTCACTGTATTCCATCTAAAACCTGAAATACCATCAGCCTCCCTTAGTATGATACCCTAGTGTATTTTCAAATGTCCTTCTTTGTCTAGAAATGGTTGGATGGAGTGAAAATATGTATGTCCTTTCCACTCTTCTATGTGCCCCACATTCTGTCACGGCCCTCACCTTACCATCTTGTACTTTTGTCCATAAACACCTGGATTGCTTTGCTTCAGCCCTTGCCACCCTTTAGTTTATTCTCAACCCAGCAGCCAGAATGATCTGCTTTGATATAGGAAATCTTTGCTCCCTCTCTCAGAATAAAAGCCTATATCCTAATAATGTTCCCATACCAGTGGTTCTCACATGAACAAGAAATTAACACAGCCTGGGGAGGCTTAAAACAAACAAACAAAACAAAACAATGTAGATGCTGCACCTAAAATCATTTATACCAATTCCTGGAGCTATTACATTTAAAGGTTCCCCAAGTGATTCTTTTTTCTATCAGGATTATGATGAACTTTGAACATACACAAATTAGGCAAAATGGTACATTAACCTCCATATGCCCAGCACCCAGATCCCACATCTCTCAACCCACATCCGATGCCGTTCCCTCCATATCCCCATCCACTTCCCCCATCTTACACTATTACAGAGCAAATAAATTGAAGACATCATCCCATCTTTTCCACAAATATATCAGTATGAAGCTTGGAAAGTTGAACTCTGTCTTTTTTTTTCAACATAACCACCATATTATGATCACACCTAAGGAAAAAAAATGATGGCTATTGTGACCCACTGTGATGATTGAGAATCACCACCCTATGCAGCTGTCTTTCTGCTTCCCACTTGTATCTCATCTACTTTCTCTCACCCTCATTCCCCTCCAGCCACATTGGCTGCCTTGAGTCTTTGGGTTCACTATTCTGCTCTTCTATCTGCATGGATGCTTGTATCCTAGGGGGACACAGAGCCCTTCCCTTGCCCACTGTCACTCCCTCAGTAAGGCTTTCCTGGATTATTCAAACTTGAAGTCCATCTTCGACCCACCCCTTCACATCCTCCCTATCCCCTTCCCTGCTTATTTTTCTCCATTGCACTTTAGTGAGTACCCCAATACTTACTGAATTAATAAAACAATATTCCCTATCAGAATAGAACTCCATGAGCAAAGGCACTATGTCATTATTTGCTGAACAAATGCATGCATGAATGATAATACTATTATTAATATGCCTACACATAAGCCAATAAGATGATGGGATAAAACATAAGAAGTCAAATCAATAGATACTCCATTTCATAAAGCTCAGAGAAAAACTGTAAAATTTGTAAACATGAAAAGGTGAGAATAATTAATAGGTAGTACATTCACAGCGAGCTGTTAATGGAAGCTCGGGTGCTGGAAATAAAATCCTAAACCCCGAGGCTAACTTCAGAAGGAACAACTGTTCTCTTCATTAACCGTCCCTTGGGCCGCTTGTACTATAGAATTAAGCCAGGTTGGTAAAAAGGGGTCCCATATAGTTAAATAAAAGAAACAGTTGTGATATGTTGGTTAAGCCTGGCAGTCCATACATGCATATGCACATTTATCTGATCTCTATTAAAAAAGAAAAAAAAGTGTGTGCCCATGTAGGTCCAAGCAGGCAAAATCCTAGGCATCCTTGCTTGCTGAGCATTCAAATTCTCTCTTGCAGGAGAACCTGATCCCAGAGTTTATTGTACGTGTTGCTGCTCTCATTGAGTCAGGAAGATCCTTGGCCATCTTCCAGGCGCAGGAAACAGCAGGCCAGTTGAGAATCTCTGGAAGGCTGGAGCAGTACACCTAGGCGTGATGCAGCGGGGTACCAAAGCTGTGCTTCACTGCCTGCCTCCTCCAGGGCCAAGGAGGACAACTGGAAGCAGTCCTCTTGGAAACCACGCCTGACACAGGTTGTTTCGATCTAGGTTTGGAACATTAAGTATGGGCCTCTGTCACAAAGAGGGAGCTTATTCTCACTCTTCCTGGCTGCTGAGGCATAAGACACCATGCTTGTTGTTACCTGGCAGATAAATAGGCAAGGGCAGAGTCATCATAGCCACAGGAGGTGAGCTTATGTGAGTAATAGTCTCCAGCCTGGCACTCACTCCTCCGTATTAGGAATCGCGGAAATGAGAGGTGTCCAGACGGTAAAGATGCTTCTCACTTCTTGATGATAACACAGGAACATTGGAAAACCCCGATATTACTGTGAAAAAGACTCTAGTCATCAAAGTGCAGTGATTACCCTCAAGAATCAGGCAAAAGTTCAGCAGTGAATGCCACCCACGAGTAGGAGTGAGGGGGGCAACCGGAGAGAGCTGCATCGATTTCAATGTCCTTTACACCTAAGACTATCACTGAAGTCGTTTGTTCTGAAGTTTACTTCCCATGCTCTGCGGTTCCCGGCCAGAAGCGCTGCTGCGCTCACGGAAACGGACCTGCTTTGTAAATGCAATTAAAAGGAAATGAAGTTTCGCTTAAACCCCTAATGAATTTTTCTTTGTGCCTGTTTTGTAGCTTGGGGGTGATAGGGACACAGGCTCATCTTTTCTTCCTATTAGAAGACATAAGAGTTTATGTGTATAATGATCTGATGTCTGTAGATTCACTAATTCTATCCAGAAACATTAAAATAAGCATTATGCCGATGCGCCAGTTGTCACAATGTGGCATAACAGAACTTTGCTTGGAAAAAACTGAAGAACTGGGTGCTTTCAACAGCACAGACCCATTTTTTCCTTTTTTTTTTTTAACTGCTAAAATATTGATATATCTACAACTATCCATTCATGTAAGTGGCCTGCAGCAGTTGGCTCCCCAAGTCCCAGGTGGCTTGCTAGTGGAAGCGAGTAAGGGGAACTGGTTCTGCTAAGGATGCAAGAAAGAGAACCTGGCCTTTTATATTTGCAACTTTGCCAAACCTTGTAGAAGTTTGTAAACACCATAAAATATGTTACGATGTTTACAGCATATGTCTCTTATTGTTAAGAACTATTATGAAAGTATGAGCAGAGTCTACTTCTTAAAATATTTTTTATATAATAGTTATGGCATCCAATTATACAATAGTAATTGTGAATAATTATACCAAACCCCAGTCTGTTTTATGACTACTTCTCACGCTGAGCTCGTATACTCCACATAAACACCATCTGTATCAAACATAAAACTCTTAGTTGTTCTAAGAATACAGACTTACAAAATGCAGCTTATTAGTTCTGGGGCCAAGCAGTTTCATGGCTGTTGCTCGGGTCCCCACAAACCACAGGAATCCAAAGATCTCCTCCTTCCTGGGCTGCGTTCTGTTTCATTGACATACAGCCTACTTACCTGTAAGCTCAGGCTTTTTGCAGGAATCCTGGCCAAAGTGTGCAGACCGCTGACACGCTTCTGCAGAGTTTTTGTGTAGCACTGAATATGCTTAATATGCTCGTCAGAGTTGTGTTCATTCCCTGCAACTGGGGCAGTGATATAAGTATCCAAAGTCGACGAAATGGTGCCTCCTGAATTTCCCTTGAGGAAGTGCTAGTGAGGTCCTGGGGTGCCAGCCTTCTCCTCCAGAAACCCCCAAATGAAGGTTTCCCCCAGAAGAAGCCCCTCACTTTGTAAAAATTTTTAGCAATTACAGAGAACAGCTTAAAAAAAAAAAGTGACTCTGATTTTGGAACAGTTTTGGTTCAAGAATTTAAACCTCTGTAGAAAGTTACCTTCTCAAGAGTCTGACCTTCCTATTTGGTTCAAAATATAAACAAAGCACGTATTTTGTCCCCAGTAGACAAATAATATGTTCCTCAGCAATAAGCAAACTTCAGGCATAACTGACAAATACATTTCTTCACAGAAGTAAACCCAATCCAGGGTGCTGGGTGGCTCAGTCCGTTAAGCGTCCAACTGTTGGTTTCAGCTCAGGTCATGATCTCATGGGTTGTGAGATGGAGCCCCATTCTGGCTTCCTGCTCAGTGGGGAGCCTGCCTGAGATTCTCTCCCCTCTCCCTGTGCCCCTCCTGCTCATGCTCTCTTTGTCTAAAATAAATACATCTTAAAAACAAAAACAAAAAAAGAAGAAAACCCAATCCAAAAAAGATCACTTGCACCTATTCTAAAGTCACTCTGCTTTGACTAGTTGCTTGTGTCTTCTAGTTGCCTGAGGCCAAGCAGCACATTTGGGGGCTCTTGATGATCTAGAAGCAAGTATCATTGCCACCTTTTCTTGGCCTATTTCAATCCTGAAAATTTTCTCTGGTAATAGTCCCAATCTCTTTTGCTCACTAAGATTCTAGGATTTAAACTGTGAGAAAACATACATTTTTCCGGGTAAGAAATCTCTACCTCCAGATAGCTTAAGCAAGGATTTCATTTTCTGCATATGAAAGGGTAGTGCATTTCCCCCATGGAATTACGTTCTGCTTTGAAGAGAGCGATAGCCCTCCTCACATTTGTTGGCCAAAATATTCTGAACATCATTAAAAAGTCCCATGCTAGGTATGCCAGCATTTGGACACAATTTATAAAAATGTTATTATGGAGTAAATGGTGCTGGTCCTTCCAGGTAACTGTCCAAACATGCAAAGATGGATGTCTTAATTTGGCATCCAAAAAAGCACACACGAGGTTGTGCTACATGTAGGTAATTTCCTCAGATGCTATTATTTGTCCCCTGGGATTCAACATATTCAATAGCAATTACAGAGGAGAGGATTAAGAATGAGCAGAGAGGGCTGAGGGTGGAACAGCAGGCCTGAATGATTTGGACTAAGATCTTGTATCAAATTTGCAAATTACCAATTAAGGCAGGTTTAGAACACGGCATCACTTTCTCTTATTGTGACAAAGTGAAAATTAAGACTCTCTCTGCATGTCAGAGGGATGACATATCACAAGGACTGTTATCAAAAAGAATCTTACTTGGTAACAATAGGTTCTTGGATGCAAGACAACTGACCAGAAAGAAAAAGTAGGCCAAAAATCTGAAAAGAAGCATGAGCCCTGGATCTCAAAATAGCCAGGACCCTGTTGACTCGGTGTAAGTCACTCAGACATCTTGCATATGAAAGGCCCCGAATATTCACTCCCCAGAATGCTCCTGCCTTGTGTTCAGGGTGAGGAAGTTAGAAATGTCATTCATTTCTGGTCAATCTTAGCAAGTGACTTGCTTGCAAGGTAGCTTTAGAGCTCTGTTCATTTACGGTTATGGCAATAATCAAATCTTGCAGACAGGGGACAAAGGATCAGCGAGGTCCTCACCTCCGTATTTCCTTTAACAAGTGGTGGCCTGTGGTGGAACACAGCCCATTTGGCCAGGGGGCTGTCATCTCGGAAATGGGGCGGGAACACACAAAGCAGTAGGTAGGGCCGCTGCTGCATAATCCCTAAGGAGATGCATTCCCTATATGGTCATTGATTTCTCATGCTCAGTATTGATTCACTGGATGCCTTAAATAATGCATAACAATGCACAGCTACCTGATGTTCACTCATCTAAATCTTCCCTAAAACCTGATTTTTTTTCCCTTCTTTTTTCACATGTAGTGCGGTATCACGCGTTGGCACTTTTGCGGTACATCTAAGCCTTAACACTTGACCACCACAGGTCAAAGCTGTTTGCCCAAATACAAAATAATCACAGAGAGACCTCGGTAGAGAAAACAATCAGACTGGAAACTATTCACACTGGAAAAACTGCCATGTGGCACTATGCCCCATGGAGAACACAGACGAGGTGGCTTTCGCTCTGGTTTACTGCCTGTCCGGCCATAAGGAAAACATGGATTATTATTCTCTTCTGTATTGATGCATTTCTGTCATCCAGGTCTGCATGTGTGTACCTACCTATCCCTCGCTGTCTATCTACATCTATCCTCTATTCACACGCGTATTTATTCACATGTCCTGTATACTGAATCCATAACAGATCTAAATACATGTCCTAGATATGCTGTTCATATACAAGTGTCAGAAGATGAAATAACAGGAAAGCTACAATGAGAATATTTCCATTCCAGTTCTGACTGTGCCTCTTATAAGCAGAGATACTGGAACCCGTTACAACCCGCTCTGTGCCTCAGTTTCTTAATTTGTTACATGAGGTTAACACCTGCCCTATCTAGAGAGAGAACTGCTTTGAAAAGTGCAGAGCACGCTACAAATGCTCGGGATAATGAGATGTTTTACAAAAGAGCATTATTCCTCTGCTAAGAAGTGTACATCCACATTCACGTTTTCTATGAAGGTTCTTCTTTGAAATTAAATCGAGACCATCACCAACATCCCTCCCAGTGCTGCCTGCCTGAGATTTTACTCAGCAACAAAGCACAGGCTTCTTTTCATCATTCATCACATTTGAGTTCAAGCACTGAGAGGTACTTTTCACCAGTGGTGAAAATAGCTTTCTTTTCACAGCAGAAACACAGAAAAATGATCTCCCTCTTGATGCTAATGTAGGGATAAGGCTGACTCTACAGTTGTTGCCAAAAAATGCCTTACTTTGGCTTTGTGGTTGGTGTGTTCTTGCACTGGGAAGGTGGGAGTGGGGTGAGGCTAGGGGAGCATGAAGTGACAGCTTTATTTAGGTATGTGAATAATTAAAATATAGAGACACATTTTCAAATGGGAATCTTGTTCCATTTTTCTTTCTGCTTTATCGCCAACTGGATTTCCCCCTTCTCAGAAGTCAGTTGATAAAATCCTTTGTGCATTTAATCAATCTTGATCATATCTTCCTCATTTGGACTTTAGTCCTTTCTGAGCTAAGCCAAAGTCCTCCTTGCTGGGCTTATAAGACCTCCTACAAACCTAACTCCTAACTTCCTTTCTAGTACCTTCTCCTGCTCACCTTCCCAGTAGCACTGTGTGTCCAGTTTGCTATGCTGTCTGCTGCTGTTTTGATGGCGCTTGTGCTTTTGACATGAACGGCTTTTCTCCTGCTCCCCTTGTCTGGAGACATCTCCTGCTTGACTACCATCGTGGCCTGCTGAAATCCCACCCAACCTTCGAGGCACATCTTAAATGACCATGATTCCATGCAGCCTTCCCTAATACCCCTGACCAATTGCAATCTCTTCCCTTTTTAAAAAAATTTTTCAATTTCTTAGACTACCAAAAAACCCCAAAAAACAAACAAAAAAAACCAGCCCACCAAAACAAAACAAAATACACCCCACAAATCCTACTCAGAAAAATTTGCTTTGTTTCTTGTTAATACACTCATCATTCTGTCTGGTGGGTATATTTCTCCACTACAATACAAAAAATAAAAAGCTCCTGATGTTGAAGATGGCTTACTATTTTATTTTTTGAACCTCTGTTATGGAAAATCTCAAGTATATACAAAGTAAACAGAAGGTCTTGTTTATTTTTGTGTGTCCTTTGGGACCTATTGCCATGTTTTACATGTAGCAGAGCTAAATTTAAGTAATTAGGGCCGTAGGCAAATGGGGCTGCCTGTCTGCATATCTAACTCCAGGTTTCGTGGGTGGTTAAGCTTTTCCCCTCCATATTCATAACCTTCACACCTGTAGGATCACAAGCAACATGGGTTGAACCATTCATTGACTCACACTCAGGGAAAATATTTGTCTTTAAGGTTACTTCAGATAGTCGGTGAAGCTAACCATATTTGATGAGATGAGAAGAAAATTTTATCTAGGAATATTTTAGAAAATAAGAGAATATGAATCTGGTTGTGAATCTGTGTAGTTTTCCTGCTAAGGCACATTTCCTATAAATGCCAGATAGGAGGGCTGTCTAAACATACCAGGGTCATAGCTTTTCTTTACCTTGCATTGTTAGTTGACACAGGTATCATTATGCCATGTCCTCCCCTTCCCAAAACCTCAACCTCCAGCTCTTAAGCCTACAATTTTAGACATTTTTTTTAAAAACTTGTCTACTTAGCCCATTAATTTCTGCTATTACTGCGTGTGTCTGTGTGAGCAATGAAATCCTTAAAGCAAACCAGAATTCTGGAGTGATAGATTACATGCCCACGCTGTGTCATATCCAATTAACTCAAATTGACTGTACAGTGCATTATTCTGTGAGTGCATGGAAGATCAATAAATATGGGGAAAATCCACCCCAGCGCCCCACTTTCCCATCCGATTCTAGTAGATCGGTGGCGGATCATGCTACTGTGATGTGTATGCCACAGCCCAGGCAGGCAGGTGGTGCACAGACACCATTCAAACTTGGCCTATTCAATCTCAACGCCTCTAACTCGCCATTCATGCATAGCAAAACACCATCTGGTCCTATTTTGCCTCCAGCAATCACAGCTGACCAAAACCGATAATAACAGCTGTTGCAAAACAAAAGCCAAACAAAGGGGGTGGGGGGGGGGGGAAGGAAAGGTTAGATTGAAGTCCAGTGCTGAAAAATGCTCCATGAAGTGAGTTACGGGAAAGAAACCATTCAGAGGTCTGAAGCCTGCTGAATGGACACAGCGGAGGACTTCTACTTAAACTTGAGATATTAATCCATCTGTCCAGAACGCCTTCAAACCTCCGTCAGGTGGTAATATATGGCAGAAATTATGCTGCACGAAGGCATTTAAGCTTTTGCTCTTTGAGTTGAGAACTAATGACCCCGTGTCAGCTAAAAATGAAAACTCCTTATGCTCCTCCGTCATACGGCAGTACAGGTTAATGCAAAAAAGGGAACATGTTTAGCCGGAGTAATAAAATAATGGGCACCAGGCAGGGGGAGAGGAAAGGTGTGCTCGGTAGAGGTGGGCGGTGCACCAGCGCTTTGTTAATGTCTCGAGACCATTTAAGAGGAAAGGTAGTTACACCATTTAGAAAGCCCACTAATCAGATACGACATTTCTCATGCCTATTTTTCATTGCCCTGACTTATTTCTGACCTGTAACAACAAAAAAAGAAGTACAGCAGGTACTTACTGATGGTCTCAGGAATAGGAATCAGTCCCATGTATACACTGAAATGCAAGTTGATTCATAATATGCTTTGGCGAATCCTGAGAAACATAATCTGGTGACAGGGTTGGAGAATTGTTTTCATGATTCAAGCCTTTTGACATTTTAAACATACAGTTTTGCCTGATGATTAATTTTCTTAAACTGTAGTAATTAAACTATTTTTTTTCCTTGAAATTGACCGTCAGCGGCTTAGCAGCATTTAATCAAATGTGATAAAACCCAAGATTTATAAAATCATTTAAGAGATGTTACAACACCTGCCTCTAACTGCAAACAGTTGAAAACAGACTTCGCTTGCAATTAAGTCTTATCACTAGTGACATTTTTTTCCAAGCAATACTTCATGGGTTTTCAAAATGACAATGACAGAACTAATACACAATTACTGTCACATGTAGTTTAGCAATTAATTTTGAAGACATTTGTCTAAAGGTTTCACAACAGAATATAAAATGGTTCTTATTGTTATGTAATGTTGGTTTCAATTCACAGAAAATCTCTTACCATCAGCTCGGCTTCTGATGGGTCTGAGGCAAGCAGATCATTTCTTTGTGGAACACAATTGCCTCCTTGTAGATGTGATTAGGCATCATTCTAAGACTGTTTGAACACTGATACCTGTCAACTAATACATCTTATGAAAAGCTTCAATTTAGACATAAATTTTTCTGCAGCAAGAAATCTATAAATTTATAATTAGAATCTCTTGCTGTTCAATATTTGTACATAATACAGAGTACGAGAGGATTATGAAATATTGAAAGCCAAATTCATTATTCATAGCCCACAACATACAGTAAATATTCTTTGAAATACAACAACAACTTTGAGGAATCTATATCCCATTATTTCTGAATGCCTTGCACACGGGAGCTATGGACACCATAACCCACACCTTCATTTTTGCCAGATTAGGATTCTGGTCAGGGTTGACACTTGCTGTTTTTAATTTTCATTTTATCATAAGCAGTTTAAGACTGTTGCCAGTGGTAATTTGCAATTTTTATCAAGACCTCTTCATTATAGCTTCTGACAGGACAGATGCTGTAATTAATCATGCAAGACAACTGGGGATAGTGGTCACACTGTTCTCAAAGAGGAGCCACTACAGAGCAAGAAAAGGGGGGGAAGAAATGAACACTGAAATAATTATTTTCACCGTCCTTTTTAATAGCAATAACAACACAATGCCGGCTAGTTCTAGGCCCAAACAGAAGACAATTGCTTCTTCCTCTGTACTTACCTTGCCACTTGCATCTTAACAAAAGGATCATTAAAAAAATATTTCTGATTTTTTTAAGAGGTCCTGGGCTTGGGCCATACAATCCAAATTCTTAGCAACGAACATCCTATTTCCAAATGAACACAGAGGATGATGCTTTGGCCCGAGTAAAAGCTGGTGTGTATGTGGCGTCTTTTCCCATCATATACGTATTCAAGGAACCCAAAGTGAAATTTGACATATCATTTTATTTGAAAAGTGAACATTTTCCTGGTTGTTGCATCAAAATACAGTCCACGGTTTTTACTGAAATGTGTTTATTCTATAGCAAGATAAAAGCATTTTTGTTTTAGTTAAGCAAAATACAAACAACTTAATTGCTGCTATCATAACTCATAAAAAAGTATAAAACAGCATAAAAACACAATAAGCAACGTAGCAATGAATGGTTTATGTCACCAGTGTTTACGTTAAAGCCTCGTTTATGAAAACTTTACAACACATGATATGAAAACTTACAACTTTGAAAGAAAATATTTACATTGATTATTCAGATGTGGTGCGTCTTTTAAATATTCTACCAGTATCACATCATAATAAAAACTCTTGCATTTTTTTTTAAATCTTAACTTTTTGTAATAACTGTTTTCATTTAAGTGCATTTCCCTTTTTAAAAATACAGTGTTTTTATTTTTCGAAACTTGTCACTCAAAACACAGAATATAATATTCACATTCTTTTCTTCTAATTGGAATGAGTATGATGGGCTAACAGTGGCCATAGATATCGTTACAACATATACTGTGGTTTGATTTGGAGAAGTCATGGGTTAAAAAAAAGTGGAAATGAGTCAGTAATGGAATCTAATCACTTGCATTTTTTTTTTTTTCTTTTCTGGAGAGATTTAGGAAAAAAAATAAGAGCTTTGGCAAAAGTCTGTGATTTACATTATTTTTTTTTTTCATGACAAAAAAATGCCATCAACTATTCACGTCATACAAATGTTTGTATGAAACTGGATCTCCGTATTTCAGGTAATTACGACTGTGCTTTTTATTTTTAGGGCTCCGGAAGTTCGAATAGCCTCGAAGTGTGGTTTATTCACTTCTGGGGAAATAAGGCCATTTTCTATGACTCAGAGAGGCCAGGTTACAGTCCTCAGTATGTCCCAGGATTCATTAAACGGTTTGATTCACATATTGTAGGTATATAGCCTGAATAAATAAAAAAAAGGCATCACATAAAAGAGCACAGCTTCTCTTGTTTAGGAACAAAGTGATTTATAGTCAGCTAGGAGATGGTACTCAGCTACACTGTGTTCTTATTGCCTATCTAATAGACACTTGAGAGGACCATGTGATCTGTTACACATTTCGGCATCGCCAACAGCAACTTACAGGCTGCGGCGGACGGCGGGCGAGCCCTCCTCCACCGCCTCCTCCGGGCGCCCGCCTCTGAATGCACCTGCACCTGCCCGCCGCGGGCCGTCTTCAGAAAATACTGACCTGTGACAGTACTTGAGTCTGTGTCTGGGCCTGTATTTGCGACTGGTGCTGCTGGGAGGCCGGCTGGGGGCTCCCGATGGCGGGGAGGGGCGATGTCATCTGGGAGGTGGCGGGGGAGTGCTGCCGGGGCGAAGGCTGGGACGGGTGCTGCAGGTGCTGCAGCTGCTGCAGCTGGATGTGCTGCTGCAGCTGCTGCTGCAGCTGCTGCTGCTGGCTGATCTGCTGCTGGAGATGCTGCTGCTGCTGCAGGTGCTGCTGCATGTGGTGCTGGAAATGCTGTTGTTGCATCTGCTGCTGGATCTGCTGATGCATCTGGTGCTGCTGCAGTTGCTGCTGCTGCATCTGCTGCATCTGCTGCTGCTGCTGTTGTTGCTGCTGCTGCTGCTGCTGCTGCAGCTGCTGCAGCTGATGCTGTTGGGTTTGCACGGAAGGGCTTACTTGGGTGGAGGACGTTGAGCCCACCAGGGTCGTTCCCATGGAGCTTATCAGCGGGGCCCCAATGTTCGATGGCATGTTGGCTGCGATGGTGACCGATGTGACAATCTGGTTCATGGGGAGTCTCATGGTTAGGGGTTTGGGGGCGATCGACCTAGGGAGTGATTGTTGGAGAGTCTGAGGGGAGGCTGACACAGTTCCGTGTTGTGACAGCGGAGGGTTGAGGAGGAGCGAGGATGTCAGATTGGTGGACGCCAGGGTCTGCTGGACAGAGCGGATGGTCTGGGCTTCTGCGGATTCAGCAGCAGCCTGCATCGTGGAGGAGAAAATCCCCAAATATTAAGATACCCAAGGACTGGTTGTTATTTAAATGTTTTTAAGTATTGTAAATGGATTTTAAAAAGCGACTGCCAAAATTCGTTCTTCCCTGTACTAGAGTCTCTTGTCATGTGACTTTTTAGCTTCCCCTCCCCCAGAGGTAGCATCAAATTCCCTACTCCTGGGATCTGGGCTGGCCCTGAGCTCTTGCAGTCGCTCTGGGAATCTGCCATCACCATGTGCGAGATAAAGGGGCACGTGGCCCAGTCACCACTCAAAAGCCAGCCAGCTAACTGCCACATACGTGAACAAGCCCAGGCCTGGCCAACCTCCATGCAGACCAACGAGCAGGACTAGTGGATTCTGGCCTGCTCGTTGGTCTGCATGGAGGTTGGCCGGGCCTGGGCCAGTTCCCTGGCCCCCTCTGAGGTAAATGCTGTTCTGTTTAAGTCACTGGGCTTTGGGGATGGTTGTTACACAGCATGATGTAGCAAAGGTAACTGATACACATGTTCAAGAACAACATGTCTTCAGCAGTTAAGTCTGAGCTAACTCTCATCACTAAGAATCATATTGAAAGACAACAGAGTAGCAACTGCCTGAGTTCAAATCCCACTCTACCACTTAACAACTCTGTGACTCTGGACAAGTTAATACACCCATCTGTTCCTCAGTTTCCTTACCCATAAAATGGGGTTTTATGGCTTTTGCCTTATACAGAGGTTGCGAGAATTAAACTAACTCATGTTTGTTAAGAATTTAGAATAGTGCCTGGCCCACAGAAGCATTTAGTAAATGTTAGCAATTTTCATGAATTAACAATTACTGTGACCAGAAAACCACTACTCAAAAACATCAAGGCTCTGTACTTACATGGCTGTGTATAACAAGTGCTCACCTGAATATAAGAAAAATGTAACTGAATTCCTCAGAGATACTAAATGAGAGTATTTTACAACCTAAGAAAAGTTTTAGTTTATCCAATATTTTCAAAGATCTCCAGATTTCAACACTTGGCTGATGAATAAGCTGTCATAAGATAAACAAGTGATCTGATTTGAGGCTTAACATAGAGAGAAATGACCTATTAATTCTGTGCTAAAAATAATTATTTATTTTTAAATAATTATAATTATCTCCACAAAAATAAAAACTTTTACTCATACAACAATGATTGCCATGATTGCTCTATTTTTTTTCTCTTATTCTTCATAAAATTGGGTGCTTTGGGAGGGGGTTAGTGGGAGCACCTTGGAGGCATCCAGCTGATAGTCACTCTCTTCAAGGATACTATTTATTTCCAGGTTTTTATTACTCACATTTAAAAAATCTACCATTAGAAGGAAACTGAAGGGTGATCTTGTATTGAAAATCACTTCATGTAGGAGAAGCCATTGTTGATGGCTTCTGTTTGAACACACTATCTTTGGGAAGCACCATCTATCGGTGGACAGCGATGGTTTTGTGCAGAGGTTTGGTGGGATTGCATTCCTACTGGAGGGGTACATTTTAAGTCTAAGGTAGGAAGAAACCCTGCAAAGACTCACTGATCACCTTTAAAAAAAGTTAAATCACCCATCAGGTAAAATACACAGGGTCATCCGTACAAACATGAAAATAATTCTTATATACTCTAATGTTAAAAATTACCCAGGTAGTCTTAAGGATGAAACTACTATGGAAGTCCACATTTAGGCCCCTGGGCAATCACCCCAGTGTGCCCTTAAGATGCCACCCTAGAAGCAAATAGAAATGAGCAGATGAGTGGAAAGAGGCCCTGCTTGCCTGCTCCATTTACTCCCTTATGTTTTAATATTAAGCTCTTACTAATTTTTGTTGGTTGTTGGGAAGATTAAAAGTAATAGCAGAGACACATTTTAAGAGAAGGGGCCTAGGCTCTGAATGTAGGGGCATAAGTTAAGTGCAAATATAATGCAACCCTATTTATGATTCTAATGAAGGCTGAAATTTTGCTGCCTATGACCTCACTGCTTGGACAAGACCTTACCTCTTGGACGAGACCTCACCTCCTGGATGAGACCTCACTTAATGGATGAGATCTTCTATCTGGGGCACAGAGTTCAAACTTAGGCTTCCCACATGATGGCCCTTCACTTGAGGACCAAGATCACATGCCCTCGAATCCTTGTATCCCTGATCCATTTAATTATTTGAATATGGTCTGATTTTCAGTCCTCACCATCATGGAGGCAACCCTCCAGATGGGCTTTCTGTTGGTTACCATCTCTCTTTAAATCATGGGCTCCAGAATGGAACCAATTCTTCAGATGTGGTCTAATCATCACACTGTACAATTAGATTCTACTTCCTGTGAGATCACCACATTAGAAGCTATTTTACACTTTTGGCTCAGACTGAAATTACTTTGCGCTTATGCTTCAAGGACTATTTTAGTTACCTGCCAGGGCTCTGAGTATCAATTAAGGATGCTCTCAAACTACACTAACTTAATGAAAACAAAACAAAACAAAACAAAAAAACCAAAAGCCCCCCAACAAACATCCTTTTCTTTTCTTTTCTTTTCTTTTCTTTTCTTTTCTTTTCTTTTCCTTTTCTTTTCTTTTCTTTTCTTTTCTTTTCTTTTCTTTTCTTTTCTTTTCTTTTCTTTTCTTTTCTTTTTCATCCTTTTCAATTTAAAACTCTTTAAAATTCTATCCTCTTGGTTTTCAGGAACCGCTGAATTCCATTTGGTGATACTTTTGAATCCCGATTCTGGTACCCAGTGTATAACTTTTAAAGGTATCCCTTCCATATCAGTCATAGGCTCAATTAGCCCAATCGTGGTTGCTCTTTCCCGAGTGCCTTTTGAGATACTGGCTCTTGGCTGAAATCCATGTGTGGTCAATATTTCATGCTCTAATGCACCAAGATCACCTATTCCTACTTCTGGGTAAATGAATGAATAAATGATCCACTTAGGAAGTACACGCACACTGTTCCTCTATTTGTGTCACCCTATCTAATCAGCCAACTATATACCTCCATTCTTAACATCTGTAGCCCACACATCTGGCCATTTGCTGCCAATATGCAAATCTGAGGCCAGAACTGGTACATCTTATAATGTGTGTCTTTCAGCATCTCAGAAAAAGGTTTTGCTATTGACCTGATGAATGTTTCTGTTTCTAATGAAGGGGAAAGTGTCCTCACTGCTGACAGGAAAAAAAAAAAAAGGACCTCTCCTGATCTGACTTGAGCAGCTGCCAGGGGTAGATCTTAATATAAAGAAAGAGCTCAGGTGAAGAGAGAAAAAAAGGAATTAAACTCTGTTTAAATGGCTTTGCCAGCAACAGGGATGATGCCCCGTAGCCCAATGTGGTACTTGAGGCAATAAGCATGACAATGGAATGGGATCCCCAGTTGCCAGAGGAAATACATCAAGAACAAAAACATTAGTTCAAATTATTCTCCCCAAAGCCTCTCTAAATTCTAGGAAGGCTACAGACAAAGTTAATTAAATGTTAAAATATAACCTAATAGCTCATGCTCCTTTTGGATCAAGGTAATAATAATCTAGGCTGACATTTGCTTTGGGATACTGGCGCATTTTATAATACATCAGGGTCCATTTTATACTCTATGTATAATACATATACACGTCTTTTTTTTAAGTACTTGGAGCATAATTTTATTTTAAATAATCATGAGGTTTATTTATTTATATGATGTGGAACAGTTTGGTCAAAATGCAACATCCCCTATTACAGTAATACAATAAATTGGAGAATTTATGATAGGATGTCCCAAATAGGACCAAACAACCCCCAGTTGAAATAGAGGACATTCTCACAGATCTCAATCCCGGACAAAGAGTAAAAATAAGAGGCTACTGAAGATTTGTCTTTCATATTGGTGTTTGTTAAATAGTTTCAACACACAGAAAGAGACAGCAGTGAATCTTCTGGAAACATTGGAGACTCAGCAGCTTAAACTAACTCCTATTTTTTGTGTGTGCCATCACTGTGGTCACCTCTAATGGAAACAAGTTAGGTTTATGAGTTGTTCAAGATCCCTTTTTTGGGTCAACTCCAAAGGGAGCTGCCTTTATGTTTTCAATGCTTGGTGTGTTGGGGGGGATGGAGGGTGCTTGTTTTCAACATGGTGACTCAGAGACTGGCTTTCCCTGCACAGGTTTACCTTTGAAACGAGGCTGGCCCGGTATGCAGCCAAGGCCTTCAGGTATTCCTTTTTGGCAGCTTCTGTTTTCCGTTTATAAACCTATAAAAAAGACCACAATTAGCACCACCTCTAGCATACAAATTCTCAGCCACAAAATGACGGCTGCACAAATGAGGTCACAACATAACTCACCTAAATCACTGGTCTCTGTGGCTTTGAGTTTTAAATATGAACACACACACACACACTCACACACAGAAATATTAAAACCCTGCTATCCCCACTGGGAGCACAATTTTGATGTTTACGATTATAAATGAAAAAAGATTTCCGGTTGTAGCACAAATGCCTTGAGAGAAACAGCTGAGGGCCTCATGCTCAGGCAGCAGATAAGGTTGCAAGAAGAGTCAAATTGGCTACAAATGGTTCAAATTACAGAAAATCACGAGTTTCTCCATCAGTGTCTTCTTTCCCTTATCCATATTTCTCACTGGCACTGAATCAGAGGATTAAAAACCAACAACAGGTACGGTGTGTTAAAACACAAGAGAAAAAGATGAAAACACCTTGGTTTTCTTTTGAAGAAAAAAAAAAAAGCCAGAAATAGTTAAAAGATAAGAAATTTCCATTAGTGAGGTCAATGAGTTACATAAACAAATCCCAATTTGTTAAACGTGATGTGCGCTTCCTTTTCTTAATGGTGTCTGATGGCTGTGTGTTAGACCAAAGCGCAACCATCTTTCTCTCCAGAGTTAAAAGATGTAGCAGTTTGCCAGTCCCTGAGGATTACATTTCTGGGGCAGAAAATCACTGTGCCACATACAACAATAAGCTCACAGCAAATGGGCAAGTTCTATAGCTGCATCATCCCAAGCTAGTAGGAATGAGGTCATGATTTGTAAAGAAAAATCAAGAGTTTTCTTCCACGTTTCATTCCTGAGATGGTTATTCTATTTTATTACTAAGATAGGTAATATATGTCCTGACTGAGGACATATAACGTCCACTCCTACAAATGGTCATTGGGAGTTTCATGCAAGGAGCAAGGAACCCCTACTTCCTCTTCATTTGTGCGGAGGACCCCAAGGGGAGGCCCAGGAGTCAAGGCCCCTAAGGAAGTTATCTCCCACCAGCTTGGCTAGTCTCCCCATACCGCTCATATGGTCGAGCTTTCAAATGAACTTGGAATAAAATTTCAAATGCCCAGTCACAATGATGAGACTCGTGGGGGGGCGGGGGGGGGGGAGGGTTGGTCTTCAAAGTTTGGAAACCCACCAGGACAGCACAAGGGTCCAGACAGATGATCAAAGAAAAGGCAAGGGGTGGGGGATGGACCTAATCCCTTTGTAGTGCCCTTTCTGAATAAAGAGGGCAAATTCCTCATTATTTAAAATGAAAAGATGATCTTCAAAAGTTCATGTGTGCAGGATGCTGCCCAAATTTCCCCATTTCTCCTCTGAATGGGTTCTGAACACATACTCTTAAGATGGGGGGCAGAGAAATCTATATAGCTGGGAGGGGCTTGGATTTATACAACTGTGTTTCTAAATTCCATAGCTTAGAAAGGTCCTGATGAGAAACAGTCAGATTAAGTGAAAGTTCACTCAGAAAAAGTATGAGGGGAGCCTGGGTGGCTCAGTTGGTGAAGCATCTACTTTCGGCTCAGGGCACAATCCTAGAGTCCTGGGATGGAGCCCTGAGCCTGCTTCTCTCAACCCCTCTGCCCACCTTACCCCCCTCACATTCTCTCTCAAATAAATAAAATCTTTTTTAAAAAAAGAAAAAAAAAGGTGTATGAAATACTCTGGAAACCTTTTCATATACAGACGTGTGCTGGATCTTCTTCACCTCACCTGCTTTTGCTCTTCCCCAAGGCTATCCCACATAGATGCGACGATTTTTGAGACCTCTCCAAAGGTTGCATTGGGGTTTTGCCCTTTAATTGCAGCCTGTGTGTCCCTGAAAAACAGGGCATATGCAGACACTGGCTTCTGGGGCTCGTTGGGGTCTTTCTTTTTCTTTTTCTTTGGAGTCTTGGGCTTCTTGCCAGAATCTGGAGCAGCTCTTTTCTCTCCAATGGCCTGCAAAGCAGGAAGAAAATTCACTGCCTAGAATGTACATCTGCAGAGAAGGTGGCAAGACCTACCCAGGTCCGCCACTGTTCTTTTAAGGTTTTAGTCAGCAGATTCATCAACAGACCAATCCCTGGCAAAAGCAGGGGAGGGGTGAGTTTTCTTTGAGTTAACTGGACAGCAGAGATTAGCATTTAGAGCATTGATTAATGAGACCCAGAAGTATCTTCAATATCTTCACAACATATGCTCTAAATAGCAATTATGAGTAATGAGAAACAGAACACTCTGTACCAGGCAATGAAGTGTGTGCATATGTGTATATATATATATGCATTAATGTGTACATATACAATATTTTATATTTTCAGAAGTTTTAGAAGTAAATCTAAGTAATCTGGGATATGAGCATATTCAGATATTTTAAATGAGGAACCTTGCCATAGTCACATGCCATATATATATACATGATCAGTTTGAATCAATTTTTCGAAGCTTCATTTTTTTTTTTTATTTTACCAGAATGCTACCTTGCTCATGGGTCTCCAGAATGGAGACTCCAATGGAAATTAGCTACAATCCTTAAGTCTGTACAATAAAAGAAAGGTCATCTTTATTTCTTTAAGTAATGATAACTTTCAAAAGAACAGGATAACAAGAAATATAAAAAATGCAAAACTCCTTTAGCTGGAGATAAAGAAGAAACTAATATTCTTCATTAAAATTAAAAACCTGGGGATCCCTGGGTGGCTCAGCGGTTTAGCGCCTGCCTTTGGCCCAGGGCGTAATCCTGGAGTCCCGGGATCGAGTCCCGCGTCGGGCTCCCGGCATGGAGCCTGCTTCTCCCTCTGCCTGTGTCTCTACCTCTCTCTCTCTATGTCTATCATGAATTAATAAATAAAATCTTAAAAAAATAAATAAAATTAAAAACCTGTACAAGAGCAATCACTGATACTTAAAATCACCAAAACTAAAAAGAAGACTGCTAAGAAAATAGTCATATGGAAAGTAACTCTGTTCAGAAGCACACTGCCGTAGGGACAGTAAATACCTCACATATATTTACCTTAACTCTCTGAGCTCAAAGCCACAGGAATGACACGGGTATAGCTCCCCACATTTATCTACCACTGAGCTCCAGATTCACCTGCTACTCCCATCATCTAATTTCCATGATCATATAATATACTTATTAGAGAAGTAGGAAAAAAGATGGATCAGCCTTGTGGTATCCTCGTTGATTACAATATGACTGTACTGAAGTTAACTTCCATCGAGAGTGCTGAAATGTTTGACAAAATCGGTTTTAAAAGCCAGCCCATGAGGAAGATCAACAGAGAGACTCCAGTTACTAACAGATAGGTTTTTAATGGCCTTGAGTCTCGAATCCTAAATTCAAACTTTCCAAGAGCATCATTACTTTCTGAATGAGAGTCATTTGGAACATAATCCAATTACTAAAATTCTTAGAAAACTGAGAAGTAAGTCTCTGAGAGCTCTGGACCCTCAGAGTGTTGGGGAACCCTGAGAGTCCACCTCTCGGTGGGCTGATCACACGCTCCACCTGAGTGATAACATATGTAATTCATACAAGTAGTTCTCACACTTCACAGGGTGGTGAGCCACATCTCAGCTCTTCTCCAAAATGCCATCTTTCATTAGCTCACACGAAGAATTCAGTAACTTTCAATGGACTTTTTTCCCTAAATTCTCAGCATAAGCAAGACTTGTTTAATTCTACCTAAAGAATCTGAACTTGTAAGGGACTCAGATGCTTTTCAATTAGAGCTTCAATGGGGGCCACCGTTTCCTTCAGTGAAAAAAGACTGCTTTAGCCCCACGAAAAAAAATCCAGAGACACAAGATTTTTCTAATTGAGTCAAACAACTAATATTGTTTTCCTGGAAGACAAGCTGGCACTGTTTTCACCAACAATGCCCTGACCGATGGCAAGGTGAAAGTCATTTCCAGGGCAGCCTTTTCAAAAGAAGAAGAGCTCGGTCTCACGCTCTCTGCAAACAGCATTCCAGGGGTGACAACCTTTGATAGTTCCCTTGGACAACCATGACTTTCCCTAATCATCATTACCTTTTAAGAATAAACCCGAAATGAAGAATCTCCCAGTTTAAACAAAAGCTCAGAATTAATTTTCTAAAGAAACCTGTATGTAACTGACCGAAGAGAGTCGGGAAAGGTGGAGAAAGAGTTTTCTCCCGAAGAGACACCATCAACGATCATTTTAATCTTTCTTTCTCAGCTCAGTTGCTTCAAAGATAACAAACTGGATTCTTTGCCTTTACACAAAACCTAGACCTCTGCTTAAAATGGAGGAAGCAAGGAGTCCCAGATGTTTCTCCTTGGCCAGGACAATTTCAGCGTGGGACAAAAGGGAGTAGAAGATGAGTGGGAATGGTGAGTGAAATGGAAGGAATCCATTTGAATTGTGTTATGGCCGGTTGTAACTCAGCTGGGCCTTATTCATTCACATCTCGAGTTTCTTTATAATTATTGTTTCTCACTTCACCTTAACAGAAATCCCTGTGAGTGTGAACAGTAACTGTTAGTGCATTTACCCAATCTGTGTCCAGTAGGATGCTAACACATCAATGAAGTGCTAGCATTTCCAGTGAGGTGCTAACATGTCCAGTGGGGTACTAAGATGCCTGGTGGCGTGCTAACCATGTTGGGACAGATCAAACCCTCCATCTTCAAATCCCTGCAGTATATTCTAACCTCCCTTCCCCTCCTCCTCCTCACTCTCAGCCTTCTCTACTTCCTCTTCTTCCATTTGCTACCTAAAAATAAATGATGCTCAGGGCTCTGGCCCTGACTTGCTCCTTACACACTCTGAGAAATGCTGATTTCTTCCATGTCTTCACATCTCTGTGCTGATGATCCTCAGATCTGCAGTACCACCTCCACTGAACTGAGTTCTAGACTCAAATGTGGGTGCTTTGAATTCAACCCATACTATGCCAAACTCTCATCTTCTTCATGGGAGAAAAAGTTAACACTCCTCTTTCTGCACTGATTCTCTCATGTACTTAATGTCCATGCTTGCTCTCATACTAAAATCCCACTTATCCTTCATTCCTTCAAATCCCAGTAGATTACCACAACTGCATGGTTCTCCCTCTTACAAGTCTCAACTAATCTGGTACTTCCTGTCCATTCACTCCTGTGCTAAAAGGAAACACTTCATAACAAGTGTTGATCCGTTTCCTGTCCTCCTGTTCCTCCCTTTGTAATGCATTCCCTCTAGAGCCAAAGCCATCTTTCTAAAGCATTAAGTTGCTTATGCTACTCCTCTATCCAAATAATTAATCAGTTCTCAACTACCTGCAGGAGAAAGGCTACCACATTTCAGCTACTGCTTTCTTCAATTCCTATTTCTTTCCTCCTCATATCAAACTGTTCATGATACTCATAAATTGACATGTACTTCCATTGCTCCCTCGACCAGAATGCTGGCCTCTCTCTTCTGCCTCACAAACTTTTATGTATCCTCTTAGACCTAATTCAAATATCACCTTCTCAATAAAGTCTTCCTCAAATCACTTCCCCAAGCAGAATCGATTACAATCGTAGCACACCAGATACATCAATTATACCTCTAATCACATCTGGAGCTAGTATTAAACATTGCTTTTCATCCCCAGTGCAGAAACCCACAGCTAGTAATTCTCTTTAAATCTTTATATCCCCAGAACCAGGTAAAAGGCCCAGCACAGAGTAGGTGTACAAAATATTACAAGTAAGGAATGCATAATTGTATGCCAAGGATAAGTAACTTTAATGAAACAGAATACCTTTCTAAGCATTCAGAAAAGTCCTCCCAGCAACTAAATTTTTACAAACCATGTATGTCATCTCCGCGACAAAAGCAGAGATGTGGAATGATGAGAACTTACTAAGTGATACACATCATAGAAGGTGCAAGGCTGTCAATATGACAGTGACTCGGCCAACTAACTGGATGAAACTTATCCACACGAACATTAACTTAGAAGCAGAGCACTTCAGAATTCCTGGGGGATCTAGTGTAAACTCTCCCTTCACAGAACAGGAAAATCATGCCTACAAGAGTTAAGTGACATGTTCAAAGCCTTGCAACCAGTAGAAGAAGCCAGATCTCCCAATGTCCAGTGGAATATACCTTTCAACAGAAAATGAGTAAGTAAAAGAGTGAAGAAAAAAATTAAACCATCATGAATTTAAATGATAGCCAAATCCACAAAGAGAAAGAAGATAATACCATGAGTGAAATTCAAAGACACAGCATGGGGTGATTCCAAATTCTCCAGTAGGTGATATAACTAAGGCAGTCAACTTACTCTGTTGGATTCATCAGCATCCTCTTCATTGATGGAGCTGGAAGGGGATGGGGTTGCCGATTTGCTTGCTGGTGGTGAAGGAGACGTGTGTGGCATACTGGCACCTCCCAAATTCAACCCCAACTGGGCACTGAGCTGAGACTGGTTGATGGTGGTGAGCTGAGTGGGAGGCATGATTCCAGAGCGAGCAGCATCAGTCATATGGACGATGGACCTCATGATCAAGGAGTGATCCTGACGATACTGGGGCACTTGTGTGTGGCTCTGGTCCTAAAAAGGCAACAGACAACAAGGGTGGGGTGAGAAACTCTTAGTTTTCCCAAATATCAACAAGCTGAAAATGTTAGCATTAGTTCCTTAGATAGGTCTCCAGGATGATGGTCCTATTCATGAACTATAAGGACTTGTGCCCCAAAACTGAAAGTCAAAAACACAAAACCCAAATTATCCAGCCTAGCTATTTTGCTCTGGAACTGTCCGCAGATGACTTAAAAATAATAATAATAATAATAAAAGACTATTGGCAAAGAAAGAAAACTTCCAACTCTTCTTGCTTATTGAGGAAACGGACCAGGAAGAAACGGCTGAAGCAGAGGTTCAGTCCTTTCTGGCTCACCAGTGGGTCCTCATCCTTCTTACACACACATTCTGGTTCCATTCCCCTTTACCCAGCTCTGTGAGGGAAGGCGAATCCGTTCTTTATTTTATCCTTCCGGAAGTGCATCTGACCATGTACAGAGGATGGGCTTAGGGAGGCACAGAGCCAACATCTGTTTGCTTCAGGGCACCCTTTTTCTAAAACCCTCTGCGGTTAACCAGAGGGTCATTCCAATTCTGAATTACATTGTCAGTAGCATCTGGAAGTCATTCAATGTCTTTAGGATTGGATATCACTTTCTTCTTCTTAAACCTGCTTTGTTTTCTTTCGTTCAACCCACCATGATTTAATGGATTAATGGATTTTTAAAAATATGTATAAGGAGGAGGTAGTGATCATCAGAATGGGCTTCTCTGAAAGTTACTATAGTCCCTTTCAAAAGTGGCCTTCTGTTTTTGGCAGTCATATAAAGGCTTTAGAGTTGTTGCCTTTCTTGTTTTAATTCCAAAGAATCAAAAAATGAAGACATGCTTTTAAACAACTTACTTTAAGACTTGTCATTTAGTGTGAGTCTGTGATTTTTACTGAAACCAAATTCTCTTGACTCACAGCGACCCAGAATCTAATTTTATACACAAGCCTAAAAATTTTTAAGTGTTCTTCTTTTTGAGTCTTTCTGATAAGATATATTTTTGCTCTTTAAAGAAACAAATGAGTTGTAAATATCTAAAATGGAGCATTTGGTTTCTTAATATTAAATATATAAATGCCGCTAAATAAGAAGCCCTAGCTATCAATAGGAAACTAGTTGAATAAATTATGACCTACTGTCCTACAAAGTATTATGTAGCATTTTAAAATAATGAATTAGATTTATGTGTATTGACTTAGAACAGAGTTTCCAATCTTGGCTCTATTGACATTTTGAACCAGATAATTCTCTGTTGTAGGGCTGTCCTTTGCATTGTAGGAGGTTTACAGCAACCCTGGCCTCTACCAGATGCCAACAGCAACTTCCCACACCCCAGCAGTCATGACAATCAAAAATACCTTTCACGCATTGTTCCTTGAGGGACAAAAATTTTCCACCTGAGAACTAGTAACCTAGTGTGATAGCCAAGATACCATAATTGAAAAAACAAATTGTAAAGTAATTACAGAGCATAGCCCCCTCTTTTAATTTTTAAAAGATTTTATTTATTTATTCATGAGAAATAGAGAGAGAGGGAGAGACACAGGCAGGGGGAGAAGAAGGCTCCATGCAGGGAGCCCGATGCAGGACTCGATCCCAGGTCTCCAGGGTCAGGCCCTGGGTCTAAGGCAGACGCTAAACCGCTGAGCCACCGGGCTGCCCTAACCCCCTCTTTTTTAAAAAAAGGAGTATCTAAACTTAACAGTGGTTACATTATAAGGGGTAGAACTGGAAGGGCAAAGAGGAGAGCATCTTAAATGTTTCCATTTATAAAAACACAAAATGAATAAAAAACACACTTTAGTCAGGAAAAGCTAAGAAGACCAATGAGTAGTTAAAATCATGTATCTAATTGCTAGGGTTTCATCTTAAATATATAAACATCCAATTTCTTAATAATTTGAGTTATTAAATTGCTGTGGCATCCCTAAGGAAATGTGTCACATGTACCAGAACACTCCCACTCTTTCTTGTCTCGCTGACAATAACCATATCCTCTTCCAATGTTCCTAAAATATCACATTCTATTGGCAGGTGTCCCTCTGCAAACTTGTATCACAGAAGTGGGTTTTATGTTATCAGTTTGTTCTATTTTTTTTTTTTTTGATTAGCATTCTACCACTCATTTAGCCTTTTCTCCTCAAAAATTTGAGCTGTCTACTCTTCCATGTTCTTTTTAAGTTCCACCATTGTTTGCTTACATCACTTCCACCCTCCAACTGCTGGAAATTAAGCTATCTTCTTCTTTTTATTTTTTCTAAGTTGTGTTATTATTTTTTAAGTGGGCTCCATTCCCAACGTGGAGCTTGAACTCGCGACCCTGAATTGAAGAGTCATGTGCTCTACTGACTGAGCCAGCCAGGTGCCCCTTAAGCTATCTTTTTTTTTTTTTTGTAAGATTTTATTTATTTATTCATGAGAGACAGAGAGAGAGAGAGAGAGAGAGAGAGAGAGAGGCAGAGGGAGAAGCAGACTCCATGCAGGGAGCCTGATGTGGGACTTGATCCCGGGTCTCCAGGATCACGCCCTGGGCCGAAGGCAGGTGCTACACCACCGAGCCACCTGGGCTGCCCCCCTTAAGCTATCTTTTTTTTTAATATATTTTTTTAATTTTTTATTTATTTATGATAGTCACAGAGAGAGAGAGAGAGAGAGGCAGAGACATAGGCAGAGGGAGAAGCAGGCCCCATGCACCTGGAGCCCAACGTGGGATTCGATCCCGGGTCTCCAGGATCGCGCCCTGGGCCAAAGGCAGGCGCCAAACAGCTGCGCCACCCAGGGATCCCAGCTATCTTATTTTTAATTCTACACTCCATCTATGTTCTTCAGAATACATTTTAAAAGTCCTTTCAGACTTATTTAAATCTGGATGTTTTAAGTATTTAGAAGGAAACTCCAAAGTCCATTTGAATTAAGTATTTTAATTCTGACTGTAAAAGAATAAATTGACTGGCATGACCATGAAATAGGATGATCTGATTTACACAACTTTCTCATTAACACAGAAGTTGCTTTGCTCCAATACCTATGAAAATCAGCACATACAGATAGTTGTTTGACTTATCCCATCTACAGCATTCCAGATGGAGCTCATGGTCAAACAAAAGGCCAAGAAGTAAGTTTTCTTGGCTTCATCAGCTCTGTAAATTCTACCTGCAATGCCACAGAGCTAGTTTGATGGGAAAACTATGCTCTAGGGAGCCATGGCCCAACAGTGAAGGCAAATGTTGACAGAGAGAGATGAATGGGGCCCCGGGCTCTCTACCACCATCACCCCCGCCCCCCTTCAGTGAAAGCACTCTGTATTCATTTACTTTATAAATCAAGAGTGCTCATAACACTTCACTTAAAAAAGAGAGAGAACTAATGGGGATTTTCTGAAGTGGGGACAGAGTGAAGACCATTCCTGAAGCATACTGGTGGTGGGGCCTAGGCCATCTCCAAACTTCGAGCCATCCACACATAGCCTTCACATCTGCAATCAAGCTGGCCCCATCTTTCTTATCTCCTATAGGACAATAGACCAAAGATCTCACAAGTATTTTCAAGTAACTCCTGAACCACATAATTGATGCATCAAAATGTGTTAGCATTTGCCATGGTCTCCAGCTAGCCCATAAAAACTTCCTATGTGTGAGGATTACAGTAGAAGATTAATGGTAAAAGGGACTCTTTACAAATTCAAGTTCCTTTAGGGCTGCCAATTATTAACAACTCACTTTGGTGAAGTTGGTGATTCTTAACAGCTCTAATCATTTTCCATACAAAAGGTAACCTTTGAAAGACACTTACTTTGATCTTAGGACTCCCACTTAAAGAAAGATGTTAACTCAGTTTAAAAGTATTTACTGAGCACCTGCTATGTGCCAAGCCAGAGAAAGGAATATACCAATGCTCAAATCCTTAAAAACTAGAAAACTAGCACATGATTCTTTCGACATTACCCAAATTAAACCTAATTTAGAATGGACTAATAAATTTACTCTGACAAAGCGTAGGCAAGAATAATTCATATATACTCCTCAAAAATAGCTTGCAATTTCTCCCAGTAGTCACGACACCATAAGGAAATATAGAGTCATAGATAAAGCCCTAGGAAATTTAATGCATTTTTGAAAATCATTACCTCTCACTTATTAAAATTCAGTCTTAAAAGAGTTACCAATGATCAAAGCAACTAGTGGGTTATAACAGATTGCCATGATTATATCCAACATAAGAGCTGAACACTGGTAGCTTTCACAATTATATTTTATACCTAGAGTTTACTTGTATCATTTCCTAAACTGTTCATCCTTTGGGAAAAACTCATGGTCCCTTTTTGGCCTCATTCTGTCCTCTGATGTTATTAGGTAAGAGTTTCCCAACCTCAGCAGGATTGACACTGTGGTCTGGATAATTCTCTGTTGAGAGAGGAGTATCTTGTGCATTGTTGACTGCTTAGCAGCATCTCTAGCTTCTGCCACACTAGATGCCAGGAACCTCCCCTCCCCAACCTGGTTGTGACAAGCAAAATGTCTCTAGACATTGGCGAATGTCCACTGGGGGTGGAGGGTAAAATCCCCCTCATTTGAGAATGACCTTATTAGACAAATATAATGGAAAACATCTTAGGAAGATGGATTGTGGAGGATGCGGAGGAGCCAACAAGAAAAGGAAGGGAAGGAAATCGTGTTCCAGGCAGAGGAAACAGCATGTGCAAAGTCTGAGGTGGAAGAGAGCTTGGCATGCCTGAGAAATGGAAAGGATGTCGGTATAGATGAGAGGATAAATGAAATGGAGTGGATGGGAGAAGTGGGAATGAGCTGAATTGTGCAAGGTGGGGTAATCAGGGAAAGCTTCCTGAGGAGGTAACCCACTAGAGCTGAGGTATAAAAGGAGAGTAAAAGCTATTAAGTTAGAAAAGAGGGAAGAGCATCCAAGGCAGAGAATATGTGCAAAGGCCTGGCACACGAGTAAATAAAGGAAAGGGCAGTGTTACCAGGCCAGGAAAAGCAAGTCTGGTTAGGAAGCTGGAGATGCAAGGAATGGCCATAAAATGACAAGTCTTGTATTCTATCCTAGTAAGTCTGCATTCTATTCACAGTGTAGAAGGATGTCACAGTAGCTATAAAGGCTGGGTACCTATCTAGTGGGGTTATTTATTCCAATAGATCTTAACTGATCACACCTCAAGGGCAACTCATCTAAATCAATGGCAGGACAATTGGATTATAATATAAACGATATAAATATAAATCCGTACCCTAACACTAACCTACGTTTTGAAGAGTACCCAAGTCTTTCTAAATGGGCAGGCCATGGACTTCACAAAATAACAGGATGCACACTGCCTTGTCTTTGCCTATCAGTACAATTCAACAAAGCCTTAATGGTTTGTGTAGGTCTTGCTGTGAAGAGTGCTCACCTGAGGCCAGCTTCTCTCTCCACCTAATAAAAGAGCCCCTTTGTCTTTGTTTTAAAAAAGGAAACCATGGAATGGATATTTCTGATAGCAGTCCTTCATTTTCTTCAATTGGCTGAAATCCAGTCTATCACTGAACATTAAGCATTTGAGTAAACTATTAAAATCTGAATAATTTTATGCTAAAAAGGAAACTTTGGATCACTAGCACAAATTAAAAACAGGGGACACCTGGATCAACAGAATGCCAAATAAAGACCAAGAAAAGGAAACAACACTGTTGTAGTCTGTCTAAATATGGGGCCTGCCTAAGGCTCTGAGCCAGACCTCTGCTTTCTCTTATTTAAAAAGGATAAAAGAGGTGTGAAAGACTTATTAGCCCCAAACTGAGACTTTCTCCTGGACTTAATCAAGATTGAAAGAAATTGGCAAGGTGAAAAATATCCTCACTGTGTAAATCACAATGGGGTACCACCTCGGCCATGCTTCATATAAAGATATGTGGGGATTCCGGGAGGGGGTGTCTGGTGGGAAATGGGCAGTTTGCTCTCACTTTCTTAGGCAACAAATTTCAACCTCCTCTACATATTATAATCTGTTTTCACTCATTCTATCAGGCCTGGAGCAAGAGACCGGTCTTCTATGACATCTTCTCAGTACATGACTAGGACTGCCCTCCCTCCCACCCGTGGCACTTATTATAATATCTTTGTGCTGCATGCTTAGTAGTACATAATGGCATTGTTGAGTACTGGGTCTTGGTTTCTTTTGCAAATGCGAGAGAGAGGCTTTCCAATTGACATCTTATTTGAGATATGGCACATTATTATCGTATTTTACTTCTTTTTTCTTATGACAGTGGTACTTACTTCCATCTGGGCTGATTTTACCATAAAGGATTTTTAAACATCTAATATGCACCTTCCGTGCACGTTTATAAATGATTATTCTCCATAACGATCCAATGGTAGGTTTTCATAATAGAGGATAGCATCTAATTAAGAAGCAAATAATCCAAATATATTAGCGAGTGTGACTAAACACATTTGCACTGGGGTGTTTTTAATCAATATTTCTTGAGAAATGGAGCAATTAAACAATTATCAGTAATAAAAACTGCTTTGTATTAATAAAGATCAGAGAACTACAAGTATGAAATTCAGGTCGGTAATTTTATGCTCAATTATTTAATCTACGTCCTATAGCAACGTTAAAATTTTGTCTCCAAGTGAACAATAATCAACTGTCATGCACAGCTAGGGTATTCCTAACCGCACTAAACCCTGAAACAAACAGTTAGGACAAATGCATACCAATGATAATTATAGACCTACATACCACAAACTTTAACTTCATCAAAATATCTGCACTGAAATAGATAATTTTTACTTAATAGCTACTCTCAGGGTTATAATCAAACATACCTACACATGACTGTTTTGTGAAAAACAGTCTTCCCAAAAGTTAATTAATAGTTTCTTAGCAAAATAAAATTTCCAAGAGTTTACCATAAAACACTTAATGGTATTTCCCTCATAAGACCCTGTAACTCCTTCGTTTTACCAAGGAGTCAGCTCCATGCTTATTTTATTCAAGCCTCAATGAAAAGTGAAAAGACGAATTCCATTTTTTACAGCTGTTTATACTTCAAACCCCTTCTTCCTCATTTTTAGTTAGTAGTCAAGGTATGTTCTTAACGGCAAATACACATTCTTTCATTTATTCGTATGTTCAACAAATAAAATATTTATTGAGAGCCTAGTATATTCCATCCCAGGTGCTGTTCTAGGCGTGAGCCTGACAGCATCCCCTGAGACAGGCCAGAGGAGGGGACAGGTTGTGTAAGAGCAAAGAAGGCCATTTCAAAGAGCAACAGGTGACATGAATAAAAGGAAATGGGGCAAGAGCACAGATGTAATGCTCACCCCTCTAAAAAAAATGAGCCTCAAGCCAGTTTCATTTGACAATCCGAAGGACGTAATATGGTATCTCTACTGTCCCTGACACCCTAGGAAGTGCTAATGGTATCACCGGATAGTAGGTAACTACAGATGATCTATGTCAAAAACAAGATACGGGGAAATCATAACTTTCTAACTCCACTTTTCCTTGAATGTTATAAATCAAGCAAGTGATCACATGTCACACTTCACACAAAGCTCATTGGGTTTAACAGAAGTCTAAAACATGCTCCCCTTTTAATAGATGACCCTAACACCAACTCAGCCTTAAACACAGCACTCATATGTTCAGGATGAATAGGTATTTACAGATCAAGAAGAAAGAATACTTATTTAAGCTATACATGGTACAAGGAAAGCTCTTTGCTCTACAAGAAAAGGCAGCTCATAAAAATGTCTGTGGCCTGTGTGTTTTGGGTATGCAATTGTCCAGGTGTAGTAACTGCTAAATTAAAAGTGACAGTGGACAATAAACATCTCTAAAGCAGTCATCAGCCTCCGAGTTTTTGTATGACATGGAAGAGACACTGGTATTCATGAAAGCAACTTTGTAAACAGTATATATAAACACTCTCTACCTGTTAAGAACAACGTACGACACGTTATTGGTCTCAGCAAATATTTGGTAAAGGTTCATACCATTTCAATTTTATGATTTGGACTTGAAACATATGGGTCCCGTTCCACCCAAAGTGGGTGTTTTGCTTATGTAACTTGTGTCTTTTCTACTGTTAACTCAGAATAAAATTATTTTTTTTTTTTACCATACTCTGACCAAAAATAAATCTAACTGAAGTAATCATTCAATTTGTATGAGACTGTTGGTACCTCCAATGGCTATGTGGCAATTGTCCTGTGGAATGTAGCTCTGCAGACTCTATTGACAATGGCAATGAACATGTTCATAACAATAATAAGGGCTTGTTTTAATAGAACGTTCCACGCATTAAACACATTAATGATCCATGAAATAACTGTTTTATCTGTAACACATTAAGCAACATTGCTAAAACAATGTATTAATTGAAAGTCTGCTATTTCTCTAAATGTAAGATTTTTTTAAAGTATAAAAATGGCATGAAAGTTGTTTTGTGAAAACGAAAATAATTCAACTTTGAAAACAAAGCCATAACAAATGACTGTGAGAAAAACTTTGAAAATAAGCCCGGTAGTTTTCAATGTATTATTCTGCTATATTCCCATTTCTCTGGTTAAAAGTGGTATCTGTCCAGAGTGTGACTTAAGAGTCTTATGAATATTTTAAAAGCTTTTAATTTTCTTCTCTGCATGCATGTCTTCTATAGGACTTTTATCTCTCCTTTTCTTTCTCTTTAACTGGTACAGAAACTTCCACACTCAAATATGCCTCCCTTACTTCCTGCCTTTTCAATTTCCTAACACCATGTTTGATATTACCAGAGCAACCAGAGTAGCATTCATTTTCTATAAATATGTGGTATCACAATTAAATCCAAAGCAATATCAAACAGAAAAATGTCAGTCCTCTAAACATGAAATATAATGTATGAAGAAAAAGTATGTGAATTATCAGTGTGTTTTATAAATTCTCTTTTGGGGGGCATACAAAATATCAGACTAGAGACAATTATTTTACTGTCTGTTTCTTGGATATCAAAGAGAATTTTGAAATTCATCAAAGCTAACCTTCTGTTATGTACAACAGGCTAAGCTGAAAAGAATGTTAACAAGTTCAATTTTCATTCAATCAGCACTACTGCTCTCTGAAATGTTTCATTGCAGGAAAGAAATAAAAATAATCTATATGGTAATTATGAGGATGAATCCCCCAGTAACTTTCAGCTACATGAAAGGTCAGTTCTATTCAAGATATTTTATCAGTCCCCTGCACATACTCCTGTCCTGTCATTTTAAATCTGAACAGCATTTTATTTTCCCATTTACAGCTACCTGCAGAATTAAGTACTTAAGCCAAATAAGAAAAAAAAAAAAAAAAAGAAATGTTGAACGCTGGCAAAGGCTATAATAGCACAGAGATAAATCGTTCAGCTGCTCTCTCAAGCCTCTAGGGCTGCAGATTTTTCTTCTCCTGGTGCACTGTGGGTATTCAAAACTTGTTCAACATGATTTCATTTCATTTCAGGCACTGCCTCAGAAAACTAAATTACAGAATCAATCATACAGAAGGTCAGAGTGAGACTTCATTACAAGTATTGCATGCTTGCATGAATATCTTTCATTTATGACTGACCCAATATGTCACAATAGCTGTCTAGTAAAAATAATCCACTTTCTGAAATTGATGTACTACTGATGTCAATGCTACTCAGCAGGCTGGGCAGATTATAGAGAGGTGTTAAAACACACACACACACGCACACGCACACACACACCCCAAACCCTTTGGAGCGCATGTAGTAGATTTTTAGAATCGCAATCATTTGGAGATTAAAATAATTTCCAGATGAGCATCTGAACTGACAATAATGATTAGAGGTAAAGATTTTTTAACCCACATATACTGCTGGTTTGGACTGGCCAGTCGCATCTTGTTTTAAAATATACACATCCAGCACACACAAATCAAGGTTGTTCTTTGAAGTCACAAATGCCTCGACATTCAATTTTTCAACAATTTGCTTTTGACTACGAGGGCATTATTTGCATATTTTGAGATGTGAATGCTAATCATCGGACTCTTTTTAACCTGTCCTTTTTGTTCCTGCTCTCTGTTTTTAAATATAGTGGCATAAATTTAAGGAAGTTAAACACGGTTGTGCTTGTTGCCAACAAAAATGCAGCTAATCGGTAATGTGACAAAATTGTCAGTCTTTCCAAAGGAAAACCAATGAAGCTCTGAAGAAAAGCTGGTTCAATACAACATAAACAAGCTGGCTTTTCTCCTTCTAGGATAGTCTTAATTCACCACAGCAATCCTTAACAGACAGCCATATTCATTTGGATAATAAAACTTCTTACTTGCATAAGGTCTGAAATGTCCAATGCACACTGGGAAGCTGAATGCATGATGTATAAAGTATTATTTATTATTTTTCTGGTGACTTTCCTGAGGGAAATCTCCGAGGAGCTGCTGTGGAGTATTATGATGTAGCCAGCCAACTCAGTACCCGGAGGGAGATATAGAAGAACCTTGACATAGCCTATTTTTAACCATGCCTCTGGCGATTCTGAATTCAAGTTTATAGGTGAACATGTCAGGTAGTACATAGAACAAAGCCAACGACACATTGTATTCATCATAATTCTGTCCAAGTACATTTTATTTTTTCTAACATTTGTGATTTAAAATCCCATGACATTTCTTCAAGGTGAAATTCTACTAGGATTTTCAACAAGATTAGTTTGTTTCAAGCCAAAATAAATATCACTCAGGTTCAGCAAAACTTCAGAAAGGCACCCAATAAATGTGATGAGGTCCACGTAAATACCATGACAACAGCCTGCACTTAGCTAAAGCACTTATACTTTTAAAAATCAATGAAATAATTCAACTGCTTTAGTGATTAGCAATACATTACAAAAGAAGCATTAAAAATTGAGTCCTCTCTCCCAAGGCCAGTCCGTGAAAGCATTGTTAAGTGTATGTGAATATCATAATTATTTTATGATTCCATCTTTAGTTCTTTCCAATATAGTAAATTCAATTGACCATGAAATGAAATTTCATAGTCAAAATGCCTCCTTTACACTTTTTTATAGCAGCAATAACAGTTTTATAGCTTTAAGGCAAGGTAATTCATCAGATGTTTAATTTAAAGGCAGATTCTTATATTATTAATAAATATTTACCAATTTAATAAAATACACATTTTAGCATGCATTATATGGTCTTTTAACTATTTCTGCAACTTCAATGAGCTCGCTGAGCATCTATGAATAATGGTGAACCCTGATAAACTCCCCTGGTGACTAAATATCCTTTTTATTTTTATGCTTTTCTAGGCACAACGCTGCAAGCCTGACTTGGAGAAACAGAGGACAGAACCCTTCATTCCAGTGTCAAAGGGACAAAAATGTAAGAAAGTCCACAGGAAACAATTATTTGTGATGGTGAGGAACATTTATGAATACTTAATGACCATTTCCCGACTGTTCACTGCATTCTTTTCTGACAAAAAAAATAAAAATAAAAATAAAATCCCTGATGTTCAGCTCCAACACAAAAGATCACAAGCAAAGAAAATTATGTTGCCACAATCCTATTTGGGAAAGTAATCTTATATTTCAGAGAGCACGCTGAATCTTTGCACCGCTAATCCACTACATATTTTGCAATCATCTGTTGTTATCTGGGGAATTAACAATGAAACCAATAAACATCACTGGCATGGTCCTAATGTGCAGAGAAATATGTAAACAAGCAATAGGATTTGTTTTTTGTTATACCAACACATCTGTTTCATTTTATCAGGGTTAAAAAAAAAAGCCCTATAAACTATTAATCTTGTTTTAAGATGTCTGCTTATACCTCACCTAGATAGACACAAATGTATTATATACTATGATGGGGGAAAAAAAAAACAATCCCAGCAGAAGACTTTAAAATACTTAAGCAGATTTACTCTGGTGATTGCTGACTATAATTGCACACTAAGAAAAATAGAACCAAAATTATTGCATTAGTGATCTTGGCTCTCTAGAGTGCCTTATTCCATGTTTATGACAATAAATAACACAATTAGGTATATTTCACACAATAACCCACTCTCTATTTTCCTCTGCTGGCTAGGAGCAATTATTCTTTTTTCCCTTTCTCCGTATCACAGTTTGATATTTCATTTGAGGTAGGAGCAAATCATGTATCATAGACATTATGTTATAATCCAACAAATGCAAAAGACCTAGGTACCCAGTAAGGGCCTCCATTTCTAAAATCTCTCCTGGGCAAACTTTCCACTCAAGTACATCTTTGTGTTAAACCAAAGCCAAGAGAAGATTGGCTACTTCCAAATCAATGATTCAGGTTTGTTGAAAATTATTTCAAATCAGAAGGATCTTATTGGGTCATCCATCCTCCAACGGGGTTGCTGATGGTCATCAACCAACCCATAACCCTCTTCTCCCTGCATTTAAATGGCACGAGGAGGAACAATCCTCAGATCCATCGGTAAATAGGGGAGAAGCCCATTCCGGACCACGAATTCTCAGGTCTTTACCATAAGAAGTGCAAATGATTAAAAAAACACTTTCAAGCAATAAATGTAGTGCCTACCATATGCAATCCACTGCTATGAAGCACACCATCTTGTTCCACAAGATTTCTTGAGATTGTAATGGAAGGAAGATCCAGGCTTTGAGGGGGAAACTGGGGTGTGAATTCACTTCCTTGGGAAGGCAATGGATCGCTGAGGCCTTGAAAGGGCAGAAGAACATCGGGCATGCCCAAGGCAGGGTCTGATTCTGGAGGAGGTGTGATAGGGGGAATTTCAAACTCCTCATCCCCGAGGCTTGGTGTATGGAATGTCTGCTAAAAGGAAACAAAATATAGTTATTTTCATATTCTGTTCCTCTGTTTTATTTCTCCTTGGAGGGAAAAAGAAAGATTTTGCATAAAAACACTGCATAGCTACACCAAATATTTATTTCTCAAATGAAAACATCTTAAACACAGATTTCCATATATAAAGTTTTGCTGATCATTCTGATTAAAGATTTAAGTCTCATTATCATATGGTTTTAATGGAGTATCAGTATTAACAGTTTTTTAATGCGTACTTAATTAGCAACATCTGTCTTTGTTGTTAGTTGGAGCATCAGCGACATTAGATTTGGCTATATAACAAATTGCCACTTTATTGATATGTTAGCGAAACAGCTCAAACCGCTTACATTATCCACATGCTTCATAAAATGCTGACGATTTTGTGGTGCACACACACAACATTAATCCAGAAGTGAACATTACACATATTTACTTTCTGCCACAACATATAAAACAAGTAATATTAAATTTGTAGTTTGCTTTTTTAATTTCCTTATCGGTATATTCCCAAGTGCAGTGAACACTTCTATGGAAATTGTTACGGTTTGTAATACAAAATTTTATATAAGGAGTATCAGTGCATATATTAAAAGGTCCCAGTGTTTTTATTTAAACTATAAGGAGAGTTATTTTCTTTTATGACGATCTTAATACGTATTTATCAGAACACTTCTGGCAGTCTTCAACTCTGAAAGACTATCCACAGGGGCGCCTGGGTGGCTCAGTGGGTTAAGTGTCCAACTCTTGATCTTAGCTCAGGTCTTGATCTCAAGGTCTTGAGTTCAAGCCCCACCTACTGTGGAGCCCACTTAAAACCAAACCAAACCACAACAACAAAAGACTATCTACAGAATGAGCACAGAGATACACTGATAGAGATGTACTAGTAACTCCATTGATGTTGCTCACTTACTTAGACAAGTGTTACTTCTCAAGACCTAAGCAAATAATGTACTACTTGGATGTAAATCAGGGCCGCCATGTTCTACTACACTAACCACCTTTCTTAAAATAGAACTTGGATTTTGAGGAGAGAGCAGGTCAATATCTAGGATATTCTAGTGAGGTGAAGGAGTCATATTTTTTTGTTCTAGCTCAGAGGATCAAAGTTATAGTGCATTATTAGTAGCATTTTTTAAAGAATTAACTGGTGCAAGGTAATTTGAACCTGCTACAATTGGTTAAGAGAATGAATTAAGAACTACAAACCATCATTCTTCAAACTATTAATGATGCTATAACTTAATAACCACTTGCGAGAGAATAGAAACAAACTCAGAGAAAGAAAAACAAAACAAAACAAACAAACCATTCCTTGTATCTAGAACCTGTCAACTGCTAATTGCATCTTACCAGAAATAAAGAGGTCACAAGTTATGGCTGGCTATGGTGGGACCAGTGAACATCTTGAAGTTCCTAGCAGATTCAATATATGCAAAACATTATAGCATAAAAACATATTTAAAAGCTAGAATGAAGTATTAGATTCTTTGACATATTTATTCTAATCCTGACCCCCAAAAGATGTCAATGTCTTATGATGGTACCCCAAGTTCTCAAACACAAAGGGATGGATTGGCCACAAACATGGTTGGCTAATGAACATAACCCTATGGCTGCATTTGCCGTTACTTTGGCACTAATGTGGTCTAGTAACAGATGCAACTGTAATTTGTGACTCATTTGCTACCCCATTACTGCTTAATGAAATCTAACATATCACATTAACAATACGGATAAACACTCATTCTTGATATGTGGCATTTGGCTGTTTTCATTACCACTGTAATTAACACTTGAAATATTATTTCAATAAATATTTAAAGTACTTTAAAAATGGTCAGGGTAATCATGACACAGACAGAAAACATAAAGCAAATGTGTGAATTTCAAACTCAGAGTATCCTAGTCCCCGTGGTGTTATCTACAGGGCAATATCTATGTGAAGGGAATTGGTTTCAGGCACAATTTCGACTTTACAGCATTCAAACCTAAAGTCTTCCTGAATTAGTTTGCACTCATTAAAATGTTAAAAAACCAAATAAATTTACTTTTAATGCAATGATTGGGAAATTAGGCACATGCTATAATGTGGTGCATTAACATTTACTTGGGCTTTATTTTTTGTTCAAGAAAAGATGTACGGCAAAATCATTGTGTAAGATTAGCTCTTAAACTCTACCATAAAGCAGGTCTTATGCTAGGCGGTCAAAACTAAGGAGGCTTTCGATTTTATTTTTGTTAAGGAACAGAGAGATGTCTTATGTATAATAGGTCCCTATGGTGTAATTTTTTTAAAAAACAAATTAATTTTAAGGGAAGAATCGAGTATGTTACTATAGCATAACCTAATAAAACAATAAAACATTCTAATAAATAACCAAGAGAATGCTAAAATCTTAAACCACTTTTAAAGAGAGGTAATATATGAACTATAAAGTTAAGCATTCCTTAGAGAAAAAAGTAACCCCAAACACTGGATATATCTGAGATTATAAAATAACCACATATGGCACCACCAACAAAAAAATACACAGACTTTTTGCAACTCTGGCATACGACCAATATCAGGTTAATCATTTAGAGTCTATAATGATTACTTTTTACAGATATTGACTCTTCAGTGTTTACCTTGAACATGTTAAAATAGTATGTACATGGTTAAATACCATCTGTACTGAAATGTTCAAAACATTTGTTCCTTTTGATAAAAATGCAAATCTGGAGAACTGTTGTATCAACATATAACAGCCAATGTCTGACACGGTGAATTATCACAGCTGGAATTAAATTGTCTCTGAACAGCTGCTGGCAGTAGAGCTTTCATCAATGTTTGATTCAAATGTAGGGAAAAAATCCTACAGAATGAAACATCATGTTGTCCTTACAGATGGGGTTTGTGTTCATTATCACAAACAACACAGCAGCTAGTGCCAGACAATATCCCTTATCTAAGCCGTCTTCTTGGTGAGAGAGAGGATGGTCACTGTAAAAATGATTAATCTACGAATACCCTTAATTCTTGATTCCTCATTTTTTCTAATAATTTCTCAAAGTTAATTTCTTTCGTACCACTTGCTTCCCTGTACCAAGATCATTTACAAAGCCATTATGATTTTCATCCTCTGGGGTCAAGCTAGTTCAGTTTCCTATATTTGAATGTATTTGGAAAATGAAGACTTTTGATTACGGGAACCCCAAGAGGAAATATCCCATTTGGACCAATTTCACCTGTGTGTTCTTGTTTTAAAATCTGAAATCTCACGGTTTGCCTTTTTTTTTTTAAGGAAACTGTTTTCCTCATCTAATCAAGATCAGGGTTTTTCTGAAGGGCAGGCCAATGAGCCCGGGCCACAGCCGTTAAAGTCAGTAAACAGGGAATGTAGTAGAAACAGCAACAAGACCTTTGTTCCATCTGTGCCGGGACACTGTAGACCGACCCAGGGCCCAGGTGATGCTGCCTCTGGAGTCCACCCCCCAGTTTTCCCTGCCATGCCAACCAAGCCTTGGAGCATATCCTCTCATTCATTCGTTCTGTATTATATTCATTGAACACCTACTATGTGCCGGGCACTGTAACAAGCTGTGGGGATCTAACAAGAAAACAAAACACTCACTTCACATCACTGTCACTGAAGACCCAAGAAACTATAATACTATTTTGCCACCTTATCTCCCAAACCATGGCATCTTTTTTTTTTTTTTTTTTTTTTTTATTTATGATAGTCACAGAGAGAGAGAGAGGCACAGAGACACAGGCAGAGGGAGAAGCAGGCTCCATGCACCGGGAGCCCGACGTGGGATTCGATCCCGGGTCTCCAGGATCGCGCCCTGGGCCAAAGGCAGGCGCCAAACCGCTGCGCCACCCAGGGATCCCCAAACCATGGCATCTTAATGAAAGTATCCCCAGAGCTAGGTGAAGTTGAAATATTTTCTATTGAAAGTCACTTCCACCCCAGCTTTAAAAATAACCACTCAGTTTGCTCAGATACCAATTTGGCTAGATGGATTTTATGTATTTTCTTACATATTTACTTTCGTTTGCATACATATCTCTTTCCATTAAGAGACGTGTGTGAATTACTAACAGTTTGTAACAGCCTCCAGACAAGTGATAGACTTGTCAGGTCATTTTCTTTTCCAAAAGGTTTTTCTCATTTCTCCTCCAGAGTCGTTACCTTGCACCACATAAGAGAGATAAATTCGATGCTTTGCTTTTCCCTTCAAGCCTTTTAAAATGATCTAAACGACACACAAAACATGAACCGACATATGAAGATAGACACCTACCTCACTGGCTGCAAAGAAAGCATTGTTTGCCTCAGCCATGTTCATGTAATTATTGTTACTCCCAAACTGAAAGAAAACAGATTGTTTTATGTTAATATGCAGAAAGATCAAGAATCCTGGTGGTTTACTTAATACTGGAATGGGATTTGGCAAGAATGCTGGTGTCATGAGATAAAAGAGTGGTTTTCCTCAGACCAAACGTGAACTGTGACAGAGGTTTTGTGCTACATGCTGTCGGCTGCTTCTTTCAGAAAACAGAGCACAGAGTTAAGCTAACTTGATAATTCTGGAAAATGGTGGTGTTTCTCATCAAGACTGGCAACAAAGGGAGACAATTACAAACAGTTGGCCAACTGGTCACGTGTGGGTGTGGTTTGTTCAACTGGCATTTGTCAGAAGGTGGAAGGCCAAGTTCCCAAGAAAATCACCTTGACACATTTTTTAGAGCATGTTGGGATTTCATAGCGTACTTTCCAGGAACAGATGTCACAAGTGTGGGGAGGTTAAAATGTGAAATAAAGGGAATGGAATTCAATTCTCAGGACTCAAATTCTATTTTCTCGTGAATGGGGTGTGGCATGAATATAAATAAATAATGAGACTAAAGAATATTTTTTTAAATCTCCAAACAGAGTTGAAAACGATATCTATATCCATCAGAGCTGTTGAAAACAGTGATATTTAATCTCCCAATGTAACATTAAGTGCAAAGAGGTTTAAAAAATAAGCAGGATCCAATGAACACGGCAATTTTTATTTAATTCCCTAACACAATAGCCCATTCATACCATCACAAATAAGACTGTATCAGCATTTCAGACATAAGCTCTTTACTGCTACAGACCTGTTATCAAAATGTAAAACTTGGATTTTGCCAGAAATGTATTTTCAGGTTCAGATGGTATATGTAGGCACATTTTGTTGCTTTAAACATTTTGTTATCAGTCTGGCAATATGGAAGGGCTCTGTGAGCATAATTATTTGGAGCTGTATTATTTTCACCATTTTTAAATGGTAAACGAATGCCCTTCTTTTTATAATGTGTATTGTTTCCTTCCTTCAGTGCATCAAATGACACACAGCTTTGGTCTCCAAAGGGTGAAATGTATATATCCATTCTCTAATATAAATAGAGCTAGTTAATTATTTAAAGTAAAAGGCATAACTTTCCCAAGGAGAGAGAGAGTGAGAGAAATACAGATACACAGACAGACAAATGCAGAGAATAAACATAGACACATAGATATGGAAGACCCACATAATCCTCCTCTCAGCAAACACAACACTCATTTCCAGGGGGCTCTCGGCCCCTGACTCTGAACCTGTAAGATTCGTGCACAGAAGTGGGACTGACATGCTACACTTTATCATGTCAGGGATCCAAGAACTGAGCAGGATTTACACGAAAGGCTCTAATGGCTCCGGAGTGCGGCTATGGTCTACAGAAGCAAAATCCCACCCTGTAAAACGACCCCTAAATACATACTCACACAATGAGCCCTCAGATTCATTTGGATAAACATCTTTATAAGGATTTCTGAAAGATGTATTTGTTAGCACTTGAGAAAGACCTGTATCTAGTTTCTCTGAAGGCATGTGATAGAAAAAAGACGTGTGGGGGTGGTTTCACCAATGTACACTTATCTCTGAACTCATCAAGGTGCAAACGTGATATATGTACAGTGTGTTGTACACCATCATATCCCACTAAAATGGTTTAAAAGTTTTTATTTTAAAAAGATTTACATATTCATGAGAGATACACACAGAGGCAGAGACACAGGCAGAGGGAGAAGCAGGCTCCCTTCGAGGAGCCTGATGTGACACTCGATCCCAGGATCCCGGGATCACTACCTGAGCTGAAGGCAGAGGCTCAACCACTGAGCCACCCAGGCGCTCCTAAAAATAATTTTAAAATTAAGCAAGATACATATGTGAGCAGGTGCACACGCATGGGCAAGGCCCACATACACATATTTTCTCCATTTTTCTACAATGTTCATTATATGTAAGAAAAAGCATAGGTTTCTGTCTCGGAATTTTCTGTGAATGAATGATTCTAGGATAAAAATCTCAGGTCTCCATTCCGAATGTTGTTTTTGGGTACTTATGAGAACCTGGGTCATGCTGTGCATTCCGGGCACCCACCCTGCCTCCCCAAAATGCCTGGGCAGCCTGCATCCCAGCGTTAGCGTTATTTAAATGTAGGTTTTGTTGGTGAATTAGAAATCCATTTAAGGAAAGCAGCTCATTATCAGAGAGTATTTTTTTAAGATTAAACTCACTTATTATCTAATAGCACCTAAAACAACAAAGAAAAATAAAATGGCTATTAAAGTAAGGGCCTAAACAATTCAAAAAACAAATTAAGCTTAGAGTGAAATAAGAACTGGGTTAGAAATCCTCTTCTGAACAGTTAGTATGCGAATGTAATTACTGAAGAAACTACAGCTAATCAGCTGTGAATTGTATCCATTAATTAGTATTTGCCCTGGAGAAATGAGAAAAATCAGTAACAACGCTGGCACCGCAGTGCGCTGATGAGCCACGCGCCCGCCGCGCTGCATTTAGTCAAGCAGGTGGCTCCAGTGGTCCACGTAATTTGAAAAGCTCTCACCTGAAGTACCGAGCTGGAATTACAAAGCACTCCTTGCATATCTTTTGTATCTATATCAGGCCTTAATTAATGGCTTTTAATTTGGAAACACTTGGTGATCAGGCGGGAACAGTTATAAATCATTTCAAATAGAAGCCAAGGTTTCTGTGCAGTTGGGGGTAAAAATATGCCCTTCAAAGGTGGCCTCAAATATTGACTTGCGTGGGGAACAGTCTTTTCTCCCTGCACAGGTGGTTGGGCCTCTGGTGTAGTGTGGGAGGGGTAGCTAGATAAGATGTAGGGTGTCCAGTTAAATTTCAAATAAACAACTTTGTTTCAAGTATAAGTATGTCCCACACACTATTTGGGATATACTTATCCTTTAAAAAAGAGCATTCTCTATTTATCTGTGGTTCAACTACAACTGGGTATGGTGTGTTTTTACTTGCTAACTTTGGCAGCGTGGTTAAATGGATCAGGATGAAAGGGATGCCACTTTCCATTTGATTTACCTTAGCTGGTAACGCTAGCTTAATTTAATTTGTTTTATTTTAAAATGTGACCTATGAATCCTCCTTTACTCGTTTTGTGTACGAACAGATCTGATTCTGAGAGAAAAAGTGATCCTTTGGGGCAGATCTCTAATATAATGACCTCAGAACAATTAACTTTAACTGAATTGTGTACAATTAAATTTGCTTTATGTTCTGAGAGACAGTGACATCGGTAAACACAATATATTACAAAAACTCCCCAGCTCCATGAGGGCAAAGGACTTTAATTGTGTTCACTGCTGTCTCCCCCAAAACCAACAACAATGCCGGGCATATTATGAGCACTCCAACGTTTGTTGAAGTGGGGGGAGGGGTTAAAAAGGTTGATCCCATTTGTAACTTCAGTGTCTTGTAATCACACATCTTAACTGGAACAATTTTGTCACTTCTTTTTTTAGATGATATCAAGAATGATAATGATAGTAATAATTATAAACCCTGAGAAATTATTTACCTTTTCCAACTATGACTAAATGTAATTTATTTTCCCCCAGAACAAGTTAGAAAAAAAAAATCATTATTATCCCTATTTTATAGATAAACAGACTGAGGCTTCTAGGGGTTAATGCCCCATATCATAGATGTAAACATGGGAGCCTGGCATCCCTCTTGCCTCACAATATGTATCACTATGTTCTGATAACCATAAAACCTTGATTATTTCACTCAGTGATCAATTCAATGTTAAGACTATTTTTATCAATCTGACCCAAGGCTAGAATTTCACAGGAGGTATTTCCAGGTACCTCAGACTAGGAGAATGCTTCTCAAGAAAAAGAATTTCAAAAAAAAAAAAAAAAAAGAAAAAGAATTTCAAGGCCCATAAGTTTGAGAAAGGCTGCAGACCACCTCCCCTCTTTGATGAGTTACAGAGCCTGCTGCACTCAGTTAAATGTTCTGAGAAGTCCTGCAGCTCATTCATTCGGCAAACGTTTATTTATGCACCTACTGTGTGAAAGGCACTGTGCTAGGCACTGACCACAAAATGGTAAGAAAGATGGCAAAGTTCCTATCTGGATAGAGTTTACATTTTTCTTTAAGTGGGAGATAGTAAACCTCCCTCTTCCCCCTAGAGTTGCCATGGGACACTTCTTTGGGTTTCCCCCACAGCAGTCTATGGGAACACTCTGGAAAACCTTGTTCCACAGCCTTTATTGACAATGTTCCTTTATTTCCCCTGAATCCTTACCAAAGTCAGTATCCTCATTTTGTACCAAGGTAAAGTTTACACATTTGGCAATTCACCTAAATAAGAATTTCTAAATTAAGCATTTGGGTCATCTTAATTTGGCTAATTTCTAAACTTTCTAGATGGTAGCTCTCCACTGATGTTCCTTCGAAGATCCCCTAACTCGACCAATATATGGTTTTTAATGTGATTTCAGGAATTGAAACAAAGTATTTCAAAACAATCAATGAACATCGGGTGAAAGAGTTTACCTAGCGCAAAGAGCATATAAAGACATTATGAAAGAAAGAGGCCAATTCCAACTGTTTCAAAGAGCTTATATATTGGGGGAATGGTCACTACGAGGCAGGGGCATTTATAAGTACACTGGTGATGATCGGTCCTTTCCACTTTGATAGGCTCTAATAGATGTGATCCCCAAAGATATAATCCCCAAAGATATAATTATAAAGCAGAACTAAATTACTCTGCATGTCGAACTTCTGTATCTTAATAATTTCACAAAAGAACATCTTCATTGTACTTAGAGGTAGATTTGCTTTTGCTGCTTGATGAATAATTACAGCTTTGGCAAATACAATTTATGAAGGACATCAATTAAAAAGGAGCATTGCAGGATTTCTAAAAAAAATTATTAAAGACCATCGTGTTCATGGCCTGTCTAACCGTGTGAAGTGCCAAAGTAAATTAATGGAGATTGTTAATTCTAGCTTGTCCAGCAAAAGGCTTGGAAGAAAGTAGAGCAGCACAGACAAAAACCCATCTGTAATCACAAGACGAATACTTCAGCTTGATGAATCCACACAACATCATTTTCACTGAAATTATTTTGACACCCATGTGAAGAATTGTATAGGCTTCTAATAAAGCAGCATTAACTACAAGGTATCAAACAGCTAAATGGCACAAATTTAATCCTTAAAAAAAAGATAATCCCTCGAATTCTCTTTTCTTTTTTCCCATTAGATTTGTTAGCAGACACCATCTAATTTGATGCCTCAGTAAGGACATCTGTCAAGTTGCTTACACAAATGAACTGTGCCATCATGGATCAAGTGTGCCAAGCATGGTCACATGGTAAGAAGGCCATGCCGCAAAGTTCACACACTCTCAAAGGCTCTGCTAACTACCCCATGGAAAAGAACTTACCAGCGATAATCAAGTTTTAACCATGTTCAGCAGTGGTAATCTGTTTCAAGATATAGAGCCCAAAAGAGTGAATGCAAGCCCAGGATAGCAGGTGACAATACTGGGGATACTGGGGATTCTCAGGGGTCGATCTGGAGTGCCACATCGGGAACAAAGAATGATGTCGTGAGTAAAGACAGTCTGTACCAAAGGTTATGGGTTCGACAACAGCCTGGAAACAAACTGCAAACAGTGGACTAGGACATATAATTAGCAGAAGATACCCGCACACACATACTTCTGCTAATTACGTATATACAATTATATACAAAGAGAGGATTATGTACACACATATGTGTAATTATACACATACATATACATATGCGCACATATATTAACAGGTTCAAATATAAAGCAGGATTTCTTTTAAGAAAATAAACTTTCAAAAATATTATTTGCCTTTCCATATGCTAAAAACTCCTAGATAATTATCTCCCCCGTGCCAGACTCCTCTATCCAACTGCCTACAGCATTTGCATTTGGATGTCAATAGGCGGCTCGATCATATGCACAAAACTGAATTCCTCAGCTTCTCCCCAGACCCGCTCCACCCACAGCCTTCCCCATCTCCTTTGATTGGAGAGATGACTCACTTCCGGGTGATTCAGGCCAAAAAATCATTCTGGAATCCACTCCTCCTCCCTTCCCCCGTCAAATCATCAAAGATTCCATTGGCTCATCTTAAGTTACGCCCCCACAGCTGATCATTTTGTCACCCAGGCCCAAGTCACCCATCCCCTCCTGGGTCACCGTGGTCACCTCCTAGCAGTCCTGCTGGCTCTACCATACTGTCCACCAGTCTCTTCTCAGCACAGACCTGAAGAGATCCCTTGAAAACCCAGGTCATATCCCATCTCTCATCTGCATAAAACTTTCTGTGGCCTTCTATTCTCTCAGGGAAGAAGCCAAGACTCACAATGGCCCTGGTTTCTTCTCTGACCCTTGGCCAATGTTTCCATCCCTGCTTATCCTACCCTAACCCTGCTAGCTTCCATTGCTCCTCGAAGACCTCAGACACATTTCAACTGCAGGGCTTTCGTACCAGCTGGTTCCTCTACCTGAACTGTCATTCTCGGCCACCTCCTCAGGGCTCGCTCACTTCTCTCCTTTGGGGCCTTTACTCAGTTGTCACCTTCTGTCTACCCTATAAAATGTCTTTGCAGCCCTCTTCCTCCTCCAGCACTTTCTACTGCTCCTCCCCGTTTTGATTTTTTTCGGTAACACTTTTCCACGTAACATATTTATTGTCTTTCTCCCCCAACTAGAATGTAAATTTAATGAGGATAAGCATGTGTTACACTGTTTACATTGACGTCCCAGTGCCAAGAAGAAAGCTTGATAAATAGTAGGTGTTCAACAAATCTGTATTGAGTGAAAGAACAAATAAACTGATTTCTGGAATGGGAAATGCTGCTATGCAGAACTGCTCTCCAAGCACAGTATACACACTTGAACTTTAAGCCAAAAGGAGAAACCAAGCATCTATCACCACAGGTCCTAGCGTGAAGAACTACACCTCTGGGAGAGAAGTGGTAATAAGAAAGAATTCTATATGCTAATAAAATTAATATTTTAAATGTTAGGGATGCTTAGCTTGAAAAAAAAAAAAGCTTTATTCTAGAAAATGCACTAACCCTTTTATAGAAGATATAGAGGCCTGGGTGGGTGAGGTTGGAGTGTGAAGTAGGGGTGCCTTGTGGTTGAAAACACGCTGCAGGAACCATACTGATTCTGGCCTGTAGATGTAGAGTCCAGAGAAGAGAAAGCTAATAATCTTACATCAAGGGGGCAAGAATCTGAGTATTCAATTTGACAGCTGATTTTTTTTTCTAATTTAAAATACTGTTGTTTTTTTTTAAAAAAGTGTTTGCTTTATAGGCTGGGCCAGAGTTCTTCAAAGTGTGGTGCTAGGGACCAGTCATTAACCAGATGCCTGTTAAAAATGAAGATTATTTGATTCCCCAAAGTTTACTGTGTCAGAATCTCTAGGCAGTGGGGCCCTAAAAATCTGGTATTTTTAACTAGGTTCTCAGGAACTCAAGGAGACACTAATATTTGAAAACTACCAGCCTTGTTATTTTAGACTAACATGGAGGTTTCTTTTTTTTTAAACAAACCTTTCCATACGCCCAATGATGATCTCATTGAAATGCTGATGTAGCATGAGCTGTTTTATTTAGAGCAATAAAGCCTCGGCTCAATTATTTCCAATCTCTTCTTACCATTGTCACTTACAGGAAACTGTAAATGTCCGTGAGGTGACCATCAGCCCCTCTCCCACCCTCATGTTCTAGAAGGAAGGATGGGAACATCTTAGGTTGGACCAATTAGGGAATACAAGTTCCACTATTAGTTTTCTCAACAAGTTCTGTGGACCCACACAAGGAACAACAATGCCTAAACATATGGACTCTACCCAAACACGGAGGCCTTTGGATTTTCATGATCTGGACACATTTGAGTCTGTAAATTGCATAACCATCTGGACTAGTTAGAGGTGGCAAGGAAAAAAAAAAACCCACAACACCCTCTCAAACCCAACTGCACTTGTTTAATATCAGAAAAACAAATAAAGCAGAGGAGAGGATCCTAAGCTTCCCAAATTAAGTTTTCTTTTTAACAAAAATGGAGCAATCTTTGGGACTGGCCCAGCATCACCAGTATTCAAAGAATGAGGAAAGAAAGACCCGATTTGTCTTAAACGCACACCAACAGAAATAAGCCAGTGGTAATACATATGTGGCTAAGGGGCCGCATCTTTGGTGTAATTCTGGTTTCTTTCTCCTTCCCCCCAAAAGCCTTACAAACCCCGAACCCAGCGCCAATTAGATGCCAACTAATAGGATACATGTGGGGAATATACCTAACCTTTCCAAAGACAGCAAGAGATAGAAGATACTCCTGTTGTTTTTAAGGGCTGTCAACCCAGTTAGGGTGATCGAGAAAAATCATTTCTAAACATAAGGGCCAAGTCACGGAGCAATGCTGACAAATGATACGCACATTTGGAAGAACCACGTGGGAATGGCCACTCTGAGAACAAGTCTCGAATCAAGGAAGGAGAAAGGAGGAGGGGATGTCCCTGGTGGAGGGAACAGAGTGTGCAAAGCTGCAGACCTAAGTATGCACAGGCTTCATTCAAAGAACAAAGAAGAGACCTTGTGGCTGCAGGTAGGTGCCATTACTGAGAGAGGGGGAGGTAGGCTGGGGGACGTAATGGGCAGCCGGGCTCTGGAGAGCCCTGAAGAGCAGGAGAGTTTTACTCTTCAAAGAGCTCCAATGGCTTCTCACTGCTATTTAGAGCACAACCCAAGTTTCTGTGTGATCTGGCTGCCAGTTGCTTCTCCAAACTCCCTCCTCACTAAGTCCCAACCACATGCCCCTGACTACTCCTCACTTTCTTCTCTGGGCCTTTGTACCTACTGTCCTCCTGACCTGGCCACTCTCCCCTCTCTCCTTACTTTATGTAGGTTTCTGCTTAATGACTGGTCACATGTGGTTTCCTCTGGCCCTAGGACAACGGGTGGTCTGTGGTATGGAGGTACTCAGTAAATATTTGTTGACTGTGTGAGTGAAGGAAGGAACCAGAGAGATCCGAGTTCAAATTCCAGTTCTGTTACTTATAAGCTGGATATGATCCGGTAAGTTGCTGCATGTTACCACTCTGAATTTCTGGGTTTTTTTGTTTTTGTTTTTGTTTTTATTTATTTCTGAGGACTGAAGAATAGAGCTCTGGGGGACTGGGCTGTGTAAAAAGTGAGATGACACAGTCCTTCCCCCCTCGACCCACAAATGGTCTTCTATGGAAGAGGCACTTGGTAAATGTCATAAAGTTTGAGAGTGAGGAGCCTGGAAAGCTAGGAATTTGATAATCTGAGAAAAATAAATGGGTCACGGAAGTATTTTATGTAGTATTTATTAAGTGCCTATAATACAAAAGAGATAATGATGGATACTGGTAAAAAAAATATGTAAGACGCAGACTCCACATGACAGGTGCTACTGTATATGGAAATATGCAAAGCATTCCCCATGAAAAGTCAGCAGAAGATTTCAGAGAAGAGGAGCCATTTGAGTGGGGCCTTGGAGGATATGTAGGAGCTTGCCTGTGAGACAAGACCATCATGGTAGAGAAAACTACTTGGGCAAAGGCCTAATGTCATAGAAGTGGGCTGGCCAACCACAAGATGGGGAGCCAAGCCTTCTTGGCAGAGAGGGCAGAAGGAGGTTGAAACAGGAGGCAGCAAGTAGAGTATACTTTGGAGAGTTTTGGCTCGAACATGCTGTAGGGATAAAAGGAGACTCGCACATGTTTGTCGGGGGAGGGAAGGCCAAACACAAAAGTGAGGGAAGGTCAGCTAACAATAAGCAGAAGATAAGAGTCAGAGTATAACTTCCAGAAAGTAAGACTAATGTCTGTTCTGTGTATTTTCTATTGTTTCCGGCAAACTGTGGGCATCTTTTATATCATGACAACAACTTGTAAAACAGATATGCTCGGTCTTTTCTGGTTTCTTGAAAAATCACTGAAATGATAGCTAAGTTATTACTCTGGATGGGAAAGGTGGCCACTTTCTTTGGTGTCAGCATGAGAACCAGAAAGACCCTGGCCCCCAAAGTTTCAACAGTCACATGCAGATTTCTAGGACCAGTAGCACATCACCGGGGTTTAGAAAGGGTTGGGTCTCATGGTAAGTTCTTTTTTTTTTTTTTAAGATTTTATTTATTTATTCATGACATACACAGAGAGAGAGAGAGACAGAGAGGCAGAGACACAGGCAGAGGGAGAAGCAGGCTCCATGCAGGGAGCCCAACGTGGGACTCGATCCCAGGTCTCCAAGATCACACCCCAAGCCGAAGGCGGCGCTAAACTGCTGAGCCACCAGGGCTGCCCGGTAAGTTCTAATATCCTTGGGAGGAATAACAACTTAGCTCTCCCTTGTCATGGGCACTTTGGTGTGAATTCGTCTATAGGAAATAGATCCACTGATGTGCACAGTGGGTATCATCTGCAAGGATGGTCAGGAAGTGCCTTGGAAAAGTCTTTCTTGGCACCACCTGCCCCTGCCTCTGCCCCTACACCTCCTCCCCACCCTGCCAGCTGCGCTGAGTTCCCCTGCATCAAGCAACAAGGCAGTCTACGCATCACTCTGCACTGTGCTCAAGTGATCTACTTCTACATCCATCTCCCTTGAGGGCAGAGGCTGTAAAAGTCTCATTGGCCACTGCAGCACCATAGCCAGGCACATAGTAGGTACTCAACTGATGAGGCAGTGCTTCGGGGGCAAGATCGGGGGTACTTCCGATTGGCAGCTTGAGTGGGTTTCAAAATGTGTAACTAAGCCAGTTATTTTTCTGTACACGTGATACAGTCCACATTGAATTCAGGTGAACCACTGTTACGGTTTGCCGAAGTACCGCCAAGTCTTAAAACAAAACAGAAAGGGAAAATCAGAGAAGATAAAATCAAGAGTTATTTTCCTCCTACTTCCAGATTCTGTGGTTCACGCTGCAAATGACTAAGGACCTCAGAGACTTTCCACTGAAAACAAACTTTAAGGTCTCTAATGATGTGACCTATTTATACCGAATACCCTTAGTAAGTCTCCTGGGCTGCACTCCTTGCACACCATATGAAATTTCAAATGTAAAAAAGGAACAACAAATGAAGCCAAATACCCCTCAGTTTTTTTAAATGAAAATGTTTTAACCAATGACAGCATTTCTTGAGTTCAATAACTAAATTCTACTGACCAATGGTAAAACACACACTCTCTAAATTCAATTGGTCCCGTAATTATGATTTATCATGAATTCTTTCTTTTTTTTTTTTTTATCATGAATTCTTTCAAAACATCCATGACTTTATAATGGGTCTTCTGTTCTTTGATCTCTAAAGTATAAAATGTTGTGCTCTTAAAGTATATCGCGTTCAGGTGCCTATAACAAATATGCTAACACAGACATGCAGATAAAGCCATAGATGTGGATATGCAGATAGAAGCAGTGGTATGCAGATCACAGACTCTCAACCACAAGCAATTCTGCCCCTCAAGGGACATTTGATAATGCCTGAAGAGAGTTTTAGCTGTCATGACTAGAGGGTGCTTCTGGCATCTGGTGGGTAAAAGCCAGGGATGTTGCTACACTTCCTACCATGCACACGGCAGCTCTCACAATAAAGAATTAACCTGTCCAAAACGTCAACAGTACCAAGACTGAGAAACCCTGATATAGATCAATCTGTACATTAAGCATAAACAAAAGATATTCCAAGTATTTTAAAAATAAATATTACAGGATTATTGTTTCTGCACTATCCAAACACCATCAGTGGTCTTTCTTCAGGAGGGCATTATGCTGACTTTGGATAGATCTACTTACAAGATTACTGCCTGCCATCAAGGATCACTTAAATGTGTTTCAAATATGTATCAACTAGTTGGTTGTCAGCTAGGAAGCTTTTCCATGTACATAAATACTCAGTTGCTTTTTGTTGTTGTTCCTGTTGCAAATAAATCAAGAAGTAGAAAGAGTGTAACATGTTATTCTAAGGCAAGCATTTAAAAAAGAGTAACAGGGCAGCCCCAGTGGCGCAGAGGTTTAGTGCCGCCTGCAGCCTGGGGTGTGATCCTGGAGACCCCGGATCCAGTCCCGCGTTGGGCTTCCTGCATGGAGCCTGCTTCTCCCTCTGCCTGTGTCTCTGCCTCTCTCTCGCTCTCTCTGAATGAATAAATAAATAAATCTTGAAAATAAAAAATAAAAAAAAATTAAAAAGAGTAACAAAACCATATATCCTTCCTGAAGAATTGTGAGTTCATGTGTTTGTTTTCCAGTCTCAATCATATTTGATAAACCAAATGCTGCAAGCCTACTTAACTCAAAAACCATCAGTGATAAGAAGACCTCAAACAGATATAATATACAATCATTTTAATGATTCATATCTATTAACTCACATCTATTATTTCCAAAAGTTTAAGGAAAAGTCTCAACTACTTGTTAAGAATGAGAATATAAGAAACTACTGGCACTGTCCTGGCTACTGATGCATGGCTGGGCTAGAGTTTTATAGCATGGTGGCAGAGAGCTTTTGCTCATACTGCAAGAAAATCTCGACTACATACATCTTTCTATGATTTTATGATTGCCCGAATTCTGTGGGGACAACTTTTACCAGATGGGTGATCATACAGCTTTCATTGGTTTTCTGTATCCTACCTGCTATGTTTGTTTTTTTAATCTAAAATCTTTTACTAGGAGAGGGCTCACACAAGACTCTAAATCCCACTTCTGATAAGGTCTTGGGGCAGGAGGGAGGAAAATTTTCATTCCTTCTAACCAGCTATTCCAAAATCTGTAATTTAAGATTTCATAATGTGTTTACTTTAAAAAGAGAGGGGTTTTTTCCCCCTAGACCTATATTTTTAATTACTTTGAGTATGAGGCTAATGGTTTCTTAAACATAACCATAAAATAAAAAAAAAACCTTCAAAGTGGTGGCTGTTGACTTTCATCTTGAAGACAAATAACGGAACTCAGTCAAGATGTCAATGTTAATCTGGTGTATAGCTCAAGCTTATTTTAGCATTTTATATAAAATAATCATGAATTTAAGTATTCCTAAATAAAGGAGGCATTTTATTCTTAGAAGCCCACAAAGTCGCTGTATATTAATACAGTCAAGATTACCTTAACATTTCCTTGCATGAATTTAAAGAGATGTGATTATACAGCAATTTGTAAGCAGCTCTTCTTAAAACATATATCAAATTTTACGCACTTCAGCAAAATCTCAATTCTATTCCAGTGGAGTGACTCAACGATATGAAGGAAAATTGTATGAAGCTGTAAATGCAAAAGTGACCAAAAATGAGGGAAAACAGATGCAAAAAATTCTTAAAACCATCATAAAAGGATGTTAGTGAGGCTGCTTTTTAAGCTAAAGACAGTTTATGAATACTTTCTAAAAAACTGCCCCACCCTCTTGATACACTCCAGTTAAAATGCAACGTATCTGGGGAGGAAATTTTTGCTTAGGAACTTTACTACAAAAGGACAAACCCTTTAGCTTTAAAATAAAATGTTAGCGCCTTTTTATAGTGACTCTTCTACAAAGTGCACACATTACCAACCTGTACTGACTCCATTTATTCCTAGAAAGAGATTTTTTTTCCTCATTGCTACTAGTGGAAGAATATATATGGCACAAAGGAAAAATTGCTACACATTTCCCAGTGCTGGTTAATAACTGAGGGAAAAAGTAAGATCCATCTATAAAACCTATCTATAAATTTCTTCGGCCTTCATAAAAATGTTAGAGGTATGATCTTTTTTTTTTTTTAAAGAACTGCAGCTGCTTTCATATCAAGATTAATATTGAAAACAAACCCTGTATAATAGGGCCCCCTGGGATAAGTAACAGATTCCATGAGGGGTGTCCATCTGCTACTGGCCATAAGCTATTCCCTTCCCCATCGGGCTGTGGAAACACTCCATACCAAAAATAAGCGCTCACAGAAAGACCATGCCCTCAAAAGCCATGCTTATTGCCCAAACTGTTTCACTCTTAGGTTTTAATAACTTTCATAAGGTGATAAAGAGATGAAGCTGAATATCCTAATGAACAACTGGGAGGGGAGGAAGTACATACAGAAGAAAATTCAATGTAAAAGATCAGATTTCCCCAATGGGAAAATAAACCCTCCGGATAACAGGAAATATATTAAGTCAAAGTTCTTGACTCTGGCAATGACCAGAAGAGAAGAGCAGATCAAATACAGAGGGTTCATCTCTTTCCAGCCTCAAATAATTACAAACTTGCCTCGTATACCTTGTGAAAATGAGGAAATCTCCACGTGCCTATGCATCTCTTGCTGGGCAAAGTTGATTATTTTATTTTATTTTATTATTTTATTTTATTTTATTATTTTATTTTATTTTAATTTAATTTTATTTTATTTTATTTTTTCAAAGTTGATTTTAAAGTGGCTTCCTCTACTGGTCAGGGCATTTTTGAAAACAAGAAAAGTGACTTAACCAAAGAGACAAGATTCCATTTCTACTGGCAGAACCCGAAGTTCATGCTTTATGTGGTCACCTGGAACTCTATAAAGCGTCACTCTGACAAATATTGACCAAGGAATCCTCATCCTGCTCTTGAGAAATGTGATTAATGAAAGGTTCAGATAATAACAGGGACCTTCACTAAGTAGCAGTAGTTCTGAAGTGGAAAATGTATCTCTGACATGAAACACAACGTAATAGATTTTAAATGGAGCCTAACTTTCATCAAATCTTATGGACTCCAGGAATCTGCAGAGAAACTTCACGTACTAGGCGAGGTCTTTCTAAGAGTTTAACTGCGTCAAATATAAACATTCTAGAAAGGTTGGATGTCTCAAATTTATTGATTTTATTTTAAACAGTTCTGAAGTGGTTTTAATGACATCGGAAAATGGGCATGATATAAACACCATGATTCAAAACCACACACAGCATGATATAATTTTTCTTCTTTTATTTTTGTAAGCCTTCTAAAATTAGTACCTACTAGTTCTGTAATCAGAAAAACACATTTACAATGGAACTGCACAGGATTTCCCTAATCCCTATCAGCCTAAAGCATGTAAGTAAATAAAAATCCTGAAAAATAAAAAAACAGCAATGATCAATTTTTACTGTTCATTCATTTATACTCATTCTAACAACAAATATATTCCGATAATATCTACATTGCCAGGCAGCCTGCTGAAGTATTAAATATACAATATGAGCCAAAAAAAGTCCCTGTCTTCATGGAGCACATAGCCCTGAGCAGGGAAATAAGAGAGTAATCAAATGATTATAGAAATATATGGTGAGGGGCACCTGAGTAGCTCAGTTGGTTAAACATCCAACTCTTGATTTTGGCTCAGGTCATGATCTTGTGGGTTTTGAGACTGAGCCCTGTGCTGTGTGTGGACTTTGCTTAAGATTTTCTTTCTGCCCTTCCCCACCCCTCTCTCTCCTTCTCTAAAAATGAATGAATGAAAGAAACAAAGAAAGATGTGGTGAAATGTCACCTGTGAAGTTTGCCATGAAGAAAGACATAGGGTGCGGAATGGATTAGAATAGGTGCTGGTAACACAGCTAGGAAAATAATCCAATGGACCAGATGAGAGATGATGGCAGCCTGAACTAAGGAGATAATGGCAGGGGTGAGGAGAAAATTAAGGAGTGAATAGAGTCCCAGGATTTTGACCCTAGACTTGAAGAATTGAGAGGGGAGAGCGAATAGGGGCTATCAAGGAAGACAGCTAGATTTGGAGCTTGCAAAACTTGATACAAGGCAATGTCATTCATTGTCTTGGGGGAAAGGGGCTGAATCATGGGCCCATTTTAAATGTTTTGGGATTGAGGCACCAAGAGATGCCTGTAGTTTCAGGGAAAGGTGTAGAATAGAGATTGTGTGTGTGTGTGTGTGTGTGTGTGTGTGCGTGAGAGAGAGAGAGAGAGAGAGATGTGCAGATGTTCAATGAAGCCAGGAACATGAATGAGACGAAGGAGAGAGACCCTACAGGGTGGGGCCAGTGGAGGCCAAAGGCAGAGCCCGGAGGAACTGGAGTGTTAAATAACCTGGATGTAGATCCAGTAAAGGAGCTTGTTAAAGTGACAAGGATTGTAGAAGCAGCTTAGAGAGGGCAGTACTCCTCATGTCAGAAGACTCCAGGAAGAAGATGGGGATGAGTGATGTTAAATATTGAGACACTCAAAGTACGAGGAGGCTGAAGTGCATCTGTTTGTGTTAGTGACACCAAGACACTTCTCCATTCACACAAAGCCCAGAACCGAAACCAATCAAAGAGAGGGACAGGACTCTAGGCCCTCAAGGAATAGTGAAAGACAGACAGACAGACAGACTTGCAACACAGAATCATATCCAAAAAAACCTCAGATACTGAACTCCAGGTTTGTTGGGAGAAGAGAAAAGTGGAGGAGCAAAAAGGCATTCTGTGGCTAGGGACAAATGACACATACAGGTGGCCCCTGAACAATATGGGGGTTTAGGGGCAGTGGCCTCCATGCTGTCAAAAATCCATGTATAACTTTAATTCCCCCCAAAAGTTTAACTACTGACAGCTTACTGTTGACCAGAAGGCTTACTGACAACATAAGCACATATTTGCATGTCACCGCTATTACATATTCTTACAATACACAGCAAGCTAGAGAAAAGAAAATGTTACTAGGAAAATCATAAGGAAGAGAAAATACATTTATTTACCCAGAACATCCACATATACGTGGACCCATGAAATTCAAACTTGCATTGTTTCAGGGTCAACTGTATAAACAAAATGTGAATAGCCATCTTGAGTTCCTGTTGATTATGGAAGAAAAGATAGTAAGCAATTACGGCCCTTCACGTATAAATTATCCCACAATAAATAAACAAAAGTTGAAAAATCTCTGTAAAGGAAGCTTCCTTAGAACAAATGGACGAAAAGATTTTCTTAACGCAGAGATGTACCTTTTGGGATTAGTGAAATGGCCTCACTCGCCTATGAACTGAGTGCTAAATGTTCCAGAAACTGGTTGGTTTCTGGTGGTAGTAAGCACAGGGCCACACAGTGGTCACACCTCTACCTCATATCCCTCCCTCCTTCCCCAACGCCTGAATCATCAGGGGCCATTGAACCAGCTGAGTTACAGATCACAAAAAAAGAAAAAGAAAAGGACATCCCCTTCATCATGAATGGTGCAAAAGAGAGTTAAACCAGCCTTCCCAGTACCCTTTCACTGGTAGGAAAAGGACATATATACTAAAAGGTATTACAGGTAGACTCCAACCTCAAGACTGAATTCTAATCTAGGGAACAATTCAAAATTAAACACCCATGTACTGAATAAGAAATCTCTCTTCTCCAGTTTTACTGACACCCACACTTTAAGTATGAGGAACTTCCAGATGTGTTCAGAGAAAAACGATAACCACTAGAAGAAACAGGATTAAAAGCACAGTCTCTGTCTTTGGGACACCTGTAAGCTAGAAACTGCCACTGTCAGGTGTCTTCTCAATATTGTTTTAAAAACAAGAGGATCAGACTAGCTTTTATAGTTCAAGTTAAGGCAGGAAATAGTAACTGGACATTTGAGGAAATTTCTCATAAAATCTGAAACCATTCCTCACAAAGCAATTTGGTTTTGGTGAATGTTGATGTCGGGGCTCTTTTAAACTGTCTGGGAGGCAAAGTGAATTCTTACAAGTCTACAATTTTTAGAACCAAAGACTTAATAGCTAAGAAAATATGGAAATAAATTCTCAAAGGAAAAAGAAAAAATTGATGATTAACAGGGAAAAGTGAATTCCACCCTCCCCATTCTGATGTCAGCTCTATCTAGTAAGCAGAAGATAAACTTCCACGTCCCCAGACTTGAGCAACTAACTAAACTTTCTCTATTGTGGCCTCCTGGGATATATTTTCTGCCTAGAACATACCCCCACCTACTACCCATCTGAAATGCTTCTTCCCACCCCCATTCCTACACACCCTTGCCCACAGCTAAGGGCCTCCAGTCGAAATTCCTTTCATTCATCCTGGCGCAGAGCAAACACCTCCTCAGGCAGACACCCTTCTCAGCTCAGGCCACCAGGGTTGCTGTCTCCTTCTTTCACATCTTCAAAGCCCTTCCTTCCTATCTCTTTTATGGCACTCAGCATGTGCTGATAATACGGAATTCCTCCTATGCTTCACCCCACCACCCACATCCCCCACCACACTGGAAGCTTCTTAAGGGCAAGGACCATCTTGTCCCACAGAACTCTTTTTGCAGGACTAACTATCCACAGAAGGGCCACAGTTAAGTGTTTGGATTTATCTTTTCATTCTCCATGAACCTTTTTTTTTTTTAAGTGTTAGAGGAAATACCAGCTGAAGACAAAAAAAAAAAAAAAATGAAGGTCATGAAAGTAAAACATAACAAGGAAGAGGGATTCAAGTCTTAACATTATATTATCTGGATTCCAGGAAATAGACCCCCCCTTTCAATGGTCTGCAAATCTACAACAATTGACTCAATTATTCAACAAAGGTGTACCGAGCTTTCATTATGGAATATATAAATAGATACACACACACATAGATGTACACACAAAGGATTAAAATAAGCCTTGGAGACATGAGCACCAATAATATGTATGTCCCAACAGGCATGATCTATCTCTTTATTATTAGGTTTCTGATCTCAGCAGAGCCCCTATGAGCACTCAGCAATCCCTAGTAACTCTTCCTATTCATTTCCTAGCACAGCTCTACCAAACCTCTCCTCCGTCCCCTCCCCTCTTTCCTCCAGCATTCTCTCCCATCCTCCTCTAAAGAACTTAGCTCCTTACTGAGAAATACAAAGGCCATCAGTTGAATTCTTCACCTGTCACCCCAAAATCAGCACCTTAAATCATCCTTCTCCTTCCCTTTGCCAAGAAAAACATGTTCTTCCAACTGCTACTCTAAATCCCACCCCCATCTACATGTGCTCCATCAATTCACCTTTCTCAGCCCACTGCTTTCTCCCTCAACTTACAGAAATGTTCCAACCCTGTTCATTCTGGGAATGGGGGGAAGTGGGGGAAAAACACTGAGACCAGTGAGTCCCTCCGAAATTAGTTATCACCTCCATCCCCCATCCCTACTCACTGGCTCCATTCTCCCACCTTGAGCTTTCATTCACCCCCTAACCCTCTTGCAATCAGTCTTCTGTTTAATGAACCGCTGTCATTAAGTCCACTGCGGACTCCTAATTACCAAATCCCATTGACACTTCCCCACAGTGTCCCAGTCTCAGATGATCACTTTTCCTCCTCTGACACTTTCAACCATTCCTTTTTACAAAAAGAGTATTTTCACTTGGAAACAGTTACTCTCAGACAGTTTTCTTATCCCCCTGAAGACTTCTCAGTTTCTTCTTCACACATGCTCTGATAATTCATCACGTCCGATGTGTCAACCACCACTAGCTCTCCAGTCTAAATAGCAGTCATTGCACTGAGTTACAATTTTCCAACTCCTTCTGCATTATCACCATGCGTGTCTTACCAACAACTCCAAGTCAACAGACCCAACTCAGCTTTTCTTTATCAATCCTCTGCTTTTCTGTATCAGTTGCAGACAAGTTCCCCTCAAAGAACCCCACCACTCACCATCAGTTATATTTTCTATCCAAAATATGATCCTTTCTCTCAACTTCCATGAAAGGTCATTCAGCTAGTCATCTGGCCAGCTACAAACACATACACACACCTTTCACATTGTTCTTCTAATGGTATTGCCAATCCCAGGCAGCCCTTGAATTCCAGTTCAGATTTGATTCCCTCTAATCCATGTCTGGAGTTAACCTTTCTTTCAATTTATCTTCCAAATAACCTTTTTATTACATTGTAAAACCAAATGGATAATACTGAATAGTATGGCTAACAGAAAAAGCATTTCTCACCCCCACCTTATACACCATTTCAATATTTTCGCATAATGCTTTCTCATCTTTTTCTGTCTTTCCTCTCTATGGTGTAAGTCTTTAAAATAAAAATTGGGACCAAAGTGGATATTTAATACTTTCTAAGCTGAAAGATATTCCTCAACCATTTTCCTCACTGTTACCTTCTAAGATGTGATTTTTAATAGCCACATGGTGTGCCAAGGCATGGGCATGGCATAATTCACATCATTGGTGCTCAGTAGGGTTAGCCTTCCAGAATGGAAATCTCATCACATGTGTCCTTGTGGGGCTTAAAGTCCTTCAAATGCTGCCCACAGCTTACTGATCACAAGCTCTTCCTCAGTAGGGCAAAAAGGTCATTCAACAAATGGACCTCACCTTATCTATACAGGCTCATTCCCTACCTTTCCCCTCCCTCGCTGTCAACCTCACCCCCTCTACTCCCATGATCCTTCACTTCTCCTAGAAGTGCTCTCTCCTCCTACTATCCAATTGTGACAGGTTTTGCTGTCAAGACACCTGGGCTGCCTTTCACACTGAGTAAGACTCTTTGTCCTTTTCCCTTATTAGTCTGTGAGCCGCTCTGTGAGACACATTGGTCTCTCATAGCTCAGGACTCCTAGCAGCCCCTCAAATTTGTGTTAAGTAAGTGGGGACAATGGTGTTCTTTTGGGTGTGTCACCAGTACAGAACTTACTATGCAATGCTTAATATAACAAGAGCTCAAATTTGTTGAATTCAAGTATGTGCCATGTGCCAAGTTGTCTGAGCTTCAGAGGTGCCATCTTACATGCATTTGGATAATTATCTGCCTGACCTACTCGACCTCCCCATGGGCTGGAAATGTCTCAAGGCAACTACTTCCCTCTCAGTTCACTATCTGAGTATTGGACATACTCGTTGGAACCTGGTAGGTTCTAAATAAATGTTTCCTGCATCTGTGAACAAATGACCCTGCAAGGTCATTAACAGTGTAATCTTCATCCTTAAAGAGTGGAAACTGAAGCACAAACACTGTGGTTGGGGTTTCACATCAAAAATCAGACGATGCGTCAGTATGGTTTCAACATCCCCTAGCAACTTTTCTGAATGTTTCTGGTCTCTCATGAAAGAAGACACCCACGGCCATATGCCAGGCTGTGCTCAGGGCTGTATGCCGCATCGCCAGGAGCAATAGGAAGTTCGGCTTTTGAAGGACTCCCATCTGAACAGCTCAGCTAGGCCCCCTTGACATGACAAAGGCTGACCTTGAAAAAGACTCCCTCAGTTGTTCCCGGCTTTATACATTAGATCCATTTCTCAAAATGGATCTGCACAGTGGATTTTGGTGTCAAATTATTTTGGCAATATTGTGGAGATTGTTTAATGGAGCTACTGATGCCAGTCACTTTTAAAACTACCAAAAAAATTCCTTAGCTTTCCTTTTATGTAGAACATTCCCGGGAAGCTGCGTTTTCAATATACTGTCTCTGGGACCTAAGACAGATGGCCAATCAAAACCAAGTCCCTCTTCCCCTTTCCAACTGAGTCGGGGCTCCCAACATTACCAGGTGTTATCGGATATGACAAGAAAAATAAAAGGCCGTATCTTTGCTTCTGATTTGCAGAATGATGAAAAGCGTCTTCATTTTTTTTTTCCTCAAGAGTGGAGTCTTTCAACTCTCAATTTTGTTTTCATGAGAGGCACAAGGTAGATCAGAAAACCTAACTGAAAAAAAAGTTCACCCCAGCTTTCGTTCTGAGAACAGTCAGATCAAAAGAATTTTTCTGAAGGCAAAACAGGTGGGTTTTTCCCCTTTATACTTAGAAGTGAAACAAATATGTACTTTGTACTTTCACTGAACACAGAACAAGTGGACAGAACCTAGCTTCTCCAGGCTTCGTTAAATAATCACATCTGCAAAGGACTCCTGTCTTGCAAAGGAAAAGGAGACTTACGCCGGTGACTTATCACTGGGGCAAAGGGAACAGGAATTCGGAAGCAGAATTGCAAACAACTTGTGCAGAATAAAGTGCAAGGGAGAAATAAATGTAAGGAAATGTCAAGAAATATTTAACCTTGGGCACCCCCCACTCAGCCACATACACACACATACATGCACATTGACCCGCTTCCTCTCAGAAACCAGCTCTTTGGAATAGTGAGAGCTATGGTTTTTACTCAGGTTCAGCATATCCATAAATTGGGCCATAAAATAAAAGTAGTAATGGTGAGTTCCCAGGAGAGGTTAAAAAATAAATGTATAAATAAATGACAGGGTGATGAAAAGCAATAAAGCACTTTTTATACCAAATCTCATCTGAAGAGAATTACTTACTGGCAGGAATAAAGAGACAATTGGTTATAAATGTTTGACAACCCAAAATACTGTCTTTGTCCTTCTCGACCCCACTGTGTCTCCCCAGGAAATGTCCTCAATGTTTTATTTTCACCTCAGTCTGTCTCGCAGAATCTTCTTTAACAACTGTGCCTTGTTTGCCTTCTCCAAACATCCAGTGCCTTTGCTTCTACCTCTTGAGCCCCCACCATTCTATTCCTACAAAGTACCCCCCACGCACAATTTATTTGGAAGAAAGGGAGTAGATTATTTCCCGAACTCCCATCCATTAAAGTGCATAATTACCCACACAGCTCTTGTCACCGCCACACCCTTATGTTCAATGTCAGGACTACAGATGCTTTTCGAGTGTTCCCTGCAGATACGTGCTCTTTAGACGTTTATCTTCACCAACATTGAAAAGCTTGAATTTTATATCTTAGGAGAGCAGGCCGTTTCTGACTGATCATCCAAAACTCCCCCTCGTAACCTTTCCACCCATAAGTTTAGGAATAATTTTACAACCTCTTCTTCCAACTCCCAAAAAGAATCCTCCCATCCTGGCAAACAAATCTGCTTGTCATTTGTGGCTGCAGCTCATTGTTTTCTTTTCTTTCTTTCTTTTTTTAAGATTTTATTTATTTATTCATGAGAGGCACACAGAGAGAGAGAGGCAGAGACACAGGCAGAGGGAGAAGCAGGCTCCATGCAGGGAGCCTGACTCGGGACTCGACCCCAAGTCTCCGGGATCATGCCCTGGGCTGAAGGTGGCGCTAAACCGCTGAGCCACTCCAGCTGCCCAGCTCATTGTTTTCTGAAAGCCAGGCTCCTCTTTCCGTTGGGTAGCATGACTGGCAAACCCCTTGCACTGTGGTGAGGCCATGCAACCAGCTCTCAGGCATGCTCCTGCCACTGCAGCGTGAGCAGAATGGATGGGCGTCACTTCTGGGCCAAAGGAGTTGAGAAGTGAGGGTCGCTTTCTCAAGTCTTATCCCAGCTGGCTACTGGCACTTAAAAGGGAGAGAGCAGTCTCCATTGGCTTAGGTTCACTGCTAACCAGATGACCCCTGAACTGTACAGGTGAACAAGAAATGCACCTCATTTCTACTACGTGCACCTCATTTCACATTTGGGGCCTACTTGTTAGACCCATTAGGCTATTCTCACTGGGCAACCGTCTCCTGTTTACTCACACTGCTCATACTTCTGAGGCCATCTCAATGGTTCTACATTACTTAGATCATCCTGTGTCTTTCATATCCTTCAAATCGCTGACCAAGTTCATCCCTCTAACAAAAACTTCCACCAAAAATCATCCTCTGGACATACAGATTGTTTACTTTAGCATTCACTTGCATCTGGTTGCATCAGTCTTTCAATCCCCTCCCCCCCCACACTCAGTAAATATTTTTTCAGAACTTTTAACATCAGATATGCAAAGTTTTTGCCAACATGCTCATAGGATTCTGGAAGAGGAAGAAGGTTTTTTTAGTTTGCCTGGTTTCTTGTGACAAGTCATCCACCTGTGTCACATGCCAGTGAGTACAAGAGTTTATGTCAATTGGCCAACAAGGGTTTAATTAGCTTATTTATGACAACACCCCCTCCCCTTAGTACCTTCCAAGGAGGGGTGGTTAATAAATCCTCCATGAAGGACTCCTAAAAATAGGAATAGTGCCTGCTGTGGTGGCAAAGGGCATGGGTTTGCAGTCCAGGGGATGGGAGTTCAAATCCCACCCACCAGCTGGGGTGATAGAAGCTCTCCACAAGTTCCTTAAATCCTCTGAGCTCCCACTTCTTCATCTATACAAGGGAGTAATACTGACATTGGCTTTGTAAGACTGTTCTCCATCAGCTGATGGAGAGATGTAACCCCTTGTACCTTGAAGATATCAGAATACCAGCTTCCAAAGAAAGAGTCAAGAGTTCCAAAAGTGCTTTTTGGAAACAGAGAAGATCTTCCTATTCCTCGAAATGTAATTCCCTGATGCCTTACTTCCCTTCAAAATTCACTAGAGATGAATCTGAAGAGTAGATTCTTTGGAGAGGTGGAGAATAGTCATATGACTTTTCACTAATAATTATCAAATAATTTGGCAGTGAAAGGAAAGCTAGGTCCCAAATTTAGCGTTCTGAGTCAGCCTTTCCACTCTGAAACATCTAAGAGACCATAGGAACAGCAACATTCTTTGGCAAATTTCAGGACACTGTACCCTGACCTTAATCCAGTGAGGGATGTACTATTGTCTCCTCTGGTTGCAGATGCAGCTGATTCTCAGAGAAGTTTAGTATCTTGTTCAAAAGTCACACAGTACATGCACATGTGGTGGACACAGGATTTGAAGGGAGTCGTTGCCAGATGGTGTGCTCTTAACAACCACCGCAGTGTTTATATACACCCCTGCCCTTCCAGAGCCCAGCTGGCACATACATAATCTCCAAATTCTTGCAGAAAGGCACTGGATCCTAAAATTTCCCCCCAAAGTCATCTAGAAATCCACCGAATTATCATGGGGGGGGGGGGTGGGGAAGGCAGAAGATTATCCACAAATCCTTATTTCAGTATCGTGAAACTCAAGGACCCCATTTGCTTCCATTTATTCTCAGTCAAGTCAATCTGAGAAAGTTTGACAATAACCCCCACCCCATCATCGACAATGATCAAACACTACCATTGTGAACCACAGGCTGGTGAAAAGAGGCGCTCTATCCAGTTTTACCAAATGCTATTCACAAAAAGAGTATCAAATTCTACCTGTGAGTTTTTTTCTCATTCTCTTTAACTAAAGACTTAAAAGCCTACATAAAATAGTAACTGGGAGCTTAAAAAAACATGGAAAATACCATATAATCAAGATTGTTTAAATGTATAAAACTGTCAAGTAGATTATCCTTTATGCAATTCAAATGAGCCTTTGGGAAACAGAATTAACTGAGGGCAAACAAGAGCTTAACTTTAAAAGACAAAGAGTTGGCTTATATCAAGTTGACACTTCCAGATAAGATACTGCATTATACCAGGTTATACTTGCAATAATAATTTTTGATTGGCATATCATTTGCCACTAACTACTGCTTGGCTTCCACCGAGCACACGCAACATACTATAAACTGTTTTGAAAGATGTCTTTGTATTGTGCAATATTTACAGGGTGTGTTATTTTATAAATGCTCAAGTTGGCATAAGTAAAAAAAAAAAAAGACATTAAAACATTTCAGATCAAAACGATCTCCTTGGCCTCACAAAAGAAGTGCTCTCTAAAGACAGGTGACGATTCTGTTCAGAAATCTTCACACCAAGGCTAAGTAAATGTTCAGCGGTAAAAACAGAATTGCTTTGTTCAGCTGCACAAACAGATTTCTACATCGCCTCTATTTGCGTATTCCTGAATATCCTCTTTCAGATCCCACTTTTATGGGGAGCAAAATCAATTTTCTTTGGGACCAAAAAAGTGAGATCTGGTCTAATGATTTTAATCTTTTAAATAAACATGAACTGAACTTGGAGCACAGGCTTTTTCCCTTAAGAAAAGATCTTTGTTGTTCAGAAAGATCTCTTTCAACCTAGGAACAGTTAATGCCAGCGACAACCTAACCTGGGGGGAAAAAAAGAAAATCTGTATTTCTACCAATGTCCTTTTAAAAGAAACAGCGAATATTACACACACACACACACACACACACACGCACAGAAACGCACACAGAGGCACAAACACACAAACCTGGCAACCACATTATTCTGCCCCAAGCGCGGATGGATGTTGAGTTTAATTTTTGAAGCAAATGAGGTTCCCCAATTCAATTTTAAACAAATAGAAAATGAGAAACAGAAAACTCTCACATAAAACTTTTATGGCTACTTCGCTAAAAAAGCGCACTCATGTTTATGAAATAGAGTCTCCCTTAGCCTCAAAAGGGGAATTATTCTGAAATTTGCCAATGCTTCAGGATCCTCACGAACACCGGCCCGGTTCAGCGTTTCCAGGTCCCGTTTCAGCCCTGCTAATAGTTATTGTTTGTACAACTGTAACCAAGTACATTACCAACCAGTTGTTCAATCTATATAAATTTAAGAAACACACATTGCCAAGGAGTGACTCATATATCAGTCTATTATATGCTACAGGGCTGACTGTATTAAACAAATCACTCTGCCTCCAGCCGAAGAATAGAAGCTATATACAGAGCAGAGGTGATTGTCTAATTTAAATCTTGGCTCGCTTCCCAGTACTGTACAAGATTCCAATTTGTGGAAATGTTGCTCTTTGCTACTGCCAGAAAGGCTGCAGAAAATGGTATTGGGAGCCTTCCAGAAATATGTCTGCAAAATGCCAATCAACAAGTCACTAAAGATTAACAGTATGACTGTACCAAATTAATTTAAATTATAGAAACATATGGCTAGGATGTTTGCTTTGCACTTAAGACAACACCTTCCTCACGAAAAGCTAGGTTTGCTCCACGATATAAAATCATAGCCCCGTGTTCAGATTCCTGCAGAATGTGAACATCAGCTAATAAATTGGGAGCCAGAGGTCCTTGTGGAGCCAATCCTTTTGGATGTTTAGGGTCTTCTCTCTAATATATTCAAAACATGGGAGAAAATACTTTTTATGACAACATAGTCTTCACCTCCAAAGAGATAAAGAAAAAATCAACATTATTCAGCGAGCGAAAACAATTTGCTCTGTAATGTGAAGAAAATTCTGGCTTTATTGAGATTCACCATAGAACCCAGAGGATGATGTGATCTATTGCACATCATTCCCAATTCTAAAATATGATAGTGGGCTAAGAATTTAATATATAGCCAAGAGAAATGCACCAATTATATGGCCAAATCATGAAAATCAAAAGACAACACAATTTATACCCCACCAGCTGCTCTCAATATATATTACATTCATGCTGCCTCCCCATTATTTTCACACGAATCTTTAATATATACAATCATGTCATCAACCAAAAGGGGTGAAACCAATGGCACTTCAAGCCATAGTTACACATTAGTGTACGTTGTATTTCAACTGAATAGGAAGAGAACTGTTTTATGTTTCTCTCCACTGCTTTTCTATTATTGCCTAGCTAATGGAAATACATCAAACAAATGTTCTACAAGAGTAATGAATATTAAAGTTGACCTATCCATCTGGGAGAAATGAGAACAATACTGCTCACTTTTAGCCCAAATATGACACTGATAAATGGAGCGATGAGATTCCATCACACTTTCAACAATCTGGGCCGGAGCCCCCGCGTGATCCTGGTACCAGCAATTTTCTTCATTCATCTTCATTAGGCAGCCACTTGACCTGCCTCCCGACATCCCTGTCAAATCAGAACCTTTGGGGGGCTTGTTGTACTTTCTCACAATGTAGCCTAAATGTGCTCTTCATTTAAAAAAAAAAAAAAAAAGCCAGAAGAAGGCCTCAATGAGCATGAAAGAGAGTGTGAACAATTCCTCTGGATGCAAAGAGACATCAAATGTTACTCATGATTAAAAGGGAAACTGTGGTATGAAACGGGTCCGTGCAGCCCCCTGCTCGCCAGCGCATCGCCAGGGTGGCAGGGGAAGCCTGGGGGGGGTGGCCAACATGCACCCCCTGAGCCGTACAAAGACAATTAGGTATTCAAATGAAGGATATATGCGGGGCTTTATCACAGATGTAGAAATGCTTTCCATTTCCTTCCTCAATCACAGTTTCAAGTGAGCTGGAACAAGAAAGGAGGACATTCTTACCCTCGCACAATGAGCGGGTGTCATCACATTAGCGGTTTTACATTGCAGTCCCATTATTTTCTATTTCAACGGCATAATAAGAGGGGTGCTGATTTGATTATTCCATAATAGTGAAAATGAATACCAATGCAATATAAAATTGCTATTATAACACAAAGCTACTAATATGATTCACAAGACCCCCTGGAAATTAGGTTTTATAACTATGATCACAGGGGAAAAATTAGAAAGCCAGTAGGCAAGAAGGGAATTAGGTGTTCCCACACCAGTCTTAGCAATGCAGGCAGCTGCTCAAATGAAGCCAGGCGGTATTTACTTCGAATGACATACAAAACCCAGTCCGTGTGAATTATTTGAGAGGTAGTCCTTTCGTTTGTCTTTATGGCATGTGTTCCAAATACTCATAATGTTAACTAAAGCCGTGCTCGAGTAAGGCAAGGTTTTCTGATTCAAAGAAAGCCATAAATGAAAGAATGCTAGACAAAGTATGAAGAATCCATCACTTTTTCCGGAACCAGATTTTTAGGACCAGATGGATTCTAAAAATCCATAATAAACGGAATGATAGAAGTAAAACTGCCTGGGGATTTTGGTCAAAATCCCTCTTTTATCCTGGTCCTGCATCCCAAATAAAAAGAATGAAAAGATAAATAAATAAAACAAAAAGAATGTAAACCTCGTGATTATTTCTAAACCAATCTCCTCCCTAGCAGTCTTGGAAGGATCTAAGTAAGACCCACCGCAGGATCCATTCAACAGGCAGAGTATGCGCCTGGCACCTGAGGTGCTACCAAGCTGAAAATACACTTTCCCTCTCGCTTCAAACACAGACCTGCCTGGACAGGTGGTGGTCATGAGCACAGAAGCTGCTGGACAACATCTCTAGGTCCCCCCCAGGTAAGAGGTAAAGATGCAAGGCCCTTTACAGAAGCTCCTTCCAAGTCAGTTCTCTTCTAGTTTCTGAGGATGTAGGTGATGTCTAAGAGAAGCCAAAACCATGGCAAGCATCAATCTTTGCCTTAAACACAAGAGTCCCCGGCTTCAAAGTGACAACTGTAAATTTTTGCTTCTGACCCAATGTAGGAATGGATATTTTTTTGCAGCCCAAAAGTGTTCCACCTTGGCAAAGACAGGACATTCTAGAACTGGTAAAAGATTTTCTATTATTTGTAGGACATGGTTTCCCTCTCCAAATAAAAGACATTCTGCTATATTTAAGGGACCTAAGAGAAACAACTCGTTAATGTTCCATGGGCAAAGGAAGCACATCAAATTTTACCCTGTATCTGAATATTTCCTCTACTGTTTCAACATCTGTTATGGAAGGAAGTGGCACTATGCGGTGAACAAAAACCAAGGATTATGTAAATAAAACAGGTACATCCCACACACATCACCCCCTCAGCACAGGCCATAACTCTTGACACAGCCTTGTCATCAAAAGTTCCCTGCTCATTGACCAGTACTGGTACCACCTCAGCAGCATTTGATCATATGAACCAATGGTATTACACTGGAATGCTTCACAAAGAATTCCAGAACATTAAGATGCTGCCAAGTTTCTTAAGCAGGGCACCAGAGAAGCATTTCCAAGACTTGGGAAGGCAGACGGTGACACTCTTACTAGATACTAAGGGCTGATCTCCAAAACTCTGCACTTTGTGCAACTGCATTTTGTATTGGTATCTCCTGTTTTAAATAAACTATATGCCAATGTGTCTTAATAACAATATCTACTGAGCATCTTCTGGATACTGGGTATTATGCTAATCACATCCCGTTATCTCATTTATCCTGTACAACTATCTTAGGAGCTATAAACTATCACATTTCACAAAATCTAAGACACTACATTGTAAGATAAAATCCAAGTACAGACATGTTACAATGGGGAGAAAATGTGTGCCTCAGTCAATGAAATATGGTATTATTGTTATTACTACTACTACTACTACTACTACTACTACTACTATCTCCATTTGCACAAAGGCTCAGAGTTCAAAGCTCAGAGAGGTTAGGTAACCTGTTCATAATCACATACCAGGAAAATCTGGACTCAAACTAAGAGCAGTTGGATTCTGAGGTCTTAAATTCTACATAAGTAGTCTCCAGTTACTTTTATTACATGCCTCTACTAAAGACGTTCATAGAAATAATAAGAGTTAACACTTTTCTGCTACTTGCCATGGTGCCAAACACAGTCCAAAGCCTTTTCATGTGTTACCTCATTAATTCATCATAACAACCTAAGACATTGGTATCATCGCTATACCCATTCCATAGAAGAACAAACTGAGCACTTTGACCAAGGCTACATGGTTGATGCAGACAAGCAGGCTCCACAGCCCACGTTCTTGAGCCGCTGTACTGTCTCTCTAAAAAATGAGCATCCACCCCCAACATATGCAGATTGACTTATTTATAAATTACATACACAATTGCTACCATCTGACAAAGTTGCATATTTGAAAGCATCAAAAATTGTAATAAGAAAGGACTGAAAATATAGAATTACTAGTATTTTCTCTAGTCATAAAGGTCACTCCCCCTGAGCTCTGGAAACCATAGTAGGGAAACCACTGCCCCAAGCCACTAACCGAAACAGATTCCTTTGGACAATTCTCCTTATCTAGAATGATCTAAAAGAGACAATCATGCCACCAACTAAGGATCCATCGACCTTCCTTCCTGGGGTAGCATGGATTCTTCTCAATTAAGTCTTACAATTACTCGAGGGAAGGAAGCAACAGAAAAGGGAAGGGGAATACTGTGGCTTCCTGTCATTTGAATATCCACCAAATAAAACTTGGGCCAGGTCAATAGGGGAAAAGGAGAAACCATCCCCCAGGTGGCTTATCAACACATGCTATCCTGAGACACTGCAAGTCCATTTCTTCCTTAAAGTTCCTTCCAATGCTCCAATAATAATATAAACAAGCATCTCTTGAGTACCTACTGTTAGCCAGCCCATGTGCAGTACCAGGAACACAAAAATAAAAGCTACAGTCAATCGGGAACAAGCATTCACAGTCAAAACTAAGAGGAAAATCTAACATTGGAAAAAGCCCCACTCTCCCATGCTTCAAGTTTAATCTTTATTTCTAAAATGTCTTCCCTTATGTATTAGCCAGAAAGCCAGTTTCCAGTATGATAAGCAGCAATAAATACAATGCAAATCAAACCTACAAGAACAGATCTTCAAGAAAAGGAAAACAGTTTTCAGATCCACGCTGCCATGTCTAATGAACAACAGTAAGGCTTCTAATAAAATCTTTAGTATTGAAGTTTGACCCAAAAAATTAATTACATTGTAGTCAAAATGAAGAACTACACAAAGATCCCTCAAATGTCACTTAACAAAAATAAGAGCAAAGGAAGTATTTTTACAATAATTTCAAATTTTTTTCTGAGAAACTAACATAAAATTCCATGATATCCTACTGAAGACTAATCTCAGTGATTCAGTTTCTGGGAATTTGAAAACACTGTCAAATAATATTGTTTCTTGCATTATAACTTGCTGGTACTAATACTGCTAATAAAAATAAGAGTGCATTTTATTTTATTTTTTTTTTAATTTTTTTTTTAATTTTTTTTATTTATTTATAATAGTCACAGAGAGAGAGAGAGAGAGAGAGGCAGAGACACAGGCAGAGGGAGAAGCAGGCTCCATGCACCAGGAGCCCGACATGGGATTCGATCCTCGGTCTCCAGGATCGCGCCCTGGGCCAAAGGCAGGCGCCAAACCGCTGCGCCACCCAGGGATCCCATAAGAGTGCATTTTAAAAAATATTTTAAAACAGGGGTCAGCAAACTTTTTTTTAAAGGACCAGATCATAAATATTTTAGGCTCTGTGGGCTATCAGCTCTGCCTGAGGTAGCCTGAAAGCAAGCACAGAAGACAGTATATAAATGAATGAGTATGGCTGCATTCCAATAAAACTTTATTGACAAAATCAGGGGAACCAGCCCATGGGCCATAGTTGGCTGACCCATGCTTTAAATTATTATTTGTATCTATTTAGTTTCTTTTAACAATTAATATTTATCAGGCGTTTCTCATCATAAAAACTGTATTTATTCATTAAAGACATTTGGAAAGGATAAAAATGCAGAATGAAGGAAAAAAGCTGGACTAGGATGTCATACAAGGGCAAGGTTCCACACCAGCTGTGTTAACTCTGGGCAAGTGACCAACCATCTCAAAGTGTCAGTTTCTTCACTTACAAAATCAAGATAAAGACTGTCCTGACTTTAGGATGTCATGGACAGTGAGGACCAGACAAGTGAATGTACATAAAGCATAAACCCACCACTTGCTCTATCACAACTATTGCTATCAACTTCCTTCTAATTTATCTGATGATATTAAAAACAAAACACCCAGCACGATGCCAACGTAACCAAGTAGGGCATACTCATATGCTCAGAATGAGCAAATGAAAACAATAAAAGGATGGAGGGAGTTGGCAAATTTTGACCTCAGCTTCCAAGTTAAAATAAAACCTGAAACACCTAATGTTTTCCGAAAGAGAAAGGCAACAGAAAGTTATAGTTAATGTTAAATATACATCGATAGTTTTTCTAGAGAATATTTCATATGCTTTTTCTCAAACTCCCGAAGAAGACATAAAAAGTAAAGGAAAAGAGCTGCTATCTCCAGTATGACTTGAGGCAAAGGATCCATTCATGGGAATGACATACAACAATACTTCAAGAGCAAATGTGCCCAACAATAACACATCACTCCAAAGCCGGCTTTGTTGTTGTTTTTAAAATCAAGTGGTCATATGCTGGTATTTGTCAGAGAACACCAACAGAACCAACAGAACCACTGCCTGATTACCCACGACAGCAGGAGATGAGATATTTAACAAATAATAGGTCAGGAAAATACAGGGATTAAGTCATTTCTTTTGGCAAAATTGAACAGGAGGGCAGCGTAGGCCAACCAAGTTGTGCAATAAATTCTGTTGTTGAGAAATGATGAAAAAGTCCACCATGTTCCCTTAAGAAGCTCCCATTCTAAAACGGGGAGCATGAGGACATGTCTCTGTGCACACATACTCCCACATATACACATTAGCTGGAGAGTGTGGTTAGGTCTACATTCTCTCTTGCTCACATGACAACATTTCAAAGCACAGGGGAGATTCAAAGAAAGGAAGAGATGTGGTTTGTTTCACTGAGCGAATAAAGGAGGCTCTTGAACATCTACTGGGATGGGCAAGTAAAGAATCAAGCATGACAGACAGAAAGGCAGGGTGGGGGCTCCCTCTAGGGAAATGGGAAGAGGAGATAAAGACCATCCGATGGAACAGCAGTCTCTGGTGATGTATTAAAAGAAGAAAAACTTTTTACAAAGCAGGATAGTAAAGATCAGGTAAGGAAGACAATAGATCAGAAACAAAAGGCCTAGCTAGGAATCTCTGAACCTTACCATTTCGTCACTACTGTCATTTTAGTCATGGATATGGTTAAGATATGATGACTAATTTATGCCACCAATAGTTTTGATTTTATTAATCTCTTGTTCAAATAATAATCATCTGGCTAATCTATTGCTTCAGAGGGATTACTTATTTGCTTGTTTCTTTAGCTATAATAAATTCTGAGTGCCAGGGTCTCCAAACTAAGCATTAAACAAATTGATTGATAATTTGGAAGCATGGGAATAATTACAGATTATGCTAGACAATATAACTAGATTGGGTTTTCATGAAGCTGATGACTGGATTTTGTCACAAAAATCACTAACTGCTTTGGCGTCCAGAGAATGGCCTCATGGATAAGCCCCAAGTTCCTTCTAGAGAATGCAAAACAGTCAAAATCACATTCAACGAGCTAATAAATTTATATCACAATACGAATTTAGAATCTCTAGGAAGGTCTCAATTTTTATCTAAGCCTATTTGAAATCTCAGTGATAAATTTTATTAACTTAGCCCTGAATTGACACTTCTAGTCAAAATTACAATCACTGTAGGAGAAGGGTCTCAGCATTAAACTCTTTGGCTATTTTGTTTACAACCAAGAATTTAGGGTGCGGTGTAATTAAAACTTCTCATGCTAAAAACAATGCAAAAAAGTACTTCAGGTCTTACTAGACATATGCCTGAAACACACAAAATGCCCAAGCTCTAATACCCATGCACCCTAAGGTCCAGCTACCAAAAAACAAAAATACACAGAGCAGATAAAGAGGTACATTTTTCCCAACTGGTGGAAGCCAAGTCTAAGGTGAAGAAAGAGGATAGAACACAAAGTCATCTCAACCTAACCCATCAAGTAATATATCAAATGGGATTGTAGACAAATTAGAGGCTTTATAAAGTATCTGCTGAATACAATAGAAGTTGTGAATTCATAGCCCTTCTTTTGAAGAAGGACGGTTTCTGGACAGTGTTATAGTATAACTACAGGCTCATGGGGCCAGCCCCCAACTATAAGATACTCATTACCATAAGCATATTGGTCAGGTGCATTAAGTAATTAAGGACCGGTTAGAGGGTACAGACAAGATACAGGAAAAAAGACCATTATTGGGGTAAGAGAACAGGGCTGGAGAGGCCTCCAATGATGAGAAACTATTTACAATCATTGTGAAGATTAAAAAACATGACTAAATCCCATCTTAACACTCTCCTCCTTAGAACTCTGCCTTTCCTTAGAATGTCCTTCTAGACCTACTTCACCTAAGAAGTGCTACCATTTAGAATGTAGTATTGTTTGTGTCAAATTCTCAAAGGAGGTTATCATGGAGACTGTAAGTAGCTGGAAGCTATTCACAGAGGTGTGAATTCTACTGTGTTCACAGCTCCCAAAAAGTGGTCATTGACCCTCAAGATGATGAGACTCATAGAACCTGTATTTATTATTAAAATCTGTGGTGTGTGGCACCCCATCACTAGGGCACACAGATACCTGAGATACATATAACACATTTTCCAAGTTATGGAGTGAAAGTGATAGTTTCCCCATCTGGGGGAAACTGGGGGAAACTTACTGCATGTGATTGATTATCTATCAATTTTATTCAAAAAATGGGGAGAGAAAGGGAATTGTGACTTAGATATTATAGCAAACATGGAGATGCTATATAAAAGAATACAAAATCTGCATTAGAAAAATAAAACAAGGAACTCCAAAGAGTTATTGAAGCTACGTGACTTTGAAGAATAGGAGTTCTCTACCTTCTTTGCCATCAGGTGTGCTTCTGTGATAAAGTTTAGGACGGTGAATCTTTCAGAAGTCATTGACATCTTCATTTCAACACTTAGGCTGAACTGTTTGCACATATTCTAGTAAGCAAAAGAGGCCACAAACAAGGAAAGAAATAGGAAAATATTCTGTCCAAGACTGTTTTTAAGGAAAATGACATATACTCAATATGTACCTGTTAATGGAGCAAAGGAATGCCACAGATAACCCCAAGAGATCAGTTAGTCCAAAACTGGTACTCAAGTCCAGAAGTCATATGCTAAGAAATGAAATACACCAGATTTTTCACAGTTTATCTTTGATCTTAATTACATTTTACGAAGGCTAATATCTTTTTCCCCTCTTTTTGGTATCTGGATTATATTATTCGAAAATAATGACTTCTGACCATGTTGGGTAGCAGAAGAAAGCCCAGGAAACAGTGAAAGTAAATCAGATAACTCAGCTACATCCCAACCAAGCTAAGGAGTTTGCATACCTACAACAACATTGTAAGTTTCAGGTTAGTTACAGAGCATGTTTAATATTTGATCAAAAATATTGAATGCTTTTGACAAAGCAAGGTAAGCAAAGAAATATGCCATCAAAGCAGAACTCCTCCAAGTTTTCACTCTGTAGGAAGTTTCCTTTGATTTCACTAGACAATTAGGCAAGCCAATGAATATCGGGAGACATTATTATGGAGACTGATTTTGTCAAGATGTGCAGCACAGATACATTCTGGGTAGGAGTATAAATTAGCATAACCACTCTGGACAACAGTTCACCATGACTTAGTCAAGCGCCTTATCCTACCCAAAAACCTAAGTTGGTAAACAGATGAAAGGAACTCTTGCATGTTGCTCTGGGGCACAGACACTCAGATGTTTGTAGGGATACTGTTCCTAATTGCAGGATGTTCGGAACACATCAAATGTCCACTGACAGAGGTGGTGTATTCGTACAATGGAATACTACAGAGCAGTGAAAACAAAAGATGTACAGCCATATGCATCTCCTGAGAGGAGTATCACAAAAATAACATTGAGGGGGAAAATAGCAAGTCACAGAAGAAAATGTACAGCATAATCCCACTGCTACAGAGATGAGAAGTACGTAAAACTGAACAATATATAGTTGGGGAATAACTAAATGTATGGCAAAACCATAAAGAAAAACAAGGAAATAATAAATTCAGGAGGATGACTACCTCTGGGGCTGGGGATGGAGGGAGTTTTAACTGGAAAGGACCCTGCGGGGAGCTTCAAAACCAGTGATAACATTCAATTAAGTCGGGTGTTGAGTAACTAGGTGATCATTTTATTATTATTCTTTAAATGTTCTCATTAATCATACTCATATATAAAATATATTTCATCATTTTAATCCACATATATAGTTTTATATACGTGTATATGTTACATAGACAACAATTAAGAGGCTTAAAATGCAATACTAGAATGAATAAGCCCAAATATCTGACATATGAATAATCAAAAGATGACAGTTATTAATAAAGTAACTCAAAAAGAAGCATAAGTATATTGCCAAGAGTCCTGGTTGCTGTGACATTCCTGCAACCCAGGACAGCCAAAGGAAAGTTCCACTTTGTGTATTTTTCTTCTAAGCTACAAGTATGAATAAATGTTTACTTGGAATTATCTCTATAACTATGCTTGAAGCTAATGTTGCAAGCGAAGCTATTTATATAGCTCATCATTGGTTTGAATGCTTATCATTGCAGTTTTATTACAAAGAACATCTAAAAGATTTCTTTCCAAGCTAAGAAAAAAACAGTACTATAATAAGGTATCTTACATTAGTGGGTAAAAATACTCCATTTAGAGAACATAATATAATTAGTTTCTATTCCAAGTCTGACAGTGTGCACTGTTAACCTCTGACAACTATACATGAACCTTTTAATTAGTGTGTTATCTTTGGTGCAATTAATAACTTGTACCTCATGTTACAGGCAAATTAAAGTTTTCCCACTAAAGCCAAATTCTTCAGTTAGTCCTCGAAGTGTTTTGCCATTTAAATGAAATTCTAACATTCGATCTCTTGCTCCCAAAACACATAAGCCATTTTTCCAGAGCTAGGCAGCTTTTTGCTATCAATGTTCTTTCAAATATTTTACCTAAGACAGAGAATCTCATATTAAATTCAATTTCACACTTGCCAATCACACGCACCCACTCACAATTCCTCCAGATGATGCAATGTGGCCTACTGTGTATGTGTATATGTTTTTACCTATGTACACACAAACACACACAATGCTTAAATACATCGAAACACAGTAACTGCTAGGCTGGTTGAACAGATTTTTAGCATACTATTTTATTATATATTGAACACAATGGTTGATAGTAGCAGTTCTACTAATATAATTAACCTCCGAATGTGAATTGGCAAATCCAAAGTCTGACATCCATAGTTGTGGTTCTCAAGCTCATGATATAATGGTGAGTCATAATATTTGTGAGATAAATCTACAAATCTAAAAGGAGCCTCCAATCCCACCTCCCAGAAACCAGAGATATTTGGATCTGTAATGGGGAGGAAAGAGCTTCTAAGTACAAAATCAGCTATATTCCTCCAACCCCTAGAAACCCACCTCCTCTCCTCCTGCCTCAAAAAATACATGTTGCATTTCAAAAGAAAGAAAGAAAGAACAAAGATACAAGCCTTGGTAAAAAATGATGCCGCTTACAAGATAAAATGCAAGGTCTTCTTTACTTATCGTTCCCCTTTCTCTAATGACAAGCTTAGATAATCTCAAAATATCTGTGTCAGTAAAGTGATGCACGAGACATAAAGATTCAAGTAGAGAAAGAACAAAAAGTTCATACTTAGCATGAAGGCTTGAAAGATCTAGAGTAGGTATGTTGAATAGAAATACATCTAAAAATTTATATTGGAACAAAATAAAACTGGATTTAGTAAAACTGGATTTAAATTGAAAATAGCTATTTGAACTCATGGCCTTAACAAAAAATTCTCTCTTTAGCTTTCTCCTTAAAATGACCTAATGGAGTTTCTCCCTTCCAGAGTATTTACATGGAACGGTAGCCAAACTTTAGACTCTTAATACTATTCTCCACTAAAATAATCAGAGCTCCTTGGAAAATAGTGAATTCCAAGTGTTGGAATAGGAGAAAATCAAGATTGACTTGTACTTCTTGTGGTTCTCAGAAAACAAAAATACTTTCAGGAGTGTCCAGGGGTGATGGTGACAGGGTCACAGAGGAAGTCCCAGATGTCAACGCTATGGCCCTCTGAGAGTGAACATGAGAATATGGAGTATAATTAACCAGAACTAGTGCATCTTATAAAAAGCTCTGAGTTCAGGATGCTAAAATAAAAAACTTAATGTAAAGTACACCAAAAAAGGTTATTTGCAATACAAAAGCACAGTGAGTGTGAGAAGATATTTTAAAATAAATTTTAATTGGTGGTGAAATACTCAGATTGGGGTGTTTTGTTTTTCCTATTAAGCATTTGCCTTCTAATAAAGTACAGATCTGCATTTATCACTAGGTTGTATGTACGAAAGAATGAATCGGGAACTCTGAGTAATCCAAATAGTTCCAGAAAAGTAAAATATACTCTGAGAAAACAGGAAGGTTTCCAGCAACTGTTGTAAGAATTATCTTAAAAGAGTCAAAAAGTTTGAGACCTCTAAGTCCATCTTCTCATGACTAAAAAATTTAGCACCCTTCAAAAAGAAGTCTTCAGTATAAAATCCCACTTGACTTTATAATTTCAAAGAATATTTAAAAGCCAGCAAAAGAGCTACTGCCTACCTGGAGAAATACAGAACTCCTGAGGGAGGCAGCAGAACACAGTGGAGATCCAAATCTGGAATCAGAGAATTCCAGGTTCAAACACCATGTTGCCTATTTCCCAACTTAAAAAAACCTTAATGCCTGCCATTCCTCCCCCTCAGAGAAAATGAGACGATCAACTGTGCAATAATGCATTGAAAGTGACAATCCCTGTGCCTTGGATTTGTTTGATTGCATTTGTTGGTTCATCGTTAAGATAGTTTGACTATGAAAAGAGTAAGTCATTTTTTATTACCATAGTTTAGAAATCAGGACTCATTCTGGAAAAGACAAATATTAGTTCCAGTTGATTTTCTTTTGACTGAATCAAAGGAATAAAAATTTGCCCCAGGAACAGTTGCTAAAGTGCCAGGAAAGTTCTGGAAGGAAAAACTACAAAGCTGACTGCGATCAACCTCCTCAAAGTGATTCCAACCCCAAACGCTCTATAACCCAGAGCTTTACTCTGGGAATATTCCAGCCAACATGAGCCTCTGTTCTGTTATTTACCCAGAGCATAGTTACCGCTCAATATGCCCATTTATACAACAGATGCCAGGTGCTCTTCTATGTGCTTAAGATGTAGCTAGCAACAAAAGAGAACAAAGTCCCGGAGCCTGACATATGGGGAAAGGCAAAGATAGAGGACAAATCAATAAGAACCGCAGATAAAGAAAATACAAGATTGTGTTACTTAAAATGACTTAGTAGAAGGCTGCTTTTAAAAGGGAAACAGGAAAAGCTCCTTGGAGGAGGTGACACTGTGAACTGAGACACATACAATGAGGGGACAGCCTTAACCAAGAATTGGGGAAAGAATGCCTAGCAGAAGAAAGAGTAGGAAAGCCCAGAGTTAAGAATGAATGTGCCTGGGGGAGGGGGGAGGAGGAGGAAGGAAAAAGGAGGGGGAGAGGAAGGAGAGAGAGAGAGAGAAGAAGGGAAAAGAAAGGAGGGAGGGGACCCAAGGGAAGAGGAGAGGGAAAAGGAAAGGAGGCAAGAGGAAGGGAAGAGATGGGAGAAGAGGGGAGGGGGATGCGTGGGGAGAGGGGAGGGAGAAGAGAAAAGAAAAGGAGAAGAGAAGAGGGGAGGGGTGGGGAGGTGAATAAAGAAGAAAAAAAGCAAGCAAGCAAGCAATCACACTAAAATGGCTTCAGCAAAGTTGAATGCCAGGGAGTATTATGACTTGAGCTTGGACGGGAAGGAAAGAACTAAAGAACATAATGTAAGCAAGGTAAGCAAAAAGAATAAATAATATCACTCTTAACATCCAAAAGTTGATCAATTTTCTTTCTGCAGTTCCAAACATCATGTCAGGTACACAATCTCACATTGTGCACAACAGCAGTGTACAATAGCATTCTTACCTTCAAAAGGTAAGAATGGCTAGAATGCAAATAGACAGCAATGGATTCTTTTAGGAGTTTTAAAAACACCAATACAAAATGCTGAACAGATCACAGCCCTACCCAACAAACACTGCTAAGGAAGTTGTATACTGTAGAAAAGGCAACTGGTTTTCCATTTCACTCATGCCCACTGAGAGCCATTACTACCAGTAACCTTCCAAGCAATCAGATACACAATGTAACCTGTGTCCTAGAAACAATCTATATTATGATAGTGGGAGATTTATGGGATATTTGTTACAAGGATGATAAATAACCATCTCTTCTTTCACACTCAATGTAAAGAAGTATCTAGGACCAGGCCCATACTTCCCAAACATTCACATAAACTGGAGCTGTTGTAAGAATAAAGGCATGACTGAAAATCACAGAAGCTTAGATGAGACAGAAATTGAAAATACACTGAAAACTATTTCTCCTGTAGTTAAAATAGGATAAAAAACACAAAGCTACTAGCAGAGTACCTCGGATCCTATAATAGTTCAGTAAATGTTATTTCCTTTCCAAAATAAAAGCAACATGTTTTTTTCAGTATTGCTTCTACTCTAGCTCTAAAGCTAACTCTACTTAGTAAAAGTAGAGTGATCTAGAACTGCAATGGAAAGGTCAATTGAAAAAGTCTAGGGACGCCTGGGTGGCTCAGTGGTTGAGTGTCTGCCTTCGGCCCAGGGCATGATCCTAGAGTCCCAGGACCGGGTCCCACCGGGCTTCCCGCAGGGAGCCTGCTTCTCCCTCTGTCTCTCTCTGTGTGTCTCTCATGAATAAATAAATAAAATCTTTAAAAAAAAGTCTAAAATATAGAATTTTGAAAATAAGTTATTTGGTTCATTAAAACTACTTAGAAGAAGGACAGGGAAGTTATATCTATTTTTCTCGATGCTTTACATACATTAAATCTCCCAATGGAACGGAGATGGGTATTACAATCTCCTTATTGCTGAAGAAAAAAAAATCATGATTCAGAGATATTAAGTAATGTCAACAAAGGCACAAAGCCAATTAATGGCAACTGTGGGAGTCAAACAGAAGGTTTTTAGGCTCCAAATTTAGGTGTTTTCCCACTATATCAGATTGCCCCTCTGGTATACAAATTTAATAAATTCCAAATCAGTGTGACCTAAATAAATATCTTTTTTATTAAACACTTTACATCTTCCTTTTGCGTTTCTGGGTGTCATTGCAGCCATAAATCAAGAACCAGTACTTCCTAATTTAACTCCATATGATCAGTCTTCTGTAAGATCCTGATACTTAATCCCTAAACTACTCATAGCACACTTTATTCAACTTTGGAACAGGCATTTTACAAAGGGGGAAATAGTTACTGTTTTGACAGTACGGTTGTAAAAGTGAGATGAGGAAAGTTCTAGCAAGCTCAATAGAGCTGGATATAGAAGACTCCAGAAGCCTATGAGAGAGGATGGGTATACTAGAAGAAGACAAGTAGGCTGAGAATCTAAGAGCAGGTATTTATTTGGGAGAAAGGAATTATCTTGAAAGAGCTAAGACCCAGAGGAAGATAAAGAGCACATAACTACATAGAAAGGAACCAACTTTTATAAAGGGACACAAGAGAAAACAGTTCCATGAGAGCAGAGTTTTGATCTTTTTTTTTTGTCACACAGTAGATACTAACTAGGTGTGGCTGAATAAATAAATGAAGCTAATGGATAACTTAAAAGTATAGATATGTAGAGTTTATTTTAAAAAAATATTTTTTTTAAGTGGGGAGAGGCATGCCCGCGTCCCTGTCCTTGGTCCTGAATAGTTGTGTTTGGTTCAATAGGAGTTTTCTAATTCCCTGTTCACTGGTGTCCAGTTTCTATGAGTTTTTCCTTGTCAGAATTTTCATATTTATGGAATAAAGAAATGAGTCTGATTTTTTGAGCTGCAGAGCAAATCATTCCCTGCTTTGTGTTCTGAATTTGCATTGCTGGCTGCCTATACTCTCAACGGTTCTATCATGCTCCACTTATAAATATTTTCCCTACTCTCTTTGGGAAGTTGGGCGTTATGTGTTTCTCATCCTCCCCTGATGTTATACTTTAGTTTAAAAATAACAGTCATTATCACTCAATTATTCAGTGATCAAGTGTAACACCAGGTGCAAACAAAAGTTCTGACAACAGTAAAACATGCCCTTGTTACTGCAAAGGATTTAAGAGCTTGGCATTCATGAAGCTAGTGATCATGTTACTCTCAATTTGAAGGAGGTAAAACAGAAAACCAGCTGAAGCTTATTTTTTTTTTTTTTGCTCTTGTAATTTCCTTTTCCTTGGTATTAAAGATAACTATAAAAAAAACTCTATTAGCTTTTCCATTTTCTTCACTTTCTCATCAACACAATCAACATCTAGAATGTTTTTAAATTATTTAAATTATTGTTATAATCAATCTTCTGAACTAATAATGCTAAAATACCAACAGCACAATACTTTGGGTTTTTCTTTTTTCTTTTTCATTTATTATTCACATGGGGGGAGGGTCAGTATAGACACATCTCTATACACTCACACACATACACATACACACACACAAATGTAATGCATACACATATATTTGGCGGGGTTGGAGGGACCCTCCAAGAATTATATATTTCAGAAGTGAAGGGCATTTAAGCTCATCTAGTCCAAACTCTTGGTGTTACAAATGATCTCAAATGCAAACTGACTTTCAAATTTCACATAGATATGTAACATGGTCATGGTTGTAACAGTTAAGAAAATCAGCCAAACAAAGATTAACATTAATACATTTAGATTATAAAATCATCTCATTTAATATTTTAAATTAGTTTTCAAATTTCAGGAACTAGATCTATATAGCCCTGTACAACACACTATAAAAGAAAAATTATAATATTTTCCCAGTATAAATGTAAATGTATAAATGAAAATTCATAATTATAAGAGAAAAGGACCTGGATGCATCACCTATATACTTTTAGAAAAATCTATCTCAAGGGTGCCTGGGTGGCTTAGTCAGTTAAGCATCCGAATCTTGATCTCAGCTCAGGTCTTGATCTCAAGGTCATGAGTTCAAGCCCCACAGTGGGCTCCATGCTGGGCATGGAACCTACTTTAAAAAAAGAATCTATCTCATTGATCAGCAACAATGAAATAGAAAGGTTGGTAACAGAGACAATTATAATTTTTAAGAAGCAAATAATTTAAGGTATTTAAAAAGCTTTTTTGCTATAATTGATAGAAACTCTTCACTAAAATTTCTGATGTTCCTTTTTCTTTTTTTGTAAAGATCTTATTTATTTATTCATGAGAGACACAGCGAGAGAGAGAAGCAGAGACACAGGCAGAAGGAGAAGCAGGCTCCATGCAGGGAGCCCAAAGTGGGACTCAATCCTGGGTCTCCAGGATCACGCCCTGGGCTGAAGGCGGCACTAAATCGCTGAGCCACCCAGGCTGCCTCCATTCCTTTTTTCTGATAATGACTCAACATTACCAAAAGTAGCAAGAGACTGAAGAAATAGAACAGACACATGCTTATCCATAGAGGTTTTACAAATATGGATATATTTAAACATTTACATACTTATTGGCCTAAATTAGTTGCCTTAAATATAAATGTATATCATAACCACTATAGCAACAGAGCATATGAGTGCTTAGGGGAAAGTTGTACAAAGGGGCACAAGGAAACTTTGAGATAATAGAAATGTTCTATCATCACAGTGGTGGTTGTTCACAACTATCATATTTATCAAAACTTGTCAAACTACACACTTAGAATTGGCAAATGTTACATAAATTATACCTCAATAAATCTGAATCCTCCTCCCCTGCAAAAAAAAAAAAAAAATTCCAAACCCTGATGTACCATGACTCCTAAGAATAATTTCTATGGAGTACCTATCTCGAACATCACGTGCACACAAATACTATGACCCAACATAATATCACAAAACATGCATAAGGTAAATGGTGTTCTCCTAGACAACCGTACACACACTACACATTAAGGAATAAGAAGTACAGAAATTAAGCTAGGTACCACTATACAGAGCAGAAAACAGATTTCCCAGCCCCTGCCCTAACTATCCCTTAATTCTACTCAGTCTCGTGTGGGGTAGAATTAGGAGAACTTCTGGAAGCGTCTCGACTCACTTCCTCTAGATACCCACCCCTGAAAGGTTTCCCTCATTGTAAGACACTTTGGTCTAGCCTCTCACTTGATGCTCAGAATTATTTTAATCAGGAAAGAAGAGTGGCTCACCTCCATCTAGGCCTCTAACTCTACACCAGTAAGAATCAGGCAGAGAAAGAAATTCAAATATTGGAAAGAAAAAGATCTAGTGGTCAGCCAGGTTTGTTATGGCAAAACCTCCTCTTGCCACACCGATAGCTCCCTTCTCCTCGGGGGTGCCCTGGGCCAGGCCCCAAGAGGATCTATAAATAGAGAGAAGAGAAAAGCACGAATAATGGCTAATGTAACATAATTAAATAATTGATGAAGGATAAAATATTAGAGCCAGGGGAGCGCTGCAAGAACAGAGAGGCTCAGTCTTTAAAAACCTAACTGTCCTCTGCAGGACCATTATACCATGCAAACTAATACACTGGGAATGCCATGGTCTTTTTGGTCAGAGTGAACATGTCAAGGCCAGTTTGGAAGTATGTAGGAAAACACAAAAGTCACAGACCATTATCATTATACTTAAAAGATATAAACTACTGGAAGTATGAAAACATTTGTATTTAGTCCATCTGCAATCTCTCTCAAACCCCCAAGCAAAGGAGACACACATTTCAGCTTCCAAAAAATACGTGGCTTTTTTTTTTTTTTTTTTTTTTTTACAAATGGTATAATACATGTGCTTTCAATTTTATTTAATAAAAAGTAGGGTGAAGTAAAATGCAGGTGCCTCTACAGATGGAATATGCTAAACACATGTAACCCCTGATAATTCTGAATCCCCACCCCCACCCCCCACCCTGCTTTTGGAATTTACAATAGCCCTAAAAACCTGCATTTCAAATATTGCTAAATATTTAGAGTCTGAAGGGATGAGGGTCGTTATTTTGCACAGTAACACATCTTCAAATAATATTTCAGGCTAGTTTTGAAGATCTGCAATTGATATCTTTTCCATATATACTTAACCTCCTACAGATTTATTTGATTCTCAATAATTACTATTCTCTGGTAAAAGGCATATGTTATTACAGTACACTGCACTCCCACAAGCTGTCCATTCAGTGTATTTTAATAAATCTCTGCCAGAGCTGTATAAATTTGATCCTGTTTAAATTTAATAAGGATCAGAATATATCAAAGCACAAATACCCATGGGAGAAATAGATATTTTGCATAGTTATTGAATGGCCTATTCAGGGATACAATATGTAAGACCCAGACCATCAACCTTGAATTAAAAAGAGAGATTAATGTGTTCAAAGCCGGCTACTTGTTAAATAACATATGAAATTAGTATTTAATAAAACATCTTCTCTATATTGCTGCTAATGGTATCAGTCCTAATACAGCTTTAATATCAATATTCCCACACAGAATTCTAATATTTACAAGAATTGTCAGCAACATATTTCTTAAATATCTACATTTACTCTAATAAAATGCAATGGTAGCAATGCTATATGGCACAGAGATGAAGAGTATTTTATAGTAATTTAGAATGCTTAAGGTTCACCTGAATAATATAAATTAAAAGAACAACTACTTTATTTGATATATTTCTCACAGATTTCAAGCATGATGAATAATCGCTTCTCCAAACATCCTCTTCCATGGTGGGATGTTTCTGATTTGAATCCTATTTCAATGATCATTAATATTCTGTGGTTGAGTTAATCATTTCCATTTTTGTCTACCATAATTTACACTTGAGTGTAAACACAAAGGACAATGACTGGTGAGCCTGGATTTAGGAATGAGAAGAAGGTACAGAGGGGCAAAATGTCAGTTATCAGGAAATCCTTCCTCACAGTGAGAACAACTATCACAAGATCAAAGGGAAACAGTATCACTCAAGGCATGTAAAACCAACCTCTTCTAGCACTGAATGACCTTCCATGGCAGATGGATGGGCTAAGCTGTCTTGAGTTATCTACAAATATTTTGGAGGCTACAAACGGTTTAAAGCCCGTGAAATCGACATGAGCTCCCTCATGTTATATTGAAATTTATACCTTGTTACTCCCAATCACTTTCATCTTCTTTAGACTAGAAATGTAAGGGCTAGTTCATTCATCACACAAACTGATAAAACACACTGCCACTTGGCCCACCAAGATCCATTAGTCAACCTTACCAGAAGATTAGGTCTTAACTATCAGATAGGTGGTTATCAGGTAACCAAGCCTCATGTCAACATGCTCTGCTCCCTGAGCTAGGCAATCACCCCCTCCCTATATCTTCTGTGAGCATCTGTGTCTTTCTTCTCTACCACTTCTGCCTCTTTTGTCCTTCTGCTGGCCTGGGTTGGGTAAAAGAAGTGAATTCTGGCTCACCAAGTGCAGGCAGGAAGAGATGGTTGGGCAATCAGCCATTTTTCTTCTCTGGTGAGAAGACACGCTTAAACACCCAACAGTACTTCTTACTCAATAAAATGACCTACAAATACAATGGTCAATGGCCAATGGAAACTGAAATATGGATGCAGGTATCACATGTCAGATAAACCCAAATGTATGAAGTACTGGTGTATAAAATCCAAATATAGAAAATAAATCCATTAGAGTAATCAGTGAATTAAAAAGAATCTTGAGATTGTACCTCTAAATCTATTTAAAAACTGGCTCTTGGTTGGATGTCTTCAGTTTTCCAAAGAACGTGGTATAATTTTTTCATACTATAATTCCCCTGGAAAGCTTTTATTTTAAGATCAGTTTAGCAGCAGGACTAGCACCTTATCTTATGAAGAAGACAGAACAAATAGGGATGCAACCACTACCAATTTTTATATGCAATGTTTATAGCATGCAAAAGCTGAGACCTCTATCACATGTCATGTTTGTTCCATTCATGTTAATATATTCACCTGAAATCACAGCTCTTCAGCTTAGATCAGTGTCTGCCAAATTTCAATTATTTGTGTAATACCTTTATGCATTTTGCCATTTAAAAGCACTGCCACATTCTTCTTTATCCCTAAAACTTTAGGTCTGGGATATGTTTTACAGTTGAGAATTTTTAAGATTTAGAAAAGTAATACAGGGCATATTCCATCATTTATATAATACCTCTAGTGGACTGAGGCAGTACCTCCTAACCCGCAAATATTTCTGCAGCAAAATGTCTTAATATCACACAAAGGGGGATAAATACAGAACGAAGACAGTCTCACGTGAGCTCAGCTCTGGTTTTGCTGCAAACATATTGCCATAAACTTATTTTTTTAAATATTTTGTTTTTCAGAGCTTTTAGAATTTTGGAGTCATGGATAAAGTATCATGAACCTTTATTTCTCTTTAAGTCAGCCATTTGAATAAAAACAATTGTGTTTTTTTTTAATTAACAAAAAGAAACTTGATATCCTAAGTGGGGGGGAAAAAGCTGTATTCTTGGCCATAAATAGAGCATAATCAACAAAAGCAGTACAACAAAAGTAAAATAAGCTAAGCTATTTCGTTCTAGCAAACTTCTAGCTACAGAAGGGTTCTGTAACTAAGTGACATGCTCTCTCCTTTCCTTATCCCTCTCTCTGTTTCTTCTCTCTCCCTCTCTCAATCTCTCTTTAAAAAAGAGATTAGCAAGTGTTAAGTGTTAAAGACATATATTGTCACTAAACTGAGATTTTTCTCGTTGATGTAATAACAGAGGGAACAGAAGGGAAATGGAAAGAAAACACTTCCTACGTAATTCAACATGGCTGGATGACACATCCTTGTGGTTAAACATCAAATCACATCCTACTGAGGGTAAAAGCTTACCACAACCTAGTTTCCTCCTGCCCTAGACCAATGCATCCCTGTGTCTGCTCATGACCCTGGCCAGCCCTACCTTCTCCATCAGATGTTTGGAAACAGGTCCCCAGTATTCAGGAAAGGAAACTGAAGCTATCTAAGACCACAAGGGTCCAGGAAGTGCTTCATTTCCCATAAAACACATCTGATGACAGTTAAATATGCTTTGCCTGTGTCTAGGCCTGCTGCAGAAGACATTGTAATCGCCAGAGGACGCGAGTGTGACAGCTGAGGACAACTGCATGCACACAGCTCTGGTGGACACCATTATCTTCTCTGCAATAATCTCTTGTCCCCTTAGAGGCCTCAGGATGGTTCAGAGCAGTGGTACTCAAACTGAGATCAGTACAACAGCATCCCATCACCTGGGAACCTGTTAGAAATGCAAATTCTTGGGCCCCACCCCAGACCAACTGAATCAAAACCTTTGAGTGTGGGACCCAGTGATCTGGAGTTTTACCAGCCCCCCCAGGTTATTCTGATGCTCATTAAAACTTGAGAAGCAAGGAGGAGGAGGGGTGGGGTGGAAGTGGCAGGAAACGTAGGTCCTGGAAAGGTTCGGTTTAAATCCCAGATCTTTAACTTCTTAGCCTATGACCGTGAATGAGTTATTTAATCTAGCCAAGTCTCAATTTCTTCATCTGTAAAATGGGATAATAAGAGAACTTGCCTCAGAGTTGTTGAGGGTTCAATTTACTAATACATGTACAGTAGAGATCAGAAGAGATCCTGGAAATGTTCCATAAATATTAACATTATTCCATGTAAGCTACACAAAACCTTTACCTACAGCTAATAATGATATTTATTTTCTCCAAACAATACATGTTAACACCATGTTCTTCATTTACCACTTAGAAATTAAGATTCACAGGCCCTCTCTCCTAATGAATTGAAGTCTGGGTCTACTTCAGCAGAAGTAGCCAAATGACAGCCCACAGGCCATATGTAATCCTTAGACAGTTTCAGATTAGCTGCCAACATTTACAAATTAAAAACTATCACAGAATGAAAATTTCTTGTTCCCCTTGAAAAATCAGAGCTCAGAGAACACCAGCCTACAACTCCCCAGAGCTGCTGTTGGCCAGAATTGCAACCACTACCTTCAGAAGTGTCGATGTTCTCCTGTTCAACACAGCCCCCAGCCATATACAAGCAGGTCAGGTGCAGCCAGGATGATTCCTGGTGTCCATGACCAGTGGGCTTGTGAGCCCTATCCTCCTGCAAACTCTAACATTTTCCATAAGTCCCTATGCATATAGTGACCAACTGTCCCAGCCTGCCCAAGACCAAAAGTGTTTTCTGGACATGGCTCTTTCATGCTAAAACTGGGAGAGTCCCAGGAAACCTGGAACATAGCAGTCACCCCATCCATGCTATGGTTACCAGATCTATATTCCAGGTATCCCTCCTGCCACTCTGGTCCTCACTTCCAACTATCGTGGGGAACAGTTCCCTTGCAAATCCCACTTTTGCCTCAAAAATCACTTTTCTCCATTCATCTTTTGCATTCTGCAAACACTTGCTAAATGTCTCCTCTATGGCAGGTACAGATCTGGGCAACGGGGACAAAGCAATGAAGAAAAGAAACAAGGACCTCTGTCCTCACAACGTTATGTCCAACATGGGGGGAGACAGGCAATCAATAAAATAAATACAGAGTAGGTTTTAAGACCAAACAGTTGTAGAAAAATGAAGCAGGGGAGAGGCATGGAGAACATCAATGGGGAAGTAAGAAGATTCAATTTCAGACAGGGTAGGTCATACAAGGCTTCCCAGAAGATCCTGAGAAGATGAAGAAGGAAGACATGGACGTATCTGAAGAAGGTTTGGGGCAGAGGGAGGTAAACCGAAGGCCCTGAGGTGGGGAAGTGCGCCTAAAGTTTCCAGTGATAACCAAGAGGCCATCTGTGGCAGGAGCAGAGTGAGCCATGCCTAGAAATGTCATGGTCAAGGACATCATGGCGGTCACCAAGTTAAGGCAGCGCAAGCCTGCATGTGGACTCTGACTCTTACAGTGAATGAATCAGAACCACTGGAGAGCTCTGAGCACAGGAGCAATAGGAGTGATGGTAGCTGGCTCATTTCCTTTTCTAGAACAGTCACCAATATACAGTTGCTTTCTCTTCATATCCAAGTCAGTTCAAGAAAGGTAGGTTCTACCGCTTATAGTTTCAGCAACACTCCCCTTAAAAACAGGAACCACATTTAATATCATGGGGTCCTTAAGCAACAAAGATTGACAGAGAATCAGGAAGTTGAAAAGAAAGTCTGACCTCAGTTTCCCCCACTGGAATTTATGCACCACTGGGATTTATGCACCGCAGGCTACTAGGCTATTTGTGTTTATGAAGACATTCTGATGAACGATACTTTTTTTTTTCCGTTCATGAAATTTTCAACATAAAAGAATCCTGAATTCCTATTTTCAAATCCATTGTGCCATTTTTATTCTGCCTGTATTTTAATATAGCATCAATATTTAACTACTCATTAAATGAAGTGTGACTTTTATAGTGAAAATGTCAGTCTTTGCAGTTCATTAAATTCATTTAAAGTATAGCTGCTTGATATTTTTTTCCCCTGGAAGAATAAAAGGACTATGAATTGAAGGCATAAAGTTTAAATTTAAGCATGTGTTTTCCTCAAAATTAACATTCAGGATCTGTAACATTATTCATAAGATTGAGGGACTGTTTGCATCTTCCTGCATTTTACTCAGTGACTGTCGTCTTTATGGAGGAGTATAGAGCTGTTTATCACAGTTGGATATGACCAGTGGAATGTCACTGTGGACATTAAGATGTCATAAGCTATTATGAATCTCTGGAATTCTGCATGTAGTATTAAAAAAACATTATCTTGAACTATGGCATCAGAAAAAAATAAAACCCTGGAAGATGTGAAATTTAATAACTTGCTGAATCCAATAGGGCCTAAAAGTGGTCTAGTTCAGGGGTTTTTTTTGTTGTTGTTGTTGTTGTTGTTTTTTAATTCTGGTAGGACATTAGATTGTCTGAAAGAAAAGAGTATATTAAGGATGGAATTTGAGAAATGAATTCAAATGAATTTTTTAGATGTTTGTGATTTTTTTTCTTCCTAAAATTACTATGATTTACATGTATGGAGCAGTAAATGCAAATGATTTCAAATCACCACGGGTACGTGTGCATGATTACAAAGTCTCCTAATGAGATTTCAGAAGACTTCAGCATTCACTGAAGAAGACATAAAGGCAACAGAGGCTTCCAGGCCTTTCCTCCTCCCGCAGAGGGCTGAAAGGGACTAGGCTCTTGGACCAGAACACTTGGCTACTCCTCTCTCCCCTCCTCTCCCAGGTGGGCCCCTTCATGCCAGCTCTAGTCTTCCAAAACAGAAATCTCAGCATGTCCCTTTATGCCCATTGAGCTACTAGGTACCTAAAAGATAAAACCCACACTCTGAAGTATGACAGCCCAGAACCTTCCAAAATCTGCCCTCAACTTTCTTCCCCCATCTCCTCTCTGAGAATCCCCATTTTTGCTTTTCCTGACCACATGCCTTGCATGATCCTTTTACCCCTTAGTGCATGTGCCCCGAAGTTCTTCCACTGAGGTAAAATTCCCCCAAATCGGTTTCTTGAGCTGGGGTGACCATTATAAAGAAAAAAAGTCTACTTTGTCCTATTCTGGTTTCAAAAATCTAAAAAGGAAAATATTTAAGGGAAAAAAGGTTGGTGGAGGGGTTTTAAATTTTTTTAATTTCTTTTTAAAGATTTTATTTATCTATTTGACAGAGAGAGAGCACCCATGAGCACAAGCAAGGGGAGGGGCAGAGGGAGAAGGAAAAGCAGGCTCCCCACTGAGCAGGGAGCCCAAAGTGCAACTCAATCCCAGGACCCTGAGATCATGACCTGAGCCAAAGGCAGATGCTTAAGGGACTGAGCCACCCAGGTGCTCGTGTATATGTGTGTGTGTGTGTGTGTGTGTGTGTGTGTGTGTGTGTGTGTTTTAAATAAAATTGCAAAACCTAACTGGGAGTGTGTGTGCTGATCCCACAGCACCTACGCAGATACAGTAAATAAGGTGATTGGAAAATCTTTCTGATGTGTGAAGTTGATGTCTAGGGGATGGGTTATCTGTGGATTATGATGTAATAGACTTGAGTACTTTTGTGGAGTTGTTTCTTCCTTTCCTTGAAATTTCTTTTGTCCTTTCCCTGAAGCCCTCCTACTGGAAAGGAAACGGAAAGAAAACTTATCTTGAGCCCAGGGTACCTACCTAAATTACTAAGACAGTATAGCACCAGCAAAATAAAATAATAAATCAAATTCTACTTCAGGCTTCCTGGTCACTTGCTAGCAAGCGTGCATCCTGCCACCAGTAACTTTATCAGCTACACCTAGAGGGGCACACACTAATTTCAAATCAGTGGCTACTGTCCAACATTTATGAATTTATCTCATGGCTTCTTTGCTATCAGAAGATAGTAGAGCCATGAATCACAAAGGCAGCAACCAAAGAAAGGACCTCTTTTCAGGTTCCTTTCCCTCCTGCTGGAAGTCTATGTGAGTCCCATGGAGTGCAGGCGCACGCACGTGCGCGCACACACACACACACACACACACACCCTCATGTTTTCCAGCATTTTTATATTTTGCCCACTCCCTTCTTCTCTACTGGGGATAAGGGCAGCAATACTGTAATACACACCTGCCAGGTAAACGCAAAAGAAAGAGAAACTTTAAAAACACGTACTATTTCCCATTGAAAGCTACCCCCCAAATTCAATTATTTGAATTACACGTTCCTACTTGTAAGTGGCAAAGATCTTGGTCTGCCATAACGAAACAAATGCCCATTTGCTTTCACTTACATCTTCCAAAATTGGCTGTACAGAAGCTGCCCGTGAGGTCCAAGGCAGCTACTTTTTATAAAATAAAATCTCCCACTACCGCAAAAACCTTCTCCAACATTCCCACTAGCTTAGGCATTCTCTCATACTTTACTGCCTAAATTTGTAGTTCCCCCAATTTAATTACCCCAGAACAATTCAGTCGACAACCATCTAAGAGAGTATGGACTCCCCCCCCCCCACCATAAATCTATTCATTGAGAGTCTACCAAGCCTGGAATGTCCAGGGAAAGATTCAATAATCAGGGGAGAAATGAGTTGCAGAAACTCAAAGAGAACAGAATAGCCAAGGCAGGAGATTAAGAAGCCAGGAGACGAGGGCTCACTGAATTAAACATTCTTAAGCAGACTTACATACATAATGAATTGGTCAATTCTGTCCAATGTTTCTGAAAGAGATTACCCTTCCAACAAGCCAAAATGACTGTTCAAGGATGGTAGCTCGGATGGATTCCCGAACAAAATAAGTGTTAATCACTTTATCTCCTCCAATCTTTTTTGTGAAGAAGAGCAACTTTTCATTTCCATAAAGCCTTGAAATCGCTGGCTGGCAGAGGATGGGGGGGATGGGAGAGAGCTAGTAGAGGATGCGGACAATGAAGTCCCTGAAAAGGGGGATTTCCTGACAATAAAACCCTGATCACAGCCAGAGAGGGGACATTGTTGTCTGCAAGCACTCCCCCTTTCCTTTGGGAATTCCAGGCATGATGGAGAGGGAAGGGTCATGGCGACAACTGCTTTGGAAAAGATCAACCAGGTACACTTTGCAATTTACTGCTTGGGAAATAATGCTGGACCACCACCATACATGCTCTTAGAATTCGTCCTTTTAAATGTAATGCTACAGCTTCCTTGAGCCATCCTGCCAATGGTTCAAAAAGTTTGTAAAGTGGTCAGCCTATGAAATCTTTAAGCGAGGGTCGCTGAATATTAGCATGAAATCTTATAATTAGTTACCTGTTGAAATTTTCCTACACACCAGGCACGGTGCCAGATGCTGTAGACAGAGCAGAGAACAAAACAGATATGGTCACTGCTCTCTGGAAGCCAGTTTGGAAGGCCAAGATGATTTCTTAAATTTCTATGCAAGCCACACCATACAGGGTAGCCATTCCAGAAATATTTGAGGAATAAATGAAGAAAAGACTTCTGACCTTAGGGTTCATATGACTCAAGGCTAAAATTAAAATAAAATAAAATAAAATAAAATAAAATAAAATAAAATAAAATAAAATAAAATAAAAAATAAGCAGCAGATAAACTGGGATTGACCAGACACAGGAAATAATCAACTTCCGTGTGTCCCCAAATGAAAAGAAACAGGATGAGAAACTGATATTCTTGATAGCCAGGTGCTATCTAGTATTCTAATACAGTCATTGCACAGAACTAGTCACCAGCTAGTAATCAGTGTTTTCACAATTCATCCCAAATAGTTTTGTGACTGACTTAGTTCAAGCACCTAGAGACACGGGTAGACCCTAACGGATTGAGCCAATTCCCCAGTTTATGGTCAATTATTCTCTCTAATGAACACAGGCTTTCTCTTCTCAATCCTCTAGATCACACAGCTTTAAAAAGTCAAGACCTTTTTACTATCTCCCAAAAAGAATTCGAGAGATGCAAAATGAAAGGAAACAGTTACAGGTGCCAAGACAGGTGTGTAGATTCTTTCGCTTGGCCCTGGAGCCTCCTTCTCGGGTGGCCACCCACTCCTCGGAGTGGACGCTGGCCTTCTTAGCCATTCTGAGGAACACACCACGATGGAGGCTCCTTTAAGTTCCACCAGGGCCCTAGAGAAATAACTGCCTTATATTTAGACAGATGCCCTTTGTAACAAAGGAGTAACTCATCCCAGTTAGCACTCTCTAAATGGCAAAACTAGAAAGTTTTCTGAAATATTCCTCAAGCTCAGTGGTTCTCAAGCAGGAGCAATTTTGCACATACCGCCCCTCCCCCCAAGAACATCTGGCAATGCCTAGAAACCTTTTGGGTTGTTATAACTGCGGGTGCTATTGGCATCTGGTAAGTAGAGGCCAGGGGTGCTGCTAAACATACGCCAATCCCAGGAAAGCCCCACAGCATCAATAGTGCCGAAGCTGAGAAACTTTGCACAAGTTATATGTTAAGAACAGAGGGTCTACCTATCTGTGCTCAAAGTGTGAAGTCCTCCAAAGAGTTCTGTTAAAACATCGGAATATTCTGTGGCAAGATTCTTCTCCCACTGTCTATGTTCGGCAATCTATCTATATGTTAAGAAATTTACCCGATCTTAGGATAATAACAGTATCTTACAATAACAATGATGACAACAGCTAACACAAATAAAGTGCTTCATATAGAGTTATAGTCAATATTTACAACAATTCTATGCTGTAAATACTGCTAGGATTGTCCACACAGTTAGTTTCTTACCCACAATAACCCTAGGTGGTAAGTGGGTTTATAAGTCCTCAGAATCTAAATGTGATGGGGCAGGACTTTCTCTGTTTCTTTCTTTTTTTTTAAGATTTATTTATTCATGAGAGACACAGAGAGAGAGGAAGAGACACAGGCAGAGGGAGAAGCAGGCTCATGCAGGGAGCCCGATGTGAGATTCGATCCTGGATCCCAAGATCACACCCTGAGCAAAAGGCAGATGCTCAACCACTGAGCCACTCAGGCATCCCGGACTTTCTCGGTTTCATTCCCCACTGTTTATCCAGCACCCAGCAGAGGAAAATACCCATTTTTAAGAGATGAAGACACCAAGAGGCTGAGGAATGTGCTGGAGATCACAGCACCAAAAAGTGGTGGAAATGGGTTCAAATCAGACTTCCGCCCTCACACCCTGCCAGCCTGCCAACTGCTCGATATTTGAAGTCATCAAAATCCAAAGGACCTCTGAGGCCTAACCTTAGATAAATAAAACCAACAGCAACCTAAGCAGGAATCAATCAGGCTGCTTTCCAAAGTTACCAAAATAAAATTTTCCACTTTTCAGGAAGCTGATTAAACAAAACAGTGACCCCAAGACAATGGTGAAGTGCATTTGCATTGCCATGAGTCACTTGAAATCAATCTAAGAGGGTGGCTGGTTTTACAACAAGTTAACTGCTTCTTTTAATTTGAGCAGGGCTCACAAAGCACCAGGCAGGTTTCCCTATGCCAAGTCAGCAGTGCTTTCTCAAAGGACAAATGTCCCCAGTGAGGATGGAAACTCTTCCCAACCATTAGGAAACCAACTCATAGGTCATGGGATACAAGTGTAGACCAGTTAACACTTGACAATTGGTCCAATGGACCCCCAATGCTTGGCTAATCTTAGCACAGTCTTGGTAAAACCACATTTTCCTCAATCAAAACAGATACTAATTGTGACATGATAGGAACTTGCAGGAATTCACTATTTTTTAAATAATAAGAGAGCTCAAACTTTAATGGCTCAGGGAATGTACCAATTTCCCCATTTTCATCATTTCAATAGATTCCATAATTTTGGCAGAAACAACCCATAAGAAACAATTCTAAGAAGTGCTATCTATAAATTGAGAATTGCATTCATCCTTATAAAAAAGACCAAAAGGGGACATGCTTTTTAGTTTTATGACACTGACACAAGTAGACTTTCATTTTTTTAAGTGGAAATTTCTCTCGTAGAAAGGTAAGTATTCTTGACACTATACAAACATATTCATTGCAATTATAAGTACTTTAAGTATTTATTCACAACCTGCTTTTCTCCACAAAGGACCTGGGGGTGACTTTCAAAAGCATTTTTGCTTCTAAAAGGAGGGGTAATATTTATAAGAATCAAGGCAAAGAAAAGATAAAATTAAGAAAGTTATTACTAAAGCCAGGATGGCCAGTACACAGGAATGCAGGTACTACTGTGGTCAGTTACATGTTGGTTTCATGTTGGGACCCCAGCTTCTTGGAAGCTAATGCCAGGAAAGAAACGAGAATGACAAGATTAATAATCCTCATAAGATAAAACTAAGTGACTTTTTTCAGCTCTTCCTGATATAGCAACCTAAGAAAACTCTCTGGTAAATCACTATAAAAATGGACACTCTGATATGTAATAGGCTATACTCTAGAGTCCAAAAACAGAATGTTCACTAAAATATTGTTCATAATTCTACTCAATGCAAAGTGAAGGTGCTAATTCCATACACGACAGACACCCAGTGAAGTCAACTGTTGGGGGGGGCCTTCACAACAGTGCACCATCCTGAGCCCCCCATCAGATCAGGTTATCTGGATACCTATCTGAATGGAGGCACGGAGTCCTCTTCAGCCCATTTGCCATAAATATATTATTTCTTACAACAGAGCTTTACTAAAGATTGAGCAGCCTACTTCAAGACCATAATTTCTGATAAGAAACCAAAGGACAAAAATACTGTGTCAATCACTAAGCATGATGGCAAAATTTATCATCAGAAAAAAATTTCCCAAATGTTGAATTCTAACCTGTATGGGTTATGTCACGGTAGGAAATTTTAGTTAACTATAATCAAGCAATGATGTGGTGCTGTCTCTCAAAGTATCTGCAAACTTCAGGCTGAATTGGCCTCATGTTTTAAAAATACACCATCTCTTTTTTTTTCTCTTCACAACTGGACACCGTTTTTGTTTTGTCTTTCTCCCTTACATAAGAATCTTCTAGATCATTCTCCTCTATTGTCACTCTTCTTGTCTTCTATTAGCACTATTCTTACTCTTCTCATTACTCTAGAATCATTTCTCATTACATCAGAATCCCTTGAACTCTATTTGGGTTTGTGCCTTGAACTTCCACAAGTTTCTCCCTAATAACCATGCAGGCTGAAGAAATGTGGAGGAAGGGGAAAAGTAACTGCAATCCACCATCTTACCCCATCAAAATGCCTAACTATGAAGACAAGCTCAGATGATCAAAGCAGTATATGTCATGATTACAGAGTTTTCTAGGAATCTGAGATAGAGACAAGCCATAAAAGTAAGAATACATAGTATATGATTTTGGCCCACTGGCAGTTAGAAACCTGTTAAGTCAAGCCAGAATTGAAGAGGATACTTGCAAAATGTATTAATGAAGACAAGGCAAGGCTATTATGCTACCAAGAAAGTTATTTATTATGAACACTGGGCTTTGAGGGACAGGAAAAATAGCTATTTCAAATTACTATTTTCAAAACAACTAATATGTCTATGCACTATGTAAAAATATTAAGACAGGCAATCCTACTTTGTGGTGCTGATATATAACCACTACAATGACCCTGAGCAGAATTTAAGAAAATTCACCAGCATTTTTCTTTTCTTTCTTTTTTTTTCCCACCAGCTTTTTTTCTAAGGAATTTTGTTTCTCCTTAATGCAGTAACTTTGGTGCTAGATATGGAAGGTCTCTCATGTCAGGTTGAAGACATAGTGATTTATCCTGTAGCCAGTTCTCTCAATATCTATTACTCATATGGGACTAATTTAATTGGTATATAAATAAATTTGTAAAATGTTCATAATTATGCATTTATTGTACGGGTATTTTCATGTTACAAGTTATACAAGGTTGCCTTAGGCAATAGTGGTATAAATTTAAAAATGAGTCAGTGTAGGGGTGCCTGGGTGGCCCAGTCAGATAAGTGCCTGACTCTTGGTTTCGGCTCAGGTCACAATCTCAGGGTTGTGAGATGGAGCCCCATGACATCCTCTGCAATCAGCAGAGAGTCTGCTTGAGATTCTCTCCCTCTGCTCCTCTTTCCACCCCATCAAATAAATAAATAAATTATTTCAAAAACATAAAAAAGAAAAAATACATAAAAATGAGTCAATATTAAAAAATTCACATCAATAGTAATACCAATGGTAGGTCAATGTGGCCTCAATAAAGGTGGGAAGTCTGAGAAAGCTATGAACAAAAACCAGAGACTGGAAATGTTTTCAGGAGGAAAATGACAGCATAGAAAGATATCCTTCTGAGGATTAAACCAGAAGTGGGACATAGAGGGGATGCCTGGGTGGCTCAGTGGTTGAGCATCTGCCTTTGGCTCAATTCATGATCTGGGGGTCCTAGGATCCAGTCCCACATCGGGCTCCCCACAGGGAGCCTGCTTCTCCCTCTGCCTGTGTCTCTGCCTCTGTGTGTCTCTCATGAATAACGAAAATAAAATCTTGTTTAAAAAAAGATGGGGGGGTGGGGGTGGGGAAGCAGGTTGTCCCACGGCTCATACTGGACTTGAACCAACAGCAGACCATGAAAGGGTAGAAGCCTGGAGAAAGCTGCCCACCATCCAAGAGGTAAGAGAAGCAGATCAAGGTAGGTGTGGGGATTTGAGGTCTTGGGGAAAAGTGCAAAAAAGCGCCACAATTCTCCACACTTTCCTGTATCTGCACCCCTTTGTGATGTGATTGTTGAAGCTCCTCTCCTGAAGAAAAGGAAATCTATTTCCTTTCCCCTTGAGTCGAGGCAGCGAGGCAGCCTCTCCACTCGCTCAGGACAGCAGAATGTGGTAGAAGCAACATTGCGACAGGTCTGCGGGCTCAAGTGCTCAAGTCTTCCTGAGAATGCTGTCACCGGGAGGGCTCCTGAGTATACCCCAGCATATTGGAGGACAGCGACTCCATGCAGGAGAAAGGAGAGGCCCCCGCTGGAGCTAGTCAACCTCTAGAAGCGAAGTCAAACCTGCAGTTGACTGCAAACACAGAAGGGAACCCAGCCTACACTGCAGACTGGCAGCAGCATGAAGGAGGCAAGTTTCTTGCTTGTTTGTTTTAAGCCTCAAAGTTTAATTTGTTTCACAGCAATAGGTAACTGATACAAACAGTACCAGAGACTGAGTAGCTAAAGGCAGAAAACAAGATTCGCATACAAAGCAGAAAGAATAAAGAGGCAAAAGGGTAATAAGACATCAAGCTTTGGGAAGGTATTCCCCCAAGTGCATGGGAAGAGGCAGGAAGGCAGACAAGATGACAGAGCAAACGCAATCAGAGGCATCCAAATATACAGTTGTAGAGAACCAGGACATGGGAGGTTAGGGGAAACAAATGAATAGGGTGGGAAGAGGGGAGTTCAAGAAGTCATCAGAAAAGTGTAACCGCAGGGCTTAGGGCAGTATCTAGCCTGAGCAGACACTCCATATTCTTGCATGAATGAATGCAGTGAGATCTGGCAAGGCGGAGCTCCCTGGGAAAGAGTGGAAAGATAGTTTTGGTAATGTAATAGAAGTAGCCTGCAGGGTGTTAAGGAGGGTCTGGGTAGAACGACGTGGAACCCTTGGTAAAGATTTCTGGTTTGAGGAACTGTTCAGAGAGGTGTTTTAACAGGGGCCCACTGAGTCAGGTGAACGAGTGAATGTGCATGGTCCTTTCTCTTGGGACTCTACAACTCCAAGTGGGCCCAGTGGCCTGCATCCCCTGGGAACGTACAAGCAATGCCAATTTTCAGGCTCACCCCAGACCAGTGGCTCTGCACTTCATCCAGAGGCCTAGTTGACTTGCATATGGGTCCCAGTAGGAGAAACACAGCTCTGGGAGGTACAGAGACAACAAACCAAGAGAGCCTTTAATTACATCTTGAGAAAGTCATTCTGTTTTGAATTTCCTTTCAAGCTCTCCCCACCGCACTCCTGAAATCAAAGACAGAGTCTCAGTTTGGTGCTAACGGGTCTTCAACACCTTCCTCACACTTGCAAATCTCCCTTTTCAACAAACAGAGGGCAAAGCCTTAGGCAAGCAAGGTCTCCAGTAAGCTTTTGATAATGGTGTTTACTCCCCTTGTGTTTATTTTCAGGATTTTCTTCTATGTGAAAAAAGTGATAGGGTTTTCCATTTGTAGTGGTCTTCATTTCACATTTATCTGAGGGGGGGAAAACCTGCGTTAAACAAAAATGTGAAGCGTATCAGAATGTGGATGGAATGAGAAGCGAGCAAAAGCCATCACAAGGGAGGTGAGAAACTGAAACCTGGAAAATCCATAGTTGGGGGGGCACTTAGAAGATACTTGGGGCACTGGTGGGAAGGAAACGGGAGAGAAGGGAGCTGCCTGTAAAACCAAGAATATGTAACAGTCAGAAAGGGATTAGCACTGTGGGAAGCATTTATCCCAAACAGCAGAACAGCTCTTCTCCCTCCCCACTCCCCCAAACCCTGCCCCGGGGTCTGGAAAAATCAACCACAGTCTGGTTCCCAGACAAGAGGGGAGAGCAAAGTAGCAATGTTCCACATAAAGTGAAAGATCAGAGTTCCCTTCTAAAAATGAGAATAGCACAGGCTGGACTGCAATGGTAGAAGTATTGGACTCTCCGTGGTAGAGAATGTCCTAGAGAATCAATGGATGAACAAAACCATAACCCATCAAGGACCCAAGTAATCCGTCATTAGCAAGGAAATGGACGGTATTAACTTGAGTTCAGTCACCCTCAAGGTGAAAAATGCTGCTGCCTGGGGGCTGATACAACATACACAGCAAAAGGAGGAGGGACTGAGGGTGTTGGTGGTGCCAAGGACAAAGGACATGTCTTTATAGCCAACATTGGACACCAGTCAAGGACTAACAAAATTGGCCAGTGGTGGAACCAAGGAGGAAGAGCATAAAGAGCATAAAGAACTCAGGTTTCTAGGGAAGGAGACCCAGTGAAGTTGGAGGTAGGCTGGGTTTGATTAAAAAAAAAAAAAAAAAAAGCATCAATTAAAAAAAAAAAATCTAGTTTAAAAAACGTTGATTGCAGATTGACCCATACTCAAAACTACTCAAAACAGTGAGGACCGAAGAGATGGCAGTATAAAAATTCAAGAGGTATTTTTAAAAAGAAGAGAAATGTGGGCCTGAAATACGGGTAATCAATTAAAATCAGGACATCAGGACATAAGGATCTGCAGTTTCTGCAAAGAAGAACATAAATCATTGGGTATTTTAAGCATGTCCCAAATACGAACCCCGAGTGAAGAAAGTACTGAAAAGCTATCTTGTCATGGTGCATCACCAAAAGGGGGCCCTCCAGAGAGCAGATGAAAACTAAAATATTGAAAAAGGTTACCAAAATATAGTGCTGTACTTGTTACATAAAAATCTCAAACATGAAGATACCCAAGAAGGGTTTCTTGGACCTCACCCATCATTCGCTCCCAAGCACCTGCTGAAGTATATACTTTGTCTCTGTCCACTCATCTCTTCTTCCACAGCAATGACGTACGTAGCTGGGCACATGGCTCAGCCACAATACAGACCACACTTCCTGGATACCTTAAAGGCAGAGGTGTGGTCATGCATTTCAGTTCTGGCCAGTGAGAAATAAGCAAGTGTCATGTGACAGCTCCTGGAAACCTTCCTTTTCTCTCCATCACCTCCCTCCATGTTGAACCATGGATGCCAACTGGAGCTCTACCCTGAAGGGTCAAGCAAGGGTCACATGAAAGGCAGAGGTAGGTTGGCACCCAGTTGTCTATGATGTGGCAACAGCTCTGGACTACTTACCTCTGAAGTTCACTAGAGGAAAGAGAGGTGATATCTACCTCATTCAAGCCATTGCTACTCAAGTTTTTTTTTGTTTTTTTGTTTTTTTTGTTTTTCTGCTGGCCAATCCTAACTAGCACACTCTTCTTGGCCTTTTACTGAAGTCTCACTGTCCTTGACCGTTTGATCTTCCCTGACCAGCCTGAACACTTGGATTGAGAAAAGTCCTTTCAAATTCCCCTTCTCTCAACCCCTGTATCTCTCTCATTCCTGCGTAAACAAGATTCACCACCCCATCCTCACCACCCATCATTCCTTCCCTGTCAGCAGCGCAGGAACTACTGAAAGGGGAAATTGGAAATAAAATTTAAGCTTAAAAACGTCTCTCAGAGATTATCAGTACAACCACAGGCCAGCTCCTCAAGAACAGGACAGGTGACTCCTCACCACTGCACTCCCACTGTCTCCAAGTATCCGGTGCATAGTAGGTCCAACATGCGTTTATCCAAAGTTTAAACTATCACCAGATCTACTCAACTGTATTCTTACTTATCTCTAGCTCGCATCATATCACATGTTCCTTTACATGCTAAGTAAGCACTCTTCTAGATGCCAGGCATACAGTGATCACCAAATGTCCCTACCCTCACGGAGTTTTACATGCTAGTGGAAAAAGGCAAATGGGAAATAGATGAATAAATGAATAAACGAAAAATTCGTTTATTAAAAACAGGGATACATGCTATGAATTAAGTGATGAAACAGTGAGAGGAGGCTGGGGCGGGGCAGCGGTAGATTTTAGATATTCAGATGGTCTTAAGCGGTCAGTCCTTAAGTAGAGGGAGTAGTGGCCAGATCCCAGGTAGAAATAGGCAGGGTGGATCTTGGGCTTGCCACACAACTCCCCCACCCATTCCCCCTCACATTCTCATCTCCCTCTCTCCCTTCTTCCTTCCCTCCTTCTCATTCTGTCCCTGTGTCTCTCCATCCCCATGTCTTTTCCACTAAAATGTGTATCTGAATCTTCAACCAACCTCTCCTGCTCGACTAGCTCAAAGAAAGGGTTACCCGACTTTCAAGGCTAATCTCCCTCTATCAACAGCCTTCATTCCAACACCAACAGACCATCATTAAATCACTCTCTGTTTGTGAGTTTTTAATTTCTCCTTCAAATGTTCTCAGGTACAGTATTGAAAATACACTCTCATTTTCCTCCCCCCCACTCCGTTCAAACGGCCATCCTCTGCATACAAATACACCACAAACTTGCATACATACACATATGGAAACACACACCTATACGCGCAAGCAGATGTACCCCCCCCCCCCCATACAGGCACACATCCTTAACTAGATCTGTTTGGTGAAACCTCAGATCTTTGACCACAGAAGCTCATGCCTCCACACCCACATCTCCCACCAAAGGATACTTCTACACAGATGAAATGCATTGTCCCATGGGACCATCCTACAAAAGTCTCCAGAGGGACCCTGGCTAGCCTGTCATGTTCATGCAGAAGTCCTGCCTAGAATTCCTTCTCTGGCCTTCTCTTCTCTAACATCTCCTTTTCCTACTTGCCTATTCCAAACCTGATAGCCTCTGTGAATTCTTGTACTTGACCACAACACCCTTCAGAAGCCATTTCTCTTAACCAATCTGTTCCTGGAGCTCTTCTACCTACTAGAGTATCTCCTTAGGTTCACTTATATTCTGCACTCCCCCCCATCTTTCTCTCATACACATACACATACACACACACACACACACACACACACACACATTTCATGAATGCTCACATGCACACACCTGCTCTCCTATTAAACTAGAGGTTTCTTAAGGTGAACCACATCCAATGTCAGCCCCTAACAAGAAGCACATTCCTAATAAATACTTAAAAAGTGACAATCTTTGTATCTTATTCAATAAACACAGGCTATTTCTGGTTTCCACAAAGAATAATAATAAGCATGGACAACTCAAGTCCTCAGAAATCTTCAAAATTGGCAGGCTTTACTTCACTAAGCATTTAAATGGACTTTCTTTCCTACCCGCCTCCACTTCCCCTCCCAATGAGGCAGAAACTTTGCTCTCCCTTTGGGGAAGCACTGCTCCAGACTCTCAGCCCACGTGGTTTCCATGGGGATAGCGATCCCCATGGGGATAGTACCTGTCTCTGCTCCTGAGAGAGGTATGTGACTTTGGGCATGGGCAGAGGACCCAAGTCTGTCCAATGAGCCTACATCCAGAGAAGTTTCTCGAGCAAATAGGAAAGAATCTGTCCCTCAGGGAGGCTGAGCTATGGGGACGTGCCTTGGAGCTACTTCTGGACACCCTCCTACTACCTGAATGGAGTCTGCCAGGGAAGCCAAGCTGATGAAAGCAGAGCTAACAGAAGGAAGTGGTGATAACATCCCTGGAAACTCGGTCCAGCCAGACCGGAGACAAAATTCACTATCCCTTTTCTATTGAATTAAAAGTTTAAGGATTTTTTCCCATTTGCAATCAAAAGGATTTTCAATCAAATACAACAGTTTTAACTACCTCTTGATTAAACATTTTTATCAGAATTTATATAAAAGCCAAACAATAAGGGTCGAGTTTCTCATTAAAGACAAACAGGCACGAAGGAGGAGCAAGACAGATCTACTGAGTATGCTTGAGTATCCAATATTTCTAGTAAAGTTTACCTCATTTTTTTCCCAGGAAATCAACTTCCAACCAATCATACATACTTCATAAAAGTTTTCTATTCAGTCAGCATTTGGGACTTCTACCTCTTATACTAAGAAAATTTTTAAAAGAAAGGGTAAAATTGTTATTATTCTACAGTACAACAAATCCCTCGCTCGTTACAAAGTAGAGGGCAAATCGCTGCAAATTTTCACAATATGGTACTGTCACTGACATCACATCAATTTGGAATATTTAAAAAAAACTCACCTCCATCACCACGTTTAATATAGTTCTTTTTTTAAAAAAGATTTTATTTATTTGACACAGAAAGCGCACAAGCAAGGGAGCAGCAGAGGGAAAAGGAGAAGCAGGCTCCCCAGTGAGCAGGAAGCCCAATGCAGAGCTTGATCCCAGGACCCTGAGATCATGACCTGAGCCAAAGGCAGCTGCTTAACCGACTGAGCCACCCAGGCACCCCTAATACAATTCTTCTATATAAACAGTCCAGTCAGTGTGGAAAAGGCCACAGTCAACTTGCAAAATAGAAAAGGCCTACCTTAAAATGCATCTCTAAGAGAAGGAAATCGTATCATTCAAATATGTATTTAGAGAAAATCCAAATACTTCCTGGTATCAGCCAGTTTGTTTTAACTTCTGGATTACCAAGACATTCAAATTATTCTTTTATAAACGAAATAAAATCAAATTAAGATTAAAGACAGAATGTTGGTCATAAGAGAAGGGCCATTTCCCCATGTTTGATGTGCTTCATATAAGCATAGAACATATTTAAGAGAACATGGCCTCCTTGAGGAAGGGATTAAGGATACAAACCTAGGAAACAAAGAAAATAATCTACTACGAAGGGTGAAGATAAAGCCTATCAAGCTCATGCAGACCTTGAATAAAAGCCTCTGCTTATGTTTAAACAGAGTTTGGGTTTTTTTTTTTTTTTTAAGAGTTCAATCAATCCATCTTCCAAATACATTTATCTATAAGAATACTTCGCAAAAATCCTGTTCTTCCTCATCAAGCACACTCAAAACAGATGCTCCAAGATATTCATGACTTTGCTAACATCATGAAATCCAATTTGAAATTGTACCCCTTACATAAAGAAAAGACAGGAAATGTTTTCATTCATAAATGGCTGATACAGTTTAAATTGTTATTCTTATAAATTTTCCATCATCTCCACTTAACAACAGTTTAAAAATGTTTCTTCCCAAACAACTATTGAGATAGAAAAAATATACCATCATGTGTGCATGCACACATGTGCACGGGTACACACACAAATATTCCTTTTTTATACCATTATTGTAATGAGACAGCAGGATTTGCAAGTTTTCTGAGTTTCACACATTACTTCCTGACACACTGGCCCACCAGGTGGGGAGGTGAATCTGGAAACTCGGGGAGGCAGGGAGTCACCTGCATTTCTATTGCTCTACTATATACAGGAAGACTCCCATTTTGGTTCCTGGGCCTTGAGTGCTCTCTTGAACTCCAGTGCACTGGTGCAAGTGCCTACATGATGTCTCTGTGGGAATATTCCATCAAAATATCCAATGTCAGCGTTAGCTTTCCTTCAAAACTAGCTTCTCCTCTCACCTCACTGCTTCTGCTTCAGGTCCTACCATTTATCCAAGGCTCCAGTTCACTCTGAGTCACCTTGGCTCCTCTGTCTCCCTCCTAAGTTAGGGAGATGCACTACTTAATGCCCGTGCACACCCCTCCTTTCCATCCATGTTTCACATCTTAGTTCAAATTCTCTCACACCACTCCATTGGTTGTGGCATCCTCCCTGGTCCCCCCACCCCCAACCTCTTTTCGGGCTCCACCCTAATCTAGGCAAAAGCTCAGATTCTTACTCACTCCAACCAAACCGTTGGCCCACTCCAAAGTCTTCATGTGTGCTCAGTAGTAGAGCCATTGTCTTTCCAAAGGCCTTCTTTCTTGCTAATAGAGCATAAGAATATTGATGCTCATGTGACAATGTGCCTGGCCCCCAGGGAATGACATGAGATTAGTCTAAGCTGATCATGGCAATCTTCTTGTCAATGACTGGCCTAGAGTGGTCATGTGATCCATTTCTCATAAATAAATAAAAGAGCCCAATAGAACTGTTCCCAGGAAAGCTACTCTTTATTAAGAGATATACAGAGGTTTGCTATCACTCCCACCCCCACCATGACCTTGCTTTCCATGTTCCATGCTATCATGTGAGGACATGATGTCTGGAGCTGTGGCAGCGAACTTGTGACCATGAGGAGGCTGCTGAAACTTCAGGAATGGCAGAATAAAAAGAAAAAGAGGGTCCTTGAAGACGTGATTGCCTTCAACCAAAACAACCTGAGACTGCCTACCTAAAGACTTCTTTATCAGTAAACAAAAGTCCTAATGCTATCTGCCAGTGTTTGTTGGGTGTTCTGTTACCTACAGCCCAAAGCATTCTTTTTTTTATTAAGATTTTATTTACTTATTCATGAGAGACAGAGATAGAGAGAGGAAGAGGCAGAGACACAGGCAGAGGGAAGAGCAAGCTCCCTATGGGGAGCCTGATGCGGGACTTGATCCCCGGACCCAGAATCATACCCAGAGCCAAAGGCAGGCACTCAACCACTGAGCCACCCAGGCATCCCAGCCCAAAACATTCTGACAAACCCTTAGAACAAACTCTTTACCTTACCACTGGGAAGTCCTCTGTGCCATGCTACTCACAACACAACACCAGCATCACGTGGGAGCCCCAGCTTAGACCCCAGGATTCAGAATCTCTAGGGGTAAGGTCTAACAGTCTGTGTTCTAAAAAAGCTCTCTAGATGATTCTTGAGCACACTGAAGTTTGAGAAACACTGCTCTGTAATATGATAACAAATTACTTTTTTCCATTCACCTACTACCCTATATACTGTAAGGAATACTGGGGTCTGTATTTCTCCAGTGAAGGCAACCCCACTTCGCTAGGTTTGAGCATCACATCTGTCACTTGTTTAACTCTACCTCTTCTTAAAGTTTTCAAGCTCAAGGCCTCCTGGGACTTGAGAGGAACTCCAAGGGAGTATGAGAAAGTCAGAGTGGAGAGGAACATGTTGCCATGCAAGGGAACAGGTCCAGGACTGCCAGATTTATGATTATGTCTGGAAAGAAAGAGAGAGAAGAAAAGAAAGAAAGGAAAGAAGAAGAAAGAAAAGCAATAAGAAAGAACCGAAAAGGAAGCATGCAAGAACGAAGAACAAAAGCATCCCTCCGAAAACCTGAATACCTCCCTCCCTCTCACCTCCCCCCTCCCTCCCCCCCCCCGTCCCCCCTCCCTCTCCCTCCCCCCTCCTCCCTCCGCCCCCTCCCCCCTCCCTCCCCTCCTCCCACCCTCCCTCCTCCTCGCTCCTCCCCGGCCTTCCTCCTTCCTTACGGCCGGCGTATTGTAGGGGGAGGGGAAAAGGCTGAAAATCTAGATTTACATGCAAAGATTTTTAGAGAGAGACAACTAATGGAACTTTTTAAACTACTGGTACATATTAGATAAAATAAGTCCTCAAGTATTTAGCATCCCCCTGACAGCTGTGACCCAAAATAGATAGTTCTTAAAATATCTACACCTTACTTTAAATGTTGTGGCCACATACATTCATTGACTTTATCTTAAAAGCCTAAAATTAATTTTCTATGGCTTATTATGTATTAGCCTCTAGTGGACACAGGGTATTCATCAATATTTATTCCCTGTTTGCAAAATGGGTGGCAAATAGTCAGTTTATGAACCTTCAAGTTAGTGTTGGAAGGACTATTTTATCCATTAGTTGGTGAAGACTAGACACTTATAAGTATGAGCTTCTCAGGGGCCTATGAAAATGTTTAAAACGTGAGAGAAAAAGTTAATTGGCCACACCACACACACACACACACACACACACACACACACTACAAAATTAAAACTAACAGATACCTACAAAATGTAAATATAAGTCAACTAATGAGCATCAGCTCCAACAGGGTATATTACTAGTATGTCATAGCACAGTAAATGCAGGATGTGGATACAGCCATTTTAACGTCTGATATGATGTGGAGGGGAACCACATCAACAGTGCTTGGGACCTGCTGAGGTCCTGAAAAGGCCCTGATTCTCAACCTGGAACCAATGACTCTGTTGTTAGTCTTGTCTACTTTAGAGCAATCACCAATCTCCTTACCTATTTCTACTGCCCCTCAAGGTTGCTTACTCCAAAGGAGGATCCTCAGCCTAAAAACAAAGTTTTCAACCATGGCCGCACACTGGAATCACCTAGGGAGCTTTAAAAACACTGCCACCTGGTTTCCATCCTGGAAGACTCTTACTGAACTAGTCTGGGGTAATGCTGTGAGCCTGAGAATCCTCCATCGCCACTCCTACCATAGCTAGAGTCTAGCCATTTTAGAAACATTTTAGAAACATTCAGGAAAACAGTCTCTGGAATAGCAATCTCCCAGTTACACCATCTTGTTAACTAGATTTTCTTTCTACTGTCAAGTCTTTGAACAAAGGAAGATCCTGGTACCATCAAGTGTTCTGATTATCTAGAACAGAGGTCAGCAAACTGTTTCTGTAAAAGGACAAATACTAAATGTTTCAGGCTCTGCAAGCTATGCAGTCTCTGTCACAACTATTCAACTCTGACACTGTGGCCACGGATGATATATAAACAAATGAGTGGGGCTGCGTTCTGATAAAACTTAATTTATGAACACAAATGTGAGTGTTGTGTAATTTTCACAGTGATGAAATGTCATTTCTTTTGATTTTCTGCCATTTAAAAATGTAAAAACCATTCTTCACTCTAAACTAAACAGGAACACTGGCACCGGGCCAGTGGGACCCGTGAGCCACAGTTTGCCAACCCCTGACCTAGAACTATTCCACTGCAGACCTAAAATTAATGAATGACGGAATTCAAATTATTCAATGAGAACTACATCAAAAGTGGTCAGATTTACATCCTTCACTCATTCAACTAAATTGTCCATGTAGTTGGGACATGGAGTGTGGAACTGTCCACATAGTTGAACATAAACCATAAATGACCTATTAAAACATGACTTTCCAAACCTCATCTGCATAGGAGTTTGCAAAAACTGTAAAGAAGCAGTGCACAAGCATGTTTTAAGGGTCCCACATAAGGATTTCAATAATATGTTAATTTGCTGCCAACATTTAAAATTCAGGATATTTCACATAAAAACTCAGATTATCATTCTCTTGGAAAAATAACTGCAAAATGTGGATACTGGGCCCGAACGTTGGCATGGCAACAATCTGCAAGTGCTGAACAAGGCTACCTCTTTAAATGGGCCATGTTCTCCACTTGACCACAAATCCTATCTTCGGATAGGTTAACTGGATGTCCCTAGAGGCATTTTGCTTTTATGACCCCTTCTCTATGGGCCTTAGAAAAACCTTACATCTCTTACATCTCTTTCACAACATGGCTTCAATATCTCATTGGAAGACCTCATATGAAAATCTCTCCATCTGCTCTCAAAATTCAACACCTCCAGACACCAAGGCCCTAGATATGAAATCATTGGTTTTCACGCCAGAGCAAGGTATCAACTTAAGAAGAGTTTCAGTCAAATCCCCCTCTCAGTGTGTTCTCAATGCGAACCATGGTCTCCAATAAGATAGACAAATGACAAATGACCCTTCAGGTCTTCTCATCTTCAAGCCAACCAAGGTAGAGAGGCCAACCCTAAGGAGGTAGGGTTAGGGTAAAAGCACTCACATCAGAACATCTTAATTAAGCAGAGTGATCAATAACACATATAGTATTTAGAAAGCAAGCTTTGGGACTGATGGAGTAAAACCAACAAAAAGACTATTCTGCATAGGATAAGAAGTCAATTGCCAGATTTTGAAAAAAAAAAAAAAAAACAAAAAAACAACCTAAGAATATGCAGGAAAAGCTAGTAACTAGAGTTTGGTCATTAGTAACCCACACTGTGTGATTTCACCTGGCTCACACCCGCCTTCAACACAATAGTTTATTTTGGGGTGGCCGACTTCTGACAACTACATGCTTATTGATACGATGCATATTATCTTCTTACAGGTGAAAGGACCCCGGGAAAGAAAAATTTCCAGGTATATACAGAGTGGGTCCCTAATGCACTTGAGCAACATAAGCCCAACCCCCCTTTTTTAAATATAGGTGTTAGTTTGTTAGCCACATCAGAAAAAGAAATGTTCAAACAGTAGATTTTCCACTTGAAATTAAAATGGAAATTAGCCCTTAGAAAGCAGAGATGACTGTAAGTTTATACATCAGTGGCTGGTTCATGAATTATTAACTGATTTTAATGATCCTGGCTATATTTTATTTGAAGTTATTCTCCTACTTTCAACGACTTTTGAACCCTCAAAACTCTTTCATCCATTCTCCATAGACAGTACACTTTCTGCACGCTGACATTTAAAAAGGATCCATATACTCACAGAATATAAAGATAATACATACATATAATTTATACAAAGGACTCTGGTCGTTTGTTAAAGACAGAAATGAATGAAACCCTATTATTCACGGTTTGTAAATAAATTTAAAGATAAGCACTAACTTTTCACTTGTTAAGCCTGGAGCAGAGGGTTCTGTATTTCTTCTTCGAAAGTTTCCCAGATGGTCATTAAAACAAGAAAGGGCAGAAACATACTTGCTTTGAAACCCATCATTTCCAGAATGATAATACATGTCATCGAAAGTTAAGACTTCAGAGATTAATAATTACAGGTATTTCCAAACAAAATAGATGCATGTCCTGGTATGCTAGTTTTTACATTTTCTATACAGATCTGCATTGAATAGTACCACTTCAGACACACAAGTTAGCTGTGAAACAAAATGCTATAAACCGTTAATTAGCACTTGCTGCTTTATACCCATAAAGTTAATACTTCCTCTTCTACTACTTTCTCCCTATAAAGAAAAATTACCGGGAATAAAATTGGGTTTTTCACTGCTGAAATTAAGAGTAGGAAGATAAAGTATTGGGACTTGAATGAAAGATTATTGTATTTTTACCTGCAAGGAATTAAATGCAAACACCCCTTAGACTAAGTACAATTTAATTTCTACCAATATTAAGTGCTGTGCCTGACTTTTGTAAATCTGGTGTACACGCAGCACGTACGACCACCAGACTGCTGAATTACTAAGAAACCAGATTATTTCAGGCAAAAAGCTACATCAAGAAAATATGACAGTAAACCAACTTGCATCCTCACTCCTGAAGTTGAACAAGCATCTCAATAAACAACGGCAGGTTTCGAGCTTTCTATACCCTCCTGAAGGAAATGTTCTGACTTTAAATGGACTCAAAATAGCTTTTCTCAAAAAAATAAATAAATAAATAAATAAATAAAAAGAGACACACACAAAACACCCACAATTTCCTCTGGTCCCTTGAAGTACCCTTGGGATCTCAGCGAACAGAGAGATTTGCCACGCACTGCAGTGACTGGATTAGTACAAAAGGTTTCTATTTTGGTGTCATTCGAGTGTTGCTGATCTTAAATCAGGGAAAGAAGTAGTTACATTAAGCAAGGTAATGGCTTCCAAAAATAAGAGCATGCCCGGTTCTCCAAGGCTTGCATACACAGGCCAAGTTGTAAGGAGATAAATAATACCCCACTGGAACAATTAGGTGGATTCTCAGAAACACGACATACTTAATTAGGCTGCCTAAGTCCCTAACTGAGCATACAAGGGGGACTTTTTAACGCATTTAATAACCTGAGTAAATCCAAAATCAGAGGACAGAAACGAAAACCTTCACCCAGGCCCCTGCCATAGGCCTTTTCTTGCTTCTCTTTCAACGCTTAACCTACCACTCTGGGAATTTTGAGAGAATGAACTCCCTCCTCCCGGCCCCCGCCCCCCAGCACCACCAAAGGGTTAAATCACCCTGAATAATGTCCCTCCGTTGTATACTTGGTGTGTGTGGGGGGGTGGGGAGGCCCGCGGTGCCAGGCGCGGGGCTGGGGGACGGGGACACAGGGGTGAGGCACAGAGACCCCAATGGTCTTTCACAAACTTCACCACTGGAGTTGGGAACGGAGTATAAACAAATAGAAAGGAACACGAGCCTCCATCAGCCACGGGGCACAGCAAACTGTTCCTCACTCTCTAGATACAATTCCTCCTCTTCCTGTTATTTATTCATTAGTTTTGTATAGCACCTTTCTTTCAGCGGCTCCTTATTTCCTCCTCTGTTATCCAAGCAATCATAAACAAACTACGATTTGAAAGAAAAGGGGGGGGGGGAGGAGGGAGGAGCAGGGGGGAAGGAGAAAGAAAAACCACATTCAAAAGGCACAGGCCATCCAGAGCACAGCTCTTTCTCTGAACATCGCCCTCGGGGTGATGTTTCCTCCAAAGCCTGGCCGCGGGGGCTTCAGGAAGGACCGGGAAGGGGAGTCCGCGCCGCCCCGGCCGCAGGGCTGCGCCTCCCGCACCGACTCGCCGGGTCCGAGCTGCGCCCGCTGCCCTGGCGAGACCCACCTTCGCCCACCTGAGACGCGCGGTCCTCGAAGTTGGCGCGGGGGCTGGGGGCGGGGCGGACCGGGTGGAGGTGGGGTGACCCCGCGCGTGGTGTGGACGTCTCCAAACCCGATCTCCCCGAAATGCAAAACTTACCCCTCCCCAAAAAATGAAAGATGAGAAGCCGCTCGCGCTAACCAGGGAGGGGCCGGCACCTCCGTCCCGCGGTCCGAAGCGCCCGAGCCAGAGGGCAGCAGAGGCCACCTGCGGGGGTCCCAACACTTCGCCCCCCCCCACCCCCCGCCCAATCCAGGGCACGCTCAAAAGTTTGTTCCTTTCCTCCCCCGAGCGGCCCCGGGTCCAGCTCTCGAGTGCGCGGGGAAGGTAAGAGGGGCGGGGAGGGGGGAGGGGGCGGCGAGGTCGTCGGACCACGAGATCGGGGACTCCTGCGTCGCACCCCCCTCCCCAACTCAGGGGCGCTGGGACCGTGTTTACTAATAACAACAACAAAGAATCACAAGCGTGTCCCCTCCTTCGGTCCTTGGGCTGCTCTTCGCTTCTTTGGGGCAGCAAAGGGGAGTCGGCGGGGCTGGCGGTGGGGGCGCGCGGGGAGGGAGCGCCGAGCGCCGGCAGAGGGACAAAAAGGGGGGGGGGAAGGGGGCAGAAAGAGTGGAGTGGGAGAGTTGGACAGGGACGAGGGCGCAGAGGCAAAGGAGCGGAGCGGGAGAGAAAAGTGCAGCGGGCGGGGGCTGGAGAGCGGGGCGCGCCCGCGCCCGGGATGGGGAGGTGGCCCCCGCCCCCGCCCCCCGGCCCCCCGGCCCCCCGGCCCCCCGGCTCCCCGGCCCCGGCCCGGTCGGTCACCTTGCTGTAGCCGTAGTACCCCAGGCACTGCGCGAAGTCCAGGCCGCCGGGGTCCCCGGCCGCCGCGGGGTAGAACCTCACATCCATGCCGGAGCCGGGCCCGGGGCCGGGGGGCCGGGGGGCCGGGACTGGGGCTCGCCGGGGCCGCTGCCCGCCTCCTCGCAGCCGCTAGATCCACCGTCGGGGGCGCCCGGCCGGGGCTGCCCGCGGGCGGCGCGTGAGGGGCTCGCGGCCGGAGGGGCGCCGCGACCCGAGCCCGGGGAGCCCGGGGAGCCCGGGGAGCCCGGGAGCCGCGGCCGCCGCACACAAAGGCGCGGCCACGCGAGCCGCGGGAGAGCGGGAGGCGGCCCGGGGGACGCGCCCCGCCGGGGCACCGAGGCAGCGCTGCGCGCGGGCCGTGCGCCCGGGGCGCGGGGCGCGGCGCGGGGGCCCGGGCGGCGCGGCGAGTTCAGGTGCGCGGGGCGAGGCTGGGACGGCGGCGGCGGCGGCTGGCCCCGCTCCTCCTCCTCCTCCCGGGCGGACTGAGCAGAGGAGCGGCGGAGACAAGGGGCCCGGCCCCTCCCCTCCTTCCCCCCTCCTGCTCCGCCGCCGGTCCCCTCCCCGCGCCGCCGCCGCTCCGCCCCTCCCACCGCGGGCAGCTGGCGCGCCGCCCGCCCCGCCGGTGCGCTCCCCGGCCCGGCCCGCCCCCGGGCGCGCCGACCCCGCCCCGGCCCGCCCCGGCCCGCCCCGCCCCGCCGCGGCCCCTGCCCCGCGCCCCGCGCCCCGCGCCCCGCGCCCCGCGCAGCCCGGCAGCGCCCGTCGCGCGCGCCGCGGCTCCCCCTCCCGGGCCCCTCTGCTCCCCACCTCGCCCCCCTCCCTCCCTCCCGGTCCTCTTTGTCCCCGATGCCTCGGAGCGCTCCTCGCTCCCTTCCAAGCCTCGGCCGCCGGCCCGGTGCCCGGTGTGGCCCTCCCAGCCCCCCTGCCGCGCCCCGCGGCGCCCGGCCCCCGGCTCCCGTCGCGGCGTCCCCTCGCCGTCCGCTCCCTTGCCGCCCCTCGCCCCGTTTGTCCCTCGTGGGGCCGGCCCCCGGCCCGCCTGCCCTCCGCCGCCCTCCCGCGCGAATGGCCCCTGCTCGGCGGCACCTCCCCGGCAGCCAGCCCGCGGGAGGGCCTCCCGGGGGCCGGGGCCGGGCCCCCAGGTACACCTGTGGTGTTCTCCAGGAGGGGTGTTGGGGCCTGACCTTTCACAGGTAGGCAGACTCGAAGCTTCCCGGGTTAAGCCTCGTGTCGGTTCTCTTCGTGTTTCCTTTGCTCTTGTTTGTATTCGGAAGGCATTTGAGTAACTGGATCTAGGCGGATCATTCACTGCTCTCGGAGAGAAAATGTCCCCATTTTCCTAAAAGGTTCTGGGTGATTAACTTCCTCAAACTGCACTCACCCACCTCCTCTTTATTTCTTTCTCTTTCTTTAAGCTACATCTCGTGTGTGTGTGTGTGTGTGTGTGTGTGTGTGTGTGTGTGTGTGTGTCTCCCTCCCCCTCCTTCCCTCCACCCCCCCCCCCCCTTTATTGCTTTGGGTTAATTTGAGAGTTTGGCCCTCAGCCTTGGCGAAGGGAAGTGACTTTATTGCCAGACGAGAACGTTAGGGAGAGGCGGTGAGAGTTAGCCCCCCTCCCCAATTTGGTGATCTGGAAGCTGCTTTAACCGGAAGGGAGAAATTCTCCAATATCTTAGCGGACACTCACGAACACTTTCGTCTCCCGAGCACACTTTGCTGGCCCGCGGCCTGAACTTTTTCAGACAAGCACCGAATGGGTTGCTTTTCACTTCTTCTGTTCTCCAAAGTAGGCTCTCCAGCGTGGTGACACCTGCGTATGTACCTTCACCCAAGATTACGTTTCTGGAACCAAGCAGGAAAAATAAACGTCAATTAGGTGAAAGTGTGTGTATTTGCTCTTCTCTTAGCCGAAACGTGTGTTTGGATACCGCCGGAGAGAGCGGTGTGTATTCAGGGAAGGAACAACTGTTCACATTGTCCCTGGGTTGACTCCAATCCCCCCTCCCGAAAAAGCTTAGGTCCTCTCTTCCCGGTCTCCATTTAACGTTGACAACCCAGCGGCGCTCCCTAATGGCCCAGCGGGTTGCACAAATTGGCAGCGAGCTGAGATATTATCAGGACAACACCCCATTGAGCAGGTTCTTGAAACGCAGAAGTGGAGGCCCTTTCTCTGGGCCACTGGGCGCCTGTGGCCTTTCCACCAATCAGAGCTGGAGGTTGCAGTGGCCACCTGTTGTCTCGCAAGAGAACATCTTTTAAGTTTCACTATTAGTATTTAACAATGGCATATATAGTGCAGCATCTGGCCGCAGGAGAGGGGCAGCCTGCTGATCCGAGGTACCAAAAAAGAAATTATATATTTTTCCCAGATAGTTGTTAACAGGAGCCCAAAAGGCTGGGAAGCAGAGTTTTTCATCGCACGTGTACATTGCCCACCTTGTGCTTGTGCTTGTTCTGTTGTGCATCTGGAGCAATCTGAGCTTGATTACACAGGATGAAGGGAAGTATAATCAAAGTTACGGAGAGGCTCAACCTGACGCTGTAATCAGAACTCGAGGATCAAGAATACAAATATTCACCGTGGAAACCCCACTAGCTGCGAGAATGGGAATTGCATGCGGGCTCATGTGTTGCATGGAGCCCTGAGCCTTTCCAGTAGACACTGGAGACTGAAGTGACAACCTTGTCCCAGGAGGCTCCCAGGAGTTAGGAATGCTGGGTCACATCCAGTACCACCTCTTGGCCCTTGTTTTGAAAATCCCTCTCCCTGTTATGATGCAAATACCTTTGGGAAGGGATATTTGGGAAGGGACTGATATTCATCAGTCACTATTTTATTATGATGATGATTTAGGAGGCAAGGTAAGTGATTTCTGAGTGTAGACCGTGATTGAAGAGAGGAGAGGAAAAAGAAACTGAGGGGGTCTGAAGATCTGTATGTTAAAGCATTTAGAATGAAATAAAAATTTGCTGGAACAGAAACAGGTCATTCTGGAAGGCTGCTGACCTCAGGGCTTTGCCCACAGTCTCCAGGCACTCAGCAGCTACTTGTTCGCTGTGCCAGACACTGTTTTAAGGCACGCATGAATGAGAAAGAGGGTCCCCAAAGGACACGGGTGGAAATCCTCCAAACCCGCTGTGGTTTGGACCCGTCACAGTCCTTCACACACACACATCTGTGGACACACATGTACTCATGCCCTGTTCCATCCACTCATCCTGTCCTGACACAGCTACCGGCGCTATGGAGAGAAGCAATCTGATAAACAAATTCACATAGAGTAGGAGGGATGCCTGGCTCTGCACCTTCATGGTATTTGTAAATGAAAGCTCAGTGCTGAACATGCTTGCTCAAGAGCCCGAGCTGGATCGTGGCTGTATCCCAAGAACCTTGCACCGTGCTTGGTACTCAGGGGGGTTGCAATAAATTAATATCCATTTAAGCAAGAACAACGAGAAGGAAGAAAGGCAAGGAGAGAGAGGGGGAGAAGCGGAAAGAGGGGGAGGGCAAACAGATGTTTTAATAGTGGAAAAGCATTCCCAAGGGAATCCGTCAAGGTAAGACTTGAGAAGAGTGAACCCAAGACCTCTCATGTGGATATATAGGAACAATCTACCTGAGGTGGGGTGGGGATGGGGGCTCTTTTGCACTCTGCTGCTTTAGATCTCTTGTATACAACAAAACCAGAATTCTGTGTTTTTTCTTTTAGAGCTGATCTGATCCACCTCCCTGTTGCATTCAGAATACTGCCTAATTTTAAGGGTTCTGGTGGATCTGAAGCCCATCCATTAAAAACTTGAGAATGATGCCTTTTAAAACATTAATGCAATTGTAGCTGCCATGCTATTTGTCATCTTAAGGGTGTCACCTTTTTCAGGCTGTCAGCATTTGTTTCTGAAATGCCACAGACAAAGGTTTCCTTTGTACTAGGTTAGCCTTGAGTTTGAAGAAACTTCTCCAAGAACATATCTTAAACATGCTTTGATTTTATGCTGAACAGTGCTAACAGTTACTGATGTAGAAGGACAGCACTAGAGTCAGTTATACAGAAAATACAACTTCTGAGCATAAGAAAAATCCCGTAAGGTTTTTGTATGATTTGAGTCAAAATGATCAGTCTTATTAGCTTGATGTTTCCAATTGAACAGTACGTATGATCCAAGAATCTCAAAAAAAAAAAAAAAAAAAAAAGCTTTAAGAGGTTCAGTGAAAATAAATCGTTTTTATGAAAGCAGAGAAACCATGACGGGAAAACTATCTTACATCTTGACAGAATCCAAAAGCTGTATTTCTCTATTCTGTCTCCAAATTAAGCAAAAAAGTTCCCGTGAGGACTGCACTAAACCTGCCGAATTTTATACCCAAAGATCTTCCTGAGACCCTAGCTTTTAGGGAATCTGTGAGTGGTGATTTAACCTCTCTGTGAAGTGCTTGCCCAGATGAGATGAGATTACTATTAAACATTATATACAGTTTAATTTTCCAGAGTTTTTGGTCATGAAAAGTCATATCCAAATATTATGATCCTTGTTTGCAGTATGTAATGTAGCCAAATTAACAGCAGCTCCAAATGGAAATTAACAAGGCCAGAGCGAGTTGAATTTCTTCTCCTCCGATTCCCATAGTAACAGCTAATGTATTATATTGGTAAAACATTTTATATTCGGTTTTACGTCTGAATTTGGCTTCATGTCATAAAGCATAGCATTTCTATCCAACATGGATTCTTTGTATCTGTATAACTCATCTCCATGAAATTTAGAGTTCCATGTCAGAGATTCACCACTTCACATTCACAGTCTAAATCACATGCAGATAAAATCAAGTCGAGATCTAGCAAGGCTCTCGCGACAGCGAATGTACACACACAGTATAGAGGAAGCATTCCGACCCTGGGCCCTCAATACAAATCCCCTGTGCAGATGCTAAAACTAATCAACAGGGGAGAGTTCCACATAGGAATGTAGTGTGAAAAAAATCCCCAAGCATCATCATTGTTAGCTTCAATTTTCAGTGAATCCAAACTTTTCAGGTCTGGAAATATGAGCCATCTTGATATTTTTACTTAAGTCAAAAAATACGGAAACATGAGCAAATTGGGGGAAAAAATAAGCTCACTTTTCACACATGTTTACGTGTATGTATGTGTATATATATGCATACATATATGTATACACACATATATGTGTGTGCATGAGATATATACGTTTGTGTGCATGAGATTGCTTCTTACATTACTGCAACCAACTTTGGCCCTATTGGTCTCTGTGCTACCAGGCACAAGAACCACTCTAGAAAACCAATCATTTTCCCAGTTGACCATTACTTTTACTAAGAATAGATACACCCATAGGTTCTGACAGATATATAGTAATTATGGAACAGTAACCCCCCCAAACCCCTAGTAGCAAAAAAGTACTGAGCCGAGAATTCATTCCCAGAAATATAAAATGCAGCAACTATTTGCTTGTGACCTAAGTAGCTCTTCAATAAAGCTATTTTAAAAACCAATACACTCGACACAATCAGGAGGTGTGCAATTTTCAGTGTGTTTACACTCTGCCTTAAAAAAAATATCCTGTATTCACAGAAATCCTAAACTGTTGTCCTGCCTGTTTTCTGAAATATATTCTATTTCTTTTAAAGTGAAAGAATGACCTCTTTTGCAGGAACAATTTTCAGAGACAGCGTGTTTATCAAATGGTTTCTCTGCTTTCATAAAAACAATTTATTTTCACTGAACCCTTCAAGATAAGCATCAAAGCCAGGAAGAATGTACAATGAAGTTTATAATTACACTCCAGAAACAAATACAGGGTAGTTTTTATTTTGCTCAAGTGAAAAGACTTTTTTTCTCCCCCAAAGAGACAAAAGTAGTGATGGGGGAGGAGGTTTATACAGGAGTAAAATTCAGGAAGCTCAGAGGTTTTCCAGCAGGAGGGGACCTGCAGTGTTGCCCACAAAGACCACCGCCAAACAATGAAAGCTAAGGGCCAGGACTCTCTTAGCAGTTGGTGGGGGTCAGTCCATGTTTCATTCTTCACCAAGAGGCAGCTAAAAGAGCATTAAGGAAAGAAAATCAGTAAGCAGATATTAATTAAGCCCTTCCACGACAGATCTGTATACCATTGCTCATATGTATCTCTCCTAGTTGGAGCTCCTAATGACATCCTTTCTTTGTTAGGCACCCATGTTTGTAGGTGTAATTTATATGGCGTATTATTATTAATAACCGCGGAAAAATAAAATTTGTCAAAATAACCAAGAAAAGAATGGAGTCAAATAAAGATTCTGTTTCTTGGGTGCCTAGGTGGCTCAGTCCGTTAGGCATCTGCCTTCGGCTTGGGTCGTGATCCTGGGGTCCTGGGACGGAGTCCCACATGGGGCTCCTTGCTCAGCGGGGAGTCTGCTTCTCCCTCTCCTGCATCCCCTGCTTGTGTGCTGTCAAATAAATAAAATCTTCAAAAAAAAGGAAAAAGCTTCTGTTTCTTAAGAAATGGGAAACAATTGCATTTGATCACAGAACAGCCAAGGACTAGCAGCAAAATAATCTCCCCTAATTTACATAGATCTGTGCGTGCCAAACAGATGAGTGTTTGCTTTTCGAGTAATAGTGCAGGTGCGTATCCTGCAGTGACGAAATCTCTAACTCATCAAACTGTTTCGCCAGAGTGGGACAGGCCCTCTTTTCTGGAACAGTTTCAAGCTTTCTCCCCAGCATTCCAGCCACCTGTTTATGGAGTTCATCCTCGGGAGTACATGCATGCAATTAGAAACAAGAAAATGAAAATAAATGACCTTGTTTGTTATTTATAACAAAGAAACTCAGCGAAATTAATGCTGTGGAGCTTGACCTCTTGACCCGGGAGAAAAAGCCACCTCATGGCTTTGTGAAGGATGAATAATACTCCAGCAGCTCCCTTTTGTCCAGCCGGCCTGACTTTTGGCTGGTCATTAAAGCCGTATATCCAAAATATTAAAATGTGTTACGAGTTAGATTAGAGGATTTGCGCTCCTCAAAAAAAGCGTGTTTACAGAAGTGAGCCAAAGAGCTTGTCTTTGTAAGGTTAGCAGGTAAAATCACTTAGTTTTATCTACTCAGCGTGTCCTGTGTCAACAACATGTTGAAGAAAAGGGAAATATTAAAAAGTGTGAACTAGAGCTTTGGGAATCAAGGAATTCTTAAATATGTAATAGGACTCAAGTGGAGAGGTGGTCTTGGCAAGTGGCGCAGGGAAAACCTCACGCTTCCTTGTTGTGGAGGCTACTGGCGGGGAAGGAGGTGCACCTTCCTCTGGTTACATAAATGCAGTGTTGGATGGTGCCCCCCAGAGTTGTGCACTGGAGTAGCGCTGCCATGCCCACCCCCAGTCACCTCGCCCCCCCCCAATGCCCACTCACCTGAACCCACGCAGTCTGGAAACCCAGGCAGGACAGAGAGATCACAATGGTGAAAGACTCTTCAGAACCAGCACCTACCTGACTGAAAGATCTTCAGGTAGGATCACTGGTCACACCTGATACCCTCACAACCTGTGTGGCTGGTCCTAAGGCTGGCCTCTGCTACCACCTACTGCCTTCTTTCTCCCCTTTTGGATCCCTCCTTCATTCACCTACAATGCATTCCACAAGTGTTCTGGATTCTTCTAGTCCTTACATGAAAATCTAAATCTGATTGATTTTTCCTCCTCAAGTTATTTATTTACTGTCCTGTCTGTCTGGTGCTACTATGTCTTTAACTGTTTTATTTTATTTTATTTATTTTAACTTTTAAAAAGGTTTTATTTATTCATGAGAAACACAGAGAGAGAGAGGCAAAGAGACAGGCAGAGGGAGAAGCAGGCTCCCTCAAGGAGCCCAATGTGGGACTTGATCCCAGACCCCAGGATCATGCCCTGAGACACTCAACCACTAAGCCACCCAGGTGGCTGTTAACTGTTTTATTTTTCCCCAGGAATAAGTAAGGGTTTTCTCGGGAAGAACTCTCTACCATTCCTAGAAAATATCTTTTTCACTGTCAAATGAAGCCAATTTCATGAGGTATGCAGACACTATTATGGACCATCCCTCCTCACCTTTTCTTTTCCTTCTAATGCCCTGGGGTCCTTCATCATGTGCCTGTCCCCACCTTTCACTGGGGATGCTGCAGCCATAAATCTGGAGGGATTGCTACAAAGCCTTGTTGGTCACTCCACATACTCACACAACAACAAAACTATAGCCATGAAAGGTCCAACCTTATAGCTAACACCCGTGGGACTGGCCAATTCTCAGGCCCAGAGAAAGAAGTTTTTGCATTTAATTGGTCTAAAAAGTGGCACCTGGGTGGCTCAGTGGTTGAACACCTACCTTTGGTGCAGGTCATGATCCTGGGGTCCTGGGATCAAGTCCTACATCGGGCTTTCCGCAGGGAGTCTGCTTTTCCCTCTGCCTATGTCTCTGCCTCTCTGCTGTGTCTCTCATGAAAAAATAAATAAAATCTTTAAAATAATAATTGGTTTTAAAGAAACCCATTCCGCAACTCAAAGCTACAAGCCAGTTATTCTTTCACTGAAAGACTAGGCTCCCACAATCTAGAAGCACCACCAGATGAGTTCCCACTGTATGCTTGAAGTACCAGGTGTTATAGCTGATTTCAGGGGGGAGGCACAGGGTAGCCTGTGATTATTCCATCTTACCCAAAACTAAAACTCATGTCACTTAACTATTCAACAAATTCTCTCTCTGCTTTTGTAAGTATGTGGTGCTCAGGTTCTAGAAATTGGGGGGTGAGGAGCATGATCACTGTCCACCCTGAAGATTTTAAGACACAGGGGAAGTATTATAATAATGAAATTTTCTCATCAGTGTCATGGGAAGAGCATCCCCTCCCTGATAGAGTCAGCAGGTATTTATTTATAAACATTTATTTACAAGTATTATGGATAACATGTTGCTTAGAGAAGAGAGAGATCATTTATGACTAGGAAGATCAGGAGAAGCTGCCTGGAGAGGACAGTTGAAAGTAGAAAGCATTTAGGGGAGGCAAGAGAGATGGAAAGTGGCTAGGGGGAGAGAGGTTTCGAACAGTTACTAAAGAGAAGAGGTCATTTGTGTGGTAGGGACAAGAGGTTCTATCGGCCATTTCTTGGATAGTTTATGCTACAGTCACAAACAACTCCAAATACCTTAGTGGGTTTGCCACCACAAAGGGCTGTTGCTCATCCACCTTTCTGTCTACCAGCAACCAGCTGCCACTGTGCTCCACACTTACACCCCAGGATTGAAGTCATCTTGTGACAGAGGAAGAAGAGAGAGTGGAAGCATACTATGGCGTCCCGAGCTCCTGCTCACATCCCTTCCACTCACTTCACTGGTCAGAGCCAGTCAGATGGCCAAGCCTTATCCCAAGGGGGCAGAAGGGATGATCATCCTGGAGGGAATGGCCTGTATTGTGCAATAATGCAGTCAGTGACACAGGGAGAGTTTGTTGTTGCTGTTGTTGCTGCTGCTGTTGCCGTTGTTGTTTTAGCCACTTAGCAAAAGTCTCAGACAAATAGTAAAATTGTTTAGCTGAGCAGTGAGTGAGTGTTGAAGAGGTTGGTGAGAGAAGATGCTAAGAAGTTGTGGGGGGAAGTGAGGGCCAGAGAAGAGAAGTGCTGTGGAGTTTCCAAGGCCGGGCAGCTGAGTTAGATTTGATGTGGGTCGCTACATGAAGAATGACACGGAAAGCATGGCTGGCTGCTCTGATCTCCAGTTTGCTTTAACTCATCTACAGCAGATGCATTAACATTTTATTAGTTTATATCCTGTGCCAGCTGTGATGTTTGCATAGGTATATGTATATACTATATGTATATATGCATATGCATAGTATATGTGTACATATATATATACATATAGTATTTTAATCCTCATGACATCTCTGTGAGATAGATCGTATTCTCTTTTAGTTGAAGAAGTGGGCTCACAGAGGTTAAATGACTTGCTTAAGGACACAAAAGTGGCACACAGGAGCTGGGATGCAAATTGAGGTCTCTTCTTTCGCTTCATCACTGCAGGGCAAAGAAATAAAAGTGTCACCTTGCTTTAGTACTGGCTCGTTATCCCTTATGTCTCCCTATACCCACTGTCTGAAAGCGAGGTTAATATGATACTTTTTTCTCCTCAAGCAGAAGTTGTCATTAACATGATGTTTCTATAACCCCTCCTTGCATAGTACAACGTCATAAGTGAATAAAGAAACAAGGCTTTACCTGAGGTCTTTATTATAAAATCCTGCGGCAGAGACAGTTGCTGTTTACCAAATGTTCCTGTGCTGCCACCCACCCCCATCACATATTTCCCAACGAGTCTTGCCATTAGGTAACCAGGCCTGGCCAATGGACTCTGAGCAGACACGTGTCTCTTCCAGGCTGGGACAACTAATTGCTGGTATGCATCCTCTGTATTCCCCATGCACCTCTCTTGCCCTACTGTGGTGCCCCTTGGCATTCCAGATACCATAGGTAGAAGATGGAGGAGGGCCAACCAAGCCTGAGAATTTACATGAGCAAAGACATATCGCTATGGTGTTGAGCCATGAGATGTCAGTGTTTACTAGTTACTGCAGACTAGGCCACCCGGATCTACACAGATCCCCCTGACTTTAAATGACACAGGGAAAGACACCATGTATATCTGTCCTGCTCATTCTCTGACCGTGTTGCTGAATTCAGGGCCTGCCACGTGGCATATGCTCAGGGGACATTGGTGGAAGGAAAGTGAATGAATTCCAAACGGAGTCTGGTCTCTGAAAGCTATTTAGTTAAGCCACCTATGAATTATTTTTGGAAATGAGTAGTCGATCAGTCTTCCGGAAATATCTTGGCATCATATCCGATTAAGACGTTACTATGTATTTTTCAGTTTCAAATGCCTCCCCCTAACATCCAAGGTCCTCATAATCTGACCAGGATTCCTATGATGTTACCACCTTGTATCTCTAATTTAAGCCATGTGACATGTGACCTCCAGTCGTTTGAGTGATAGTAAAGAAAATATCTGTATTTCAGCCACACGTGTGTCAAAATTTTCCATGATGATTTCATGCATACAATTGCTGTCTAGAGAATCTTAGTAAAAATTTCTGGGAAGACACTGTTGGTTACCTTCTCCAAATTCATTCTCCTTCTTTTTGTGTAACCCTATCTCTGATTTATGTAGATCGCATCCTCTCATGTGGCCATATTCACTCAGGGTAGATGCTATCATGACAGGCCCATTTTCATTGGCTATGACATGTTTTTGGTCCACAAGGCATAAACAAGGGTGCAGGAGTGCTTTTATGAAGGGTTTCCTTGCTCTTAAAAACAAACACTCAAAAAGACATCATAATTTCTTCTTCCGGACAATATCATGTCTGCCAATGTTGCACCCATCTTGTCAACATGAAGGGATCTAGCCTGAGGTCAGAGCTGACACACGAGGAGAGAATGGTGAGGCAGAAACATGCAAAGAACATAGATCCTTGACAGTGTCATGAGTCTCTGAATTAACCAACCCTGGAGCTTTTTCCTCTTGATTTCTAGTTATGTGAAATAACACGTGATTATCCTTGAATCCAATTAAGCCTAAGTTTTCTGTTTATACAATTAAAAGCACTGAAACTCACTTGAACTTGCTGTATTTGTTTGCCAGGGCTGCCATGCAATAAATATATCACAGACAGGAGGCTTAAACCCCAGAGATGTATTTTCACACAGTTCTGCAAGGTGGAACCCCCAGGTCAGCATCCTGGCAGGTCTTGGTTTCTCTCCAGACTACCCTCTTGCTCTCTCTCCTGTGGTTGCCCCTCTGGCCTCATGCATCCTTGGGTTACTCTCTCCTGTCCTAATATCTTTTTGTAAGGACACCAGCCCTATTGGATTAGGGCCCACTCCAACAGCCTCATTTTAACTTCAACACTTGTTTAAAGGCCCTATCCTCCAAACAGAGTCACATTCTGAGGTCCTGAGGGTTAGGGCTTCGGCATAGGACTTTTGGATGGAACAAAGTTACAAGACTTGCTCAAGCCAAAAAAGGGAGTTAATTTTAAAACTACAGAAAAGCTCACAGAATCAAAGTACAGGTTATAAAGTTAGATACCTCGTGGGAACTGGGAAGCCAACAGACAGCTACTCTCTTCATCTTTTTTTCCTCTCTTTCTGGTTTCAAATTTCTGTTTCTCTCAGCATGTATACTTTGGTTCTTTCTTTCTCCCTACAGATCAGCCCCGACTGTTCTGTGCATACTTGGCCCATGATGGCGCCCCACCAGGGGTCCTCAGCCCCCAAGTCATACGACCCTCTTGTTTAGCTCCCTACCACTTACAGACTCAGGCTTCATGTCTTCTCTTTTCATCTTCTCCCAGTTTTCTTTAGATATAATTGACATATAATATTGTATAAGTTGTATAAGATGCAAAAGACGATGATTGTGATGAGAACTTTCAAGATCTACTCCCTTATCAAATCTTTATGGAGCTCTTGAAATAGAAAATCTGATTGGCTCTCTTACTTCACCCTTGGTCCAACCTGACGTGGGCAGCTACCTAAGGGCTGGCTCTTAGGTCTAAGACTAAGTTAGTTCTCCAAGGAGAAGATTGGAATGGAAATGAGATATTTGGTAACCCCAGTGGAACAAAGGAAATATGGATAAGTTTTCACTACAGTCAGATGGATTCGAAGTAGATTGAGCAATCATACAAAAAGGGTGTCGATTTATTCTTGACAACCCACAGAGAAGCCTTTAGTAAAGTCTGACTTTATTCTGCCCTTGATTCTGATTTCTTAAATTTTTCCAACATTTTAACAAATAACTTAAGTCAGGACATAGAACACATGCCAGCTGAATTTCCATTTGACAAAATGATGGAAACATTCTTTATATAGTTGGAGACTAAATTCAGGCTCAAAACAATCACGAAAGACCGGAAACCCAGGTAATGAATAGGATGAAAGTTAGCTTTGATTAGTATTTACTTCCAAATTTGGGGTTCTGTGTTCACCTGCAGAACAATGGGATGGAGTTTTCAAATTGAGCCCTTTTAGAAATTGGAGCAGTTGATAAGCCGGTGTCTTTTCTTCCCAAGAAGAAAGTCCTTTTTAATTAGTTGTATGCTAAAGTTAGTTTGGTTAAGTAAGTATTTTCCTAAAGTTGGAGGGTTCCTATAATTTTGTTTTCCATTTCATTTGCAGGTCAAGTAGATGACAAGACCCAGTAAGTAATTTCAGGTTCCCACAGGTAACTCATCAACCTGGAAAATCCCTGAACTAAGAAGCCCCCTCATAATGAGCTTAACAAGGGGAAACTACTATAAAATATAGCATGTGAGTCTAACCACGACCTCTATATATGGCTGAGTATTGGGCAAGCTCAGCTTTCCCAAATTAGGGAACAAAAATAAAGCTCACTTTCCAGCTGCTGTATCTATTATGCATTCTATTTCTTTAATTTTTTGGAATCATCTTATTATTTTCCTCATATATGTGAGTGTATCCTCATTGAATACTGAAGTCCAAACATTAAAAAAAATGTCATGTAGAAAATGAAATATTGCATGATATGTAACTAATGTAAATAGTTAGGTGACTACTCCTTTTTCAGATTGTATTTCTGGGGTGCCTGGGTGACTCAGTTAAGCATCTGCCTTCCGCCTGGATTGTGATCCTAGGGTCCTGGGATCAAGCCCCACGTCCAGCTCCCTGCTCAATGGGGAGCCTGCTTCTCCCTCTCCCTTTGCCCCTTCCACTGCTTGTGCATCCTCTCTTTCTAAAATAAATAAATAAAATATTAAAAAAGGATTATATTTCTATGCATATTCTAACAATTAATCAAGATTTTATTTTAATGAATATGGGATCACACACATATTCAACTTGACTTTATTTTCCCATTGAACCATACATCCTAGAGCCTATAATTATGGACATTTTTGCTGTATACTAATTCATCAGCTAAGGACAAGTAGGAAAACCAGACAAAGTATTTGATTAGGTTTGAGGTATCAGAGGACTACCAAAGCTACAAGGACTTGAAGGGCTAAGATTCTGGAGAAATGACAAGTACAGAACAGTGAGTTCAGCATTCATCTTGCTTTTCCTCGTTGAGGCCTTTATCTGGTTCACAAGCTGAGCAATGTTTCTGGCGGTCTTACCAGACTGAGGGGGAAAATGGGAATTCAGAACCCAGTAAAGAAAAGAGGCTATGATACACACATCTAGTTTTCCATAGGCATCCACAAAGGCTATACCCTAGAAGTGGCAGTGAATCAGAAATAAACCAACACTCACAAAGAGTAAAGACTAGTTTTGAATAAACTCAGTCTCTGGTAGGATTAGGTGATGTGCCTCTACCCGAATTGCTAGATGTAAATGCATGTCTCTTTTCAAGAGAATAAAGTTACCCAGAAACTCAAGTGATCTTAATTTTTTGATATATGTACAGTTGACCCTTGAATAACACAGGTTTGAACAGTGTGGGTCCTCTTATCTGTGAGTCTTTTTTTCAATAAATATAGTACAATGTAAATGTATTTTCTCTTCTATAGGATTTTCTTAATAATAGTTTCTTTTCTCTAGTTTACTTTATTGTAAGAATACAATATAGAATACATATAACATAAAAATATGTGTTAATAAACTTATGTTATCAGTAAGGCCCCTGGGTCAGTGGTAGGCTATTAATAGTTACATTTTGGGGGATTCAAAAGTTATACATGGAGTTTTGACTGCATGAGGTAGGTGCCCTTAACCCCTACTTTGCTCAAAGGTCAACTTATGATACCTGCATCTAACTCTAAACTAGCAGTCACTTTAGAAGACAAAACTACATGATCGAAAAAATAATTGAAAGAGATACATTTAAAGGGTGTCCAGGTATTGAGCTTATTAGACCTGGATTTTATTTTATTTTTTTTTAATTTATTTATTTATGATAGCCACACAGAGAGAGAGAGAGGCAGAGACACAGGCAGAGGGAGAATCAGGCTCCATGCACTGGGAGCCTGATGTGGGATTCGATCCCAGGTCTCCAGGATCGCGCCCTGGGCCAAAGGCAGGCGCCAAACCACTGTGCCACCCAGGGATCCCCTAGACCTGGATTTTAAAATATCCACAATTAATACCTTAAAAGTAGACTTGTAATAGAGGGAATTTCAGCAGAAAACTGAAAACTATTTAAAAAATGAAGTGGAAATTCTATCACTGAAAAATCACTGATACTAATAAATCATTAATTTTGACAATAGATCAAATCAAATCATTTGACAGTAGATTAGCCACAGAGAACAGGGAGCTATTGAGAAGAAAACAGCTGAGCTAAAGTGGGTACCTGGCTAGTTCAGTTGGTGGAACATGCCACTCTTGATCTTGGGGTTGCAGGTTTGAGCCCCACATTGGGTCTAGAGATTAATTAAAAATAAAAATATTAAAGAAAAAAATAGCTGAGCTAAAGCAAAGAGAGAAGAAAAATGGATGAATGCAGCTAAGAGCCTAGCAATCATATGGACATGGTTTTTCTAGAAAGATATGTAGACTCTCAACAGAAGAGGAAAAGATAAATGGGGAAGAAATAACACATGAGAAAACAATGGCTCAAAAATTTCCAAAACAAATAAAATACTTCAATCCACAGATCCAAGAAGGACTTTGAATCTCAAACAAGAAAAATATAAATAAATAACACTGGGATGCCTGGATGGCTCAGTTGGTTAAACATCAGACTCTTGGATTTGGTTCAAGTCATGATCTCAGGGTCATGAGATCAAGCCCAGAGTCAGGCTCCACACTCAGCACAGAGTCTGCCTGAGATTCTCTCTTCCTACACCTCTGCCCCTCCCCCTCTAGCCTACCCCCTACTCATGCTCTCTCTGTCTAAAATAAACAAAATCTTTAAAAAAAGAATACTTAGCACATTATAGTAAAATTAAAAAAAAAAATCCTGAAAGCAAACATCCTTCCTTTAAAGACATAACAATTAGGCTTGCAAATGAATTCTAAATGAAATGACAGAAATCATTATACAATGGAATAATATATATTCAAAGTGGAGAAAGAAAATATTCACCAACCTAAAATTTTAAAAAGAAAGCTCTAAAAACAATGCTACAGTATTGTGAAGACATCTACTCTCCCCAACTTTCTGTGCAGGATAAATGCAATACTAATCAAAATTTCAGCAGGTTTCTTTTTAAAGAAACTGACAAGTTGATTCAAAATTTATATTAAAATGAAGGCATCCAAGAACAGCAAGACCATCTTGAAAAAGGACAAGTTGAAGGAGTTATACTATCAGGGATCAAGCCTTATTATAAAGCTATAGTAATTAAGATAGTGTGGTATTGATGTGAAGATAGATTAAAGGAAATAGTACAGGATCCAGAAGGAGACCCACACACATATGAACACTGATTTTATGAAAAGGTAACACTGTAGAGCAGTGAGAAAGAAAGGTCTTCTCAGAAAATGGTTCTGAACCCTTAAAATTCATGTGAAGAGGGTGTCTGAGTTCCTGAGTCAGTTAAATGTCCATCTCTTGATTCTGGCTCAGGTCATGATCTCAGAGTTGTGTGATCAAGCCTTGTGTTGGGCTCCACGCTAGATGAGGAGCCTCCTTAAGATTCTGTCTCGCCCTCCCCCTCAGCCTCTCCCCTCTAAAAAATCACATGAAGAAAAAAAAATCTTCAATTATTCCTCATTCTATACATCCAAAGTAGATTATAGACATGTATGTGAAAGGTATAATAGTAGAGTTTTCAGAATATAATATAGGAAAATGTCTTTATGCTTTTGGGACAGTATTTCTTGACATAACAAACACTATAAAAGAAAAGATTGGTACTTTGGACTTCATGAGAATAAAGAAATTGATGTGCTCTATAAGAAGCTATCCTTAAGAGAGTAGAAAAGCAAATCAGAGAGTGATAAGTGAACGTGAAATACTAAAACTAAAAGAGTCATATTCAGATTACATGTAAATTCCTGCAAGTAGATAAAAATAATAGAAAAGTGGGAAAAGATTAAGCAGGCACTTCGCAAAGAGGGTATCCAAATGATATCCAAACCAATAAATACATGGAAAAATGTTTAACCTTATTAGTCACTGGGGAAATGCACAGTGAAGCTACAAGTACTTACCACTGCATGTTCAACAGTGAAATGAAAAAAAAAAACTGTCAATACTCAGTGAAGTGAGGATACAGAGCAATTCTCATTCTGCTGGTAGAATAATCAACTAATAAAAGCCACTTTAAAAACTCATTGGTAGGGCAGCCTGGGTGGCTCAGTGGTTTAGCGCCACCTTCGGCCCAGGGCGTGATCCTGGAAACCCAGGATTGAGTCCCACGTCCGGCTTCCTGCACGGGGCCTGCTTTTCCCTCTGCCTGTGTCTCTGCCTCTCTCTCTCTCTCTCTGTCTCTCATGAATGAATAAATAAAATCTTTTAAAAATATAAAAATAAAAAAATAAAAACTCATTGGTAGTGCATATAGAATTGGATATACATGTACCCTATGATCCAGGAATATCACTCAGAGATATATTCCCAACAGAAAGGAACACATATGTGCACTAAAAATTATATCCAAGAATGTCCATAGTAGCGTTACTTGTAATTGCCAACGTTTGGAAATAATAGAATATACAAAGTGTTATATATTCATAAAGTAAAATACTATACAAAAATGAAAATAAAAACTACTTCTACATGCAACATCACAGATGAGTTTCACAAACGTAACGTGGAATGGAAAAATCCATACCCAAAGAAGTATGTACTGTATGATTCCATTTAGATTAAGTTCAAAAAATAGAGAAAACTAATTCGATGCTAGACACAAGGATAGTGGCTCACTTTGGGGACAAAGCAAGAACAGTAACTGGTAGGGAAAACAAGTGGGGCATCTGAATTGATGGCAGCATTCTATTTCTTCATCTGGCTGGTGGTTGGGTATTTGACTTTGCATTAGCTTTATGCTCGTGTGTGTATTTTTCTGTGAGTATGCTATACTTCAATAATTTTTTTATTTTTATTTATTTATTTAAAATTTTATCTTTAAGTCAGGACATCCAAGTGGCTCAATTGGTCAAGCCTCTGCCTTTGGATCAGGTCATGATCCCGGGGTCCTGGGACCAAGCCCCGCATTGGGCTCCCTGCTCAGCGGGGAACCTGCTTCTCCCTCTCCCTCTAATTGCTCCTTCAGTTCTCATGTTCTCTCTCTCTCTTTCAAATAAATAAATAATTTTAAACAAATAAAAAATAAATGTATTTAAATTACAGAGGAGAGATAAATGAGAGAAATATACTAAGTAAATAAGAGTAGGAGGTAGAACAAAAATTGTGAGAATGATTATGTCATGATTGAGTCAAGAACATTGACATACCCAAAGAGGTGACATTAATGGTGGGAATTTCAGGTTGGTGACTTCACCAGGCCAGGGTTGGAGCACTTTCCACCTGTCTATCAGTAGGTCATCATCAACTTAATGAGCGGGCCCACTGAGTCCAAGACTCTCCTCCAGCTACAGAGATAGGGCAACGAACAAGACAATCTACCCTCAAGGTGTTTCCATTCCAGCGGGAGAATAACAGAGAGCAAGCAGAAAACCACATCTAATAGTAAAGATTAACCTGGATGCTGATATTTGCCCCTTAGAGTCACCAGAAAGGGAGTGACTTGGAGTACAAGTGGGAATCGTGAGGCAGTCTTGCTGGGCCACAGGCCTGGTCAGAAAACAACAGGCCCCCACTCCAGCAGTGCCTGGAAAAAATGCAGAGGGGCAGGCCGGGATTTCTGGATCATTACCATGAGGAAAGGAGTAAATGTGTGTTCTCTCTGTGTCCCTCCTCTTGACACCTGGGTAAATGGCTATTTGCACAGGCACATCACTCAGCCGCTCCCTCAAAGGTAAACAGCTGCTTCCTGCCTTCCCTGCTAGCACAGATTGGGGCCCCTGAAACGTTGTGTACCCAGAGGAGAGAGGAGGTGTCGTCCATTCATGTTTTCATTAATTCATTCAAGCAAGATTTATTGAGAGCCTCCTAAGTACTGGGCACTGGGGTAGATACTGGGAATACAGTAAGGAAGAAATACCTCCCCTGGCCTCTGTCCACTCCACTGAGAGTCCAGGGTTGCCCAAGCTAGAGGAGCTTCAGAGTCCCAAGGCCACTCCACTCATGGTGTAGATGGGAAGGTCGACACCCAGAGAGGAAAAGTGACTTGCCAAAGATGTTAAGCCAGGTCATTACAGATTTCAAGCTACTCAGCTCTGAAAACTCCTTTGTCAACTACTTTCAATAGTGTGCTACTTCTGAGGCTGTCAATCTCAGACAGTATTGGAATTGACTCTTCTAGTGTGTTCTCCATTACCAAACTGTCATGGCTTGGAGAGAAACCAGAGGTTCCTTCTATAAGCACCTTGAAATGTGATCCAATTCTAGGTTCTGAAATCACCACATGAACTACTTGGACAGGCCTGATTTGTCTTACATTTATTTACCTTACTCTCTAGGGGACACCCCCAAATTCTAGTTTCCACATGGAAATTAGTACTGCCTATAGTTAGGACAAGCAAGTTAGGACATTTGACCATACTTTCCATTTTCATAACTCACTGTATTTTCAGTGGTTTCATTCTTTTGTCAAATAGGCATTGACTGAGTACCCACTGTGTGCCAAGCCCTGTGGGAGGAGCTGGGATTTAACGGTCAGCCAGCATACCTTAGAACGAATCCCTGCTTTTATAATTTTGTCTGGGAGGTAAGCAAGCGCCAAATAATTGTACTTATAAATCTAAATTTATCCCTGGAATAGATGTTTTGGCTAGTTCAGGTCCTCCCAGAAGCAGACACTAGGACAGGACTAAACAAGCCAGGAGATTCATTTGTGAGAGTAGGGAGGGGGCTAGAGAACATTGGAGAGCCATTTGGTGATGAAGCAGGTCTGGGGAGCAGAGAGATGAGTGGTCTTGACTGCAGGGTAGTTCCAAGGGAGTCTCAGCTTGGCCAGAGTTATCCATCTGAAGAGTCTCATGTTCTGAAGAATAGACCAGAGTTTCTGCTGTGCTTGGTCATGGACTGGGGGCAGCCTGTAGGAATGTGGCTCCAGCCGAAGGGTGGTGGTAGATTCAGGGAAGAGCAGCGGGGATTGTCGGTCAATTAGACTCCCCTCCCTAAGAGATATAAGAAGTGCATTCTTGTGGCCACTACAATGCTACAAAAGAGCACACTCTGGTCGTAAAGGCAGATAAATTAGACCTATTTGATTTCATCTAGGAAAACAGAGAATCTGTGAGAAAACAGTCTCTGTGGTGAGTCGATGAGGTGAAAGTCCAGTGTTCCAGGAGGTGAAGACAGCGAGTACAAAGGCCCTGTGGCAGATAGCAGTGTGGGCTGTTCAAGAAACTAAAAGAAGGCCAGTGTAGCTGAGTAGAGAGTAAAATGTCAAGCTAAAGAAGTGGTTATTAGAGGGTGGCCACACAAGACCTGTAAGCAAAGGATGTTATTTTAAATATAGGGGAGAAGGTGGGGTGTCCTGTGTGTCCCTGGATTTCCAGGTAGTTTAACTCCAGTGGTCTGCTGAGGTGGAGGGGTGGAGGGGCTCCGGCCTCCATGTCACACACTTCTGTGAGGATTAGAATAGAGGTTACAGACTGGTGGCCCTCAATACAAATAGAACCTAAAGACATGCTTCATTTGGCCCAGACACTAGGTTTAAATTTTTTGAATTTGTTACTCACATTTAGAAGGTGGACATTTCTACACAAAAATCGTGGTTACCAGCTTCTCTTAAGAAAGCAAATCTAGCAATACCAGGCCTACTTTCCTGCCTGCAGACAATTATCTGGTAAAGAGTAGAGGCTTCCACCTTTATTCTCCCAAAAGAGTTGGTTGTTAAACATTTACCAGCATACCCTGGATTTAGTCTTAAACCACATTGTCTCTCAGGCTAAGAGAGTTTTTTTTACTGCAGCTCTCGCTGACCTCCAGGTCTCTGACTTTTCATTCATTTACACCCAATCAGTAAATATTAATTGATCAACTACCATGCAATAAGCTCTGTATCAAAAGGTGGTGGCCTCTTCTGTCCTGAATTGGAGTGTTTCTCAATTTTTGTGCTGCAAATATTCCTAGCATGACTCATTTCAAGCTACCAATATGATGTCACTGAATGTGGAGTTGAGGATGCACACAAGCAGTCTCATGTAATGGTTCAAGCCAGCTCCTGCACACTACTTATGTTAGGCTAAAATTACTACATTCCTGAAATGATGACCTTCTGGAACAGTGCCTGGAACATAGCAGGTACACCATACATGTTTGTTAAAACAGGAACTCAATGGGCAGTTTCCAGAGTCCTGAGCTGCCTAAATCCAGTTCTCCTGCTGGAGAGACCACATAGAGAGGCCATGAGAGCTCATGAGGAAAAAGAGAGTCCCTAAGATGACACGGAATGACAGCAAGAGACCCAGCTATCCCAGGGTGCCCAAACCCACCTGCCAGCTGAATGCATCCACAGGGACAACCACAAGCAAGACCAGAAGTATTACCAGGTGTATTACTAACCCAGAGGTATTACCCAGTTCAGATAGTAGAATTGTGAGCAAATGCAACAGCTTTTTCTAGGTTTTAGATTATGTTAGAATCTAGGTGATATTAAAGCAGCAAAATTACCCAGGCTCCTGGTGGCTCAGCCAGGTAAGCAACCAGCTCTTGATTTCAGCTCAGATCATGATCCCAGGGTCATGGGATGAAGTCCATCTGCTTAAGACTCTCTGCCTTTCCCCCTGTCCCTTCCCATGCTCATACATTCTTTCTCTCTAGAATAAATAAATCCTTTTTTAAAAGGCAAGATTACCTAACAACCATTGAAACTGATGCATAGCCTTGGAAACCGATGCATCATGGAGAACTAGCCCCACTATTGAAGAAATAGGGCAAGTCTAGGTTTACTGATATGATATGATGACCAAGATTTACTCTCACATGAGAAAGCAACTTTCAGAAGAGTCCATAGAGTATAGTGCATAATTTCACCTACCCTATAGGAAGAAAAGTACACGTACCTGTGTGTGAGCAGGTGTGCACAAACACGCACATGTGGGTGACTGTTAATGCATAAAATGTTTCTGAAAAGATGCATAAGAAACTAGTATCAGACTGGTGGACTGAAGATAGAGGAGAGACACCTATTTTCACTATTCATCCTTCTGCACATATATTTTTTTTACTCATTTAAATGTTCCCATTTATTACTAATTCAAATCACTGAATCACTTTCACTTTTGACAAAAGTGAAACAGAAAAGTGAGGTCTACTAACATAATGTTGCAGATAACAAGCTGCGATTCACTGGTAACACACTATTCTGTTAATGTTGATGATGCAAATCTTTGACTGAGTTTTACTTAGAAACAGTATCCAAGAGGGTGTATACCGGGTGGCTCAGTAGTTTAGCGCCGCCTGCAGCCTAGGGCGTGACCCTGGAGACCCAGGATCGAGTCCCATGTCGAGCTTCCTGCATGGAGCCTGCTTCTCCTTCTGCCTGTGTCTCTGCCTCTCTCTTGCTCTGTATCTCTCATGAGTAAATAAAATAAAAAATCTTAAAAAAAAAAAAAGATTCTTCTGACTTTAAAAAAAAAGAAAGAAACAGTATACAAGAATATAGGAAAAAATTGGAAATCTACCTGGCTGATGCATTCCCTCATCTCTCATTCCATCAAAATGGGAGACGTTGTTAGTGGTGGAGGAGGTTCTCATCATGAGAGAAGGTCTCAGGTCCTCTAGGGCCTCAGGTGGCTCTCCTCAGCAGCAGATCCAAAGGCAAGGATTTCAGCGGAAATCATGTATTTGGAGGATAATTCCAAGAAGCACCACAACAGCAGTGAGGAATTGAGACAAGAAAGGGAAGGGAATCAATAAGATGTGGTCCATGGTTAGCACCATGGGCAGCTGGGGCTTGGTGCCACTGGGGATCTCTGGGAGGCAGGGGAGAACTTGCTTGTGAGTTGTCCCAACCTAAGTGGGAAGCATCAGAGGGATTTATCCTCCCCTCTCTGGTGGCATCGGTTCTCCAGTGCGTCCAGCCTTCCCTAAGTGTAGGCTGAGGTGCAGAAGAAAGTGCTGGTAGTAGGAGGTTGTCCACAAATAGAGGAAGTGAGTCTCAAGGGGATACAGGGGAGTGTGAGCTTCTGCTTGCATAGGTGGCAAAGCTTGTGGCAAATGTGTCTATGAGGCAGTGAGGGAGAGAAGCCATACAGGGAAGTGCATTACTTCCGGGCAAGCTGATTGCTTCATCTTGCTGGATATCTTCTTGGAGACCATGGGGAATTGCCTTGTCTCCAGCCTGTCCCTCTGCAAGGAGGAAGTTAAGGCGCCTAGCGAGTGTCATGGTGATCTTGCACCTCAGTGAAATAAGAAAGTCTTGGGGCAGGAGATGAGACATGCATAATGTGGGATTGGGGAGATGAAGTGCCTGATAATCCTGAATCTGGAGCTCTGCCACAGGGAGCTGTTTCATGTATAACACAGCAGAAAGTGTAGGAACTTGGCTTTATAACTGTGGGAGCAATACATGTCCATGTTGGAGCTGTCCCACCACTGGCAAGGCCAGGTTGGATTTGGGGTGGTGCACGATGCCTTTAGTCCAGGAGGCAGTGAGAAAAACTGGGTCAAGCCCGGGGTGAGTGTCCTGATAAGACACATCATCTTAGCGTACATTGTTCCAAATTGTACCACTTCATCAAGAAGGAATTACATAAAAACTTTTAAAGATAGATTTTCAAGACTAGAGACATTATTCCAATGTTGCTTCCTGACAGTTACATGGTAGAAATTATTAAACAATGTTGATAGCACAGAGGAAAGAAAGAGCTAATTACTGAGACTTGCTATCAGTTCCCTAAGAGCAGATCATGTTGTTCCAACCAATTTCCATTTTTGATCAAGTTACTTCACTGAACTAAGCAAGGCTTCTGGCCATGTCATTCATAATATTCTTGTGGACATGTCAAAACACAGATAGGATGACTATACAGTTAAAAGGGGATTTGTTACTGATTTCAAGCAACCTACTCATCTGCAATCTGGAAGTCTCTAGGGATATGCCATAAGGTTCTTGTCTTTACCCCTGTTGTGTTTAATATTCTTTCTTATGGTGATTTGGAGGAGGACATGGCAGGCATACTTACCAAATTTATGGATGGCCTAAATAAGGAAGGAATAGTTGATATGTTTGATGACTGAATAAGGATTCAAATTGTATTGATAGACCAGGCTGGAAGGTCAAAAACATCCATATACAATTTAAGAGTAATAGAATCTCTATTTAACATAAAAAAAAGTCAACTGTGTAAGTACAGGTTCGAGGAACCCGATTGACAGTGATGGAGTGAAAAAAGATCGGAGGGTTAATTAACCCAAAGCTCCATATGATCCAACAACGGAACTGTTTTTTTTTTTTTTTAATTTAAAGCAATTTTGGGCACAGTAATAAAGTATTATTTTCAGTTGAGGGCAGTGATGATCCTAATAGGTTCTGCGAGGGGCATATTACATCTGGAGTACTGCGTGCTCAGTTCTGGGTGAAAGAGTGAGCAATCACATTCAGGAGGGATTTGGAATGCATGTCACTCGAGGAATGGTTATCAGCACTGGGATATATGAGAACAACATGATAACATTTGGGGAGAATAATAGTGGCCTCCATCTATTTGAAGAGCATTCTGGTGTAAAAGGGAGTATACCTTGCTGTATGTCTTAGCTATTGCCACGTTAATGCTTATAATCACATCTATTTGCCTCTTGCGTATCTACAGGTGAGCTGCAGTTTGTCTGATGTGAGGTAGGCTCCGCTGTGCTTGGATCCAGGTCATGATTTGGGTCAGTTTTGTTCCATCTGGGTTTTTTTCTTTCCTTTGGGAATCAGTAGTTGCCCATTGGAACATTTTTCTCATAGTGAGTGAAGAGTACAAGAGGGCATTCCCAAATGGACACACACACTGAGAGCCTCTGCTGGCATTGCATCCACCAACATCCCAATTGCTTAGATCAAGCCATCCCAAAGTCAAGGGTCAGAAAAATATACTTTATTCACTATGAGACCATGGGAAGGGACTGAATGTATTAACATTACAGATTACTAGAACCAAGAATTCAACTCATTTCACCCTAGACTAGTAGAGCAAAACAAGAGTCAGTGGGCTATAGTTATAAAAAGATCAATTCTGGCATGATGTAATAAAAAAAAACAAAACTGAGTGATCATGGAAGTTGCCTAATCATAGATACCGCCTAGTGAAATCTTTGTCCCAGAAGAGGTTAGACAGAGTCCAATGGCTCATGTCCCAAGAGTGGCATAGATGGAGTTCCAATATCACTTAGAAAGTGAGACTCTGAGCCAGTGGCTATCTTTCCACCTCTAGCATTCTACAATTTCACAATCCTGTTCTACCCCACACTATTCTGTCCCAGCCCTGACATCCTAAGGCTATTTCTCTCTGTGCCATCACCTGGGGACCTTAATTATATATGGCATATTTGCTTTCCTGAGAGATTCACATGAGTAATCCTTGACATCCCAACTGCTTTGGAAGCATCTCAGCAATCAGGCTGGGTTTTACACTTCTCTTTCCTAGTCTATGGTCTACTAGATCAATGTTAGGCACCAAGTCCTTAGCATGGCATTAAATCACCATCCAACAACACCCATTCTGACCCCACACCATTACTCTGGCCTCATCTACTTTTCATACCTTGTAATATGGCCAAGTTGAGCTACTTGGCCTCCCATACATTGCCTGTGCTTCTTAGGGCTTTGCTTCCCCCAATACTATTTTCTCTTGTCCTCATAGGCTCAGAGCCTACCCATTCTGCCCAGGCCAAATCAAATGCTACCTTCTCCCAAATTTTTCACTGATAATCCACCCAGAAATAAGTTTCTTCCTCTTCTGAATGGCTTGAACACTTCTCAAGATGCTTAAACTTTCCATGGGATAGAAGAGTAGTTCTGAACCCTAACCTACTAGGGTGATTTGGGAAGATTTAAAGTACACATAATCAGGTCCCATTCCAAGATAGTCTCATATTATTGATCTGGTAATAGAAACTCCAAGTAGCAGGACTTTAGGCAATAAAAACACTTAGCTTACTGACATAGCAAGGAATATGGAAGTTAGTGGCTCCAGGATTGATTGGCACAGCAGTTTAATGATGCCAGCAAGAACTTAGGCGCTTTCTGCCTCCCTGATCTGCCATTCACAACGTATCAGCAAGGTCTCTCCTCATGGCTACAAGGCAGCTGCTGTGGCTCCAAGTATCACATCCCCACACCAGCATGCCAAGCAGGAACAAAGCAGGCATGAGAGAATTGTTCTTCTCACAAGTCTCTCCTGTCAGAGAAAGAAAGTCTAGAAGTTTCCTGCAGACATTTGCTTACATCTCATGGCTAAACGTGGGACACATGCCCATCTGTGGCCAATCATTGGCAAAGGAAAATGGGTTGTCCAGAATGCTTTAGGCTAAGCACGATCCGTTCTTGGAACTAGACTGTTCTGAACAAAACCTAGGCTCTGAGCTGGGAAGCAGGGATGGAAGAATGGAGAATAAGAAGTGCAGCTTGCTCACCAAATTCTATCCCTGAAACTAATCACACAGTATATGGTAACAAAGTTGAATTTAAATAAAAAATTAAAAAAGAAAAAAGAAGAACAGCAGCTTGAGTATATAGATGCCCGTATGAGACAGTAAGCATGCTGAAGGCAGGGACATGTCCAGACACACAGAAGCTTTTGGCATCCTCAGAGATGCTCTATAGTCACTTGCCAAGTAACTGAACCCTTTCTCTCCAAACCGTTGTCTTAAAAGCTATTTTTATCCATTTGTAATGCGTGCAGTCCCCTTACCCCACTTATTTGGATGTTTGTTTCCCCAGGATCCCCAAATACAATTCAACTTTTTACTGTGGCCTTTCCAGAGGTGTAGAAACCACAATAAACGGTGCTAATGAGTTAGGTTCCAAGAAAAAATGTATCATCTATGAAGGAAACATGGAGTAAAAAGAGATTAAACAAGGATTTTGTGTTTCCTTTTATCAGCTACCATGAAGCAGGATGGGGAGGGGGAGTATCAGGCAAGCCAGGGATCAAGGACAAGCTCCACCATTTACTGCCTGTGTGACCTTGAGCAAATTACTTAACCTCTCTGAGCCTTGATTTCCTCACATGCAAAACATAACCTTTCCCCTCAGGGGCGCTACGTAGACCAACACTGATAATATCTGTAAGAACAACCATCACTCTGTGGGGGCCCCATCCATGGTGGGCCCCATTTTAGGTTATTGCTTATGTTCCCCAAAACACAGTGAGGTCTAAGGTTGCATTGGTTTTGAGGCTCAGAGAAGTTGAGGGACTTGTCCGAAGTCCCCCAGCTATGGAGTGATGGTTGAGGTACTTGACTTCAAAGCCAGTTCTGGAGCATATCAATCACTCAATATCTCTCGGTTTCCTTTGTCCTTTTGTCCACCTAAGTGATGCTGTTTCTGAAGTCACTGGAATGCTTGTTGTAGGCACTTTTTGCCCTAAGTCCATAACTCAGCATTCTCCTTCTCTCTTTTCTCTGTTTGGTTCCCAGGTAAATGTCTAGTATTTTTTTAAGATTTATTTATTTGAGAGACAAGAGAGAGAGAGAGAGAGAGAGAGAGAGCATATGTGCCTGAGTTGGGCAGAGGGGCAGAGGGAGAGAGAACATCTCAAGCAGACCCCTAACTGAGCTCAGAGCCAACCCAGGGCTTGATCCCAGGATCCCAATGAGATCATGACCTGAGCCAAAATCAAGACTCCCCACATTTAACCAACCGAGCCACCCAGGCACCCCAATGTTTAGTAACTTTTTAAATGCTCATAGATGAAATGCTCTTGTTAATAAATACCACTTTTGGATGGTCCTGCTTTCACATAGATTCAGAGGAAGCAGAAGAGAGGCAGGGAGACAACAAACTCCAGTATCCTTTGTAGCTTTTATTCTGTTTTCACTTCAAGATGCCTTGTCCCTCCATGAATCCCCATCTCTCAGTCTCTCCTTCCTGGAGAGCACTGGTTCAGTTTTACTTCCATTTTCAAATACCCATGGATCTTTGTGCCCCTGGTCACTTGGGTTGCATTGCACCAGGCCTTGCTGATGGCACAGTATCCTTTTCATAACAGGGTATCCCAAATGGCACAGTAGACCTTTGTACACAGCCAGAATCACCGCATTGATTGCAGATACCATGCACCGTTCTATCAGATACCCTAGTTTTCTCTTTTTCAGGAAGGACTGGTGTTCACTTTCATCCTGACTCTTATAAACCAGGGGCTTCTTGTCTCCAAGTCTTGAGGCTACTGTTTCCAATATCTGCTAGTTCCCATTTCTGCATGATTATCAGTTGACCAGGGTGTGGATGGGTGGGTGGCTGGCATTCTCCCTCAAGTCTGTTCTGCATATATTCCTCAGACCTGTTGGTTGCCCATCCACCTACTTTCCTCCCATAGGTAGAGTCCGATGGACACATCACTCTCTTTCTTCTTACAAAGCCTCACCTGCTTACCATACAGGGGCCATTCTTGTTGCTAACGCTGATAGAGTCACACTGTGGGCTATTTAGCCTGAATCTGTAGTGACCACAGAGCATGCTCTAGAAGTTTAAAAAGAATACTGTAACAAAACTCTGATGTGGCCTTTTTCTTGAAGTACGAGCATAGCAAAGGAATTTGAGAGGAGACAGCCTGAAAATAGGTTAATTGCAGTTGGATTACATATAAGAAAAGCTATCATTGAGCCCATAATAATGCCAGGCACTCTCCCAAACATGTTCTATACGTTATAACATTTAATCTGTACAACAAGAGCCAGAGGAATGTATTATTATCACCCCAGATTGATGGAGAAAATTAAGGCAAAAACCAGTTAAGTAATTTGCCTAATACCAAGCAGCTAGTAACTATCAAAGGAGGGATTTGAACCCAGACTTTGGCTGATTTCCAAGTCCACCAGCTTGGCTACTGTTTCCTAGCCTCCCTTGCTTTTTGCTTCATGCACCACATTTCTGATGTTTCCGTATTTGCTTTCTGGTTAATGTTTACTCCCTCCTCCCTAGTACACCACGTCAAGGGTGTGGCATGGGCTTTTTGCTTCCTGAATGTTCGTTACTCAGTTTAAACTGGCTTTACTCTCTTCCAGGGGGACTTGAAAAGTGACAGCCTAAGACAAGTAGGGAATGGAGAGCTGACTCCAGTGCACTACTGGCTACTGTGTAGGATTTTGATTGTATCGTTGAAGCTTCTTTGATGGCAAAATGGACCAAACGTGATCTATGCTTCAGATGGCCCCAGAGGACCTATAGGAAACCCCCAAACACCCAGGAAGGGTCACTGAGGATAAATGGATTAAGGAAAGGCCATGACTCATAGGACTAGTGGTGGTGATGGTGGTGGGGAATTTTGGATTTTTTATTTTTCTATCGTGAACTCAGTGCAGAAGAGGGAATGTGTGTTTTGGAGTCAGAACCAGGTCTGTAGGATGACCTTGGGCAGCATTCTAGACATTTTGGCCCACTTCAGACTCCTCAGTGGGGGGAAAAGGAGATACCAATATGCCTTCTGAGGAATCTGTTGTGCATTTATGAGATTTTCATCTCCGAAGCACGCAGCAGATACCTAGCACATTGTAGATGCTCCCAAAACCGAAGCAACAACTCTTTCGAGAGACTGAGCTTGGCTCAGTCTGAGATCCCAGGTGGTCTGGGGCTCCCTCTGAGCCTAGATTCTAAACCAGGGAGTGAAACTGGACTTGTCAGCTCCTTTGCCAATTCAGCATCCTAATGTGGGAGACAGAAGTCCTCATTCCACTCTGCCTTTTATACATTCTGATAAGAATCGCCAGGAAATCCATGTAGTGTGCTGAAACTCTAACCTGCTATTAGATAACTCTTTTGTTTTCATAGTGAAAAGAAAAGAAGGAAGGGAGGAGAGAAAACAAGAAAAGAACTCAGGACGGTGGTTTCCAAATTTGTAAAGCAGGTAAGATTGGTATTTGGTACTTTTTGGTCTTTCTTTTCCTTACCCCTTTAGTCTCCCCTAAAAAAACAAGAAAAAGAGGTGGGGGGAGTATATTAAGGCCCCCCACTCCCCATCCAGAGAGAGAGAGGGGAGGAGAGAGAGAGGGAAGGAGACTCATCCCTCCCATTATCTCTCCAATCGTGCTGGAGAGAACTGCTACCTTTCCTTTATGCCCACTGGGCTACAGTTGTCTCATCTGTTGGAGTGTGCTTACTAGCAGCTGCCCCACACACCTGCCAAGTTGTTAGAGTGGTGGGGAAACAGCTAGTACTGGACTGAGACGAGGAGATTTCCTGGTAGAGGGAAGGAGCATGGGGCAGGAGTGATGCAAACCCGAGTCTGATTCAGCCATTGACAATAGCAGCATTGTGACTTAGGGCAGTCACCTCACCTCCCCGCACCTCGGGTTCCTCATCCTGCAATGAGTGAAGCAGAACCTGGCACCTGTGCCTCTCCTGCTTGGAAAATCCACGGGCTCCTGTGGGTGAAGGCACCCAGAAAATTGTGTGCTCAGGACACAGCCTTTTCTGCCACGGTCTGAGGCCAGTGTCACCTTTTGCTGGCCTTTTGTTTTGCTTTCTTTTTAGTATTTCTCCACAGTGAAGCAATGCATGTGAATCCCCTAACCATGTGCATTTCTAGCAGCCTCAGAGGTGCCTGTGGGTTATATCTATCCGAGGCCTCTAACCAACCCAGATTCAGAGTGGGTGTAAGATCAAGTGAGCGTGAGCTCTGGGCGGCGAATGCACACTCCACCTAGGAGAGGCAAAGGAACTCAGAACTGATAGGAGTGTAAGTCCAGTGTGGCCAGATCTGGTTTTTATTTTTCTTTTATTTTTAAGATTTTATTTATTTATTATGAGAGACCCATTGAGAGAGAGGCAGAGACATTGGCAGAGGGAGAAGCAGGTTCCATGCAGGGACCCCAATGCAGGACTCGATCCCAGGATCCCAGGATCACTACCTGAGCCAAAAGCAGATGCTCAACCACTGAGTCACCCAGGTGCCCGCCAGATCTGGTTTTTCAAGTAAGGCAAATGATCTTGAATTTTTAAAAAACACAAAAACTACCATCTCAAAAGTACTGGCTCAAAAATATTTGTGAACAATTGTAAATAACTGTCTTTTCAAAAAGGCTGTAACCCTAACCTAGTGCACCTGCTCCGTGTTTACACTTTGGGGCCTGAAATCTAGAGAGATGAAGAAGGCTTCTTGCTTGGCTGGTCAGCACCTGAAGCGCAGAGCTAGGGCTGCCCGCTTTGGATGAGGCACCTTTCATTCTTTCTAGCTACAACCAGGTCTCCTGAGTTCCTGGGCAGTGCCCATTCTATCACACTGGGCTTCCCTTTTTCTAGAAACGAAATAAAAGAAGAGAAGAAGAAATAGGGAGAAGGAAAGAGGGAGGAAGGAAAGAGAAGAGAGAAGGAAGGTCCTTGATTAGCACCACCTAGTGAGTGCCCAGCACATCTTTCAGAGGAACACAGGCAAGTACCCCTTCCTCCCACTTGTTCCAGCACCCCCATTCATGCTGAACAAGGTATGGCTGTTGTCCCCGGGCACAGAGCAAAATGCATGCGACCCCCAAAGTCCAACTTGTGGGACATCATGTTGCTGTGTTGCTAATCTCAGGCACTGAGGGAAGAGTTTTTAAAGAAGGATTGGAGGAGTGGCTTCTGAAAGCCTGGCAGGGTTGGTTGGATCTGTTCTGGAAGCCCTGCCGGTGTACTAGGTGAAAGGGAAGTTGATTGTAAAGCACTTTGGATATTATCAAAGGTTATTAAAAAACAGCAAACACCCTACCTCAGTGTGCCTTATTCGTGATACAAATTGGTTGGGGTGGGGGACACCTGGGTGGCTCAGTGGTTGAGCGTCTGCCTTCGGCTCCGGGTGTGATTCCCGGGGTCCTGGGATTGAGTCCCGCATCAGGCTCCCTGCATGGAGCCTGCTTCTCCCTCTGCCTGTGTCTCTGCCCCTCTCTCTCTGTGTCTCTCATGAATAAATAAATAAAATCTAAAAAAAAAAAAAATGTGGGATGGGGTCTGGGGAGGATCTTCCTTGCCTGGCCCTGGACCGATCTGCCTTCTCTGAGGCAAGTCAGGGGGTCAATTCAGCTTTCTTGAATTTCCTTCATTACTCACTCACTGGCTACCTGCTGCAGGGGCCCAGCTAGGAAGCGCATCATCTTGAAGTCCTGGCTTAGCCGTCTGGGGTATCCCTGCCTTTGTCTCAACCCTGACTCTTCCACTCACTGGCCATGCAATGTAACTTCTCTGAACCTCACTTTTCCTCAACTCTGAAATGGGAATAACAATGCATACCACTCAGCCTCAGTGAGGCAATCAGAACAAAATAATGAAGGTAAACACCTACCCCAGGATGAGGCACACGAGACGTTCTCAACAAATGACGGTGATGGTTGGGAGAGCAGTGGTCTCCAGAGCTTCCAGAGTCTCAGCGGAGAGCTGTGAGAGGCGGTGCAGCCCGGCACCCCAAAGGGTAGGTTCTGGCGCCAGCCTGCCTGAGTTTGAATATCCTGAATCCACCAGGTCAACGAGGTACTTGACACTCTAGTGTGTCTGTCCTCATCCATGAGGTGTAGATAACAGTACCTACCTTGTGGGTTTGTTGTGAAGATTGGCAGAGCTGACCCTGTGAGGGGCTTGGCATTCCATGCACCATGAGTGCTGAATGGGTGATACCTGTTATTGCCCAGACCGATGCGTGGGCTCAGCCTTTGTCACTAGAGGCAAAGTATTGCCCCTCATGTGTGGGGGATACGTTCCAAGCCCCTCAGTGTTTGCCTGAAACTGAGGATAGTACCAAACTGTGTATATTTTATGTTTTTTCCTCTCCATCCATGGCTACACCAAAGTGTAGTTTATCAATCAGGCACAACAAGAGGTCAACAACAATGATAAGAAGATAGAGTAGGGGTGTCTGGGGGTCTCAGTGGTTGAGCATCTGCCTTCAGCTCAGGTTGGGGTCCTGGGATCGAGTCCCACCTCTGGTTCCCTACAGGGAGCCTGCTTCTCCCTCTGCCTGTGTCTCTGCGTCTCTGTTTCTCATGAATAAATAAATAAAATCTTAATTTTTTAAAAAAAGAAGATAGAGTAATTGTAACACTATGCTGTAATTAAAAGTGATGTGATGTGGTCTCTCTCTCAAAATATCTTATGCTGACCTCACCCTTCTTCATCTTGAGATATGACACGATGAGACGCCTACATGATGAGGTGGAGTGAGGGGAATTGTAGGCATCCTGACATCATGCATCTTGGACCTTCTGAATATGTGTCAAAAGGAGCAATATCTGTTTTTTTTTTTTTTAAGATTTTTATTCATTCATGAGAGACACACAGAGAGAGAGAGGCAGAGACACAGGCAGAGGGAGAAGCAGGCTTCATGCCGGGAGCCCGATGCAGGACTTGATCCCGGGTCTCCAGGATTAGGCCCTGGGCCAAAGGCTGCGCTTACCCGCTGGGCCACCTGGGCTGCCTACAACATCTGTTTCTGAACGGCGATTGACCACAGGTAACTGAAACCTCAGGAAGCGAGTACAGGAAAGTGTGTGTGTGGGGGGACTTTTGTACAATCTAGAAAAAGACAGAACCCCCTGAGCTACTGCCCAGGGAAGTGAAGCACATTCGCTCAGGCTTTAGCCTTGTGGCTCACGTGCTTCCCAATGGCCCACCTTCCAACATCTTCTGTGCCTCACCCAGGGGTCCTTCTCTGGCATCCAGGGTCTGTTCTGCCCACGTGTTCAGCAGGGCACACGTCTCAGAGAAAAAAGGCCTCCCCCGCTGCCACCGCCCAAGGAATAGCTCCCAACCAGTGATTGACGAGAACACCGGGCCGGCTCCCCAGGATAACTCTGCAGTGCACGTTCTGGAGCAGCTCTGGGCAATCCCCAAGAGGAGGGAGCCCTGGTGCCCACTGGCTTGATGACACAGCATTCATTGATTGCCTTTCCACCCTGTCCCCATTCCCCCCTTGAGGTTCCCTGGGATCGTCTCCAAAGAAGTTACTTGCACTTGAATCCTATTCCCAGGAACCAAATTGTGACAGATACAAACCGAAGAGCCCAGCTGAATACCCCAAAGTGCTATGATGTCTGTACAGGCTGCAGGTGCCAAGAATCCATGGGTGACACCCGGAGACAGGCCTTTCGCCCTGGCTTCCCACAGTGGGAAACTGTTATTCCTCTGGCTACTGGAGATCTGCACTCCACGAATCCGCCCACAGGTCCTCTTCTGGGAGCTTCCTTGGCAATGTCCCTGGAGGCCAGGAGCCACGGTGGGCTGATGCAAGAAGCCAGGATGGTGTCTCTAGGCTGCTCCACGTCAACACGAGCAACTGAACAAGAAGAAGCACACTCCATGCAGGCAAATTGGAGCTTTCCCTCCATTCTTTTGCTCCTTCTTTATAATAGGGTGTAAAAATGGAAAAATATGTCAGCCTTTGGCCCCTTCTCTGTAAAAAGATAAAAATGTTTTAAAAGATCGTAATTAAAAAAAATAAATAAATGATCGTAATAATTAGAACAGTAAACTGAGCTGAGAGAAGTCTGTCTCATGCAAATGAAAGACTATTAGATGCCCTCCTGGACCAGATAAGGAGTTGGTGGGGTGGAAGGGAGGATTTAGAAGTGCTGCTTCGGCACAATTGGCGTGCGAATAAGTCAAGTTCTAGCGCAATTTTCCATGCAAAATAAAAACACAGAAGGAGAAGGGGAGGCGGGGAACCCGCACGAGACCCTCAGAGTCAGCACTGACCCTCAAGCATTCACTGGAGAAAATGAATGTATTATGGAGACAAATGTGCCTTCTCCCAGAAAGTCACTCCACACCAGACAAACACACCATCGGTTTGACCCTTCCTTTGCACACTGGCCCAGAGTTTGAACATATAACAGAAGACCAGAATGTGGGAGAGGGTGGTACCCAGGCCCTAGAAAAATCAAGGAGATTAAAGAGCAGCTTTCCTTCAAAGAAATTTAAATTTTGTAACAAATCGGGGCCTGGACAGTTTGGAGGAGCACACAGAACACTCAGAACCCCCTCCTGAGGCTCTTCCAAAACCAACACGGTCATTTCCAACCACTCACAGGTGTTTTTCCTCCCAAAACAAACACAGAAACAAATATTTACAGAGTTATGAAAATTCAACAGAAGTCACCTGGACTCAGAGCTTCCCCCACCTGTGCTCAAGATCTCTGGCCCTGGGATTATTAGCCAGAATGTTACACCTAGTTTCCATGGTGGGACAGGAAACCCTGGGGCCCCGAGAGAATTTGTTCCCAGAATGTATTCATAAGAATAAATGCTGTCTCTTCTCAAGAAAGTGTTTGCAGCTCCGAGGGAAGAATAGCTTTCAGACAAAGGAAACGTCAGTGGCTTTCCCCCCTACATCTGCCAAAATTTGCAACACGGCCCTTGAAGAGCGCATGACCATGTTGTGAATCGATCCATCACGTTCATCAACAGCCCCGAATGCGGTGCTGGCTGTTGTGTCGCTGACCACCTTGAATAATTTTTCATTGGGCTGTTTCTGGGAAAGGCCCCCTGTTGGCTTTTCCTGAATGTCCCAGATGTGAACCAGATCTCAAAATTAGGAAATGCGGCTGGGGAGGGGTTGCTGTCCACACTGCTATGTCACCCTTTGGCCTTCTTTGGTAGATCTAGAAGGACCAGGTAAGCAAAGGATGTGGATGTGATATGGGGGGAGGGAGGAAAGGAAAAGACAGGAAGGGAAGGAGAAATGAAATAAGTGTGGGAACGGGGAGGAGGCCAAGAAGAGAGGAAGGAGCAGGAAGGGAGAGAATGGAAAGGAGAAAAGAGGGAGAGAGGCGGGAAGGGAGAAAAAGAGAATGAGAGAGACCCAGAGACAGAGAGAGAGAGACAGACGTAGATCTGCTGCTGTCAGACCCTCACTGGTTTCTACCAAGGAGCCAGATAGCCGCTCAGTGAAAAGCTGAGATTAAGCTCACAACATAATTTCCATTATGTTAATGTTGCTTTAAAATATATTGCACAGAGTGCTGCAACAATCAAATTATCAATTATAATGTCTACTCAGAGTAGAAAAGTGTTGCAAACAGAGGGCTGATTACTGCTTCAGTACATCCAATCTGCATACTCATTGTTCAGTACAGGGAAAACAAATTATCTTGTGTTGGCCCCAGTTCAAATTTAATTAAATGAGTGCAAAGCAATTATAATAAAGTACAATAGTGTAGTAATGAAAGGAAAATAACTCATTAACCTATTAATCTTTATTTATGTTCCTCTCAAATAACTATGTAATTTCTTTATCACCGCATCCCATAAGAAGAAATAGGGTCTCACTGCTTGTGGCCTGGTTTAACAGGTTCTATTTGGTGAAGATGCCTATGCGCCGACCATGCATACCAACTTTCCCTAGCTTTGGGGCCACCTCCCAACCCTTCCATTAAGCTTCCTGCCCACATATAATGGACATGGTCTAGACTGAGTGCTTCTCTTCTGGTTGAGGGAGAGCCTGGTGCTTTGAGTCTGAAGAGCTACCAATAACTCACTCTTCACAGCACTTTCCATTTGACAATGTTTTTCGCATATATGGTCTCACTTAAGTCTTGTGACAACAGTGGCATCATGAGTGTTGCTGCTTTATGGATGAGGAAAAGGAGTTTTTTGAGTTGCTAAGCATTTTGTCCAAGCTTTGAAATTCACCCATAGCAGATCCAGGATTCTTATTAAGTCCATGGCCCCTATATCCTCATGTTTCCCCCACTGGAATCTCACTACTCAAAGTATGGTCCAAAGACCAGCAGCGTTGTCACCACCTGAAAGGTTGTCAGAAGTAGAGAGTCTTGGACTGCACCTTGGACCTGAAGAATCAGAATCTACCAAGATTCTTTAATGATTCAGATGCAGGTGGAAGTTGGTAAAACATGGACACTGCTGGATACCACAGGGCCTTTCCTGAGAGACCTGGACAAGTGCCCCCCAAGAGATGCTTTTCTGGAGCTCTCATAGCAACTATTTGAGATGACCTTGAGATGCCCTTGAGGGATTATTGTTCACTCTGGCTTCTACTGGGCCGATCACCTGAAGATACAGCTGGAGGTAGGAAAAGCAGAAATTGTTTCTCTCTGAAGTCGCACACCTGACCCCCAAACCCTCATCCCTGCCTTCAAGCAGAGTTTAGAAGAATGGAGAGGAAAGAGAAGGGAGAAACTGAGGAACTATGGCAGGAAATGGACACGTGTTAAGCTTCTTTGTTCCTGAAGATTTTTCCATGTGTCATTTCATTTAATCTTCATATCTTGTTTAGATGAGATGACTGAGAACAGGTTTAAGTGATGTGCCAAAAGTCACCTATAAGTGACAGGAAATTGTGTTTGACTTCTAAGTTTACACTTCCACTGTATGACATTTCCTCAAAAAAAAAAGGGAGAGAGAGAAAGAGAAAGAAAGAAAGAAAGAAAGAAAGAAAGAAAGAAAGAAAGAAAGAAAGAAAGAAAGGAGAGAGAGAGAGAGAAAGAAAGAAAGAGAAAGAAAGAAAGAAAGAAAGAAAGAAAGAAAGAAAGAAAGAAAGAAAGAAAGGGAAAGAAGAAAGAAAGAGGGGATCCCTGGGTGGCGCAGTGGTTTGGCGCCTGCCTTTGGCCCAGGGTGCCAGGATCGAATCCCACATCGGGCTCCCGGTGCATGGAGCCTGCTTCTCCCTCTGCCTGTGTCTCTGCCTCTCTCTCTCTCTCTCTCTGACTATCATAAATAAATAAATTTAAAAAAAAAGAAAAGAAAGAAAGAAAGAAAGAAAGAAAGAAAGAAAGAAAGAAAGAAAGAAAGAAAGTCAGAGGAAGGAAGGAAGGAAGGAAGGAAGGAAGGAAGGAAGGAAGGAAGGAAGGAAGGAAGGGGAGGGGGGAAATGAGGGAAGGAGGGGGAGGGCCAGGGAGGGCCGGAAAGGGAAGGTAGGAGAACAACATGAGGTCAAAGGGTGGTGCGGTAGTCATCAGTGCTGCTCACCAAACATCTCCAGATCTCTCTCTGAGGTATCAGGGGGATTATATTTCCTACCCTTTGGGAGTAGACAGAGGCCACGGGGATAGTTTTGGTTAATGAACTGCCAGCAGAAGTTTCAAGTTTCATTTCTAGGTCGGACATTTCATTGCCAATGGGCACCTTGTAGAGCTCCCGCCTCCTCTCTGCTGTGGCAATTGGCAATATTCAAGAGGGTGGCTAACACCTCAGAATGAGCGAGTACACTCACTGGAGACCCCTGCAAATCTGTGATGGACTTGTGATGTGAGTTAAAAAATAAGCCTTTGTTTTCTGAGCGGCTGAAATCTGAGGCTGTTTGTTACTGCAGCATCACTAAGCTTATCCTGACTGTTACAAGTGCTGATCTGGAAGAAGCAGGAGGGAGGGAAACATTTAACACTGCAAGTGCCCTTTCCTCAGTGCACAACCCTGCATTTTTTTTCCACTCAGGACTCACAGCCTTCCTAAGACAGAAGTTAAGACATGGATATTCTTAATGACATCATTCTTAATTATCATTTATTTTATAAATAATGTATGGAAGACATAGCCGTGTAAGTGCCCTGCCCAAGGTCACCAAGTTACTAAGTGGCAGCATCAGGTTGGAGCATAGGTCACCTGCTGGTTAATCTTTTTCAACACAGGTCATTTCCTTCAAGAAAGGACTAGAGCCCCATTCCCTGACCTCTCCCCCAACTCAAGGGCCACGTTAGTACATCTAGTGCTGTACTCATGCTTCCCTCCATCCCCCACTCAGTGGGAATGCAAAACACTGGGCAAAAATCAGTCCAAAAGAAAACAGGTCATGCAGTTGCCTGCAGATGACTGCCCTGGGTCTGTGCTGGGGGCAGAAGAACCGTGCAAAGTCCAGAATGATACCCTTATTGTGGTTAACTGCAAGCAACTCCACTATGCAGTGTTGCTTTGTCTTTCTTATGATCATTTTGGGTTGTCTGCAGGATAGAAGGGCAAACGTCAGTGATGACAGGATCATTCTTTGTAAGGTGACCTCAGAAATATTTAGTGCTATTTACGTACAGTAAAATCTCTCTTCAGTAGCTTTTACTTAGTCCATTTACCAAATTAACCACGCTCTCCCTTCTGTCTGTAAAACACACTTCTCATGCCTCCAGTGGCTGGAAAGTTCATGGCCAGCGGGTTACTTTTCAGTGTATTCCTAGTCCTGCTTTCCATCTGTTGAGTGCTGTGTTTACTAGAAGTCCATTCCCAAACTTGTTTAGTTTCTAGTTATACACGTGATTGTGATGATGTATATTAATACCATGTGAACAGCAAAGGAAAGGGATGTTTCTGTGAAAACTAGATTGGAAGCTTTGAAAATATTTTTTTAAAAAAACACTACAAGGAGTGTTGGTACATTAAAAATTGAGGAGACACACCTGCGTGGCTCAGCTGCCTTCAGCTCAGGCTGTGATCCCAGGGTCCTGGGATCGAGTCCCGCATCGGGATCCCCACAGGGAGCCTGTTTCTCCCTCTGCCTATATCTCTGCCTCTCTGTGTGTGTGTGTCTCTCATGAGTAAATAAATAAAATATTTTTTTAAATGAGGAAAATTGTGAAGATCTATACGGGAACGGTCATCAAAATACTCTTTAAGCCTGCTAAGGTTTCACATACCGTTTTAGAGAACATGAAACCGAAAGTCATAGATAATGCATTGTGAATGAGTTTTACGCAAGAAGGATAATCTAGAATTCTCAGCGATCTGATGCAGCCACATAAAAGGAAAAAAAAAAAAGAGACCAAATCCTACATCATATGCTTGGCAAAATAATATATGTGTTTTGTCTTTTAAAAAGAAGTTAAATATTTAAGGTCAATATTTTTTTTAATCATTCCAAGTTTCAACTTTATCTATTTGTCCCAGTTGCTTCTGATAAAAGAACTTTCACATTGCTGCTTTTCATGTTTGCCATTTGCCCATATACCCTTTATCCCATTGACATACTGTGTTATTTTTAGGTGCAAAGTATTTCACATATTCTGTCTTTGGTGAACTTATTCAACACACATTTTTTAAACAATTGCTATATGCCACACTGGACTGGGTGTGGGGCTAGATCAAGGTAATGATAAAGCCCACAGTGTTTGGGAAAACAGACTTTAAATACAAAAGATTCATCATTTAATGATAATTGGGATGTGTTGTTGGAGAAAGGAAGGTTCACTTTGTCTTCATATAATTCAGAACTGGTCAGGGTTTCCTATTTCTGAAGGGTAAAATAAGTGTTGTTTAATAAATGAGCCAGGAACTTTCCTCCCTTGGATGCAATTTTTAATATAATGTCTTTTTTTTTCTTCCTGCTTTATTGAGGTACCATTTACATACCAAAATTGGGTATATCGTGTACATCAAAACAATTGTATATATCAAAACGGACTTGATGTGTTGATAATCAGTTTCTTTGGGCTGAATGAGGCCATCTTCCTTCCCTGCCCCAGACTGTGATTCTGGGGCCCCTTAGGATTCGAAGCAAGTTCTCTCACTTACCTCTTTTCTTCATTTCTTCTTCTTCACTTCTGTTCTCAGGTTTGCCCCTGAGGACGCCCTGCACCCTTCTTCAACCTACCCTGTCCCCAGGAAGCTGATCTTTATGGACCCTATCTGCTAGCTCCCTGGCCCTGCGCCTTCCAAGCAGATGAGGCCATTTGAGTATTTGGAGGCAGGCTGCAGGGTTTATACACTATCTCCATATCTGCAGAATTGCCATGTATTGGTTACATCTCTTTCCAGAAAGTCACAGCTCCTGCCAGGCAGCCTTTTCTATATAGCTAATCTCTGCATCCAAGATCAGCAAATCTGGCTGAGACTAAGACAAGTTGGGTGGCCAGGTGCAAAAGTCAAGGAAGTTGGGACCCTTGGGTCCATGCATTATCCCGGCCCTGATGTAACATATTTCTGTAACAGGCCAGAGTAAATATTTTAGCTGCTGCAGGCCATACAGTCTCTGATGCAACTATTCAACTCTGCCTTTGAACTGTGAAAGTAACTGGCAGACATTAGGTGTGTTTCAATAAAGCTTTATTTTCATAAATAGGTAGTGGGCCATATTTGGCCCATGGGCCATAGATTGCCAACCCCCTTTCTAAATGAGACAGTTGCCCACACTGCTAACTCTGGGGTACAACCCTGTCTCTTATGGCTTCCTTTAACCCTGCTCGCATCTTTGCAAACAATCCCTTTACTAAGCTCCCCTCGAATTATCCAAATTGAGTGTACCATCTGTTTCCTGCTAGGACCCTAATTGATGCACTTGGCTTTGCATTTCTCCAACACAGGCTTTAATTGCAAAGTAACAACAACAACAAAAACAAAACCAACAACAAAAATGGAGATTATGACCAATTACTATGTGGCAGGGATGTGGTGCTTTACATGTATTCATTCATCCCAAATATGATAGAATATTTCACAAAGTTACAATACGCTCTTAAAGTTGGCTGGAGCTGAAATAAATAAACTTTTTTTTTTTCTTGGGGCCTGGAGTCTCAATCCTGCTGCCCTACTTGTCCTCTTCTAATGGAATGGAGGTCTGTTCTAATTAAACAAGAAAACACATCTTTTCACAAGGGGAGAACGGAGGGCATTGTACTCTGTGCCTCAAAGAAAGCATGCTTTAATAAGAATCCTTTTATAATCCCTGCTTTTATTTGTTGCTTCCCAAAGCTTTTGCTGGTAATAAAAGGATTGTAAAGTTGACAAATATAAGCAGGGACAAAGAAGTTTGGGGAGATAATGCTTTAGTGAATGGGCAAGTATGTGAAAGTGTATTGATCCCACAACATGTAGAAGATGATCATGAAAAGCCAAGGCTGCCATCAGGGTGATGTTTCTATTACAAAGTAAAAGCCCCTCCAGGCAAGAGCATCTATTCCTTGTATGATGTAGAATTATGCCCAGTGCCGAGGAGAAAAATAATTCAGGCTAAAATGTAGGATTTGGTATCTGAAGATCTGGGTTCAGATGTGAATGCGATGCATTTCTAACCTACTGCATGATCCTATATAACCAGCAAATGGAGCCTCAGCAAATGTGTTGTGTTCCATGACGGGCACTTTATGGATGTCTGTTCTCATTCTACCATCATCACTTTCACCAGCAGCCCTCATTACTCCTTCTGGCAAGAACCATCAATTTTGAGGTTCCAACATCTTCTACTCAAAGGCTTTACACTTTCAGTGGGGCTCCATTCCCACTGCAAGGATGGAACATATGGCCATGCCTGGGCCAATCAATGTACTGCATCCCTCTGGCCCCAGAGACTGGTTATTTATATACACATGAGTCAGTTAACCTCTAAGACTGAGATGCAATGAATGATCAAAAATGGGCTGTTCTTTTCCACTAGACTAGACAGCTGGAGCTATTGAGCCAAAATGAGGAGCCTGAGGTTGAAATCCACAGAAGAATGTCACAGTAGAATGATGACATTGTTCAAGCCCCCAAGATAGCCTTACCTAAAGCCAACCTTGATGGGATGGGTTGGAGAAAACTATAAAGTTTCTACACTTCTCTGCATCCAAAATTTTTGTGGTTTTGCACATTCTCTCACTGAGAGCATCGAGAGATGGGGATTATTTCCTACCCCTTGAATATGAGCTGGTCTCATGACTTGCTCTGGTGAAAGCAATGCAGCGGAAGTGAAGTTGTACACTATCACTCTATTGCAGAATCCTGCTGCCATATAGCAAAGCCTGGGCTAGCTTGTTGGAAGGTGAGAGATGATGTGGAGGACAGCCAAGCATCCTAGTCACCTGCCAGAAGCCCATCCATAATGAAGAGTAGATGAATGAGGGGGTCCAGTGGACACCAAGAGAACCATCCAGCTGAGCCCAGCTCTAATTACTGAACCACAGATTCTGAGCTAAATAAGTAGTTATGTTAAGCTCCTATATGTTGAGGTGAGCTATCATACACCAAAAACTAATATACACAACCATTCCTCTGGATTTTTCACTTACGCGAATCAGTAATTTATCTTTTTGTTTTGGTCAGTTAGGATTGGGTTTTCCATTATTTGAAATGAAAGGAATTCTAGTACAGTAAAGATGTGGCTCCGTTCCCCAACCAGATACCATTGCTAGGGATCCTGTCTGTCTGATGGGATGCAATAGTGAGTGAGTGATCAATACATTCTTAATGATTGTATAATAATTGGCAGGTTCTCAAATCACATTTTGAAGAGCAAAGGGTATCTTTGTTCTTGATTCTCCAAAGTCATCTGTATGGGAATCATGCTTAACTTGTCCTAACTCCTCAGCAGGAATTTGGAAGATATGAGTCTTCTCCAACCATCACCATAGGTGGAAACAGGTAAGCTTGAGTACCTACCTAAGGTATCCTCAGTATCTAAGAAACAAACCACCCTGAGCCATCTTCCTCAAGGGAATTTGGAAAAATCCAAGGCTCATTCTATCCTCCTTGCTATAGAAACCTGAAAGTAAGTATCATTTTTTTCTTCCTAATATAAAAGGCAGGTACTTTTTCTAGGCAAGAAGCCCAAATCCACCTGCCCTTCTTTTCCTTTAGGACTCCACCCATTCCTTGCTGTAACTTAATGCATTATTCCTATAACTTATTTTCTTTAAAATAGAAAAAGAAAAGGAAAAAAAAAAAAAACTAAGGCAGGGACTTCAGAGGAGTCATATTCCACTCCAGTAAAAAGATGGAATCTACCTGTCTATGGCAGAGTGGAATCCACCCACCAATTCTTACAAACTATTGACAAACTGTATGAGTGAGTGTGTGTGTGCATGTGTGTAGGGAGAGAGAAAGGACACCATTATTTTTATTCTTTAATCAGAGGATAACCAGACTTTCTCTATCCCAAGTGAGTTTACATTTTAAGTTCTTAAATGGTTGCTTTTTCTCAAATCCACAGGCAAAGGTCAGAAGGAAGAAGACTCTGTTGAGGATAGAAAAGAGAAATATACTCAGTGGCTAGAGATAACTTCTCTCAATCCAGGAGTCAGGCGAGGGCATCTCTGGCTGACATTTACCCTTCCCTCTAAACTCTCTCAGGCCTCGATAGCTCCTACTCTTTCCTTCCTTCCTTCTCACTTCTCCTCACTCAGAGGCTCATCTCTTGCCTAAAGGCTCAAGGGAAAGTCCTAAGTAGTGAACACCATTTATGAGAAAAGGAAGACATTGGTTCAACTGGTCCATCTCCTCCAACTAGACAACTGGCGTGGTGTCTGCTGGTTGCCAATGGTCAGAATGAGGCCGGAGACCATTCAAACCTCCCTTCCTTGTTAGATTGCGAGTCTGCAGAGCAGAGAAAACACTGTATTGGGAAATCGAATGCCAAAGAGAAGATATTCAGAAGGTAAATATATGCACAGAGTGGAGGGGTGAGGGGCAGGTAAGCTCTGAGGAGACAGAGAAACTGGTGTGTCTAAGGGAGAACAGCTGGAGCTAAGGGACAGCAAAGTGACAACACCTAAGAAGCAATAATGCAAAGTAGGGTGATAAAGCAGAAAGTAGCGAAGAGCTTCATTTCCTGTCACTTGCCCTATTTCCTGTATTATAAAATGCAAACTCCATAACATCATCTTATGATCTTGTGTGATTGACACCTCCTGTCTCAGCAGCCTCTTCCCTAAAAAGGCTTCCCCTTATTCCTAGCTGCATGAACCTTTAATGTCCTCCAACATGCCAGACTTGTTTCTGCCTCTGCGTCTTGTCATTGGCTGTTTTGCCTGTTGTGGCCGGCTCTTCCCATCTGTCAAGTCTCAGTTCAAATGTTACCTCCTCTGAGAGGTCATCCTTGATCATCTTCTCCAGTATAGACCTGCTGCTGCCCATCACTTCCTACCTCACTACTCTAGAATGTTCTCCTTCACTGTTCTTCACACAAGCTAAAATCATCTTGTTCATGTTCCTTCTTTCTTTCTGCTAACTTGGGGCTTAGTTCACTCTTCTAGCTCCTCAAAGTGTAAAGTTAGGTTTTTATTTGAGATCTTTCTTCTTTTTTAATGTAAGCACTTACTGCAATAAACATCCCTCTTACTACTGCTTTTGCTGCATCCCTTAAGGTTTTTTTTTTTTTTATTGTTGCAATTGGAGGTGTCTTTGTTGTAGTAGCTAGTACTACCCACCCTAGCTAATACACCAAAGGAGTCTTGCAGATGTTTTGTGAGGATCAACCAGGAGACACACATATCACAGCTTCTCTGAAATTCCTTTTTCCCATAATTCATTTCTCCTGGGCCTTGGAACATGAATTCCAGCTGCTCCATCAACCAAAGGCTAAAACCATTTTCTCTGCTGAGCACAAAGTCTTCATTCATTAGGGTGATCTCCAAACACATCCATCCCCTGGTGCTCATTTCCTGGCCTGGAAGTGTGTGAGGAGCATAGCACTCCTTGGATTTATATGCTCTATTACCTGTATTACTGAGAATGCTGGGCTGCAGCCATTCATCATCTACCAGCCCACCGGACAAAATGATTCACTCTAGACTTAAAGGTTGAAGTCGATTGAGTATCGTTTTAACTGGAGGGAAAGGCACTTCCATAAAATGGCAAGAGCTTTATGGCAGAAAGTTGTATTAATGACCCCACTTCAGTGCTTATCAGGAGGAGGTCATATAATCCCTTCCCGGAATTACATGCTGGCCAGTTCAGATAAATAACACAGATCTCCACCATTCATAATCCAAAATGTTAACAATTAATTTCCGAAATCAATCCTGAAGGGAGCTGGAAGCCCAGATCGTTGGGCCCAGACAGGCCTTGCTTGGTGGATTTCTCATGAGTCAAAATTTAAACCTCAAACTTGTAACGAACTGTTGTCAAGACACAGCTGACTTAGGCAATCAAGATAACATTATTCAGCAATAACGTGGGTGAAACATACTCTAAGTGTGAATTAATAAGTCGGCTGACACCAGGTCCCAGATGTTTCCTACTCTGGCAATATGCCCAAAGTGATGATAAGCAGATTTACATACTTAACTAATATGTTTATTTAAAGGAAATTTCCAAATCCAAAATAACATCCAGATTTCTTATTTGGCTGCAGATCAAAAGACATCCTATCAATAAAGACAGAATCCAGGATAAACCTTTTCAACATCTGCTTAAAACCAAACAACAGATTTGAGGGTTTTGGTAAAACTTAATTGCAGGCAAATTTTACTGCCTCTTACATAAATATATATTTTCATGTCCCGGGGGTGGTTCTGACCTCATCAATTCTCATGTTCACAATATACAACATTGTTCTTTTACCAGCACCAATAGCTCTGCCTTTATGGAGCCTTCCAGTCTCAAGGTTTTCTTCTAGACTGGAGGATGAACAGACTTTCCCCCTCATCAGGAAAGCGGACTGAAAGTCAGAGGCGAGAGCAAGAGCTTGGAATGTTGTAGAAAACAAAGATCTGTTCCTCTCCCAACCAGTTAGTGCTTTGTTTTTCCATAATTACTAAAAAAGCATTTATTTGGTCTCACTCTCCCTTCACTTTAGAGTGATGCTCTTTTGAGTCCTGATCTTTTTCTTTTCGTTGTGGTGGTGGTGGTTGAGTCCCCAAGGGAAAGCTCAGTAACTGGATGAAAGCCTTAATAGATGTCTACCCTTGGTAAGGAGATGATGATGGGATGGGTGTCAGCCATACTAGCTCATGACCCTTCAGTGTGAATGAGTTCACTTTTCCTACGTATTAAGTGCCTGAAGTGGGACCAGGATGGTTGGGCACTGAGGCATTTTTTCCTACCCAGTGGTCAGGCTTGTAATTGAACTAAGAATGTGCTTCAGAAATTCCCTTTGCCTAGGGATCTGTTTAGCGACAGAGCCAATATTAGCTGCTTGACCCTGGGGCAGGGAGATTTGAAGAGTCAGAAGTCATCCATCTTTGCTCTCTCTCCATCCTTTGAACTCAGTCATGTAATATTTGTGAGTCTAATCTCTTCAGAGCCAAGATTGGAAGGATAGGTTGGTGGGAGCATTCAAAGAAATACCCCAGCTAAAACACAGAGATCCTATTTTCCTTCTCTTAATTGGCAAATATTTCTAAATACCTCACTCAATTATAGTTCAGATTTTTCTAATAATAAGTGATACCATAGATAACAATTATCTAGTTTGAAACAGGTATCAAAAGCCTTCAAATCTGTCTAGCCTTTGATCCAGAAATTCTACTTGCAGAATGTATCTTAAGAAATAATTATGGGAGGAAAAAAAAAAAAAGAAATAATTACAGGGGCACCTGGGTGGCTCAGCCAGTTGAGCAGCTAACTCTTGGTTTCAGCTCAGGTCATCATCTCAAGGTGGTGAGATCCAGCCTCACGTTGGGTTCCATGCTCAGTACAGAGTCTGCTTGAATATTTTCTTTCTTCCTCTCCCTCTGCCCCTTCCCCCTGTATGTGCTCTCTCAATCTCTCTTTCAAATAAGTAAATCTTTAAAAAAAATTATTATAGATTTGTGCACACATTTAACTATAAGAATGCATGGCTGTGCTAATGATAAGAAAAGAAATATCACAAATGACCTAAATATCAAACAATTAAGACCAGCTAATTAAATGATGGCCCACAATTTATAAAATTTTTCAAACTGAAGTAATAAAACTTAATGACAATGAATGGTGCTTATATTGGTGAGTAAAAGAAAAAGCCAGCTTGCCAAAAATATGTGTTGTATTTTGCTATTAGGAGATATACATGTACAAATATGTCATATGTAATATTTCAATGACATATAACAAAATTATGACAGGGGTGCAATCATAGGTGATTGTCATTTGGGTTATTTCTTACTTATTTTATCATCTCAGTGCTCTGCCATGAACAACTACTTTTATGATTCAAAATTCTAAAAATATTGTGAAGATTTTAATTTTAAATCAATTTTCAAAGGTATAATTTATATGCAACTAAATGCTTTCAGCTTAAATATTCACTTCAATGAGTTTTGACAAATACATGTTCCCCATGTCTCTGACAATTAAGACACAGGACAATGAAAATATAGAATTCCTATATAACTTCTACCCTAAAAAGTTCCTTCATGTCCCTTTGTAGTCAAACTCCTTCTCACCTTTGGCTCTAAGGCAACTTTCTGGGCTGACCCATGTCCCCTAAAATTCATATGTTCAGGTCTCAACCTCCAATATCAGAATGTGACTGTATTAGGAGATAAGGCCCTTCCAGAGGCTATTAAGGTAAGACGAGGTTATACAGATGGGTCTTATCCCAGTAAGACTGTTATAAGAAGAAGACATTAGAGGGGTGACTGGGTGGCTCAGTCAGTTAAGCATCTGCCTTCGGCTTAGGTCATGCCCAGGGTCCTGGGATCAAGCCCCACATTGGGCTCCCTGCTCAGCAGAGAGCCTACTTCTCCCTCTCTCTGCTTCTCCCCTTGCTTGTGCTCTCTCTCTCTCTCTCTCTGTCAAATAAATAAATAAAATTTTAAAAAGAAAAGGAAAAAAGAAGACGACATTAAAACACAGACATGCACAGAGAGAAGACAGAAGGCGGCCATCTACAAGCCAAGGAGAGAGGCCTCAGAAGATAGCAAGCCTGCTGATACCTTCTCAGACTACTAAGTCTCCAGAACTTTGAGAAAATAAATGTCTGTTGTTTAAGCCACTCAGTCTGTGGTATTGGTATGGCAGCCTTAGCAAACCAGTAGAGACATTAGAGTTTTTTTTTTTTTTTTTTTAAGTTTTGTATAATAGAATCGTGTAGTGTGGATGTTTGGCTTCTTTTCGCACAGATTCAGCCTTGATGTTTTCAAGATTCATTTTGTGCTGTGTACCTATGGATTACTCAATTATTTACTCTAATCTGTTGGTGATCCCTTTTTATTGCTGGGTGGCATTTCACTATTTGGCTATATCACATTTTATTTATCCACCCACCAGATAATGAACACTTAGGTTGTTTCCAGTTTTGTGCTATTATGAATAAAGCTAGTATAAAATTCTTGCACAAGTTTTTTTGCTTTTGTTTTTGTTTTTGTAGACATGCTTTCATGTGCCTTGGTAAATATCCATGAATGGAATTGTGGGATCATGAGAGAAGTGAATGTTTATAAGAAATTGCCAAACTGGTTTCCAAAGTGGTTATACCATTTTACAACCCTGTCAGCAATGGATGGAAATTCCAGTTGCTCACCACATCTATTCCAACACTTGGTTTTCCAGTCTTTTAAATTTTAGCCATTCCAGAGGATATGTAGCGGTGTGTCATTATGGTTTAAATTTACATTTCCCTCATGGCTAAGAATGTGAGCATCTTTTAACGTGCTTATTGATCATTTGCATATTTCATTTTGTGATCTGTCTTTTCAAGTCTATTGTTCACTTTTTATTGTATAATTTGTCTTTATTATTGAGTTGTAGAAGTTCTTTATATATTCTAGATACAAGTCTCTGTCAATTACGTGAATTGCAACATATTCTTCCAGCCTGTGGCTTTTCTTCATGTTTTCTTCATACTGTCTTTCAAGAAGCAGAGGTTTTATACTTATTTTGTTCTTGATAAAAAGAAGTGACCAGTGGTGTTTTGTAAGAAACCAAGATCATCAAGATCATTTCCATTTTAGCTCAGCCTCCAGTTTTCTGACTTGATTTCTATCTCTCTTGTCAAATGGACTTTTCCTCATTAACTCAACTAACTGGTACCTACTGGTAGAAGCTCTGAGCAGAAAAGGCAAGTGAGATGTCAGGAAGCCATAGCAAAAACAGAAACAAAGACTAACCTGCTCTGGCACTTCCTCTGACCTCTAGGAAGGGAAGTACCATGTCTGCTGAAACACCTTCTAGTGCTTTCTGGCTTCAAACCAACAGCAAGCAGTTTCTTTCATTCACAGCTGACAAAAGTCCTTTTCAGGTATGATTTGGTAAGTGCTGTTGTGCTTCTTTGCCACAAGCAAAACAAAAAAATAGAGATCCTTTAAAATTCTATTAGAAAACAGATCTTTCAGGAAATGCAGAATTGGGCTTTCTGAGCTAGAAGGCTAAACTATTCCTTCACTTTCCTAGAACTGACTGCTTTCTGCTATGTGCCCCAAATGAACACTATATACATACATATGTCATCACAACTCAAAGCTTCTTATGGTGTGTATTTCTTTACACGTCTATCTCTTACAATCACACAAGAAGCCCTTGAGGACGTGGCCATGCATTGTCCTTCTTTGTATATTTAGAGCCTAATATAGAACTGGCACAGCGTGAGAACCAATAGTACCTGAACTGCTGAACAAATGAGTGAATGAATAAATGAGTTAATTAATTGTCCAAACCCCAAACTCTGAGATTCCTCTTCTGGTTCCACACTTGATGAAATCTTTCACTCTGGAGTTAGATGGACCTGGGATCATGTCGCAGCTCCATTTCTTCCTCCATGTTATGCAAACTCCTTAGCCTTTGAACCTCAGTCTCTTCAACTTATTAAAGGAAAATGATGGCTATGATTATGATAGTAGCCTCATCAGTTTGTGTAGATTAAATGAGCGAACCCAAAGTGTACATCCAGCGTCTGGTTCATGATCAGAGCTCTGTAAATGTTAGCTCTGATTATTGATACGCTGCATTTCATGTGACTCATGCCTTATAAAATTACTCTTAATGTTTGCTATGGGTAGAAGGTGGTGGTAGTGGTGATGAGAATGATTAACTATGGGGCTGAGCGTCTTAGATGCATTATATTTACTAATCTTCACAAGAACCTTGAATCACAGGGATTTATCCCTGTTTTATAGTTGTAGCTGAAGTGACTGCAGGAGGTTACCAAGCTAGTAAATGATGAAGCTGGGATTCAGAGTCCCTTCACCCAAGAGGGTACTCTTCAGAGGAGAGGATGCCTGTGGCCAAGGAGGTCAGAGGCATGGGGTCCAGATTGTTCAGTCTGGAGGATTGGAGCCCAGCCAACTTTGAGGACCACCAGTTCTATCCTTCTCTCCATTAGATACTATGTCAGTTAGGATTAACTTCTGTTGTATGTTACATACAATACAAATAACAGTGGCTTATAGAATTTTTTCTTTCTTGCACAAGAAAAGAGCAGAGATGTTCAGTCCAATGCTGGTATGGTGGGTTCCAATCTGTAAAATAAGGTTTCTTTTATCTTTTTGCTCCTCCCAAAATAGAAATCAGGAGAAATGCTCTCTTTACTCACAGAGCCTGAAACTCGCTGAACCCACTAAGAGACATCCAGCCCTAACAAGTAGGTCAGTCCAAGAACCTTCTTTGTCTGGGACTTGAGACTCTCCTCCTCCACCAAGTGCCACCCTTCTGCACTCTCAAGTAGCTCTACTAGAAACCAGTGGGAGCCCCAACACCACCAGATATAAAAAGCAGATTAAAATAATTCCACAAAGGCTCTGAAAATTAAATTGCTTTTAAACATGTTCATCCTGGGATCATATCTCAGCTCTACCTCTTGCCAAGACCTGCGTGCTAAACCTAAAGAGCCTGCTAAAATAAAAGATATAAATAAGACCCAGCATCTTTTAACAATAACAGCTAAAAGTCCAGAATACAATAAAAAACCATCATACCAAGCATCAAGAAAATCACAATGTGAATAAGGAAAGACAACCAGCACTGAGCTGAATCAGATACTGGAATTATATGACAAGGATTTGAAAGCAGCCATCATTAAAATGTTTCAACAATCAACTACAAGTTTTCTTGAAACAAATTAAGAAAAACAACAGAAAATCTCAGCACAGAAAAAGGAGTTAAAAAAAAAAAAGAAAAAACAAGCAGAAATTATAATCTTAAAAATACAATCAGAGGGATAGAAAGGGCTTATCTCCCAGCTGGGTCAGCACCTTCAAAGAACCCCAGAAGAACCACTGAATGATTTCCAAATTTAATTTCACTGGATGTTTTTTAGCTACAAGGGAGTCTGGGAAATGTAGTCCCTATGCTGAGCCACCAGGGATAGATTGGCGTTTTGTTTATTGGGTCAAAGGCAGGAATAAGGATTGAATTATTAACTACTCATGTCTACCACTGAAACAAATGGCTCATATCTGAGAATGAGACTAAGGCTCTGGGAGTTAGTATTGGAATATGGACTTATTATGAATAAGACTAGAGAAATTGTGTGACTGTTAAGGAGGATGATGATTTTTTGGTTGGGTCTGGCGTGATCCACAGTCACCATGATTCCTAAGAGATGGCATAACGACAACTTGATATGACCTAATGTCACTAACATCTCAACAGGCTCACCTTCTCAGGAAAGGCCACTTAATTACCTGATTAATTTGCTCATCTTAATTAACTTGTCCCTATTGTTGATAACCTTGTATTGATTGCTCTGCTGGTAGTAATTAGAAAAGTGGTAGAGAGGTAAATGGAGAAGCCACAAAGAGGGAAAACAGAGCATGCACTCCTGTCTCAGGAATCTACCCTCTAGACTTTGAACTCAACACTTTTGTTTCTCCCTCTGGGTAAATATATTAGAAATGCAAGTCATTTTCGCTGGTAATCATTTCTACCTACCCCACATTCCTTCTTAGAGGATCTGCCCTTGACCTTTTTTCAAATATTTTGCTGACACAGTCCTCCTTCCTCAGCTACAGCTGAGTGGTCAATGGATGAACCCGTAACCTAAGCTGGACAGTTACATTCTATTTTTTTTTTAGATTTTTGAATCGGAGCATAAAGAAACAGTATCAGTTAACTTTGGGTGCTGAAACTGCATCATTCTGTAGATTTGGAGGGTGGCCAGGGTAGCCATTTTGTGGCTGCCATCTTGGACCTTAAACTCCATCAGCAACCAGAGAGAGCTGGTCAGTCAAGCTCGCCAGACTCCTAATGGCTTTACAATTCCTGGTCCCAGTCTCTTGTCCTTTACCCATACTTCTTACTCCGGGCTTTACATGATACTTCTGATTCTTTTACAGAAGTTTTTTTGTACATAAGATCACTCAATTTGGTTGCCATTTCTTGCAACCCAGTGAGCCCTTAATATAGTAAAGCACTCTCATTGTTGACTTATCTTCATTTTAACCTTAAACCCCTCTGAAATGCATATGTAAGAGATCTATGAAAAATCAGTAAAATGGGAGTGCTATCAAAAATGTAAACTGAGGGGTGCCTGGGTGGCTCAATGGTTGAACATCTGCCTTTGGCTCAGGTCATGATCCCGAGGTTCATGGATGGAGACCCGCATAAGGCTCCTTGCAGGGAGCCTGCTTCTCCCTCTGCTTAGGTCTCTGCCTTTCTCTGTGTGTCTCATGAATAATAAATACATAAAATCTTTTGAAAAATGTATAAACTGAGAACAGATTGTTGGTTGGCAGAGACTGGAGGTGGGGAGTGGAAGAAATGGATGAAGGTGGTCAAAATGTACAAACTTCCAGTTATAAGATAAATAAGTTCTGAACATGTAACATATACTGTGGTGACTATGGTTAATGATATTGTATTGTATATTTGTACACCTCTGAGACAGTAAACCTGAAAAGTGAATCATAAGAAAAATGATTGTAACTATGTGAGGTGATGAATGTGAACTAAACCTATTCTGGTGATCATTTTGCAGTGTATACATATACCAAATCATTTTGTTTTGTACCTTAAACTAATATGATATTATGTGTTAATTATATCTCAATAAAACTGGAAAAAATGTATAAAGTGATAAACTGTTCTGGCTTCCATCAGGCCCAGTGCCTAATTCTTTCCCACCCATTAACTCATACTCTGCCTATCATTAACATGTCACTGTATCCCCACTGATTTAAGTCCTTTGGGACCCCCTGATTCCCATATCCCACCCAGATTCCCAGAACTCTATTGCCTCCCAGAGGTAATCATAGTCAACACTTAGTTCCAGTGATTTTGGCTTGGAGCCATGGCATTGCAAAGCTAGTATTGAAGTAATGCTCTCTCACCTAATTTGATTGAATTGAGTGTTCCAGTAAAACTGGTGATGTTTTCCTTGCTACAGGGTCCATCCTAATGAACAAATGCTGCCTCTCTTTCATAGAAGGCTGAAAATGTGGGCTTATAAAGAAAACCTTTACAATCACTTCTTGGTGTCTCAGAGATCATCCAACATAATTAAACATGGGGCTAGGTTGGGAAATGCTAAAATAAGCCCAACTTAGAGTGCACATATGTCTTTCATTTACTATTGTGGCATCAAACTTTGACTATTTCCTCAAACTTTGCCTATTTATTGTTTTCCTGAAACTTTGGCTATTTATTGAAAATATAATAGAAGTAAAAGAGCCAATACAAATTTAAAGTAGCCTAATCAATGAGACAGAGCCATGACCATCTGGAGTCTCATGTTCCCAACACCTTTATCTAGAGTCTTCATAAGCACTGACTGAATTCGTACAAGTCAAATAAACAAGAACAGCTCCAAATTTTGTTGAATAGAATAAAGGTATTATTACAAATAACAACCAGTACGGAGAAAATTCATATGCTACTTACAACTCTTTGATAGCTACCCAATCCCAAGGATTTTTATGAGTCCTGAAACAGCAGAAATCTGGAAGCTCAACTCTAGAAGACTGAAGAGCCTCATCATAGCCTTGAATTTAAGTCAATTGTAGAAGGACAAACATTATATGGTCTCATTCATTTGGGGAATATAAAAAATAGTGAAAGGGAATAAAGGGGAAAGGAGAAAAAATAAGTGGGAAATATCAGAAATGGAGACAAAACATGAAAGACTCCTAACTCTGGGAAACGAACTAGGGGTGGTGGAAGGGGAGGTGGGCGGGGGGGTGGGGGTGACTGGGTGACGGGCACTGAGGTGGGCACTTGATGGGATGAGCACTGGGTATTATTCTATATGTTGGCAAATTGAACACCAATAAAAAATAAATTTATAAAAAAAAAAGAAAGAAAGAAACTAACTCTTCATTTCTTAAAACAACACTTTTTTGGGTCTCTGTTACTAGAATCTAACCTAATACTCATGAATGCACAAGTTTCTGTATTGACAAGTATGTGTCTACAACATCATTTAAAAGGCATCATGGGGGATCCCTCGGTGGCTGAGCGGTTTAGTGCCTGCCTTGGGCCCAGGGCGTGATCCTGGAGTCCCGGGATCGAGTCCCACATGGGCTCCCTACATGGAGCCTGCTTCTCCCTCTGCCTGTGTGTCTCTGCCTCTCTCTCTGTCTCTCTCTCTCTGTGTCTCTCATGAATAAATAAATAAAATCTTAAAAAAAATAAAATAAAATAAAATAAAAGGCATCATGGTATTCCAGGACAAGGAAAGAGCACAACTTACTCATCCAGCCCATTACTGTAGGATGTTTAAGCTATTTCCGACATTTTTCTAGGTTAAACAAGACATTGTGATCACTCTAATAATGAAACATCCAAGCACATTCTCAGAGATCTCCTTAAGATAAACTGCTAAACTAGTTTATGTACACCAGTTTGGCTGGGCCCAGCTACACTATTTCTATTTAAAATATATTTAAATTTTTTTTTAATTTTTATTTATTTATGATAGTCTCACAGAGAGAGAGAGAGAGAGAGAGAGAGAGAGGCAGAGATACAGGCAGAGAGAGAGGCAGGCTCCATGCACCGGGAGCCCGACGTGGGATTCGATCCCGGGTCTCCAGGATCGCGCCCTGGGCCAAAGGCAGGCGCCAAACCGCTGCGCCACCCAGGGATCCCTATTTAAATTTTTTTGAAACTTACTTCCAACGTTCTTCTCTAGAGAGGTGGTACCAAATCATGTTTCTACAAAACTTGCAGGAAGTGGTTTATTGATGACAGCTGTTTTTTTAATCTTTGACAATTTGATTTATGCTGGACTTTTGCTGGACTCTTGCAACCTGCCCATGGTAATGTTACCTCTTAGTGATAAGTATCCTCTCTCCATCACCACCACCAAGACTACCAGTTTCTCTGCTTTAGGGTTAGCAGTCCTGCTTATACTCCTACCACACTCACTTTATTGTGGGGAAGAGAAAAGTTGCAGCCATTAATTAATGAAGCCATTCATTCATCTAATGTTATTGAGTACCTACTTTGTACCAGCATTGTGATAGCTGTTGATGGTACAGAGATGGACAAGACTGAAAAGATCCCTATTTTCATAGAGAAGATTACCCTGGCCTGCCACCATTCATAAGGGTGACTCTCTGGGCTCAGGATCTGCCTCCATCCCAGTACATTGTGGAAGAAGGTCTTCTCTCTCCCATGGGCACTCACTTGTCAGCCATAGAGATCTTCACAGATATTGTCTTTTTAATCTTGCTGATTATAATGGGAGACGGTCACTATGGCAAGACTACAATGGGCTACTAGTGAGTAATTTTGATGTTGGACTTGTCATAATGGTCCAAATATGCTAGAGAAGAGACTCAGTCTTTACCTCATAGGGATGAAGTTTTCCTAAATGTAGCACCTTAATTGAAGTGGCCTTCTCTCTCTGACACCCAAATGACTTCAACCATATGGACAATGGTCCACCCTTCAACTCCTACCACCAAATCAGCCTAAGGAGGTCAGAGCTCTGGAATGTTCTAAGAATCCACAATTTGTAAGGCAGATGGGATCATAGAGGAAATGGAATATAACCCATCTCCTGTCTAAGAATCTCTCCAATGTCCATCTTTCACAAGCCCTGATTCTATTGTAGTCATTCTCCATTTCTGTAGTTTTCTAGAGCAGATACACAGTGGGACATGACTCAGAAACCATGATCCAGATGCGGCCAGAATCAGACCCAGGTTTTAGGACTTAAAAGTAATGCCTGTATGTTCTGATTTGAAGTAGTGACCTGACAATGGCTTCAAACAACCTGAGATCTCTAGATTCTTGTCTAGACCTCCTGTGAGGTCATATGGGTTTGTATCTTGCAAATTTTATGGGAAAAAATAATATAAAATTCATGAGCATTCCAAGTCCAAGAGGATAGTGTGTGTGTGTGTGTGTGTGTGTGTGTGTATGACTTTATATGTTTATGTACATGAGTATGTGTTTATGGAGGCAGAGTTTCTTTGGAAACCATTTGGCATATACAAGTGAATGGCCCTTATCACATACATATGGGCAAGTCTTCTTAATTTTTCTGCTTTCCATAGGAGCAAAATAAACGTTATTGAGCTCTGCAGTTTGCATTGTGAATTTGTTTTTGTCTGTTCCCTGATAGGAGATAGGCTCTACAGGAGCAGGGATCTTGTCTATCTTGCTTGATGCTACCTCCACACAACCTAGTATGGTGCCTGGCATATAGTAACCATTCAAAAATTAATGTAGACATACTCATCACATTTCATTCACACAACTACTCTGTGAGGGGATCTCTATTATTCATTTACTCATTCGACAGCTTTCTTTGAGTGTCTGATATTTCTTTGAGTGTGCCTGATATTATGCCAGCCACAAACCATAGTTAATCATCTTCCTCCTCCCTGCCAGGTGCCTTTTGGGGTCTAAATGTAACATGGGAGATGGGAATGTGCCCTTGTTAGCAGGTTTTACAGATATTTGGCATTTTATCTGTCTATTCAAACCCATTTTGGAACAAGGGAGTGGAATAAAGACATTTGATTTATTACTGACAATGTGAGTAAATTTAGTCATCCCCAAAACACACACAGACACACACACACACACACACACACACACACTCACTCACTCTCACACTCACACAAATGAGATTCAGTGAAAGGGATGTACCTTTAATTACTCTACATTTATGTCCCCTTCTGCTCCCAGGGCAGGCAGACAATATCCCACCCAACTCATGCCCACATCTCAATTTTACCACCTCTTCCCTTCCTCACAGCTCAGCTTAGACTGGGTTTCACCATCCAGGGGGCAGGCCTTTCTCATCCCAAGCTGGAGTCTCCAAAGGGGGCCATACCTCCAGACAGCAACCAGGTGAGAAAGTTAGAAGTATGCTGGAGGCTCAGTATCCTCAGGGGGAGGTGAGAAGAAGGGGTCTCCAGAGGGTGAAGTCTCCTGTAGCCAGCTCACTGGTGGTTGGCACCTAGGTTTAATAGAGCTGGCTTTGGGGCCTGGGATCAGGCTCATTGCCATCTCGACAGATGGGCACATGGGTAGATAGCCAGCAGATAATGTATGAGCAACAAATGTGTTTGTTGAGGGCAGTTTTCCCAGGCAGGAGCATCGAAACAGGCTCATCCTGAGACGCCACACCTGTGCTCCTCTTCTGTCTAAAAACTGGCTGGAGGCTGAAGTCCCGGGAGGCGCCTGTACAATTGCTATCTAATTCCTGCAAAAGAGAGGAGGGCGTGGCTCAGGAGAGCACAAGGATAAGTACTCCCCTCAGGGGGGCAAAAAAGACGCCAACATCTATTTTCAATGAAGGCAACTGGAGGGAGTGAGGTTAAACACAAAGAAGACCCCATGGGTTTGTCTGTATTTCTCCCTCTTACAACTGAGAAGCTGTGAAAAACCCATTTTATGACACTTATGTAGTCATGGTGAACTTTGAGGAGAAAACGGGGGAATGTGCAAAACATTGACAACTGCCCTGGAATCTTCTTTCTGGGAAATGAGAAATTCTGTCATCATGAAGTGTAAATTATGAATATCATGACTAGTGTCTAGAGGTAAGAAAAGTACAGCCCATGTGTAGACACTGCTTTATCCTGTGTGCCTGGGAGACCCCACTAATTGATTACAATGTATTCAGTATTTTCTCATGAATCCAAAGCAAGGCTTCAGATCTTTTAAAAAAATTTATTATCTAATACATTCACAGGGTGCAAAATACTAAAATCTATACTTGAGAAATCTCCCTCCTGTCCCTGACCCCCAGCCACTCAGTTCCCTTCCCCAGACTAGGACCAAGGGTGCCCAGACAATATTCTAGCTTTGAGAGGACATGGCACAGGAGATGATATCCCATGCAGAATCTAGTCTCTCAATTTCAGAGAAGTGGTCCACCAACATTTTTCCAGCTCCAGTCTTGATCACCCAGTGGTCAGATGGGACAGAGCAGATGTGCCTCTGTGGCAATGATATAGGTCCATAATATCAATTTTCGATTAGATGGGCATCTCTGTGCCCACAATGCTCCAGATGCTCCTGAGTAATGATTGGGCTTCTTGGGGGCTGATATCCACTGAGCAGGGTCAGTATCACTCGACAAGCCTTTGACAACTAGAGTTTCTCTAGACTTCTTGAGGTCTGCTCTTGGGGTGAGGGTCAGATGCCAAGCTGGAAAATTTCACTGGCCTGTGAATGTTGACAAAGTTTGAGAAAACAAAAGGAAGAAAAGGAAACACGGGACTGGAAATCACAAGATTCTGGATCCCTCTCCCTGTTCTGGTATCTCCTAGTTGTGTGACCTCACATTTCTGGTGTGAAATGAGGGAGCTGCACTGAAGAGAAGTAGGAGGAGTAGTTATATCCATGAGCCTTAGAGCTAGACTATCTAGCTCTTGCTCTGGCATTCACCAGTCTTGGGACCATTGATGAGACATACAAGTTCTCTTAACCTGTGTCCTCCTAAGTAAAGTGAGGATAATAATTGTTCCTGACTCATGGAGTTATTGTAAGAGTTGAATGGGCTTACAGTACATTTAAACTGGGTGGCATAATCCTTAAAATGTGGTAAGCACTCAATGTTAGCTGTTATTATTTTATGATAACTTTCAAAAGATCCAGGAAATACTAGAGGGAATATACTGAGGAATTAACTAGCTATTTTTATGTCAATACTAATGATCATAACTGGCCACTAAGTTATTTGAAACTTCTATATTTGCTATTGCTGCCATCCCCATACTCCAAAGGTAGGAACATTAATTTTGCCACTCATGATTAGATTTAGAGATGTTAGTGAAGGTCATCAAATTGTTTGTAGAAACATCAAATTGTTTCTACCAATAAAGTTTTCCACTTGGTAAGCCACGCATTTGAGCTTTTTACACTGAAAATGTAGTCATGGTTCTTGTCCTTAGTAGGTAAAATATAGATCTGTTTGGTGGTAGGAAGGTTTGATCCCCATGTTATCACAGTTGCACCAGCCTCCATTAAGACATTTTCTTGAAATGCATCATCAATGTCTCTGAGTTGAATTGTGTCCCCCAGAAAGGTGTGTTGAAGTACTAGTCCCCAGAACTTGTGACTATGACTTCCTCTTTGGAAATAGGGTCTTTGCAAATGTAATCAAGTTGGGATGAGGTCATACTGCTGTACGGATGGGCCCTCCTACAATGTGACTGGAATCAATATAAGAATAAAAGAGATACAGACACACAGGGAGAATGCCATTAGATCACAGAGACAGAGATTACAGTGCAGTGTCTATGAGTCAGGGCAGCTAAGAGAAAGGCATGGGACATATTTTCACCTAGATCCTTGAGAAAGAGCATAGCTCTGCTAACACCGTGTTTTCAGACTTATAGCCTCTAGAACCGCAGAGAGAATAAATATCTCTTGTTTTAAGCTATCCAAGTTTGTGGTATTCTGTTACAGCAGCCCTGGGAAACTAATACAGTCCTAGATGAAGGTAAAGATGGAGGAATTGGTGAAAACAAATCAAGGACAGAGAGACAAGGTCTTTGGGAACATATATGATTATTTCTATTTTCGTGTATTTAGATAATTATGCCCAGAACAACTATACCAACAGTGTCCCACTAACCTTGTTCTCATTTCAGGGTCCACCTGGCTGTTCCCTCACTATGGAAAACTCTCGTCCCAGATCTGATCATGTAACTTCCTTTCCCGCACTCAGCTTTACCTCCTCAGAGACCTTCATGGGCCATCCCCACCATAGTGGCCCAAGGCCCTAGACATTTTTTTATCATTTTTCCCTGTTGAGTTTTTCCAAAACACAATGCTGTATGAAATTCTCCTGTTCAAATGACGGCTCTCTGGGTTGCTCCTCTCCACTGTGGCAGGATGTCAATACCCTGAGAGAAGAACATGCTGCCTCAGGCCCTATTCTCTGCAGCACCCAGAAGAGAGTCTTGCTTGTAACAGGCACACAATTCCATATATAATCACATTTAAGATGACCCCAATTGTAAGATGCATCATTACTGTGTACCACTAAGAAAGAAAAAGATACTAATTAAACTCTGACCTGATAGTGATGGAGAGACACATCCCAACCCAGGGTATCAAACTGAAAGAAAGCATGTCTTAGATGCAATGAAATGTGGTAAATGTTTCAATAATACTGATCTCATGCAGAGTTCTGTTCTTGGGACAATCTCCTGACCATTGTGAAGACCAACACAGGAGTTACAGTGTTTGCCTTGAGCATGGTTCCAAGACTATGACATGGTTCCCACATGCACAGAGTGGAAGGAGAGAGCAGGGTGTCAGAAACTGTGGGTAGTGGATAGTGTATCTGTAACAGGAAACATTACAGCAATTTCTGAAACCAATGATGGCATCACTGAACCTCAGAACTCCTGCATAAGGTCATGTGGCCTCTTGCATTTCATAGCTTGTTTGGATAGGGCTTCCTACCTGCAACATAACTTCACAGGGATTCTCACATTTCCTTTCACCACAGTACAATGCTTTAAGACAGGTAGGTGAGCAAAGTTAAATGCCTTTAGGTTTTGCGGGCTAAAGGACTTGCCCAAAGTCACATGGATAATTAGTGTCATAGCCAGAACCTGAACAATTCTAATACCATGTCCAGACCTTTTGCTACACACCCAATTGACTAGTGCCTAACCCAAGTTAATTATAGAACTTGCTAATTACAGATTATATTGGTAAATAGGATAAAATTGAAATGAATTCAGACTGAACATTCTGGAATATTCCAAAAAAGTATGAAGAAATGTTTGCGTGCCCTTGAGAAGATATCTAACCACTTGGCTCCTAACTCACCCATTAAAGGCCCCCCAGCTACCTTGTCCCCCATTTTGATTCCAAAACTTCTACATGTAAATTAGCTATTGAACCAGTGGGAGAAAAAGTCTGGGCTCCTTTGGGGGTGTATTTTGGAGCACTTGACTGTTTTCTTAAAGCTTGGGGAAGAGTAAGCGGTAATCAATAGTGAAATCTGCCTGAATCTGGGAGGCTCGATGAAGGTGCTTTTGAAGCACATCACAGAGCTTGATTTTCTGTTATTTAGTGCCAAAAGTTATTACCTCAGCAGCAGTGCAATGTCTAATTTATACCAAATTGTTAGCTGAAATCTATTAAAGTTTATTAGCACCGCCTCAGAATACAGTAACATCTCACTGGTTCTGCTCGTGTTTAAATTGACCAGCTGGTTTAACTCTATTAGCTTTGAGGCTGAGATAAACTTGAGTCTGCAGAAGCCATCCACGGCACTGGGGAAGAATGAATACAGATGAAGCTCAGGATATTTGGGGTGTTAGCTGCTACCAAATTGCCGCAGGCTTCATCTCTCTCGATGCAGCCATGACCCCATTAGTCCATTACCAATGGAATGAGGAGCTGTCCTCAGAATTCAGAAAGTAGTTGTCAATGCAATGGAGTTTCCAGCAGAGAGGGAGGCTGACAGCCCACCACAGTGACTTGGAGGAACCCAGATTGTCTGGAGAAACTTATTTTTCAAACATTTCCCCATTGCCTGCAAATTCATGAATTCTAGAGGGCACCTCCAGTTGGATGGGGGTAGGACAAAAGATCTAACGCTACCAATAGAGAGATGTTCCAACCTTGAATCCATCCTACCTGTCCTTAGGGTCAGGACCTCAAAGAAACCAGAGTACAAACATATGGAAGCATTTAAGTAGCAGCTGAATGACCCTCTACAATGGTGCACTGTGTTTGGGTTGCTTTGACCTGCCTGGAGCAGTGAGAATCCTGGCCTTAAAAGTCCCCCAGATCTGGTTTGAGGACCAACCTCATTGCTCACAATCTGTACAATCTTTAAAAAGTGACCTAAACATTCCCAGTCCCAGTTTCCTCTTCATAATTTTTTTGTGTGTGTGAAGGTCCCAGTGTTGTATGTAAGTGCCCAGCACAGCTTCAGTAACACCATAAATATGTAATCAGCATTAATTTCTTTCTCCTTACTTCTGCCTAGTATTTTATAGCCATTCAGTTGCAAAATGTATAATTCAGTTAATCCTATTTTCATTTTGCTCTGTACTCCATCTTAGCTTCCTTATATTCATTATCTTTTTCAAGTCTAGAAGGGACCAAAAATACTAGGTAGAGCAGGAATTTATAACCCTGTTTGACACAATAAGAAGTCCTTGATTTAGAGAGATCAAGAGACCTGCCCAATATCACACTGTTAATCTAGAATGAGGTAAGAAGGGAAAGATCCTAAGTCCTGCTCCAGTGTCCTTTGCACCTCACCACGTCGTCATTATGTGTCAGAGTTCTGTAAGGGAGATATGCTTCAGAAAAATAACCAGCACACCAAATCCCAAACCTACATAAGAGTAAGAGGCAGCAGAAACAAAATTCTCAATCACTCAGAAGCACCTAGGACAGAGCTCAGCACATAGTAGGTGCTCACTATGTGTTCATTGAATGAATGAGCTGATGAACCAAATGACATTCAGTCCATCATGATCTCCAGAATAAACATGTGGATATGGTATATAAGAAGCTATGTTAAATAAGAGGCAAAGTGGGCAAGTAATAGAAAGACTTAGAGTTTTTAGAGTACATGACCATGATCATTCAATAAACACACCTGAAGTACACTCTGTTCTGAATCAGGCAGCCCCATCAGGAGTGGGGGAGAGAAGGCACCTGGGCTGTTAGTGTCTGAGAGGTGAAGCTCTCCATACATCCTCTATCTACCCAGCTCTTGACACCAAGACTGCAGCACTTGACCCTCTCTAAGATCCCTTGAACTTTTTCAAGATACTCTGTGTCCCTGGTACCTAGCACACAGTCTGACTGCAAAATCAGTTTTTCTATGTTAAGTGAATGATGTCAAATAAAGCAGATATTATTAGCTCCACTTTACAGCTCAAAAAAAAAAAAAGAAAATGAAGCCCAGAAAAATGACCCCAATGGAAGGTTTTCATTCCTTCAGAAACATTCACCAAATAATTTAATAGCTACTTGATACCAGTGTTGTCCTAGTTATGGGGGAATGCCAAGATTATAGGGAACATGGTATCTCTGTCCTCCTAATGGAGGAAGACAGACCCAAAGAGGAAAGTACCCCCATGTTGCACAACTGCATTGTAGTGTGATGAGGTTTGACCTAAGTTAAAGACAGAATGTCTGTGGGAATTTAATCCAGACAGTATGATCTGGAAAGATCCACCTGGAAAAGCAGGGAGTTGAGCTGGGGTCTAGAGAATAATAAGAAACCAGAGAGGGAAAGGGTGATTGGTGGAAGCAGCAAGAATCTTCCACGTAGAGAAAAAACCCCCTTAAAAGCTTGATTTAAAGGGTCGAGGCAGTTCAAAGAACTATAATGAAGCTCTGGGGCTGGGTCATGGAAGGGGACAGGGAGTGAGATGTGGATGGAATTTGAGAGGGAGAGCAAGATCACACACAGCTTGATAGGTCATGTGTTTTATTTTAAGTATTATTGGAACCCCAATGGAAGGTCATTGAAATGACATGATTAATTTATAATTTAAGGACACCATCCTCTACTGCTGAGTAAAGTGTTAGTGGGAGAGAGGCCAGGAATGGAAGCAGGTAGGCAAATTGGGTGGCCATTCCAGTGGGGGCAGGAGTTGGTGGTGGTAGAGATGGAGATCCTGAGAGGAGACTTGGCCAGAATCTAAGCTAGTTAGGGCTGCAACTAGAACTGGAACCCAGGTGTCTTGATTGTCCACTTGAATTCTTTAAATCGAACATATTCTGATGATTGATAGGGCAAAGAAGGATAGCTGGCAGGGAGATGGAATTCTTTCCATCTCCAACACTAGAACATCTAGAATTCTAGAGCATCTAGAATTCGTCTAGACCTCTATGCTCAAATTAGAGTTCATAGCCCCTGAGAGTCCACAGACTTTATTCTCTCTAAAAGAAATTTTTGTTGTCACATGTAATTCCAATGACAAGCAAAAAGAAATCAATAGAACTATATTGTGGGTCTTTTTGATGACCACCTTCTTAATCAAGTTCAGCCACACCATTTCAGAAAAGACTTTTGAAATTTTTATTGACCACCATGCACACTCCGAGTACTACTACCTCTGTTCTCTGCAGAAAACAATAGAGAAGGATCCAGTGCACAAATTCACATGAAATGATAAATTCGTGCCAAGTGATGAGAAAGAGAGGTCTTTAAGGTCTTCTACCCTAGGAGAACCTGCACCAATGCCCAAAGTACGAAAGTATGACAATGAGAGGATTCATTCCAGCGGGAAAAAAACCCACAATCCATCATATGTAATAGTTTTAATTTGAATTTTATTGGATCTGCAGTGATATTTGTGTCTAATTTCTACTTTGTTTTGGTTTCATAATTGGCTAAAACCATAAGCACACATTTTATGTATATTAACATTTTAATAAAAGCAATTTGTAGTCTCATTGGGGTCCCTGACGCTTACTGTCCTCTAAAAAAAGTCTGTCTCTTACTCAAGTTTGGGAAATCCTGTTCTCAACCAAAGACAAATCAAGTGATGGGCCACTGTGTCTACGCTACATGAATTTCCTCTCAAGGTGGGGTGAGGGAGAAGGAGCACCAGGGAAAGGAATCATCTGCCCTTTCTGGTACATGTCCCAAAAGGAGCAACTCTCAGTCTGCTGAAAGTTAGGTTTAAAGGAACGAGTGTAAATAGTGTGAACTTGTTACTGTTATTTCCTCAATTACAGTCAAGGGTGGGGGGGAGGCAAGTTCTCTCTCTTCAGATAAAAGGCAAGTTATTATCCTTACAATCCCTTAAGAAGAAGTCAAGGACCACGTTCTAAAATTGCGTATGTATAAAGCTAGTCCTTGCGTTCAGTAGAGAGAGCCAAGCACGTTATGGAGAGGCCCACAAGAACCGGGACTACCCAGCTCTCATTCTCCCTCTCAGCCTCCTGTGAAGTGGAAGTGTGGGTGAGCTCATTCGCCCCTCTTTATGTTTTTCCTCCTCTTTGTTGCCTCCTCTCTAGTTGAGTTCTCCTGAGATGAGTGTGCCTATGATGTGGGTAGGCTGTGCACGCAGTGTTAGGACTCGAAAGATGCAGTACAAGGCAATGTTTGATGAAGGAGAAAAGGTCAGTAACAGGTGTCGTTTTCAATGTGGCACCCAAGTCATTCAGGGTGACTGTGAGGATCCCGGGGCTCTAGGCTGGATGATTTTCAAAGAGACATGCATCATTTTTATACCCAAGACTTATGCTAATAGAAAATTCCATTCTTTAGCTATCTGCTTAGGCATATGGAAACCCCAGCACCTGAAAAGTTGGATGCTGCTCATCAGAGGAACAAAGCCAGGAAAGTGAGGCTGGAAAGAGAGAGCACAAAAGAGGTGATGTCTTGACAGTGTCTCTTGTTTCTTTTTATTTTATTTTATTTATTTATTCATGAGAAACAGAGAGAGAGAGAGAGAGAGAGAGAGGGAGAGAGATTGAGAGGCAGAGACACAGGCAGAGGGAGAAGCAGGCTCCATGCAGGGAGCCTGATGTGGGACTCAATCCCGGGTCTCCAGGATCACGCCCTGGGCCGAAGGTAGCGCTAAACCACTGAGCCACCGGGGCTGCCCTGTCTCTTGTTACCTAGCTTCGGGATGAACTGTCCCACCCAATTCAAGAGAGGATAAAAGCCAGGTGTGCAGCCAGGGGTTGGGGGTGGCGAATGGCTACTCAAACAGATTTCCTTAGCTTTGCTTCACACATCTCCACTGACCTCTATCATTGTCCATTTGCAAGGCACACATAGCACCTCCCTGCCCCATTGTTTTTTAGGTAAACATTAAACTGCGCTGCACATGGAGAATAGCCAAAGTGTTTGATAATTCATCAGCAGTGGCAAACCTGAGTGTTTCCATGCGATGCAAATTGCTTTGGCTTCCACGCTGCTCCTGTCGCTTCAAGTGCTGATGGTAAATAGCCTTCCTTGGGATTACTATCAAGTATTCATTTTAACAACATTAATTTACAACGTGTTATCCCACTTTACATTCTGCTACATGACTTATTCACAGAGCCGGCCCTTTGGTGACTGATATTTATTCATTTGATTCACTGCGCTTGCTTGAGACTTTTAGGTTAATGGGAATTGGACTGGAAAAAGATTGTGTGCTGGGTTGTTTGGGCGGGACTCATTCGTGGCAAAGGCAGCAGCGCCTCCTGAAAACTCTGTGTCTTTCTGGTGGGTGGTAGAGAGGGAGAAGGTTGGTAGAAGGGGCTGAGTCAAGTAAATTTCCTTGCCTAAGGACTTCCTGAAACCAGAACACCGAAGAAGCAGCAGCAACAGTGCAAATACTCCTTATGGTCATTTGCATTGTTCAAGTCTCTTTCTATCTATTATCCTCCCAATAACCCTGTAGGGTAACTATAATGGACGGTTTAAGACTATGGGACAGGGAGGACTGACAACTGGAGGTTGAAACTTGGCTTTTTCACTTACTAGCCAAGTGCCTCAACTTCCTCATCCTTAAAATGGGCACAGCAATCAGTAACTTCATCAGGTTGTTGGCAAACAGAGTTGTTACAGCAAAACACATAGAACACTTAGAGTTGGCACGTGGATTAGGGTAATTGATCCGCAGTCCCATTCTTCCCTTCATGCACCTGGCTGGACTGCCTTTCCTGGTGCTGGAGCTCAGGTGTGGCCACATGATTTGCTTTGGCCAATGACATGAAAGAGGAAGACTATGCACCACTGCTGAATGAAAGCATGAAGCTGCTAGTGGAAGACACTGTAATACTACAATGCCCTTTCCTCCTACTGCAGGGACCGTGGACGCTCACACCATGATGGAGTCCTAGAGAAAGGAGATGTGGAGCAGAGCTCCTAGCCATCTTATGGTGTAGCATGGGCAAGAAATAATCCTTTGTGATTACAAGCTTTATTTTATTTAACTGAGATGTAACCAACTTACCTAACTGACACAGAAAGTGGTCTGTCAATGTTAAATATCATTATCACCATTTTTATTTTATAGAAGAAGAATCTGAAGCTCAGAATCGTGATCCCAACATCACAAAGCAACCATGGGATGGAAGCCTAGTGAATCCCCAGGTCTTGAAGTGGATACTAACGGGAAGACAACAGAAACAGACTAACTCAAGGAGTACCTGCTACCCCAGTGCCAAGAACAGATCTCACAACTTCCTGACTGTGCCTCAGTTTCTTTACCAGTAAAATGGGAATAATAAAATAGTTCCTAATATGGGGGATTAAGAAAGAATTAAATGAGATAATACATGTGCAGTGCTCATAGGAGTGTCTGGAATATACCAGATGACAGTAATGTTGACTAATCATTACTATTATTAATATTATTAAAGACTAATTATTTTGTAAACTTAATATCACCTGGTCTTATCAGTCTGTGAATATGAGGGCTTGTATTTATATAGATATGTATGTAAATAATAAAGCCAAATCTGAGGCTCCTAAAGGGCATCATGCTTGCTGCGTCCTTATCCTGGAATTTAAGTCTGCTATCCACTTGCACATGGCCTATTCTTCCTCCTAATAAATATCTCCTCTACCTGGAAGCCTTCTTTGCTGACTCACACCCAACACTGTTTTGTGTGCCTGCAGAACCTGAAACAACACTTTTATTGGATGCATCTGTTTCATCTTAACCATTGTCCAAGGTTTGTCTTCCCTGCTGGACTGGAAGCTCCTTGAAGGAATTTGTTATATTCACAACACGAGGATCTCAACATTAATTCATGAGAAGAAATAAACAAACAATAAACAAGTGGATAAATGACATGAGCAGCCACTCAAAAGAAATGCATTCAACCAGCAAACACATGAAATGGTGCTTGGCCTTGCCACCTATTAAAGAAGTGCATAAAAGCAATAGTGAGATATTATTTTCAGCTTAAAGGTAGGGAAAGAAAATCTAACACTGATAACATTAAGTGCAGGAGAGGCTAGGGAAAATAGAGCAGATTCAAACTCTATCAAAATGTTGATACAATATTTTGGATGGTAAATTAGTAGTATCTATTACAATGCTAAAAGAGAGCTAATAATTCTATTTCTAGGCTTCTATTACACAGAAATATTAGCGTGAGTATGTCAAGATATATATTCAAGAATGCTCATTACACTATTTTTTGTAACAACAAATAAAATGGAAACAATCTAGAATGCCTGTCTCTGGGTCATTGATTAAGTGATATGTGATAGTTCTATGCAGTGGAATATTACATCATAAGGTCAATTTTTATTGCATGACTCATTGTAGTCAGAACTTGGCATATTCACTGCTATGTTCCTGAGCCTAAGAGAGCACCTAGCACACAGCAGGGGATCAGTAAATATTTGCCTAATAAATGATGCTGAATATTTGTAGAATATTACCTCAATGAAAATTTTCATCATATAGAATTAAAAGAGAAAGATTTCAGCCATATGGAATAACATCCAATTTCTTTTTGTTTTTAACTCTGTATATATGGACAAAATGATCATAACTATATATGTGAATAGACAGATGGATAGATAGGTAGATAGATTAGATAGATAGATAGATAGATAGATAGATAGATAGATAGATAGATAGATAGAATAGCTTTACCCCAAAATCTTAACAAAGCTCTTCTTTGGGAAGTGAGTCTGACAATAGTCAAGTATGGGGACTTGTTGGAGGGCGAAAATTCTTTCCTTCTCACTTTGAATAATTCATTTCATTCCTGATATTATAGGTGATTTTACTTTCTTTTTGCTACTTTCCTCAAAGTGTCATACAAAAGCTTTTTTCATATAATAAATGATGATTGCTTGACTAAAGAATCGTAAGGGGGAAAATTGGAAACTGAGACCTCTCTAATGTCTTACTCACATATTCGCATAGTCCTCCGAGAAAGTCTCCCCCTACCTAATAAAATAAAGAAGTAGGCATGGATGCTAATGATGGAAAGGGGGAAATTGCCTATACTAGTACTTTTTGGGTTGAGGTCATCCAGGCAACTACGATACCATCCTAGCCCATTGGACTCGATGAGGTGGAAGGAAGAAAGAGGAAGATGCTAAAAGATCACCAGTTTGTGGAAACTCTGTCAATGGCTCATGTAAATTATGATGTCCCAGAAATCACTGCAAATTAAGTGGACCTCGATTTGAACCCCAGTTCTAATACAAATTGTGTGACTAGGGAAAGTTACTTCAATTTTCTGAACTCAGTTCCCTTATTTGGAAAAGGAGAGTAACATATGAGTCAGGGTAATTAGCATTTGCTGCTGTCATAAGCAAACCCATTTTCAATAGCTAGGTATAATCTCTATTTAATTCTTGCTCACATAAGATTCAACATTGATGTTCCCAGTTGGGTGACTGTCCCAAAAAACTCCCAGTCCAGCAGAGTATCTTAAATAGGGTCCCACAGAAAGCAAACCTTGGGCAAAAGGTTGATGTGCAAATGCTTTATGGGGCACCATGACAGCAGGCAGAAGGAGTGAAAACAAGCAGCATGAAGCAGGTTAATAGGAAGGGTCAGTACAAGGAAGCCTTGCTAAGCCAATGACTCAGTAAGGCCACTGAGGGCAGCAGGGTGTGTGATCCCAACAGAATCTAAGGACATGAAATGCACCTTATGAGTATGTATCTGATTGAAAATTGGTGAAGCATTTATCCATTGGCTCCCATCCCCATGGATCAAAAGTTTGCTCCAAGACCTGAAAGGACATTTTTCCAAAGAAGATATATGAAAGGCCAAGAGGTGCTTGAAAAGATGCTCAATGCCATTTTGGAAATGCAGATTAAAACCTCAGTGAGCAAGACGCCTGGGTGGCTCAGCGGTTGAGCATCTGTCTTTGGCTCAGGGTGTGATCCTGGATTCCCAGGATCGAGTCCCACATCAGAATCCTTTCATGGAGCCTGCTTCTCCCTCTGCCTGTGTCTCTGCCCCTCTCTCTGTCTCTCACGAATAAATAGATAAAATATTTTTTTAAAAAAATAAATAAAACCTAAGTGAACTATCATCTCACATCTCTTAGGATGGCTGTTGTCAAAAAGAAAAGAAAGCTAACAAATGCTGGTGTGGCTGTGGAAAAAAAGGAATCCTACTGCCCTCTTGATGGGAATGTAAATTGGTGCAGCCACTATGAAAACCAACATGGAGGTTCCTCAAAAAATTAAAAACAGAATTACCATATGGCCCAGCAATTCCACTTTTAGGGATCTATCCAAAGGAAACAAAAACACTAACTCAAAAAGATATCTGCACCTCCATGTTCAGAGTAGCATTGTTCACAACAGCCAGGACATAGGAACAACCTAAGTACAATCTAAGTGTCTGTTGATGGATGAATGGATAAAGGAGTTGTCAGATACAGGGGTGCCTTGGTGGCTCAGTTGGTTAAATGTCCAACTCTCTTGATTTTGGCTCAGGTCATGATCTCAGGGTTTGGGTATCCAGTCCTGCATTCAATTCTATGCTCAGTGTGGAGTCTTCTTGAGATTCTTTATATCCCCCAGCTTCCCCCCTCCCCTAACTTGTGATCAATCAATCAACCAAATCTTAGGAAAAAAGAAGTTGTGAGATACACACACACAGGAATATTATTCAGCCTTACAAATTGAGAAAATCCTACCATTTGTGACAGTATGGGTGGACCTTGAAGGCATTATGCTGAGTGAAATAAGTCAGATAGAGAAAGTCAAATACTGTATGGCCTCATTTATATGTGGAATTTTTTTTAAAAAGCTCATAGAAAAAGAGATCAGACATGGTTACCAGAGGCAGAGGGTTTAGGGGGAGGGAGAATTGCAGGAAGGAGGTCAAAGGCACATATTTCCAATTATAAGATAGATAAGCACTGGAGATGTAATGTACCCTGTGATGACTATACCAATACCACCGTGTGATATATGGGAAAATTGTTAAGGGAGTAGATCCTAAGTGCCCTCATCATCACAAGATTTTTTTTCTCTTTTCTTCTTCCTTTTCTTTATATTGTATCTATATGAGATGATGGCTGTTGGCTGAACCTATTGTGATAATCATTCCACTATATATGTAAATCAAATTATCATACTGTACAGCTTAAATTTATATAGTGATGTATGGTAATTACTTCCCAACAAAGCTGGAAAAAACAAAGAAGCAAACAAAACTTGCCCCACTGAGGCTTTTGCACTCCCACACCTCTGACTTATCCTGCATCAACCATCTACAAAGAAGCTATGGTGTACATAAGAGTTGTAGGCTTGAACCTGTGAAGTGCTGGTCACCACCGCAGTGGCTGGAATAATGTACAAGTGAGACCCTAGAGTATCTAAAAAGGTACATCTGTGATGTCTCATACAGGGAGATGCAAGGATTCAGAAGTACAGGCTTCTTCCATATTATAGCTTGAGCATCTTTACACATGGCTCTCCACACCATGGAAGGGGAAGATAGATAAGAAGGACCCAAGGTAGCTTATGTCATTTCTACCCACGTTCCAGACCAGATCTGATTACCTGCCCCAGTCATCCCCCATCAAAGAGAAGGTAAGAAATGTAGCCTTTCTATGAGCTAAAGAGATAAAAAAGAAATAGTTTGGTGAACACAGAACATTGTTGCTTCCGCCGGCTACACTGGTAATCTCTCATAGCAGTTGAGTGCTTTTACTGATCATGTATGTTCAAGGGATGGGTTGTTCCAGGCACATAGTAGGCAGTTGACAAATGATATCTCTTCTTAGAGTTCTGCAAAATGAAAACTCTAAGTGGCTACAAAAGATATTCCTTGGTGAGAAAGCTATATGAATGAACTTGGCTAGCAGAAATTTCATGAGAGTATGATACTTGGTCCTAACTGTGTTCAAGTATTGGACTCATGGTTGCATTCCTGATCTTCTGGGGCTCATGAAATGGAAGCATGACCTAGAGGGTTGCACACAGGAGACCAGTCCTCTTGTTACTGAGTCAGACCATTAGTGTTGACCTGTGTATGTGTTCACCGTATCCCATGTTCACTGAGTGTTACTCCCACCAATTGGACAATGAATCACTGATCAGACAATATTTCTTTATCCTGAGGGTCAAGAAAAGAGCACCTACCTTTATACTCTTTGCCTGGAATTCTCTTTTTTTTAAGATTTTATTTATTTATTCATGAGAGACACACAGAGAGAGGCAGAGACACAGGCAGAGGGAGAAGCAGGCTCCCCACAAGAAGCCTGATGCAGAACTCAATCCCAGGACCCCAGAATTACACCCTGAGCTGAAGGCAGATGCTCAACTGCTGAGCCACCCTGGAATATCCCTGAAATTCTCTTATCTTAAAGTTTAAAGATAAGGTATCCTTTGCCTGACTTGACATAGAGCTCTAGCAGCAGGCAAGAGATTGGTGTCCTGAGTTCCACTTCTGACCTTCTGGGGACCCATTCAAAAAATACTGAGCAGGGGCACCTGGGTGGCTCCGTCAGTTTTGCATCTGACTCTCGATTTCAGCTCAGGTCATGATCTCAGGGTTATGGGACTGAGCCCCACATCGGTCTCCATGCACAGTGAGAAGTCTACTTGAGATTCTCTTTCTCCCTCTCTCTTTGCCCCTCCCCTTGCTCATGCATGTACTCTCTCTGTAAACAAATAAATTAAATCTTAAAAAAAAATCCTGAGCAGCTACAATGTGCCCAGGTCTCCACTAAGTGCTGGGGACATAGCAGACACAGGACAGAAAAAAAAGGGTCTGAGTTTTGGCTTAGTAAGAAAGACATTAAATAATAATCTCACAAATTAAATCATATTATAAATTGGAGAAGTACTGTTAAGTACTGGTAAAGAAGTACTTTTAACAGTAATCTTCCCATGCCTGCTCTCCCTTCCTCGCTCATTACCAGAACTCTGTACGTTCTCACTGGGCATAAAGCCTTCAAGAAAAAAGACTGGTTTTCCCAAACTCCCTTGCAGTTAGGTGTGGCCATCTGACTAAATCCTAGCCTATGGAATGTGGGCCAGAGAGGTGGATTATTTTACTCTCTCTTCCTCCTTTGGGCAGACTGGAAGTCACATGTGATGGCAGGAGCTACAGCAATGTTTTTGGAATCTAAGATAGGGCCATGTTGAAGAAGGAGCCTGGTCCTTCATGATTATGGAACTGCCTATTAGCCTTTGATGTCTACACATACTTTTGCAAGAGAGAGAAATAAACGCTATTATTTGGGGATCTTTTCACGGGAGAAGCAGGATCTAACTTTTGCTAAGATCACCTTATTTGAAAGATAAAAAGGAATCACGTGCATGAAGAGTACAGGGGAGGGGTATTGCAGGAAGAGGGAACCTCATAGGAAAGAACTGTGAAGTGAACTCCAAAGAAAATAAAATGGTGTTTAAGGGCAAAAAGGCAAGAAGAGGGTGATATGAAGTGAAGTAGGCAGGGGATGGCAGGGCATGAGTGGCTTTGCCACCAAATAGGTGCTCATCCATAGGTCATTGAACCTCTTAGGCCCTCAGTTTCTGCCTCTGTTAAGTGGTACTAGCAGGTCCACTTCTGTTCCCATAGGATTGCCATAGGAGCAAATGATATGTTAAGAGAAAAAAACCAGCATGGTACATTGGTGCAGAGCAAGGGCATTCCAACCAGGGTCAACAAGTTCAAAGCCTGCTTCTGCCACTGACTAATTGTAAGACTAGGAGTTAGTACTAAACTAATTGTATGTGCCCCAGTTTCCCCATTTATAAAATGGAAGTAGGATTAGTATTTACTTCATAGGGTGGCTGAGAGAATTAAATGAGTTAATATTTGTCAAGCATTCAGACTAGGACCTGCCGCATAACAATTGCTGTATACATGTTTCTTAAATAAATAAATGAAAGAAAAGTGTTTTATGAATTCAAAGAATTACACTATCTACATATATACAGCTCCCACTTTTAACTGAAAAGTCTCCAGAGTCAGTGACTGCCTGCTACTCCTCTCTGACTCCCTAGCACCTGTAGAAGTGCCTCCTTTTAAAAGAAATTTCATCAAAAGTGACTTTGAAAAAAGCAAGTCATGCCAAGTGCATAGGTAAAATGACTTCTCTGCATCTCTTTCCCCTTTCCCCCAACAGCCATAAGGGTAGCCAGAGGCTCTCCTCTGGAAGTTTGCAGTAAAAATGAGATTATTTCCAAAAACACAGGTCCATGAACTTCTGTAAAGGGCCAGGTAGTAAATATTTTAGGTTTGGTGGTGGTGGTGGGCGGGGGAGGGTCTTACAATTTCTACTGTCACCGCTTAACCCAGCCATTGCCACCCCAAAGCAGTCACAGATAATGCATAAATAATTTGACATGGTCACGAGCTGAGCCAATAGAACTTTACTTGTAGACTTACAGTTGGATTTTCATATAATTTGCAGGAGTCATGAAATAGTTGTGTTTTTTTTTTTGTTTTGTTTTGTTTTTTTACCATTATAATGTCAAAACCATTCTGAGCTCACAGGCTGCACAAAAGGAAGTGGTGGATTGGAAATCGTCCATGGACTGTAGTTTGCTGACCTCTGTCCACAAATATTTGGCACAGTGTCTGGCACATAGTAAGTGCTCAGTAGTTGTTGTTAATGTGTTTGTTATTAAGATCAGCAAGAGAGCATCAGGCAGTGGCTTCCTAGATCACAAACACCGCAAAACCAGGCCTAGTCTGGGACTTCACTTGTTTCTTCCTCTCCCTCAAGCAGCTGGACTTGACCTAGGTAGGGGCTGGGCTTTGGGGTGGGGGTGGGGAGGAGGGTAGTATGAAGTCAATGCCTTGGTTCAACAGCTTCCTAAGCATCCTGACTATTTGGACGAAAATCTGCCAGCTTGAAAGGAGCTTTATAAATGAAGAGCCTGTAAAGCAATTCAGAATCTGATTTTGCTGCAAAAGCATGATTTTAACAGATCTGTAGCTGTTCCCAACCTTTTAACACTGTCTCCTGTGAGTCAAGAGATTTTGATCTTGTAACTAAATTGACTCTGCTGCAGGTTGGCCATCCTCCTGGGTAAATTCTCTGACATGCACAGCTTCAGCCCCAACCCCCTCTCAAAAGAAGAAAAAAGGAAAGGAAAAGAAAAAAAAAACCCCACAACTCTCTTCTGTACCCAGTTATCCCCTATCTCATTTCCTCCAAATTGAAATATTTTTTTTAAATGATAATGAATGTCAGAACTGACTCCCTTTGGCCCTAAACCTAGTGTTCTTTTTTTGGCAGGAGACATTTCTGTTTAATACCAATGTTAATATTTAGAAAAGTGGCAGCAGATTTAAAACAGTTATTTGCATCATTCCAGAGATCCATCATGTTCCAGGTCCAGGCAATCAGTGCGTGGTAATAAGTCCATTTCTTTTTGCGGTTTGCATTTTATTTTATTTTATTTTGTTCTTTGAGACAGACTGCAGCAGAATCCAACAAGAAATGGTCTTAAAATAAAGAGCTCAAAGAGTAGCTTGGCTGCGGCCAAAGCAGTGGCTCTGGAAGCATAGACTCTTCTGGATGGAGCAACAGTGACTGCATTCTATAGCGCAAGGCAAGAGGCTGCCTGGCTGTGTTCAGGTGCCAGGATCCCTCCGGGCATGTGCCTGCCCACAAAAGCAGCACTCACGCGTGATGAGCACAGTCCTGGGACTGGTTTTGTGGAGCTGGAAATGTATCTCATCTCCTAAAGTTGAGAACACAATGTGACTAGGAATGACTATGCTCCTCCAATAACAGAGGAGAGAGGTAGGGGGAGGAAAAGAGGAACAAAGGGGAGAAGAGGGGAGGGAGAGAGGAGAAACACAGAAAGAAAAGAGACCAAAGAAGAAAAAGAATCGGGATCAAGTGCATGAGTGGTTGGGAGCAAGTGTGAGAAGGTGAGTACCAAAATGCAGGGACGTGCCAACTCTCTCGTCTTCACATCTTGAACACGGGGCACACAGAGCAGCCTCCAATAAGATTTGAAAAGAAGAGCTGTCACCAGCAGACTTAGAAAAATATGTGTATTTTCTTACAAATCCAAAAATCCTACAGCTCACAGTGTGTGTGTGTGTGTGTGTGTGTGTGTGTGTGTGTGTGTGTGTCCACGCATGCATGGGGGAGCCTGCATAAGAAAGAGAATTTCTTTCTTTTCTTTTGCTTCCCTCCCACCTCCAGTCTCTGTTTTCTCTCGCAGAATAAAAAGTTATTCCCCCTGGAGTTCTGGCTGAGAAAGTCAGAGTTCTAGAACTTTACAAAAACTCCTCTATTGTCCTGAGAGGAACACTTTTCTGGGGATGAATTGGATAGAGGCTTTTGGCTGACAAGCCGGAGAAGGATGGGATGGATGGTAGAGCTCAGGAAGGACATTTTATCTCAATAACCTCGTGACTCTTGATGAGAATCCCTAAGTGTGAAATCAAAGCTCAGCCTGTCCTTCCAATTCTTTGCCATCTAGGAAAAGGCAAATGGAATCAAAGCTAACTGCGGGAGATGAAACTGAATTTATAAATCAGCATTTTCTGGTAACTAGTACTTTGGCCCATTTAAGAAATAATGGTTTATCATTACTCTCAGTGAAGGTCTCCAAAGTACACAAGATGTTTTGTTGTTGTTGAACTACTTTCTAAGTTATAAAAAAGAAACCACCCAGAAATTCTTTTGAGAAGATTTTTGTATAATTTCCAACATTTGTCGAAGGCTTACTATGTCACATGTATTATCTCATCAAATCACCCTATTATACCCCTTACAGATAAGTCTTAATGATTATTCCCCATTTATAGGTGAGGAAACGAGACAAAGAGAATAAGAAAACTTGCCTAGAGTTATAGGAGAGCTAAAATTTGAACCCAGGCAGGTCTATCTGACAGTATATTTCCTGTGATTGATCTCCAAGCTATACTATTTTCTTGTGCAAAAATATGTTTGTAGGGGAATCAATATGAAGATAAATACAATGGAGCCATTCTAAGGGAGCTTAGAGTCGTGTCTAGTATATGTGAACAATTTATGGATGAAAAAAACAGAAAGATTGGAGATGATGCTATGCATCCAACCTTGGAGTGCCATTTTTTGTTGAGTTAGGTGAATTCATCATCCCATTCTAGTGGGCTGTGTGTGTGTGTGTGTGTGTGTGTGCTCAAGGACAGCTTCTTGGAGGGAGTTATTTGTGAACCACTTTTAACAAGTAAATAGGAGTTTGTGAAATGAATGGGTGATGGGAAAGAGGCTTCAGAAAAAAGGAACAGGTTGTTCTGGGGCATGGAGTCACAAAGACCATGCATTGTTTCAGGAATCTTAAGGAGTTCTAAATGTCTGGAACATAAACTGCTAGATCAGGAGTGGTGACAGCTGAGACAGAAGAAGTAGCAGGAGTCACAGTCTAAAGGGTTGTGTTCAGTACCGAAGAGTTTGGACTTCCTAGGGCCTTCATGAACCAGCCTTGTTTGGAAGCTTCATATACACATCTGTAATGCAGAATGATACACCTTGTAAAGAGCAAAGTTATTGAGATCCCACAAAATAGACTTGTAATCACTACAGGAACATCCAGAAACACAATCTTGACATGGTCAAAACTTGAGGTCATGAAGATTAGGTTCATATCGCTGTTTTCTGAAGGATGGCATCTAAAATTTACAATGCTCTTTTTTCTTCTTATTTCTACCTATGCATGAGCTTTCCCTAAACTGGCTATTTTCCTGCTGCACAGGCACTTAGAAAGGCATAGATACTATATATTTTTCAAAGGTAGGGGATGGGAAAGCCATCTGCCCAGTCTCCAAGCATTTTTCTTCTTTTTAAAGAGGCTTCTTTTTACCAAAGGATGGGACCTTGACAGCTATGTTTCTACTCTTTGACCAATCCTATAGGCAAAGTTGATTGGTATAATATTGAGGTTTATAGAAGAAATACATATTTGGTCTTTTCCTGTTACTGGCAGAGCTCCTAAAACTCTTGGAATTTCCTGTGATAGGAGCTATAAAGGTTTCTCTTGTTATGTTAATGTGGTGACTTTTGGAAAGCACCCAGGGTTGACAGAAGAAGCAACCTAGTGATGAGGCAGTTGGTATTTTCAGTCCCATCCCCAACATCAGGGAAGGGAGAGGGGCTAGAGATTGAGTTCAATCACCAATGGTCAATGATTTAATTAATCATCATGCCAATGTAATGAAACCTCCATAAAAACCCAAAAGAGTAGGGTTCTGAGAGCTTCTGGGTTACTGAACACATGGAGATTCTGGAAGATTTGTGTGCCTGAAGAGGACTTAGAAGCTCCAGGCCCAATCCCCATACCTTGTCCTATGCATCTCTTCCATTTGGCTGTTCCTGAGTTATATTCTTTTATAATAAATCGGTAATCTAGTAAGTAAAATGCTTCTTTGATTTCTGTGGGGTACTCTAGCAAATTAAGTGAACTGAAAAGGGGATTATGGGGACCTCTCATTTACAAGTGGTCGGTAAGAAGTACTTGGACTTGTAATCAGCATCTGAAGTAGGAAAGTGATCTTGTAGAACTGAGCTGCCAACCCTTGGAATCTGATGCTACCTCCAGGTAGATAGTGTCAGAATTGAACTGAATTGTAGGGCACCTATTACAGGTGCTGGAGAATTCCTTGGATATGTGGGGAAACCCCTCCCTTCTGCTTGAAATTAGGTGTTAGAAATTTAATTGGACCAAAGAGAAGCATGTGGCTTAAATTACTTCAGACAGATTCTCTACCAGGAATGTGAAATAGGAATTCAGAGATAACCAGTTTGTGTGAATGATGGAATATGATGGATACATGGACATCTGGGTGCCCATTTTTTCCCATGGACTGAGAAGCATAGGAATAGGTATATAAAGAGAATAGAAAAGATGCTCAGGGAGAAGCAGAAATGAGAGAGAGGGAGCATTACCTTGATCCCTAGCAACTTTTCCAGGTTCTGATAGTAATTCTGTTCTACAACCCAACTATATTCTTCCCCTGGGTTCCATGAGATATTCATAGTTTTTAGTAAATCCTCTATTCCCCTTCCCCTTTTTGCTTGAACTCTCTTGAATTGGCTTATGTTACCTAGAACTCCAAATAGTTTTGACAGTACCTAAATCCCCATCTGCTAGTGGCCACCAAGAATCATAAAGACCAAGTAGATATACAGGAGGAGATAAAAAAAAAAAATCCCAAGTGGCAATATGCACCAACCAACATCTACAGGGCCTAAACATGCTGAATTTCTAGAACCTTTCCTACAATGTGGCATGTCAAGGACTGCACAAATGCCTCTTTGATCAATCTGGTGCTGAAGTTATGGCTAAAGCATATTTAGTTCAGCCATGGCTGAAGATACTGGTTTGATCACCAATGGATAGCCCTTGTTAGATTGTCTTCTTCTTTTTTACTTCTTCTGCCTACATAGATGTCTTCCTCCCCTCTCTTTCAGTGAGCACTTGTACACATATTACAGTGCTTTCCACAGTCAATCTGATGCCATCATTGCTTCTGTACAGCTCGGTCTTCCTCAGCACATAGTATATGACTGAAAAGACTGTGTCTTTTCTCCATTGAGCTCACAGTTTGCCTCACAGGATCTTGAACCTGAAAAGCTTTTCAATTAATGCCTTTAAAATGTTTTTAAAGGGAAATTTTCACCAATGAACAAGGCCCGTGTCCATATATGATTTTCTCAAGCCTTTCTAGAAACCATTTGAAGGGGATGGAGTGATTCCTGTGGGTAGGACCACAGTTTAGAGCCTGCAACTTCCCCTAAGGTCAAGTTGAAGTTTAGAGACATTTCCATGCTTTGGAATAAGGGAAGAGAAACAGGTTGCTTCACCCAGGGCGCAAAGCCCAGGATCTCTAATGGGGGCTATTAAACTTGCTGCTGTCTCTCCTCTTTGGAAGAGGCCATGCTTTGTTCCTTTTCCATTGCAATAACATAGAGATTCTAGAACTCACAGAAGCTGACTGAAAGGATTCACCTTCTCTTACTATCTTAATAGCTAAATTATATCCACGAATAGCACACACTTTTAAATTGAAATAGATTAAAAAAAATTGAAATAGATTTATTTATTTATTTAGAGTAAGAATGAGCAGGGAGAGGGGGAGAGGCAGAGGGAGAGGGAAAGAGGAGAATCTCAAGCAGATTCCCTGCTAAGTGTGGAACTCCACTTGGGGCTTGATCCTAGGACCCTGAGCTCACGACCTGAGCCAAAATCAAGAATCAGATGCTTAATCAACTGAGCCACCCAGGTGCCCCAACACACATTTCTTTTAAGACTCAGCCTAAAGGTAGAATCTTTAAGTATCTAGGTGGCTTTGGCCCGTCAGAGCCAGAATCAACACTCCACCACCTCCCCCGACCACCACCACTGGGACACTAGCTAAACAAAGGAAAAGAAGGTATCCCTTCTTGCCCACAGCCAAATCCATTGCCATTTTCAGAACTCAAGGGAAAGGATATTTGGGGAGAAATACCAAGAAATAAGCCAACCAAATTCTTAATCAAATGGGCTCTCACTAAGACTTTATGTTTCTCACTTTTCCTTAATATAGGTATATATTCATTTCCGTACAGGAAATTATTCAGCAACCTCTGACCTATCAAATGACTGTCCTAATTTATTAGTATTCTCTGTTCTTGAAAGAAGGAGGGGAAAAAAATCATATCTTGGTTTGTGCTAAACTTTCAGTTTTCTGCCAGCAACATTCCAGAGAGTTCTCTATGACAAAACTCTCAACCCAGCTTCTAGAAAATTGTAGAGGACAATCTAAGCTCAGCTTTTTGCATCTTTGTGAAAAGCACAGAGAGGGCACTCAACTCCTTTTCATCCTGGTTAGGATTTGCTCTATGCTTTATAGTAGAACTTCCAGAAACTAGCATGTATAAAGACACCTTGGGGATGAGAACAGCTAAACATTCTATTTGATGAAGGTCTGTTGATTTCCTACTGTATGTTCAACACTTTTTTTGGCCACTGTGGGAAAATGGAAGCCACTGTAAGACAAGAAGCTCAATACTATTGAGATTTCTAGGATTTTCAGTTTACGAAGTGCTTTCACTCACTTCTTTTAATATTAGCAGCATTTTTTTTTTGAGGTGGCAATTTGGTAGATAAGGAACACGAGGCTCAAAATTGTCAAGGCATTTGCCCAAAATTGACATGATAAATACACAATGGTGCAATGAAGTTAGAATTCCTGGTTTTCTAACCCAGGGTCTGCTAGTCTTTGCATTTTCCCATGTCTCTGCTGAACACATAGCGGGAAATTAGATGAAGTGAGGCGAGGCCATGCGTGATTGACTGTTAATGGTTCAATAAATTGGTTGAGATGATACAGGGGAAAAAGTGGTGTGAGCTAGAGGGTCATGGAGGGCTTGGTGAATGACAAGTGTCTTGGGATGGACCATGGAGAGCAAAGACAACATTGCCACGAAAGGGATGGAAACAGTGAGTAGAAGAAAGTTTCTCGAGGAGGCTGTGAGTTACCTAGAGTGTGAGACTTAGTCAAAAATTAAAATGGAAAATGCTAAAACCCATTAAAAAATATCTGAGGGGCACCTCGGTGGCTCAGTGGTTGAGCATCTGCCTTTGGCTCAGGTCATGACCCCACGGTCCTGGGATCGAGTCCTACATCTGACTCCCCGCAGGGAGCCTGCTTCTCCCTCTGCCTGTGTCTCTGCTTCTCTGTGTGTGTGTCTCATGAATAAATAAATAAAATCTTTAAAAAAATCTGAGAAAGCTGAGCAGAGGCAGTAAAAAAAAGTCATTCTTTAGTCTCTGCCAGACCAGGAGGGCAGACGTGAGCCAGAAGAGAGGCTTGAAATTCAGCAAAGTGAATAAGAAGTGGTAGAAGGAAATGGCACCCTCTGCACTGAGAACAGTCAGAACCCTGCAAGCATTCTCCAGAGCTTCGGTGTCTGAGAGGAGAGACCTTCAGAATGTAGAGCATGGCAACTCCTCCAGAGACCTCCATCCTCTAAGACACAGATGATGTGCACTTGCCCCTGGCTCTACCTTGGGTTCCATGCAGCCTTTACTACATGGGGGTACCAAAAGGATAGGAGGTGATGGCGGAGAAATTAGGTGACTTTTGGCACCAGAGAGAATTCTGGAGCAGCTCTTGTTTTCCTCCCCAGGATTTCCACACTGGTCTCTTCCTTTTGTTTAATTCCGTCAGCAGCAACTCCAAAATCTCTGGGTCAAGGTGAACTTGGAGAGTCCAGCCCCACTCACTGGGTTGATAGAAGACTCTTTCTATAAGTTTCTTCTGTGTTTTGGATCTTCTAGAACTGATGACCGTGGAACCAAGAGAGTTGTTGAGTTGACTCTGAAGCAGAAGCGTCTAGATCACCCAATCCTGAGCTGCCTATTTGGAAGAGCCCATTTCTGCAATCTGAGTGGCAAAGAAAAAGTGGAGGTCAGTGAAGCAGGCAACATAGGGCATGCTTTTCCCTGCCTCCCCCGCCTGACCCACTTCTCCACGATCCACCTGCTTCAGCCACCTCGGGCCCAGTCCTAGCTGCCAGATGCTAACTGAGGCTGTTCCTCAAATTGCCAGGAGATTGCTATCCAAACTGTCACCCCCTGATCAGAAAAGAAGGAGTTATGGAAAGTAACTGACAGCACCTGAGCGATCTCTCATTTGGATTAAATCAAGATCTTTAAATATTTATAAAGTTCTGGTATCTAAAATAGCCAGCCTTTGCCTTGCACACAGGCTGTTGAAATATGGGCCTAGTGCATTCTAAACTGAATACTTGTCTGAGCAGTCATATATTTTGTTTGTGTGTGAGAGTGTAACAGTGTGTGTGATTGTGTGTGGGTGTGTGTGTGTATGTTGAAAACCTATTGCATTATGTTAAATATCCCAAGGGCTCTGTATAGAACATGACTGGAATGAATATAGGACAAGAATAACTTTTTTCTATCTCATTAGATGGTCTGAGTTTTGAAATCTGCTCTAAAAGTGTGGTAAAGTGTTCAGTGTTGTAGATTAATGCACTGAATACATTTCTACAGTTCTTGATGTGTTTCATAAAAGGTCCATTTCAAAAGTGTGCTGTATTATAGGTGAACACTCGCAGTAAATAATCTTGTTACAGAAACCTAAGCAATTTTTACGAGGCGTATTTCTGGCTGACTGAACAATTTATTCTCCAGATGTCACATTGTATTTTTCCAATATAAAATGAAACAGCTTTTTTTTTTCTTTTAAGGCTGACTGTGCTGCTTTGTCTGAGTCTAGAACAAAGGAGCTCTCCTTAAGGAGGCTGATGTGGTGTTAAAGCCCATCACTTTAAAATTAACACCACACCTGGGAAACGCGGGCAGCACCATCGCTGGCTTTCCTTTTCAGGACTGATACTTGACAATCAGGCAGGACACTCCCTTGGGTCATCTAGTCAGAGAAAACTCTCTGGTTTCTTGAAGAGCCGGGGAGAGAGATAGAAAAGGGTGAGGAGAGTGACCAGGAGGATGGGCTAGGAGGGGACAATAGGGTCTGGGAGGGAAAAGGAGAGGAGAGAAGAAAGAACAGAAGGAGGGCAGAGAAATGGGGGAAATAGAATGATGAGATGGAAAAGCAGGTGCAAAGGCGCAGAAAAGACACACAATGGCGAAGGAGAAGAGAGACAGGGGGAAGGACAGATGGCTGGAGGAGAGGGGAAATACAAGAGAAATACACAAAGTCTGCTACCACCAGAGGCAGCATTTGCTGAGATTTTTTTTCTTTTTTTCTTTCTTACTTTTTTTTTTTCAGAACACTAAGCCCATGAAATACTCTATGAAAAAAAAAAAAAAAGAGTTCCATGATCAAACAATTTTGGAAAACAATGAATTCTATATATGCCGCTTCCCTTGGAGACTCACAATGCACCCTAGCATATTAGAAGCTTTGAAAAGTCTTGCCAGAAAGAAACCTGTTTAACTTCATTTAACACATTGTTTCCAAACTTACTTGAAGGCAAATTTTCTCTTTTTCTCTCTTTTTTCCCCCCACAAAGCATCTGTGATCAGGTGGTCTGGATACATTGTACTACAAGATTCTGACACATGAATCATATGCTGTGTCCAGAAGACTGGATGGCCCCACACCCTCCATGCCCATCAACAGGGTGGGGCACCTGGGGGTTCAGTCAGTCAAGTGTCCAGCTCTTGGTTTCAGCCCAAGGCACAATCTCAGGGTCATGTGATCAAGCGCCTTGTCCAGCTCTGTGCTCAGCATGGAGTCCACTTGAGATTCTCTCTCCCTCTGCCCCGCCCACTCATGCTCTCTCTCTCAAATAAATAAATAAATCTCCTTTAAAAAATTAAAGGGTGTGTAAACTGAAACATTCCCAAGAGAACTCTATAGCTACATGACCCTCACCCAGAATAGGCCCCTAGGAAAGCTGTTTCTTAACATGGTATCTAATGCTGCCCGAATGTGTTAGTCAGCTTTGACTAGGTAAGGTCACAGTTACAAACAATCCCCAATATTTCAGTGGCTTACAAAGGTTTGTTTCTCACTGGCTCCATCCCCTCCAGCAAAGGTGAGGCTCTGCACTTCTATTCCCTGTATCTTCACAACCCAAAATCCAGGTCTCATGGCAGAAGGAAAGAGCACAAAAAAGTGATCCATGCAATACCTTTTAGAGCTTCTGCCCATAGCATCATACATCCCATTCCATTGACCAAAGCAAGTCACACAGCTAAGCCTGATGTCAACGGGGTAGGGAGTACACTTCTCCCACAGGGATGCACCACAACCCTATAGTGACGTGTGAGGAAAGTAAAAACCTCTTCCAGGGAGGAACACTAAAACAAGCTATTGCATAGAAGCTAAAGGGAAAAGCTATGGCCTATTGGTATTTGGGGGGTTCCTTCTTTTGGGCTCAACCACCTCATAGTCTCAAAAGATGAAAAAAATAGACAAAAGCTGGAAATTGAGCTAGTGCCAAGGTAGATGTTCAGGATATTAATAAATGAGGGGGTCTCATTTTAAGAAAATTCAGTATATGTAAAGTAGGGTATGTATTAGGGTTTAAGCATTCACAGAGGACAAGAAATCTCCGTTTAACCAAAGAATTCCTATCAAAGGTCCAGTAAACAGAGTTGTATATAGTTCAATGTAATAGACTTAATCACACGAAATTTCCATTTTTAAGGATATTTTTAAAGTTACCTATTAGCAGTTTCATTGATCTAAGGCAAACATTCAATTTGTGTGCATACTGTCAGAAACCATCATCTGGGATGACTAAAAGCTTTCATCTGGGTCCAATCATGACTAACTGGGAGTGTCAAGAAGGATTCTGAAGTGGCCTCTAGTCTTGGCAAGAAAAAGCACCATAAGCAACAAGTGTTATCTGCCATGGGATCGGGGCACTCATGCCGTGTATTCACCATCCCTGACCTTCTGCAGTGGGATATGGGGTACATCCCTCTTTTCATCCCATCAACCTCCCAGCAGCAGCCCCTAAACCTAAAACAGATGCCGTCCGCCTCCCCAAATTCAAAGGATTTCTGCTACAGTGCAAACTGTATATTATTCAAGGAGGCATCATGAACCAACTCAAAATTCCATCTCTTGGGGGGAAAAGAAAAAAACCTTTATTTCTAGGAATTAGAGAAAAACCTTAAAAAATTATACTATGGGATAACCGTAAGGCAGAAAGAAGTACCCAGGTGATAGCCATCTTCCTGGAATCTTCCACTTGAGCTGTTTTCCAGAGCAAACAGGTTTGCTCCTGCAAATGAAGCAGGGCCTTTGTACTAGCTGGTCCCTCTGCCTAGAATACCTCACCCCCCACCCCCATAATCCACATCTTTTGCTTCCTTATCTTCTTCAGGACCCTGTTCAAATGCTGCTTCTGCAGAGAGGCCTTCTCTGGCCACACCATACACAATAACTACCTCTGTCACTCTCAGGTCCATTCCCATGCTTGTTCTTTCTTCAGAGAACTTGTGACTATCTGACATGATGAATGATATGGGTGTATAATAGACACTCAATAAATGATTCTTGGGGGAATGAATGAATGAATGAATGAATGAAATCAGACCAGTAACATTGTAGCCCAGCACAATAGGGACACTTTAGAGAAACAGCCTTCCTTATATACATTTATTGCTAAAAATTGAAAATAAAAAGCTAAAAGAATTCTGACAAATCTAGCCTCATATCCAAGGGGAGTAGAGTTTTGAAACAGAGAAGAGAGATAGGAGGGCATGTTCAGGAGATGTAGTTCACAAGTGAAAAGGAATATTAACAAAATAAAGAACAAGAGGAACAGAAGCAAAAATCCAAGAAAATGATGGCAGACAACTTGTTTGAGCAAAGGATTGAAAACTGAAAGGATTCTCTAACACCAGGTGAATTAGTGAAATTATTAGTGAAATTATAATTATTAGTGAAATTATTTTTAAGATGTATTTCTTTTAGAGAGAGAGAAACAGTGGACACAAACAGGAGGAAAGGCAGAGAGGGAGGGAGAGAGAGAGAGAGAGAGAGGCAGGGAAGCAAACTCCCCACTGAGCTTGGAGCTCGATGTGAGGCTCCGTCTCACGCCCCTGAGATCATGATCTGAGCCTAAACCAAGAGTTGGAAGCTTAACTGACTGAGCCCCCCAGGTGCCCTGAAAATGAGTCTTAAAAACTAGTATCATTTGAGGACTCGCTTGAGGGAGGGTGCTGATCACTGGGCTCAGTGCTTGCATGACATCATCCCATTAAATACCCACAGCCACAGGTGGGGTGGTATCACACTCATTTCACAGATGAGTGGATGGAGGCCTAGACAGGTGCGCAACCCAAGGTGACCCTGACAGCAGCGAGTCAGGAATCAAGCCTCCACACTCCGGCTGTCCTGTATCCCTGCCTCTCAGAGAACCCGAAGTGCTTGGTACAGACTGTGGGTAGCACCCCACAAGCCCCCCCAGGCACTTCAAGAGTGCCTACAATGTTAACAACCAGTAAAATTTGCCCTCTTCCCTCAGAAAGCTCTGACTGCTTTGCATGAATGGACTTTGCAAAAGTGGGGACGTCTTTCACTGAGCCATCGTCCCTCCCCTCCCGTGCTCATTGCCATGCTTGATAGGCAAGGTCACAGGGTAGAGTTGGTGCTGGAGTGAAGCACAGTGCAGTGACTAAGCTCTGCCTCTGTGGCCGAGCAGCCTGGGCTTAAATCTTGATTCTTCCACTCATGTGCTGTGTGACTTTTTGCAGGTTAAGTGACTCCTCAGTGCCTCCACTTCCTTATCAGAAAAATATTAATAGCCACCTCACAGGGTGTGTATGAGGATTAATTAAGTTGAGACACACAAAATTCTTAGCACACAGGTACACAGGAAACAGCGAGATTTCATTAGCTCTCAGGCCCTGATTGAGCTCTCGCCACGGTGTCTTGCACCCTCCTCGCCACCTCCCAGACCCCTGCCACAAGGCACTGCCAACAGGCAGATGCTGCTCCGTGGATGAGATTCTATCCCCCATTTAACTGGTTTGCAGCCAAGCCCACTGGCCATCCTCCATAGTGGACCACGGCAAACGCTATGCAGCCTGGTTCTCTCTCTTTGGGCCTTCTGCACCGTCTCTCCCCCTTCACACCATTTAGTCAATGCCATTAATCAAAATCCTATAGCAGAAAACGCATGCATAAGTCCGACACATTTATTGCTATGGCAACAATTCAGGCACTTGTCCCAGTGTCAAGCTATATCAGTGGAGATAAATTCTATTGTTTTCACAGTGACAGTTTTCTCTGTGTTGGACTTAATCCATGGAAAAATATAGCCTTTCTCCTTATTTAAGAGAGTGAGAGAGAGCTCGAAAGAAAGAGAAAGTGACCTCTGGGTTTCTTACCCCATGCATTCAGAACTGAAACTAAATTTTTTCCTTTCTTTTAAATGAAGGAAGACATTCTACGATTTGCAGCAAAGTCCTACTGATCAATCCATCAGTGGAATCCTGATAAACCAAGAGTCTTCTCTTTAGGAACTGGACATCTGGAGGGGGGGCCAAAAGCATCCAGAAAATTTGCAAAAAGCCTTCTCTGCCAGTGCCTTCACTGTCTCAGCCAGCACCAGGGCCTGGCTCTTCGATGCACTGGGTGAACTCAGCCTGATGCCTCTGCAAATAGTGTTGGTAAACAGAAACGGGCTTGATCATAACGAACATTTCCCCCTCATGGGTAGCATCTCTCACCCAGAGAAGCGTCCTTTTCTGTGTCCTGGAGATGAGTTAAGAGTCCTCACTCCCATCTTCCCTAGCATCTGCATCTGGAGCCCCATGGCACAGCTGCATTAAAACCTGGCTTCTCTATTATGTGCATTTGGAGGTAGCCTGCACTTTGGGAGGAAGTCAGTTTGCCTGGTATAAATCCCTCTGGCTCCTCTTCCATGCTGTGTCACTTTCCCATCTCTCCTGCTAGCATTTATCAATCCTCAAAGGTCAAATTCAGTTTGAGTCTAGAGGCCTGTCTAAGTGTTGGTGTGTGCCCAGTGCTCTGCTAGGTGTCAAGTGAAATGTACAAGAAGAAACACTGCCTTCATATTGCTGATAGTTTAGCTGGAAACAGTAACCTCTCTTCCTTCCTTCCTTCTTTCCTTCCTTCCTTCCTTCCTTCCTTCCTTCCTTCCTTCCTTCCTTCCTTCCTTCCTCCCTCCTTCCCTTCCTTCCTCCCTCCTTTCTCTGCTATCAACTATTAAAGTGACCACTGTGTGCCAGGGGCTTTCCACACAATACCTGTATATTAGCTTCCTGTGGCTGCTGTAGCAAATTAGCACACACTAGTGAGCGTGAAGCCATGCAGGTTTATTTTCTTAGAGTTCTGGAGATCAGAAATCTGAAATGGATCTCACTGGGCTAAAAGCAAGGTATCAGCAAATGCTGCATTCCTTCTGGATGCTCTAGGGAACACTTTATCTCCTTGCCTTTTCCAGTTTCTGGTGGCCACCCTCATTCCTAGCTCATGACCTCTTCCTCCATCCCCAAAGCCAGTGATGCGGGGCTGAGCTCTTCTCGGAGCACCAACTCTGGTTCAATCCTGCTTCTCTGTTCCGTTATTAATGACCCTGGTGATTACACTGGGGCCACTCAGGTAACCCAGGATCATCTCCCTCTTTTAAGATCAACTGATCAACATCCTGAACTCCACCTGCAGCTTTGATTCCCCTTTGTGGCACAATATAAGATATTTACAGGTTCTGGGGATTAGGATGTGGACATCCTGGCAGGCATGCATCATTCTGCTTACCACAACCTGTAAATGTTGAGACTTCTTTGTAAGGTAGGTGTTATTATCCTCATTTTACATGGGAGAAAGCTCTGGGTCAAAGAATTGAGGAGACTTGCCTAGAGCCACACAACTAAAGTAATAGTGCAACTGGAGCTGGAACATGGGATTCTGAAGACTCCTCCATTCCTTCTGACCTGGACCACATTACTTCCCTGATTTGTTCATTCAATAAATAGCATTTGTTGACCACCTACTATGTGCATCTCTGTGAGACATCATTTTGGGGGCAGGGTTAAAAAACAAGGGAAGAAAAATAAGGCAATGCCCTAATGAAAAGACAAGGTGGTGAATAATTAGGTTAATTATTAGGTTAATTAATAATTGTACTGTCCCTGAGAAGGACAGACTCAGTAATCAGGAAGGCTTCCAGGAGGTAGTGGTGCCAAGGCTGCATCAAAAGGAAGTGCAGGAAACTTGCTCCATTCTTTCCAGATTGTTGTGTGTATAAGTACGTTGGGATGTGGTAAGTGCACCCAATTCTTGCCCTCACTGCCTTGCGAAGCCCATCCCAAGGCAGGAGGTATCAATTCTTTCCAAACCTGGCATTCAATGTTGCCATTTCAATTGTCATGGAGGCCTTAGCAGATTTTCACCAAGGTCATTATCCTTGAGTTTAAGAGTAGAATTTGAGGCTGTGTTTCCTTGATCCTGGGTGTTTACGGCCGTGGTGATAGAGGCAGGTCTGTTATTTAGCTGAAAACCTATATTTCACAAACAGAGGACAAAACAGAAGCCTCCTTTACTTTTCCCTTTCTTCCTTCCTCTCTTTCCATCTCCCCTTTCTCCCCCTTCCCTTCCCTTTTTTCTCCTGGCTTATTTTTCAAAAGGGAGACCAGAAGAGGGAGCACATGATAAGTATTCTATGTCCTCAGGACCCTCCCAGGAGCCTCCACCATGTGAATGAAGCCTGGGGTTCTCAGCTGGACATTCCCATTGTTGGTTTTTTTTTTTTAAGATTTTATTTATTCACGAGAGACAGAGAGAGACAGGCAGAGACATGGGCAGAAGGAGAAGCAGGCTCCCTGCAGGAAGCCTGATGCGGGACTTGATCCTAGGACCCGGGGATCACAACCTGAGCTGAAGGCAGATGCTCAACCACTGAACTACCCAGGGGCCCTGGGCATTCCCATTGTGATCACAACCTCAGGTCTGGTGGGGCCAATGGCATCTTCGTCCTGATAGCGTAGAGCAAGAGGCAAGACTGCATTGTCCTCTCTGTTGGTTCTGGCATGAGAGGAATCACTGGAGGGTAAAGACCCTACACTCCTGGGCCCTTGTCCTGGAAATGAACACCAAATCGCAAAGAGGATTTGGTTCAGTGTGTAGGTGCCAGGAGAAGAGGGTGATGGGCTATAGGAAGGGGACTGGGTATCTTTGCAATGGCATTTTCCAAACCTTGGGAAACCTTCTGTGAATTATGGAAGAGAGGGGACATTTACACTTTGAGTTTTCAGCATTGTGAGGAACGCCAAAGAAAGGCCTAGAGAACCCTTGAGAAGAAACCCAGGAGATAGAGGTCTAGAATGAGAGATGGAAGAAGAGAAAGAAATAAGAAATGGCAGGCAGTAAGAGTGGGCTAGGGCACCTGAGCCACTGAGAAAGGAGGGAAGAGTCTGCAGAAATGACAGACTTTCCAGATAGGAAAGGCCTAGAAGAAGCAAGCTGGCAGGAAGAAGGACTTGATGCTCTTCCAGAAGTACTTACAGAATAAATAGAATAAATTGCCATCAGTTACTGTCTCCAACAATGCAGAGCAGTAGAGATGATAGGGGCATCATGGCATCCCTTGGCTCCAACACTGGGTACCCTAGATTGGAGAGAAAGCCAAAAAGTGATCACAGAAGGTCCCGCAGTTTGAGTTGATAGACAGTAAGGCTAAGGCCATACCGCAACCAGACCAACTTCAGAGAAACCGCTGTATTTAATGGCTCATGGGATGAGACTCCTCATGTGTAGTTCAAGGGTCTATTTAAGTATAGCAAGGAAAAAAGAAGAATTTGAAGCTGGTAGATTTTTGCTGTCCCCTTAGTATCAAGCAACAGCCCTACAAGGGACACTTGGGGGGCACAGTTGGGCAAGCATCCAACTCTTGGTTTTGGCTCAGGTCATGATCTCATGGGTCATGGGATAGAGCCCCACATTGGGCTCAGCACCTAGTGGGAATCTGCTTGGAGATTCTCTCCCTCTACCCCTCCCCCCACTCACATGCTTTCTCTCTCTCTCTCTCAAATAAATAAATCTTTAAAAAATAAAATAAAATGGTGAATTAAAAAAAAAGTCTTTGCTGTAAGCTGGTTTCCCAGATTTCAGTTGATTGTGCACCACCTTCATGGTTTGGGCCAAATCCTTGCACTATGCACAATGGGCATATTTCTTCACTATCTTTATCACCTCCCTGTTTTGTTGGCTTATTTATTTTTAATTGACCCTTTAAAGCTCATTTTATTTAAAAGGGAAATGTATGTCACCAGTGTAACTGAAATTATGAGTAGAAAGAAGCTAAACAGAAAATAAATCCACTGGATACAAAAATAATGTGATTCCATGATCCGTAATTATTATTTTTGCTTAACTTCCTGTGGCTGAGATCTAGTCTCTGTTGAGAGGGAACCTATGGTGTTGTGGAGAGTTATTTAAGACAAAGCCTCTCCAAATGGACATTTTCTCCAAGGGATAATTAAAAAGATGGAAAGCAAACTGATGCAAAAGCAACGTTCTCACCACAGGATTCAGTGTTGTGTATCTATGTGGGACACTTAAAGTAGCATCCCAAATGTGAGTAGTAAGTGTCCAGTACTGGGGAAGATGCTGTTGAAAGTGTTGTCTTAGCATAGTTCCTTATAGAACCACCCAAGGCAAAGCTCATGTGCTAGAGCTTTATTAGATTGTACAATACCGGGGCACCTGGGTGGCTCAATCTGTTAGGCATCCAATTCTTGGTTTCTGCTCAGGTCATGATCTCAGGGTGGTGAGACTGAGTTCTGCGTCAGGCTCCATGCTCAACAAGAAGTCTGTGTGGGATCCTTTCCCTCTGCCCCTCCTCCCATTTTCAGTCTCTCTCTCTCGCTCTCATAAATAAATAAATAAATAAATAAATAAATAAATAAATAAATCTTTAGAGTGTACAATACCAATGCATTAAGAGTGAAGGCAAAGAGATATGGAGCAGAGATGGAGGAAAAGCAAATACAAGTGAGCACATTGCTGAGTTGGCCACAGACTCACAAGAAACACATCCAATCTCTTGGTCATGTCTCCAAGACATCCCTGGGAAAACTGTGGAATCACTATAATCGGGAACTGACTTTTGGAAGAAGGAGAGGTGAAGAATTTATGTGCAGACTTCTGGCTTCCTTTTTCTCTCAGTGGATGGAGTTTTCCTCACGAAGTGTTCACTCATCAACACTTCTGATTTGGGTTGCACCTTTGGAATCTATGGGTCAAATCTGGTTAGACCCAGGCTTGGAGCACAATGGGGTCATGCTGAAATGCAGCCCTATTTCCGGGAGAGGCTGAGATAACCAACTGTGTTATGAGATAAGGTGATGGTGGTGGTGGCTGAGACAGCTCCATTTCCTCTCCTCTACGGTGACAGGCTGAGGTAAGCAATGCAGGAGACCCCAACTCATGTTGAAGTTCGTGGATCTGAGCAGATCCTTGACATCTATTTCCTCTTTCATAGAATAAGAAGCTATAACATGTGATGTTGGGGGTCTCAGCTCATGACAAGGTTCTGTGGATCAGATTGGCAGGAAGGGCCAGGCAAATCCAATGAGGTGCCTGTTCCTACACGAGTGTCCATGAAGGTCTCCGTGCTGTCATTCAGTTATATGAAAACTTATGGCAAAATGAAGTGAGTAGAAACATAATTAGGGTTATGGGGTACATTATGATTTGGGAGAGGACAGTACATTTGCATTCCATAATTTACTATACTGGAAGGGACTGGCAAAATCTTGTCCTCTAACCTCTTCATTTTATGGGGGAGAAAGGTAACATTAGTAAAATGTCAGAATAAGAAAACCTTGACCTTCCTTCCCCCTTACAAATAGAAGTCAACAACAATTTGCAGATAAATTCCTTTTATCAGAAATCTATTGAGGGGCTCCTGAACTCTGGATGAACACCAAACTATCCCCATAATTCCTCCTCCAGCACTGTGCTATAGAATTGGGAGGAAATCCCCTAGCTCCCAGTTTCTCCCAGGGGGAGGAACAGAGTTGGAAAGAACCACCAATGACCAAACTTCTTTCCTTTTCATCACGGACTCCCTGATCAGCTGGCTTTAGTCTTACTTGTCCAGAAAGCTGGTGGAATCCAGTGTACTCCAGATGCCTAGGGGCAGCTAAGAACAAAGAAAGCAGATTAGGCCAGCACACAGGTTAGAGACGCCTCCACAATCTCTGGCCAGGTGATTGGTGCGGGTCTTCTGTATGAGGCCAGTCCATGAAGACTGGGTAAGGTGGTGGTTTTTTGTCTATTGCACAGATATCAACAGAGAGAATAAAGGAAAGCAAAGAAACAGGGAAATGTGTTCCCAAGCAAAAGAACAAGAAAAATCCTCAGAAATAAACCCTAAGGAAGTGAAGTTTATCTGATGGAGTATTCAAAATAGCCATCGTAATGATGCTTACCAAGGTCAGGAGACCACTTTGCGTAGGCAAAGCAAAAATTTCAGTTAAGAGGTAGAAAATATAGAAAGTACCAAAAAGAAATCAGAGAGCTGAAAAATATAATAACTAACCTGAAATAGTCACTAGAGGGATTCCACAATAAATGTGAAAATCTGTGCCAACGTCTCCTCCAACCCTAAATCCAGTGTACAAGACACTGTAGCACACTGTCTCCACAGGATGAATGACCTTTTCTATCTCACCATGAAATGACATAGCATTAATCAGAATTACATCTCCAGCTTATTACTTTGCTTAATAGTGTATTTAATATGAATTTAATGCTAAAGACCCATGATATGGAAGCAAGAAATTAAGGTAGCAAACCTGTGTTTACTATGTTCCTAGCCTACATTCTAGCCAATATGCTGCATTGGTTTAAGTTATATTATATTATATTATATTATATTATATTATATTATATCATATTATATCATATTATATCATATTATATCATATTATATCATACTGCATTATATCCACATACACACACACTTTTTAAATTGTCAAAATGCTCCTGGTCATAATCCAGTCACTTTCACTTACCTGGTGACATTGGAAAAACCACTCTTTAGGCAACCTGGCATTTTATTGATAAAAAAAAATCATATGATTATTTTAGTAGAGGTAGAAAAAGTATTTGGCAGAATTTAACACCACTTCATGATAAATACTTTCAATAAATTAGGTGTAGAAAGAATGTACTTCAACAGAATAAAAGATATATAGGACAATCACACAGTTAACCTCATACTCAATGATGAAGAGCTGGTATCTTTCCTCTGAGATCAGGAGCAAGACGAGGATGCCTATTCTCAGCACTCCTGTTCAACTTAGTGCTGGAAGTCCTAGTCAGAGCAATTAGACAAGAAAAAGAAATAAAAGGCATACAAATCAGAATGGAAAAAGTAAAATTGTCTCTGCAGATGACATAATCCTATATATACAAAAACCCTAAAAATTCTACACAGAAACTGTTAAACAAATTCAGTAAAGTTGCAGGATATAAAATCAGCATACAAAAAACAAGTTGCATTTCTATATATTAACCATGAGCTATCCAAAAAAGAAATTAAGAAAACAATATCCCTTACAAAAGCACAAAAAAGAACAAAATATTTAGGAATAAATTTAACCAAGAAGGTAAAAGACCTATACACTGAAATCTATGACATTAATGAATGAACTGAAGAAGACACAAATAAATGGAAAGGTGTTTCATGTGTATGGATTGTAAGAATTTAATATTGTCAAAATGTCCATAATGCCAAAGTAATCTGCAGGTTCAATGCAATTTCTATCAAAATTCCAATGGCATTTTTCACAGAAATTGAAAAAATAATCTTAAAATTCATATAGAACCCTAAAGACTCCACAGGGGCATAGCAATCTTAAGAAAGATGAACAAAGCTAGAGGCATCACACCTCCTGATTTCAGATTATATTATAAAGCTGTAGCAATCAAAACAGCATGGTACTGACATAAGATAGACATGAGACCAATGGAGAGAATAGAGAGCCAAGAAATACACCCATGCATTTACAGTCAACTAATCTTTGACAAGGGCACCAAGAATACAAAATGAGGAAAAGATAGTCTATTTAATAGTGTTGGGAACACTGTCTATCAACATGTAAAAGATTGAACTTGGACCCATACACTATACACAAAAATCAATTCAAAATGGATTAAAGCCTTAAATGGAAGACCTGAAACTATAAAACTCCTAGTAGAAAGCTTTGTGGGGAAAGCTCCCTTCTTTTTTAAGATTTTATTTATTCATAAGAGACACACAGAGAGAGGCAGAGACATAGGCAGAGGAAGAAGCAGGCTCCCTGCAGGGACCCCCACGTGGGACTGGATCTCAGGACCTCGGGATCATGCCCCCAGCCAAAGGTAGATGCTCAACTCCTGAGCCACCCAGGCGTCCTGGGGGGAAAGCTCCTTAATATTGGTCTGGGCAATGGTTCTTTTGGATATGACATCAAAAGCACAGGCAACAAAAGCAAAAATAAACAAGTGAGGTTGTTGTATCAAACTAAAAACAGTTCTTCACAGCAAAGAAAAAGCAACAAAATGAAAAGACAACCTATAGAAAGGGAGAAAATATTTGCAAACCATATATCTGATAAGGGGTTAATAACCAGAATGTATAAGGAATTCACACAACTTGACAGCAAAAAATAACAAATAGGATTTAAAAATGGGCAGAGGACTTGCACATTTCTCCAAATGATCAACAGATCAATCAAAAAGTGTCCCATGTCACTACTTATCAGGAAAATGAAAATTAAAACCACAACGAGGTATCATCTCACACCTATTAGAATGGGTACTACTGAAAAAAAAAAAAAAGAAAGTGTTGGTGAGGAAATGAAGAAAGTGGGTACAAAAACTGTGGTGGGTACAAAAACTGGCACAGCCATTTTGGAAAACAGTATGAAAATTCTGTTTAAAAAGTTTAAAAATGGACCTACCATTTGACCCAGCAATCCCACTCCTGGGATTGAAACCAAGTTCTGAAAGAGATACCTGCACTCCCCTGTTCCCTGAAACATTATTCACAATAACCAAGAGTTGGAAAGAATCTAAATGTCTATCACAACAGATGAACGAATAAAAGAATTATGGTATTTACACACAATGAAATGTTATTCAGCCTTATAAAGAAAATCCTGTCATTTGTGACACTATGCATGGGACTGGAGGACATTATGCTAAGTGAAATACGCCAGATATAAGATGAGAAATACTGTATAATCTGACATATATGGGGAATCTAAGAACAGTTGAACCAAGAACAGAGAGTAGAGTGGTCATTGCCATGGCTGGAGAAGGACAAAACAGAGAGGTGATGGGCAAAGGACACGAGGTTTCAGATATACAAGATAAGTCTGGAGATTTAACACACAGCATAGTGCCTACAGTTCGGAATACTGTGCTGTATATCGGAAGTTGCTAAGAGAGTAGATCGTAGGTTGTGTTCTTACCAATATAATAATAATAATAGTAATAATAATAATAATAATAATAAAAGATGGGAGGAAACTTTGGGAGGTGATAGATTTGTTTATGATGTTGATGGTAGGGATATTTTCATGGGTATATACATGTGCCCAAACTCACTCAATTGCATACATTACATATGTACAGCTCTTTAAATGTCAATCATACATCAAAAAAGTAACTTAAAATGGAAAAAAAAACAATTAGGAACAACAAAAGCAAACTATTATGTAAGGGAGAAATAAATGTTTATTTTGCTAAGCCAATAAATATAATTAGGGATATTATCTATGGTAACAGCTGGCATTACCTAAATTAATATCACTTCTGAGCAGCTTGATGATTTCTTTTTGGGAAATTGCTTCTCCTGTTGTGTGCCACCTGGATGGCATGGCAAGTCAGGTGCCCATTTCCCAGTGTGGAAGCAGAAGCATCTACCTTTCCTCCCTCCTCCTCAGTATGGCCAGGGAGCAAAGACATGACTTTAGCTCAGCTAATCAGATGTTTCTTCCTGGGAAAGAGTGAAGTAAAGGGAAGGTATTTTCATGGTTGGAGGTGGTGGCAGTGTTCTGGCCACACTTGTCCACAAGAAACTTCCTGTAAGTCTGATTTTCCTGCCTTCCAGAGTTACTCTGGTTCCTGCCCCTGTTTATTCAAACTCAAGGCTCTCAACAATTCTGGGAGCTCCTGGTACCATTCCAATACATTTCCTCTTCTTGAGTTAGTTGGAATCAGTTTCTGTTGCCTACAGTCAAGGAGCACTAACTGATATCATCCCCCCCAAAAGAACGAACATTGAAAATAAAATTTAAAAGAGCCTCAACAGAGACTTCGAAGATGGGTTTGGGTGAGCAATACCAAAAACAAACATAGATCCCCTAAAATATAAATATGCTTTACCTAGATGTCTCTGAATTTTGAAGGTGTGTATGGGGTGGGGGGAGGAAAGAATGAACAGCATGGTTTTCCATAAACTGCAATAAATATATAAAAACACGATAGTCAAGATGGAGGGACTGTGATTGATTTATTACATTATGACTCCTTAAAAGTGTTCCATTGCCTTCTTAAAAACCATCCAGTCATTTAAAAAATCTTTGTGGATACAATTTCCAACATTGTTATAAGGGATTCTTACAGGTCTTCATTTTTAATGACACTTCTAAACAGGACCCACAATGCGATTCTGTTTGGGAGGATGGTTGGAGGCCAGTGACTAAAAGAGCCCAGACTTCCATGGTGGCCCTGTGCAAAGACCGAGGCTGAAGCTAATTTGTAGAGAGTAATTGAGGAATTTTGGTTTTGCAGTGTATTGCTCACAATCCTTCTAAAGGGGGGCTAGAATACCAAATAGGGCTCTAAAATGTGTTTTCCCTTTTAAAAATGAAAGACAAGGAAAAACAACTGAAGTGTCAGATTGTCCTTAAACATCCAACAGGAAGAAATTGTACTTATATGCAATTCAAATTGGAAGGGAAAGATTGTGCCTCAGGCCAACTGAAGGGAAAATGCTGGTTTTCTAATTTGTAGCAAATGGAGATGAGCTCTCAGCTGGGTTGGCCAGGGTCCCCAAGAGACCTGGTGGCAGGGAAAAGATATGGGGGTGTGATAGGACTGCATTTTGGCCAGTGCTGCTCCTTTCTCCCCACCACCCACCGTAGGGATGACTGTAAGAAATTCAAGCTCCCTCCCCTACCAGGGTGGGAGAAATACCCATCGTGTTCTAGAAATAAGTATATAATGGAAGTGCTTACTCCTCAATTCAATTCCACATTTACTGAGTGCTTCATTGGTCCCTGGTACCATGCCAGACATTGTTGAGACATAGAGGTGAATAAGGCATAATATTTCCTAATGAGTCAGGACCACAGGGAAATAGGGACAAGCAGGTAATAGAAGTACTAGAAGGAGGGGCGTAGATATCTACTGTTTGTGCCTGCCCAGCATCCCCTGTTCTTGGGACAAGTACCTTAGTTTTCTTTAGGCAAATGTCCCTTCCGTTCAGATGAGCCTGACCTCTGCCCTACTCCACTCATGTCTGGCCTCCAGGGAAGGGCACATGGCCTCCAGGGAAGGGCACATGAGCTTTCTACTCCCCTGGCCCCAGAGGTCAATGCAGCCATGGACACTTGACCCAAGCCAGGCCGACGAAACTCAACTCTGGGATTTTGGTGGCTGGAAGTTTTGAGAAAAAGGTGCTGAGTTTTTACTGGGGCTCTGAGCCAACAGATGCAAGTCTAGCGCTGCTGGGAAGCATGTTGCTACTCCATGAAAAGTGACCATGTGAGAACAAAGACAGGGGGTGCAGAGTTCAGAGTTGGGCAGAGACAGTGACCTAATGACATAGGCGAACAAGACATTTAAAAAGAACCGCCTGAAACTGAAAAGGCTCCTGGTTGTTCCTAGTTCAAGTAGCATCCTGTGGAAAGGAGTAAATCGGACCTCCAGGGACAGGCATGGCTACAGAGCAGGTGGTATATGAACTGGTTGAAGGGTCATCTATCAAATGCCATGTGCCTTTCAGGTCCTTGATTCTCTTCTGGGCCAAGTGGCCACAGGGGTTCCTGAGAAGTGCTTTGCCTTGGTTTGTGTCGCATGACCCTATGTGCTGGTCACTTGCCCCATTTGCTCTTAGATCAGTTAGCCGCCCTGCCCTGCCCTTTACATCTCTCATAATTTGATGCCTCCAAATTGCGGAATCCAAGCTTCCTTTACAACAGGCTTCTGGCGAGAGTCTAATGGGAAGAAGCCCCAATGGGAGATTGACCGGAGTGAGAGAAGGGAGAAAGCTAAAGCCTTTATGCTTTATAGAAAGTCTTTATACTCCTCTCTCTCTTGGACTTTGCCTTCAACAGTAGCTAAAGCCCCAGCTCCCACCGATATTGCACCGTGGCTCTGCCCCTAGGAACACCTCATCCTCTCTTGGTCCCTCCAGCTCTATGAGAGGAAGCAACTTCCCGCCATTGCTAACTCTGGGTGGCTTCACCATCCCTTAAGTCTTGGGTATTAAAGACAAGCACCAAACACAGATAATCAAAAAGACTGAAAGGAAATTTCTTCCGGTGTTGGAAGTTGGTGGTGATGTTTGAAAGGAAGGGCTGTAACCTTGCAACACATGAAGTCACTTCTGCTGCTGCCTGAATATCAGTTTGTGGCTCTGGGGGAGTGGTTTGAGTCAGGACAGGGTTTCTTGCAGAGAACAGAAGCCCAATTAAACTAGCTGAAATTAAAAAGACTTTATTTTCAGAAAGCAGAGTCAATCTTGTTACCACCCCTCTCACCTGAAGTTTCTCTGCTCTGCCTGCAAGCAGCCATCCCAACTGCTCTGAACTCCTATCCTTCATATCCAAATGGTCTGTAGGTCCAATGTCACCTACTAAAGACCCAATAATTCAAACCTAAACTTGGGAAAAGAAAATCCTATTGGCCCAGCTTGCTGAAGCATCTAGCTCTGACTCAGCTAGCCATACAGCTCCAGTGGGATGTGACCCCTGTGGGTAGACACCCTGAAAATACTGAGCCCAAGCCTTGGAGGGACTCTCAAGTGGCCTGGAAGCCACTGTGGAAATTAGGAAATCAGCTCTGTCCAGAGTACTTTGTAAAGCTACTAGCAATATGGAGAGAGCCCGAGGCACTGTAGTTGCTGTGGGACTCAGAATTATGATGACTGAAGCTTCGGGTCCCTGCCTAAGGTTGCTTGTGTGCTCTAATCAGTTGTTGATGGAGTTAGGGTTTCACATCTGGTTGCTCACTTCTGGGTAAACATACCAAGAGGAATGCAAATGCTCTCTTTTGCAACTACTGAAAGCTTATTTTTAAATGCATTTTTTGGTCTGTTTTATTTCTCTCTACATCAGGTTGTTCTTATATTCTCACTTTCTTAAATTCCCAGGAGCAAAAAGTAATAATGACTTACTTACACTGTGTCCTGTTTTGACTTGTCAGACTGTTCAGTGCCAGGCTCAGCCTGGGATGCTTGGGGGGAGGTAATTAGAGTGATTTTAGCTAACCTTCCTGCTCCCTGTTATTAATGATAGCAAAGATGTTTAAACAGCTAAAATGACAACCCCTTCCTCCTAACCCCTAAATTCCTGTTTATGTTTGCCTAAAAGTCACACCACTTTGTCCTTTTCAAAGTGGTTGGCAACATATCATTATATCTTTATCTCTCCCCAGCGATTAGTTGGGAAATTGATCCCCAGCCTGCAACCATTCGAAAAACCTGGATCAGAGAGACCCCTAATGGGTTTCATTTTATATACCAACTCTGATCAGTGGTGGGGGCCACCCAGAGAGATGCATTGAGAAAGATTCTAAGGTCACAGCCGGGTTGAAGAAGAGTGCTAGGATCAATTGGTGATGTCTGCAATTGGCCCAGAAAGAGAACATGACATCACTTGTGCCCTTTTGCCCTCTCAGACCAAGGCATGTCAGCATAAGTCTAGATACAACTCCTTGGAATACATGAACCACATTGAATTTAAAAGATCCCATTAGGTCCTCACAACACCTCAATAAAGTTGGGAGGGGCTGAAATCATTATTACAACCCTTTGATTGACGGGAGGAGGCTGGGTCACTGAGGATCCCCTAAAAGAAAAGCCAAGTAAGTAGAATTCGTGTGCACTTCTCCTTCTCGTTTCTCCTGAGAAAGACATCCACAGGGGTATGGGACAAGGCCCAGTGCTGAGCATCCCATAATAATTTGTCATTCTTCTCTGTTCTATGGTGATCTCCTGAATCGATTAGTCATTTAGATAATTGAGCCAGGAAACAATAGTTATGGAAGGCATGCCAGTTGCCCTGCCCCTCTTCCACACATGGTGGTCTCTGCCGCAGCCTGCCTCACACTTCTGCTTGCAATGTAGCTGGGAAATATTCTCTGAGCCACCTTCTCATATAAGTTGGAGGCATGGACAACAGCCTCATTCCTTTTATCTCCACAGTAACTTGCCTGGGGCTGTGCATGCAGTGGTGTTTAATAAGTGCCTACTTGAAAGTCAGCAGCATCACCTCTGGGGCTATTCCAAGGAAAATAGCAACATAGGACAATCCCTGGAGGCCCCATATTCATTCCTGGGATCTTCTTACCAATGGGGAGAGCATGGAATCAACTCCTCCTCATTTATCCCAGCATTATTTATTGTTCATTTGTTTCTGAACCTTCCCTCCCAGAGATGTTGATTATTTAAAATCATCACAGAGAGAGGAGGGCTTACACGCATTGGTTCTCACCCCAATTTGGGTCACACAAATCTGATAAAAACTGGATTCTCTCCTTTCAAGATGTGTTTCTGCTGTGGATGACAGGTATCCAGTAGAATTAACATACCCAAAAAAAGGCGATTTATTGACCCAAATATCCAAATTCAGAAGGGGCATGAGTGAAGAGACCCAAAGGATAACCAAATCATGGAGTGCTGTCGGTATGCTTTTGTGTTCTCTCTCTGCCTGTCACCTTCGCTTCTGCTTCTGACCGATAAGTCTTGTTCCTTCTTACTGCTGATGGGCTTTTGCCACGTGATGGACACCATGGCTGAATCTTCTTACCATCACCCAGAGAGGGAAGTGAGCTCTTTCTCTCCAGATCAGGTGGGAAACTCCCAGGGAAGGACTCTGATTGGCCCAGCCAGTGTCAGGTGCCCACCTCTTAAGTATGATCAGGATGGTGATGATTGCCCAAGCCTCTTTGCTGGCTCTGTCATTCAAGGGGGGGAAATGACTTTTCCAAGAATTTCTGCAAGCCAGGCAGCCACCCCAAATCTACCTAAAACAGATCCTCTCCTCCAAAAAGGCACATGCTCACATATATGCAATTTTTCACAAAAAAATTTCAGGGAGTTGATAGACCCCCCCCCCCCCAAGTTAATCCTCCAAGCCCCTATGTTAGACCTGTTTGCTTGCACGCATGCGCACACACACAAACACGCACACTTTGTATTGCTAGTGGAATAATTTTAAATGGCTGATAATTTGCTAAGGCAGAAGCCCCCCAAGGAGCCCTTCAAGTCCCATCTGGCTTCACTCCCCTAATCTGCTCCCTTTTCAGCCTACCCTGGATATTCGTGCCACTTCCTGTCTTCCCTTTCTCCTTCCTATCACCGTCTGCCCCAACCCCTGCTAGGACGATGGGAAGCCATTTCTCTTCTGGAAAGAACTAGATGGTACCCACCAACCTGGAGCATCACCAGGAAGTTAAAACAAAGGCACAGAATTGCAAATTATAGAGGTGGGAAGACGGAGTTTTGTCCTCAGAAAAGAGGGTGTGGATTCTTAAAAAAAAAAAAAAGTAGAGGAATGTTTTTCAACATTTCATAAATAGTCATTTGAAAACTGCCCTAGAGCAAATTGGAAGTCAGTACAATGCCCAGACGTTCACTTGTTAGACCAGGAAGAATGTGCACACACACTGTGTTCTTTACACACCCATATTTACACACACTCTACATAAAGAATGACCGTCTCCCTCTCCGCCCTTCCACTGCCTGCAATGGTAACATTTACTGGAGATTTTATTACAAAAGCCACAAAATGAAATTCTAATCAATAATAGTTTGCAGGATGGTGGGGGGAAAGAAAGGAATTGAATACATTCATAGGTAAAAGATGTTATTATCTCAGTTCAGTGACTATGAAAGAGAAATAGATGAAAAAATCTGGGTTTTATATTAAAAACCGGCACAGCTGTAGAGTTACATAATAAAGTATTGCCTGTATCCATGGAAATGGAGAGTAATTGATGTACCACAAGTTATTTTTATAAACCCAAACAAAAAAATTCAATCAGAAATGTCTTTCCCCGTTTTGGGGGCATTGTATATTTTGTATCTGTACATAATGCACACATTTAGAGTGTGAATGCACTCATTATTGATCAGCCGTGTTGAATAGGACATGCTGCTTTTCCTGAATATTCAAGATTAGAATCCTGTGGCCCAGCTCTCCTTCTTGAAAGACTTCCTCTGCATAAATTGTGCAGTGCTTTAAAATTCAGGCAGTTCCAGCTCAGATGAATAGAGGAGCCCCTCTCTGGGTTTTGGAGGTGTTGAAGGGGCCAAGTTTCCAAGATGGGAACTCTGCATAATGCATCCACTGGACTTGCCCCAAAATACCTACTGTCCCCTCTCCCACTCCCCCAATACACACACAGTGCTAAGCACAGAGCAGGTCCTCCACCTAAGGAAGTCAGGATGCACAACACAGGGCAATTTTCCCAATTTGCTTGCCAAAGCACCTGTTAAAATACAAATTCCAGGATTTCCCCCCCCCCCCCCCCACAACCTCCTGTACTGGATTTTCTAGGGACAGAGATCTAGAAATCCACAAAAGCAATGTACTTCCCCAGGGTAATTCTGGTCATTAGGCAAATAGGAGAATCACAGAGGCAGGGCTAGCTTCATAAACATGTGAACCTGTGCAGCCCAACAGGTCCTTGCTCTCAGGAGCTTTTTACTCTTTGCTTAATGCTCTGCTCTCTTCCTCTGAAAATTCTTAATAAGTTTTTAATGAGAGGTGCCAGATTTCCAACTTGCACTGGGTGCTACAAATTAAGTGGCTGGTCCCACATAAATGTAGTGGTTCAAAGCATCAATTTAGCATATAGACTTGGGTAAAAATTCCAACTCTAGCACTTAACTGGTTAGGAGATCTGTAGCAAGTTATTTAAACTATGTGAGCTTCTGTATATTCATCTTTAAGATGGGAATGATATAAAAAAAAAAAGATGGGAATGATAGGGACGCCTGGGTTGCTCAGCCATTGAGCTTCTGCCTTCGGCTCAGGTCGCGACCCTGGGGTCCTGGGATCAAGTCCCCTGCAGGGAGCCCGCTTCTCCCTCTACCTGTGTCTCTGACTCTCTCTCTCTCTCTCTGTGTCTCTCATGAATAAATAAAATAAAATAAAATAAAATAAAATAAAATAAATCTTAAAAAAAAGAAAGATGGGAATGAAAACGATACAGATCTGATGGGCTGTAAAATGACACAGTGTTTGTTTCGTTGCTCACTGCCAGAAGAGAAGCAAAGCCTCCACCAATGGATACCATTAACATTAGTTGAGCTTTGAATTGTTGAGTTGAGTTGAGTTGAGTGAAATAAGGACGTGAAAGAGAGAGGGAGCATTGTAGCTGGTTGCTGGAGCAGGTACTAATTAAGGTCTAGCCTTCTTGATGTTGAATCAGTGTCCAAACTGCCTTACATAAAGCAGCCCCACTGTGGATCAAGCTTAGATACTACCACAACAGGGCTGAACTCTAACTGTATCAGCTTCATATGAGGATATACTCAATGTCTGGCTGAGGAAAAATAGCCCCACCAGAATGAAACCTACTCCACCACCACTTCTAGATTCACTAACCACAGCTGGGGCTGGATATGATGTGACGGTGACAGGGAGTGGACTGCTGGAGTCCTGTGAGTGGTTTTCCATCATATGTCTCTGATCTGTCCACTTCTTTTCATCTCCACAGCCACCCCCTCTTCTATACCATGATCATCTCTCACCAGGACTGTTACATTAGACTGGCTTTCTGCTACCATTTTGTAAAATTTTAAAAGCAGTATTATGTATATGTGATTCACATACCGTGAAACTCACCAGTGGAAGTTTTAATTTAATAGTTTTTAGTATATTCATGATGTTGTGCAACCACCACCCTATCTATTCCAGAACATTTTCATCACCCCAAAAAGAAACACCATACCTATCAGCAATCCCCATTCCAACCTTCCTGTGGCCCCTGGCAACTATGAATCTACTTTCCGCCTGTATGGATTTGTCTATACTAGACATTTCATACAAAGGGAATCATACAATGTAGGGTTTTTTGTGTCTGGTTTCTTTCACTTGCATAGTACTTTCAAGGGTTATTCATACTGTAGAATGTATCTGTGCTTCATTCTTGTTTTATTGCAAATAATGTTTCACTGTATGAATATACCACCTTTTGTTTATCCATTCATCAGTTGATGAACATTTGGGTTGTTTCTACTTTGGGGATATTTTGCAGTTCTTTGTTTTTTAAAGATTTTATTTATTTATATTAGAGAGAGAGAGAGAGAGAATCTCAAGCAGAGTCCAAGCTGAGCATGGACCCAGATGTGGGACTTGATTTCACCACCCTGAGATTGTGACCTGAGCTGAAACCAAGAATCAGATGCTGAGCTGACTGAGCCACCCAGGCGCCCCATCTGCTTTGGATCTATTTTGAATAAGGCTGCTATGTGTACTTATGTTCAAACTTTTTGTATGGACATGTATTTTCATTTCTTTTGGTTAAATACTTAGGAATAGAATTACTGGGTCATATGATAACACTTTTTTTTTTTTTAACTTTTTGAAGGCCTGCCAAACTGTTTTTGCATTGTAGCTGTACCATTTTATAATTCCTCCAGCAAGGGATGAAGGTTCTAATTTGTCTACATCCTTACCAATACTTGTTATTGTCTGACTTTTAAGGTTTAGCCATCCTAGTGTGTTTGGAGTGGTATCTCATGGTTTTGATTTACACTTCCCTAATGATGTTGAACATCTTTTCATGGACTTAGTGGTCATTTCTATATCTTCTTTCAGAAAATGTACATTCACAGCTTTTGCTCATTTTTTGAAATTGGACAAAGACTATTAGTGCTTGAAGAACTATGTACTAAAGACTTTTCTTTCCCTCATTGAATGATTTTGGCATCCTCATCAAAGATCAATTGGTCATAATATAAGGATTTATTTTGGGGTTCTAAGTTTCATTCTATTGATCTGTGTTCATCCATATGTTAATACTATCTTGATTACTGTAGCTTTAGAATAAGTTTCGAAATCATTAAGTGTGAGTCCTCTGATTTTCTTCCCTTTCAAAATTGTTTTGGCTATCCTGGGTCTTTTATGTTTCCGTATAAATTTTAGGATCAGCATGTCAATTCCCCGCCCCCCCCCCCAAAAAAAGTAGCTAGAATATTGATAGAGATTGCATTAAATCTGTAGATCTCTTTGGAGAGTGTTGTCATCTTAACCATATTAAGCCTTTCCCTCCATGAACATGGTATATCTTTCCATTTATTTAGATCTTTCAATAATGTTTTATGGTTTCCAATGTAAAGCTCGTATTTCCTTTGTTTAATTTATTCTTATGTATCTCATTCTTTTGGTGCTATAGCAAATTGAATTGTTTTCTTTATTTCATTTTTACATTCTTCTTTGCTAGTTCCTGATTTGTCTATCTCAATCCTGTGTTCTGAAACTTATCTGAACTTCTTATTAATTCTAATAGTTTTTTTTTTCTGGTTTCTTTAGAGTTTTTATATACAAGATCATGTCATCTGCAAATAAGGATAGCTTTACTCCTTTCTCTCTAGTATGGATGCTTTTTATTCATTTTTCTTGCCTAATTGTCTGACTAGAGTCAGTATAATGCTGCATATAAGTGGTAAAACAGACATCTTTGTCCTGTTTCTGATCTTAGATCAAAAGCATTCAGTTTTACACCAAGTATGATGTTAGATGTGGGTTTTTAGTAGATGCCCTTATCAGACTGAGGAAATTCCTTCTATTTCTAGTTTGTTGAGTGTTTTTCTAATGAAAAGGCTACTGCCATTTTCCCCCCAAACTCTACCCATTCTCCCAAAGGCATTTGGAAGAATCTTTCAACTATAAGCCTTTCCATGTTACTTCTCTATTTGAAAATATTCAGAAACTCCCAAGAGTCATTAGGATAAAGTTTAAATTCCTACAAGATAATCCATGATTCAGGACCTCTATTGTTTTAACCTCTCTCTCTCTCCTTCCTTGTGCTCTGGCCACATTCACCTTCTCATTTCACTGCCTTTGTGCCCACTCTTCTCTCTGTCTGAGACTTCTACCCATTGCCCTTTATACCTGGTAAATTCCTACTCATCTCTTTATTTTCATTAGTTATTTGTGAAGACTTTCCAGGTCCTGAGACCCAGTCAGATATCACAGTGCTGTGTTCTCATATCTCCTTTGCTTTTATAGTCCTTACCGCATCGTGTGATTATTTGACTGATGCTAGTCTTTTCACAGAACATATACGGCTTCAGGGCCAAGACTGTGTCTGTCTTACTAACCACTTTATCCCCAGTCGCTGAAGTAATACCTGGCACAAGGAAAGAATACTTTCAGGAAATATTTAATGAACAAGCTCAACCAAACCAGCGCATCTAATCTATATGGAGGTAAAATAGGGGGTGATAATCTCCTGACACAACTCTTAGTTATAAAGACCCTTAATGCAAAAAAAAAAAAAAAAAAAAAAAAGACCCTTAATGCTTCATTCTTTTTTTTCCCACCATGTCCTAGTCTAGAATGCTTCAGAAGAAAAGACCTATTTTATATGCTAAAGTTGCAGGGAAAAGTCTCTTTGGAGATGATTTTTAAGCTGAGTCGATGCTATAAATCCTTCTCATTCTCCATGAAGCCTCCCTGATTACTGCCAGTCATAGATAATCTCTTCCTTCTTTTCATAATATCTACAGTTTTTTATCTATATTCCTTTTAAGAGCATTCATGATTTTCATTGTTATCATTACACATATGTTAGTCCTGTTTCCCCTACCACTTGAAGTTAAAAAACTATAGATGATTTAATCTTGGTATCCTCCCATCTCCTTAGTCCTTAGCAATGTGTTCAGTGTACAAAAGAGTGACAATGACCAGGAAGTACATAATTTAAAGACTGAAGAAAAAAGTACAGTTTTTTTCAATCTAGTTTTATTCTCCAGTATATGTTTTTGGGTACTTTTAACATAAAAATTGTTACTGCATTTCAATTATTAATAAAAATCAAAATTTTGGTGAGCCTATTAGCCAAAACTTCTAACTATCTAAAGTGTGGCCATGGTAAATCTTTTACAGTAGTCAGATGGGTCTATATGCCATCCTCATCTGCCAACTTCACTTTAAACATTTCCTTATTGCTTGCTTAAGTATTTGCATCCACCCAGAGTGCCTGCCTGCCTCTCTACCTGTCCTTTGAGGACCACTTTAAATCCTATCTCGTCCTTGAAGACATTCATGATCATCCTTCCACTTCCTTAACACATGCTTCTTCTAACTTCATCATTAGCCCCTTTCCCTGCATGTTTCATGGCTCTTCAAGCCATCTGCAAGCTCCTTGAGATCATGGGCTTTGCTGAAGTCTCTTTCCATGGTCTCAGCACATCCACGCCCATGGCTATTGGAAGTGGGAATATAACAATCTCTACAACCACAGTTTGATTCCAGGATTATGCCATTGCCCAGACTTCCCTCCTAGAATACATAGGTCCAGCTTCCTCTGATCCCCACCAGACTTCCTCTTGCATTGGCTTTCCTTAGTGCATATTTTCCTTCACTCTTTACCTTGTCTCCTGTTCTTGTTCAAGCTCTATCTAGGTGGCTTACTCTGGACTGACTTAATCCCTTCCTATGGCTATCAGCCTAACACATCACAGTAACAAGACAGAATGCCCATGCCCAGATTCTCTCATATATTATCCTCTCCTCCTGTTGGAAGAGGAATAATAGACAGCATGAATTAGCTCTTGGTCATGTTAAGATACTTCTATCCCTGGCAAAATGCGTGGTGCCCCAAATTGGTATCAGAATATTAATTCTAATGTGCTAAGTGTCAGAGTCTTAATTTAAAGCAGGAAGGGGGGAACCCTGGGTGGCCGCAGCAGTTTAGTGCCTGCCTTTGGCCCAGGGCGTGATCCTGGAGACCCGGGATCAAATCCCACGTCGGGCTCCCGGTGCATGGAGCCTGCTTCTCCCTCTGCCTGTGTCTCTGCCTCTCTCTCTCTCCTCTCTCTCTGTGTGTGACTATCATAAATAAATAAAAATTAAAAAAAAAATAAAGCAGGAAGGGAGTGTGAAAAGAGTGCAATACCCAATAAAGTTGGAAATGTGTTCTCTTGTAGACATAGCCTATATGACAAGGGTCTATTTATGCTTGGAAAATTGGGGAAATGTTCTACTCTGGGATCTTCACGTATATTGTAAAATAATTCTATTAATGAGAGATGGAGTCCAGAGTGAGTTTTAGACAACAAAGGAAAAAATCCCAACTCAATTGGTCATAAAGCATTAGTTTAGGATGTGTTTTTGTTATTTCCCCAAAATAGAGGTTCCCAAATTCTAGATGAAGGAACATTTCCTGGGTGCTGGATTATATGCATAAAATCAGCACTCACTCCAACAACAACAACAACAAGAAACAGCCCTGATTTGTTGTGTTTGTCTACTTCCATGGAGTAAATATTTCCGCCGTGGCCAATTTCAAGCTACCAGGGATATTACAACTGGCTTGCAAATTTCCTGCAGCTTGTCTAACTCTACAAGTTAGCTCCAGCACCCCATGAGGCAAGTCATTATACCTGCTACTGTGAGATACAAAGCCCCTCTCCTGACTTCAGTGAGCCTATAACCTAGTGGAGATACAAACATACCCACTTTGATCACTTGCTTTAGTTTTTTTTTTTTCCAAAAGCAATCTGTATCAGCCATGATATTTATTGTTATTTGGAGCCCATCAAGGTAACTACAATGAGTTTCCCAAAGGTTTAATTATCAAAGATTTATAGGCTGCCAATTTCTAATAATGCAGCTATAATATCATCTGCTCTACAGTTCTACCTTATTACATTTTCAAGAGCCACCGTCTGAGTTCTTGAGTAATTTTTTTCAGCATTAAGGCATTTGTGACTAGACACAACTAGTCTTTCAAGATATTTAAAGATCATTAGCAGAAAAAAGTCTCCATTCCAACAGAAATTCTTTTTGATGGAACAAGATAAAATTCCTCCATTCGCTCTCAGATTTTGTATTATTTATGAATAAATCACAAATCACGGGGAGAGGGCAGCAAATGGAGATGAAAGCACATTGCAGGAACACATGTTGATGTCATGTACAGCACGTACTGAAAATACTTCCCTGCTCCTTAGTGGGACATGGGAAATGATCTCTGTGATAATACAGTTTGCTCAAAAGTGGAACTAGCAAAAAACCCGCAGAGATTTGCATCTCTGGTAATGGGTGAAGTCTTGAAAGTTTGGATTTTTTTTTTTTTTGCAAGCAGATTGTAAGAGAAAAGCAAGAGAAAAAGTAAGAATGGGTAGACACTTCCCTTAATAAGTTTCATTAAGAGGGGTCCCTTCTCTGATGACGCCCTGTATGGACTCAAGGGCCTAAACAAGTAAAGTGAGAGAATATCATGTTCTGCGCGATTCATTCTGAATTTGGCCACTTCAATTTTCTTTTCTTTTTTAGATTTTTTTTTTTTTTTTACATTTTTCTACTTTCAAGTTGTGCTCATCTTTCCTACTGTGGCCACCATATTTGCTCTCTTTCTGTATCATTGTCAGCATCCTTCCCACTGGGGCTGGATTCTCCAGGGAGTCTAGAAGCCTGGGACATTTGCTCTTAGGCAGCCTTCCTTTAGATGATGATCAGCAGACATTTATTGACTTTTGTTCCCTCGCACTTCCACGACTTCTGACTCCCTCTGAAAATTCCCCCAGCACTCTTTAGTATCTGCCTGGGAAAGTAGACAAGTCTATGGGACTTTGTTATTAGGTATATGTGCTTGTATTCAAGTCCTTTCTCCATTTCCTGCATCCCACTTACTAAGTAGCCTGGGACAATTTCTTCAGCCTTTCGTAGAAGTTTTCCCATCTATAAAATGGGTACAGAGTTAGACTTAATAAATGTTGTTTTTAGTTATCCATTCAATGCGCTCAGGAAGATTTATGTAATCTCCCTAGCTAGAGAGAATCTATCTCTCTTCTTGTCTTCCCATGGACTCAATTAGGTTATGTGCTTCCTTGTCCTTACTAAATCAGAGCCTACTTGAGGTTGCCTCCATCCATCATATTCATATTCATTCATCACTGTCACCTTTGAGTGCCTGAATGTGTCTGGCAGAGTGACTTGCAGGCTGGAACCTCCTTAAGGATGGAGAGCATGGCTGTCTTTGCTCAGTGCTTCTGTGCTTCAGCATAAGGCTAATAAAAGCTCCGCATGCAAGAGATATTTGTTAGAGGAAGAATGGGCACATAAGTAATAGCTTAATACATATGTTTTATGAGAGATGGTGCATAAATCAATGGTAGGTAGCTACAAGTTCTTGAAAGTTCATGTTCACTATTGTTGACTGGAGTTCACTATGAACATACCCAGTAAATGATTAGCGAATGAATTATCTGATGAGCCAATGGATCTGGTGACATTGAATCTCCTACTGCCCCATGCATGGAAAGCAACTTGCAGCCTAAAAATACAACTGGGTAGTTTGAGTAACATTTTGCTATTAGAATCAATGGAACAAATATCACAAAACCAAGTGAGTTTTCCCCAAATCCGTGATTCTCAACCAGGGCATTTTTGCCCTCCATGGGACATCTGGCAACATCTGGAGACATTTTTGGTTGTCATAACTCGGGGACTACCACTGGGATCTATAGTTTAGAGAGACTGCTAAATGGCCTATAGGATGCACAGAACAGTCCCCATGACAGAGAATTATCTTCCCTCAAATGTCAACAGAGCAGGTTTCACTCATATAGGGAATATAAGAAATAGTGAAAGGGATTATAAGGAAAAGGAGGGAAAATGAGTGGGAAAAATTAGAGAAGGAAACAAACCATGAGAGACTCCTAACTCTGGGAAATGAACAAAGAGTTGCGGAAGAGGAGGTGGGCGGGGGGATGTGGTACCTGGGTGACGGGCACTGAGGGGGGTACTTGATGGGATGAGCACTGGGTGTTATACTATATGTTGGCAAATTGAACTTCAATAAAACAAAAAAACAAACAAAAAAAGATTAAGAAACCTTGCTGTAAATGATCAGCTAGGGGGAGTTTTTTTTTCCATAGCAACACATTTTTTTTGAGATTTTATTTATTTATTCATGAGAGACACAGAGAGAGGCAGAGACATAGGCAGAGGGAGAAGCAGGCTCCCTGCAGGGAGCCCAATGTGGGACTCGATCCCAGGACCCTGGGATCATGCCCTGAGCTCAAGGCAGCTGCTCAACTACTGAGCCATGCAGATGCCACTCCATAGCAACATGTTAAAATGTGGGTCAGAATTATTGAGATGCTCTACATAATGCCTGCCTCCTTCACAGATTCATAGAAAGTCAGGATCTAAAGGAACCCAGGAGATCATTAAGTTCAAACTCCTCACTTTATATCAGGGACCCTGCAAGTCCAGAAAGGGAAGTGAATGCTCAAGGTTGTGTAGTTGATAAGTGGGCCAAGCCAAGTGAAGAAGCCAAGCCCCAATGCCCAGGCTTTTCCTGCTCCCTTCTCAGTATGTCAGCAATTGAACTTCCTTTCAGCTCCTACCTGCAGATTCAGCTCCAGCCCAGACCCAGCTGCCCATCTTACTCCTGTTTTCCCCAACTTCCATCATCGACACCCTACCTAGAGGACTTTTGCCAGATCCATGAACCACCAGTACTATTATTTATATAATAATTACACTTAAATGGACATTGACTTTCTCCTTAAATAAAAGTTTAATAAGGAAATCTTTCATCGGCACTATAAGTAAAGGCTGGTTGGATTTGCTGTAATGAAAAGGGACCTAAAACTTGGCACAATGCAAACAAAAATGTTCAGTGTTCACTTGATACTGTTGCATCTTTAAGTCTCCAAGCTTCAGCCTCTTTGTTAAAAAGGGAGATTCGCAAGTGTAGGAGGTGTTAAGGACATATTGGCACCAAACTGAGACTTTCTCCTTAATGTAATAAGAGGCATTAAAAAAGAATTGAAAAGGGAATGCATTTCTCACTGTGTGCTTCAATATTATTTATTACCATGCCCATGTGCCACGGAAAATCATCTTGTATTCTCCCAGTGGTATATTTATTTTTGGAAAGACTGGATTAAGAGGAATAAAAGAGACCCCGATCACTTCCACCTTCTTTGATATGAGTTCCTTCTTTAGCCTCCCAGACTGAAGGAATGCAGGCATCCTGGATTCTTGTGTGTTCCCATGCCAAACACAATTAAGTAGGGAAAGAAAGAGAAATTGAATGAGGAAGTGTTCATGCTTTGCAAGCTCGGACAGGATACATTTAGGTGGTCAGAGGGTATAATAGAATTCTAAGATGATCCCCAGTGACCTGCACCTTTGTATCATCCCCTCCCCTTTGAGTGTGGGTTGAACCTATGAATATGATTATACCACACCTGGGATTGTTACATTGCATTTCAATAGGGAGATTACCCTGGGTGGGCCTGACTTAATCATGTGAGTGCATTAAAAACCAGTTTTCTTCAGCTGATATCAGAGAGATGGACCCCAGCTGGCTTGAAAGAAAGCAAACATCCAAGTCGTGAAGTGCCAGTGGGAGCCACCTGGCAAGAAACTACGGGCAGGCTTGAAGCTGAGAGCAGTTCCCAATTGACAGCTAACAGGAAAACGGGAGCTTAGTTCTATTATCTGCAAGGAAATGGATTCAGCCAACAACCAACTGGCATACTAGCGGACCCTGATCCCAGACTTCTAGACCTAGAAACTGTGAGATAATCACTTTCTGTTGTTTTGAGTTCCTAAGTTTGTGAGACGTTGTTACATAGCAACAGAAAGCCACTATAAAGGGATACAGAGACGAGTATGTTAGATTGGCTGGCACCAGGGAACTTATATTCTAGTCCTGAAGATACACACGGAGGCAACTTAAAAATTAATCAGGGTATTTAAGCTTGTGTCTGAGAAAGGCACAAACAATGTAAAGAAAAAGAAATGTGGTTAAGAAAAATCAGAGAAGGCTTCATGGGGGAGGTGACATTTGCACTGGCCTTAAAGTTCAAAGAGAATTTTGGCCAACAGAGGTGGACCCAGGGCAAGCACCTACTGGATTGACCAGGTTCCTACTCAGCCTTGAGCACACCGGAGCCATGTAGAGTATCAGCCCTGGGTTTAGTTATGTAGTTTCAGTCCTGGCTCTACCACTTACCTACTTTGAGCAAGAGAATTAATCTCTCTGCTCCTCAATGTCCTCATTGAAGAAGGGGTAATGATTACAGTGTCTACCTATAGTTGACAAAAATCCCATAGCCAGAAAATGGCATAGCCTTCGCTGCTTGCGTGTGCTACCTCCACAGCTGGACCCACCTACATGGACGCGAAGCTTCTGACATTGAACTCCTTCCCGGAGACTGCCTCCAACATTTATAGGGCCCAGGGCAGGACTACAAATAGAAGCTCACGTACCATATGTCTGGATATTTACAAGTTACAAAATTGAGTGCAAGGCTGTTAAATAAAATAAATTCTATCAATTCTATCCTTATACTTCGGCAAATACACTTTCATAATGACAAAATAGAAGAAAACCCAAAGGTCTTAAAAAGGTTGGCTCAGGCTACCTTGTCTCCACTTGGGACACCTCTAACGGCCATCCCAGTGTCAGAGTTCTGACTGTATAAAGGACCAGCTTCTCCCTTTGCCCAATCCTACCTTCCCACTTCCTAACCGAGATGTCTCCTGAGAACATTCTCCCAGGAGCCTTCTGCAGAAAGGTCCATTTCTGCAGGGGACCCAGTCTAGGACAGCTGATCTCTCATACTCCATCATTTGGGGATGTAGGATCTTTCACTTGTAGGAGAGAAAATCTTTTTTCTTTTTTTTTTTAGGATTTATTTATTTATTTTAAAAATAGAGTACATGAGTGGGGTGAGGAGTATAGGGGGAGGGAGAGAGAATCTTGAGCAGACCCCCCACTGAGCAAGGAGCCCAACGTAGGGCTCGATCCCACTACCCATGAGATCATGACCTGAGCTGAAATCAAGAGTGGATGCTTTAGCCAATTGAGCCATCCAGGTGCCATCTTCAGAGAAATTCTAATCTGTACCTTTAACTCCTCCATCAACTTCCCTAGTGCATATTTGTCCACACCTGATGGTTCAAAGCCAGGAGCCGTGGTTATGGAAGGAAATGTTGTTGCTGTTACCTCTTTATTAAAGTGAAGCGGTGCGTCCTCCTTTGGCAGTGTGCCCCGTGAACGCTCCCCCTTGGGAGGACCAGCTCTGTGTGCCGATCACATTCGGCATTTGAAAAAACATTTAATTATGTGCAAAGAGAGAGTCCATGTGTCATTCATGGGCCAGGTTTGTTTGGGACTTTATTATCATACATATCACTGTAGCCTATTATTCCTGGACAGATTGGACAAGTTTCAAGGTTAATAAAAATGTTCTGGCAAATTGTTATTTTGAAAGTGATTGAAGGAAATGTCCCACTTGGAGCATATGTTTGACCTTTTGGGGGAGAAAAAGGAAGAAAATGCTCATGGAAGCCTAATGCAGCTTGATTCTTTTGACAGCTCTAAATTGTTTGGCGCGTGTTGAGGTGCTCTAAGCACCCCAGAGACTGGCATTTCCTTCCCAAGTCTCTTCCATCCACTTGGACGCGTCACTTTAGGTAATAATGATAATAATCATAAAGTAATAAGTTGCATTTTTCCGTCAGGCCCAGCACTACATGCTCCATGGGTAGTATCCCGTTCAGTGTTCACAACCCTTGGCAAGTCAAGACTCTTTCCACCTCTTGTGTGCCAAAGAGGGAGATGAAATAATTTACCCAAGGTCATGATGGAAGTGGTGATACCTGGCTAGAAACCCAGGTCTGTCCATCTCCAAACAACCCAAATACTGCTTGTCTTTCAGCCACAGCTCAAAGATGCCACTGGCACTGGCTGAACCCGGCCTGCCCACTACTCTTTCCTGGCCACCTGCCAGGCCCTGCATCTCTGTGCCGAGGGCTGGCTCTCCCGTTTTATTGAGGTATCACTGACAAATAAAAATTATATGTACTCGAGGTATACAATGTGATGATTTGATACTCATATTTGTTGTGAAGTGATTACCACAATTGAGCTAGTTAACACATCATCATCTCACATAGTGGACTATGTATGTGCTTGCATGTGTGTGCTGAGAACACTTAGGATCTATCCCCTTAGCAACTTTCAAGTATTCAATACAGTATTCTTAACTATAGCCATCCTGCCATACATTAGATCCTCAGAACTTATTCATCTTATAACTGAAAGTTTGTACCCTTTGGCCAACATCTTCCCATTTCCTTCTTCCCTGAGATCCTGGTAACCACCATTCTACTTATCTGCTTCTGTGAGTTTGACATCTTTAGATTCAACCTATAAGTAAGATCATTCCGTATTTGTCTCTCTGGGTCTGGAGTATTTCAATTAGCATCAGGTCCTCCAGGTCCAACCAGATCTGCAGAAGGCTGCATTCCCTTTGCAGAGCAGGCTAGAAGTGCTAGGGAATTAGGACCCCAGGAGGAGCTGTCAACTGACAATTCTTGAGTATTGGTGTATAAATGTCCTGGCTCCCTCACCCCTTGCAAGGAGGGGATAATTCTGAGGCCATGTGTTCCTTCTGGGGCTGAGCTCCAGCCACCCACTGTGGGAGATAACCTAACAAAGCACCTTTTATTGGCTGTGTTCCTTTTCCTGTATCATGTCTCTACTACCCCATTGATGTCCTTGGCACCTCCCAAATAAATTACTTGCATTTAAATCTTTGACTTTTTAAAAAAGATTTACTTATTTATTTGAAAGAGAGAAAAAGAGAGAGAGAGAGAAGGAGAGTGTGCAAGAAAGGGGAGGGGCAGAGGGAGAGAATGTCCAGTAGACTCCCTGATGAGCACAGAAGCCGACACAGGGCTCAATTTCATGAACCTGAGATCATGACCTGAGCCAAAACCAAGACTTGGACGTTCAACTGACTGAGCCACCCAGATGCCTCTCTTTGGGCTCTTTTGGAGTCACATTGGAAAAATATGAACAGAGACAGGGATTCTATAAAAGTATCCCTGGTTTTGGAAATCTGTGTCCTGTACAGATTGAGGAAGGACAGGTATTGGGCTGACCCGTGCTGCTCCCCTGATGATAACATTGACTTTTGAAAATTCTACCCCCAGTTACTTTGGTCCTAACACGAGTGACTGAGGTTAACATTCAACCACACTCATGTTGGCAGGAAAATGCTATTCCAGGTAAACTCTTCCCCAAGGAAATTTATAACTAGAAGTTATAAGTTTAAGACTTCCAGAGATGCTCAAGGACACAAGCAGACAGCTCAAGTTAGTGTGCTGGACAGTCCATGGCACTCATATCCACAGATTCTGCCCTTGTGCTCCCTAGGTTTACATCCTAGCTCCACTACTTAAAGGCAATGTGACCTTGGGCAAACATCTTAATCTTCCTGGGACTTAATAGACTCAGTAGTCAAAGCATAATAATGTACTATCTACCTCATGAAGTTGTTGTGAAAATAATTTAATTCATATGAAGAGTTTAGATAGTGCTTAGAACATAGTAAGTGCTAGATAAGTATTACCTATTATTATTATTATTATTATTATTATTATTAGCACATCACAAGAGAGATGTGAGATTAGCATCCAACAAATGTGAGGTGTTGTTTTTCAAAGTTTCCCTAACTCTCCTCTTAAAGGACCCACAGTTCCATGTGTAAAACCACAAGGCAAATCAGCAATCTCAAGTCATCAAGATGTATGATGATAGGTCTGTGCCCCTCCCTGCCATGCACTTGTGCACATTTGTCCATGCAGTACATTATAGCGATATTCCTGATCTGCCCCCAAAATAAGCTAAAGGAGTCAGTCACGTTTCTAAAATAACTTTTATTTTTCAGATGAAGACCCTATATTGTCTCACAAGCCAGGCTCACTATGATAGGGGCTTCCCCTCCTCTACCCAAACTTAATCCCACCCACTTTCCACTTATAGGATGCTATGCACCCCAGTACCTCAATAACAGAGCCCTCTGTCCAGCCCTACCTCGGTGCAGTTGCTTTTACCATTTCTCATTTGAAGGCCTACATTTTCTGTAAACTCTACTCAAGGGTCCTTTAGAATTTCCCTTTCTGCAAAAGCTCATTTATTCTACTTGACCCACCTCCTCCATGATTACTTAGCTCCTCATTATCCTCTTCCTTCCTAGCTCCTCTATACACATTGGGCAATTCATTATATTTTGTCTTGTGAAAAGGAGCATGTTCTGGGTGTGTAGTCAAAAGGCCTAGGTATAAATCTCTTGTACCTTAACCAAGATACATAACCTCTCTGAGTCTTGGTTTCTGTACGCATTATCATCATTCCTTCGTCATTCAGTCAACAGACGTTTTTGACCAGCTGCTATGGGCCAGCCATTGTGCCAGGCCCTGGAGATGTGACATAAGTGAGACCACATGGTTTCCACCTTCATGGAGCATGGAGTGAAGCAGGGGAGACAGGCCCTAAACAAATAATCACACAATTCAATAGCTAATTAATCAACTATAATTGTGGTAAGTGCCAGAGCAGGTGCTATGGATAGACAGCATACCGACATCCCCTTTGCACCTGCAGATCATCTGCAACTTTGAATGACAGCTGACAGCTCTTCCCCTGGCACTGATGTCTCTATGCCTGAGAGCTTCCTCTGGGGCAGAGGACACACCCGGGAGCAATTTGCAATGAGAAAAGGGAGTCAGTGAATAGTACTCCATCTTCCTTGCCCCTTGAGAAGACAATTCTGAGACATGTTCTAGAGCGGGGTCAGCAAGCTTTTCCTCAAAGAGCTAGATAGTAAACATTTTAGGCTTTGTGGGCCATGTGGTCTCTGTCACAACTACTCTACTGCAGATAGTACATAACAAAGGAGCATGGCCATATTCCAATACAACTTTACAAAAATAGGCAAGTGGTCCTCAAGCCGTAGTTTGCCTACAACCAATCTAGACTCTCAAAGAGTCCCCAGGGGAATTGGGTCCAGTTACCCGTAGCTGTATTTACCCACTAATACACTAATGGTCTCATTTCCCTTCCCAGCCTCCCAATGCCCCTCCCTTACCACATGCACTGAGGTCACCTCCCAAATCCCAGTCCTGGTTCTGCTTTGGAAGAAACCCACATTGAAAGCAAGGGTTATGAAGGAGAAGTGTAAGAAGTTATGAGACCATGTAACAGGAAACTCATCCGGCCTCATTGTGTCAGAGAGAATATTCCAGGCAGAGGGAACAGCATGTGCAAAGCCCTGAACAAGAAGGAATCACGGCTGCTTGGAAGCCCTTGAACAATACTAGTTGTTGATGGAGTACGTAGGAGGAGGTTGGAATAACAGAATCAGGGGGAACAATGGCCAGAAAGAGAGAGAGAGAGACGAAGCTGTATCCTACAGGACCACCTAGGCTCTGCTGAGGCCTCAGGCTTAGATCCCCGGGCTGTGGGAGCTGCTGAAGGGGACTAGGAGCGCAGCAGCATGGTGAGCTATGCATGTACAGGCCGGGCTCAAAGGGGCCATGAACAGCTCCACTCCCTGTCACCCTGGCCCATGTTAGTGACCTTCCCCCGCTGCTCCACTCACCCCCATTCACTTAGAATTCTAGGCAGAAAATCACAAATATCACCCTTGAACAGGACTCATAAACAGTTAAGTACCCTCTATCAACAGGGAATAGAGGGGAAAATACCCAATAAAAATACATAATAAAACAACTACAGAGCAAACAGAGCTTCTGCGCTCAGGCCCTGCCAGGTTATTACTGAGACTAGAAGGATTTTGCAGTAATATTATTTGATTTTACTGGCTCCCTGCCAATTATTTCAAAATGCCCTTTATTCCTTCCTACTTTGTATCTTCGTCTCGAAGAACGGATGCGCTAAATCTTCAGTGGGGAATCCTGGAAAAATAGACCTCTTCCTCCTTCAACCCGTCACAGGGGCAAGAAAGAAGGAAATGTCACCGAGTTTTCTGTGTGTTTGTACTTCTTCCAGAAACCCCTTTCTTCCAGGGGCATAGGCACTTCTGAACCTAGCAGCCCCTTTAAGAGGTAACTCTGTATTGCTCGTGGGCAGAGAAAACTGTCTATCCTCCTCTATAAGATTCCATGCCGATATTTGCAACTTGAGGGTGGGTAAGTACACAGAGATCTAAGGAAGTTTCTAGAAGCCTCTTGGCACACTGGCTAGGTTAGGGGACTATTTTCCAGGAGAGTTTCAAGTGGCAGCCACTTGGTCCCCATGGATAGACAATCTGTAATAGCACCCAGGCCTTCCAGCATAGATTTCAGAATGTTTCTGCACTTCTCCAAGACTGAATTCACTCCGCCCCAAGCCATAGCCATGCTTTACATGCATGTGCGAGGCATCCCCCCAGTCTCTCAGCCTCTCCTTACATGTCACCCCAGCATGCAAACAGATGTCTGTTTGTGCACATGTGAATTGGGCTCCTCTTGGGTTCTGAGGAATTTGTACTGCTCTTAGAAATAACATCAGCACTGACATATTTGTAGATCCAAAGAGAAAGTCAGTTCAAATATCTCCACCAGAGGTAGTGCTTGGATGTTGGACAGATCTTTCATTTTTTTCTTTTATTTCTTCCACTAGAATTCTTTTGACAATGGTGAACTTTGTTAGGGAACCATAAATCCCCAAAGGGTAGGAGCACCTTTTTGGCTGATGTTTTCAATTTCTCTTGGTTTCACCTGACAAAAAATCGAGCTAAGACTTTCTTAAGCAAAATGGAAATGAGAGGGATTTCTGGGTGGCTCAGTGGTTGAACGTCTGCCTTGGACTCAGGTCGTGATCCTGGAGTCCTGGGATTGAGTCCCACATTGGGCTCCCCGCAGGGAGCCTGCTTCTCCTGTGCCTGTGCCTCTCTCTGTGTATCTCTCATGAATAAATAAATAATATCTTTTAAATAAGCATTTTTTAAAATTTATTTATTCAGAGAAAGAGAGAGAGACTGAGAGGCAGAGACACAGGCAGAGGGAGAAGCGGGCTCCATGCAGGGAGACTGACGCAGGACTCGATCCTGGGTCTCCAGGATCAGACCCCGGGCTGCAGGCGGTGCTAAACCGCTGCGCCACGGGGGGTGCCCAAATAATATCTTTTAAAAAGCAAAAACAACTGAAATGAGGTGAGCCCAACAGAAAAGACCAGGGCTACAGGTGCCACATGGTTCCGTCTTTTCTTCTCCTTTTTTAAAAATAAAAAATACATTGTTTATTTTCTCTCTTGTTAATTATCAGGTGTAATCAATATTAGTCATTACACATTATTTTTAAATCATTAGAGGATTTAAGGAAATAATTGTTCTATATACAGGAAGAAGTTACTAAAATGTATCACCAACTAGCTGTGACTTTAAAATACTTTTTGACACCTGGGTGGCTCAGCGGTTGAGTGTCTGCCTTCAGCCCAGGGCATGATCCTGGAGTCCCAGGATCGAATCCCACATCAGGATCCCCACGGGGAGCCTGCTTCTCCCTCTGCCTGTGTCTCTGCCTCTCTCTCTGTGTCTCTCATAAATAAATAAAATATTTTTTAAAAATTTGAAATAAAAAAAACTTTTTGATTCCTAATAGTAAATGCATTTCATTGCAACCCAGTTATTCTTGCCTATTCCCCCCCCACTCTCTGTAATGCTCTGACTCATTGAATTTATTTTTACAACTCACTAGTGGGTTATGACTCAAGATTTGGAAAACATCATATTAGGATATTCTGCTCAATTTTCTACTGAACTGCCTGAGTAGCTAGAAGGGACCTGAGGAGTGGGGACCCAGTTTCTCTCTCTTTCAACTGAGTCTTGGCTATGTTGGCTTCATCCTCTGGTTCCACAAAAGACCAAAATGGCAACAGTTGCTCTAGACTATATGTCCTTTCTACTTTAATGCTAGAAACCCATGGCTCTCCTAGCGTTCCCAGTAAAAATCTCATTGTGTTTCTTGGCTTTGATTAAAAGAAGTACCATTCCTCAACCAATTACTGTGGCCAGAAGAATCCTATTTGTGGACTGACCTGATGATATGCTGCATCCATAACCAACTATGGAGCTCTATCCAAGCACAAGAGCTGAAAGTTGGAGAATCAGGATATTCTTATAGAGGAAGGATAATGGGGAATAGATCTGCAAAAATAATAGATGTCCTCTACAGGGCTAGTCCTAACCACCTAAGGTGAAGCTAGCAATTAACCTGTGATTGGCAAGTGGGGGTCACTGTCCCAAGTGTGATCCCTCCTGACTTAACTTTAATAAAGGCCTGAAGCTTTCCTTTCACAATAGAAGATAAAGCTTAAGGTACAAATTCCTCTAGGAAAGATTGAGTCAATTCAGACTAAAGTGTAAAGGACTGATGCAAAACAGCTTTTGACTGGGGTAGAAAGGAAAAGGTGCCATAGGAGGATTCAGGCAATGGAGTGAAAGAGAGGCATAGATAAGAGAGGTACAAAGAAGAAAAAAAATATCTAACTCCATCATAATTTAGCCTAAGGTTATCCCTACTCTAGTGTAAACCATCATATCTGAAGCCCAAAAGGAGCTTCCATATTGTGCAAATAAAGCTCTTCTTGCTACTAGAAGTAGAAGGAGGAAATTAAAAATATATTCTCAGAAGAATTACAATTTTCATGGGAAATAGAATATATGATACAAAATCAGGACCACCATTTATGATGGTGAGGTTGCACTGTGAATGGCATCCCCTGGAACTGTGCCTGGGACAGCCAGTAAAATCTATACTCTGGTCCGGTAAGATGGGTGAAAGCAAGTCATCAGCAAATCTAAATAAACTCAGGGAAGTGTTCTCCAATTTGTGTTCCATGGAATACTAACTCTTCAGAATTTTAATAGATATTGTTTAGCAAAAAGTTAATGGTTAAGGAGTTTGAGAAAGGCTAGGTTCAAAAGCCGGGACCTCTCAGAGCTGTTAGTACACTAACATGGGTAGTAAATCTCTAAGATGGACATATAGAATATGAGACTACCCAAATATATTTGATGATAGCTATGTGCACAATCTTGTGCAGTGCAAAAATGAGTAGGAAGCATCTTCACTCTTTCAAGGATTAGTTACATTCATTCAAAAAATCATTATTGAACACCTACTCTATGACAGGAGTTATATCAAGTGCTAGAGATACACCAGTTAAGAAAGACATTGTAAAATTTCATGCCTCATTGTAAAATTTCATGTAAAATTTCATTGTAAAATTTCATGCCTTTCAAATGAAAGGAAAGACATTAAACAGATAATCACACAATTAAAAAAATATGTGATGTCCCTATAAACCAATTTAAATATGCATTAACTTGAATTGACATATATATGTATTAACACATATGTATAATATACATATACTATATTCATATATATGCATATAAACCATATATATACATATATATGCACTATATATGTATATATCTATATATAGATAAATAGATTGATTTGAGCATTGATTTGAGCTCATGCATTTGTATGTATTACTATATATGTATATAACTATATACACATATATTACTATATATATACTACGTGTGTGTCTATATATTTATGTATACAGATATATATATATATACATAGACACAGCTATTTTTTAAAGAAACTAAATCCAATACATCTGATTCATTAGAACATTCTAAAACTGGCACTGACTACAAAGATGATCTGGTCTAACTAACCTCTTCATTTTTGACTCATTCATTTATCTAAAAATATTTATTGAGTACCTATTATGTGCTAGGATACAGTCCCTGCCCTTGGGAGCTTATAGTCTAGTTGGAGAGACAAACACTGACCAAATAATCATACAAATTAATATGCATGAAGTTCGTCTTTTCAACAAAAACTTATTGAGGTAAAGACCAAGGTTCTTAAGCATATAAACCAAAAAGATTGTAGTTCAGCTTTCCAAATGCTTAGGGCAGAGAAAATTGTCCAGTTAACAATTTACATATAAAAATAATGAGAACTGAAATGGATATTCATGCAAAGTAAAATGGGAGCAAATAGAAAAAGGATTCACCTGGGTGGCTATTAAGGGAAGGCTTTGTAGAGGAGGAAGTATATGAACTGTGCCTTAAGAGATGACAAAACAAAGCCCCAAAGATTTGAAATAACTATGAAGCCACGTGACTTAATCGTGGCAGATGCAGAAGAAAAACACCAGGACTCCAGAGCTTACAAAAGCTATGGGAGGGCCAGCAGCTAGAGCTGACTTTTCTGGGGTTCTTGAGGAGAGTTTTGGACCTAAATAGAGTGAAAAGCATTAAGAGAGTGAGTGTGAGCCAGTTCCCCCTCCCGTGGCAGCCGTCTAAATCTGTGTGCATCTGGTAAGCCCCGCACAGAGCTGAGCAGCTCTAAAGCTCATTGGTCTTAGCCAAAGAACAATCTGGCTTCTGAGGTGTGTTTGCTAGCAATTCAGATTACACCTTCCACTTGAAGAGAGAAGCTGGGACAGATGCCAAACCCACTGCAAGCCACTCTGGTCCTTAAAATGGCACTTACAGAGGCTGTAGAAAATGTAAACTGGATCAATCACTCAAGATACAAGAGCAATCCATAACCGTAAAATTCTCATTCGCTCAATTCTATCAACAGTAACAAAGGGACAGATCTTTGCCAGCTCTGTCACTGACCAATTAAAAGTATTAAGTGTAATAAAGATATAGATAGAAGTAGATATAAAGATATAGATATACAGACATGATATATATACATATTTACCCAAATCATGAATATACAGCTCAATAAATTATCACAAACTAAATGCCCCTGTGTAACCAGCACCCACATTAAGGGGTGTCTGGGTGCCTTAGTTGATTAAGCATCTGACTCTTGGTTCTGGCTCAGGTCATGGTCTCAGAGTCATGGAATCGAGCCCCACCAGGGCTTTGCACTCAGTGTGGAGCCTGTTTGAGATTCTTACCCCTCCCCCCGCTCTGCTCTTCCCCCTGCTTATTCTCTCTCTCTCTCTCTCTCTCTCTTTCTCTCACTCTCTCTCTCTCAAATAAATAAGCCTTAAAAAAAATCCAAACCAACGCTATGTTAAAAAAAAATAGACCTTTATCAACATCACAGAAGCCCTTATGCTTCTTTCTAGTTACTCCCCCAAGGGTAACCACTGTACTACAATGGCATAGATTAGTTTTGCTTGCTTTGTATTTTTGGAAACAGATCATGCAGTTTTCACTTTTGTGTGATGCCCTTTTTAACCATCATGCATGTGAGCTTTATTTATACTGTTGCATATGGCTATATAGTATTCAAGTATTCATACTCAATATACAGTATTCCATTGAGTGGCCATACCACCGTTTATATACCTAAGCTGCCACTGATGGGCATTCGAGTAGTTTCCAATTTATGACTATTACAAATTATGCTTCTGTACCTATCTTTGCTGATTACGTGTAAGAGTTTCTCTTGAATCCACACCCAGGTGGATATAAGCGAGTTTTACCTTAGTGGATATTGCTAAAGGCTTTTACAAAGTCTATACCCTCACTCACAGTGTTTCAGTTTCTCCATGTCTTTACAAGTTCTTGGTGTTTTTTTGTCTTTTCCATTTTCACTATTCTCGCTGGCATGTAAGTGGCATTGTATAGTAGTTTTAATCCACATATACTAGATGCTCTAGTGAAATGTACTACTTTCTCATAAGCTTTTTGGTAATTTGACACCCTCCTTTGTGAATTATCTGTTCAAGTGTTTTGCTCATTTTTCTATTAGATTATTTCTTTCTCTTCCATATTGATTTGTAGGAGCTTTAGGTCTATTTTTGAATATACAAAATGTTTTGCCTTTTCACATTATTGAGTGTTTTGGGGGATGGAAGTTCTCAGTCTTAATGTACTCCAGTTTATCAATTGCTTTTCCTTTATGAATAGCAATTTTTGTATCTTGTTTAAAAAAATCTTTGTCTACTCCAAGGTCGTAGATATTTTTATTGTGTTGATTCGCAGACCTTAGTCCACCATGTATGTAGAATTAATTATTTTGTATGGTGTGAGGTAAAGGTCAAAATACATTTTTTCCCACATAGATATTCAATTGCACCTGACAGTGTTAAGACTGAGGTAAGACCAGCAGATTTTTTTTTTAAGAAGCCAGCATGGGATGTAAAGAGAAAACCTGGTTAATTTGAAATATACCATTAGGGCAGCAAATATATGTCTTTAGTAATGTCTATAGTAACATCACCCTTTTTGAATAGGAGAGGAAACCAAGAGGGGCAGGGGAGAAATAGCACAAGCAAAGGTGATGGAGAAAAAAAGGAAAGAGTAGCTAGCACTCATCATAAATTGCTATAAAACAGGATAAAATATATAAGACAACTATTTTCAAATATTAGGCAAAATGTAGCATAGGAATGTGAGAAAGAAGAAATATATATGATGTGAGCCCCTTGTTTACTATACTCTCTGTATGGGGACAGTTTCCTGACCATGACACAGGAAGGTGAAGCCCAAACAGAACAGGATGTTCCTACTAAGCTGAGGAGGTAGAGTCTAGACTTTAAGACCAATGAAGCAGCTGGAACTTGCAGGATGGGCTGCTGGGGAGGAAGCTGCTTCACAGAGAAAACATCTCCAGAAGTTTGTATGAAGACACTCCGTGTGTGCTTGTTAAAACCTGAACAGGGTAATACTCGACAAGATAGAGCAGGAAAGGGATCCCTGGGTGGCGCAGCGGTTTGGTGCCTGCCTTTGGCTCAGGGCGCGATCCTGGAGACCCGGGATCGAATCCCACATCTGGCTCCTGGTGCATGGAGCCTGCTTCTCCCTCTATGTCTCTGCCTCTCTCTCTCTCTCTGTGTGACTATCGTAAATAAATTTAAAAAAATTTAAAAAAAAAAAAAGATAGAGCAGGAAACAATTACCATGTCACTGAGACATACTCAGGTGGAATAGACATACTCAAGGTCACACCAAACTTGCCAGGAAAAAAACTCAACATTCTTTAAAGGAAGATATCATAACTCAGATTCCTTGAAATATACTACCCACCATGTACAGGATACCATAAAAGTTTATTAGACATATGAAGAAACAGGAAAATGTGACCCATGATCAAAATGAAATCCATCAATAGAAACAGGCACTGAGATGACCCAGATGTTGGAATAATAGTCAAGGACTTTAAAGCAGTTATAAATAAATTCAAAGACTTAAATGAAAGATGGTCTTACTTAGTAAAGAGTAAACTTCAAGGGAAAACAGAAGGTATGAAAAGAACTAAATGGAAATTCTATGACTGAAAAGTACAATATTTGAAATGGATCCAGAGAAATTAAAAGCCGGAATGATCATTCAAAAAAATACTTGAAATAGAAAACTCACTGGATGAGCTGGACAATAGAAAAGGAAGAAAAATGGTTGCTGACCTTTAAAACAAGGCAATCACAATTATCCCATAAGAATGTTACATATTTTTAAAGTTGAAAAAATTGGAGAGCCTCAGTGACCTGAGTGATAGTAATGAGGCACATGTTGCAATACTAGAAAGACAAGAGAGACTGAGAAGATATTTATATATATACTATTCAGCCATATTACTATGGGATATTTTTCATCTATAAAAAGAATGAAATCTTGCCATTTGCAGCAACAAAGATGGAGCTAAGGAAAAGTTTTGTTCTATTTTGTTTTTTAAATAATGATGTCGATGAATGGTGTTGGGAAAACTGGACAGTCACATGCAAAAGAATGAAATCGGACCACTTTCTTACACCATATACAAAAATAAATCCAAAATGGATTTGAGACCTAAATGTGAATGACCTGAAACTAAAAAATCCTAGAAGATCATACAGGTAGTAACTTCTCAGCCATAGCAACATTTTTCTTGATAAGTCTCCTGAGGCAAGGGAAACAAAAGCAAAAATTAACTATTGAGACAACATCAACATAAAATGCTTCTGCACAGCAAAGGAAACAATCAACAAAAATGTAAATGAGAACCTAGGGAATGGGAGAAGATTTTTACAAATGACATATCCAATGACAGGTTAGTATCCAAAATATATAAAGAACTTATACACTCAACACTCCAAAACCAAATAATCCAATTAAAAATGGGCAGAAGACATGAACAGACATTTCTCCAAAGAAGACATCTAGATAGTCAACAGACACATAAAAAGATGCTCAAGATCACTTATTATCAGGGAAATACAAATCAAAACCATGATGAGATATTACCTTACTCCTTTCAGAATGGCTAAAATCAGCAACACAAGAAAAAACAGGTGTTGGTGAGGATGTGGAGAAAAAGGAGCACTCATTCACGACTACTAGGCATGTGAACCGGTGTAGCCACTGTGGAAAACAGTATGGAGGTTCATCAAAAAGTTAAAAATAGAACCACCCTATGATTCAATAATCATACTACTCAGCATTTACCAAGGAATACAAGAACACTATTTCGAAGGGATACACGTACCCCTATGTTTATTGCAGCATTATTTATAATAGCCAAGATATGGAAGCAGCCCAAGTGTCCACAGGTAGATGGATGGGTAAAGAAGATATGGTATGTATATATGTACAGAGGAATATTAACCTTAAAAAAGAATGAAATCTTGCTACTTGTAGCAACATGAATGGATCCAGAGAGTATAATGCTAAGTGAAATAAGCCAGAGAAAGACATACCACATAATTTCATTCATCTGTAGAATTTGGGAAATGAAACAAATGGACAAAGGGAAAAAAGAAAGAGAAAAAAAATCAAGAAACAGACTCTTAACTACAGAGAACAAACTGACAGTTACCAGAGGGGAGGTGGGAGAGGAAATGGGGCAAATAGGGGATTAAGGAGGGCACTTGTAGTGATGAGAGCCAGGTGATGTATAGAACTGTTGGATCACTACACTGTACACCTGAAACTAATATAACATTGTATGTTAACTAACTGGAATTCAAATAAAAACTAAAAAATATATAAAGGTGTAAATTTTTCCATATTTAATGAAAAACAGATCTAAGAAGTTCGACAAAACCTACAAAGGACAAATTCAGAGAAGTTGCAACTAGGCACATCATTCTTAAGCTCCTGAAAATGAAAAATGAAAATCCCAAACAGCTGGAGAAAACCAACACCTTACACGGAAAGAAATAAATAATGATACCAACATTAGCCAACTTCCTATAAAAAAAACACAAGTAAGAGATAATAAGATAACATCTTTTCAGTTGTGAAGAAAATGCTGTCAAATCAGAATTTCATATCCAGCAAAATACAGCTTTTAAAAATTGGGGGAAAATAAAAGCACTGTTGGATAAGCAAAAGTTGAGACAGTTTGTCAGCAACTGTCTGTGCTACAATACCTAAAGGAAATTCTTCAGGCTAGTGGACTTGATCCACATAGAAACTCAGATCTATTCATAGAAATGAAGAGCACCAAAAATGTTGAATATGAGGGTAAATATTAAAGATTACATTTCTCTTTCCTTCTCTTAATTTTCCTAGAAATTAAGAGAGGGAGGAGGGAAGAAACAGGAGAGTATGAAGTAAAACCGTATACAACCAGGGAACCTAGAATCAAATCTCAGCTCTGCCATTTACAAACCTTATGATTGTGGATCAGTCATTTAACATCGCCTTCCTACATTACTGGGTTAACTCTTCCCTCTGTATAGCTGTTAAGAAATTGGGGAGAATGTCCACAGAGTGCCTAGCACAGTAGCAAGAACATAGCTGTGAATGTTAGGTAGTACATAAGAAGACTCAAAACTTGAAGTTCAGTGTATTGATCAAGTCTCTTAATCTATGATAATCTACTCTGTTTTCTTAAAACCAAGACAACCGTGGTCTTATATTGTGAGGTTGTTGCAGGAATGGAGGTAACGAACATTAAGGCATTTAGCAAAATGATTGACATACAAAAATGATCAATAAATGTTATTTAAAAAATGGAAGTCAGACTGTCTTGCCCTAGCCAAGGATAGCTTAAGTTTTAAACTTTTCTCTTTTGTTTTTATTTCTCTTTCTTCCTAAAGTAAAAAAAAAAAAAAAAAAAAAAAAAAATGTAAATGCTCATTGTACTCATGTTGGTTTGGTCAACTTAGGTCTATATATTCAAAGATAATAAATATCAGAACCATCAATTATTGCAGAGCCCAGTGCTACATACATCATTTAAAAAAATCTCCAGAAAATGTGTGCCTCAGATACAAACGGATTTTAAAATACGTATGAACTTTTGTTAATGACTAAAGCAGCAAGCAGTGCATTCTACACTATTTCCCAAACTTGTCTTTTACTTACTACCTTCATAAATACTGTCATTGTTTGCTCAATATCTTTAAATGACTCACTATTTTTCTACTTAAATTAATTTCAAAAGGCAATTTGGGCTACTACTAAATATGGAACACTAGTATCTCTGACCATAAATAGAAAGTATATGTTGAAATAGAATTAAAACAAAACAATGTTGTTACAATCTAGTTAAAACTATTACTTTCCAGGGGCTCTGAGCCTGGGCTTTATCTTTATTGAAGGTGAGAAAGAGAAAGCTTGGGAGAGAAATTGATTAGCAAATGTTACAGAGGTGTTAAAAACATACAAACTCCCCAGACTTCTTTGTTGAAATCACAAGGAATGAGACAATTTAAAAGAGAATAACTTTCTCAGTGGGCAATTCAGTTTTATTAGTGATCTGTTCCTAGGCTTTTATGCTCTCGTGTATAAAAAAAAAAATGAGATAATAATAGCACCTACTTCACAGATTTACAATAAATGATAAGGAAACAATACATGGAAGCCTCTTAGCACAGTGCCAGACACACACGACACTCAAGAAATATCTGTGATAACTTAAAATAGTACATATACACTCATTACCCACATACTTCTCGTCCATGGGGAGAACACTGATGGGCTTCTTGTTAGTCATCTTTTCCATTTGCACGTTGAAATTGGAGCGGGGGAGGGGGCAGACTGTGGAAGGGGAAGTCACCGTGGTCTAGAATTTTAACTTGTTAATTGGCTTTTAAATTTTTTTTTAAATTTCTGAACTAAATATAGAAAGAATATATGTTACTAAAAGACATTAAGACTAGCATTCCCTGCCACATGGGTTTCTGCATTCATTATTCTGTGCTATTTCTACTTTTTCAGCCTCTCTCTCTCTCTCTCTCACACACACACACACACACACACACAAACACACATGCAACCCATCATCATAATGAGCACTTAATCACTTAATTAATATCTGTATATTGTGGAACTCTTCTTGAAGACAAGCTCCAGACCTACTTCATTTTCAAGACTTTGTAAAAGGGAAAATATGACAATGTGACACTGGTTATTTCTCCAGTTTAATAATAAAACCTTTGATTCTGTTGAAAATTTCCAGTAGCAAATTAAAGAAAACTTTTTTAGCAAAATTTGAATCTAGGAAAACTTCGAATGATGGGACCATAAACTTCTAGAAATAATGATGCATTTTCTCCTGGTAGAAGAATCTAAAACCCTCTACATTTAAATACTACAGCTTTTTCTTCCACTGACATGAGCTGTTAATTAATTGCACTTTTTGCTATCAAAAACAATAAAGAACAAATAACATAAAAGGAGAATGTTGTCAAATCGTCACCATACATCAGGCATAACTTTTTTTTTTTACTTTCATCAGATCTTTTCAATCCATCAGATATATTAATATTTATGGAGTCTTTATAGAAGAAATCTGTTAGAATTAATAAATAATAGAGCTAATGTCTTTTTAAAAAGTAAATCAAGGATCCCATCATAAAGTTGCTCATAATTTACCACAGCAATATAAAATCAGAAGAGCCATAAGCAGACAGGATTGTATTCCATTACTCAGAATATCTAACACCAAAATGCTTTTGTTGTTTTTTGAAAAATGAAATAAAATGTTTTGACAACTCCAACTTGTAAGACTTTTTTCTTCAACCTGTGTGGAGTCATAAGTGATTATACATACATAGCAGCAATTCATGCTAAGAGATTTTCTTTCCCCCTGATCTGAGCCCAAGACATTATATTATATTTGCTAATGCATTATTCAGGATTATAGTCTCTATATGCCAAACTGAGACTTATTTTCTTATTTTGTGCTAGTTTATCAGTTTTTAGCATTAAGATTATGCAAACTTCTTGATTATGCAAACTTCTATTTCTATAACTAACACATTGATAAAATATTCCCTGACTTTATCATAGTAATACAAATACTTGTATTCCTTAAAAATTCTTGGAAAAGGGAGGGGAAATACATGCCTTAAAAAATTCTTTTCAGGGGATCCCTGAGTGGCTCAGTGGTTCGACGCCTGCTTTCAGCCCAGGCCGTGATCCTAGAGTCCCGGGATCGAGTCCCCCGTCGGGCTCCCGGCGTGGAGCCTGCTTCTCCCTCTTCCTGTGTCTCCGCCTCTCTCTCTATCATGAATAAGTAAATAAAATCTTTTAAAAATTCTTTTCACCATCAAAAGATAAAGGAAGTAAAAACATTAAAAGTTGTTGATGCAAATATCTTTTCTATAGTAGAGCAGTGATTCAAAGTAAAATAATAATAATAATAATAATAATAATAATAATAATAAAAGCATTTCAGTACATACAAGTAGATCTGAGTCCTGGTTAACTTTTATTTTTCCTCTCATTAAATTCAAATATAACTTCTCTTTGTCTAAATTATTGAAGTCTTGTTTGGTTGATAGTTTCCTGGGAATAAAAGTGTTAGCTTTCTGTTCAAAATGCAATATTTTCAATCTCTATCCTAATAACTGAGTTGGACCAATTGCAGAGCTGAATGGATTGAATCCACTGAAAAAGATTGCACTTTGATCCAAATATTCATTTAGTAAACACATGCTCCCCTATAAATTGCTAAGATAGGAATAGTAATTCCAAAACTAGCCAGTGCCTATGTTGCCTTTGTTTTCCTTTTTGTTTTGGATATTAGTTTATCGTAAGTAACTTGCCAAATTACTTCACAAATGTATTGGATAATTTTTACCAACTTGAGCAAAATATACACTTTGCAGAGTTTTATTGTTTCAAATTTTTACTAGTATGAAGTATTTGAAATGAATTTGTTGTAGACAGAATCTGTTGGATGGTGGTTTTTAATCTACTCTTCTAATCTCTGCTTTTTAATTGGTGTATTTAGATCATTTATATTTAAGGCAATTACTGATATGTTAGGATTTAAAGAAGCTTCAAAAATGTTCATGAATGTCATTTCAAGATATTAATGTGAGATGAAAGTTAGGAGAAATGGCCTTCTGATGAATCAGATAACAATTTCAGGTTGAATGATAAATTACATTGTACTTTTCACCAATAGAATAGTCTTCACCCAGCCTTTGGCTTATATTGTGAGATACTTTAAGAACATGCTGAACAAACACATTAGTTCCTTTATTATAGAGAAGTTTTTAAAGTGTATCTTCCACTATATTCAGTGTCCTTTCTAAAAATAGCAAATCAAAATTTTATTTTAGTCCTCACAAGAAAGTTTTATTTCTCCTGAAGAATAAGAATAGACTTTTCTATGGACACATTGATTTTAGAAATAGTAATATTTCACTTTTTGCTTTGGCTTCTAGGAAGCTCAACACCAATTTTTTCACCTTAAAATTATAGCCTTATAAGTGATTTGTCACCCCCAACCTTTTTGTTATTGTGGTTTTATATTTAACTTCATATGCTATAAACACCATGAGATAGGGTCATGTTGCTTTAAGCAATCAATAATCTTTTACACATATTCATGTATGTGTCTTTTCAAGAACCCTTTGTTCCCTCTCTACTTCTTTCCTTTCAACTGGGAATAGTTCCCTTAGCCGGAGGAACTTGTTTATCCCTTCACCTGCTGAACATTTCTAGGTTTTGCTGCTATGAAAATTTATGATCTCTACTGGGGCATATGTTTCTTCTCTCTTGGAGCTGAGAGTGGAATTGCTAGGTCTTTTGGTAAGTGTATATATTTAACTCTACACAAAAGTATCAAAGTGTTTTCTAGAGTCGCACTGTTTTACATCCCCAACAGCAATGTATGACAGGTGTATGAATGTGTCTGTTTCTATTGGCTATTTATTCTCTTGATTATGGGTTGCAGTTTCCTGCTCCTTCTCCTGTGTCACATTTTTATCTATGCTAGACAGTTACGTAAAAGAAATGAAAGACTGTAATTTGATATTAAGCTTCTAGTGTCAGAGAAAAATTAGTTGAAGGTCTTTTCACCTTGATTGAGTCAGGAATTTTGATGAGTGGTGGCTGGGTTGTAACTAAGCTACTTTTAGTCTACTTCTGATTTCAATTGTCTTGGGAGTAGGAGACTTCTGTGGTCATTGCTGTCTCCTTTCTTTAACAGAATTATTACTTCTAAGAACAGAGATGAGGTGATTTCACTTTCCTTTTCCAGTCCAATCTTTGGGTTCTCTTGCTGTGCCAATACTCAACAAAAGTCCTGCAGAGGAAAACTGATGGATAGAAAAACCAAATCCTTGACCCAGCTCACTTTTGATAACTGTATTATGTTAATATGACTTACTCATTTTAATTTTCCCCAGTTTTTACGCTCTAGTCTACCTATATTTCAAGGCCCTGATTTTTTTCTATTTTATTTTATTTTATTTCTTATATTCTTTTAAGTTGCTTTAAATGGCTGCCAACTGAGACAGATAGGGCCTAGCTATATAAATAACGTTAGTCTGAGTTTACTGCATGAATTGTATAATATCACCATATTTTTAAAAATGCTATTTAAGGGCTTCAATTTCCTCTAAAACAAACCACAATAGGTCTTTTTGATTTTTTAAATCATACTTGGTTTTTCAAGATCTTCCCTATAGTCTCAAGGGGGCTACAAGAACCAACATACAATTTATTAGTAGAACCTACAGTGGATGGGCAATTGTTGGCTACTGAATTGAATTCATTTTTCTAACCAGTCTCTTTAATGAGAAAAATGAAGGAAATAAAATGGGACATTTAAAAACTAATAGAAATCTTGAATATAATAAGTACTGACAAAGGCAATTAAGGAACACTTTTAAAATTTTTAATAGAAATAAATGAGAGTGTTCAAATGACAGGCACCCAAAGGAAAGAAGGAAATTTGTTAAATTTAACTGTTGCATTACTCCTAATTATTTTCCCTAAATCGAAGAGAATATTGTATAACTTTTTAAAAAGTACTATAAATAATGATCTCTGAGTTTATCAACAAATAAATATGAACTAACATTGCTTCCTGTGTGTTCCTAATTAAACATCCTTTTACCATCAGACAGTCCTATATTGCATTCAGAATCACATGACCATGTTTTATTACATGGAGAAATGGGGAAAAGTCAGATTTGAAAATTCTTTTTTAAAAATATTTATTTATTTACTTTAGAGAGAGAAAGAGAATGAGAGAGAGAGAGAGCAGGGGGAGGGGCAGAGGGAGAAAGAGTATTAAGCAGATTCCAAGCTGAGCATGGAGTCCAACACAGGGCTCAACTCGGGGCTTGTCACAGGGTTCGACACAGAGATCAATCTCACAACCCTTAGATCAGGATCCAAGCTGCTATCAAGAGTTGTATTCTTAACTGATCCCACCACTCAGACACCCCTGAAAGTTCTTTTCAACTGGTTAAGGAGGTTTTGTAAAGGGAGAAGGAAGCCTAATTGAAATTGCACAACCCACACCTCTTGGACACCTCTTTCCAACCACCATTTTATGCTTCTATACACCATATGGAAACGTAGTCTATGTAGAGACCTACACAGCCTAATACTTATAAAATTTTCAAAGATCACACACTAAGGGGGAAGAAAACTATTCTAAAATGCAGTCAGATTCATTTAAGGGCAAAGAGAGTTTGCCATGTATTTCCAGCTATATGCACGGGTTTTCTATACTGGCCTATTAAAAATCTCCTGGATTTCTATCTCAGGGTAGGGAAAAGGAGGGAGAATATATAGGGCAGTGATCCTCAAAAACATCTTCATGAGGGTCTTCATGTTCACTGATCTTTTGGCCTGCTTGAGGCTCAAATACAGTAACAGTAATCTCTTCCTTTTGACAATCATTGTTTCACCAGTCATCTGCCTATATTGGTAGGGAGTTCAGTACCTCTTCTAAAGGCTTCTGTTTAGTTGTCCATGAAGCCAGAGGTTTATATGGACAAGCATCAATATTCTTGCCACCTGGAAACAGTGTCATTCTGGAACACCAGTCCTGTGCAATCACATATGCATCTTGCAGCCAGATTGTGCAGGATACACATGTGAGCAAAACACCAAGACCTAGGTGATCTTGCCTCATGGTGAGTCTGTGCTGGCTTAGGGATCTCATGTTGGATTACCCTAGCCTAGCAGGCAGGTTCTAGTAATGTTACAGTTCAAAAAGAGTTGTGTCTATGAGGTTTTCTAGAGTATAACTCTTTTCCCAGGAAGCTCAGTGGCCCCTATGCCAAACCTGTCTCTTTCCCCGCTATGAGTTCTCTGGCACAGGCAGTTTCTGACAGGCCAAAAGAAATCCTGCAGTAGATGGTAGATAGTAGATAGGAGATAATCCTTACCTTATCCTTACATAAATGCAGCAAGCCTTCAAGAAGAGCTTTTCCATCCACCCCAGATAGGGTAATGACTGAAAGTTATAATTACAAAGAGAATCCCAACTGCTCATTCCTAATAGGGATGGCTGCTCTTAGAAAAAAATAAGAGAGAGAGAGAAAGTGAGAGAGAGAAGAAATTTGTCTTTGGTGTTCTCATTCCTCCCAGTGGATATATTGGGGATATATTGTATATCCATCCCAACAAGGCTTCATTTCTATCGGGTTCTATTTTGGTCCTCTTCCCTCCTCAGTCTACACAGTCCTGCTCAGTTCCCCATGGTCTCCTGCCATTCAGTACTGGTCAATGTGTGTGTCTGGATAACTCCGCATCCTGACTCTCTGGCCAAGATCACCATCCTCAGACTCAGAGGTGCACATCTAACCCTTCCAGATACTTCCATGGAGATATCTCACAGACATCTGAAACTCACCACAAATGAACACCGCCAATGCTCTTTATCAATCCATGCACCATGGTTCACCCACTGCTGGGTTGAATAGCAGTGGGTCATTGTTGATGCCTATCCGTTCCTCACTCCACATTAAATATCTTTCAGGCCCCCTCCTCATGGTCGGTTCCCTGCCATACACTTCCTTGGGTCACCATCATTTCCTGTTTGGATTACTCCAACAGCCTTTTAGCCCATTTACCGAATTACCTGCTCTGCTCTCTGGAACTGGTTTTCCACCTTGTGGCCAACATAACTCTTCCCAGAGGACATCTGACCTCCCACCCTGCAGGAATCTCTATGATACCTACAGCTTGTTCTTAATTCCCCTCAGGATAATGTTAAAATGTTTTGACAAGTGTCCTGCAAACGCACATTTTGATTTGGCCCCTGCCGCAGTGCCCTACTCCTCTTTTCCTTCCTCTTCCTCTCTTCCTCTCCCCTCCCCACCTTCACCCTTCTCCTTCCACTGTAGGATTTTTCTAATCAACCTACAATCCTCTTGCTTTCACCTCCAAGCCTTTGCACATGTTGTGCCACCTGTCAAAGCGCTATTCCTCATTCTCCTGCCTAACAACCTCTTACACATGATTCAAGGCTCATCTTCAATGTCCTGGCTGGTGAGGCTTTCTTTACCCTCTTAAATTAGGTGAGGTGCCCCTCTTAGAGGCAGGTTCTCTCCCCTGATCAAAATGCTTGCTATCTTTTATTAATTAGGTCAACAAGTATTTGTTAGGGACCTACTACAGACTGAGCACTAGAGAGATACAAAGCTCATTGTAGAGATTTTATTTATTTATTTGTTTGTTTGTTTTTCATTGTAGATATTTTGGAAACCATAACAAAACTAAAATTTGATTTTCTTTCCACCATCACCATGCACCAGCAATTCCAACTGTGTCAGTGACAAATACTGAAAATCTTTTTTTAAGTAACAGCTTTATTGAGATATAATTCACATACCATACAATTTACCTACTTAAGTGCACAATTCAATGGTTTTTAGTATATTCATGGATTTATGTGACTATTACTACAATAAATTTTGGAACATTTTCATCATTCTCCAAAGAAACCCTGTACTCTTTAGCTATGGCCCTTCTAGTCCTCCCTACCCAAGGCAACTACTAATCTGTTTTCCCTCTGTATGGAGTTGCCAATTCTGGACATCTCACATAAGTGGAAACCCAGAATATACAGCCTTTTGTGTCTAGTTTCTTTTTCTTAGCAAAATGTTTCCAAAGTTTATCCATAGTATAGCATTAATGAGGACTATATTACTTTTTCAAATAAAAATTTTACATATTGAAGGTATACAAGGTGATGATTTGATATGAAGATTTGATACCTAGTGGGTTGATTACTATAGTCAAGCTAATGAATATATCATCTCACATAGTTACCACTTTCTTTTTTTTTCCATATGAAGGTTGTGCTTCCTTCTTTTTTTTAATTTTTTTTAGCTTTTTTTTAATTTATTTTTTATTGGTGTTCAATTTACCAACATACAGAATAACCCCCAGTGCCCGTCACCCATTCACTCCCACCCCCCGCCCTCCTCCCTTTCTACCACCCCTAGTTCGTTTCCCAGAGTTAGCAGTCTTTACGTTCTGTCTCCCTTTCTGATATTTCCCACACATTTCTTTCCAAGATCTATAAAGAACTTATTAAACTCAACACCAAAGAAACAAACAATCCAATCATGAAATGGGCAAAAGACATGAAGAGAAATCTCACAGAGGAAGACATAGACATGGCCAACATGCACATGAGAAAATGCTCTGCATCACTTGCCATCAGAGAAATACAAATCAAAACCACAATGAGATACCACCTCACACCAGTGAGAATGGGGAAAATTAACAAGGCAGGAAACCACAAATGTTGGAGAGGATGCGGAGAAAAGGGAACCCTCTTACACTGTTGGTGGGAATGTGAACTGGTGCAGCCACTCTGGAAAACTGTGTGGAGGTTCCTCAAAGAGTTAAAAATAGACCTGCCCTATGACCCAGCAGTTACCACTTTCTTGTCTGGTGAAAGTGCCTGAAATCTACTTCCTTAACAGATCTCCAGTATTTAGTACAGTATTATTAACTATAGTCATCAAGGGTACATTAGATTTATAGATTTATTTATCCTATATAACTTTGTGGTCTTTGACAAATATATTTCCCCACTTCCCTCCTTCCTACCTCACCAGCCCCTGGTAACCACCATGCTACTCTGTGCTTCTATGAGTTCAACATTTTTAGATCCCACATATAAATGAGATCATGTAGTTTTTGACTTTTTGTGCCTGGCTTATTTCACTTAGCATAATGTCCCCCAGATTCATCCATGTTGTCAGAAATGGCAGATTTCCCTTCTTTTTAAAGACGAATAATAATCCATTGTGTGTATATATCACCTTTTCTTTATCCATTCACCCACTAGTGGACATTTGTGTTGTTTCAACCTCTTGGTCATTGTGAATTATGCTACACTAGAACATGAAACTGAAGATAACTTCTTCAATATCCTGTTTTTATTTCCTTTGGACATATACTCAGAAGTGGGAATGTTGGATCATATGGTAGTTCTATTTTTAATTTTTTAGTGAACCTCTATACTGTTTTTCATAGCAGCCACATTAATTTACATTCCCACCTACACTGTACCTAGGTCCCTTTTCCACATTCTCACCAATACTTACTATCTTTTGTCTTTTTTATAATAGCCATTTTAACAGGTATGAAGTGATATCTCATTGTGGTTTGATTTGAATTTCCCTGATGATGAGTGATGTTGAGCACCTTTTCATATACCTGCTGGCCATTCATTGTGTCTTTTTTTGAGAAATGTCTGTTCAGGTCCTTTGCCTATTTTTAATCAGGTTCTTTGTTTTCTCACTGTTGAGTTGTTTGAGTCCCTTATATATTTTGGATGTGAACACCTTTTCAGACATATGATTTACAGCCATTTTCTCCCGTTTCATAGGTTGCCTCTTCACTCTGTTGATTGTTGCCTTGCTGTGCACAAGTTCTTTAGTTTGATATAATTCCATTTGCCCATTTTTGCTTTTGTTGCCTGTGCTTTGGGGGTCATATCCAAAAAATAATTGCCAAGACCTATGTCAAGAAGATTTTTCCCTTCTGTTTTCTTCTAGTAGTTTTATGGTTTCAGGTCTTATGTTTAAGTCTTTAATATTTTTTGAGATTATCTTTGTATAGAGAGTGATGAAAGGGTCCAGTTTTATTCTTCTGCATGTGGATTATCAGTTTTCCAAATGCCATTTATTGAAAACATTATCCTTTCTCCCTTGTGTGTCCTTTGCTAAATGTGTGGGTTTATTTCTGGGCTCTCTTTCTGTTCCATTGGTTTATAAGTCTATTTTCAGGCAGTACCATGCTCTTTTGATTACTATAGCTTTGAGGCATATTTCAAAAGCAAGTAGCATGATGCTTCTAGCTTTATTCTTTTTGTTCAACATTGCCTCAACTACTTGGGGTCTCGTAATTCCACATGAATTTTAAGACTATAAAAGACCTATGTCTGTGAAAAATGCCTTTGTATTTTTTTTCTTTTTCTTTTCTTTATTTTTTTCTTAGAAAGAGAGAGGGCTGGGGGCAGGAAGAGCAGAGGGCAGAAGGAGAGGGAAAGAAAGAATCCCAAGCAGGCTCCACATCCAGCACAAAGCCAAACACGGGGTCTCAATCCTATGACCCTGGCCACTAACCAAGCCAAAAATCAAGAGCCCAATACACAACTAAGTTACATAGGCACCTCACCTTTGTATTCTTGATAGAGATTACACTGAGTCTGTAGATAGCTCTGGGTAATATAGAATTTTAACAATATTAATTATTTCAATCCACGAACATGGGGTATCATTCTACTTATTTTCCTCATCTCCAGCTTTGTTCATCAATGTTTCATGGCAAAAAAAAAAAAAAAAAATCTTTTCTTGGTCTAAATTCTAAATAATTGGGCACCCCTGGTGGCGCAGCGGTTTAGCGCCGCCTGCAGCCTGGGGTCTGATCCTGGAGACCCAGGATCAAGTCCCACGTTAGGCTCCCTGCATGGAGCCCGCTTCTCCCTCTGCCTGTGTCTCTGCCTCTCAGTCTCTCTCTCTCTCTCTCTGAATAAATAAATTTAAAAAAATACCTATTTAAAAAAATAAAAATAAATAAATTCTAAATAATTGTTGCACTATCATTGAGTTAACAATATATATATAAGCTTCAAATTAGCATATTTTTATTCCTTATTCCTTCATAAATATTATATTCTAAACACGAGGTAATTCAGACAACTCCTGCTTATTCAGGGGCCCCCCACTGCATCAGAACTCAGCTACAGGGTATGTCTCAAGAGAATAATTCTGTGAAGTTTCAGAATTGCTCAAGCTTGCTTCCGACATAGCATGTGTCTCTAACCCCTAGAGTATGACACATTCCTACATTTATAGGGTAGATTCATACTAAACAATGATATAATGAGGGATATAAAAATGAGGAATTTGAGTGACTCCAGTTCTGTTGTTCCTTGTGACAAATAGAAACTTTTATTTGTGAGTAACATAGTGAAACAGTACAAACAGCTAGGTATAATTTTTTTGTTTGGTGAAAGCAAAGTTTAATTCACATATGATATATTTACCAAAATTGGAATAATATCTCTGAAATTGAAATTTATTCTTTTAAACTTGCTTTTTCTTTGTTTTAAAGCTAAAGGACAAATAAAGCAATAATGATTGTAGCAATCTCATTAATTATTATGTAGTTATTATTGAAGATAATTTTGCTGTATAGAAAAGAGAGATATTTAAAAATGATCTCCTTTTTTTTTTTTTTAAAGATACTAGGTGTGCCACTAAATATGAGACCTATGCTTACCATAAATTAGAAACTATTGGCTACTTGCTATGTACCTGACACTGGGTACTTTGCATTCCTTTTTTTTTAATATATTTATTTATTTATTTATTTATTCATGAGAGACACAGAGAGAGGCAGAGACATAGGCAGAGGGAGAAGCAGGCTCGCTGCAAAGAGCCTGATGAGGTATTGCACCCAAGACCCTGGGATGACAACCTGATCCAAAGGCAGACATTCAACCTTGAACTATCCAGGCACCCCACTTTGCATTCCTTAAATGACTTACTTCACATAATAACTTCACAAATGAAAAACTCTATTATTGCTATAATTGCCATTTTTAGGTAAAGTAACTGAGTCATGGAGGGCTCCTGGGTGGCTTAGTCGGTTAAGCGTCTGGCTTCAGCTTAGGTCATGATCTCGGGGTCCTGGGATCCAGCCCCATGCAAGACTCCCTTCTCAGCAGGGAGTCAGCCTCTCCCTTTCTCCCTGTCCCTCCTCCTCCACCCCTCGCGAGTGCTCTCACAAGCTCTCTCTCTATCAAATAAATCCATAAAATCTCAAAAAAAAAAAAAAGAAACTGAGTCATGAAGATGCTGTATAAGAGGTAAAGGTGGGATGAGAACCTAGGTGGTCTCACTCGAGAAGCATCCTATGAACCACAACACCGCACTGCCTCTCATTATTTCACCCATAAATAATCATCACAAGCCACCCTTTAGTGAGCTCCAGTGATGTGCCAAGGGCTTTACATACATTATCTCATTTAATCCTTTAATTTTTTTTTCCTTACAGAGACAGCATGAGCAGAGGGCAGATGGGCAAAGAGAGAGAGAGAGAGAGAATCCCAAGCCGGCTTCACGCCCAGCATGGAGCCTGACGCAGGGCTCGAGCTCACAGCCCTGACATTGTGACCTGAGCCAAATTCAAGAGTCAACCGCTTGACTGACTAGCCACCCAGGTGCCCCTAACCCATTAATCTTTATAACAACCTTATGGAGTAGTGATTATTTTCATATTAGAGACTTAGGAAACTGAGATTCAGAGAAGTGCAGTAACTTACCTAAGATCTAAGAGGTATGCCCGGGAGAAAGGGAATTCTGATTCTGCTCTGCCTGGCTCCAGAACCCCTCCTCTTTCCATTGTTCCTTCCATTTGTTGTAGTAAGAAAAGGACCACAGACCTCGACAATGCTAGAAAGGGCTTCCAGATCAACAGCTGCAATCTCTGTGGGAAGGGGCAGTGTTTGCCTATTAAGTATGAGTCTATTGTTCCTTCCTCCATAGCCATAAGAGAAGGAAAAAGAAGACACATCTTGTGTGTAGAAGTGCCCTACAGGATCAGGGCCTTGACACTCTCAGGCAACATACGAAAGGTCAGAGAAGCCCAGGAGTTAGTGCAGCAGGGGGAAACTGAGGCACACACATTGAGCTTCAAAGTGTAACAGCTAGAGAGAAGAGTATTCAGGATTCATCAGAGAATAAGCCCTGTCCTAGCAAGGTAAGCAATGCCCAGCCACACTAACACAAAGGAACAGTGCCAAAGGAGCAGAAGAACTGCAGCTCTGTGGTTTAGGCATGGCTGAAGCAGGCCACCATGAACAGGTCTCCATATCTCTCCTTTCATCTCTTGGCTTTTGTCTTGGGCAGAGCCTCCTATAATGACTGCAAGAATGGTCTCCTGAAATTCCTGGCTGCCACCTGCATAACCCCAGCAGAAAGAAAACTTCTTTCCTGGTAATGACAGCAAAATTCCCAAGCCTACCATTTCCTGTCCAAGCTTTGGTCACATGCCCATCCTGAAAAAGAGAAAGGAGCATGACAACTCTCAAAAGTCAAGTCTGAATTATGTACCTCCCCTTAGTACCACTGTGCAGTGTCAGCCCACCTGAACCACATGAATTAAGTGGGGAAAAAAATATTCTATTGTTTCCAGAAGAAAAGAAAATGAAAGTGTGCAGACAAAATATGAAACCAAAAACACATGCTCACCTGGACGGTCATTTTAACTGCCAAATGTAACGATTCTCTCTCAATCCTTTTCTGACTTGTTCTTCTGGTTACAGGTCACCCTGTTGAACATATTATACTAGATCTTTGGTCACAGCTTGATCTTGGGATCATACCATTAGAAATCAAGACAAGTGTGTGTCCAGTGGCTACTCTTGCATCAGTCACCCTTCTAGGCCACACTGATTTTACCACTCCAAAGGCCTCAGCTCCTCCTTCCATATCTCATGATGGAAGTCATTCATGTGGTGATAGAAATTTCCCATGAGCATTACAACTGAGTTAGCCATAGCTATAATGCCACTCCTTTTTTCTTACAAAAGTATACAGAAATGCAAGCCACAGAGAGCAACCTCATTAAAGGAATAGTACTAATTCTTTTCTTGCTTACTTTTTTAAGGCATTTAAAAATTTCATTTCAGACTTATTGGTCATTTTTGAAGGTATCTTCCAAAAACAATTACGACAAATAGGGATGTCCAGGGAACCAAGGCATATCCAGGTAACTTTAGTCATTTTGTTATCCCACCTACGGTCTTTATCTGTACCATTCACTTGATCATGGATTCATATTCTGTCTTGCATTTTTTATTTGTGTTTGTCTTATGTAACTAACCCAAGGGTTTTTTTTATTTATTTATGATAGTCACACACAGATAGAGAGAGAGAGAGAGGCAGATACATAGGCAGAGGGAGAAGCAGGCTCCATGCACCGGGAGCCCGACGTGGGATTCGATCCCGGGTCTCCAGGATCATGCCCTGGGCCAAAGGCAGGCGCTAAACCGCTGCGCCACCCAGGGATCCCCTAACCCAAGGGTTTTAAATACAAATTCCTACCTGAGCAGGGCAAGAACAGCTGGTGAGGGCTTTGATAAACTGGATACTATACTTCTCAATAAAAGGATGTAGCCACTACTCAGGATCAGCTGGTTGTTGCCATGAAGCAATATGGGACGTGTGTTTCTGAGTCACTGATATTTTTCAAGAGTCTGTCCTCTTAGCTTTCAAGTGAAACATTTCAATCTCTACATTCTGACAACAACATCAACATTTAGTTTTTAGGTTATACATTTACTTATTAGTGTAAGACAACATCTACCAAACCAATGACATCTACCATCTTGCAACTTTGGGTCTCTGTACCTTGCCCCTCACTACAAGGATACACTTCTGGAAAGGTAGAAGAACTAAGTCTTTTTCCTGCAAAGCTTCCAGCACTTTTCACAGGATGGAGCCCATGGCCAGCAGTCAATAAAAAAGAGAAATAAAGTAAGGCTTACTGACAAATGTTAGACACACACAAACGCTGTAACAGCAATCGTACAGAGCATTGCATCAATTTGGATTTGTCTTCAAGGATGTCAAACGACCTCACCAGGACTTTCCTTCAAATAAAGTTTGTGATTCTGGAGAAGTCGCCTCTCCAAGCCTGATGAGTTAATTTAAATCAGAGTCACTATAACAGTCCCTGCAAAGCAGGGTCCTGCGGTCTGCAGGATGTAGCAGGACTGTAGGCTCTGATTAAAAACACCACCCTCCAAAAGCTGCTCATGGCACCCACCACATTTTTCTTCCAGCCTTCTCTCATTTTCTATAGAGCTCCTAATCTGTACACAGTACATACCAATGAGATTTACATATGATTTTAGTAAATCTCTAAAGCTATTCTGCTACTGAGTTTTATGTGTCAAAAGCACGTTTAAGGAGATAAGAGTCCTCAGCCAAGCACAGATAAGGAAGCCCAGCATGGCCTTAGTTTCTGAGTCTATATCTGGAAAGGGCTGGTGATGATTTGTTTAGGTGGCAAAGGTTTTAAATGCCCATTGATCAAGCATTATTTGAGAATCGCTTAAACGGAAATGGTACATAAAATCAATATTTAATTGACTAATTTCCTTTACGTGTCAGTGACTGGCAGGCCCCTAGATGGATATAAACTGAAGCCTCACGCCAAACTTACGCCAGTTGGCTGCTCCGAATCCACCTCCAGCCCGTGGATTAAAGTCAGCACAACTCCTAAGAGTGTTGGAGGGTGGCTGGGAGAGTGACAATTAGATCCTTGGCTGAGGGAAAGTCATCTACTTCCTCCTCCCTGTTCCCATCCACTGCTCGTTGATCCTCTCAAGAAGAGGGTGAGTGGGGATGCCTCCGACTGGGCACCTTGCAGGTGATGCCAAGCTCTGCAGGCTCCACCCACTGGGGGAGGGGGCGGGGCTGAAGACAACCGTACCGGCGGGAAAATGTTACTAAGAAGTCCACGGATGAGGAAGGAGAAAAGAAAGTCAGATGTCCCAAGGAGAGGGTGAAGGGGTTCATTCTTAGGAAATGACGGGAACAGGGACATGATCTCTTCCCTGGACTTACTCTTTTTCTTTTCTTTTCTTTTCTTTTCTTTTCTTTTCTTTTCTTTCTTTTCTTTTTTCTTTCTTTCTTTCTTTTTATATTCTTTTATTGGAGTTCCATTATATTCTCCTCTGCGCTGTATTTGCTGTATCATTTGATTATCGATCAGACATGAGAATGCCTGAATTTTTTTTTTTACCACTGAGAAGTTATTTCAGAGGTGATAAATGATGACGATGGACTTGCTGAGTTGGAAGGGTCTTTGGGTGTCATTATCTTATCCCAGTTTACACACCTGGAATCTGAAGCCCAGAGGGAATAAGTTAACTGCGGAAATCCAAGGGGGGAGCATTAGCAGAGGCCAGATTAGAACCCAGGCATTGCAAGCTTGCCTTATTTGCTGTGGTGCCAACATTACTCAGGACTGTGCTCTACAAGTTAGTCTTTCTATCATTTCAACAATAAAAGCTTAGAGGTAACAGGGACAGACAGTGGCCAAGGAAGGTTCATCAGGAGATCTTTAAGGTCTTACAAATCAAAACTAAATTATGAAAGAAAAGGCAATGTAAATCAACCCCACATCTTAAATATGAACTTTTAACAGCTCCCTGCTTGTTCAATTTCATCCCTCTAATGCTGACAAAATTTTGCTAAGTATGGGTACCCAACAGACCAAGATTAATGAATAGACCAGGATTACTTATAATTGACCTATTCATTGTTCCTATGCAGATGGTTCTACTAAGTATGTGAAAACAATTTGTTCTCTTAAATAGGTTATATATTCCCTACCCTCGATCTTGTTTACTCTATTAATTTGCTTAGCAAACCCTTTTTTCCATATCTAGTACAAAGGTAAACTTCAGCTCAGCCAGAGGGTCTGAATTATTCATACATTCTAAATTAGCAGGGTCCAGATTAATGAGGTTTTACTCTACTTTTTATCCTCAACTACCTTCCCTTGGGGCATAGAGTCATTGCTATCCTCTCTTTCCTTCCCTATTATCATAAGCTATATCCCCCAAGTGATACTCCTTTAAAGGGGCACCTGGTTACAGTCTCTCTAGAGCGGCTCCAAAGGCACAGCACGAGAAAGACAAGCACAAGCAGTCCTGTGCTGCAAATCTCCTATTGCCCCATCCTTGGTGCAAATTCTTTGTAGACAGTAGCTATCGAAAGCTAACAACTAGCTTAACTCCCCTTTCTCCCACATCTAATATTTTTCAAAGGACTTGGGTACCATGAGGCCATTAGCTGAGAGGATGGAAACAGAGAAAGACTTGCGGGACTTTTCCAGTGGACCCCTCAGTGATCATGTACTTACTTGTGAGAATTAGAACTCCAGCTCCACCAGACAGGACAAGAGGGCTGGCTGGTTTATGATCATACCCTGCTCTTTGGGGTTAGATAGGTATGCACATTTTAAACATTATTTCCAGGATTATTTCCAGGCACAATTCCTGAACAACAAATAGCCTCCATCCCCCAAAAAAATTACTGCAGGAAAGGTCTCTCTCTCTCTCTCTCTCTCTCTCTCTCTCTCTCTCTCTCCCTCTCTCTTTCTCTCTCCCTCTCTCTCCTCCCCTCTGCCAATGTCATCTTTATGATGTGAAAATAACTATTTTGAGATTGGTGCAATCTGTGAAAACTAAAAGCAAAGAAATTATGTGTGTTTATCCAAGGTAAGTATGGAAGCACTAGGAACATAAGAACATGGACACTGTCGAGGATTAGCCGAAAGCCACTCGCAGTATGCACGCTCATTTCCTCTTTTACTGTTTAATTCCCCCATGATGCCATCTGATCAGTTCGCGAATGTCCCCTGTGTCTTTGCCTTAACAATCGAGCCTGGTAGGCCATTCCACACATTTGTGATTCTCCGCATGAAAAAAATGCTTCCTGACATCTGTTCTGAATTTGTTTCTCTTTAATTTCCATTTATGCTTCCCTTATCCTAACATCTGTGTCATTCTGAAAACAGTAACTCAGACTGACGTTATCTGTGCCATTTACAATTTTATATTCCCCAGCTAGAAGTTCCTCTTAACCATGTAGTGGATGTGGAATTCTGGTTGATGTTCAATCCAGTGAGTGGGGCTCAGCTGTGATTTCAGATGGCTCAGGAGATGTGTCAGCCCCCAATCCTTTCTCGATATCTGTTTTGAAAGAGAAGCCGGGGGGGTCAGACCTGGATAAACACAGTCTTTCAGCTGGAAACCTTTCCGCAAGGCCTCTCCCCTGGCCCTTTAATGCAGAAGTGGACTTTGCTCTTAGTATCCTAAGGCTTACCTGCCCTCTCTTCTAAGTCACTTTCCAGCATGATCCAGAGCCTAGGGCATTGTGTACACTCAAGAAATGTTTGTTGGATGAATGCATGAACCAAATAAGGTAGGTAGGAGGGAGGGATGAATGGACGGGAGGTTGGTTGTTTCTTAGAAAACAAGAGGACAAGATCTAAAGCTCAAAGCCAATTCTAAAATAATCATGTCCTTCTGAAATACATCTGCTTCTTAGAGCTGTTATTTGGATGGTCAAAATTTCCCCCCCTACCCTGCAGTCCCCACTGCTCAGGTAAATCTCTCTCCAGTGGGCTTGACAAGTCCATTCTGTGCCCAAGTCATTTACATAAATAATCAAGGCTGCAGACGGCTGTTTTCTGGACACTGCCACTGTATTCTGGCTCACAGAATTCCCACATAACCATTCCCCCATGTCATCTCTTTCTCTAAGCTTAAAGCATGCACCTGAAACATGTCCTGAGACCTGAGTGCTCCCCGCAAAGAGTTAAATGTCCCTTAGTTTTAGAAAACAATGCAGTCATTCAAGAAATTTTTATCTGTTGCACAACTCCCATGTACCAGGCACTGTGCTACATGATCAGAATACAATGAGAAAAAGCAGACATGGTCTCCACCCTGATGGAACTTAAAGTTCAGTGGGAGAGGCAAAACAACTAAAAAAACAAAAACAAAACACAGATAAGCAAGCAAATCAAATTAGACTCCAACTGGACTTGCACCCAATGTTATGAAGAAGAAGGAGCCATGAGAGAGAATGAGGGAACAGCTGTTTTTAGATTAAATGATGGAGGAGCATCCCAAAGTATAATATCACAATACATATGGAACAAAAGTAGCCAAGTCATCATGAGCAATGAGTTGGCCAAATGCAGATGTTCATAGGAGCCCCGTGTCAGCGGAAGAGGGACAGAGGCCAAGAGAGGTTGGCATCCTCTAACATGGCAGGAGAGATGAAGACACCTGGAGTTGTGTTAATGGGAGTGGAGAAGTAAAGTCTTCAATTGTTCTCAAATTTGAAACAATTGGCAAAATACTGCCAAGGAAAGACGAGTTTGGTAAAAGCTGGAGATGTCAGGGAAGGCTTTGTGAAAGAGAAGCCAGGCCAAACCCTAAGAAGGTAAAAATCGCCCTGCCTCTCTTCTGGTCCAGGACACCACCATCTATCCCTTCAATGACAGCTCCAGCCTGCACTGTTTTCCCTGATGAAGCTAGAATGACGATCCTCAAGTGTCAATCTGACCCTGTCACCTCACGTTCAAACCCTTCCATGGTCCCCACTGTCTTCAAGATGAAAGCTGAACTTTTTGTGTGGGGTTCACAGGGACCCTCATCATCTGGCCCCTGTACACCTACCTGGTCGCATTGCTTAGAAGCTTCCACAACTCCCTCTACCCCCTCAATTTACATTCTAGTTGCACCAATTTCCTTCAATACCATGAGTATGTGATGTGCTATTTGTAGAAACTCTTTCTTCTCCCCGGATCTCTCCTTAGTCATCCCCTTGATGACCTGCTGCTCACCCTGCAGAGGCAAGTGATGAAATTGCCACTCTGGGAAGTTGTCTCTGAGCCTCTCCCACATCTGAGTGGTGGAGGTTGGCGGGAGTGAGGGTGTGTGGGGTGTGTTTACCTTATGCTCTCACAGCCACAGTCCATAGTGGGATATCATGACCCTGTCCCACTATATTATAACTGTTTGTTTAATTGCCTCCCCACCACATCATAAGTTCTGTGAAGGCAGAGCCCATATCAGTCTTGCTCTTCACCAATTCCCAAGAATCAACACAGTTCCTTCTGGAAACAACTAATGAGCGAGCTCTGATTAAATTGTTGAAACTGTATTGCTGTACTGAAAGGATCGTTGGCCAACAATGGATCTAGATCTTCCCCGGAAAGAAGATGATGTTGACATTCCATTGACCGATTCTAAGCCTCCTCATTGAAATCCTCTCCATTCAGAGATGAATCAGCCTCTGAAACATAAATCTGGCTCAAACTAGAGAGCCCCAATGCTAGGGAGCCCAGAGTTCTGTCTGTTAGCATCCAAGAAGAAATTACAGGAAGGCAGGGGAATAGAGGAAGAGGGAAGAGGTGTTTCAGCACTTCCCCAAATGACACCAGCCTTGACATCAGAAGGTCCAAGAAAAGCACAGCTGCCTTTCCCCTCCTCCCCCCAAGTTATGATGAACTCCTTGCGTCAGGATTCCATTTCCCCCTTTTGGAATTATTTATGTGTCACTGGGCTTAAATAAAGAATCCACTCTTTGGAGGAAAACATTTTATGTCCCCCCCTCCCCATTTTTTTTTAAACATTTGATATACTGATCCTGTTTTAAACTAAGCTCCAGTCTGTGAGTAATTGGTAAGTTTTCTTTCCTGGTTATATCATACTAAAGCTTATTCAGATGTGATAACGTTTTTGCTGCTGTATCTTGGCAACATGATTTATTCTGCAAATGCTCAGTGTTACCGTCTCACAAAGCTGTACCATCTGGGTTGAATTAATAGGCTACCCAGAGAAATAAATGAGAATGGTCTCCCATAATTAACATGTAGGTAAAGTATATTTAACAGATTATTATAATTAATATGTCAGTTACTGATTTCATGCTAAATAGAATTGTGAACACAAGATATTAAGATTAGTTACCCTCTCTGTGTGTGCCTCGCAAAAAAATGCGATGGGGAAAGAAACAAGGGCACGGAGTTCAGTATCAATAACCATTGACCTTAACATTAACAGCATCAGATACCAAAACTCTGAGCAAACAGTGACAATGTCAGGCATTATAAGCTGGAAGCAGCAAATTACTGGTTTCATAAATTCAGAGTTTATACCAGAGATGTCCAGAATATCCCAGATGTGACCTGCAAAAGCACAAGAATGTGCTTTATTTATACACAGCTGAAGGCGGCTATCTAGAAGAAGGGGGGTGTGGGGGGTCGGGGAGGGAAGACAAAGAAAGAAACCAGATTTGCTCCTAATGCCAGTCTGCATTCCCTGCTGCTCACTACTGTATGCAAAATGCCAGTTTGAGAGAGAAATCCCACAAAGGAGGCCTAGAGGCAGTCGGAACTCAGGGGATATAGGCATCTGTGCTGGATCCTCAAGGGGGAGCGGAGAAGGTTTGAGCAGACTGGCTTGGATGGCAATGGCAATGGACGGGTCCCTAGGAACAAGGCAGCGGGGGGCCGGGGGAGAAGCTTGAGGATGACTCATTGTCCCTTAACGCATCTTTCACGACAAATTCCTCTATCAAGATTATTAAGTTCCATTTCCTTCAAAGCTTCCGGAAAAAGGAGAGATTCATCTTGGCAGGGATTCTCAAGGGGATGCTGAACTGCTCACTCAGCCAGCCACCAAAGCTACTCTTCATGCAGGTTCAGCAGGTCTTCCCCCATGGCTGTGTATGCGCTTCACACCACAATGATGCAACAGTACATTGGTTGGGTGTGTGTTTGTGTATGCGCACGTGTAACTGAAGCAGGACTGTGAATTTATTTCCTTCAGCCTGGCTTGGCCTAGTCATTGAAAGGAGGGTTGTTGTTTTATTTTTTTCCCCAGACAGTCAGGCTGTCCCTCCCTCCTCACCGGGACCCAGGGATCCATAAGAAACTCATCGAGAATTTCCTTACTTTCTCATTGACCTTGAGATTCAAGGCTTGGATTAAAATTATAATTCTGATTTCAATTGGCATGTCCAAGTTGTGCCTTCATTGACCCCTAAGGAGAGAGCACATTTTTAGGGAAGTTTCTCATGGGAGGGGGGATGTGCCACTGCTCCCAACACCCCCCAGCAGGGAACAGTGCAGAGCATCCCACTCGCAGAGCGTCTGCTTCCAGGGCTCCCTAATTGATGAACAAATGGATTCATGAATCCTCCAAGCTGAGCCTTCCTTAGGGAGTCCCTGAGGATGGAGTTGAGCACGTTTCCAAAATAACCAGGCTATCAGAGCAATGACAGAGAGAGCTACACGAAATACTCCTCCCAAGAATGTATGTCTTTAGGCTTTAGGAGCAGAATGAAAAGAAGTGTTTCTGTTGCCCTTTTTTTCTCAACAGTACAAAGGAAGGAGCAAGCATTATCGTAACTGGAGGGGTACAGGGAAGAAAAGGACAGAAAGAGGAACCACCAAGCTAGCTCCAGGGAAAACAGGTTCGGAAGATGCAAATCAAAACTACAGTGAGTTATCACCTCAGCCTGTTAGAATGGCCATTATAAGAAAGACAAGATAACAAATGCATGGATGTGGAGAAATGGGAGACCTGGTACACTGTTGGTGGGATTATAAACTGGCACAGTCACCCGGGCAAACAGGATGCAGGAGCCTCAGAAAGTTACAAATAGAACTAGCCTACGAGCCAGCAGTTCCACTTCTGAGAATATAGCCAAAGGAAATGAAAACACCAACTCAAAAAAGATATCTGCACCCCATGTTCACAGCAGTGTTATTTACGAGAGTCAAAACATGGAAATAACCTAAGTGTCCACTGACAGTGAATGGATAAAGAAGTTGTGCTATCTATAATGGAATATTATTCAGCCATTAAAAAAAAGAAACCTTACTGTTTGTGACAACATGGTCGGAGCTTGAAGGCATTATGCTAAGTGAAATCAGTCAAAGACAAAGACAAATACCATATGATCTCACTTACATGGGAAATCTTAAGCAAACAAACAAAAACCTCACAGAAAAAGAGATCAAACTTGTGGTTACCAGAGTCTGAGGGGTAACTGGAGGAAGGTGGTCACAAGGTATGAACCTCCATAAGATAAAATACTGGGGAATCAGTTCAACATGATGACTAGAGCTAACACTGCTGAATCGTATGTAGGAAGTTTCTGAAGCATAAATCCTAAGAGTACTCATCACAAGTAGAAAACATTTTATTTATTCTTTTTTCTTTATTTTCTTTGTATTGTATCTATACGAGCAGACGGACCCCAGCTGAACCCATTATGATCATTTTGCAATAAATGTAGATCAAACCATGATGCTGGATGCCTTAAACTTACAGAGTGATGTATGACAATTATTTCTCAAGATAACCAGGGGAAAAACAGGGATCTATTTGAACTATCCAAGAAAGGTCCAGAGCATGCAAGAATAGGAAATGCTCATGACCTTCAGAGAAAATTCTAACCTAAAAGGAGAAACTCAACTCTAGGGAACAAACTGAGGGTTCCTGGAGGTGAGGAGTATGGGGGGGTAGGGTAACAGGGTGAAGGGCGTTAAGGAGGGCACTTGAAATAATGAGCACTGGGTGTTATATGCAACTGAGGAATCACTAAATACTGCCTCTGAAACTAATACTACAGTATATGTTAATTAAATTCAAATAAAAAATTTAAAAATACAAAGGACCTCTCCTCTCCAGCTCTCTCTGGGACTTTACTGTGCCTTTCTTTGCCTTTTTCTTTCTCTTTGCTTCCTTCTCTCTTTCTCCCCTCCTCTGTTCCATTTGCACATGGGCTGACACATGCTTCCACCTTTTAAATTCTTCCCAAATAAACCATCTTCCCCTACACCCAAAGAAGGCTGATTTTAGTTCCAATGCTATAATTGCAACTCCCCAGGAGAGAATCTGATCAGCTGAGCTTGAGTCAGGGTTCAATCCTTGTCCATCAGTGGTGCTGGTACCCTCAGTAAAGTGGCTCAAGTGGTCTTCTCAGCAGGGTGGAGGAAACAACCCTAGGTGAGGGAGGGAGCAGGGATGAAGGCAAAGTGATTAACACCATTCAAGGTAATTTTTTATCTTATCAATACCCTGTTGACCTACCAGTGTGGAAAATTTTTTTTTCAAGGGGAGTTTGTCTTCCCTCCACCTTGGGTTGATTTGTTCACTTTTTTGAGAAACACTTTCTCAAACTCACTTTTCATTCATGATACTTCTGAGACAGAAATCCAAAATTGCAAGCAGAGAGTATACCTCTCTACTGTTCGAGTTACCATGACTAGGGGGCCATCTGCATTTTTGATGATTTATTGTATCCCTGACTCCTGTCACTGTGCTTGGCTCACAGCAGACACTAAAAAAATATTTGTTAACAAAATGAACCAGGTAATGAGATTTTGTCAAAGGCTGTAAACCTCCAGCAACAGTGTGTAGAGTAGCCATTCTTGGGGATCTTGTTCTCACTCTTAGCGAACAGTGGCGCCACAATGTTTCAGATTTTGGCCATGGGCATCACTGAGGATACCAGCAGTCACTACCTCACTGGGCAGACACTCCCAGGCTCCAGCTGAGTCTGCAGGTGGGCAGCATGTGTTCAGAGGTATGGTGTGCACAGCTTGGGAAGCCAGCTCCAAATTTGCCACAATACACATAAGCCCTGGGCAGCTCAGGGGGGAGATAGGACTCAGATTAGCTCTTGAATGTAAAGGAGGCTCCAGGGGGAGCATGCCAACCAGAGCAACTAAGAGGGCACCCAGTCCCCATGCCCAAATGATCCTTAAGCACAGGCAAAAGAGCTAAACTTAGCCAGCTCTAGGATATTTCACTGGAATCTCTTTAATAATGCCAAAAATGGTCTCTCATGCATTTATGTTAAATTACAGAAGCAGGTTTTGACCCTGCTACTCTATTTCTAAGGATCTGTTTTATAGAACTATCCAGTCATGTGAGCAAAGCTATATTGACAAGGGTATTCACTGCAGCAGAGTTTAAGATAATAATTTTTTTAAATGGGGGTGGTGGGTGGGCGAAACAGGTGAAGGGATTAAGGGGTATGCACTTCCAGTTATAAAATAAATAAGTCATGAAGAGTACAGCATAGGGAATAGAGTCAATATAAGGAAGGAAGGAAGGAAGGAAGGAAGGAAGGAAGGAAGGAAGGAAGGAAGGAAGAAGAAAGAAAGAAAGAAAGAAAGAAAGAAAGAAAGAAAGAAAGAAGAAAGAAAGAAAGAAAGAAAGGAAAGAAAGAAAGAAAGAAAGAAAGAAAGAAAGAAAGAAAGAAAAGGAAGCAACTGAAATGTCCATTAGTCAACGAGTGATGAAGTAATATATATGTCCATATCTGTGGATTAAATGTGGTGCATCCATGACACCATAGTTGATCTCTATGTACCTCTGACATAAAAAGGTGCCAGGATAAATGATTCTATTTTTGTTTAAAAAGAAACTCTACACATGTGTTGTGGGATGACTAAATCCACAGAAGAGAACTGAGAAAATACACACCCAGCTTTAAAACTGGTCACCTCTGGGATCACTCCAGGGGAATGTTCATGCTGTACCTACTCACTGCTGTCCATTTCTGTGCTGAGGTTCTTTTTTTTTTTAATTTTTAGTTATTTATCATGAGAGACAGAGAGAGAGAGGCAGAGACACAGGCAGAGGGAAAAGCAGGCTCCATGCAGGGAGCCTGACGCAGGACTCCATCCCGGGACTCCAGGATCACGCCCTGGGCCAAAGGCAGGTGATAAACCGCTGAGCCACCCAGGGATCCCCTGTGCTGAGGCTCTTAAAGCATGTTTTGCTTTTGCGATTTTCCAAAATATTCTTAAATAAGCAAACTGGGGAAAAAGATACGCAAATGCACCAACTATATTCCCCCCTAGAGAGAACCAGTCTCCGACGTGAAGTAACTTACAAGTCATTTGTCGAAGGTGGGATTGGAATCGATGTTACTCCCCTATTACCTCCATGAAGCAATGGTTTTAAACTGTGTCGTGGTACATTTAAGTTAGATGTAAAGATTCAAACCATTATAGACTGGTATGCATTGTGACTCATTAGTAGAGTAATTTATAAAGTCAATGAGGTGATTTAGAATGTGGCCTCTAGACTGAGGTTTGGATTTTGCTCACTTAAAGCTTTGTGACCTTGAGCAAGCTACCTAACTTTTTCTTACATTTCTGATTACTCATTCATAAAATTAAGATAGCAATAGCACATACCCTATAGCTCACTGTAAAAATATAAATACTCTATGTTAAGTACAGTGTCCTCAAATATCTTAGCCAGTAAATACGTATCATTCATAAGAGATCTTATAAAATATAAAAGATAAGTCATCTGCCTAGGTTCCTGAGGTGTGATCCAGAATCCCCGGCGGGGTGGAGGTGGGGGTTGGGGTTGGGAAGGGCTATAACTGAGTTTCTGTGAATCTGTGAACCACCCAAAATTACACAGAAAACTTTGTGGGATAGAGGATCTCACCAGGGAGAAGGTGCCCAATCTTATCACATCCTTAAAGATATCCCTGAAGGCTAAGGGTCCCTGGCTGAAGGCTACTTCTTCCAAATAACGTCCCAGCAATATAACCCAGTCCCCAAGAGCAGTCCTCTGCACCAGCCTACGCCTGCAGCTTCTCAGGACCACCCTTCACCCCTGCTGGGGGCCTTATGGCCACCCTCTTTCACTGAAGCTGAGTCTGCCCTGGGCTCCCAAACCAGCCAATCTCACTACATTAGAATAATCTAGTCTAATAACAGGTTGATAAATCCATAAATATATTTTACCACTGAATTGACCAGTTTGGCTTAATCAGCTGAACTACTAATTAATCAGAACTATTTCAGTTTCAAGTGACAGAAATCCAACTCACACTTGATGAGAAAGAATAGAACTTGTTCACACAGACAAGTCCAGGAGTGCATCTGATTTCAGACAAGAATGTATCCAGGTGCTCAAACAATATCATCAGGAATCCTTCTCCATCTCTTATCCCTGCTTTGTTCTGGATCGGCTCCAACCTCAGGTGATCAGATGGCAAAGATGAAGTCCAGCAGCTCCGAGCCAGTAACCCCAGCCAAAAAGAGAGCTCCTCTTTCTCAGGAGCTCCAGCCAAGCTTCCAGGTCTACACCCACTGGCCCACCTGGTGAACCAATTGCCCAGGGCCAAGGAGACGTACAGCTCTGATTGGTTAGCCCAGGCCCTGCCTCTGGAGCTGGGAGATGGAATCATCCACACAGAATCACATGGATTAAGAGCAGGTGAAGGATGGTTTCCAGAGAAAATTGGTGTGTTGTTACCAAAAGAAAGAGAAATGGGTTTCAGATTGGACAACTGTTTGCTAACCTGTTATTAGCCACCTCAAAGACCCAGTCTGTGTGTTGGTGTATCCAGAGCACAGCAGCCAAGGCTTTTCTGAGGGAGCCAGCCTAGCCCGGTCCTGATGCAGCAGCACCCCACCATGGGTGCAGGCAAAAGACTTCCGAAACCAGGGATGGCTGCTGTCTTCTCCAACAGATAAGCCACGCAGACACAGCTTCTGCTACTTACCTCCACTCAGTATCTCTCCACTGAGGTTTTCAAAGCTCCTATTAGCCTGTCAGAAGGAAAGGATTAACATGTATTTTGATTTCTGTTGAAAACACGTTGTTTCAGAAATAAAGTTGGCATGGCAGGCATCTTGGTTGATTTAATCTCTGACACAGAAGCTTATTTATAGCATCACAGCCTTCTGAATGTTTAAAAACTCGAGCATTATAAGCCTGCTGTGCTTTTCCTGTGAAGTATGGAACAGCACTGAATGAATAATGCCACCTGAGCCAGCAGCCAGGCACGCTCCAGAATCAAACATAGCTTTCATCTGCTCCTGGTGTGTGTGAACTCCCTTCTGCTGACACTGGGTCCCTCCTGTGGGATGTGTCCCAGGCCACCAGCCCACGGCCTGGGAATGGAAGCCCTGAAGGGAACAGGCTGGTCCCTGACCCGTTTTTCCAGTCTGCTTCTCCCTCTCTTCTGAATCCTCTCTGGGATGGCTGGACACATCTCTGAATTGGATGAGCCTCTCTGGGCTGCATCTGCCCCCAAGAAAACCCTTCCTACTGGCAGTCCGATTCCACCAGATGTGTGTCAAGAATATTTTTTGAGAGAGACACCTGGGTGATTCACTGGTTGAGTCTGCACAGGGTGTGATTCCGGGGTCCTGGGACTGAGTTCCACACTGGGGGCCCTGTGAAGAACCTGCTTCTCCCTCTGCCTATGTCTCTGCCTCTCTCTGTGTGTTTCTCATGAAAAAATAAAATCTTTTTTAAAAAGACTTTTTTGAGAAATGGTATTTAAACAACTAACTCCACTGTCTTCATTTTCTAGGTCAAATGGAGTCTCACCAGAGCATCCCCCCCCCACCACCACCACAACTAAATCTCACTAAAAATAGATATTGATGGCAGACATGGGTTAATTTAGGCATTTACTCCTGTCTTCCTGTCACAGGAAAAGTTGATTATACTCAAGTTAAAAGGTAGGTTGTTTGGTGCATATTTAAAACAGCCAGGCAGTGGCATCCTTTTGGGCAGAGGATCCCCAATAGCTACGACAAGCATAAACATTTTATATTAGCTTACAGGCAAGCACTAACAGCCTCGATGCTATGATCTATAAAGGGTGTACTTTTACTGGTCAAGGATCAAAGAGGGTTTTTGTTTTTTGGGGTTGTTTTGTTTTTTTTGTTTTGTTTTGTTTTGTTTTTGTTTTTTTGGGATCTCATTGGTCAGAGGTTATAGTTGACATTTAGACAAATAAAAAACAAACAAACAAACAACAACAACAAAAAACCAGACTACATAGGTTCTAGTTCAAGCTAACCCCACCTCTTTCTGGAATCTGGATATAAAAATAAGTATTCCATACCAGGACCTTTATGTAAGACAGAGAATACAAAACAGCTAGAAAATCTCCATTCTTAATCACAAGCTGATTACAGAAAGTTCTCATCAGGGAAAAAAAGTTCTTACAGCCAGGCCAGGAACGTGCTGGGAGAGGCACATGACAACCCTGGTGAATTACTAACATTGAGGATTTACTACAGTGGCCACACTTCTGAGACCCAAATCATGGCAAGTGCACTGAAAAGCATAAAAGTTCTTATGAGGTAAATATGGAAAGGAAGACCATCACAGAAAATTCACCTCTATGCTGAGAGGACACAGAATATCATCTTGGCTTTGCGTTTAGATTATAAATGCATCAGTTCTGTGACCATGAGCTAGTTTTGACTCTTTCCCAGTCAACCTCCATTTCCACATCTGTAATGTGTAATCTGTAATGGCAGTAATCATATTACCTTCTTCCTAAGGTTGTCATGAGATACTGAATGGGAAATAAGGTTTCTCTGTGTCATGGAAACCCTTCAGATTTAAGACAACATGGGGTGCCTGGGTGGCTCAGTCAGTCAAGTGGCTGACTCTTGATTTTGGTTCAGGTCATGATCTCAGGATCCTGGGATTGAGTGCTGGTTGGGCTCCATGCTCAGTGGGGAGTCTGCTGGAGGATTCTCTCTCTCTTCCTCTGCCCCTCCCTCCACTTGCACTCAATCTCATTCTCACTCTCTTTCAAATAAATAAATCAATCCTAAAAAAAAAAAAAAGATTTAAGACAATAAAATAAATGTCAAATCGCCCCTGTGGAACATGCTTAAAAAATTATAAAATGGATTTTTTTAACTCTTGGCTCAGGCTTGATAACCCTGAGGAAAGGCAAGAAGTATGATTGAAAAGGCCAGTACTGAGGTTCTAGAAAAATCTCTGGTGTACACTGTCAGTGTTTAGCATCAAAAGCCATGGTACCAGCAATTTACATGGGGAAGAACAACCAACAGAAAAACAAGCAAGGGGTAGCTTTGGAGGGTGTTGCCAGCGTAGCTGCCATTGGGGTCATCTGTGGAGATGGACAGTATGGTCCCAGTAAGACACAGCAAAGAAGGAAATGGCTAATACACGGGGCTGCCCAAGAGATCCAGTCCTTGGATCTCAGAGGATTCGTCCTAGATAGCTGTTTAGGAGGAATGTGATGGGGCTGGATATCCCACAAGGCAGATACAATTAGAGCTAAAGTGCTGTTGTTTGAAATATAACTTTTTACTCCATGCTAGCATGGCCTAAGGACTGCAGATGCCAATGGATGTGCAAATGCTTGATCTGTAGAAAACGCTCTATGATGAAAGGAAGCAGGTATTTCATTATTTTGGTTTGCCAGCTGGTTATTGAGGTAACCAGCTGGCAAAATCTATGAAGGCAGTGCTGGTAACCCACAACAGGACCCAAAGCCTGAAATGGGGAGAATGGAAATGGATCCCCTTGATGGAACCGATATCACCTGGACACAGCAAGTCCCTCTCAGTGGTGATCTGAGGGCCAGAGATGAAACCTGGAGAAAAATGCAGCTATTAAGATGGGAAGTTGCCAGAGTTTTCCATGGGAGGAATGAAAAGAATGGAGAAGCCTATAAGACTTCAGCTAGAGTTTAGCTTTTTCACAGACCCTCTCAATGTAAATATAAGTGGAAAGAAATTTCTCCAGGGGAAGAAAAAGCTGCATCTAGGCTCCTCAAAAGCAAGAGAGAACTTGGGAGAAAAAAGCAAGTCAACCAAGAACTGAAGAAGGCAAGAGGGGTTGAGGACAATTGAGATCCTGCTTCCTGAGGGAGGGGGAATATGATAATCACACGGACTTGGGCTTTTCCATGGTAGCCTCCCTGCAAGAAGCCCACATAGACCTTCATGGCAACCGTGTTGCTGAGGAACTTAGATGGTGTCTCTCCCAGCCACTCAATATTGGAAGCTCTAGATCCAAAAGGAAGCAGACGATTCTGTTGCAGTTGCTAAGAGTCCAGCAGTTTGGGACTAGGGGAAAGAGGGAGGTGGGAAAAAAAAAAAAACCTAGCATGCATACAAGCCTACCAGGCAAACATGAGTGTTCAGTCAGAGTAGCATGTCCTTGTCTCCTGGGTGCTGGGCCATAGGTTTATAGGATGGCTCACTGGGACAATGAAGGCTGGTGAGCTCCTGATTAATTCATGGCATTGGGGGTGATTCTTAGTCACTGTTTCTTTCCTCAGAATGAGAGACAATGGAACATGCCATGCAGTGTGTGTGTGTGTGTGTGTGTGTGTGCGCGCGCGCGTGCACGTGCATGCACGTGCATGCATGAATGCTCCCACCCCTACCTGTGTGCAGGTAGGTAGGTGGGCACAGGAGCTCGTGAGGCTATGGTTTACAGGAGAGAGCCCACCATTGGTTATTTTAAAAACCCCTGGCTTTTGATGCTTGTTAAACAGAATATCAGGGCTGGAGAGGCCCTGACAAATTACCAGGCTGATATTACCTGGACTTCAGTGTTTGGGGCATATCTGTCTACATTTTCGTAGCTTTTATTAACCTTTCTAAAACTTAATTAAATGTTTTTTTTTATAGGGAAACTCATATCACTATCATAGATAGAAAGCTAGGTTCGTTTACCAAAAGAAGGCAACTAACAACAGGTGAATGGTTCTGTGCTGCCGTGTACCCTCAGAAACAGGCACATTAAGCCCTCCTGTCTACAGCGTTGGTGGCTTAGCAAATGAAGAGTCTCCAGCAGCATCTGGATGCTCAATAAATGTTAGTTGCCATCCAAGGATATTCATTCTATATTTAATTAATTTTATTGGGCTGCCTTGCCCTGTCAGGTGCAAACTCCGGTCTAGATGATTTAGTTTATACTCAAGTTCAGTGGATGGCGGTATGGTTGGTAATGTTTTGATCATATTTCGATAGCGCTCTTGGCATTTGCTTGGCAAATGGAAGGCAAGAAGATACAGTGCTGGGTAAGAAGATAATTCATAGAAAAGTTTTCCACAGTGTGATCCACTTAGCTTCCACATGACCCACACTCACAAGGGGCTCCACTTATGAATATATGGGAAAGGGGGATGGTGGGGGGAGGCAGAGAAGAAACAAAGCTTCTCAGGCTCCCCAGACTTCTGTGACCAAGGTCACTGGGGGGTGACATGGGACTGACAGTAGTGGTGAAAGTTTTCTGAGCCTGAGCTTGAAGTCAGAGTGACCCAAAGTTTCAAATGTTGGCTGTGCCAGGTACTTGCTGTGACATTTTGGTGATAAAGTATCTCTCAGAGCTTCAGCTTCTCCACACATAAGAATAGGGCCAGTGAAGGACCTTCCTTGTAGACTTGCCATGATAATTAAAGAAAGTGCTCATGAGAATCGTGTAGCACAGTGCCTGCAACATAAAGCACCAGTCGATTACTGTTCCTTATTATCGGGGCATGCCACGATCTTTACTCAAGCTCAGGTGGATGGAGGTAGTGTCAGCCCCTGAAGGTTGGTCTCAATTGCAGACACTTCAACTCCTCCCTCTCTTCCTGCCCCCCTCTCCACCATCCTCCTGAATTTACCCATGGACTCTGGCTTCCAGGTTTTCATGCGGAGATCACTCTGCTGGTTATTTTTAGACTTGGAACATTCCATAATCCCTGAAAGAGGACACGGGGTTTTGGTTGTTGAGCCAGTCCTGGACTGCAAGTCAAAGATTCTAACACCGTCTTGGCTCCTTTGTGTACCGAATGCCTGCGCTTAAGTAAATGCTTTTTTCTCTCTGACCTTCAGCTTTCCTCCTCTGTAAAATGGAGGTCATGGCCATCCCTTGGGAAGCAGTGATGTGTGCGGCAGTCCAGCAGAACAAAGGCTTTGGAGTCACACAGACCTCATTCCAGCCTTTGCTGGAAAACTCTCTGATGATCTCAGCAGAGGTACTTCCCTTCTCCACTCCATGGAGGTACTGGTAACTCTCTCCCAGGTTGTGGTGGAGACTGAGCTAGTGAACATTTCTTGAGCACATTTCATGTGCCACATGCTCTTCCAAGAGCTTGACAAGTTTAAAGGCCTTTACAGATGAGAAAACCGAGGCATAGAGAGGCTGAGTGACTTGCCCAAGATCACCCAGCGAGGTTTCAACCCCCCTCCCCCACCTGGATCCAGCGCACTTAAACTTCTGCTGCCTCTCGTGACACCAGCCAAATGCTCAGCACCATGCTCAGCACATAATAAGCGCTCCATAAACATTAGCTGTTATTACCACTTTACAAGATTTCTGTGAAGATAAATGGGAGATGTACCTTAAAATACTCAGGAAATTGTAGATAAAATACAAACAGAAGTCAGGAACAAAGCGGATGACCGAACAAAAATTGACTGGGTTTTCCTGCGTTTTGATTTACTACCCTGTTGATTTCACCAACTCCAATTCAAAACCAGAAACAAAAACGTGCATGGTATTTTCTTTCCTTGCTAATGCATCAGTGGAGACATTTTTAAAAGCACACATCTCAGAATTGGCCAAGGAACCTTTTCCTTGTGATTTCTGCTAATAAAAGTCTGCCTGTCGCTTATTCTAAAAAATGCAAATGGTATTATGATACCAAGGAAGCCTGAAATTACACTTCTCCAGCCCCCTCTCCTACATCAGGGGTCAGGTGACCAAATCCAGCTGTCATCTGTTTTTGTAAATAAAGTTTTACTGAAACACAGCCATGTGTATTCATTTACATACTGTCTATAGCAGAGGCAAACAGTTCTGACAGAGACTATATAGCCCTCAAGGCCTAAAACATACACTCTCTAACCTTTTACCAAAAAGGCTTGCTGGCCTCTGATCTAAATCATGCATTTTAAGTAGAGTTCTTCAACAGTCAGAAGATTTGTTCACTCTATAGTGAAAGACGTGAGGTTGTGGAAAAATTACAAATTTGTGAGTCAGGTGAAGCAACAGAAAAGACTCGTGACCTCTCTTAAGTGCTCACCTTATGCCTGGCAGTAGCTAAGTGTCTAAAGAGCATAACCTCAGTCAACCTTCATAGTAAGCCCGTACAGTTGGATCATTTCCATTTTACAGATTCAGAAACTGAGGCCCAAAGAGATCAAGTAACTGTATTAAGGCTGCACAACTGGAAAATGGGGGAGCCAGAACTTATGCTTAGATTCAAAGCTCTGGCTACTAACCCTTCCACCTGCTGCCCCCAGATCTCAGAGTCAGCTTTGTTCCTTCCCAGCCAAGCAGGGAGAGTAATTTGAGTCCTTGCTCTGGTTCAGGGTAATTTCAGGAGCAAATGAGTCCTAATGGATGTCATTGCCAACTCCAAAGCATCCCCTGCTCTCATTTGCTCTTCCCTTTTCCCCACTTTTCTTTTCTTGCCAAAGAATCAGGGCAAGCCTGTCCCCCTCTTCCCCCTCCTCCCAACAGAGCCATTGGTGGTGTATGCTGAGCAGGGATGGATTAAAGCAATGGAACAGATAGGAAATCAATATGGAGAAGGGCAAAGTATCCCCCCCCCCAAGTTTGCACTTCAAAGTCACTTTGGCCAATTGTCAAAATGTCAAGTGTGGGTTTTCTCTCCTTTTTTCTCTCTATCCCCTTCTCAGCTTCCTTGCATTTCATGGTGTGTGCTGTTTTTGTTGGCCCCAGCTCCTAAGGAGGGAGAAATCCACCGGTTTCATTAGCTTTTTGAAAAACGAGGTGGGACCGAGTTGGCAAGGTGACAAGGTCACCAAGAGTCATTCATCATTTTCGATGAGGCATAATAAACTCCTTGAAGCTGGACTCGAATTTAATTGTCTTCTACTTAATTGAGGAGAAGGAAGCCAGTTCTAAGGTACTAACTGAAGGTAGTTTTTTTTTATTGAAACGTAGACAGTTCTTATTTGTATCCTGTAGGCGACAGAGAAACCAGCTTCTGGTCAGGCTGTCTCTCTTGCACTCAACACAATCTCTATTTCGTGTCTAGAGGAGCCTGGATTTTCCTCCCCAAACTGATTCATCCCCTTTCAGTAAATGGCACTGCCATCCACACTCCACCAAAAATAAAGGAGTCAACCTTGATTCCCTCATCAGAGAGCCCATCAGCAAATAACATTGGCTTCACCAAAGCTGACTATTTCTCACCATCCCTGGTGAGAACCTCCCTGATTCATGCCACCAGCAATGCTCACCTGAGTATCTACCAAGCTTTCTCCATGTTTTCCCTGTTTCCACTGTTACCCTCCAACATTCTCAGTTCACCCAGCAGCCTGAGTGTGGAAAATCTAAATCAGATGATACCACTTGAATTAGTTATCTATTGCTGCGGCACAAATTACTCCGAAATTTAGCAGCTTAAGATAAAAAATAAACATTAATTATCTCACACAGTTTCAGAGGATCAGGAATTTAAGAAGAGCTTAGCTAAGCCATTCTGATTCGGAGTCTCTTGTGAGGGTGCAGTCAACATGGTGGGCTGGGCTGCTGTCATCCGAAGGCCAGACCGAAGCAGGAGGACCCACTTCCGAGGAGGCTCCCCCACAGGGCTGTTGGGGGGTCTCAGGTTCTCACTACCTGGACCTCTCCTAAAGCTGCTTGAATATCCTCATGGCTTGGCAGCTGGCTTCCTCCAGAGTGAGTGAAGTTAGACAGAGCAAGGCCATAGCCTGAATGTCTTTTACAGCCTCACCTCAGAAGTTACATCTGCTATTTTCACATAGCCTGTTATGCACCAGTCTGATTCAGTGTGAAAGGTATGAATAAATACCAGGGAGCAAGGATCACTGGGAGTCACCTTGGACACTGAATATCAGATGACTTCCTTCCTTAACACCCTCCAATAGGTTCCTACTGGAATTAGAATAAAATCCCAGCTTGTTATCTTGGTTTACCAAGCCCCACACAACCTGGTCTCCACTTACCTCCCCCTTACCCACTTGACCCCTGCTACTGTGGATGTCTTTTTTTACTTCAATCATATTCCTGCCTCAGGGCCTTTTCACTTGCAATTTCCTGTGCCTGGGATATTCTTCATCCAGATTTTCACATGACTGGTTCTCTGTCATTCAGATCTAAAGGCAAATGTCATCTCCTGAGAAGCCTGTCCCACCCTACCCAATCTAGAGTTGCCTTCCCTGTACCCATGCCCTTATTGAGGATTCAAGAAGAAAACCTACTTGTCAAATTTGGCTTAAAGATTCTCCTGGTCTGATCATTTCATTGGAATGTACTCTTCCAAGTGGAGCTCAGATGCTTGCATGTCTTCCTTCACCAGACTCTCCAATGAGTAGATAGTTCACCAAAGGTGAACAACCCCTGGGAGCCAAGTGGATAGCTATAAGCAGGTTCTTTCTCCCAATCCACATGAATCTAATCCTTTCAAACTCTTCGTGTGTGTATGTGCTTACACCTGTGCACTTACAGTGCACATTGGTACTGCAGGTGCCATGCAAAGCACTTCATGACTTCACAAACTGTATCTCACGTAATCCTCACAACACACATGTTAAAGTCTTATCTATGCTTCACAAAGGAAGAAACTGAGCCTTGCCTGAGACTCTATATCAAATAAATGGCAGGAGCCAGAATCCAAATCCTGCTTTAACTACAAAGTCTATAGTCTTAACATTCCATTATATTACCAATCTCAATGTTTACAGAGGCACTGTATGCAGTAATAGTAATGTGCTGCATTTCTCTAAAGAATTTTACATGAATACCACCCCAACTCACAACAGTGTTGACCCAATGTTTGTTTGTTTGTTTTTTTTTTACTTTACATTTTTTCAAATTTATGTCGGTATGCAAGTGATATGCATTCAGTGGAAACTGTAGTTTGCATTTTGAATTTTGGTATTTGCCCAGCACCATCCTCTCCTGAGATGCTGGGCAGCTACAGTGAGAACCCACTCTCGATCACCCATGGGATCACAATGGTCAACAACTGATATAACTGCAACTATTTTGTACCCAAACAACCATTCTGTCTTTCACTTTGGGTATAGTAGTCAATAAATTACATGATATATTCAACACTTTATTACAAAATAGGCTTTGGGTGAAATGATTTTGCCCAACTGCAGGCTGATGTAAGTGTTCTGAGCATGTCTAAGGCAGGCCAGGCTGAGCTTATGATGTTCGGTTGGTTAGGTGTATTACATACATTTTTGATTTATGGTATTTTCAAACTCTGATGGGTTTATCAGGATGTAATCCCATCATTGTTGAGGAAAACCTGTATATGGGTTTGTTTTTTTTTTTTACCTTAACAAACACTATTTATCAAACATCTGGTATGCAGCCAGCACTCTGCTAGTTACTATGGGGATCCTGAAAAGCCTGACAACTCCAGCCCTCAACAGGCTTGCAGTTATTGGCTTGAGCCATTTATCTAATATTTAGAAGAGTAACAACATTACTGAGATGGGTAGAGCAGGGTGAGGGGGGTCATTTAAGATCAGAAGGAAAATAGAGCTTGAGTCAAGCCTTGAAGAACAAGCAGGATATAAACAGCAAAGGGAGAAGGGTAGGTACTGTAGGCAAAAGGATGTGCTCTTGTGAAATGAGGAGACAGAAAAAGTCAGAAAACAGTGAGATGAAAAAAAAAAAGAAAAGAAAAAAAAAGAAAACAGTGAGATGGCCAGTTTGAGAGACCCTGAGGCTGCTTGCATGAATGTAACTGGTGTAAAAACAAAATCTAACATAGAAAGAGAAGAGTATGTAAGGATAATTAAGTGACCAACTGGGCAGGTGTCAATAAGTATTTGTTGAGTAGAGGAATGAGACATGATAAGAACTAGTCCTTTCCCAAGAAAATGCCATTGGATAATTAGCCTTCCATCCTATGTGCCTGCTCTTAAGTAACCCAAATATATACTTGAGGAAACTGAATAGCCATGTGTTTTCAATCAATTATGTATTTTGGGTCAGATGGACAAGGTATCCATGTTCTTTCAAATTTTCCTGTTCTAGCACAGTCCAGGAGAACAGACTCCTGCATGCTCAAGATGATGAACAGAGTCCAACAGAGCTGGTTTCTAAACTGGGCTTAGCCACTTCCTGGTTGAATGATATGATCAAGGTAAATAGCTTTTCTTTTCTTTTCTTTTTCTTTCTTTTTTCCTTTCTCTCTCTCTTTTTTTTTTCTTTTTTGTAAATAGCTTTTCTAAGCTCACCTGTGAAATATGGGTAAGAGTACCATATTTACAGGGCTATTGTGGGGATTAGCTTAGATAACATCCATATTTTAGATATTAGCTTTCTCTCCCTAACCCTGACCTTTTATTCTATAAGGCAGGTAGTGGTGACCTTATAAACAGGCATTGTGGTGGATATCAATTATTTTGGCTGCCCAGAAACACAACACCCCTCCTTTCCTGGCTCTGCTCCATGCCCCTGTTCTAATCATGTGACAGATCTCAACTTCCTGTCCACAATTGTTATGGGAGGAACTTATCCTCAACCAAATTGGGGCCATGACAGGGTCCAACCTCTTGGTTACAACCATTATGCCAGAGACAAGTACCTGATACAAACCAGGCCAATGAGAACTCTTTCCTGGAATTTTTTAACCTGGGACCAGGAAGAATGGCTGTTTCAATTTCGGTCCTCTGATATCCCGTATCCTAAACAGGAGGTAGTTCTGCTGTAATAGAAAGTATGAATATCATATGAATATTCATATGTAGAGTAGAGATAAGATGGAGATAAGATGGATAAGATGGAGAGGTAAGATGGAACACTTTTGTTCCCAGGTCCTCCTGTGCCAGGCATCCAACCGCCCCTACCTTCCTAGACTCCCCTTTTGGCCTCGACAAATCTGAGTTGGGTTTCTGCCACTTGCAAGCCAAAGAACCCTATGCCGGGGCAAAGAAGGAAATGGAGTTTGTCATGTCTGAAGGGCAACAAAAAAAAGACAAATTGCACCAGAATAAGAGGCTTATTTTACAGGATGGTGGATCAGAACTGAATTAAGAGGAGTGTTAATGCCACACAAGGAGTCACCAAGGCTTTTGAGCATGGAAGCAGGTTGGCGAAAGCAATCACTGAGGTTGAATAAATGTGGAATGAGACATCCACGATGAATAACAACAGGTAGAGGCTGGAGGCAGGGAGACCGGATGGGAGGCTGCTGGAAACAGGGCAGCGTAGGTGCAGGACGGTCACCAGCTTCACCTTGTTGGCACACGAGCCCTGAAAGCTGCCTCCACCTTTGCAATTTTACTTGACAATGGCCTCATTAGGGAAAAGCTCTATCGACAGTCACATCAATAACTAGATGTGTAATTAACTTAGATTCCCACCCCTCCCCCAGGGGGTGGCAGTGGGGCGGGCTGAGAATATAAGAGCTCCCTATCATAGTCAGGGCTTTTATGGATGTGTCTTCCTCCAGCGGTGCCACACTGACAGCATGGCTAAATGTGGCTTAATTTGACAATCCCAACAGTCCATTGTTAACGACATGCCATTGTTGTAATTTGCATTTGGTAAATGCAATTTTTTGGCTGTTTGCTCTCCCCTAGCTTTCTCTTCTGGGTTCCCGGCCCACCGTGTTCCTTGGGGAGGGCAGCACTGCAAATACCATCTCTGCTATTGGGACACAACAGTTAAATAATGTGAAATTGCACTGATGCCAGTGAAATAAAAGTGAGTTTTACAAAACCGAGTTCCTTCCCTGAACATAATAACAGTAAATTTCTAGGGTCCTATAGTGTAATATCCATTAGATTTATTATGTTGCAATTCCCAGTCCCACTAGTTCTGCCTGAGGGTGAGTATATTACATTTCATCACAGTTTCATTTTCTCCTACAGATGAGAAATGGGAATGCGATTGCAGTTATGTAGCATGCATGTGTTAAATCTGATCTCTAATAAAATCAAACACATCACAACTCAAAGCACTTTAGCACAGTGTCGGCAAAATGAAACACCATCTGTCATCATGTAGAGATTGCCTTATTATAACACAAAATCAAACTACTCAGTGTGAACATTGTTACTTAATAAATGGGTAAATGAAAACTGATAATTATGATCTTATTTATTTTAAATGATTACTTAAAGCCACCAAAAGTGCAACATAATTTGTCAATTAGACGCTCTGGACCCCATAACGGCATGTAAAGCAAACACCCCTCCGTAAAAATGGTAAATAGACTTGAAGAGAAACAAAAGAGAAGGATTGAAAGGAACTTTCAAGAACTGCGAGAAGTGGAGACGAGGAAGGGAGCTCAAGGCGGGAGAAACCGTGGCCAGTCCTGATGGGGTGATTACAGTTGCCACGCCAGACTCGCCCAGGATTTTCCCTTGGAAAAAAAATATATGACACTTTCCAGGGTGCTGGAAGACATGGTGACAGACCGGTGGCCCTGCCTTGGTTCCCACAAGGCCCACGTAAAGTCATGATGTCGTTTCCAGCCCCTGGGGACAGTAGGTTTTCACTTGGTTTTCATCTTTCATTTGAACAGAGAGCACTTTTAGCCTATGGTTAATCATTTCTGAAAAACAGATATTAAAGTAGGTAGGAAATACACAATTTGGGAGAGAAGAGTGTAAAAGCTGAAGGAAATTAAGGGGACTGGCTATTGTGAATCTGCCATAGCATGAAGGAGGGTTTTGCTCTTCTCTGGAAAAGAGAAAATGGAAACATCTAAATGACTTGTGATTGTAGATACATGGTGATGTCTCTTCCTAATGCTTTTACCTATAATCCTGATTATCTGCCCTGATGAAATCGCAACCATTCCTGGGATCTTATGAGATGTGACAAGAGTCTGCAAGCCCAAGAAGATACAGAACCCCCTGCTATTCTTGTGGTGAGCAGTTTGATGTAAGTGTACTACACAGGGATTAACAATTCTGGACTCTTCCTTTGGCATGACAATCCAGTTTTTTCAAAGAATCTTGCAAATATTACAAATTTTCTTAGTGCCCGAAAAGTTGTTTGAAGAGTGTACAGATTGCCCTAGGTTTCCTAGACATTCCCCAACCCCCATTCCCCACCCTCCCCATCCCCCCACCCCCCACCCCCACAAAACCTGGAAATGATATCTTACATGTCATGGAAATAAACTGAGGCTAAGAAAAATAGAGTCTACTGCTCTTTCACCGTGCTCCCCCACCCCCACCCACACCCACAGCATTTTAAAGGGTGGTTTTACGGACAGTCTGTCTTACTCTCCTTTGCAAAAGATCTAGTTTCCTAATTTCAAGAAAATTTTGTTACAAGGTGGTTTTATCTCTAATATTCAATTAGGTAAATATATTTGGAGCTCTTGCTGTATTTGAATCAACAGGTGATTTAAATAAATAAGCAGTTTGCATCCACATGTAATTTGCAACGCAGTTAGAGAAAACCTGTAACAATGATTAGAATTTGTGGTAAGTGAAGGTAAAGTTACATTCAAAGAAAAACAATGTTTGTAGCAGTCTAAAGGTAGGAAGTTGGCATCTGGGATGGACTTTGAAGGATTCAAGAGGTAAAGAGGGTAAGGCAGAAGGAGAAGTATGGTAGGTAGATGGTAGCCAGATGGCCTTGGGTTATAACAGAGTATTTGTCTGCTCTTTGTTTCAGGTTCCTGGCGTAGAGCTCCAGACTTGAGCTGACATAGTCACCGGAAAGACCACTCACATGAACAGAGGTTTAGAACTTTGAGCCAACCTAAAACTTTGGACATCCAAGGAGTAGAGGGAGCTGGAGATTGAGTTCAATGACATGGTCAGTGATTTAATCAAGTATGACTACAAAAAAAAAAAGCCAATAAAAACTCTGGCCACAGAAGTTCAATGGAGTTTCATGGTTGGTGAACACAGGGATGTGCTTGAAGGGTGACATACCCTTGATGACACAGGGTGAAGGCATGGAAGTTCATCCTTCATCCTGTGTGTCTTCTTCCTAATAAGGCTATAATTGGAAGTATTGCTTTTCTGAGTTCTGTGAGTCATCTTAGTGAATTACTCAACCTAAGGAGATTGTAGAAAACCCTGAGTCAGTCAGTCAAAAGGGTGGGTGGCCTGGGGCGTCACCTGTATCTAGCATCTGAAGTACAATCAGTTTTACAGAAGATTTTGCCCCTAATTTATGGAAAATATTCCTGGTGGTTTTGGCCTATTCAGGTGATCCCTTACAAGAAGCGAGGCTCTAAGTAGCAAAAGAGTTGGAAGCACCAGAGGGATTCAGCAGGAGGGATATTCTCCATTCCTGACTTTGAAGATGAAGCAGGTCATGTGGCAAGGAATATGGCAGCCTCTAGAACAGCACCAGCTGACAGTTAGCAAAGATATGGGGATCTCTGTCCTACGATTTCAAGAAACTAAATTCTCTCACAACCATGTGGCATTGGAAGAGGACCTAGAGCTCAAGATGAGAGCCTGGTGGACACCTTGATTGCAGGTTTGTCAAACTCTGAGCTGAAACCCAAAGTGTGCCACACTCAGACTCTAACTACAGATGCATGAACTAATAAGTAAGTTTTGCTTTACGTCACTGTTTATGGTACTGTGTCACACAGCAACAAAAACTAAAAGAGGTCCTTGTGATGAAAATGTCATGAACCTCATTGTTTTTCTGTATGACCCTGTTGTTTTATCTGCTCAGCTTCTCTGATTATCTGGGAGTGGCCCCATTACCACCTGCCACCCAGTCCTCATGGCTATCATGGAAGCAACCATTTTGGAAATGTGGCTTGCCTGTCGGACACAGCTGATTGGTCCAGGAGGGAGACCTACGTTGGCCAGTTAGACAACGCTTCTCTAGAAATTCAGACTTGAGACCCAATGGGAGAAACTCCTTCAGTGAGAGAAAAGAATGAAGTCAACACAGAAAGAAGCAAGGACAAGAAATGTTGTGGCCATATTTGAGTCTCTGATTCTAGTTGATTGTTAGGTCCAGATACAGCTCATCTTTAGGTTCTAAGAGACACTCAAGTGTCTTTTACAATAAATTCTTTCTTGTTTAAGCCAAATCAAGTTGGGTTTTTACTATTATAATGAAAACGGTCTTACCTAACACAATGGTATTAGTAAAAATTCACCATTTTCTGATTCCTACTAGGCCATGCCTAAATTCTGCTTGTTCTAAGATGTCTCTCCTCCCAGAGTGTTTTCATGAATACTCCACAGATAGGGTGCCGGGTTCCACAGATATGAATCTAAACAAGACCTTTATTTTTGTCTTTTGGATGTTGTTTCCACAGGATGCTAAAATCATTGATTTATTTGATCAATTCAGGAAACCTGTTGATTACATTTACATTTTTAAAATAAGGATCTAGCCGAAGTTGGTTCATTGAGCTGGCCTTGCAGATAAGCTTCAAACACATTGTTAAAACAAAGATTTGCCTGAATTACCAAAAATGAAGGCACTTCAGAGTTTCTAAGGGCTGCACTTCCTCTATGTTTCCCTCATTAGCCCAAAACATCGAACTCAGTCACTTCTCCCAGACTCCCTTCAGTAAGTAGGGGTGGTAGCCAGCATCTCCCTTCTTTCTTTTTTTTTTTTTTTTTTTTTTTTTTTTTTTTTTTTTTTTTTTTATCTCCCTTCTTTCATCTGTGATCATGTCTGTGATGAAAGCCCAGGAGAAGTTTGAGACAACCGTAGAGTCAGAGAAAACACTGGGTATTCGAGGAAACTTGGCATTTCAGACCTTCTTCCCATTTTCACATGAGAATCAAATAGAAGTGCAACAATCATGAAAGGATGAGCATAGTAGCACTTTCCCTGTTCCAACATATCAAAATACAAAACTCACATTATCTCTCTTTTTCTCCAACTGTTCAACAAAATCATACAACTCAAATACCAGTGGACAGCTTTGGGTCAGGTGTCCATCCCAAGTCATTGTACAGGAGGAGGGCTGAACTGAGGTGGGTGAGGTTCTTCCCTCTCCCAAATCAGAGCTGTTACTGAATGTAGGAATAACATCTAGGCTGGCAAAAACGACAGGTGTCCGGCACCAACGTAGTGCCTAGTCCCAGGCTCCATGGCACCTCTTCCCCACACATGCAGCCATTTGACCTCTATTTGCAAGCTCCACAGCCCACAGTCCTGCCTCTGAGCATAGGGGATTTAAGAAAGTGTCACTCCATCAACACAAAATTCTGCTTCAAGTCATTCTTGCTGGTCTTCCAGCTCTTACCCCACTTCACATCCCAGGATCCTGCTCTTGTTACCTAGGCCTCCTTGTCTTGGCCACCTGCCTTGGAGACCTCTGTTCACTCAACACATGCAATGATCTTCTCTTGCTTTTGCTAATTTTTTTCTGAGAGACTGGCTTGGAACCCCAGTCCTTTGTTGGGCCATGTGTGGACAGACTTCAAGATGTCAACATGGATGTCATCATATGACATATTCATAAACTCTCTACTGTCATGTTTCACTTCCCAATTCTTCCATCTCTTGTTATTTCCTGCTGAATCTTCAAAGTCTGTCCCTCTCCTCTATTGGCTAAGCTCTGGTTGCTGGGCATAATATCTTTCAATTATTCACAACTATGTCTGATTTTTTTTAAAAGCCTATCTGTAGGGGGTATTTTTATATTTGCCACCAACAGCAAACTCCCTCTTCTACAATACCCAGTATTCCCCTTGGGAAACTATCCCGTGTCAATCCTTTGGCTTGTTTGCCCTCAGATCCACTCCTCACCTTTCCCTTGCTCTAGCCTGTGTTTTAGGAAAGCTGCTCCCTACAAGCTGCATTTCCCAGGCCCCAATGTCTACTGGTTTCCAGGTGGATTAAGCTAATGAGAGGCAGTGACTGGAGTGGGGGGGCAGGAAGGAGGAGGGCAGGAGAGTTCTCTCCCTTCCTTTCTGCCTTGGGTGATATCACCATCAGTTGGGGTGAGGGAAGGGGCGGTGAATCTTCTCCACGGCTTCAGTTCCTGCCAGACAGGCTTCACTGTGGCTCCTGCTTCCACCAGGTGGACCTAACCCCAGAGTTCCGAGACACTGCTTCTTCCTCCTTCTGTCCCTCTAGCCAAATTGCAGCAGCAACATCCTGTTGTTAATCTCAGGAACGCTTCACCATGCCCACTTGGCTATGCCACTCTGCCATCACATGTGTAACCAATCTCCTGCATTAAATTACCTCTGCTTTAAATATTGAAAGTGGTTTGCAGCTTTACTAGTTGGGCCCTAGCTGATATTGCCCTCTACCCCATTCTCCATCCACCAGCTTCCAGTTAGGCTGGCTCCACCCCCAGCTGCAAAGGTAGGCGTGTGACTTAGACCTGGCCAATCAGAATGTCTCATCCTCATGGCCATGGTGATTGGTTCAGATATTTGCATAAAACACAATCATAACCGGTAATAAATACTGTCAGGAATTATCCTGGGACTATCCAGAAAGAGACATTCTCTTTTTTTCTTGTGGATTCCCATGCAGCCAGATGCCCTATCAGGAATCTTGCCACTTCATGGAGAGAGCCCTACCTGAGAAAAAAGTCAACATGGAGGACACCTGAGTGGCTCAGTGGGTTGAGTGTCTGCCTTTGGCTCAAGTCATGATCCCAGAGTTCTGGGATCCAGCCTTGCATTGGGTTCCCTGCTCGGTGGGGAATTTGCCTTTCTCTCCCTCCCTCTCTCTCTCTCTCTCTCTGCTCTCTCCCTCTCTCCATGCTTCTGCTCTTTTTCTGTCAAATAAATAAATAAATACATAAATACATAAGTAAGTTCTTTAAAAAAAAAAGAGCCAACATGGATGATGCCAATATCAGTATTGAGACAGAGGTAGTAAAACTGTGTCTTGATAATACCTGGAGTCTGATATCTTGAGCCCCTGGAGTGTGAAGATAAAAGAAACTGTCAAATGGAGCAGGGGATAGAGGGAGCTATATCAATATCAGTTTATCCATATGTAGCTCTCTGCCTATTTGTATATGTGTGTGTATGTGTGTGTTTTAAGTAGCTAAAAAGACCAGTCAAGGCTAGATACTGGGGTTCAAATGATATTATCAGAACAAAGTCTTTTTCTTGGCTTCCCACCATCACCAATCGGTTTGGCTGAATTATGTGCCTAATTCTAACCCACTGTGACTAAAGGTATATAAAACTTCATTGCCCTGTCCTGGCCGTGGGTCTACCCCCAGGAGCATGGGAAAGAAAGGGGTCAACCCCACTCAAACCACATAGAAAGAATTTGGGGAAAAGTGGTCCCCTGAAAGTGTTTCCAGTGCCCTCACTTCCACAGGAGCAGGAGGCAATAGCAGTCTCTGACCCGAATCCAGGATTTTCCTTTTGTAGACAAGAAAACTGAAGACCAGACGAAATGATGTGCCCCAGGACATACAGCTCCAAACTGCTTTCCTAGGTCTAGTGCCATGACAACTGGAGACCTCCTTACCCTCCTTCCATGACAATTCCCCTGAAATACCCTCTATGATCTTCAGGCAACATCCAGAACATTCCCAAACTTCCCCAGTCCATGCTGTCCTTGGGATCTCCATAGTTTATCCCATTGCCTTGAGGCCTAAAGAAATACATAACAGTTCCATTTATTTAGTAGTTAGACTTAATCAACTATATAATTATTTATATTCTATTGACTTAGTAACCACTTGAAAAAAATAGTACTACCAATAATTATTATTTCATTCTTTCACATCCAGAGCTAATTCTTAAAGGAAGCCAGATTCCCATTGGACACTGCACAATTTCGCAAACTTTGGAAGCAGATTAGACACCACTACCCTCATTTCTTCTTCCACACTAATGTTCACAAACTTCTTGCTTTTGATCTTAGTGACTGTCAAAAACACACATACACAAAAAGCTTCACAAAGATATCACGGAAAGAAATGTAGCACCATTTACTATGGACTACCTGGAGTAATTTATAGATGCCCACATTGGTTTCCTTCAAAAATGTTTAAGATCCCATAGTCCCACCATAAATTGGCTTCAGTGCTCTGATACACCTTGACAGTGTGGGAGCCACAGCCTTAAGATAGGGGTCCATGGCCTACCCCCAGCGTAGCACTCAGCAACCTTTGGCAGCAGAAGAGAGCCATGGAGAATTAGGGTCCTGCTAGCAATTGGCCAGATTTGGGGAAATCACATACCATCTGAGCAAAGACATGCTCCCTGAGACTCAAGCTGATCATAGAAAAATAGCAAAGCCGCCCCCAATTCTAAGGGATCAGGGTAACCACCTTTGGCTTCCTTTTAAAGACAGTGGGACCAGACATCACTGCCCTCAAATACCATGTGTGACACGATTTATTGCATCTCACATGTTTGCTTGTCCTTTATTTAGTTTTCCATTTCATTTTGCATCTCTTGCCTGTAATCTCATCATAAAGCACTTGCATTATAAATGTCTTCAGAAACTAAAGCAAATCTCCTTAAAAATTATCTTTTTCTCCCCATATGAAAGTGGATTCATTTATTTTCCTTTTACTATGGCCACTGACCTGGACGCATAGAGACCTGTGCTCTAAATGTGCCTCTGCCATCCCCTTGCTGTGTGATGCTGGCACAGAGGCACACCCAGATCTCATTTTTTTTTTCTTACTTGTTAAAAAATAAAGTGAGGAGTAGACTTTGACATTTTACTAACCAGCAAAATTTATAGTGTTTTGGAGATTGATTGACCCCATGGCCAAGGTTTAATTTTGCCAAAGGTAAACCAAGAGCAACTGCCATCTACCATTGCCATTATTTTATAACATGAAAGTCATTCACTACCAAAAAAAGGAAGAAAGAAAATATCCCCAAATAATCTCCGTGTTCAGATTGTTTCCTCTGTTTTGTTAGAAGAGCTCATTTTTGTCTTTTCCATTTTGCTTCAGACTAGTGAAAATGTTGTCACAGATCAGCCCAATTTACAAAGGAGCATTCACATCCCTGCAGGGTTTCTAGCTGCCCCCTGACTTTGCAGATATTCACTACAATGACTTACCTTTCTGAGCCTCACTATCCCCATCTGACAAATGGGCGCAGTGAGACCCGCTCTATTTACTTCTTAGTGTTGTGAGGAATGTGAAATGAAAAAGTCAATGCAATCGTGCTTTAAAAAGAAAAAAAAAAAAAAATACATTGGAGACATCCTCTCCAGCACCATCTTTTGGAAACCTGTATGTTCCACCCAGAATTAAGGCTGAAATTAGAGACCTCCAACTTTCCCTCTAACTCTCCAGCCTTGGCTGGCTTAATTTAGACCCTAAACATTAGTTTAACAAAGTGCTTTCATGTTTATTATATTGGATTAGCAAATTATAAACTATCATATGAGGCTTTCAAGAACACCCAGACAAATGGCCTGCACCCAGGGAACAGTCATATAGTCACCATATGGGTTTCATTTATTAAAGCTTTGGACCTTGAGCTTGGGGAGAGCCAACCTCTTTACAGAGGGACTCCTGAGGATTGGTTGCTAGGAAGCTACAAAAGCTAGTGTTTTTAATGAGATTTAAAGTATCATAAATTATATATTATTTTCTGCACTTAGGACATTCATATAGCTCTTTGGTTTATTTTGTATTTCATTTTGCATTGGTGACATATAATCCCTTTACATAGAAAATGCCTTGCATAAGAATTCCCTCAGAAATCAGAGCAAAATTACATTTCAAAATTATTTTTTTCTCCCTAAAATAAAAGTTCACATTTCTTTGTCTCCTTCTGCGTGTCCAAGGCAGGCAATTGCTAAGAATTTATTTTCTCCAGTTAGAAAAAAAAAAAATTAATCCCAGCCTTTACCAATAATAATTACTCAAGTGAATACTGTGAGTTGAGTCTGGAGCTGCTGTTAATAAGAATTCTCATAATTCCATTTTCTGATGAGAGTTAATGTGTGTTCTGCGGGTTTAATTCCACAGATAATTACGAAGGCAGTATTTAAAAAGCCTGTTTAGTCGGTACTCTTCCTCAACTGCTTCAGTTTTCAACATTAAATAAAGAGGCAGCCATTCCACAAAAGAAATTAAAAACTATTTGGTTTAACTGCCCATCTTTAAGGAGGCGAGGCATTATGCAAATAGGGCGGCCAGAATTGGCTCGCCAGGCCAATCTGCATAATAAAAGGCAGCCCCCGGCCGGTCGCCCAGAGCCAGGGGCTGTTTCTACTGACAGTGGCCACCGATAAGACAAATTAAGACAGAGGTTTTCGATTAAGAAATTGTTTTGATCAGGGATGCTTTGTGAAATGAGATTTTTAAGATCTTTGGAAAACAATGGTCCCTGGGAAGCTTCTGTTTTCCCTTTCACTCCCCCTTTGTAACTTTTCTTCTTCTCCATCATCAGCTTCTCTCACTGGAGGCTCCAAATAGTGATCTGGAGACTTTCTCCGGGCTGCTTTCAGGAACATCTCTGTGATTTAATTGAACAGGCTCCATTTTTCACTTGTAACAAAAATCAAGGGCTCTAACAAGGTGCAATTAATCAATTGCAGGGAAAGTTTTAGGACGTTTGTAGGTTGAGACCCGTGGGAAATCTGTGAAACACAAACAGTGTGGGCAGACAACTGCAACTGGACCCAGGACTACAGGAGCCCAGGCCTTCTCCAAGCGTTGAAGGTCATCTTTGTCGCTGCACACTAGCCGGCTTGCACACTGCTCCTGATAGCCTTCCCAGAGAGCAGGGCGTTTGACAGAGCGAGCTCTCTGGGCTTCAGGTTTCTGATCTCCCCTTTTGATTGCTTGATGTCTGGATTCAGTTTACCCCTCACTTGGCTTGCAGCTGACCAATCAGAGGCCTGGGCGTCGCCTAGCATCCAGGTCCCACTTTCCTTCTGCTCTGCTCTGTACCAGAATGCCTTTTCCAGCCAGTTGCCTGCTGCTTCAATGTGCTGCATTCAAGTGCGACTGTTCATAGACTTGTCGACTTAGATACTATGTCCTTTAACTGTAATTTCAAGAGAACCGTGAGAGAATGGAAGGATGACATGGAAGGCTGGAACAAGTGGATGGAAAAATGGGAAAAATTAGAACTTGTTGGTCAATTCAAAAGACCACTGGAAATAGAAAAAAAAAAAAGTCTGGAAAGATATACACACACCAGCATGATTATGGTGGCTGTGAGTGAGTTTTGATGGTTGATTTATATTTTTTCTTCCTTTTTTTTAAGTTGTTTCTTGCTTTTTCTATATTTTCTACAGTGATCATAACAATTACAAATATTTTGATGTTTTCTTTCTTTTTTTTTTAAGCATATAACTCATTTCCATTGTGAATATGGCTGAGTGGGGCCATCCAGGTCTGCCAGGGTGTGTGACCTTAGACGAATGTCACTTTCCTGGATTTCAGTATCCTTCTACTTTGTCAATGAAGAAGTTGATTCTGAGGTCTCTTCCGGGGCTCATATGTTGAGTCATCTAATAAATATGTTTCATCCTAAGGATAAAATAAGAATAAGGAAGCATAAGGATAAGGAATCAAAATAAATCCTATTCCTACAACTCAGCAATACTAAACCTGGAGATCTTCCAAAATGTTCTTGTGTAAGAATTGTTTGGAAAGAAACATTCCACTAAGGGGGAAAATGGTTGGGAACCTGTGATCTATTTTAATGCCTTAGATAAGAAATCAGTGGCTCAAGGACAAGCTGGAAGGACGCAGAGCTAGGATTAGAACTTTGGTGCCTTAGATCTATCTAGAGCTCCTTCTTACCAAATGATGTGCTATCTTTAATTTGTGATGTTTCCCTATTTGACCCTTGAATAGGGTGACGGTTCATTGCAATTTGCCTGGAATCATCTGGGTTCATGGCTGTGGTCCCAGTATAATTATTAATAGTGTCTCTTTTGCTCTCAAAAATGTCTTAAATTATAACTTTTATGGTCATGTCGCAGCCTTTAGCCCGGCCTTTGCCCCTCGCTCAGCCTGATACTTCACCTGTGACATGGTTTGACCTGGGCTTCCTCTCTGCCATCTGTCTTCATCAGAGAGAGGGACTGACCCTAATAGCTCAGAGTCCATATTCATTCAGGGGTCAACTTATGGTCTGGATGACAAAAGCGGTCCCAGGAGACATAAGCTGGTGTTTGGCCTCCCACTTCGGGAAACAAACTCCAACAAATCATGAAACACTGTGCAAAGAAAGGCCAGTCCTGCTTAAAAGGAGCCCACCAGGCCTTCATGGGGGACAGCTTCTCTCTACCTGAAAGGAAGGATATAGTATACGAAATGGCACAGATCCCCATAGGCAGTCTTCCCCAACCGGCCTCTTTTATTCATTGATCTGACAATCATTATGTCAGCTTCCATGTTAGTTCTTGAGGAGGCATAGAGATTCCCAAGGCATGGTCTGTGTTCCCAAGAAGTTCACAGTCTAGCTGGAAGGTAGAGAGTGGGAAAGAAGGTTTTAGCTGTCACTGGCCTACTTTATCCTTTTTCATCTCCTCCAAACAATGTGCCGTCTAGTAGGCGTTCATAAAGATCTGTTGAATGCATGCACGAGTGAATTAATGAGTTAATTAATATCATCTTATTCTCTAGTTGCATCATGTGTCTATTTCTCGTCTCCTGAGAGAGAGAACCATATCATGAGAGCATGGTAGACCTGGAGAGACAGTTAACCTGTCGCAGGTGAGAGCAGAATTCCTGGGCTTGAATCTTGGCTCTGTCTCTTGTTAGTTGTACAGTTTGGGGCAATTTACTCTACCTCCCTCTGCCCCTGTTTCTTATTCTGAAAATGAGGATAATAATAGTAGCTGAGGGGATTGGATTATAGTGAGCTAATGCATGGTGATGGTGCCAAAGGACAGTGTTGCATTGGTGGATGGTTAACAGTTGGTCCTCCGTGAGTGAGGGGGAGTCCTGATTTGTACCATTTGCTGATGTCAGCGGTATGAATGCTCTCACCACCAGTATGACCTCATTGAATGCAGGGATGGGAAAGAAATGTGTCCCATTGGCTCTGAAAGCCAGCACTCCCTTGATTTGTGTCTAATGAGATAGCGTATGTGTAAACTTTATACATGTAAGTTTGCTCTACTAATCCTTTTTCTGTTTGGTCTCCATTGTGTTTAATGGTCAGTTTTGTTTTCTTTTTTTAAAAAAAAGACTTTATCAGGCAACCTGGGTGGCTTAGTGGTTTAGCACCTGCCTTCAGCCCAGGGGTGTGATCCTAGAGACCCGGTATCAAGTGCCACATCGGGCTCCCTGCATGGAGCCGCTTCTCTCTCTGCCTGTATCTCTGCTTCTCTCTCTCTCTGTGCGTCTCTCATGAATAAATAAATAAATTATTTTTTTTAAAAAAGACTTTATCTATTTATTTATGAGAGACGCACAGAGAGAGGCAGAGACACAGGCAGAGGGAGAAGCAGGCTCCCTGCAGGAAGCTCGATGTGGGACTCGATCCCAGGACCCCGGGATCACGCCCTGAGCGGAAGGCAGACGCTCAATCATTGAGTCACCCCCGTGCCCCAGCAATTAGCAAAGACATGGAAGCAACATTCTGAATAATTATACCCACAAGCCAATTACACTCCCCAAGTCTGACTGAGCACCAAGGAATGAGGAACGTCTCTTTCCCAGCATGGTCTGCTGGGAAGCTTCTTATGTAGACAAAGCTTCTTTAGAATGATGCCATGATAATAACAGACACCATTTTAAAGAACTCAGTAGGGATCCCTGGGTGGCGCAGCGGTTTGGCGCCTGCCTTTGGCCCAGGGCGCGATCCTGGAGACCCGGGATCGAATCTCACGTCGGGCTCCCGGTGCATGGAGTCTGCTTCTCCCTCTGCCTATGTCTCTGCCTCTCTTCTCTCTCTCTGTGTGTAACTATCATAAATAGATAAATAAAAAAATTAAAGAACTCACTATAATCCAAGAACTGTATCAGGTGGTTTAAATCCATCACTCCATTTTATCCTTCCAACTTTGTGAGATTGGAAGTGTAACTCCCAATTTACAGATAAGGAAACTGAGGATCAGAGAGATAAATAGCATGCTTTTCTTCCACCACTATGAAGTGACAATGCTAGGATTCCACCTGGGTCTGTGTGATGCCAAAGCTCACACCCTCCCCCACTACGCTCAACTGTCATGACTCCTTTGAAATTCTAATACTATTTCAATTTTTCTATTGGTGCAAGTAGGCAACACATGAGAGTGCAAAGGGAAGAGGCTCTAGAGCCAAACAGAGTTCGAATACTACTCTGCTCTTTGTTAGCTGTGTGACCACGGGCAAGTTACCTAACTTCTCTGTGCCTCAGTTTCTTCTTCTATAAAATGGGGATGATTACAGCATCTACTTTAAAGGGCTGTTATGAGGTTAAATGAGCTACTATGTATGAAAGACCTTTAACAATGTCTGGCCCACAGTCAGTTCTAGGGATGTGTTTATTAAATGAAAAGAAATAAAGTTCTTTTAGATGAGATGAGAGATTCCTGGAATTTCAAGACAGAAAGAGTGTGATATCACCTCTTAGATATAGTAGCCAAGTTGCTTAGAGAAGATCTAGGCCAATGAGACCGAACAACATTGGGACCAAATATGGACAGACACCAGCTCTATCATTGTCCTTGAGCATGTGCCCTCTGCACACTGATTTTTCCGGTTAAACAGCCTGAATAGAAACCACAATCATGGGTGCCTGGGTGGCTAAGCGGCTGAGCATCTGCCTTTGGCTCAGGTCATGATCCTGGGGTCCTGGGATCAAGTCCTCCATCAGAGCAGGGAGCCTGCTTCTCTCTCTCTCTCTCTCTCTCTCTCTCTCTCTCTCTCTCTCATAAATAAATAAAATCTTTTAAGAAATAAAAAAAAAAGAAACCATAATCATCATAGGTAAAGCACAGCTTCCATTTTCTAAGCAGATTCTCCGAAGGTAGCTATTAGTGCCCCTCAGAGGACACATGATGGAAAGAAAACAGAGGTTTTTATATGGTGAGAAACTCAGGACTCCAGTAGCCTTCCCTCAACAATGAGGGCTTGAATCTAACACTCACCTAACTCCACACATGGCTTTCCTTCACGACCCTCCAAATAATAAACACTCTTGTTGAAAGACAGAAGTTTTTGAAACATCCAATAAGGATATAGACTCAGGTGAGAGTGCTTTATCTGCCAAATGAATAGCTCACCAAAGGTACCTGGAGGGTTTTCATGGGTTCTTCTTTCCTTTCCAAAAGCACTGAGTTAAAGGCAGTGGCAGCATTATCAGGCTGGGTGACCCAAACATGCCCCCATAAGACAATTAGTTTTGACAGCACCCTTCAAACCCTTACCCGCATGTATACCCGTTTAGCCCCTCACCCCCAGCGTTGTACTTCACACGTTCTCCAATAAACTATAATTTTAGGGATTATTTCTTCTCTATAGCAACTTATAATGGGATCTACCAATTTATAATATCAGGGTTTGGAAGAACATGAAAAGTGACACCACCCAGATACAATCAGCAAAACTGGGAAATTCTATAGAGTAAATGACCTGATTTCTAAAACGAATAAAGAAGGTGGTGGTGTGGGTCATTGTTACAGACTCAAAGAGACTTCAAAGCCATATCAACCAAATACAATGTGCGGCCTTGGTTTTGGATCCTACTTTGAGGAAACGAATTACAGAGACTCATGTTGATACCATTTGAACACTGATTAAATATTTGATAATGTTAAGGAATTCATGTTAACATTTTTAGGTATGTTAAAGATATATATGTCTTAAAACAGTTCTTATGTCTTAGAAATACATACTGGAGTCTTTATGGATGAAATAATGGGATATCTGGTATTTGCTCTGAAACACTCCAGGCAGGGCTGAGGAGCGAGGGTGGGACAATCAGTATTGATAAAACCAAACTGGCCCTATGTTTATAGTTTTTTGATGATGCATACATGACACTTTGTGATACTAGTCTCTCTACCTTGTATATGTCTGAAGATTTCCATAACAAAAAGTTTAAGTTTCTGAATTAGAAACATAGGAATCCTTTCTGATTCCTCTCCTGCATTCTCACCTCTTCCCTGCCCCAATCAGCCACAAGGCTGGGCTCTTCTACATACTACAAACTGTCCCCTCCTCTCCACCCAACAACTGCCTTTGTCAAACCTACACCTTTCCTGCATTAGTGCAACGAATTAGTGTAATTCCTCCTAACTGTCCCTAGTTTCAAAGCCCCTAAGCCATCATCCTCCCTCCTACCAGAGTCTTCTTGCTAAAATACAGACCTGATTAAAGTACTCCCGTCTGCAATCCTTCAATGGCTCACCTTCACCCACGAGGTAGTGTCCAACCATGATCCACAAGGCTACTCTTGATGTCCCGCCTGCTACCTCAGCCTCTACTTCTCATCTTGCCTGCAAATGTGGTAGGTTCCAGTGATACCAGGCTACTTGTTATTCGTTTGACAATAATTTACTGTGCCTCTATTATAAGATGAGCACTGTGCTAAGCATGGGAAAGACAGTGGCAATCACAACAGCATCCCTGCCACGTGGAACTTCCATTCCAGTAGGGAAGCCGAACGATACATCAACAAACAGGAGACGGTGATAAACAGTAGATGCATTTACCTGTCATGCCCTGAATTTGCTGTGCTCTTAATCTTCTATGTCTTTGCATGTGCAGTTGCTTTGATTTGGAATGCCTTCCCACAACCAGCTCCCTTCCATCTGCTCAATGCCCACTCATCTATTCACACTTTACGATTCAGCCTAAGCATTGCTCCCTCTGGGAAACTTTCCCTACCTCCCCAGCTTGGCTTTCTAGGCCAGAGTTGGTGTTTACTAAACGCTTATGGAAAAAATAAATGAAAGAATGGATCAATAGTTGGATTTCCACCTTCCTTAAACTGGTTTTCTTGGGTTTTTGAGTCCTGGGTGTTAAGAGGTTATATCTGAGTATGATTCTACAGCCCAAAGCACTTGATATTTGGTTCACTTTGTTAACCAAAGTAATTGAAAATGGATTTACCTAAAGCAAAATTTCCCTACGTATTTCCAGTGAATCGTGTGATGTGCAAGAGAAGGTTCTACTATGAAATACATGGAATCCAACAAAAGTTAGACTGGGTTAGGTTTTTTTTTTTTTTTCTTTTTTTCTTAACTCCAGGATTTCTCAGGACCTTTAACATGCTAATTTGCATTGTGACCCTCCAGAATGAGACTTTATGCAATTTTCCAAAACAGAATTGATCAACAGACCCTTTTGTTGTAAGGGCATCTCAGCAGACTACTGTCCCAAAGAGCATCTTTCAGGAAACACTGATTTGCCTGACATCCAGCCCCCAAGTTAGCCTTTCCTTTGTTTGTTTTGTTTTGTTTTGTTTTGTTTTAATTTTAAAAACATTTTAAGTAATCTCTACCCCCAGTATGGGGCTGAAACTCACGGCCCTGAGATCCAGAGTCGCATGCCCTGCTGGCTGACGGTAGCAGCCAGGCATCCCACGACTTACTTATCTTAAGATATGGTGATAGCTGGGTTCTGACACTGTGGCTGTGCAACAGCAGGAAAGTGCTGACGCTCTCTGTTCCCTTGCCTCCTTGTCTGTTAAGCCACAGTGGTAACACATGTTGTGACTGACTCACCACAATGAAGGGTACCGTACACAGGTAGGACATAGAGATTTTATTGCTGTCGTGTGTTTCATCGCTATTGCCAGCTTTCCACCTTTCTGTCTTTGTTTCTCAATCTATACAGTAAAGGTAGCAATGCTTTAGTAATTGAGACAATGACATATCAATCAATGCTTGTTAAAACAGACATACAAAAAGGAAAACCTCTAAGGACAAAAATCAGTAGTTGCTAAGGCTGCTTCTGGATACGTGAGAAATGAAATAAGAGTAGACAATATGCCATTTGGGAGAAGAGAGTTTCTTTTAACACAGTGGTTTACATTGTTTTCAAAAACACAAAGAATGTAATAAAATACATGTGAATGTGTGAGTTTACACATATATACGAATCGCCATCTTCTGCTATTGTATGAGAAAATAAAATTGACAAGGGTTCTTTCCAGCCTAGTTTTGGTAGCTTCAATGATGACTAATCTTGGAGATTAAATCCGATCTCAGGATTATTGATATTAATTCTTTCTTTGGCTTGACAGCTGTAGGATGGAAATGTCATAGGAAACATACTGAAATTGACTGAGCCCAATTAAGCAGGCAGGACCTGAGCGGACACATAAAAAATACATCAATCACAGCTTACAATTTTATTTTTAAGTCAGAACATTTGTAACCAAGAGAGTAAATTTAGAATGCTATATTAATAACAGTATTATTTTACCTGATGATTTATGTGATGATTTCAGCTTTATTCCATTGTTTTAGACCTGATCTGTCAACAAAGAGTAAAAATTTTCTTAAGCTCTTTTAAAGCACAGTTTGACCAAGAAATGTTCAGGCGTGGAGGAGGCTTTACCATCTTCAGGATTTTAACCCTGCTTTTAGTTAAAGCTTTTAGTTAAACAAGGACAAATCTAATCTGGCAATTTGCAAATAGGCTCATTTCTACACCCGTTCATTAATGTGCTGATTAGAATCATAATGTAGAGTTGGGGGCATCTTAAAGTCAACTCATTTATGGAAATGCTCATAAATTTAGCACATCATTGTTCAAATAGAAACACTCCATGATTATAGAACGTAGAAAAGAGTCGATTTTAAGCAATCGAGGATGAAAGAGCATTGCAAAGTTATCTAGACAGAAGTGATGAAACCTAAAATCAGAACTGAAAGATATCCAGTATCAGTAAACGGTAGAATTGGCAGATTCCAGTAAGACCGATCCCTATCCGAGTGCAGAAAGCAGGGGCAAAGAATGAAATGCAAGGTTATGACAAGAAGAAGGAAGTCGTCAGGCAGAAATAAGGTTGGCCATGAGCTGATTATTGTTGAAACGAAGTGATCGACATAAGGGGTTTTGTACCTTTATATTTGTGTGAAACTTTTCATGATACCAATGTAAAAAATATATATTTGAATCCTAGCAAGAAATATACTGATTTTAAGTGCACAAAAAGAAAACCAAAGGCAAATCAAGAACTGTGAAAGGAATATATTGAATATAAAGAGGAAAGGAAGGCAGAGAACTTTCCAGAGAAAGTAATAAAGGTAGGATGAGGAGTATTTAGGAGAAAACCAAACTCACTACCACCACCGCTGCCACCACAACCACAACAAAATGGCAATTATGTGAGGTAAAGGATGTGTTAACTAACCTCATGGTGGGAAACATTTTGCCATCTTTACGTGCACCGAATCATCACATGGTACACCTTCGACTTAGTGTTATGTGTCAATTAAATCTCAGTAAAGCTGAGAGGGGGAAAAAAGAAAAGAAAATTGGGAGCAGAATGATTGCAGATGCGTTTTGATAGATAACACATTTTTCAATTTCAAAAAAAGAAAAACCCAATTACTATTAGAGAAGACTAGATATCTGAAAGAGTACTAAGAAAAATGCCCAGACAGAAGAGGACGTTGCTGGGACAAAAACTATACAAAGTGCTTAAATAAAAATTTTCACAAGAACAATTAAAATAAGAAAAAGAAATAAAAATGTTTACTAAATACTGAAATAAAAGAGAAGGAATATAAATTCCCATATGTGAAGGCTGGGGGTGCAGGGGACTTGTGGAGGCAAAAAGAAGGGATATTTCAGAAAGTTCCAAGAATTTCTTTCCTCTCTAGGGCAACATGCACACCACCCTTCGGCCAGCTGCCCTTGCCCCTTATGTGGCCCGTGTCTCTGATACATCCCTCAGTGTGTTTCTAAATGGTCCTAGGCTAGGGCAGGGGAAGGAAGACACGCACTTCCAGGTTCTACCTTACAAGGGAGAAGGTGACAGGTATGTAGTTGTGTTGTTGAGAGCCTTAGAGATCTTTGGCCATTGATCTTTTTTTCTGAGTTTTCAGCATATTCCTTGTACCTGGGCATCTAGGCATTATTTTCCAATAAATATTTGTTGGATGAATAAAGGAATGAATGGGTAGGGTAGATGTATGAGAATGAATGAATGAACCATAGTGCTTCCCCTGCATGACACCACCTCCATGAGACATCTGAGTCTCATGAGCTGTCAGCCAGCATCAGTTCTATTTTATCATGGAATGAATGCATCAGGGACCTGGTGGCTTCAGTGTCCCCCTCAATGCCTCCCTGTCCCATGACCTTCCTGTCTAATCAGTCCCCAGTGTCGATGCCACTTCCTAAATATCTCTCCCAAGTACTCCCTCTTCCATTGTCTAGTTGGATCCTGATCATCTCTCATCTAGTCTCTCAATGGTTTTCTACCTAGTCCTTTCTTCAACCTTTCCTTGCTCCAGTTTGTCCTCTATAGCTACAGGTCCATTATGCCTCTTCCATTTTTTAAAATGTCCATGCTCCCCATAACTGATAGGATAAAATCAAAGGTCTTCAGCATAGCAAAGGCTTTCCACAGACTGAGCCTGGTTTCATTTCCCTGGACTCCCTCCACTCACCCACCCGTTCTCTCTTCCCTTTGCTTCCATTTTATACAGCTGTATTTGTGAGGGATCATGCTGGTCCTATGCATACTTTCTTTTTTCTTTTTTTTTAAAGAAAATTCTACATCCAACATGAGGCTCGAGCTCACAACCCTGAGATCAAGTATCACATGCTCTACCAACTGGGCTAGCTTTTTTTTTTTAATTCCAGAAATGCTTTTCTCTCTTTTTCTCCAGCTAGAATACTATAGATACTTCTGAACCCTCTCCAATCATTCTTTTCTCTGTTCCTATTGCGTTTAGGTCATGGGCTCTTATATCACCTATCTGATTACCCTAGAAATATTGGTTGACTTATCTTTTTTACCCACTAAGCAATGAACTCCTAGATGATAAAAAATATCGATGCTCATACTGGTCACAATCTCCCATGCCCAGCAGACACCTGACATATAGCAAGTGTCCAATACATGTTTGTCATATTAACATAATTTACATTTGGGAATGAGGTTAAAGACTGAGAAGGGAGTGACCCGAGAGAGTCAAAAAAGCACTATGAAAAGTCTTTAAGTTTCTGGAAAAGAGCATAAGGGAAAGTACTGAGCACATAAAGTCCCTGAATTAGCAAATGTTGGGAATGTAGGCCCATTCAGGCCAATTATTACTCCACCATTGGGAAAAATGAGAGCTGTTATCTGAGTTCTCTCTCTTTGCAATGTCATTTTACCCCAAAATAATTTTTTTCCTTCATCTGGCCAAGAGGAAAAAGTGGATCCAGGAGGAAGATCACACCATGGATTTGCGACCTACATCAGATAGGGAAAAGGAAGGAAGAAAGGAAACGGAAAATGAACGAAGGAAGAAAGAAGACAAAAAAGATCTAAAAAGGTAAATGCGATAACTTAGTTGCATCATTAGTTTTATTTACCAAGTTTGGGGGACCCAGTATTTTTCATGGCCTGCTAATAATAAACATCAGCCTGGAGCATAGATACAAAATTGCAATGACGTGATCTGATTTCTTCCTGTTTCTTTCTTGGCTAAAATGTCTTTGATCCCCCTCCCCCATTAATTGCACATTGGTTCTTCTAACATGTAGAATATCTTCTAAATTACGCGTTGGTGTGAGCGATAACGTAGTGTGTGAGATGAATGAAACACTCAGCTCCTCAAAGCTCCCCAAATTCTTTCTTTCAAAACTGATCCACTATTTTCTTAGCTTGAATAGTCTTTTCATACCAACCTCAGTGACTACCAAAACAGTTTAATGTTATTAGAATATCATCAAGTTTCATTATGTTTAATAAGAGATGGTGACAAGAGATAATTTTAAATACATTTTCACCATAATTAAAATCACAAGTTGTAAAATTAATCCTAGAAGTGTCAGTTATAATGTGATGTAATTTCAATCTCTTTAAACTTATTCTCGTTAACTGCTCTGGTATAGAGCTCTAGCAATAAAATTATAAATACGGTGAAGAAGCTAGTAGATCTCAAATCCCCATCTTCGTTCTCAATAATGAAAATTGTGGTTTGCTTCATCAATTTATTTGCCACTTTAAATGGATTACTTAAAGGAAATTGATTGGCATGATCAAATATCTCATTGTCTATTCATCACTCAGTGTATATTTACCAAGGATTTATATGTAGAACATTACTGATGGGCCCAGTGTGAACTAAGAAAGGCAAAAAAACACCACATGCTCACTTTCCCGCCATTCTCTGTGATTAACTCAGAGAATAGCCTAGAACGATATAAAATTAAATATGATTTATATTTATATATTTATATCATCTGTCATGTCAAAAAGAGTATTTGAGTTTTCTTTTAAAAAAATATACCTGAAACACAAGAGTATGAAACAAACAGAAGGATAAACTAGGATGAAAGGAAAATGAAGGAGAGCCAATGGTTAGATGAATATTCCATTGAAAGAGGTAGACTGTGAATGAGGCAGAGCACTCCCTGAGGACCACTGCAGAGAATACACACACACACACACACACACACACTGATTGCTTAGAGAAAACTTGAGTTTTCCAGATTTAAATAAAACTCAAGTCGTGCTTTCATGGAGCATGCAAGGAGATGCTGTAATGTTTACTTAACATCATCATCTCTGTATCTGATGACACGTGACTTTCACATAACTTAGCTGATGGCAAAAGGGCAGCAAGAGACCAAAGCAGAAGGGCTAAACTTGGTGCCTTCTAATCCCCATCTCTTCCCATTATCCAGTTGGGGTTGCCAAGGAGTCCAGTCAGAATCATGGCCCACATGAGAAGACACCATGCTGTATGTACAATGTATCAAAAAACAAAGGAGACCCTTGAACAGAATTCTAAAGGAGGAGGAAGAGGGAGAATTGGCTTAGAGAGAGCAAACTACTGGGGCACGGATCAGATCTGATCCTCAGCTGTATTTTAATAGACTAAAGTTGCTAGTATTTAAAAATTCAGATTTCCCATTTCTCTGAAAAATATTGGAAGAGTATTGGCACAGAGCCCACAGTCCTGCATTATAAAAATTGACTGAAACTGAGCAGCAGTCTCCTCTTTAGACAAAATGAACACTCTCCAGTTTGTCCCAAACCCCACCCAGTCTCCTTCATTCATATAGTGTACCTTCCGTAACCCCATGGATATTCAGGGAATAAGTGAAGAAAAGGCATCTGGGCTAAAAAAAAAAAAAAAAAAAGTAACAACATGTACAAAGGTATGAGACAGCATGGTACTCTGGGGAAACTGGGGTGAAAAGTATGTAGGATGGTGAGGAAGCCAGGGAGGCCAACAAGAGCCAGATTCCATTCAAGACAGTATTTATTAATTTGTCACACTTGTTCTTTTGTTCATGTGTTTCATTGACTCCACTTGCTGAGAGAAGCTCTTAGGGTCTAATATTACTCTAGTTATAGATTTTTTTTAAAGATTTTATTTATTTGTTAGAGAGAGAGAGAGCATATGAATAGGGGAAGGGACAGAGAAATAAGGAGAAGCATACTCCCTGCTGAGCAGGGAGCCCAATATGGGGCTCAATCCCAGGGCCCTGAGATCATGACCTGAGTTGAAGACAGACACTGAACTGACTGAGCCACCCAGGTGCCCCTGATCATAGATCTTTAATGGAGAGGCTTGGCCAGGTATTTAACATACTCTCCTATGAGAAGTTCCCTAGGAATATTAGCATTCAAAAATTTACTCTCGATCTCATCTCTGCAACAGAGTGAATTCCCCACTTTAATGTGTCAATCATAAATAATCCTCAGGAGTCAGTGTCCTTTGGACATTTCCTGGGTGTCTAGAAACCCATACTATGGCAAATCTTCCCCACTCTTCTCTGTAGACCTAATGCTCATTGCAAAGACTGCCTCCTACATGAAGCTACCTTTTATCTACCTGGAGGTGAGTCCTCACTCCTTTGAATTCCTTTGTGGCTCTGTGCTTGATATCTTTGTATTAGCAAGCTTTGGCCCAGAGATTAAATCTAGCCCACCATCCATTTTGTATGGCCATGAGCTAAGAATGACTTCTACATTTTTCAACTTAGTTGGGAAAAAATCAAAATCAAAATAATATTTCATGGCCTCTGAAAATGGGATAAAATTCAAATATCAACATCAACAAGCAAAGATTTATTGGAACAGAGCCACACCCATTCACTTACTTAGGCCTGTGGTTGCTTTTACCCTACAGCAATAGTTGAAGAGTTGCAACAAAGACCATATAGCCTACAAAGCCTAAGATATTTACTATCTCATCCTTCACAGAAAGTTTGCCAACTCTTGAATTAGGCTGTAAGCTTCCTAAGGTCCATTCATTTATTCAACAAATATTTCCTGAGGGCCTTCTGGGCCAGGCATTACTTTGGCTTCTGGGGAAACATGGTGGATGAAGTCGTACAATGGCAGATTCTGAATTCCAGTAAAGCTACAGTAAATCCTGGGTGAGAGGGAAGACAGTTTTCTTTTAGTTCAAGGATTTACAAAACTCTCATGACCCGTGGCTTCTCCCACTGAACAAAGGCATCTGGCCCCATTGTTATCAACCCAAAAAGAAGGGAGAAGCTGGATCCTGAAAAGTGACCAGCTTGTTATAGAAATGTAGCCAATCAGCAAAATCTAAAGGCTCTGAAATATGTTGAGTCAAACTTTTTTTCTTCAGAGAAAATACGAAAAAAGAAAATGAAGTCCTCAGAAACAGAATATTATTTAGCAAGCGATGGAAAGTGTTCTCACTGCACTAATGAGTCATTAAGTGAGGCGTTTGGGAACTGGGGAGGCGCTATAATTAGGTTATCTGTATTTTTAACACAAGAAAAATAATCCAAAGCGGCATTAACCAATGCAGCTGTATTGGAAGGGGGACAGCTCTCTGCAAGTCTCCAAACAGAGGGGAATCATTTTTAACAACTCAGAGCTCAGCTGAGCAGTTAATTTAACAAAATGCTTAAGAACAAACCCCCAGCCATTGGTAGCCATCCTTAACTGTCTCCTAGCTAGAAAGCAACACCCCATTCCAAAACACCAGGCCTGTACAGATATCAGTTTAGATGGAGTGGAAACAGCAAATCTGATCATAACAAAAGGGGAACAGAAATGACGTGAGTGACGGGTTAGGGATTTCACATAATTAAATTGTCAAAGGCCACAAAAGGAATGTGAAAATCAAGGGATATCACCACCATGGGGGAAGAGAGAGGGGATTTAGTTATAAATACATTTCTGAGGAAGATGAAGAAAAGATAGATGTCCAGATTGCTCATTTTTGGCCTAATGAATAAATCATCTTGCCCCCCCAACCCCCAATGCACCTGCTGCTTTGAAAAGTCCTTCCACACCAACCCAACAGTAAATGCCTCACAATGGCTCCAACGAGGCTGGAGTCCCGCCAATGAAAATTACCACTCTTCAACCAAGATAAACATCATATTACTTCATTACCCTTTTAAAACATATGCAAATTAAACCCATTATTCTTTTTTCACCCAGAAATGAAGTTCGTTTGGCTGGAATTCAGCGATTCCTTTTGTTGCAGTTGACCATGAATGGATGAACTTCATGTAGATGGTGCCCACTCCCCATCTTTGAATCAAACATTAATACCATTTGACAGTAATAAATAACACTTATCACAATAGGGATGGAATAATGATTTTCCCACTCAGCTGGCTCATCAGAGCCTATCAGCTGACAACTGCATAAATGAGATTAGCATAACAGCTGCCTATGACAAATGTATCTAAATCCTTCTAATGCCAGCTAGTGCTTTGATCTTCCTATCAAGTCGATGCCAAAACCCAAATCCATTTCTGCAAAATACATCTTGTTTATTATAGATACATATGTATGTCCCAGAACAGTCTGCAATCCCAAGACATCCTTAATTAAAAGAATTTGGAATATTGATTGAAAATTGTCACCTCTGGCTTTGTACTTCCTTCCATGACTTTGCTGAATATTTTAAGAAATGTATTTTCAAAATGGAGTTTATGCTTTGCCTTCCTATACTTCTTGAGTCACTCACCGGAATGTAATGAGGTACCATTCTGATGTTTTCAAATGAAAATAATTACCGTGGTTTCATTTTGATTATTGCCTTTCAGAGGTATCAGGTTCATAAAAATTTAAATCAACTCCAAGTAACATAAGCCACGGTCCTTTACTTCCTATTATACAATCACAGTGAAACACAGACTTGTTCTTTGTTAGGGAATGCAAATGGGGAATGAGATCAAACCTGAACCATAATGTCTTCATTTATCCTCCTCCACAATCCACACTGCTGATGAGGGTAATATGAGGAGCAGTAAATACACATTTTTTGTGTCCAGGTCCCTGCAAGACTCCATTTGTTTCTCTTTCTGAACTTGAAGTGGGAGTAAGACAGAAAATCCAGTGTCCAGGGAATAACACATTAGATATTAGGGAGATTAGAATGTAAGGAGTTAGAGATTTCCTTAAGAAAAACGAGTCAGTTTGGAAAGCCAGGCAAACACATGCATCAAAAGTGGGTCTTGTTATTCTGTCTTGGTGGTGCTAAAGGCAACAGTAGTGGTAGCTAGTTTACTTTCCCGCTCCTCTGTGTGGAGCACTGTAATCATACCCCATATCATAACCCTCCTCCAAACAATTATATTAGTTAGTTGGTCAATAGTAATTCATTCATTCATACCAGAAATATTTATCAGGGGCTTGCCATGTACTATTATAGGCATATCACAGAATTCAGGTAAACAAGGTCCTTGTACTCATAGGATTTACATTCTAGGGGACAGGTTAAAAAGCTATTGAAAAACCAAAAACCAAAAAAAAGTTATTGAAAAATAACTGTAGAGCAGTAAAGAGGGCCAGGACACTTTACAGATCACACATTAAAGAATACATGAATGGATTCCAACGTTTGCATAAATATGGACAGTCACAAAAAAAAAAAAAAAACAGACACCAGTGTTTTAAGCAAATACAACTGATAGAAACTACATTTTAATTCTGACTTCTGAGTAATTTTTGGAGTGAAGTTGAGATTTCTCTACAATTAACTGATCAGCAGAATATAGAGAACTTGATAGGAAAGAGCATGGGTCCTCATGAGTTTAGAAGACAAAAGTGTATTGACCAGCCACAATGTGCTAAAAATGCAAACATGTACAGGACCAAGTCTCTGCTCTCTGTGGCATACCATCTTGATGGCTGGAATTATGAGCCCAATCATGATGTGAGAAAAGCAGAAGCCTCCCAGGCTGGAAGGAAGCAAGCAAGGCCTCCATGAAGAAGTGGCCCTAAACTCAGATTAAAGGGTTTGGCTGGTATAATGTTCACAGGAGGATCAGTGTGATAAAAGTCAACATCAGATAATAACAACAAAAGTCAGGCACATCGGAGCAAGAGTTTCAGCAAGATCCAATCAAGAAGGCCTTGACCATTAACACCAGATACTGTCGAGCTGTCATAAAGTTATTTGTAGTTGGCTGGACACATGTTCTTTACATGACCTCTTAGTAAACCATCTTTGTTTCACTGTATAAAGTGGGTAAAACCATGAGTGAAGGACTTCTCCAAGAATTATGAGGGCATGACTTCATATCCTGCCCAGGGAAAGTAGATAACAAAAGTAAACCATTTAACTAGAAGGTGTTGAAATGAAATCTAGTTCTTTGTTCCGCTGCACAAAAGCTAGACATCTGAGAGATACTTATTAGTCAATTGGTATTTATATCAATGGTTCCATTGGAAAGAGCTCTGAAAATCTATATGTACTACTAGGAAAATCTATATGGATTATCTGTTGCTGGAATAAATATTATGTATCACACAACAAAATTCTGCTGTTTTTCAAATATATGTAGAAGGTGCTACGACTAATAAGATATAGGAGATTTTTAAAGCATTGCTGAATTAGTCATAGTTCTATTATTGTGTATTTTCTCCATCCCCAGACACAAAAGTACTACTTTCATAAAATTAACATTAAAAATAGGGGTTGTCGGGCAGCCCTGGTGGCTCCGCAGTTTGGCACCGCCTTCAGTCCAGGGTGTGATTCTGGAGACCCGGGATCGAGTCCCACATCGGGCTCCCTGCATGGAGCCTGCTTCTCCCTCAGCCTGTGTCTCTGCCTCTATCTCTCTTTCTGTGTCTCTCGTGAATAAATAAATAAAATCTTTTTTAAAAATAGGGGTTGTCATATTGTAAGAAATTACAAATTTTGGGTCTATATGATGAAAATGCCATATGGAAAAATGACCAGTTCCATGTTATTGGTCTTAACTAGCTAATGGTATGGAACAACCAAGCAACTTACTCACTTGACTTCAGTGAATTCCTTCATCAGTGTGACCCCAGAGACTTCTATTTGATTCATATCAACATTCCATATACCCAAAGTTGAAAATAAAATAGTAGTAGTAATACTATTTTAGAGTAGTGTTATTAAAAAGCTCATATGTTTCCATTTCAGCCTTGATTGAAAACTCCAACCATGTTTTTGGTTTGTTTATCTGCAGTCTAAGCACTTGCTATGTGCCTGGCACTTTGATGGTCCTATGGAAGATACAGTGACTTTTAAATCATGTTTCCTGACTTCAAGGAACTTGCAGTATAATTGAGGAGAAAAGATTTACACCTAAGTATGAGGCAGGAAGAGTGGAGTGCCACAAGAAATACGGGCCTGCAGAATGGGAAAATTGTCCCAAATATTGGTATCATGAAAGTCTGCTGGAGAACACAGTTGAGTCTGGGAGATTGGGCTGGCTACACAAGGCTTCTGGAATGCTACGTGTGCCAGATTGGCTAAAATTTCTGGAGAGTAAAGGGCAAATAGGGACCCAAATTTTAAGACCAGTTGATGAGGTCAGTGGGCTTTGGGAGCTTTGATCTACTTTTATTTTTAATAAAATGATAGTCCGGCTTTTTTAAAAAAAGTCCACATAGCAAGAAGTTTGGAGATGGGCAGTCAAGGACTGGTACAGCCACCCCACAATGCTGTCAATTTCTTCATTTTTAATCCTAACATCGTTTTAAAAAATTGTGTAAAAATACCAAACCATATAACATAAGCCATGTTAATATACAGTTCAAGAGTGTTAACTATACTTACAGACTGTTGTGCAACCCATTTCCAGAACTTTTCCATCTTGCAATACCAAAACTTGTATTATACCTAATGGAGAGTAGCTCCCTCCTTTCCTGATAACCACATTTCTACTCTCTGCTTCCAGGAATTTGACTATGTTAGACCCTCATATAAGTGAGACCATGCAATATTTGTCTTTTTGTGTCTGGTTTATTTCACTTAGCATCGTGTCTTCAAGGCTCATCCATGTTATAGCAGGTGTCAGGACTTCCTTCCTACTTAAGGTTGAAGAATATTCCATTGTCACCTACACCTACTTTCTTTACTGATGGACATTTGGGTGGCTTCCCTCCTTAGTTATTGTGAATAATGCTGCTATTAACATGGGTGTGCCATCATTCAGTTTTGAAGTAGGGAAAGTGATAATCACATAGGCACACAGCCATTAAGATTCGAGAATTTTTACTTTGCTCAAGCTTTCATTGCCTGTTAAATAATAATAAGTGAACAGAAGTCATTAAAATGTACAGCTGGCTCTTGCCCAGATGCATTTGACTGGAAATACTCCAGAGAAGAGCCTGTCTCACCAACCTTCCTCCTGCTTCTTTCCCAGAACTTTCCTGACTGTACCTACTGATCTCAAGGTCCAGGTTGGCTGGATTCACATGACTTCAACGCTCCCTTCTTCAAGGGTGAGACTCAGAGCTTACCTGTTTGTTCGTTTATTTGTTTTGTTTTCTCCAACCAGTACTGGCATTGTCCATTATTTAATTTGGAAATATGAGGAAACATGATTTATACCTGGTATCTCCAGTAACAGACCTTTGAGATATTTGGCAAATATAAATGTTGAATTAACAGGACCGTCCCTACTTTATAATGAACTTCAAAGGGAAAAAAAAAAAAAAACTTTTAAAATCATCAACCTTTGCTTTTGGGAGGTGGTTAAGAAAAATAAACTCAGAATTAAGCTTCCAATATTCACAATTTCCTCCATTGCTTTCTTCAGGATTTTGCTCAAATAGTACCTGCTTAGCAATGCATTCCTGACCAAACCCTTTAAAATTGCACCTCTCCGACTTCCTGGCACTCCTCTTTCCCTTCCCTGATTTATTTTGCTTTGTAGTCCTTATCACCTTCTAATCTCCCTAATTATACTTATTTATTTTCTTCTGTCTCGCCACTCTAGAATGTTCAACGAGGTCGAGCATTGTGTTTCCTTTTTCTCTCAGTCAATCTCTGTTCTATTCTGCATCTCCACTGCCTGGCACATGGTCAGTACTCGGTAGAGAGTTGTCAAATGAATGAAGGAAAGAATACATGGATGATAAGTGAAGATAACTGTGGTAATCATCTTTCCTACAACAGCCCCTTTCTTCATAGAACTATCCCTTCTCCACAGGTTTAAGCCTGGCTACCATGTCTGGAGGACTCGAATAGTCCCCCACGATATGGTAACCACTGTGTGGACGAGAAGACACGACCCTAACTATACTTATCAAATTGCCCCTCCCAGAATTTATAATTGGAACTGAAGGACACTGATCTGAGGCTGTACATGTGGCTGCAATTGAAGTGGCACAATGTGAGGCCACAGGGTAGACACCTGAAGAGAGAAGAAGCAAGGAGCACCCAGCCTCTGCAAGGGGGTGAGAGGGTAACAGAGAGCAAGGCAGAGATGCGAGACCACATGACCCCATAGGGAAGCCAAAAGAATTAGCCTCGAGTCTGGACAGTTCTCTCAATTCTAATCCCCACCCTCTGTGCATTCTGTCCCTACCCCTGAATACTTCTAGTAAATTCTCTTTCTTGCTTAAGCCAGCTGGGGGTGGGTTTCTACTCCTCACAGCTAAAACAGCCTTCACGGGGATAGTGACATAAAACATCTCTCAGTGCATATGATAAATGTGTTTGCATTCATCAAAGTGATATTTCAGTGGGTCTGTGGTCAAATAAGTGTTCTCACCCCTTTTGCACTTTGTCACTTCATTTGGAATCACTTGGAGCTGGGTTCACTCTGCAGTGTGAATTCGGGGCTTTTTGTGTGTGGCTTTTTCATATGATAATGTCGAGTATATTTTCAGCCCAGCCCTCAATCAAATGGGCATCATCTTAAGGAGATATAATTATAGCAGCTATTTTGCTGGCTCTTAACTAAAGACAAAGCAAACAGCGTGCTAAGAAATTACACTCGGGATGACACCCAGGACAACGCAGGCAAGAGGGTCAGCCAGTAGAGAAGCACTGTACAACCCATCTGTAGCATTTTATCCTCAGAGGGACACACACACACACACACACACACACACACACATTGAGAGCTCACAAGGACTGTTGTATAATATTTTTTTTCTTGTGTAGACAGATTGCAGTTGCTTTAATAGGTTGTGGTATTACCAATGCCGGCATATCCAACAAATCCAAATATAGTAAGAAAAAAGAGCTTCAATTACCAGTGAATCATATTCAATAATAGCCATTTAAATCCACTGAAAACAAACTTAGGTAAAAACAATAGCTTGGGTTTTTTTTTTATTTTGTTTGGGTTTTTTTGTTTGGTTTTTAATTCAATGTTAACCACTCAAATTCACACTGAAACTTAGATCTTCAGGCGAAGATTCAGTACTTTGGTAACTTTGACCCCCCCCCCTTTTATTAAATATATAGTTTAAAAATCGCACAAATGTACAACATGTTAAAACCATGATTAATCACGGTAACATATTCTCTCTTAAAGCCATGATCAGCAAGTGAAACAATTAGAGAATAGCGGTTTACAGTCCACTTATTTATCCGTCTCTGATTGATAAGAGAGCAATGGGACTTGGTCCATCCTACAACTGACCAAACTGCATTGCAGTTTGAATTTTACCGTTGTAAAATAATTATGTTTTGAACTACAATAGATGTGTTTGAAAAGCGGGGCTAAAGAGAAAATAATTTCAAGAAATACTTGAAATTTTGCTGATATAAAGCTTTCTAATTCTTCTCCTCCTCTTCCTGCTCCCCCTCATCTTCCTCCTTCTCTCCTCCTCCTTCTTTTCTCCTTCTTCTTCTTCTTCATTTCAAGCACAACCAAAGATTCACTCACACAATTGGGTTTGTGGGTAAACACAACCGACTGGTTCTCATGGAAAAGCCGCTTTTCCCACTCTTCAGCTAATAATATTTCCCTTTTGTTCCACCTCATTACTCTCAGCTTTTCTCCACTGTTCTAAGTAAGCTAAGTAATTTCTCGCCCTCTTCACTGTCTGCACCTTTACAAATATTTGCAAATGGTTATCATGCCCTATCCTGCTACTTATCACAAAGTAAAAATCTTCAGTGTCTTTGATAATAACTGGACCAGTGTCTTAACCATTTTTCTCCCCTGCAATTTCAACTGTCTCGCATGTAATGATAATTATCTCATGCAGTCCTCTGCAGCACAATGTTGAATGCAAAATTCAATTCATATTGCTTTTTCTTAGCAAATGTGGTCTTGGATGACACTGCTCTAAGAGGTTATCGGAGACAAAGAGCCACCACTGAGTCCTAAACAGTTGGAGTCATGAGATCTCTCTCACCAGGATCCCTGGGTGGCTCAGTGTTCAGCGTCTGCCTTTGGCTCAGGTCATGATCCTGAAGTCCGGGGACTGAGTCTCACATCGGGGTCCCTAGGGGAAACCAGCTTCTCCCTCTGCCTATGTCTCTGCCTCTGTCTCTGTGTCTCTTCTCTCATGAATAAATAAATAAAGTCTTTAAAAAAAAAAAGAAGAGATCTCTCTCACTGCTGTCTTATCTCTACCGCTATGTGATTTGGGCAAGTCACTGCTTCTATGGATCTCACTTTCTTTTCCTATACAGTAAAGGTTCAAATAGATTGTCAGGTGTCTTCTAAATCCTTCATTTGAAGGCTCACCTGCATTTCAAGGTATCCTTTTTCAAACCTAAATCTGATCAAGTCACTCCCTTAACAGCATTTGGTTGCTTCCTATCAGACTTAGAATGAATTCAGACTTCTTTACAAAGTGTGCAAAGCATGTCATGGTCTAGCACCTGCTACATCTCCAACCTCAACTTGTACCAGGTGTGCATTGATCTTTGGCTGGCTTCCCCCAAATGAGACCCTGAAATAAGGGTATGAGTCCAAATAGCTTATTTGGGAGTAGGTAGGTGAGGGAATGGGGAAGGAAGGCAGTCAAGGGAAGAAAGCCAATAAAAGGTATGTTATCAAGCAATGTATCATAATGGAAGGGGGGATGTCAATCCCCCTGAGGGCTCCTTACAGGGAGGGAGAGTACAAAATATGGCACCTGGTAATTCTTCCAAGGGGCAGGAGGCTTGAACTTCATCTACTGGGTCCCAGTTGCCAGAGGTTGAGAACAAGTCCTAGGACATCAACTCCCTGGTCCCTCTAACCCATTAATGTGTAGACCCAGCATGCCCAGAGAAGCCAGAAGGACTGGGGATATGGGTAGTATGCTAACAAATATGATGCTCTACTCTTTCCTAAAACCCAGACTTGCAGGCCTTATTCAAATTCCTTGGACTTGCCCTGTCTCCTCTTTTAGGGCCTCTACACAGACTACCCTCTCTGACTCAGACACTGCAAGTTTCCCTCCTTCTCTATGTGAGCAGAACTTTCTCAGGCAAGTCACCCCTGATCACCCTAATGAAGTTCCCCTCCCTTCTTTATTTTGTTAACACACCATATTTGTTTCTTCCATAGCATCCTTCATATTGTGGAATTATGTCATTATTTTAGCTTATTTTACAACTGTATGCTCCACTAGAATATGCGTTGTCCTCAGGTAGGGACTCTCTCTACTTTGTCACAGAGCCAACATCTAACTCAGTACTTGATAAATGGCTGGTACTAACTAAATTATAAATTTTTGAAAGCCCATAGTTGTTTGCAAAAACTATCCATTTATACTCAACAACCAAAAATGTTTTGGTGAGCTAGAGAGAACTGTTTTGATGCATCATTCTCTTGCACTTCACAAAGCGTGGATTTCAAGGACCTCCTGATGGAGACCATACCACAAAGTCCCACATGCACTTTGGCTTTAGTAACTTACATACACACAGCAGTAGATACGAACAGGGATTCCGCATACTAAAGCAGCCAGAAGACAAAATTCCAGTCTCAGCCTCCTAGGCTCCCATGCTCCAGGCAATAATTGTGACATCCTGAGCCTCTGGTGTATTTGCTCTCTGTTTTGGAGTTTTTCATTTTTTTAATTAAAAAAATAATAATGAGGAAATTGGATTATCCCTTAAGTCTCCCCTTAAGCCTCAATATTCTCTCTGTCTGTTAATGAGAAACATAAATATGGCCCTTGCATATTATAGATATTCAACAAATAGTTGGGTTTTTTTTTTTTAATGCTTAGAATATGGATAGCTGAACCACAAGTACACTGATGTGAAATTCTCCTAACTGAATCTGTTTCCTTATTTGCAAAAAGCAGCAGTCTTATATAAGTGTTAGGAACGGCAAATACTTGCTGTATCATAGTTACCTAATGCTGTGCTCCTGATAGACATTACTAATCGATTGCCACACTCTTTACCAATGATCCAAAATGTGGCCCTGGAAACCTGACAAATATTATCTTAACCAAGAGATCAAAGTTAACATTGCGAGTGATAAGTCACGTTAAAAGCAGGATAGCATGATATGATGGGATGAGAAAGCATTCCACCTCTGTAGTGTTCTTCCCCGAAACCCATAACCCCAGCGGCAAAACCATTAAGACAAATCCAAATCTGGGGCACCTGGGTGGCTCAATTGGTAACATTTCTGCCTTCTGCTCAGGTCAGGATCTCAAGGTCCTGGGATTGAGCCCTGTATCAGGCTCGCTGCTCAGTGAGGAGCCTGCTTCTCCCTCTCCTTCAACTAATCCACCTGGTTGTGCTCTCTCTCTGTCAAATAAAGAAATGAAATCTTGGGATCCCTGGGTGGCGCAGCGGTTTGGCGCCTGCCTTTGGCCCAGGGCGTGATCCTGGAGACTCGGGATCGAATCCCACGTCGGGCTCCCGGTGCATGGAGCCTGCTTCTCCCTCTGCCTGTGTCTCTGGCTCTCTCTCTTTCTCTCTGTATGACTATCATAAATAAATAAAACATTAAAAAAAAAAAAAAGAAATGAAATCTTAAAAAAAAAGACAAATCCAAATCGAGAGACATTCTACAAAATACCTGGCCAGTACTCCTTCAAACTGTCAAGGTCATGATAAATAGGGAAATAGTGAGGAACTCTCACAGACCAAAGGAGACTAGGCGACATGACAACTAAGTGTAATGTGGGGTCTTGAAATTGATCCTAGATCAAAAAGGAGGGAGGCATTACTGAAAAAAACAAAAACAAATAAAATGTGAGTAAAGGCTGGAGTTCAATTAATAACAATGTGCCAATGTTAACTTCTTAACTTAACATTTTGTATTTTGACAAATACAAAAAGGGGATAGAAGATACAAAGAGTAGGTAAAAACAGTAGATTTATAGGAACTCTCTGTATTGTCTTGGTGACTTTTCTGTGAATCTAAAATTATTCCAAAGTAAAAAGCTTATTTTTGAAAACTCAGCAAGCCGGGTCCCCTCACTACCAATATATTTACCCTTCCGAGCTTCAATTTTCTCATCAGAATATCTTTAATCTTTTCGATATGTTAATGCAGATGCAGAAGATTGGAATTAAAAACTGAAATATTTGCAGTTAGAACACCTTCCTTGGGGTGTATAGTAGGACACAAATGATCCCACCAAGACCAGTGTTACTTTTCCCCCCATATTCAGACATGTTGAATTGCTATGCAGATGTAGACTTTCCTATAATGCATTTTTACATTTTTAATTAATATTTCAAAATATCTTTTACTTATACCTAAATTTAATTGGTAAGTCTGGGATCTGGGCACAGCAAGAATTTGTTGAACACTTTTTTTTTTTTTTTTAAAGATTTTACTTATTTGAGAGAGAGTGAGAAAGCAAGTGAACACAGGCACACAAGTTCAGGATGGGGGTACAGGGAGAGGAAGAAGCAGATTCCCCCACCGAGTAGGGAGCCCGATGACACAGGGCTTGATCCCAGGACCCCAGGATCATGATCTGAGCCAAAGGCAGACACTTAACTGACTGAACCACCCAGGAACCCCTTATTGAATGCTTTTATGCTAAGGAACCACTGCCCCTAACACTAACAATCAATTAAATTGCTACAAACCTTCTCATAATACCCTCCAGATGACATCAGGACTTTAGCTAGTCTTTGTTCAATTCATACAGCTTTTCCCTTGAAGATACATACCAAGTGCAGGATTCATGATTTCTATGTACTTATGGATCCCATAATTAATTGTCTAGGGCTGCTTTTGAAAACTTGGAGACTATAGCCTTCACTTTTCAAATTGTGTAGCTAGCAGATTTCATTTACAGTATATTGCAACAAGTCCCTGGGAGTTTCCACCGAAAGCCATAAATCAGAATCAGTTAAGAAAAATGTTCAAGAGAATTTCCCATTTCTGCAGATAGACAAGGTTGAGAAATATCAGAGGTAGAGTTATATAGTGTGAAATGACACTTTCTAAAGGGCTCTTTTGAGCAATTTATTAAGAATTTGTCAAAGACATGCCAAGTGCTCATCAGTGAATTAGGCATGTATTATAATGCTTATTGTAGCATTTAAAGATCATGATACTTATCACTTAGATTGTACTTAACACGCTCAAAACATTTTCAGTTCTAATTAAATATTCTCCCACGTGTATCTGTGTAGAGAAATAACCATTTATAGGAGGAAGAAATACCCAGACTCACAAATAAAAAATCCATCAGAGAAGGCTTGGGAACTTGAGTACAGTATTAAATATGTAGGCAAATGTATAACATCTTGAGTTTCAGCCAGAAATCTAAGTTGGTTCCCCAAACAACCATTTGGAGTTCAGTCTTCTCATCAAAATGAGTCTTCATGCTTTCTTTTTTTTTTTCTTTCCTGAAGTTTTAGCTGCCCTAGACAGAGCCTTTTGAGGTTTAGGCTAATTATATGGAGCCAAACAGGGAAACCAAGTGATTCCATTTTTCCCAAATGTAGGGTTTGTCTTTTCAGAAACCAAGCTCCATGAATATGGGTTAAACATATTCCAGCTTCATGACTCCCTTTTCTTCATTTTTTTTCAAGATTTATAAAGGACAATACTATTATTTCCTAATAGGTTCTAAATTTCAATAAGGGAACACTCAAAATGAAAGTCTTTACAGGTAATAATTTTGCTATTTTGAAAATACAGGGCAAGGATTTTTGCTAAGAGAAGTTTGAGACTCAAAATTCAAATTTGGCTACTCAATGAAAAGCTTTAAGTTAATGTTCAAATCATGAGCCCCGGCGGTAAGCAAAATGGCAGCATTTATCAAAAAACAAACAAACAAACAAACAAAAAACATTCTTTGGTCCAGGGATGGGATTTCTAGGAATCCACCCCAAGGTCATCCCGTATATGAAGTATATGTACAAATGTATTTATTGAAGTATTGTTCATAATAGGACAAAATAGGAACTCTCCAGAATGCCCCTTGATAGCAAAATGTATAGTTTATTCATCTGCTACAATACAACTCTGGAGAAGTGTAAGTTAGAACTAGTGTCACATCAACTGGCTATGTTCATATCCTTCTCTTCCATTGAGATCCAGCTACCCCAACTTTAACCAGAAGGGGAAAGAAACAAGAGTTAGAGTTTTTCAAAAGCTAAATTACTTAGGTTGCAGTAGAGTGTTTTTGTTGAACATAAGAGCAACAGAGACAGATGATCTGAGTTCTAATCCTAGCTCTTCCCTGTATGTAAACTTGGTCTATTTATAGATAACCATGACCTTTGGTTTCAATATCTATGAAATGTGAACAATATTAACAGTACCCTCCCTGTAGATGTCTTCTGAGAAGTAAATGATATAACACATGTACTGTAGCACAATGCCTGTCACACAGGAAATACTCACTAAATAACACCTACAATGATAATATTTTGCTAGAAGGGCTCTTGAGCCCCACTACCTAAAGTGTAGTTTGCTGAGCAGCAGCAGTACCTGGAAGCTTGTTGGAATGCAGAATCTCAGGCCCCTCTCCAGATATTCTCAACAAGAATCTGCATTTTTAGCATGACCCCAGATGATTCATATGCATCATACAGTCTGAGATTAGTAAGTAAGTCTGGAACAGGGCCTGAGATTCTACATTTCTAACAAGCTGTTTGAGGAGCGTGTTAAGTTTGAGAAGTACAGCTACCTCATTTTATAAGTGAAGGAACTGAGTTTGTTTGTTTTAGTTTATTTATTCATGATAGAGAGAGAGAGAGAGGCAGAGACACAGACAGAGGGGGAAGCAGGCTCCACGCAGGGAACCTGATGTGGGACGCGATCCCGGGACTCCAGGATCATGCCCTGGGCCAAAGGCAGGTGCTAAACCGCTGAGCCACCCAGGGATCCCCGAGGAACTAAGTTCTATTAACTGACTAGTTCAAGTCACATAGCAGTCAACAGTAAATCTGGGACTCAGGCCTAGCCTTCCTTACGCCAAACCTTACATTCTGAGCAAGGATTCTGAATTGCAAATGATCAAACCACTCCTGTTCTCTGGGAGTATTGTGGATGGTTTGAAATCGACCCACTATCCAATTTTGAGAACCTGTATGCATGTCAAGGTAAGTGAGACCTAAATGGTTGTTATAATGAATGCAACGTTATAATTCACGCAGAGTCACTGTTGTACCTAGCAAATTCATAATTAGAGGTAATTTTGCACCTGCTGTCACGAGAAGATGGCATTTCCTTTAATTTAGCTTGATGCCTTGATTATACTGTGGGAGCGGCAGGAGACAAGGCAATCTCTCACTCAACTCCTGGAGAAAACACACAGCCTTTGGTTTGTGGTTATGATTAATAAAGCCATTTAGCATCCTTGGAATCATCAGCTGCTGTTTCTTGTTGTACTGATGCAGAATCTTCCATAAGGCAGGAGTGCTTGTCACCATCCAAACTGTTGCAGAGACTGGGAGAGGATACCAGGTTCTTTGTAGGGTGAACCATCCCACGAATCCTAATCAAACTAACTTGGTCATGGAAACATGACCACTGAAGTGGCTATGAATTGCAGGCCACTGTGTCAGTGTTGTAAGAAACATAATCTTATCTTCCTATAACTGAATTTTTCTCGTTCAAGACCTTGTGTCAGGAGTTTGAGGAGTCCCTCTTTTTTCGTGGGCTGCTTTGGATTTGGGGCACTTATCTAGAGCCAAGTCGTTAAGGGTGCAATCGTTAATTGTAATGGTCAGCTTCACTGGGTTAAGGGATTCACAGCTAGCTGGTAAAAGATTATTTGGCGTGTGTCCATGAGGAAGTTTCTGGAAGAGATTAGCATTTGAATTGATGAACTGAATAAAGCAGATGGCCCATCGTCCAGTCGTTGAGGGCCCAGATAGAACAAAAAGGCTGAGCAAGGGCAGATTTGCTCTCTCTGTCTGCTTGAGTTAAGATATCCATCTACTCAAGCCCTTGGACATCAGTGCTCCTGATTCTCAGGCTTTCAGACTTAGATCAGGATTTACACCATCAGCTGCCACCTTCCCCATTCTCATGCCTTTGGACTCAGACTGAATTATACCACCAGCTTTCCTGGTCTCCAGCTTGCAGATGGCGGATTATAGGACTTCTCAGCCTCCATGACTGCATGAGCCAATTCCTATAAGCCTCCATGCATGTATATGTATATGAAGTATATGTATATGTATATCAATATCTATATCTATATTTATATATATCTGTTTCTATATAATTATTCTATTGTTTCTCTGAAAAACACTGGATAATCCAAGAGGAAAAAGCAACATCTAGATGTGCTGACATCACTTGAGAGGTCTCTATCTGGTACTGATCATTATTAGTCTCCTGTGGTCACTGCTATGTCCAGTTGCAAGATTCACCCAGTCTCTTGGTGGCTCTTGGACATCCAGACTTCTTTCTGCCACTCTGTGCCAGCTGGAAGAGGAGAGGGTAGGTGAAGCTCCCCCTCTAGAGCCAACACAAAGCCACCACATCTGCTCCCTTGTCATGTTGGGAGAGTATGGAGAACTATGGAATCTTGCCAGCTCAAGATTCAAATCCAGCTGTAGCTAAGGCCAAGTCATGCCTTAACCACAATATTACTGAGCCCCTCATTTTTCCCTGTAGCATTGCTTACAGCAGGAGGAATACTGGGGTCCCAGCTGTCTATTCAATACATGAAGCCCATTGGGCATTCTAGGGAAGAAGGAGGACAGTTAGGTTTGGCAGCCAAGAAAAGATACCAGTATTATCTGGGACAAGTCCGTTAACCTGTCTGACTGCCCCTCTTCTGTCCTGACATTCTTCTCAGGGACTGAGAGATAGTCCACCATGGGTAGGCACCATCTTCATTGTTCTAATTCCTTGATGATGAAAAATTAGGTCATTGGCACTTGTTTTCTATTTTACATAAAGTTGGAGTGGACATTCTTTATCAGATATCTGCTCAGTCTTTGGTTTGATCACCAGGGTTTGGGACTGAGTATGAAGTGTCACAACTAAAACCAGTTAGAATCATTTGGAGATGGACATCATTCCACATTCATACAACCCATTCCCTCTCAACTGTCTTTTTTGAAGGAGTATCCCATAGTGGTAAACTTCAGAGCTGGAAGACTCAGGTCCACATCACAATTCTTCTACTTTCTTGACCTCTCATAGTCTCAATGTCCTCAGTGCCCACAAATTTAATTTACAAAAGTAAAATAATGCCTTCTTCACTGGGTATTGCAAAGCCTAAATGAAATATGGTAAGTAAAATACATATGAAGTGTATAACACTGTGCTTCTCTACCGGCAAACACTCAAAAAATGGTTTATTATAATTATTATTTTGACTTGGATGGAGGAAAAAAGGAGATGAGCAGGAAACCATTTAGGAAGAATTGATCCTGCATGAACACACTCATCAGTGGGTGCTGTGTACCTGCTCAAAAGTAGCCACCGAGTAAGATCTATGGCCCGTGTAGAAGAGTGGATGAAATCTCACCTCCCTAGTGCAATCCTCAATTCATGCCAACATCTCCTCACCTCCAGGAAAAAGTGAGTCCATCTGGGATGACTCCGGAAGACTCTGCAATGCCCCCAAAGACAAATTACTACTCAGATGTGTTAAATTCATGATAACCTGCTACTGTAGGCACATAAATTCAATGTGAATTCTCAGTGAAATGCAATGAGCTATACGGTATTTGAATAGATGGAAGATTTTACTATACATGGAAAAATTTGTGATGACTTGAAGCTAAACTACCTTTCAAAAGAGTATATATTGTTTTGAGTTTGGGGTTTGCTTTTTAAGCTCAAATAGTAATGAAGGATGCAAAATTATGGGAAACATAATTATAGGGTGGAATTATTTGGGGTAGGTTTTTGTTAGTTTCGTGGGTTTTTTTTTTTTCTTAAGATTTTCTTACTTTTATTCTATTTGCCTCTCATGAGATTCAAACTACAATTGAGACTGGTATTAAAAGACAATCATTACCCCAAGCCCAGAGGATGGAAGACTCAGCATGTTGCATATGAGCCACTTGATTTCAAGTGGTGTTAAGAGGGTTTTTAATTACTCAGCTTTGGACTCAGGTATCACCTTCTCTGACAAAACAGCAAGAGAGAAACCGCTTTCTCAGTGGATTAGATAACTTTCCCCTCCACCAGCCCCATGACCAGGAGCCATTGTGCCACACAGGAGTAGCTATTTTAAACCAGCTCGTTAGAGGGGGCAGGAAGAGGTGCTATTTAGAGTTTCTTAAGGCCTATGGGGAGAAAGAAGGGGAAAGTAGACAACTCTCAACATTTCTCCCACCAAAATCTGCCGCTTTCAAGGATGCTACTCAAACTCTGTAGAACAAAAGGAACAATACCTCAGAGCAGGAGCTTTGCAGTTGATTAAAAAGACCTGAATGCCAATCCCAGCATGGGCACCTACAAGTTTAGACAAGTTACTCAGAGATTTTCGACTCATTTTCCTCACCTGTGAATATTATAATTATTAATAACATCTGTCCCATAGCATTGTTGTGAGAATTACAATTTTTTTTAAGTATGTAAGATCTTGGCACAGGGCCTGGTTTCCAGTAGATGTTCATAGGTAGTGACTAAGTGTTACGACAATGGTCCTCTTGTCCTCGAGCTACCAAACCAATGTCATATAACAACTTCATTCTTGTCGTATTTTAAATCATCCTTTAATGGAACATGCCTTCCTCCTATTCAATGTCACCATTGACATCTCTGAGAAAGACCCCACAGTCATGCAATCCCTGATCACTCTGCTTTTCAGCTCTACCACGTCTTCCCTACCTCAAACCCCAGTGCAGACGTCCCTCCTCACTCTTGTCCATCTTTCAAGTACCTATAACTGGAACACAAAAGGTGGCAGCAAGTTTGAAGGGTGAAAAGTCAAAGAAGTGATATATCCCAGAAATCTTGAAAGAGGCAAGTTCAAGGTAGGTCCAAGGGTTTAGGCTCTATTTCATAGGACAGAAAAGGGTAATAATGACCAAAGTGAGAGGGTCAACTTCATGGGCATGCTACCTCTACCGTCACACAGAATCCCACACTTAGAAGGATCCCAAGCTTGGTTTAATGTTGTGTTGTCGCCATCTTGAAGTTCTTAATTTTTTTTAACAAAAGACCCCATGTTTTTATTTTGCACTGGATCCGGCAAATTATATAGCTGGTTCTGCAAAGAGGAAAGAGAATGCAGAGATGAAGGCTGAACTAGTACTGGTTCCATTATATTCTAGAAATATGACCTTGCATGAACTCATCTTTTGTTCTATACATATTTTATTGATTGCCTCCTATCTCAGTGTTCTTTGTTTATAAAATGGGCATGATGATTATATCTATGTCAGGAGTTGTTTTAAGAATGAAAAATGTGCCTTCGGGCACTTAGCATTATGTTGGCACATAGTAAGACCCAAATAAGCACCAATTATTATATTAACGAGAAAATAAGTCTGGAGACTGGGGTAGAAAAACAGAGCATTCAGGAGACTCTGAGAATGAAAGTGTCTCCATTTTAAATCAGCGTATATACTTTGAAGCACTTGATGGTTACAAAACAAAATAAAGAAGGATATGATAGACACAAATAAAAGGAATGAATGAAAGCTTTCTTCCTGAGGATCACAGGTGCTTTGGGTGAGAGCCAGAGGAATCACTCACATCATGATCCTACAAGTTAGAAAGTAGTAAAATTAGGAGCAAGGTACCAGAAGGTTTAAGGATGATTGGACAAGGAGGAGCAGCTAAGAACTCTTGAGGTTTGAGCAGGAAAGAATTGCTTGGACTTTGAAAGTAGAAAAGGTACAGAGGGCAGCTCTGTGGTGGAAACAGTTTGTACTAAGCCCCAGAAATGGCAGGATGAAAATGGCACTAAGGAAATGGGAAGTGGGCTACATACATCTCCCACAAGATGTTAGCATGCTAGAGAAATGGTGTTTTCTTTCTTTCCTTTTTTTTTTTTAAGATTTATTTGTTTGTTTTAGAGGGAGAGAAAGTGAGAATGGCAAAGGGCAGGAGCAGAGGGAGAGAGAGAAACTCAAGCAGACTGTCGAGCACAGTGCCAGAAGTGGGGCTTAATCTCATGACCCTGAGATCACAACCTGAGTCGAAACCAAGGGACCCTTAACTGACTGCACCACCCAGCCACCCCTTTCTTTATTTTCCTTGCATCAACTTAAATGTGACTCCAAGACCCCAACCCAGCAGGCCAGTAGGAAAGTCAATCTCAGTCATTTTGGGGGCTCTTCTTTCAGTCACCCCAGAGTGTTCCAAAGCCTGAGAGGTTTATACAGAATTTCTGGCTGTGGTCTCTGATCTACACTGGTTTCTGCTGATTACCCCACTCCATCACGCTCACCAAGATGCCTGTTTTGGGGTGAGGTCCACAAGATGCGTGACTCACAGTGCGGGGAGAAGCCCATGACTCCAAGAAAAGCTAAGTTCATCTTTTCATGCTTCAAGTGGCCACTGATGTTCGGTCAATCCTGATTTCAACTTAAGGTAGATATTGAGGAGGTTTCATGGTATTCCTGAAGCTAACTAGCTGCCTGGGAGGCCATTCTGTTCCAGTTTCACTACTTACCAGATATGTTCCTTTGATAAGTTACTTTGTATCTCTGAGCCTCAGGTTTTTCATATGAAAAATGGGAATATTAATTATATGAGCTTCTTAGGGTTGCTGTTAAGATTACATGAGATAATACTTGCAAAGAACAAATTGCCTGGTTTATATGGTTATTGCCTGGTGTATGTAAGTGGAAACATCTATCATTATGACCATCTGTACCCTGCACTCAGGATAAATACACACTGTATAATAAAATTCTCTTAAAAGAGAGGACATCCTCTTAACTATGATAAAACTTTCTGAACTTAAATGACCTAGATTCAAATCTCAGTTCATCCACCAGCTAGCTCTGTGATCTTGGGCAACCTACCCATTTATCCTCCCTGGACCTTGTTTTCCTTATCTGTAAATTGAGGTTCATATCAGTACCTACCTAAAAGTTTTGGTCACCAATTCCAATGTGTAGAGGGAGTTTCCCTGCCACCACTACCACCAAGTAATTCTCTGACACCAGCTGGGTGGCCTATAATTAATCTCCACTCTCACACTATCTACCTGGAGATGGCATCAGATTCTGCAGGTCAAGGGCTCAGTCCTCCAACACCACACTCCACTCCGGACACCAACCCCAAGGCCAGATTGGCTTCCCACAAAATGACTATAAAGCAGATCCCCTCCTTGGGTTCAATTAATTTGCTAGAGCCACTAACAGAACTCAGGAAACTCACCTACTCCCTGGATTACTGATTTATCACAAAGGATATTAAAGGACATGGATCAATAGGCAGATGAAGAGATACATAGGGCAAGGTCCCAAATGAAGAAGCTTCTTTGATTCTGGAGCTTGGGGCACAGGTCCCTGGCACAAGGAAGCATTTTGTTTCTTAAACCTGGAAGTTCTCTGAACCTTGTCTTTGGGGTTTTTATGGAGGCTTCATTGTATAGACATGATTGATTAAATCATTAGCTACTGATGATGGAACTTAATGTTCAGCCCCTCTACCCTCTCTCGACTGGGGGTGGAGTGAGGTGCTGAAAGTTCCAACACTCTGATCATATGATTGGCCCTACAAGCTATCATCCTTCATTCCTTAGGTGTGATCCAAAAGTCACCTTATTAACATAACAAAAGACACATTCACCCCTGTCACTCAGGAAATTCCAAGGGTTTTAGGAGTTCTGTACCAGAAACAGAATGAAGACCATATATATATTTATAATATATATATTACATATATATTATATATAATATATATTTATATAAATATATAAATATTTATAAATATAAATATATATAAATATATATTTACAATATATATTATAAATCACAATAGTGCACTATCTCATAGGACTGTCAAAAGAACCAAATAAATTCTTCATGCAAAGCACTTAGAATAGCATTCAATAAAGGCTGGCTATTTTTGCTTTGTTTAATTGTTCTAAATATGTGTACATTCATTAAATTCTCAGAACCACTCCTGTGAGGAGAGTAAAACATGATTTACTGGTGATGTTTAGAAAACTGTCCTTCCTATCAGAGCTTATCTTTCTTCTTCCAAACTTGCATCAAGTCAAAAGTCAAAGTCCCCCTCAGTGGTCACCCACCCAGAGGAAGTAACTATAAACAGTTAATGTGTATCCTTCTAGATGTTGAATAAATGTAAATACATATAAGTGGAATCTTCTTTTCTAAATTTAACAACAGATTGTATTGGTTGTATCAATACTATTGGATCTATCTTGTCCTTTTCACTGGCTCATTATATTCAATGGCACCTATGTACCATACCCTGTTGAACTAGTTCTCTACCCATGGAAACATAGATAGTTCCCAAATATCTGGGATCCTGCATTTCTCATCATTTAAAATATATTCACACTAATCTATCTGATTATTTGGAATAAATTCTTAAATATGGAATAACTAGATCAAAGAATATGAATATTTAAAGTTTGGGTACCTATTGCTTGAATGCCCACCCCCAAAAAGTGATTTTTATTGTATTTTATCTATTTTATTTCCCTTTCTGCTAGCTCTGACCACATTTTACCTTGGGTTATATCTCGCTTCCATCTATATTAGTTTGCTAGGATAAAAGTAACAAAGTACTAAAGACTGAGTTCCTCAAATAACAGAAATTTATTTTCTCATGGTTTTGAAGGCTAGAAGTTTAAGACCAAGGTATCAGTAGGTTAGTCCCTTCTGTGAACTGTCTTCTTGGCTTAGAGATGTCTGTTTTCCATCTGTATCTTCATCTGGTCTTCCTTCTATGTCTATCTATGTCCTCTTTCCTCTTCTTATAAGAATTCAAGTCATACTGGATTAGGACTCACCCTAATTTCCCCATTTTAGCTTAATTACCTCTTCAAAGATACTTTCTTCCAAAAGAGCCACATTGTAAGATACTGGGGGTTAGGACTTCAACGTATAAATTGGGGGAGTTGGCGGGACACAACTCAGACCATAACATTTTCTGTAATCTAATGCTTGCTTTTTAAATTTCTTGAATATCTTAGTAAAAAAGAAGAGTAAGAAGATGGGAAAGAGGAAGAAGAATATGAAAGGAAAGAGGAAGAGGATCAAGAGAAGGAGAAGAGGAGGAAGCTGAGGAGGAAAAAGAAAGGGAGAGAGAGGAGAAGTATTTAGTAATTTCCTGTTAATCAAATGGTGTGTTTGCCCAAGACCATAGTTGTCACCCATGGTCCACAGTTCTGTCCACAGAACAAGGTAGGCATTAGTCCAAAGTCCTCAGGTGGAATACCAACTTTTCTAGTCAATAGCTCTGTGACATCAAGCCAGTTACCCAACCTCTCTGAGCCTGTTTTATCATCTAGAGTAATAACAACATTCACTCACCCCACAGAATTGCTAAAGAGTTCAAATGAAAGATCCATGTGAATGTGCTTTGTAGAGAGCAAAGCATAGGGTAAACACTAGTGGCAGTTGGCACTCTGCCACCTCACCTCTGCTTCTCTCACTACCACTCTCATGCATCTCCACCTGCCTTTGCCTCTTCAGAGTTTACTTTCCCCAAGAAGAGGCTTGCTTCCTGTGCAAACAGTCTCCAAAGGCAATTAGGGCTCACCCTCCCTCCCCAGGGTTTGTGAAACTTTATGTGTTCCAGGCTTCTAGGAACATTAACCATGAGTTGGTGACAGTGTCCCAAAGGGGACCAATTGGCTTTGGGATAGCAGAGGATGACTTCATTGGGAAGGCCATTAATCATAATTATGAAAGAATAAAATGGCTGTCAATTTGCCCATGCCTAATAACACCTAGTTAATAAGAGGGTCTTTTTCTTTCTCACAGTGGAAATGGATGGCAGAGGATACTGTTTCTGGGAGAACATTACACGTCTTGGATGGCTGAAATGCCGTGGCCAGTGGAAGTCACTCGACTTTTGGCTAGATGCCTCAGCAGCACTCTCTGAGCCATGCAATAACCTCTCTGAAATGCACTGCTGCTCCTGTCTTATTGCTTAATTAATCCACTTCTAATTGATGTGGCTATGCATTACCGTGGCTGCTTCCCTACTGTGAAAGCCCATAAAAACAGATTTGGCTTTTTTAAACAGGACTCTCAAAACAATGTCAAGAACATGAACTTCTCAATGACATCATACTTGCTCAAGAAATCTAAGTCTTGTGACTTTGGCCAAATAGGATCCTGACATCTAATAAAAATGTCCAGGTCCACTGAAGGCAGTATTATATTTCAAAGGATTTATATTACAGGGAGGTGGGGGAGAGGGAAAATGGAGGGGGACAAGAACTAATTGGAGAATAGGGGTCTGATGCTGCCCCTCCCAGTGGATGCCTCTCTTATTCCTTCCCCCAATCCTATCATGATAACACCAAAGCTTCTATCAGGGATCTAAGTAGTAGGCTATGTGAACCGTTGTCCTGAAATATAGATCATCTGTATCAGTCAATTCTAGATATTTCTGAGAAGTTCCAAAAATACACTAAGAGTTCAAATCCCAGCTCCATCCCTCTCTGGCTGGATGTCCTTGGACAAGTTACCTAACATCCCTGACCCAATTCTTTGGGACATTAAAAAAAAATCACATATAAACCATGTTAGACTGGGGTTGGGAACAAAGTCTTTCCAAATTACATGTATTTAAAATCACCTTTAGAAAATCCTTTAAACCACTGCTATCTCCATAAATCTCTACACAGCAATCCTCAGGCACATTCAACTTTGAGAGCTCCAAAAAGAAAGCCTAGATTATGGGCTGGCAAATTATGGCCCTGGGCCAAACCCAGCCCATCATCTGTTCTTATAAAGTTTTATTGGAGGGGCGCGTGGGTGGTTCAGTCGGTTGAGCATCCAACTGTTGGTCTCAGCTCAGGTCATAAGCTCAAGGTCATGGGATTGAGCCCCACATCAGGCTCATGCTCAGTGGGGAATATGCTTGAAATTCTCTCTCTCTCTTTGACCCCCCCCCTTGTGTGTGTGTGTGTGTGTGTGTGTGTGTGTGCGCGCATTAGTGCTCTCTCTCAAAAATAAATAAGTAAATCTTTAAAAAAAAAGTTTTATTGGAACACAGACACATTCATTCATTCATATATTGTCTGTGACTGCTTTCACACTGAACCAGCAGAACTGACTGGTTGACATACAGGTCAGATGGGCCCCAAAGCATAAAATACTTATTATCCAGCCTTTCACAGAAGTTTGCTGAGTCTTGGTCTAGGTATAGATGTGTGTCCATTCCACGCCCTCTGCCTTCAAAATAACTGACCAAATCCCTCTCAGTCCATAGAGAGAGGTGGAGAAATCCAAAGCACACCACTTGCTTTTAGGGTAGTCTCCATTTTTCGGTGATAGTAAATCTCTACAGTTCTCAATTTGGGTTAATGGAATTGTTCAAAGGAGTCTTGGTGTAGGAGTTAGGTTCTAAACATCACCTGTAACAGCACTTGGAATTTGAGTTCTCTGAACATAGCACCTCTCCTTTCCTGAAAGAAAGTAAAAGTGCGGGTGAGGGATGTCAGCATAGAAGCAAGGCCTTTGGGGAGAGTTTGGTGGGGGGCGGGTAGGCTGTGTTTCTGGGAGCTGTCTGGGTGAGAGACTGAAGAATTCTCTGTGAATCAAGACTTCTCATCTACTGGCTTCACAGGAGCCTCTGACAAGCTGGCTCTGTTCTCAGTAGAACAGGGTGGTTCCCAATTTCATCCCACCGCTTTGCCTGTCTTCTAGACAGAGAGCCTCCTCAGAGCCCAAGCAATCCTAGAGACTTCACAGGCGATATTAATCATGCTGATTAGGCATGACCTCCCCTTTTGTAAACTCGTGTTGATGGCCTCAAACCAATCAGTACCTGTCTCAATGTTTATGGTCGCTAAATGAGGGTGGAAGACAGCATGAGGAGAGAGTGCTTTATGTGGGAATTAGGCCCTCTAGGCCAAGCCTGCTGGGGGTAGCTAATGCTACTCACAGAAAGTGGTTTCCAGAAATTTCCTCATTGCTGTAGCTTCTTTTTGGCTTCCCTCCCCTAACCCACAAGCTTTATTGAGGTATGACTAACAGATAAAAACTATATATATTTAAGTTGAACAACATGATTTTTTTTTAAGTAGGCTGCATGCCCAGTGTGGAGCCCAACGTGGGGTTTGAACTCACAGCCCTGAAATCAAGACCTGAGCTGAGACCAAGATTCAGACGCTTAACTGACTGAACCACCCAGGGACTCCAACATGATTTTTTTTTTTTAATGCAGACAATGTGATTTCATATACATATACATTGTGAAATGATTAACACAATCAGTTTATTAACACATCCATCCCCTCATAGTTATCTTTTTAGCTGTGTGTTATAAGAACACTTAAGATCTAATCTCTTAGCAAACTTCCAGTATACAATATTAACTATCGTCACCATGCTGTATATTAGATTCCCAGAAATTATTCACCTTGCTCTCTTTGTGGCCTTCATTCATAAGGTTGGCCCTGTTGGTGAAAGGAAAATCACACTTTATTTATGTAGCTGCTTTTTCTGCAGGCATTGTCTCCCCAGAAAGGTGCTAGAGACTAGAGGCAAGAAACCTGCCATCTTGATTCAAACTGCCAGGAAATGAATCCCGTGTACCTCTTGATAGCCAGTGACCTTGTAGGAGTGGGAACTGCTTTATCCCTTAGTTAAATCATCTGCAAATGGGAAACAGTAGTCAAGGCCAACTTCATAGACCTGTGACAGCTGCAGTTGCACAGACCCCACACTCAGCAGGGGCTTGCACTTGGTTCAGGACTCTATTATCCCCATCTTGAAATTCTTAGTAATTTTTGAACAAAGATCCTCACATTTTCATTTTGCACCCAGCCCTACAGATGTAGTTGTCCCAAAGAGGGTGCTGCCCTCGTAAGGATAACTGTGACAGATGAATGCATGGAAAGTTCTTGGTTCAGTACCTGGCATGCAGTAGGCACTCCTTAAATAAACTATTCTCAGTGGTGTTTACTTGATCACACAACAGCCTTATGAGGCAAACCGAACTCATAGTATCATTTAGCCAACTGTGTAAGTGTACTTTACAAATGAAAGCATTAAGGCTCAGAGAGCAGAGATATCTTCTCAAGATCATCTGACTCAGCATAAGTCAATAAATTTTTATTCATTCATTCACTCATTCATTCATCAGAAAATGTTTGCTAGGATCCAGCTATGTGCCCATGGGCTTGGGGAGGCTGGTGAACAAGACAAGCCAGTATCTGCCCTCATGCAGCACTATCTAGTTCTTCAAAACCACGAGCTAGTCCCAGAGAGAATCAAGTTCTGAAAAATCCAGGGCCACTACCCTCAGCTCAGTAAACTTTCCAGTCATAGCTAAGGTCAAAACATCCTATAAATAGCTTTAGTCACATCCCAAGGCCTTTGGGGAATTTCTCAGTCCTGCTCTTAGAAACATGTCCACTGCCTCATGTTTGGCCCTCATGTTAGCCTCCAGTATCATCCGTCATTCTTAGGCTTTTCTTCTGGAAGGACATCCCAGGTGATGGTCTGTTGCTTAATTTTAGGTTCTTTGCCCCTGGGGAGGAAGCCTATCCACAAACCCTGCTCTACCCACCCCAGTGCTCTGGGCCCTCACTCACCGGAAAGGGGGATGAAACAAGGGTCACCTTGTCAGCTGCTTGTCACTCTTGGCAAAGCCATAGCAAGAACTGGGGTCTCATCCACAAACCCACCTGGCCCCATGATAAATTGGTCCCTTTCATACACCCCCTCCAGTCATTCCCAGCACCCATCATCGCTCAGTGATTCAATTTGTCCATGCCAAAAACTCACAACCCTACTTCTGCCTCACATGCCCCCATTACAGGGCCTTTGTATCTATGGATGTAAGATGGGGGTTACACAGTGTTTCCCCAAACGCCAAATCATTCAGGCTACTTTCCATGCCCATGTACACCTATTTACAACGAACGTACTTAATTGTTTTCTTTAAGTTGCCTTCCTAAAAGTTCAGTAAGTTTATCTAACATGAATGTTGTATTTTTACCACTAGTCAATAGGCCCTCTTGCCTTAAACGGAAAGTGACTGCACAAATAAAAATATAAAATAAAAAAGGACACTGGATTAGACTGTGTGGATACCACCCACAATCAACTTTGGCACCACCAGGACCCACACAGGAAAATTTGGGGTTAAACTTATTCCCAGCACTGCATTAACAGCTGACAATACCTGAGTGTCCTACCTATTTGTAGATATTTGTATATTTATAGGGGAACTCTTGGAAACATCATGCTTAACCCATAGAAATAACATGGGGGTTCTAGGCTACTAGTAACAGAAGGAGGATATTTTTGCATAGTGTAGGGCTTTCTGATAAGGCTGAAATCTTCATGCATAGGCATGAAGTCACCTTACTCATCTATGAGGAATGCAGGCTCTGGACACTGAAGAGTGGGGTCTGGATTCCCTAGAGAGTGGAGGAAGAAAGGTGACCTGTTTTCAAACAAGCTCCCTTTGCTTCCCAAGTGAAACCAGATAAGGAGCTCTGCCAGGTTCTCTGGTGTTTAGAAATACCTGATGGAAGTGTGAGTTAGGAACAAATAATCCAACAGGTATCTACTGAATAGGTACTCAAGCGTTTATCTGCTCATTGTCAGGGCTGGCTGGCAGCAAAATGGAGTAGACTGTCCTGTATGTTAGCCAAGTCTTTCTTTTCTATCTTGGATTCACCCTGAGGGCTCATGATTCACCTCCACTTCCACTCTCTCACAATGCACCAGTTGAATTTGACCACCTTGATCCATTTCCCATGGGACCTGCCCAGGTAACCCAGCTAGAACATTAATGCCCACAATGAGCACTGTAACTCTACAACCTTCATTACTGCCTTGGCATACAAAGCTTTCTCACTTTTTGCCTGAGATTAATCACTTCCCTGGATAATTGACAGTGGGAACATCCATTTCCTTCAGAGAAGAACATTCTTTCCACCCACTGGGTGTCATCTTGTCACCCAGGTCTCAAAGACCGCCACAAAAGAGCCAGCCATTAGTTCACTTCACAAGGTCTGGGCTGTCCGGTCTTATTCATGACTAATTTGTTATGCTATGTAGACCCTTCCAGAGACTATATAGATGACTGTTGTTAAAATGAGATGAGCTTGAGGATAGAAGATATGAGAATGATCTCTGGACAAAGATAGAAGCTGGGGGGAAAAGTAGAAGGACCTGGTATGAACCAAATTACTTTTCTTTTAGTATTCAAACTACAGTGAACCCAAACCCCCATATGCTCAGGGTATCTAAAGTCCAACCTTTCCCTGGGTTTTTTTCCCAGTAAATATTATGAGAGATCCTCAAGTCTGCTTATCTAATCAGAGAATCAGCTCCCTTGATGTCACCCATTGCCACCTTCCTACAGAGAGTGACTTTCGAGTGTAACCCTGAAAGCATGACAACCTCATCTGCTCTTGGTTGCCCAGGAGCACTTCTCCCTACCATGGCCAAAGTAGCCCTACAGCTAGAACCCAAACAGCTCAAGAAATCCAAGGAATTCCCTGGAACTTGCCTATAATCTCCAGTGCCCTGCTTGTACCCCAACCATGGATTGGGAACAGGATCTGCTGACTGGATCAGGCTTCTATAGTTGGTCAAGTATGAGAAAGGGTGGTCACACTCAAAGAAGTCCTTTGGGAAAATTGCCCCAAACTGCAGCTTTGTGTGAAATAAGAGATGAGCTACCTGTTAGACAAAGGCTAGGACATTTTTACAATATTCCCAGACATTTTGCAAATGAAGGCTGTTCCTCCTTCCCCCACCAAAACAAAACAAAACAACACAACAGTGTGAGTAAGCAGTGGCTTGTGCCTTTTACTGGGTCAAAGCAAGCTCAGGCTTTAGACCTTTTCTTCTGCTAATGCAACATCACCTGAGGACTGGACCCGCTGGGATTAAGCAGCTTGATTTGGACCACCTGGTCTACCAAAATGTGTGCCTCCCATTACTACAGTGGCTATAGGGTTGATATACTGGAATTTGTAAACCGACATAGCCTCTGTCTTCCCTGAGGTCTTATTTCATGGAGACGGAAGTCACTTCAAATAGAGCAGCCAGGGAACAAAAGCTCCCCAGCCCCCAACATCTAGCCCAGACAAATGAGACGTAGATAAAACAAGACTCTTAAGGAGTAATTCTGAATGCCTTGAATTCTTTAAAAAAAAAAAAAAAAAGAAAGAAAGAAAGAAAAAGAAAGAAAAGAAAAACAACAACAACAAAAAATAACCCTCCAAATAAGATTCTCCTAGGAAAGGATAGAAAAATACAACTGAAATGAAGCCTCTTGGAAATGAAAATGAAATGGCACATTTGACAAGGGTCAGCTGGCCAGGCTCCTGTGATGACAGCGTTCTGGGAGTATTAATATGTACCAAGAACTGTAAATGGTTGCAAAAATGTACATGGATTCCTTGACATAATGTACTAGCTCACACCATCTGCCACTTTCAGCCGTCATGGGCTGCATGCTTGAAATCCTTTTTAATCACTTTCACTTAACAAGAAGTTGAGCTCAAAGCTAATTGTTGAAAATCTGCCACTAGAGCGGTTCCTTGGGGTTGTTGCTCTGGTGACATTTAAGGAGATCTAAGATGGGCAGAAGTCTACCAAAGAATGCTAAGAATTTTGCAACTTCATATGCTAGTCCACACCAGGTTCTAAATTGAGCTTCTTTTATACTAATGTCGGGCATACACTGCAGGCAACCCAGTGGAATCTCTACATACAACATGCAGTTTCCACAAAGTCAGCTGAATGTGCTCAGGGAGAAAAAAAAATTTTTATTAGAATATGGTCCCTACGCATAAGCCAACTATTCTTTCTTTCTTAAGAAACTCAAGATCTATTCAACTCAAGAAACCATGAGTCCAACACTTCAAGAAGAATATGGCAATTCTGGACTTATTAGGGTCTGATACTGTATGCCCCAAATCAGATTTGCTATATGTCCGAGTGAGTTTAAAATATTTTTTAATGATGGGGTGCCTGAGTGGCTCAGTTGGTTAAGTATCTGCCTTCAGCTCAGGTCATGATCCCGAGGTCCTTGGATCAAGTCTTGCATCAGGCTTCCCGCTCAATGGGGAATTGTCTATCTCTATCTCTCTATCTCTCTCAAATAAACAAATAAAATCTTAAAAAAAAAAAAAAAACAACTACTTGAGGCACGTGGGTGGCTCAGTGGTTTTGTGTCTGCCTTCAGCTCAGGGTCCTGGGATCAAGTCCCACATTGAGTTTCCTGCAGGGACCCTGCTTCTCCCTCTGCCTATATCTCTGCCTCTGTCTCTCTCTCTCTCTCTCTCTCTCTCATGAATAAATAAAATCTTTTAAAAAATTAAAACTATTTAAAATATATTTCTCTATGAAATTTTTTATTATACACACTTTTTGCCTTCTACCTTTAGAACCCAGCCTGAGTCTTAAGAGATAAGCTTTCTTTTGACATTTTCCTCAAGTCCACAGAAAGCCAGCCTCTCTGTGGAGACTAGTGGGATTGTGTGTAAGGAAAGTCAGAATAATCACAGCTAGTGGGTGTAGTGATCTGTAAGGTACTCTCCAATTTACAGTGAGTTTGTTTTGCTTTCCCAGGGAATCATCCTCTTGGCAACATTTTGCCAAAAAGTCAGCTTTAAGACCCAAATAACCAGGCTTTCTAAGAGGGAGATAAAGACCTTCTCCCATCCTTAAAAAAGAGCACAAGAGACCAAATCCAAGATCAGAGCTATATAAACCCTGTGAACCCTGGAAAGACACAAGCTGGAAACACACACAGGCACCTGAATAAGGGGAGTTATGTAGTGAGGCTTGTACATATAAGCCACAGGCATTTGTCCCTTCTGCGCTGAAATGGTCCTTGAAGTCTCGTTGGCCAAATGGACTGATCTGAAAATACCAGATCCCATTATCTATTATCTCCTATATTTGTTGCCCATAGAATGAGGTTGTTTCCCACCATTCCTCAAATACATCTCATGACAATCTGATGTCTCAACTCACTTGGACCATAGGATGCCCAGATATTTGGTGAAACATTATTTTGAGTGTGTCTATAAGAATGTTTTAGGGTGAGGTTAGCATTTGAATTGGTAGACGGGATAAAGCAGATTGCCTTCCCTCATGCAGATGGGCCTCACCCCATCAGTTGAAGGCCTGAAGAGAGCAAAAGACTTGGAAAAGGGGGACTTTCTCCTGTCTGAGAGCTTGAGCTGGGACATGTCTTTTCCTGTCCTTAGACTCGAACTGAAATATTGGCTCTTCTTGGGTCTCAAGCCTGCTGGCTTTTAGATCAGAATTTACACCATCGGAATTCCTGATTCTTGGGCTTTTAGACTCAAACTGGAACTCTTTCTCTGGACCTCCTGGGTCTCCAGCTTGCTGGCTGTAGATTTTTGGGACTTCTAAGCCTCCATAATCAAGTGAGCCAATTTCTCTGGAAAACCCCAACTAAGACACACTTCTGGAGCTAAAACAATCTTTGCAGTTTGTGCATCGAACTAGGTCTCAAACTGACTCCATACATCAGAATAGGCTAGAATATGCTCTAGTAGCAAGCAGTTCCAAAAGCTCTAGGACTTAGAGCCACAGTGGTCAATACATACAATACATACCCAACCTAGATCAGTAGAGGAGCTCATGTCATTTGTCACTGTAGTCATTCAGGGATGTAGGCAGATGGAACAGCCACTCCTACTTCCTCCACATCTTGCTGGCCACTGTGCCAGGGCAAAAGGAAGCTCTGAACAGTCTTGCACCAGGAATGAGACATTCCACCCTAGAAAAGACAAACATTATTTTCACTTACACCTCATTGACCTGGGCTGGTACACAGCTCCATCCAACCATTAGAGGAACAGGAAGTATAATCTTATCATGTGCCTGCAAGACAGGGAGTTGGAAATATTTAGTAAGGACTGCTCTATCCATCTAAGACATGGCTCTCACTTCTGCTATCTTCTCTAAGTGTCTTAAAAATCACAAAGCAATCTATTTGACCAGGTCCTGTGAATTCATTGCTAGAAGAGCAAACAAACAAACAAACAAACAAAAAACACCTCGGATAGAGTTTTTATCAAAGTAATCAGGTCAACAAACAAATAAGCAAGCAAATGTAAAACCCTGGGGGTCATGGCCTGGAATATTTCTTGGATGCTTTAGTCTTACTGTGTGGTCATAGAAAAGCATTAGTGCCCAAAATAAAGCGTTGTTCCTTCCAGTTATCTTTTTGTCCTCCATCCCACTTTGTGGGCAATCACCTTTCCAGAATTCTTGCCTTACAGTCTCTACTCTTGATTTGAATTCTTTTCCATTTCCCCAAACTTCTCTATCTTCCTTCTATTCCAGGAATTGATTTTTTTAATTCAGGTGGGACATAACATTTAACTCAAGAGCATTATTACATAGATCATAGAGCAAGGAAATGGGGAATTTAGCCTTAAAAATTAGTGAGAATAATTCCTTTAAGATACGACACCATTTCAAGGAGCATTTGAGTGCAGCTGGGTCACACAAGAAAACCATTCCTTCAGAAGTTGCAAGGAAAAAACAGGGTTTCCTACAGCATCAAATACACGTTTGCTATTGACTCTTCCCCTATGGATAGTATTTTCCCATAAAGTCATATTCTTATGTATTCATAAAGACGAGGGCAGAAATCAAAAGATAAATAGTATCTTTGGCCTTAACCACCCACCTCTTGATAAGAACAAATTGCATTTGAATTTCTCTTTCAGCTCTTTGATATTTGACATATATTTAAAGTAAATATCGGCCATATAGGATATCTGCATGATATTGGAGAGGGTTATAGTCATGCAAATAATACTGCTAGATTAGGGACCGGGAGATAAAAGCAGTGTTAACTCTAAGTCTTAATTTGAAAGGCTAAATCTGTCACCTGTCACTCTAATTACACTAGTCCTCTGTCCTCCACAGGTTTCCTGATTACACATACATGTGTTGTGGCTTTCAATGGAAGGGACAAAGCATTTTAGAGAAGCAACAAAAGTGTTCTTGTCAATTATAGCGGCTATTAATCCTAATTGTGCTTTAGAATTCTCACAACAACAGCGTTACAGACCCCAATTAATATACTACAGTTCATAGAGACACGATGGGACCTGAGGTGTTACTGACACTAGCCTAATAACTAGTCTGGTTGTGGTGTGAACTGGCTCAGAGTTAGAATTTTAAGTACCACACAGAAAAGAAATTAGCATTCTTCAATCTCCTGTTGTAATGAGGGTGTAAGGAGCTGGCCGACACTGCAGAACTGTGGTTGGAGGTACATAAAGCCCCTGAAAGGGGAGTCTTGCTTTCCAAACCTTTTGAAAAATGGAAGGATCTTACCAGTGTTGTCAATCTGGATGAACTTGTGCAGTTGGGTTGAAGAGTGCGGGGCGCTTCAACTGGGAATGTTCACCTCTGTGATCAAACACTAAACAGACAGTTACAAGGAATTCCAAAGGCCAGCTTCTACTCATCTAGAAGATAAGACTTCTAGAGGACAGACTTCTAGAAAAGAGGAAGAGAAGTATCTCTCCTTTTGTTTATAGTATTAAGAGCTTGCCTTGCGGTGTGGGTGGTAGTTGTACCTGTAAATAGGTGCTTATTCATATTTGTGAAAGACACACACACACACACCTGTTCTCAACCACTCTCTACAGAGTAATGGCCTAACTTTAAAGGATTTTTGTCTCCATTCCATTGGTAGAGTTCCTCTTTTCACACATCTCAGAGGGCCAAGACACTGTTCCAGATGGTAAAATAAATTCCCTTCATTTAACTTGAATAGGTATCAAGATTTTTGTGCAATAGATTTGGACACAGAGGTGACTGAGTTAGGGGATTTTGTTTATCTGCATATCTTATTTCCAGATCCCTGCTCTTATTTGGCTTAAGTCCTCTATACATATCTCCCTGAACAGACATTACAATTAGGGACTTGTCATAGACATCCATGAATGCACGGATCACACTCTCAACAGGTAAGGTATCACTAATTTCTTCTCTTGGGCAGTGATAAAGCAGAGTCAGGAGGTGGAGCTTAACACAGTTACTGCTCTCAGTGGCATGGACCACTCATTTTACCGCTCTATGCCCCTGCTTCTTCACCTGCCAAAAGTGGGTACTAATTAAAGCCCCCAGGTCTTCCTAGGGATGTGATAGAGAAGAAAGGATATGAAGGCCTTTAGAAGGGGGCAAAAGTCTTATACAAAAATTGAATGCTATTAATCACCTAGAGAAGTGGTTTAAAACAAACAGTGATGAGGCACCTTGGGTGGCTCAGTTGGTTGAGTGTCCTACACTTAGTTTTGGTCATGATCTCAGGGTCATGAGATCAAACCCCTGCCTCAGGCTCCATGCTCAGTGGGGAGTCTGTTTGAGATCCTCTCTCTCCATCTACCCCTCCGTGCCTCTGCTTGCTCTCTCTCTCTTTCTCTATCTCCCTAAAGTAAATAAATAACTATTTTTAAAAAACAATGGAGGAAGGAAGAGGAGAGAGACAGGGAAAGAAAATATAAGCATATTCATCAATAGAATCACCCTCAAGGGAGCTCTTGGAAAAGGTTGCCTATTCTATGGGATGTTGGTGGGTTGTTAGTGTCTTAAAAACATTCCAGCAATCTTATCTTCAGGTCTTAAGGTACAGAGGCCTACTCTGGCCCTCCCCAACCTGTGCTCCTCTGGACAAGGAGTCCACAGGTCCAAGGGGACATATCTACACAGAACCCACATTGCTCCTTCTAGCCCACACCTGCATACCCAGATAGCTTCCAAGCTCCTAGGGGAAGAAACTTGGCTGTGGATGCACAACTGGAGTGTTCACACATGTATCAAGGACTCCTTGTAGCCTGGTAAACAACCATGGGCAGGTTTGGAAGACAGAAGAGACTATGAGCTGGAAGCCAACTTCCAATACAGAAGTTCAAGGTGGCCAAGAATTCTGAATCCAAACCTGGATTTACAGGTAATTAGTAAGGTATATTTGTCAAGACAGAAGGATATAGTATATATCACATAACATTTTGTTAGCTTAATTTATAACTTTCAATGTTTAGATGTTGGTATATAGGCTTCCATTTACACTCTTTCAAGGCCCTGAAAATATTAGGATTGGGCCCAGATTCCAGGGTCAGTTAAGTTTGTGAAACACTGGGATAAATAGTTAAACAGACTCTTTTTTTTTTAAGTGCAGGGTATCTCAGAGCCTTAAATATGCATCATGCATTATTCATATCCTGGAAGGGATTATACCATATTTCCTTCATTCCAAAATGCACTTTTTTTCCCACATTTTAACATTTCTGAAATCAAAATGCATCTTACAGTTGTAGTCAGCCAGAAAACAGCTGTGCCCGAACATATGCATTAAAATTTGCAGAATGGCTGTCAGTGGCTTGGAAGAAAATCCCAGAAACAATAGTAGAGCATGTTTTTAAGAAATGTTGCAGCATCCAAACTCTTGTGACAGAGAAGAAGATACTTTGGGGAAAAAAATGCACAAACTTCAATGACTTGGAGTCAAACAAATGATTAGAAGGGTCCAGTTCAACATGAAGGAAGCCTAAGTAACTTAATTTGTTTCAATGTTCTTCTTTAATACCCAAGAGTGATTATGATAAAATACATATATCTACATAAATATTATAGAACTCTTTCAATAAGTAGAAAATAAAAATTCTAAGTTCTATGAAAAAGTTATTTCATGGTTTAGTTGGTGGCAGTTTTTCTTTCTTGGTTGAGCATAAAGTAATGATATGTCTTTATTTAATGGCATTTTAGATTCTATGGAATACAACAGTATGTAAAGTTTCCCAGATGCCTCTGAATGGGGAGGCCCTTTTTCCCTAAATCATCACATGAGATTCACGTTTTCTGAAGTGTGCTTTGAAACAGTTGCCTTAACTCAGGGAATACTGAACAGTAGGGGTTGGCAGGGGCTTCAGAAGACCCAAATCTCTCATTTTCAAGACATAAAAAGCTAGGTACTGAAGGAAAAGTGACTTGCCCAAGATTACACAGCAGATAATCATATTATTATTATATTATAATAGTTATAATATTATAAGAGTTATAATAATATATGATATATTATATATATATATAATATAATGTCTATACCTGCCAATATTAACCGGCAGGTATAGACAAGAGCCAGCTATCCTGACTCCTGATATACAATTTTGATCCCTAGATGAATTGATTCCTCCTGGTTTTTAAAAATCAAACTAGTTGTTTCAACCACAATTAGTAAGTCAATATTCTGTCTTTTTTCTGTCTTGGCAAATTCAAAATTGGTTTCTCATTTGCCTGTCAATAATCAACAACAACAACAACAACAAAAACTAAAAAGATTGACAAAGAAAGAAAATTCATGTAGAGGTCCATAAGCCGGCAGACTCAAGAAGCTCAATGATCCAGAAGCAGAATGCACTTAAAGAGAACTGCACCAAAATCGTATCATGGAATTGCTGAAAACCAATGATTAAAAAAAAAAAAATCCCAAAAGCAGCCAGAGAAAAGAAATATAGGTAGGTTAAAAATAAAAGAATAGGAAAAATACATCATACAAATGCTAATTAAGTGGAAGCTGAAGTGACTTTACTAATATTAGACAAAGTAGACTTCAGAGCAAGGATGTTACCCAGAATCTTTTAATGACATTACTGACATTACAGTATTATAGTATCTAATGCCTAAATATGAAAGGTAACTCATCAAGAAGATCTAACAATCCTAAACAGATATGCCTAATAACAGAGCTTCAAAATATTTGAAGCAAAACCCAACAGACTAAAAAGAATAACAGACAAACCCGCAGTTATGGTTGAAGATGTCAACAATCCCCTCTCAGTAATCAGTGGAGGAAGTAGGGAGAAAATCTGTGAGAGTACATCCAAATGCACAGCAATGCATGTAAATAACTCTTTGGAGAAGCACAGTTTGAATCTGGGCTTTGCCAATGGAAAGTAATGACATGAACTCATGAGGTGCTGCTCAGTCTAGAGTCCTGTCAAGGGAAATCGGTGTCACATGCTTCTATGATGATGAGATTTAAACAATTCATGAGTCTTTGATCATGAGCTCTCTACCTCTGCCCAAAGCATTAAGAAGCTAAGAGGAACCTGTATGGGGGGCTTGTCCTTCAATGACTGAAATATATATGGCCTCTTTTGGGGGGACAACAACCCTAATAGGACACAGAGGGCATAAACATTCATACTCACTTTTCTGTCATTTATCTCTAGAGAATGCTATATACATGCTAGATAAATCCCCATGTGGTAGATGGATACATTCATGGTTCCATGAATCATGCCTCCTTCTATCTATGCCCATGTGTAGGTCATCCCAGTTGGACTGTTGTCTTGGTCATGTGACTTTCTTTGGCCAATAGGATGGTCAGCAAACATGTCCTGGGCAGAGGCTCAAAACATACTTGTGGATTAGAGTTCTCTCTCTCTCTTTCTCTTTCTCTCTCTCTCTCTCTCTCTGCTTTTAGAATCAGCCACCATATAAAGAAGCCTAGGCTAGCATTGTGAAGACATGTGATCCCATAGACAGCCAAGCACCAATACCCAGAAATGTGAGTTAGGCCATCATAGATACCCAGCTCCAGACAAGCAACCAGAAGTGACCCCAGATGAAACGGGCTAAACAACAAAGCCCAAATTTCTGACCCACAGAATTGTGTGTAATAAAAGTGGTGGTTTTAAGTTTTGGGGTGGTTTATTAGGCAGCAATCAATAACTTGTTATACCCAAAGCACTGGTCAGCTCTGCATCAAGAAAGGCAGGAGTAGTAACCACTCCTCTGGTTACTCAAAGGAGAAACAGAAAATGTCTCATTATATTGCCTGGGACTTTGGGCTTAACCTCTCCTGACGCAGTCCCTCTCTCAGCCCAACAAATCAATGCGAATAAAACACATGTGCTGGAAATCCCCTGATGCCCTTCTAGGCAGAACTTTTTGGTTAGGAAAAGAAAAAGAAACTTAATTTGAAGCTTTAATAACCTCCCAATTAGGTTGTTTCTGCTAGCATTAATATTTAATCATGACATTACTGTGACTATTTTAGAATTGAACTGAAATTAAGTATAAATGTTTGATCATAAATAATTTCATTATTAAAGATAATCTCTGTTATATATGTTTCTGTGCCTATCTTTTATTAAGTTTACTTTTCATGTTGACATTTTTAAGGGCGTAATTGTATGTTTTCGTTCTTAGTAATATTGTTACCATATATTAATTATGGCATCATGCCAGGAACACTAGTAATGAAATAAGTTGTTTTTTCTACTTCAAGAGCCAGCAATAGGCTCTCTCTCCTACACAACTAACAAATAGATGGTCAGCTTTGAGCTCTACACTGGTTCCCTGAATTATTCTTTCTATTTGTGCATAAGCACCATTGCTCTTGATTTATGGAAAAACTCAATGCAAATGAGAGCAGGAGGGATGGTTATCTTTGTCCTTTTTGTCAGGGGTTTCTTGGAAGCCACAGATACCACCAAAGGAGGGTGTGTGTGGCAGGATGAATAACAGACTCCCAAAGATGTCCACATCCTAATCTCTAGAACCCTTGACTATGTCATTGTACCTGGCAAAAGAGACTTTGTGGATGTGATTAAGGACCTAGAGATGGAGAGATAATCCTGGATGATCTAGGTGGGCTCTATGTAATTGCAAATGTCCTTAAAAGTGGAAGAGAGGCACAGGAGAAAGTCAGGAAAGTAGATATGACAATAGAAGCATCTGTTGAAAAAATCTGTGAGAAGGACTCAACCCCCTACTGTGGATCTTGGAGGTGGAAGAAGGGGACACACATCAACAAATGGGGGCAGCTTCTAGAAGTTGGAAAATGGAAGGAAATGGATTCTTCCCTAGAACCTCCGAAAATGAATGCAGCCCTGATTTTGGCCTAGTGAGACCCAGATCGGGCTTTAGAACTATACGATAACAGATGTGGGTTTGGTTAACTTTTGTATTTTTGTTTTTGTTTTGCTTTATTTATTTATGTATGTATGCAGCACTAATGTTTATTAAGCTGTGCCTTAGCACAGGTGCTGGGGCTTGCCCATGGAGCTCTTGATGTATAAGCTCAGCCGTTCTGCCAATTCTTGAGCTATGACCCCAGGAAATTAACAGCTAAGTGGATGTTGTACACGAGCTCATCATCTGTCATCTTTACGTGGCCAATGGCCAAGGCCAGAAACAGCACCTTCTTCATCCGGCATTTGATCATGGACTTCACTTCATCCACTTTGGCCACCATGCTCTCATTGTGGGTCAGCAAGGGAGGGAACTTGTCAGCTTTAATCAGGCCTGGGCTCAGAATTCATAGGATTTGCTAGATCAGAGATTCTGAAGCCAAAAAGACATCATTCTTCTTGGCCAGCTCCTTGACTAATTTTTTTATTCTTGTTGAGTTTCTTCAGTGCCTCAACATCCATAGCGGGGATAGCCACAGCCTTGGCCTCATCACAGAGCTGCTGGTCCTTCAAAACACATATGCAGAACTTGGGGCAGGGAGTGGTCTTAAGCCTGACGGTGCCTGGGAAGCATTTATCCTTCTGAGAATCCGAATTCTCCAAGCCAATCTGCAGTTTCACTGTCTCCAAAAACTGTGGCCACTTACTCTGGTGCCCTTGCAGGACTTCCTGCACCACCTCATACAGAGTGTCACGGGAGATTTTGCTGTTCATGGTGCTGCATGTCACAATAACTGGAAAAGAGCTAGATGCGTGTGGTTTTAAGCCACCAAGTTTGTGGCAATCTGTTACAGCAGCCACAGGAAACAGGTATAGGTTGCATTCCTTGGGAGTGCATCAGTTGGATCTAGGCAGTCTCATGTATGGGCTGTAGCAGGAGACAAGTTGTAAGCTGGCATTTTCTAGTCAATAAAGTAAGGGCAAGAGTGGTTACTTCATAAAGTTATTGGGATAATTAAATAAGGCAATTTGCATAAACCATTTAGCAGAGTGTCTAGCTCATTTTAAACACTTGGTAAAGGTCAATTATTGTTGCCGTTATTAAAACCTGCTGTGGCCGACTATTACTGTTCACACTTAGTGGTACCCTACCCTGGTAGAGGATCCCACTACCTACCCATTGACAAGTGACCTGCAGAGCCTTCCTGGAGGTGCTGCGTGTTCCCTGCCTCATTGTTAGGCTTGGCCCTGGGACTTTTTTTTGGCCAATGGACTACAAGCAGACTCCAGCCAAGCCACTTCCAAGGGGAAGCTTTTGGAGCAGGTGCGTAGTTTGGCTCAGCCTCTTGTTCTTTTCTCTTTGTGCCAAGAAAGACACTTCCCAGGTAAGGCCTGCTCCTTCCACCTGAGTCCTGGCTGAGTAGACACATGGCACAGAGTGACAGCACATATAAAGTGAGATATAAACGTTTATTGTCATAAGTCATTGAGATTTGGGGGTTGTTTGTTTTCATAGTAAAGTTGACAAACACACCTCTCATAGATACTGTTTAGAGAGTCTGTCAGCCTACACACACAGGCACACACCTGCCTCCAGACTACCTACACTTGGCCTACAATCACTCTGACACTCATTTAGTATTCTATCATACTAATGCTAGGAACCCAAGGGGTCTTAACCATAGTTAATCCAACCACAAATGGACACTTGGCCCCATGTGGGCAATTATAGGCTTTTGCCAAGAAATTTGGAATTGTGACCTGGAGGCAGCTAGAGAGCTTTGTCTAGGTCTATAGATAACAGGGAAGATTTGGAAAGAGGGGAAAATCCTAGAAACTATGTCCTGATCCTCCTGGACCTTGCAGTTGGAGAAGCAGAGAAGGCATATTTGCAGGGACAGAAGAGTAGAGATGAAAGAGTAGAAGACATGGCAGCCTGAGTCCCTAGCGGTTTTTAACTCCCTGAACATGTCTACCCTGAGGCCCATGGGTTCCATGGGATAAGCCAGTATCCTTTCAATAAGTCCCCCCTCCTACTTAAGTAATCTCAAGTTGGTTTCTTTAACCTTGAACCAAAGGTACCTTGGCCAAGTTGAAGTTCTAGGTAGACTTCTATCCAGGAGAATCCCAAAAGCCCTGAGGAATCAGTCTGCATGTAACAGAGGACACTCCTCTTCTCTGTCTGACTGAGCTCCATCTGTGCAGAGTTCATAACTCCCCACTTGCTGTAAAACTGAACTCTTCTGGGCACATTAGTCAGAGAAGTAGAAGAATATGATTTCAGTATAATTAGTTCACTGTGAACCATATATGTTAGAGTCCTATTCTGCTCTAGACACCATGATAGCAGAAAAACAAACAAACAAACAAAAAAAGATAGCCCCATCCTGCCATTTGTGAGCATATAGCTTTGCAGAGGATGAGAGGGTAGGAAAGAAGCTCAAAGGAAAGGTTCCAGGTGGGAGGTTGGGCCCCATTTCTTCCACTAGCTATCTGTGTGGCTTCAGGAACCATCCACCACTCTGGCCTTCAACCGCCCATCGACAAGATGAGGGGCTAGATTAAGTGATTTTTACAGGTTTTTTCCATGACACCTGGCCTATTGCCACCATAGCTAAGTTCTGATAAGCAAAAAGTAGCCATTGCCTTTGGACTAGCAATAATTTCCACATACATATAGTGTGAGGCTGGCTTCATCGGAACCATGTGGGTAACTGCCTGAAAATGCAGATTTCTGGAGCCTCAACTCCAGAGTTCTGATTTGGTGGAGCTGGGCATCACCTTGGCTAGTGCTGATTTTAACAAATGGCCCAATCTAGGAACCACTACCCCAGGCTATTGCAGATTCTACAGAAATGTCTTGGCCTTCCCACCTGTGCCCTTATAGGCAATCAGCAGCATGATAAATTGATAAACTGTACATTAGTTGGTAATACTTACATAGAAATTCTTTCCCAGCCTGGCACCGTATTATATCCTTTATATCTAGTATTAATTCCTAACAACCCTGGGAGGTATTTCACTCTCTCCAGAAAGATTTGATTCTCTCCTCCACACAGCTACAGACTTTGATCTGGCCTTCCCTGTAGGAAAGTGATTCGAATAAATAAATAATTAAAATCAAATAAAACACATGAGGAAGAGAAATCCTCATCATTTAAAACTAGCTGCTCTGTGAGCCACTCTTATCCCCATACTCCTAAGGACCTTATGTCATTATCTACCATGCCTCCAGTAAACAGTGAGGAAAAAATGACAAAGAAATGGCTAGTACTTCCAAGAGTAAGGTGGATCTAATGCAATGGAGATTTAGTCGGGAGCTTCTTCTGTCACTGATCCAGGTGTCAGGAGAAATCTGTGCATCAGATAAGGTAAAAGAAGTGACCCAGTTGGATGACCTTGAAATTTTATGATCAGATGTGATATCAGATATTTACACTCTGGTGTAATAGGTAATAATCTATGAATACAAAGGAAGTGAGAGAAGGTGTGAGGCCATAAGCCACTGAGGATTTTACTGGATCTGGGGAGGGTTCTATTTCAAGGAGAAATGATAGCAAGTGACAATAGTTTTAAAAAGGCATTCAATTATCTCTATATTTAAGTTTGAAGCTAGGTGTTCCTGCGTTGGTTCAGCATTGCATCCAGGATCCATATTGTTTTCTATCTTCCATTCTTTTATTCCATCATCATCTACATGTAGATACTCAGCCTCCAGCTTATTACCTCATGATTACAAGATAGCTGCCTTAACCCTGGATATTATATCATAACACCATAGCATCCAAAGCAAGAAGAGAGAGAGAACAAGCCCCTTCTTTATACATCTCTCTCTGTCATCATGCAGGAAAACCCCTCCCAGAAATAGTCCCCTTAAGCCTCTTTGGTTAGAAATGGGGTCACTTAGCCATTTATAAGGGTCAAATTGTGCTTCCCCAAAATTTATGTGTTGAAGCCGTAACTCCCAGTACCTCAGAGTGTGACCTTATTTGAAGACATAGTGTTTACAGAGGTAAGCAAGTTAAAGTGAAGTCTTTAAGGGGGTCTTAGCCACCTGTGTCCTTATAAGCCACCTGTGTCCTTGGACACAGAGGGAAGATGATGTGAAGACACAGGGAGAAGGAAGACGGCCATCTGTAAGTTGAGAGAAGTCTGGAACAAATCCTTCCCTCACAGCCCTCAGAAGGAATCAATCCTGCTGACACATTGATCTTGGATTTCCAGCCTCCAAACTGAGATAATAAATTCCCGTGGTTTAGGCCACCCAGGTTTTTGTACTTTGTTACAGCAGCCGTAGCTAACGAATACAGCCACCTGTACCTAACTTCAAGAGATGCCACAAAAGTGAGCAGATAATCAGCCTCTGTTGTGTGAGGCAGACCTATGAGCATACACTATGGAGAGGAGAATGTCTGTTGGCTAGGCAGCCAGTGATGGCAAGGCCATCTTTAAAAAAAAAAAAAGATTTTATTCATTCATGGGAGACAGACAGAGACGGAGACACAGGTAGAAGGAGAAGCAGGCTCCCTGTAGGGAGACCGATATGGGATTCGATCCCAGGACCGTGGATCACCCCCTGAGCCAAAGGCAGACGCTCAACCACTGCGCTACCCAAGCGTCCCACAAGGCCATTTTCGTTTGCAAGTCACAGAAATAGATTCTGACTTTGTCAGAAGGGAAGCCTTAGAATATGAAGAAGGGGTTAGGATTGGGGAATTGGTGAGAAGGATAGAGAACCAAGCTCAGGAAAATACAAAAAGCAGGGCAGACTGAGGATCTGGATAGCAGGAATGACATAATCTTCTCGTAGCTTCCCCATTCCAACGAATGCGCTTCTAATACATTTTCTGCCATTGAAATCCCAACAATTCTGAGCCCCAGGAGAGCAGGGACCTAGCTTTTGTCCTAGGAAGAAGAGAGAGGGCTAACCTGATTTAGGTGTAACAAAGCAAGCTCATACTTGGCTGGAGACAGATAATTCCCCAAAAGGAAATTATGGAATTACTTCTTAAAGAAAATTAGGAATAAAAGATGGGAGGGGAAAGAAATCAATTTCCACTATACCAGTGGAAGAAGTCCACTGTACCAGTGGGTACAGAAATTGGAGACAAACAGGGCTTCTTTACTATCATGGCCAGTTGTCCCATACCCTGGGGAGGGGTCCTCAGGACCAAGCTCTATGTTATTATGCTTAAGCTGCCCACACTTTCCATTAAAAAACCCTCAAACCCTAAGCCTGGTCATTAATTACCTAGTATCCATTCTGGATTCTTTCTCCAGTCTCTTCTTCTAGGTCCTCCCTATCCATTTGTAAGCCCTCAAAGGACCACGTTAGGAAGCAAACACAAAGGAAAATGGTTTAAATTTGCTAGGATCACCTATTTTCTTCCAATGCAGTACCTTTGTCCATGCAAATAACAAAGACAAGAAAAAAATCACTGAGTCTGTATCAAGGAAGCACCTAAACATTTAGCAGATTAGATCAAGTTGGCAAACAGCCTGTCACTCTGGTCGAGGGAGGAGAGAATCTGCCGAATTAGATGTTTGAGTGAATTGACAAGCTGTCTCGGTCAAAATAAGTCTTTTTTATTAAATGTTGAGAGATCATAGTATATCAAAAAGAAAATCTACGAAAGCCACTTTTCATCTATGTACACAGTAAAATCAAGGTGGCATATTGGAAATCTCTAAATAACACTTTGTCTACATAAAAGGGTGTAATTCTTTGGGTCAGAATAAATTAGGACAGAAAGCCTCCTATTTGACTGGAGAAGGACTGAGAGGCTAAGTTGCCTGGAGACCCTGTGTCATCTCTATCAATATGATTTCTTACCACCTCTACCATTTCTCAATGTGTGCATAGTGCCAGCCCCATATACTGAGTGATCAACATGCTGTTTTCTCTTTATTATCTTATTTAATCCGACCAACAATTCTATAAGGTGAAGACTACTATCTTCGTTGCAGGAAGAGGAAAACTGTGGTTTATGTTGTGTAAGTAGTTTCACTAACTTTACACAGATATTACATTTCAGAGAGGAAACTCAAACTTCCGTCTGACTTCAAAGCTGTTGGTTCAAACCAGGTGGCTGCCTTCTAAGAGTATTCAGTAATTTCTTCCTAGTCACACTGCTGGCATCTTTCTCTCTTGGGTTAACTCAAGAATTCTAGAACATTCTTTTTCAATTCTTCATGGTCAAAGAGTACCTCTTTTCACCAGAATAAATGCAAATAAATGCCCCCTATAATCCTATAAATGCAAAAATGCCCCCTCAATGGCCTTGGCTGCAAAATTCCTTAGTCCAACGTGCCCTTGCCTTTCATTGAGGCTCAAGGCAATGGAGTCCCATTGGGTGAACCCTGCCCTTTTCAGCACTCTGTTTTCCATATGCAATGTGGGTTTACCCCTTCTGCTGTACAGTCTGATCTTGGAGAACTCTCACAATTGTATGTACACAATAGTTATATACTGACTTCTTTTATTTAACTCAGGCCCCAGGGGGCTACTTCTTCGAGCACAATGGTAAGATTTTCATTGCATTGTCATTGACTTTTGCCTTATATTTATGACCACGTCTTCAATTTCTCCTTTAATTTAGAGAGCAAGAGCTGCTTAAAAGTCACCAAGGCTGGCTACTCAGCAGACTGTCTCCTGCCACTTCTTGCTGGCTTCTTCTCTTTTGTTCATCCCAATTTCAATTTCTCTTTTGTGCTATGTGACCAAAGCCCATAGGGAATCACAGAACATGAAGAAATGGTTTCTAGTTGACCCTTTTCTTCAAGGACAATAGCTCAAGGAGTGTGTAGAACCCTTTACAGCATGTGAACTTCTTTAAATTCTTTGCCTTTAAGGGGTCCAACGGAAATTAGTAAGAAGAGCAACCTTCCCATGATCCATTTTAGTAAGGCACGAAATTTTTTTGAACAACTGTTTCAACAGCCTAAATCAATTCTTTTAAATTCTAGCGTCCTATTTTCCCTCACTTATCTCTTAGATAAGCATTATATATAATTGAGCTGAGCTCCAAGATCAGACCCAGAAGTAAAATAAAGTCATAGGAGAAATGGAAACTTGAGTTCCTTCTTAAAAAAAAAAAAAAGGAAGAAATCTTCATAAGAGTGTCCAAACTTCTAGTCTTTGATCTCACTCATCTCTACTCTTAGAACTTAAAAGAATATTTTGTATTTTCTATAATTCTTTTTTCCCCAAAATTTATATTCACTTTCCAGGACAAAGGACTGTGGTGATATAAAACATACCCAAGGAATCATCTGTCCTGAAAGCTATCCCATGTGGCCCAACTGCAGCATTACTCTTAGGTTCGTATCAAGTTAGCAAAGGTTGAGAGTTTAACCTCTAGAAAGAGATCCATTAAATCAAATTTCTTGATTCTAAACAGCATTTCTTCTCCCTCTCTCCCAAAAAGCTTTTTATTAAATAGATGATACATGTTAGAATCCATGGCAATTTAAAAATTAAACAAATAATCCTCCTGACTCTCAGTCCAGGAAACTTCTATTAATCTATTATGTAATATTTAATATATTTTACAGGTACTATTTTGGATGTAAATCATGAGGTATATAATAAAATGAAAACTTGTGAGCTCATTATCCAGTGTATGCCAACCACTCTTGTCGTGTCTCCTTGTGGCCTTCTTCCCTATCCAAGCTCACTGCCATTTCTAAAGGCAAGATTTTTCATAGTTGTTTTTTTTTTTCCTGTTTGGTTTTTACGTGTGTGTCTTCCTAAACATATTGCTTAATTTTGCTAGTCTTTGAACTTTATAAAAATACTATATGATGTCTCCAATGACCTGCCTTTTCAATAAATTTTATAAGATTCATAGTTGATCTACATACCTGTGACTCATTTATTGTCTTTGCTGTATAATATTCCATTTTGAAACAACACCCTAATTGATTTACCCATTCTCATGTGATGAATATTTGGACTGTTTCCAATTTAGATTGTTCTCAAACATTCTTTTACACATCTCCTGGTAAAAACGTCCAAGGATATTTCTCAGACACATACCAAGGAGTGAAATGCTAAATCATAGAACATGCAAATGTTCAATTCTATAAAACAGTCCCAAATTATTTTCCAAAGTGGTCATAACAGTTTATACTCCCACCATTCCTTACTGCCACTTTTGTTTCAATCTTATATAAAAAAACAAGAACAGGACCAAGAGGATGAAATAGAAGATGAAACAGTATTTGATATAAGCTGAGTACAAAAGTAGATTGCACACGGTGTGCCACCCACACCAGGCTAGCCAGACTAGAATCTTCTTCCTGGATGAGTCTAATCATTCTGACCCAGCCCAGCCCACAGCCACAGGTGACCCATAAAAATCCATCATGACTGCCTGTTCCTCAGAACCTTTCCTTGTTTTGCCTCACACCTGCTTTCTTGGCAGAGCCTAGCAGTATCTGTCCTAGGTCTTGTTCCTCAATATAATAAGTCTACAAGGATTTCTTGAACACCTATCAGATGCCAGACTTTGGAGGTGTAGAAGGGATATGGCAGATAAGGTGGTGGCGTTTATATTCCTCTGGAGAAAAACAGACAAGTAAACAAAAGATGACTCAAGATTGTGACCATTGTCATTTGTCCTATTTGTTCCTTTAATAGCAAATGAAGAACTTGGGAATAGCATTCCAGTCAGAGAGCAAGTGGAAAAGCACTCAAGGAGGAAACGAAGGCTGTACCCAAGGGTCAGAAAAGAAGCCATGTAGCCAAAACCTTCCCAAAAGGCAGAATGGTAAAGAGGAGACTGCAGAAGTTGTCAAAGCCAGACCATGCAGGGGGTTTTGCAGGCCAAGATGGTGATAAGTAGCATGGGGTCTGCTGGAGAAAAGCATATAGATCCAAGATAGATCCACTCATAAGACAGAGAGAGAGAGAAAGAGAGAGAGATGGAGGGAGGTGGTATAGGGGAAAAACGGAGAGTGACATCTTGTTTTTTGGCTTCATCAACTCATATATTTCTTTCCTATTATCACCCTTTGGATAATTAGCTAATGTTTATGGTCCACGTGGTTTAGATTTTGCATTTTCCTGGGACACTGCTTCCAGGGTGGCTAATGAGGAACAAAAAAACAACAAAAGCATGGTTTCTTCATCTTTCTACCTCCCCACCTCCAAGTCTGGATCATCTCTCAGCTGTTTCCAAATGAAGCCATAGCATCAAGGGGAAAGCCCCAACATGGGGATTGTGGCCCCAAATTTGCCACTTCTTAACAATGTGACCTATGGACAAGTTGCTTAACCTGAGCCTTCATTTCTCTAGATGTAAAATGGGGGGGATCCCTGGGTGGCACAGCGGTTTGGCGCCTGCCTTTGGCCCAGGGCGCGATCCTGGAGACCCGGGATCGAATCCCACATCGGGCTCCCGGTGCATGGAGCCTGCTTCTCCCTCTGCCTGTGTCTCTGCCTCTCTCTCTCTCTCTGTAACTATCATAAATAAATAAAAATTAAAAAATAAAATAAAATAAAATAAAATGGGGTGGAAGAAGGGAGAGACTTTGAGTACCCAATGCACATCAGGCACTGTACGTACTTCATCTCTTTCCATCCCGAGAGTAATGACACTTTATGGATGACGAAGCAGAGGCTGAGAGATGTTCAAAGTACCCTTCCCAGGCTATGATGCTAGTATTCTAAACAAGGTTATCTAAGACTCTACAGAACACTATCTCAGTGGCATCATGAGCATGAAGTAAGAGAATATATGTGAAAATGTTGGGCAGCCCGCGTGGCTCAGCGGTTTAGTGCCACCTTCAGCCCAGGGTGTGATCCTGGAGACCCAGGATCGAGTCCCACGTTGGGCTCCCTGCATGGAGCCTGATTCTCCCTCTGTCTTTGTCTGTGCCTCTCTCTGTGTGTGTCCCTCATGAATAAATAAGTAAAATCTTAAAAAAAAAATGAAGGGTCATTAACTCTATAAAAAAAAAGAAAATGTTCAGTAAGCTACAGTGTTCTATGCAAATGTAATTTATAATTACTATTTTTAAAAAACTCATTTCAAATTGCTCTCCTGCATACTTTCTGCCCAGTGATGTAGTTGCCCCTTTCCAGAAGCTTCATGCACTTTAACTAAGGCCTTTGCTCATATAATTCCTTTGGCCTAAATACTCTTCCCTATCTTACGTATTACCTATCAGCCAATCTTTTATTTCATTTTCAAAAAGACTTGCTCAGTAATTACTTCCTCTCAAACTTTTTCTTACCCTTATCTTGCAAACAAAATTTATTACCACTTCTTTTAGATTCTAACGGCGAGCAACACATACAAAATACATACACACTGTTAGCTATTGGCACAACAATATATTTAATGTCCAACCTAAAACTCTGCAACTTCAAACAGCAATTATTTTTCTTGCTCACAAATTAGGTAGTTGGCTGGGTGCTGACCTGGGAGGGGTTTAGCAGCACACTGCATGTTGAATCCAGATCTGCTCCATGTAAGCACTGCCTGGAGTGGTTCCACAGAAGTAAGCTCTCTAGTGGAAAGAGCTGTAGAGTCAATGGCAAAGAATGTAGACTCGGGGATAGGGGAAGATTTGAGGTCAATGACTCAATCTGTCACGCATACCTATTAAAATGTGCATAGAGCCATTGACTTGGTCATTTCTTACTGAGCACCTACAATGTCCACCAGGCACTCCTCTAAGCTCTGCAGATATAGTAGGAAGCAAAATCAGAGAAGATCCCTATCTGTACAGAGCTAAAATTTTGATGGAAGAACAGAGACAAATAGACAAGAAAGACCATTTTAAATTGTGCTCAGGACTCTAAAGAGAATAAAACCTAGACATAAGATAGGGTAATGTCAGCAACAGTGACAACAAGGGGAGTGGTCACCTTTGGTGGAGTGGTTGGGAATGGCCTTTCTGAAGAAATAACTTTTGAACTGAGATGAATAATGAAGCAGAGCTGGTCCTACAAATTACATGAAGATCAGGCTAAGAGTGTTTCAGCTGAAAGGATGTTAATTGTGTCTGAGGAAGAGCCAAATGCCAGTCTCATGTCAAAATCACCTAGAAGACTTGTTAAAACAGATTTCTGGGTCTCACCCTCAGAGTTTCTTGTTTGATTGATCTGCCATGAGCCCAAGAATTGCATCTCTAATATGCCCTCAATGATCCTAATAGTGCAAGGACTACACTTTTGAAACTAGTGTACCTGTGTGATCAAGGAAGCATGGCATAGGATGAGGCCTTTTAGGTCATGATAAAGAGTTTGAATGTTATGATATGTGCAGTGGGAAGTCAGTGGAGGACATTAGCAGTGGAGTTCAGTGACCTGATTCAAGTTTAAAAGAGCACTCTGGCTTCTATATGGAGAGAGGGTCACAAGGGAACGAGAGTAGAAGAAGGAAGTTGAGATACTTGATACAGTCAACCATCGGCTCCCCAAGCAAGGTTCCTATTTGAGATGATGGGACATATGGTGCTGCTACCAACAGAATGACCAATCATAGTGGAGAGAAGGTTTGGAAGGGAGGGAGGCTAATTTTGAAATCAGTTTGAGGCCCCTTTGGGACATCCAAGACCTCCATGTTGCACAACTTCAGGGGTGCCATGCACACTGGGTATGGATCACAGGCCTGGAGCACAGAAGCATAACATGGCAATTGGAACAACACCTGCTGAAACTGTGTGACATGTCAGTCCTGGAGTATTCTCCCTCCTCTGAGCTCACATTCTAGTGACAGGAGGCAGACAATAAGCAAGCAAGATAATTTCAAATGGCGTTCCATGAAATAAAGAAAGTAAACTCCCAACTCTATTGATCTGGACCACTCATGTTGCCATTGACTCCTCCCCAACTACATGGCTGAGGCATCCTGGTGCTGGATTCCTAGAAGTTGCTTGGTTAAAGAACACATAGAATGGTAATTTGCAATAATAGTAGCTAAGGTGCCAAGCACAATAAGCTCTTTTCAGGTATTAGTTCAAGCAATAATCTTATTGGATGTGTATAATGATTATCCTCATTTTACAAGTGGGAGAATTAAGGCACAGAGTGGTTTAGTAACTTGCCACAGGATACACAGCTTGGAAGAGACAAAGCTGGGATTCAAGACTACAGAGGCTCTCTTACCTGGAGAGCGGGCTCTCTTACCTACTTGGCTATACTGGTTCTCAGTTAGTTGCTGACAGACTCTGTCTGGAGGGGTCTACATCACCATTATCCCTGGGCCAGGTTCCAATATTACCAAAGAGAAAAATCCAGCCTTGCCAAGGCCTATCTCCTTTGCCGATAAGTAGCTAGAACTGTCAGTGTCTGCAACATTAAGAAAACTCCACGCCTGAATCTATGTGCCAGACCTTTTACACAGAGAAAATATGGACATTTTCTTTTAATAATGCTACAGAGAAATAATGAAATGGTACCATTACAAAAACATAATTAGGTCTTCAAAAAAAAGATCTCCACTGGAGTCCTATAAAAAGACCACAGGTGTTCGTCATTACTTTTTATTTAGCAGACAGTTTTAGCCATTGTTTGTTTTCCCCCCCATTTATTAAGTTCTGGTATTTTAAGATGATTTGTGTATAATAATAACAATAATTTCCTGTTTGCCTGTCAGTTGTGAGCCGCTTTAATTACAGATATTCATTTTCACAAGTTAACTTGGTAAACATGCTCATTTGTTATGTTGCCTGTTCATTAAATCAGTTAGCACAGCTAGTAACTATGTTAAGTATCTTGCTGTCGGTTTCAGCAATGGATCTTCATCAGTTTCCAATACTATTTCTCATAGAGACAGACACAGACTTCCTGAGAGTCCCTTCCCCTTTGTTTGTATATGTTAAGTCTTCCATCTCTACAAGGCCAAGTGCGTTAGGCCCAATGGAGGCATACAGTCTAGATTTTGTGTATCACAGTTAAATTGTTAGAGTGCAGTACTGGGTAACCAGAGGCAAGATATGGGATAAAGGAAGAGGGATTTCCTGATGAGGGAGGATTTGAGTACACATGTTTGGAGCATACCTGACCCAATCCTCCCTTTAGATGCCCTCATCACCCCCACCAACTAGTCCTATAGACAAGGAGGGTCTATGGGACCACAGTTGTATCAAATGACCCTGAGATCACCAGTTGTTTCATTCAAGTATTTGAAGGAGAGATGTCAAGTTGGAGATATAAAATTCAGATAGAATCAGAGCTGAGTCTCTAAGGCCATAACAGCTCCAAACCATACACAAGCTTGCTGTTAGGAAAGGTATAAAGAGAACAATGAAGCAGACACTCCTCAACAATGAGAGAGCATGCAACCAGAAAGGAAAAAGCAGACAGAGAGAAGGTTACCTGAAGACCTAGTAGTTCCCAAGAACCACAATTACTTGTTTCTTTAAGACTTCTGTGCTTCTTTACAATAAAGCCGTTACTTGGCCAATTTACCGGGTGTCTGTTACTTACAACCAAATACCCTCTGATCGATACATTCTTCATCATAATGACTGGAATGATGGTGATTCCACAGAGGTCTCATATCTGGTAAATTCCAATTTTTCTAGGAAAGAGCTACGGACCCAGTACCTAGGTCATTGGCCACCTGTTGATTGGATGTTTCATTCAAAATTTTCCTTTAAGCAAGTGGGAACTACTAATATGCTGACAAGCCAAAGCAAGATGAAGGGGAAATAAAAGGTCATAAGCTACTCCCAGTAACTGAATCACGTAGCTCAAGAGGAAGTAGTTCATCTGGGGCATGAGTTAGGATGGAAGAACTATTGTCAAGGTGCTCAAGAGTAAATATTCAAAACAGAATAAAAGGTCCATGAGTTGCTCATGGTCAACTCTTTTTAATTACTCTCCTTTGCTCCTTTTGTGGCCTTGCTGAGCTTTCCAAAGAAAGAAAGGTCCATTGGTTGTAGTTGGATGAGCAATGATGAGAAATTGAATGAGAAAAAGGTTTGATGTAAGTATGAGGCAACTAGGGAAGATGATATTTAGTCATGCTGAATTTAAAGTGGGTCATCTATGTGGAAGCATCAGACCCTGAGGGGCAACATTAATCACCATAGGGCATAAGCCACCACATCTAATAAACCCAAACCAATCTGGTAAGGATTCTTCAAAAGTTCCCCAAATTAGTCCCATACTAATTTTTTCCATGATATATGACATCGCTCTACATTTCTTTCCCTGGTCGGTAATTTCAATGCCCCCTTGCTTGGCTCTCCTATTGACCATCTCATGCTCATCTTTTGGTTTTTCTCACAGGTCTCAGTTATCCCTGGATTACTATTATTATTATTATTATTATTATTATTATTCTTTTTTTTTTTTGATTCTTCTTTTTTTGAGAGAGAAATCCCTGGATCAATGCTAGAAATACACACTAGAATTGAGGAGAGATCTAAGAGTCTCATGCTCTACTCCAGAGGCAAAAACCAAACACCACCCAAACCACAGAGTCATGGGGATGTAGGGTAGATAAAGAAAGAATTTTTGCCACAAGACTTCCAGAGGAGGTGGATGATGGTAAGACCTCGAGTGTATATGAAGAGTTATAGTCTTAGAGGAGAAAGGCACTTGAAAGGGAGGAGAAATTTTCAACAAAAGCAGAGGAGTCATAAGGGATTTCCCTTTAGAGATCTTCATTCTCCCTGTAAAGTAGAAGTATGCTGGGAGTACAGGGCTCAGAGATAAAATTACAGGTATGAATTGAGTGGTAAATATTTGGAGAAGGCAATGCCTGTGTACTTATGAGACTTGCTTTCATGAGCAAATAGTCATTTGTGTCCTAGAGCTCTGTGGGTTTTTCCTAACATGCATCCTTTCTCCCTCATCTGATAATAGTATCTGGTTTTGATTTGGAACCCTCAATGGATAACAGTCTTATTGGGACTGTCAATCAAAGTGACTCACCTTCCCCCCCCCCCCCCCACATTAAGGCATGGGCAGATGACCTAAGCTAGACCAATCAGAGGTCCTCTCTAGACTCTGAATCATGAGTTCAGTAATGCAACACCTGAACACTCTTGGGGATGACTCATTCTGATAGTGGCTTCCAGAAGGGACTTCCTATTCATTTCTGCTCTCTAAAGGCAAGAAGCAACTGTAAGGCCAGCCTTTCCAGAAGTCTGGCTCTTCAAATCTTCCTTTATTTTTGTGAATCACCCCACATCCTTCCAAGATATTCCTTTTTTGCTTAGATTTGGTCAGAACCAAGTTCTGTTGCTTATAACCTAAAAACCCCAGCCAAGGCAGAAGTAGGATTGCCAGTGTTGAATAAAAAGTAAGACACAGCAGAAAAAAAATGAGAATTCCAAAACCAGGTTTCTATTCCCAGCATTGCCACTGCCACTAAGACACTGGGCAAGTTGGAACAGTCCCCTGAGCTTACCCAGCTTCATGTATCACATCTGCAGCAGAGGTTGAACCAGAGCCTATGTAGAAATAGTTTTTCCTGCATCTCAAGTAAACAGGCCTTAGTCCTTATTCCCTGTCATCCACTAGTACTGGTTTCAGCCATTGGGCTGAAAAGACTGAGCAAATGAAAGAACAGAAACATCTCATTTCATCCCAATAGCCTTCATCAAAAGAATTCCAAATCCCATATGATAAGCCAATTTCGTTAAGCAATATAAATTGAATCTGATTGTATTATTTTTTTCATTCTTTCATTTAGCACCTGCTAAGTACTTCTTGCACAGATTTTATATTCTTCAAGGGCTAAAAAGGAAGTCAAAACATGGTCTTTCAAGAAGCTTGAAATTTGATTGAGAAGGTAATTCTAAAATCCCTAGAGAATATGTCTAAGAGGGCTATAATCACATACCTAGCACCGAGCAGGTGTCACCTATAAAGTAAGGGCTTAATAAATATTTGTTGATTGAATAAGGGATAACACACATGTCCATACTGTTATATAGACTAAAGCCTTAAAAATTCAAAATGATAAAAAGGAGATGAATATTTATTTTGCAACTATTATGAATTTCTAATATGTAGAAGATTAACATAGGTTTCAATTCTGCAGATGTTGCTCCAATGAATCAATCACTGGATGATTGAGTTTCGAACAAGAATATTCCTAACTTAAGAAAAAAGACAGAATCATATGTGTTTAAAAATAATTCTTTTCTTTGTAATAAAGAAGATCATGTCAACGCTAACTGAGGATAAACCTGAACTTGACACATTAGAACGTAACTCCACCTGAAAACTTCGCTCTGCCCCTTAGATGCCAGTGTGATAGAAGTTGACATGCAGCAGCATTAAGCAAATGAAATTGTTAAAGCCTCAAGCCCCTCCCCAGGCCTGTCAACACTTAGAGGTCTGAGTAACACAGGGGACTCTTGTTTCAAGAGGCCAAGTTCACCCTGAAGATTACAATCCATTAGGGAGTAACGAGAGCCTTCTGGCACGGCCAAGTGGACGAGACTTGGGAAAATCTGAGCAGTGAATGCAGTAAAATTAAAATGCAATGGGGGTGACCTGCCGTGGCAGAAAGCATAACCTTCTTGGTGTCTTTAGCAGCGTTAATGGATCTACTTATGGCCCAGATGGTGGTTTTCAGAAAAGTCATTTTTTCTCTAACAAATTCATGACTAAACTAAAAAGACCACTATCAACTTCATTATGCTTTCCAATTGACTTGCTTTAAGGGTTATTCTTTTATTATAGCTCTTAAGCTCCCATTTCTTTTTTAAAGTACTTCTTTTAATACCAATTTTCACAGCACTAAGAAATTTAACACTCTTCAGTGGTTATATTATTGGCAAGTAACTGTTGCAGGCTAGAGAAAAGCATGAAAGATAGTGCTGTTGGACTGGTCATTTGTTATCTCCTCTACCACTAGTTAGGGACCCACATCCTAGGGGGTGATGACCAGATTGCCACTGAGGGGAGCAGTAAGGAGAGAAAGCGGGTGCCATACCTCCCCGGGAAAAACAGTCTTCCTCTCTACAACATGAAGGTTATGGCACACAATGTATTCCACGTTCCACTTTTCAAACATGATTCTACTACAAACCTTTCTAATCAAAATGTACCTATGCAGCTTTTTCAAGTGACCGGCAGATCTAATTTGGAGTTGATGGTGGAGTTGTATACCATGGGATCAGCCAAAGTTCTGTGTGATGAGCCAAGCAAACAACTTTATGATTTTTTTTCCAAAGTGAGATGGGTTTGGAGGGAGACCAGCTTTCACAGGAATGAAGGTGTTTATCGTAATATTATTTGCAAGAGTAAAAATTGGAAGGAATTTCCCAGCAATGGGGAAATAATTAAATATATTTGCTCACTCTTAAGAGGGGGATGGGGAAGGAAATACACAAATACAAATAAGGAAAATCATTACAATGCTAAGAGAAATCCGAGATATAAAATAAGCTAGACACAAGAGCATGCAACTATATAAAATATCTGAAATATAGGAAAAGCACCTGTAGAAATACATTACAATGCCACCAGTAGTTGTTCTCTGGTGGTGAAATTGCTTAGGTGTGCTCACATACTTTCTTTTTTCTATTTTCCAGTCTTATTTACAAATGCATCTATTTAAATTCATAAAATGAGGAAATTTTAATCTTGTACCTCATTGAAGCCTCCCTTCCTTATGGATTTTGTGCTTTGTATAACATTATGTTGAAAAATCATATTTAGCATCAACACTGGCCAAAGTAAGGGTCACGTGCTCCAACCCTTCCACTTCACAGGTAGACAAACAGATCCTGAAGTTCTTTACCTGAGACCAAGAAAGACACTTCTTCCTTGGGCTCCCTCACCTCTCAACCAGATTATTCCTTTCAAGGCAAATCCTCACTTGTGAAAGAAATCTGCAAAACTCTCAAAGGAAGAAAATTAAAATCTAGACTTTGCTTCATCAGACATAATCAAATTTTTTCACTATATCTTGCTATTTGTTTCCCAGAGAATCTCAAACTCAGTGGCTAGATTAGCCTTAAGGAGATGAAGTTTCCTAATTCTTCATTTATAAGAGAACTAACATGGCCTCCAAAGCCCTTTTATTTTGAGGCCCACTCCTGAGTATAGGAGCTGTGTGATGGTGTGTGAGCACTTGTATCCCAGTCTGGCTGAGAAAACTCTGGAATCTGCCTTTGCCACATCTCATTGTGACGTGGCCTGTGTGTGGTATAGATGTTGCAGGCATATGTTAAAACACAGAATGGCCTGCCGTATCTGGAAAACAGGGCCTCCAGTAAAACACTCTAAATTCTGTGCTTGCTGCAACTCATCCTATCCTGTGGGGGGAATAACATATTGGGATAGCTGAGGAAAATTGAAATGCTGTTCCATGAAAGGTTGAATTTTTTTGAGAAAGTTTTCTTCCTTTTTCCTCAGAGACATTTCCCCTTTGGAAATAGAGAGCAATTATTTTTTATTCAACTTGTCTTTAATTTTTATCTCATATGAAGAAAGAACAGTGATCACTCACAAAGAGGTTTTAATGACAGTAAAATGGTTTCATGATTGATCATTTCGTGTCGTACATTCCCCCTGGAGCGCCTGCAGATCGCCAGCATGGGAGAGCCTCTTCAGTGCAAGCCAGGGGCAGGCCTCAAGGGCTTGGCATATGGGGGGTATTCCTTGAACAAAAAACACAGGGGGAAAAAGGACCACAATTAGAGAGGCACCTTTAGAAATGGGGAGAAATACTCAGAATGTGAAATATTTGAGCACTTTTGAATGTGCTTTAAACTTTTAAGCTCTCCTATCATTTCTCATATCCTGATTTTTAATGAGGAACACTGCAGATAGAAAGATACAAAAGAGAAAAAAAACCTGAATGAACAATCAGGAGAGTCCTTAAAAATCAGAGACATCTGAAAGAAGTTACAGATATTTATAATTCAACCTTTTAGTTAACACAATGTTGAACTACAAGAAGAAAGCTGTTCTTTGTCTCAGCGTGCAAAGTTTCTCACTAAGTAGGATGAATGCAATATTTATTTCATTTCAATTTCAATTTCCCAGTACAGTTTTCCCTGCAGCGGCATCTGAGATAGAATGGAACATCATGTACACACTCTTGGAAGGTTTTACCTTTCTTCCATGGACTTCCAAGTTGCCATGGGGGTTGATCAAAATTCATACTCCAAACCTCCCAGTAGAATGCCCATCAAGGTACACAAAAGGCCTAGAGTGTCCATAACATTGGAAACCAAAGATTGGGGGACAGGAAGACCAAAGACCCAAAGACAGAGGGAATTGACTTGTGCTGTATCATTTAGTGTTACTGATTCAGAAATACATACATACTTTCTGAGTCAAAAGAGATTGATTCTTTGGCTCCAAAGAAGCTATGAAAGATGATTTCTCCTTCACTACCTATAGCCCAACTGCATAAGTCCAAGGGTTGAACAGATAGAAAAGCAATCACCCATTTTTTCCACCCAACTCCTAAACTAGAGCTTAAAACTTGTCTTTGTCACCTTCCCTCTCCCCATCCATCCAGAGACATGGAAAACCAACATATAGCATGGCATGACAGATGTCTTCACCAGAATAGAATAGAAACAGGTATGAAGAACAAAAAGGGCTGGAAGCCATGGAAGGTGTTAGGGAGAGAGTAATTTTCGCTTCATACACTACTCAAAATATTGAAAATGATCTGTGGCTCTTGAAATTTTTTAATCAAACTGCAACACAATTTTTTAAACAGACAAAAATAGTATGTAGGCCAATATATAAAAATTCATGTAACATACATGCAAGTGCACAATGCACACACATGCACACGCACACACACACCCCACACACACACCTGTCTTCCTACCAAATCTTTATCACAATAAAGGTAAGGGCAGAGTCTCGATATGGAAACACGAGATATGATATTGGATTCTGGGGAAATACAAAAGCTGAAAGAAACCACAAAAGCATCGATCAGAACTCACTGCTTAGAGATGATTTGAAACATTCATCTCATCTGAACTGATAAAAATTAAATCCTGGACAGTGTTGGGGGATTTCAGTGCTTCACATTAAATAATTGTTTAGTAACTCACTGGCTACCTCACCAAGTGTTTCCCAAAAGTGACAAACTGGTCTTAACAGTCAGCTTTCCATTTGGCTCCATTTCCTCATCTTAAGACAGGAATGTGATGATGGCATTTCTTGAAAGACTACAATAAAGAGAAGACATTAAAATAGCTCAGATGGTCTGCCTGGAACATTCTCTAAGGCTAAGGGGAAGTCATATGGATTTACTGTACAGCCGAAGTGGCTAATTTGAGAGGGGCTGGGGATGGGTTCTATTCAATGAATCCTTCCACTTGTACAGTATTAACATTTTTCTACATGACCCCAACAAACCCTCAGGCTTGGAAAAAGAAGTCCTTCCTCAGATATTATTTCACAGGTAAATATCTAAAAGAAGTCAAGCTAGTGTCTATTCCTAGATACTGCAGAGTTTCAAATGCCTGATATTTCTGACTTCGTGCTTTTCAAACCTAAGAGTATAGAAGTTCCTGGGAGGAGCATTGCCTTGATAGAAGAGTGCTGTTTAAGAAACTCAAGTCACTTTACTCTCTGGGAAACTTTTACATAAGAACTAACTTAATAAAACATATTCGAGAAGAGCCACTGTTACAAGTATTACACAGGAAGATATGTTTTTCAGGACTAAGCTGTTGCTAGAATTTCAAAGATAGAAAGTAGGTGTTTGACTGAGATCTTCTGTCTTCCCACTGTCCACGAATTTCCTTAAAGTCCTAATTCTGAAGGAAAGATTCATCAAAATACATTCAACCAAGATTTACCAAGCCCCTAACTAAGAATTCAAGAGAATGAATTTTACGGTTTCCGGGGACACATGTGGAATCCTGCTTCATAAGGTTCCAAAAGGCAGCTCAAATGAAAAGAATCTCAATGTGGTCTTGGAGAATCTAATAATCATAATAATAACCTTAAGTATTGAGTGCTGGAAGTAACATCAGGGAGTTGTGAGATCCAATGTTTGTTCTCTCTCTCTCTCTCTCTCTCTCTCTCTCCAAGCTTCTCTACCCTCAGAGGCATCTGACACAGTGAATCATACCCACTGTGGTGGAAAACTTTTCTGGGCTCTGAAGGCACCACCTCTGGTTAATTTGCCTCCAATCTTAATGGCTACTCTTTTCCATTCTTCCTCAAGGTCTCATGGGTGCCTTGTGGACTTTAAGCTCTGAGGCTTTCTGTTCTACACCCATAAACTCTCCATAGGTGATTCTCTACCTGCCCCCAGTCCCATGACTTAAATACTCTCTCCATGTAGAGGTCGTCTCACCTGAGCTACAGATGTGGGTCCATCTGCCCATTTGGTATTGTGGCAGGTGCTGCTCGCATCCCTATCATGACCCTGTGCTAGCTGCCAGCACCTGCATCTCTTGACCTCAGGGCTCTCTCCAATGGCTGGGGGCCTCTCCATCTGCACACACAGTGGGGGGGGGGGGGGGGGCGGGGCGGAGGTGCCAGGAAACTCTCCATCAGGAACAGCCTTCAGCCAATGGGATTAAGAAACCCAGCTTCGTCACCACTTGGGTGGAATAACATTGAGGTACAAGGTTCTACACTGACCCCCAGAGTTCTCCAAGGGGACTTGCCACGCTGGTAACTTGCTTGATCATGTGTCCCCGATTGGCTGCCTTCTTCTCCTACCTCACTTCTCCTCCTCTTGCACTAGTGTTTCCTGGGATCACCTCCAGGATAATCCAATGGTGCCCCAATCCTTAGCTCAGAGCTGCTTCTGGGGAAACTCAAACTAGTATCGCATCTCTACACATTTATATATGCAACTCTCCCAGTGTAACTCCTCTCTCCACATTTTGCTCATCTCAGAAAACGTCACCACCATTTACCCTGTTTCTCAAACAAAAAATCAGGCACTATCCTTGCTCCTCCCCTTTCTATTCCACTTTCACCTCCAGCCCTATCTTTCCATCTACCTCTGAAATACACTCCCTGTTCTTTCTGTTTCCTTCTCTAGTCTTACCACCCATCACCTATGGTAATACCTATGGTAACAGCCTTCTCTCTGGCCTCCCCGCTTCTACTCCTCACCCGTGTTCTATCCTCCACGAAGCATCCACAGTGGCCTTATAAAACCTTAGGTCAGATCCAGCCACTCCCTTGCTTACGATGTTATGATGGTGTCTGATCTCAAGATGGTTTGAATAGTAAGATGGTTTTCCCATCATCCAGACCCTTCACATCCAGACCCTGCCACAATTCACTGCTTTCCACTCCCTTGCTCAGTACACACCCGGGCTCCTTGCCCTCTTCCAGAGATGCCAAGCTCATGTGTAACTGAGGATCTTGGGTCAGCATTCCTTCTGCCCACAGATATTTCCAGGACAGACCCTTTGTCATTCAGACCTCCATGCCAATGTCCTCTTTTCAGAGAGACATTCCTGGAGCATCAGTTTCAGAAGTCATACCCAGTAGTCTCCACTGCCTGAAATCCTTCTTTCTTTACTTGCTTTTGTCTGCCTTCCAACATTCAGAACATAAGCTTTGTCTGCCAGGGCACCAGTGACCTTGACCTCTGGAACAGTGCCAGGCACAAAGCAGATGCTCAAAAATACTTCCTGATTGAGCGCACACTACATGCAAAGCACCATGCTAGGTGCTTTGCAGCATTGCTTTCGACTTTTTCCACTCTGACCTTCAATTTTCCATCTATAAAGTAGTTTGCTGAAGATCACTCAGCTAATTAGTGGGGATAGCAGCTACTCAGGGATGCCGAAGAGCAAGGAATGAGGACTTGTGGCTAATTGTTTCAGTTGAAACTGCTAAAGTCATGAACAGCTGCCACATCCAGAAACTCAAATAATTAGGTCACACGTTTGGCCTAAATTTCCTATCTTCCTCTATTCACCTTCAAAGCTACAAAATTCGTGGATAGCAGGACCTTGGTTTATAAAAAGGTGTCTCACACAGAACTGTGAATGGAAGCATTCTCATTTAAATCCTGAAAATGCAAACATATTGTCCTTATGCTACAGAGACAGACTTAATCAGAGATTTTGAAAAATGAGATTTCATTGATATGGAAGATACCAAATTACAGTGGGGTGTTATAACAGTGGTTTTATCAGAAGTCACACTTCAGAACCTCTTTGTGGATGAGATTATTTTTAGCATCCTTTTGATAGGTTAGGCTTGCTGGATGTTCAAGGCCCAGTAGGAGGTATATATATATATATATATATATATATATATATATATATATATATATATTTATAAAATTCTATATTACTTTTAGCATGTTTTACTATGAAAAAGTGCACATTTATCAAACCCTCAAAGGACTTTCAGAATTGAGAATTCCAGGTACAGTCCACCTAAAGCCATCATATTGTTTCCTCTTTAATAAGGGAATTACTTGAACTCAAAAAATTGTTTGGATATCTAATCATAGTTTGGTTACAGAAGATTCAATTTTGATTATGGATGTACTTCTTGGCCAGATCAACGCTCTGTGGGAATGTTCGGGGATGAGAAAGATTATCTCAAAAGAAGCAACATCAAAACTCGGAGGGGGGGAAGAAGCCTTTTAACAAATTCGTAGCACTTTTAACAAATTTGTAGCACTAATTTGTGTGGATCTTACCCAGCACGTATTCTATTAATAAGAGTTAGAGGAGGAAAAAAATGAGAAAGGAGACTATGTCCCTATAACTATCAAGCATATTAGAGCTAAAAACTGGGACCAGAACCAGATATCTGAACACTGTGGGCATTCCCTAGGTAACTGTGTCTTTTGACCATTGTAATCCAACCCTTCAGTAGAATGATAGGAATCCATGGAAAAACACCACTCACCTCTCATCCTTTGTCTATTCTGGAAGATCCTGGTGGAAGCCAACCTCCGTTGGCCAAGCAGCAACCTCAATGACACATATGTTGACTTCCTTCCTTCTTTGTTGCCCTACCCCAACCTTCCTTGGAGAACATGTTCCCAGAGCTTTATCTCAGTCTTCCACACTAACCTAATTTAGGCATCATACACTGCGGTTTACCTACAAGACTTAAAATGATCACCTCTCCTATTTTATATAATACTTAGCTCCTTCCAATTTCCAAAGGAATACTACAAACTCATCTCATTTGGATCTCTCCAAAATTTTCAGGGTTGTTAATGAGAAGTTATTTTTCTCAGTTAGGAATTTGAGGAAGTTGAAATTCGGAGGCAGAAAGATTACAGGGGTTATAAAATGGTATGTTTGGACAGCATCACCAACTGGGGCTAACAGCAAGTTCTCAGCCCCACCCAGTGCACTTGGATTTTCCTCAGATTGACTGCAACACCATTCCCCTTCTTGTCCGCCCAGCACCCTCCTCCTATTTGTCCTGCAAGACAGCCTCATCAACTCCAGCCTCATCAGCTCCAGGAAGCCTGCCCTGGAGTTGCTTTTTTAGGGAAGATACCAAGTCTTACCACTTTTAGTATCCTGGTACTACCACAACCTCAGTGCCTTGTTCCTAATCACTATTATACATCTATTCCTTATTGAACATTCAATGAATCAAGGAATTAACGACTCACTCTGTCAGGGCATTTTCATCCTGCTCTGAGGAACTGCTTACCTGCCAGCCACCTGCCCCCCAAGGGTCTGTGAGCCCCTTGAGAAACCATGTTAGTCATTTCAAAGCTCCGTGCCTGGAACAGTGTCACTTACAAGTTGGTACTTGATAGCATTTTCTAAACGAATGAATGGATGAATGGGCAGACTTCATTTTCCTTGGAATAATATGGCACTAGGCAGCGGATAACCTGGTTAGAGTCATCTCAAAGAAAATTCTAGAATGAGGTTACAGGTGAATCAAATCCACAGAAAAACAAAAATCCAGCCCAAGTTTTTACTGGGCAATTAGTGGTTATCTTACTCCAATAATTGGAATCTAACAAGTACACCAGAATTGCTGATAACAATGGTTGCCTACTAGTTGTTGCCACATGATGATGGGTTTTTCGCAGAAAGTATATAATCATAGACAGGCTTCATAGCATTTGTGTGCCTTGGGTCTCCCATCAATAATAAAAATAATATAACAATAGCTTCATCTATCACTCACTGACTTTGTGCCAGAGCTGCCACATTGCATTATAGTCTATGTGACCTGGCACCCCCACCCCTGCCCAGAGAGTTGTAGGGTTCACAATCTGCATGGCTGTACTTGGCAGCCTGCGACACTGTGCTAAGCACTCCATGTGTATTATCTCATTTAACCCCCCACAAAGACTCAGAAAAATATAGAATTACTGATTCCATCTCTCAAAGAAACAGGTCTACAAGAGTTAAGTTATTTGCCCAATATCACACAGCCATGAGTTATGAAACCAGGATTTGCGCCTATGGAGTCTGGCTCTGAGACTCCCAGTATTAACTTCATGCAATACTTTGCACTATTATTGCAAAGTTATTTTTTTAAAACACTCATAGATAGGAAGAAATGCTTTTGCAAAGGGTAAAGCCAGGATATTTTCAAAATCATTTTTTATCCTTACTATTCCTTGATGGTCAACCCCTAATGGTCAAAACCTGAGAGGGTTTATAAATAACCTGGGAAATTTTCAAAGCTGTCTGTATAAATTCATATTTTATGATGTGAACACAAACTATATCTGAGGGAAAAATAGAATAAATCCCAGTCATTATTGATGTTCCTTATCAATAATGATAAATATAGAATGATTCAGAGCAAAGGGGAGAAAGAGCTAGAATCTGTTGAATGGTGAGTCATAGAATTTCCTTCCTTTAAAAAGGTCCCAGAGAATGTATTGGAAAAAATCCTTCAAAAACATCAACTCAGCAGCAGCAGCCTGACTGCTGAGAGTGATGTAGTCTCAGGGTCCCAAGCTGGAAACAACCAATTTCCCCCTAAGTTTAGCAATAGTGGTCCAAGATATTCTTTTTTTTCCTAGGAGAACACTGTTTTCAGCCATCAGCATGAATTGTGAGTACATAAAGTACATCTTATCATTCCACATAGATTGCTTTAAAAAGGACGGTTATGTAGATTTTAAATGTTCTCATAAGCCCCACAGAGACTCTGTTCAAAGATCCATGTAGAAAGTTGGTTTTGTTAGCTAGTCTCAAGTTTAAAGAGCAAAATATAAAAAAATATAGCCGCATTATTTTAAAATTTTTGAAGATCCTTCATACATCTTCCATAGTGGCTGGACCAATTTATAATCCCAGCAACTGTGCAGAAGAGTTGCCTTTTCTCCACATCCCCACAAGTATTTGTCATCTCTTAGCTTTCTGATGACAACCATTCTAATGGGCATGTGGCTTTCATTTGCATTTCCCTAATGACTAGTGGTGTTGAGCATCTTTTCCTATACCCGGTGGCCTTTGGTGTATCTTCTTTGGAGAAATGTCTATTCGGTTCCTTTGACCATTTTTTAAAATTGGGTTATTTGTTTTACTGCTATTGAGTTGTAGGAGTTATTTGTAGATTTTGGATATTAGCCCACTATCAGGTTTGGAACTACCATATGATCCAGCAATTCTACCTTTGGGACTGTATCCAAGGAAAATGAAAACAATAACTCAAAAAGATATCTGCACTTCCATCCATGTTCATAGCAGAGCCAAGACATGGAAATAACCTAAGAGCCCATCGATGAATGAATTAATAAAAAGTTGTGATATATATAATATATGTATATATTATATATATATGTATCTTCCGTATATATGATGGAATATTATTCAGCCATGATGAATGAAGATATCCTACCAATTGTGACCACATGAATGAAACTTACAGGCATTATGCTAAGTGAAATAAGTCAGAGAAGATAAATACTGTATGATCTCACTTCTATGTGAAATCTAAAATAAAACAAGCAAATAAAAAACTCAGGAAAAGAGGTCAGACTCATAGTAACCAGAGGCAGAAGGTGGGAAGAAGAGAGAGTGGAGGAAGGTGGTCACAAGTACAAATTTCCAGATATACAATAAATAAGTACTAATGATATAAGGTACAGCATGATGACCGTAGCTAACACCGATGTATGATACACAGGAAAGTTGTTAAGGGCGCTGATCCTAAGAGATCTCATTACAAAGAAAAAATCATTTTCCTTTTTTTTTTCCTTTTCTTTCCATTGTATCTATGTGAGAAGATGGATGTGAGCTGAACCTACTGTGTTCATCATTGCCCAGTGTGTGTACATCAAGCTATCATGCTGCATGCCTTCAGCCTATACAATGCTGTATGTCAATGATTTCTCAATAAAACTGGAGGTGGAGGGGGGAACTATGGTAGCACCTCAAGAGCCACAGATTTCGGAAAATGGAGAATAATATAAGAGTTTTTCAGATCACTGATACTTGCCACTTCAAGTACCAAAATTCCTTTTTTATTTTCATCTATTTGAGGTAGCTCTCTCAAATATGTTCTCTAATTCTCTGTCTTTGTAATCAAAATATACAGAACATGGTGTAATCATTCCTGGAGGATGTTGGGTCTTCACTGTGAACCTTGGTTATCACATCTGAAATCACATCATCAATCATGTTATTATGCTCACAGACTCCTTTCACCCACATGGAAGGGCCCTGGATGGATGTACTTTCTATAAGGTTCTGTCTGCCTTGAAGATATCGTTTTATCCTTGTTTCTGTTCAAAAGCTATTTCTTCCTGCTATCCTCCTTCTGTCCTGCTACTTGTAATCTGCTGCTATATTTTAGACTGGAGGGTGTGTGGGGCCAGGGGCGACTACAGCCCATGGGCCAAATCCTAAGCACTTGTTTTGTAAATAAAGTTTTGCTGGAAGACAGTCCATGCTCATTCCTTTCTGCATGGTCTATGGCTGCTTTCAGTCTACAACAGGCCAAATTAAGTAGTTGTGATTTGAGACCACATAGCCTGTAAAGCCTAAAATATTTATGATCTGCTCTTTGGAAAAAAAGAAGAAAAAAAAAAAAAGCTTGCCAGTCCTTGTTTTAGATTCATGGATAAATCAGTGTGTTCGGAAAAATCTCACCCTCTCCTTCTCGATAAAATGCCGTGCCTGCCAACAACTGTGTTCTTAGCAGCTGAAAGATCGTTTTCACTTACAACCATGTTTCCAGATGTGCCCTGGGTAGTTGAGGAGGCGAAATACCTGATCTTCAAATACAGTAGCAGTTCCTAGACTTTTAAAAGTTATAAAACTTTTATGTTTATGTATATATGCCATTATGTAGGATGGTTGTTTACAATGTCCTAAAAACAGCATTTGTATATAATAGAGCTCTATCTATAGGCTTCGATCTGGGTATATAAACATCACTGCCATTCAGGGTTCTGATTCCTTCAGGGAACTAGACCTTCAAAGCATATCTGGGCTCATGGACTTAAATATCAATGGAGAAATGATGTGGGAAGAAAGAATCAGGAAGTCACCCAATTAAAAACATAAAATTATAAGGAACAACAACTAAATAAAACTTCTCCCAGAGATTTAGAAGACAAATCAACCAGAGACATTGTTTAAAAACCAACGTGGTATCATAACCCAGAGCAGCTTTCCAGCCAGAGGAACTCTAGCATATGGCATTTCACACACAAAAGGTAATTAAGAACTGCCTCGGAAAAGAGCATTTGTAGCCACCTCATCAGTGACCTAGCAGGCTGGTTTGTATCAGTTACTATTCATTACTGTCAGGAAGAACAAAACAGGGTATGATTAATGCAGTCCAGTGCAATGAATTGCAACAGAGGATGACACCTCAAAAAAAAAAAAAAAATGAAGTTCGGGGGAAAAAAAATACCATCATTTCCTAAGGCTGGGGATTCTATTTGCATTTTGTACCAAGAGTATTATTATAATTAGTGTTATTACTAACAAAGTAATGAGCACTTAAACATTGCCTAATACTAGTCTACGTGTTATGTGTGCATTAGCTTGTTGAGCCCTCGAGAAATTCAATGAAATGAACATCAACATTATCCCTAATCTACAGGTAAAGAGATAGCCTTCAAGGGGTCAAGTAAATTGCTCAGTTAGAAGGTACTAGAGCCAGAATACACAGCCAAACCGAGCAACTCCTGAGGCCATACTCTGAATTCTGTCTGGTTCTATGCTTTCCCATCATCCATTTTGCTTAGGTTTCAAATTTTGCAGCTAGACATTCAGTCCACACCAACACAGTCTATATCAGTGCTCTCCAATAGAAATATAGTGCAAACCATATATTGTGACTTTGGTGGGGTTTTTTTTAAGATTTATTTATTTATTTGAGAGAGGGGGAAAGGTGAGGGGCAGAGGGAGAAGAAGAGAGAGAACGTCAAGCAGACTCCCTGCTGAAGCGTGGAGCCCAACTCCGGGCTCCATCCCATGACCCATAAGATCATGACTTGAGCCAAAATCAAGAGCCAGATGCTTAACTGACTGAGCCACCCAGGTGCCCTGTGATTTTGCATTTTCTATGTAGCTCCATCCAGAAAAGAGAAGATAGGTGAAATTAATTTTAATAATATAGTTTTACTTAAGCCGCTATATCCATATTATGGGTTCGGCACATACCTAATATGAAAATATTACAGAGATACCTTATATTCTTTTGTCATGCCACATCTTCTAAATCAGATGAGTATTTTACTCTTAGAGCTCATCTCAATTCAGACAGTAAGATTTCATCAAAACATACATGATCTATATTTAGTATCATAAATTTTAAAGTTGGAAAAAGCAGTTTCATATACCCATGTTATTTCAAACATGCTTAAGAGAGTTCCAATACTTAAAATGAGTATTAAAATTTTTCTTAAATTAATTAAAATTAAATAAATTGTGATTTCATTTCCTTAGCTGCTGTAATCACATTTCGGTGTTGAATAGCCATGTGTGGCTAGTGACTACTGTGGATTGACAACACAAGTCTCTAGCCTACCTTTCACATCCTGGGTATTGGAGTAATTTGAGCAAGTGATAAATAGCACTGGCTATTTAGGCAAAAGGAAAAAAAGGAGACCATGCCCCAAGTCTGATTTTGAATGTTCAAAATTGTATAGTCTTGGGCAGGACATTTAACTTCTCTAGACCCCTGGTACTCCCTGGGTAAAAATCGCTCTTCTATTTCTCTCCTACAGTTTTTGCTAGAGTTAAGTAAGATGGTATCTTTGAAAGGAGTCAAGCCTTCAAATGCTGTGTCACAGCAAAGGATACAGTCAACAAAACTCAAAGACAACCTACAGAATGGGAGAAGATATTTGCAAATGACATATCAGATAAAGGGCTAGTTTCCAAGATCTATAAAGAACTTATTAAACTCAACACCAAAGAAACAAACAATCCAATCATGAAATGGGCAAAAGACATGAACAGAAATCTCACAGAGGAAGGCATAGACATGGCCAACATGCATATGAGAAAATGCTCTGCATCACTTGCCATCAGGGAAATACAAATCAAAACTACAATGAGATACCACCTCACACCAGTGAGAATGGGGAAAATTAACAAGGCAGGAAACAACAAATGTTGGAGAGGATGCGGAGAAAAGGGAACCCTCTTACACTGTTGGTGGGAATGTGAACTGGTGCAGCCACTCTGGAAAACTGTGTGGAGGTTCCTCAAACAGTTAAAAATATACATGCCCTACGACCCAGCAATTGCACTGTTGGGGATTTACCCCAAAGATACAAATGCAATGAAACGCCGGGACACCTGCACCCCGATGTTTCTAGCAGCAATGGCCACTATAGCCAAACTGTGGAAGGAGCCTCGGTGTCCAACGAAAGATGAATGGATAAAGAAGATGTGGTTTATGTATACAATGGAATATTACTCAGCTATTAGAAATGACAAATACCCACCATTTGCTTCAACGTGGATGGAACTGGAGGGTATTATGCTGAGTGAAGTAAGTCAGTCGGAGAAGGACAAACATTATATGTTCTCATTCATTTGGGGAATATAAATAATAGTGAAAGGGAAAATAAGGGAAGGGAGAAGAAATGTGTGGGAAATATCAGAAAGGGAGACAGAACGTAAAGACTGCTAACTCTGGGAAACGAACTAGGGGTGGTAGAAGGGGAGGAGGGCGGGGGGTGGGAGTGAATGGGTGACGGGCACTGGGTGTTATTCTGTATGTTAGTAAATTGAACACCAATAAAAAAAAAAAAAAATCAAAAAAAAAAAAAAAAAAAAAAACAAATGCTGTGTCAGTGTAAGATCCTATGATCATGCTATCTACCTTTCATGATTAGCTCTGAGGGTGCATGAATGTCAGCCCAAGCCAGATCAGCATAAATGGTCGGTAGGGTTAGGAAAAAGCCAGAAGAGCAATCATCACAGTATTGCAAGTTGGATTCACATATGATGATCTCTGTATTTTTATCTCCATAAGGTTAGGAGTTAATCACAAAGTAGCGACTCAATAAACATTTGTTGAGCTCATGAATAAATAATGGAATGCATGAATAGATAGTTAAACCAATCTGCCTGGTTTAAATATCAGGTTTATCTTAATTTGGTTGCCTAGCAATCTAAATGTGTGTCTAAAATACTTACATTTTTCCTGCCAGATACATAATGTCTATTTCACAGATGGCTCCCCATGGATGGTCCTTTACAATATGGTAGTTCATAAACATCTCCAGAGGTACCATGATTGGAGGTGGCCCCAGTCTGATCACCTGAAACATGAGAGCGTTGCTTCCTTCCTAGAGCAGAAGCTGGCAAAGTATGTTCCTACTAGACTAACAGGTGTTAACCAAAAAACCATGGACAAGTAAGTGTTAGAAAAGCAAAGCTAGTCAAATTGCTTAACTTCAGAAATCGTGAGAGATTTTAATGTGCTAAAATGCATTGAGAATCACCAAGTGGAAGAAGATAGTCCACAGAATTTAGCAAATTCATTTGACCACAGAAACACTTTTTTCTTCAAAGCAATCTTATGGGACTATGAACCTGAGAAATGCACACTGGAAAATATTGTTATAGAGAAAGATGAATGCATCAAAATGGGAGGGAATGCTGTAATCTTATCAACACAAACCGGTTGTGCCAAAAAAGAGAAACTCAGGAGGTCTACTCTTGTCGGGAGTGGATCTCTGGTTTCAAGCACAGCTGAGTTCTGGAGCAGAAACACAGTGATTAAGATTCAGTTCCTTTCATGTCTGCACATCTCCAACCACCATGTGGGCACTCCCAAGCTTCACAGGGTGGCACTAGCTGCTCTAGAGCCACATCCTTCTTCCAGGTTCAAGACCAGGGAAATGAGTGCCTCCTCTCACTTCCATAAGCAAAAACCCCAAGATGTCTCTGGTTGAGCCCAATTAGCTTGGTTTATGTGTGCCCACTTCCCCACCCCCAACCCAATCATTGTGGCCGGAGGACCAAAATTCTCTGAGTGGCAAGGCCGAGTCAAGCATCCTACCATTGAGATTCAGCATAGAATGAATATTTCCCAAAGCACAGGGGGAATTTGGGAGTACTTTTACTAGAAGGGAAAAATGAATGTTGGGAGGCTGAACTGACAAGTCCCCAGTACAAGGATTAATTCTCTTAGATTTCTAAGATGTAAGTAGCTTTCTGACTGGTTGGGGTAATGTCCCCTCACATTAACAGTTTGATTAAAAAATCCTCATGTAACACAGAATCTGAGGAAGAGGCAAAGTCTTCAGAACTTGATACTTGCAATTTGTTGCTCTTTGTCATTTCTGTGACTAGAGTCTTATCAAAAAGGATAGCAGCGGGATCCCTGGGTGGCGCAGCGGTTTGGCGCCTGCCTTTGGCCCAGGGCGTGATCCTGGAGACCCGGGATCGAATCCTACATCAGGCTCCCAGTGCATGGAGCCTGCTTCTCCCTCTGCCTGTGTCTCTGCCTCTCTCTCTCTCTCTGTGACTATCATAAATAAATAAAAAAAAATTTAAAAAAAATTTAAAAAAAGGATAGCAGCATGCCATCGACCTCATATTTTTCTTCTAAATGTTAGGCCTTATTTCCCAAAACAAAAGAATAATCAGTCTCAGAAAGCCAAATATATACCCATTTCCTTCTTGACAAATCCCAAGCCTAAGGGTCCCAGTCCTGTAATCTACCATGAAGAGTGTCTGATTTCACCACAGTGATTTCCCTGTCATTTACTATTATACATTTTAGCACTGCGTTGTGAAAACTATTCAGAATAACAGGTAATCGTATTCTCTCTCTCTCTCTTTTTTTTTTAAGATTTATTTATTTAAGAGAGAGAGATAACAGGGGGAAGGGCAGAGGTAGAGGGAGAGAGAGAATCTCCATCAAAGTCCCCGACACAGGGCTCAATCTTACAAGTCTAAGACCATGATCTGAGCCAAAATAAAGAGCTGACTGCTCAACCAACTGAGCCACCAGGTGCCCCAGGTTATCCTGTTCTTAACCTGCATAAAAGATAAACCTCCATCCGCCATAATAGGAAGCCTCTGAATCAGTGCTTTCAGAGTGGCCACCAGCCACATGCAGCTGTGAAGTACTTGAAATGTGGCCAGGAGGATTGAGAAATGCTCTAGGTGTAAGACACACAAGAGATTTCAAAGACTGAGTACAGAGAACGTAAAAATGTCTCATTAATAATTTGGAAATTGATTACATGTTGAAATGATATTATTTGGGATACATTGGGTTAAACAAAAGATACTATTAAAATATGTCAAATATATCAATTTCACCTGTTTCTTTTTACTTTTTAAAAATATGGCTACTAGAAAAGTTAAATTACATACATAGGCTTCATTTTATTTCTATTGGCTAGCACTGATCTAGGTCACCTCTATGCATGGCAAATAAATAATAGTATGAGTACTTTACAGATATGGTGGCAAATACCAGAAGAAATGGTTGAAACAGTCACATATGAGTGCCTCTAGAAGCAAGGATGACAATTTTTTTGTTAAGCCTTTTCGGTACAATCTATATTATCTTTAACTATGTTCATTCATCACTAATTTTTTAAAATTTAGGAGACAGCAAAGTAATAATTAATCATTCGAGGGAGACTTCATTGAGATGTTTTAGAGATGGAGTTATTTCCAATTGCTGCGGCGGCTGCTGCTGCTGCTGCTGCTTCTTTTTTTTTTTTCAATTTAGTGTCTGTGCTTATCCAGGAGGATGCTTCAGAACTACCTGTGGAGTTTAGTAAAAATGTTTAAGCCCCAGAACCAGCCTAGATGTGTTAAGCATGTTATTTTTTCCCCAAAGACTCATAGAGATTCTGTCTCTCACATCTAGCTAAGAATTTCAGGTCATAGGATTTCTGGTGTAGAACTCTGGGACCTCATGGCAAGTGTTATAAGAACCAAACGATTTATTGAGAAAAATCTTGGACCAACTATAGATATCCTATAGGTATCCAATAGGTAAGACATTCACTTTCCCTTGGAACAGGTGCCATCTTTTTTTTTTAAGATTTTATTTATTTATTCGTGAGAGACACAGAGAGAGAAGCAGAGACATAGGCACATAGGCAGAGGGAGAAGCAGGCTCCATGTAGGGAGCCCAATTCAGGACTCGATCCTGGGACGCCAGGGTCACAACCTGAGCCAAAGGCAGATGCTCAAGCACTGAGCCACCCAGGTGTCCCCAGGCACCATCTTAATATCAGGCATATCCATATTAACTACTGAGCTCTGCCCATGAGAACATGTGACTATCATACATTTTATGGCATAGTACTTGCTGTTTCCACAGAACAACTACAAAGCAAGTCTTTGTCAGGTTGTTACCTCAAATGTACCATCACTCAGCATGTATCTAAGTCCCAGTTCAGGGAAATATTTATGGAAGATTGCCTGAGGGATACAGAATCTGGCCCTTTCTCTAAACCAGGGCTTCTCAGAATATAGTCCAGAGGCTATCTGCATTGGAAGTAGCTGGGGTTCCCATACAAAATACAGATTCTCTCCTTCCAGGCCACAGGCAGGGATGCATTTTCCTGTCACCTTTAGAAATTTAACATGACCAGGTGACTTGCTTTGACAATGAAATGGGCTCTGGAAGTAACATGCCTGTCTCCATTTGCTTTAGAAGCAAATATGCAGTTTGTCCCAATATATTATCTGCCTTGGCAATCATGGAAGCACAAAGATGGAGTCTCCCTTAGCCTGGATCCCTGGTGCACAAGCCATAGAGCAGAGACACCCCTATCCCGAGGCCCCCACTAGCTGGCCCACAACAGTTATGCAGGATGAGCAAGAAATACATCCTTGTTGTTTTAAGCCCCCAAGATATTGGAGCTGTTTGTTTCTGCAACATAACCTGGCTTATCCTCATATATAATGGAAGCAGGAAGGCCTGACAACTTTGACTTTCAACAAACTGTTGGGTGAATCTTATGCATGGTGAAATTTAAGAACTACGGCATGGGTGTGCATGGGTGTGCTCGGCTTAGACGAGGGCAAGAGAGAACTGCCTATCTAGGATACATGTTTGGCTTCCTTAGAAATGCTTTTGCTGCTTGATGCTGTGCCATTGGCCTTCAGAAGGGTACAAGTATAAGGAAAACCCCAACTAATTGATTGCATTTCTTAAGGAAGTTATCAAAGACCTTTGTCCCTCAGTGATTGGATCCTCTTGCTGAGGATCCAGAGGAGAAATTCTCTCTGGTGTCATTACCAAGTACAGTTTGGCTTCTCCTGAGTCATTAATGTGTCGCTAATCTAATGGCTACTGGGAAGTATGGCATTAATCCTACAAGGAACCTCCAAGCCAAATGCGTGGCCCTTGCCAGCCCTCATAGCATTCACTTGTGGGTCAATCTCATGCCCTTGTTTATTCTTTGGAACTGATCTCCCCCTTCCCCTACCCCCTTCCCACCAATTTTTCTGACTCACTTTTATTTTATTTTGAATTATGTATTTTTGCAAGCTGCCTTAATTCTTTTCAGGAGAAAGGTAGCACGTGAATAGAAATATATGACATGCAAGTGTGTATGCATAAATAACAGGCCCTTGTTTCCAGAGCTACAATAATGAACCTCAACTTGCTTTTTAATGATGCAAGGAAAAGAGGAAAGGAAAAATAAGGAAGAGAATGAGAGGGGGTTGGGAGGGATATAATGCCATGAATACTCCACAGTATTCGAATTCTGGCTCCTAGTTAATAGGCAGCAGAGTAAGGCAACTTTATCTTCAAGATAAATGTTATAAATTGCGTGTAATGAAATAAGATCTTATTTTCCCACCTTTTGGTTTCTTATTTTTAAGATATACAGTCCTGTGTCAACCAAAATATCTAGACTTATAGCACACAATTCTATTCAGCTTGTAGAACAAATTCACTGGCACAGTCGATTTTTATTTTAATTATTTGTATAGAGTGGGAAAGAATGGCCTGATTTATTACTGAGTTGGACTCCAATGGCAATATTATTATAGTTGCAACAGATGAATAAACCAATATATTTCTTAAAGCCATAAAACAACCAGCTACATGTCAGAGAAAATTGTTCTCCAAAACAACTGCAAAAAAATAAAATAAAATAAAAAAATCAAGGGGAATAGTGGCCTTCTTAGCCTCCCAAAGCCATTCCAAAGAAAACAGGACTCCCACAGACCAAGGAAAACTCATTTCAACAAACTTACTTTCCATCTACCCACTGAAATTAAAAGTTCACTGATATAATTTATAATATTGTCTCTGGCACTGATGTGTTTATTCCATTCGAATGTGCTTTAAAAAAAAAAATCAGTAGCCACAGAAGATCATTGTTCTCCCATAACCCAAAGTTTGACATGCTGATACAGCCTTCGGCAGCAAGCTGCAGGATTAAGTTGATCAAAACTCTGTGCTATGATGGCATTTTAATGCCTGATCAGAACAGAACTGTTCTTTGCAATTTGCTTTGAAGGGGGAATGAGGAGGGAGGGGGCAGAAATGGGAAGAGGGTTTTTACATCCCATCTTCACTTATCTACAGCAAGCATGCCATCCTTGCATGGGCTGAGGACAATGAGAAGCAACTGCAGAGGGTGAGTTGAAGTCAAGTCCGGCTCCGGAATGCATCCCCTGCAAGCCTCTGCTGGATTAGGTGAACTCAGCCTGTGCTTATTGTCAGGCCATGGGGTAACCAGGATTCCTCGATTTTTTGTTGTCCACTGAGATGCTGATGTTAATTCTCTGGTGTGTTTTTCCACTTGTATCTATTTCAAGGAATGCCACACAACTCAAAAACATGTAGAACCATCCTGCATGTGTTTCCAGAAATGTGTAGTGGTTAAGATCTTAGATTCTAGAATCAGAAAAATTTGAATGGACAACTGGTTCCACTTGTATCTTGCAGTGTGTCCCTGCACAGGTACCCTGAGTTCTTTGAGCCATGGCTTTCCTCATGTGCTAAGTAGGGACGTTCAAACCTACCTCATACCATCACCATCGTTGAGGGGATCAAATACAATGTACTTTGCACAGTGCCTGGTTCACGCTGACACAGCAGAAGCTCCTGGGGGTTATTTCCTATAAATACAAAAGTTTTTAACTGTCACCTGCCATTGCTAATCCAATGGCCAGTTCCAAATGGTCTCATCAGGTCTGGATCTTGGTTATAAGAGAATTCTCTGCAGATACCCATAGTTTCTTAGAATCCTATTTGGAAGTATGTCTTTAAAAGTGAGCACAACCATGTATCTTAATTCAGAGACAATAGAACACTCTGAAAAGAAACATGGAATGTAAATGCTCTAGGCCTAGAAATACAAGTGTGCCCCAAGGTCTCCCAGAGCTAGCAAAACATCAAGGCTTTTTCTCTTCTGGGCAGCCAATCTTAACATTTACTTTTTAAAACAACTACCACCATTAGTAACATTTATAAGGCACTTACTGTGTGCCAGGCACCGTACTAAAGCTTTTCTGTGAGGCAGCTCACCTAACCATCAGAACAATCCCATTCAGCCGTTACTAGGTGCGTCCCCTTTCTACAGATGAAGAAACTGACTCAGAGAAGTCACACAACCTGCCTGAACTAGGAGGTGACAGCAAGAATTGAAAGCTAAGTCAGCCTAATTCCATGGCCCAAAGTTTTAAGCAGTCGTTAGGGAAAACCTAAGATGGGGGTCCCCACATTCTGTTCCTTGCCGCTCGTAACACTGGTGGGGAGTTAATGCAGCACCTCTCACTACTCAGGGTGGCATAATTCCACTTTTAAGGAGCCCATTCCAAAAGCACTATCATTATGAGAAGGAATGACTCCAAGGGTGGGGACTTCTGGCTTTGGAGAAACACATGGTCTTCTCTATCACCAAGAATTCAACACACATGGTTCAGGCACTGCAGTGACAGACCGTTATTAAAAAGCTGGTCTCTGCTCTCCAGGAGTTCCCATTTCAAAACAAACACACAAATGAAAAAGTCCCCCATTTACAAATGCCCCCTGACGTCGAGGGAAACGTAGCACCAGGATCCAAGTGAAGAAGACCCTTTTTTTCTCTGAATGCTAATCCTCCCTTGGCATGAGTAATTAATTTTCTACCTAGAAAACCTCTATTCTATCCAGATTGAAGACCCCATCTCTAGCTCAAACTAGACAAGAGCGAAAGGATAAACAAAAGATCAAAAAATATATGATTTAAACCTCTCTCCACTGTGAAAGAACATTCATGTTTATTTATTCCTTATTCAAAAAAAAAAACAGGATTTCATTTCTAACTCTAAAAGAATTCATAGTTTCTGTAGGCCATTGTTCTGATTTGGAGCAATTCATCACAGAGCGATAACATGCTGATGATGTGTTACACTAATACATCCTTACATTGGTAATGCTCTAATAATCTGGCAGGCTCCTAAATCACCAGAGAGCTGTCACTCCCGTGATGTGTTACTCAGAGATACGGCTCTGATCGGAGAAAGGCATCCAGGAACTCAACAATGGAAGAGTTATATTTTTTGACTTCAGAATTTCTTGACTATAAATAATAACCTCTTTCATAAAGAATAGAAAACTCAGCCTGAAATCAAGAGAAGCAACAAAATTTCTTATATTTTTTAAATAAGCCAGAGATACAAAGATAAGCATACCTATTAGTGGCAGCCTTGGCTGTGTGGCAGAGGAGGTCACTGATAAGAAAATGATTCCTGAAGTATCAATGGGGTTGCTCAATTCGTTTCTGAAAGGTAATAAGTTAGGTGCTTACGGACCCATCTATCACGGAGGTGGATTTCATCAATGCCCTAAAATAAACAGCGTTAAAACCTGAGTCGAGAGAAAAATGACAGAGTGGGGAGAGAGGTACCCTTCTTCAACACCGTTGGTTGGAGAGTAAATTGATATAACCTTTCAGAGGGCAATTTGGCGATATTTATCAGAATTTAAAGCATGCATACTTTGGCCCCAGCAATTTCATTTCTAAAAAGTCTATCCTGCAGACATTCACACACCCACAGAAGAATATTTATGCATAAGAACATGTCCTGCAGCAACTGTTGAAATTGGGGGAAAAGAAAAAAACAAACAACCTAAATATGCATCAATAGCAGAGTGCTTACATGCATCAGTGTGTATTCGCTCTATGAAGTTTATGTGCCCATTAAAAAGTATGATGTGGATCAATGGCTTTGGAAGTGCTGCAAGGAACTGCAGAGCTGTGCTTGTCAATTTTCTGTGTGCTCCAGAATCGCTTGGGGAGCTAAGGAAATACACGGAGGCTCCAGGCTTACTAAGCTAGAATAGGGCCTGGACCTCTGTATTTTCATCAAGTCTTCTAGGTAAGACATCAAAGAATCAGGATCCCCACCCTAGCCTCATCTAGAGAAGCTTCACTCTGTGCCTGCATGTGTGCACACGTGTGTGTGTGTGTGTGTGTTTGTGTTTCTTTACTTAGGACTTTACAAAATACTTTTTTAATGGGGTTGCACTGACTTAAACTACTTTGAGAACAATTGGCACTGAAAGGTAGCTAACATGATTGAGTTCTTATACTGTGCTTTATGGTCATTCTCATTTAGTTCTTGTGGCAATGCAATGAAGGGGGTCATTATTATTCTTAACTTGGAAAATTAATAAATAGCGCAAAGAAGGTAAGCAAATTCCTCAAGATCAACAGAATCTAGTGATTCTGGAGTTGTGATGTGAACCTAGGCAGCATGAATTTTGGGCCTGAACACTCTGCTTTCTGACTCCAATGTGTGTGTAAACCCATGTATCTGTTGACTTGGAAACAGGTCCACAATACATCAGGCTTTCAAAAGCAGGTTAATAAACAGCATGTGCAACTAAATACTATTTTATTATATATTCATAGAAAGGAACGGATGTCTTATACTCATGTATTAGGGGGAAAAACCGAAGCTATATCCAAAATGAGGAAAATGAGAAGGATGGATAAGCCGGCGAGAGAGTATGTCCTAAAGATTCTTAATTTGGTATAGTCTATTGTCCCAGGCATTATTACTCGAGGTATTACTACCTCAAGGTCTACATGGGAGGGTTGCCCTTTGGGAGCCTCTATGTGCCAAAGCCATTTGTGAATGACCAGCTTACATTTTCAAGACTGAGATGTGTTGAGTGCTAAGGTACCATTAAGGAGGGGATACCATGTAAGCTCCATGCAGTCAAGGATGCCACTGTCTGGCTTCTTCCGTGTCCTCAGAACCTACCCAATGGTGGGCACATAATACATGAACCATAGATAGCTATTGAAATGAATAAGTGAGCACTGTAAATATAGAATGGGTTTTTTGAAGAATATAGGGTGGGCTGTTTAGGTTTGGTTTGTTTTTGGTTTTTTTCATGCTAAGACTTTTTGGAGCAGTTTTAGATTCACAGCAAAATTTGGAATAAGGTACAGATACTTCCCATATGCCTTCCACCCCCACATAGGCAGAGCCTCCCCAATTCACGACATATCCACCAGGCCACTCTTCTTGTTGTGCATTCAAGGTTTGGACAAATGTATAATGACATGTAGCCACTATCATAGCATCATATAAGTAATTTCACTGCCCTAAAGAATCCTCTATATTCAGATTATTCATCCCTCCCTACTTCCTAGCCCCTGGCAACCACTGATCTTTCTCCTTTTTCCACAGTTTATACTATCTCCATATCTTTTCTAGGATGTCACATAGTTGGAATCATACAGTAGATGTCCTTTTCGGATTAGCTTCTTTCACTTAACATGCATTTAACTTTCCTCCGTATCTCTTCATGATTTGATAGCTTATTGCTTTTTAGCACTGAAAAATACTCCATTATCTGGATGTACCATACACAGTTCATCCATTCTCCTACTGAAAGACATCTTGGTTGCTTCCAAGTTTTGGCAATTATGAATAATGCTGTTATAAACACCCGTGTGTAGGTTTTCATGTGAACTTAAGTTTTTAACTCCTTTGGGTACATACCAAGAAGCATCATTGCTAGACTGTATGTTAAGAGTATCTTAAATTTTGAAAAAGAACACCAAACTGTCTTCCAAAGTGACTGCACCATTTTGCATTCTCAGCAGCAATGAATGAGGGTTCCTGTTCTCCACATGCCCAATAGCACTTGGTGTTGAGGATGTTCTGGATTTTGACCATTTTGATAGGTGCGTAGTGGTATCTCATTATTGTTTTAATTTGCATTTCCCTGATGACATACAATGTGAAGCATCTTTTCATTTACTCATTTGCCATCTGTCTATCTTCTTTGGTGAGGTGTCTTTCAGGGTCTTCTGCCCATTTTTTAGTTGAGTTCTTTGTTTTCTTCTTGTTGAGTTTTAAGAGTTCTCTGTGCATTTTGGATAACAGTCCTTTATCAGATGTGTCTTTTGCAAATATTTTTTCACAGTCTGTGGCTTGTCTTTTTATTCATTTGACAGTATCTTTTGCACAGCAGTTGGCAAAATTTTTCAATCACAGCTTCAACATAGGCATGATTAAAGTGTCCTTGTCTTTGTTTAAATCATCTAATCTCGATAAATCAACCTAATGGTTATTTTTAGAATCTACAGGTAAAATGAAATAGAACTCACTCCAGAACCACGGGAGAGGTAACAGAAGAGGTGGCAAATGGTTCTCCTATCTTCATGGAGCTTACAGATTCTCACTGGAATGAAGAGACACACATTTAAAAAGAATCAGAAATCATACACAAGTTTGTAAATCCCATGTTAGCATACATGGTGTAGACTGAATTAAAGGAAGAGGAAAAAGTTCAGCAGAGTCTGAAGTGGCAAAACAAAACAAAACCCCAAACAAACGAACAAAAAAGCACAGGGTTTTAATTGCTCTTTAAAAATAATTTGCATTGGCTAAGAACATAAGCAGAATTTCCATCTAGAATATCTGGATCTGTGGCTCTCAACCACAGAGTTGTCACATACTATTGAACCATCAGCCTGGCACAGGGGCATGGCCAAATTTTGCTCAATGTGACATTTTCTTTGAATGGGTGCACAATTGAAAATACATCCCGTTGCAGCTGTATCTGCCTGATGGACAGTTTAGTTGAACAGACAGGAAGACATAAAACATGATCCAACCTGCTGTGAACAGGATTAAAGTGTGAGGTCAAATGGGCAAGGGCTTTTGATTATTTAAGAGAGTGCAGTCAAGGCAGTAAACAATCTACTCTACTCAAGTAGCGGACTGGTGCGAAAGGGTGACCACTAACTGCTTTGTAAACACTGGGAGACATTGTTCCGCTGTGGTAACGATTGCATTGTAATTATTCCTAATTTGTTTAAATGTTGTTTCTAGTCTCCTAAACACTCTGAGAGGTCTGCCAAAATTCTGATATTCAAAAGTGTGCCATGAATCCACAAAGTCTGGGAACCACTGATTTCCATCCTCCCTCGCTACCATGTTTTGCCTCGTATGATAGTTTTGCCCTTAGGACACAGTATTTTAATAATACTAAGCAAAAGCACTTTGGAATTTTGTGGTTACCTGCAACTATTTAAGATGAGAAGATATTTTTTAAAAGTAACTTTTTATTTTGAAATAATTTAAAATTCCACATGAGGTCACAAAAATAGGAGAGTGTTCCCATGTACCCTTCACCCAGTTTCCCCCAATGATTATATTTTATAAATAACCATAGTATGCTGTCAGAACCAGAAAACTGGGGGCCCCTGGGTGGGTCAGTGGCTGAGTGTCTGCGTTCAGCTCAGATCATGATCCCGGGGTCCTGGGATCGGAGTTCCATATCAGGCTCCCTGTTGGAGAGCCTGTGTCTCCCTCTGGCTGTGTTTCTGCCTCTCTCTGTGTGTCTCTCATGAATAAATAAATCTTTATTTAAAAAAAAAGAAGTCCCCAGGGGCATGTGGCTAGGCTTACTGACATGTGCTATAAGCACAAAATCTGCACCAAATTTCAAAGATTTATTACCAAAACATATATATATATATATATATATATATATAATAATCAGAAAGTATCTCAATAATTTTTATATTGTGTTCATGTTGAAATGAAAATATTTTGGACATGTTGAGTTCAATGAAACATATTTCTTTAATTAACTTAATTTCTCCTTTTCTTTTTAAATGTCTACTGGGAAATTTAAAATGATACACTGTGGCTCACATTATATTTATTGGACAGTGCTGTGCTAGGGGGTCAGGAATCACTTCCCAGGGAAAACATTCTTTAAACCAAAATGTGTGGGATAAGAATAAGTTATCGGCAAACAGAGGGAAGGACCGACATTTGGGAAGGCTCAGGGTGGAGAATGGAGAGGCAAACAAGAGCCCAAAATGCAGTGTCTTCCAGGTTAGGTTGAGAGGGTAGGTTTCAGTGAAACCTTTAATCTGAGGGCAAGATAACCATTGAAGGATTTTACCCAGGGGAGTGACATGATGGATTTTCAGCAAATAGGATCCCTTTGGTCAATCAGGAGCAAGAGTGGAGTAGGGAAGACAAGTTAGGGGTTGTTGAAGTATTTCTGGGCTGAATATTTTCCCTCCACCCTTCCTCAATTCCTCACTTCCACCCTGATGCAAACCGTTCAAGCAGGTTGGGCATCAAGGTGGGCTCAGAGCATACTTGTTAAGTTTATTTTTAAAAAAATCTTGTCTCTGTAGCTCAATTTCCAAGCTTAAGTAATTAGAGTTAAGGTCATTCCTGGATGTACTGGATGAAATTCAAAGCTAATTACAGATTCTGTTTTCCTTGGCCCTGTGTATATCAAAGTGAAGTAATCTCAGAAGGACAATTAAATCAATTTTTGTTGCAGTCCAATTTTTCAATCCTCCATTTACCTCAGAGATCAGAACAGAAGCATTGAGTGTACTTTCCAATCCTGTCCATCGGTTCCAGCCACTGGCCAGTTGAGTGATAAGTGAGGGATCTGCTGTCAGCCAATCAGATAGACCAGACGGGGACATGGAGGCGGGGAAAGAACCGGAGCAATACAACTCTGTCAATGTCCCAACATTGGCCATTGTTAGTGACATCTTTGGGGGCTGATTTTAACCACCAAGTCCTCAAGTATATTTTTCTCTAGGTTGACTTTGTTGCTGTTGTTTATTCTTATTGTTTTCTTATCCCTGTTGTTTGGACTCATGTTTTATTCCTCTCTTTTTCATTAGTTTCTGTCTTGAGATCATCTTGGGAACATTTTGTAGATGGAAACTGAGGTTTGGAATTAGGTATATTATTTGTCTACTGGGATCCTATGGAATGAAAAAGGAAAACAGCTTGTCTTTTAAAAAGTAATTAGGGCAGGCCGGGTGGCTCAGCGGTTTAGCCCGGCCTTCAGCCCAGGGCCTGATCCTGGAGACCTGGGATCGAGTCCCATGTCAGGAGCCTGCTTCTCCTTCTGCCTGTGTCTCTGCCTCTCTCTGTGTGTCTCTCATAAATAAATAAAATCTTTTATAATAAAAAATAATAAAAAAGTAATTAGGGACGCCTGGATGGCTCAGTCCTTTAAGCAACCTACTCTTGATTTTGGCTCAGGCCATGATCTCAGGGTCGTGAAATTGAGCTGAGCTTGAGCTCCATGTTGGGGATGGAGCCTGCTTAAGATTCTCTCCCTCTGCCCCTCCCCTGGCACTCCACACACTGTGCTTACTCTTTAAAAAAAAAAAAAAAAAAAAAAAGGCAATTCACCTAGAAAGATAATGCAAATAGTATATTCAATAGTATAGACAACACAACTAGCAAAGAAGAAGGTAAATCAAAGAGCACAAATCAGCAGTCACCCAGCCACATCAAGCTTGCAGATAGTTTGGTTTAACCCCAGTGACAACTATAAAATATTTTCATTAGCTGCCAGTATTTAAAAATTAGGAACTTGGGCACTTGGGTGGCTCAGTGGTTGAGCATCTGCCTTTGGCTCAGGTCGTGATGCAGGGGTCCTGGGATCGAGTCCCACATTGGGCTCCTCACTGCCTATGTCTCTTCCTCTCTCTCCGAGTCTCTCATGAATAAATAATTTTTAAAAAAAAATAGAATAAAAATTAGGAACTTTTACTTCAAAATCTACATTTCAAAATCTACATCTCTTGAAAATAAGAAGTGTTTGCCACACTGGACCTCATAGCAGGGGTGACTTGCTAACAGTTGTCCCTGTAGCTCCAGTTCCCCATAGTCTCCACCCTGCCCTGCTGCTTTACATCCAGCCTCCCTCACTCATTTGTGTTATCTGTAGGCCCCAGGAGATAGTTGAGTTAGCAACCTTACCATGAATGCAGAGAAAAAAGCACGAAGGATATGCCCCATACTTTAAGAGTGATTGCTCTATGAAGAGTCATAGATTTGGAAGACACTGTCTGCTTTCCCATTCACATCCATATTTTTGAGTTTTGAGGTTTTAGAACAAGAACATATTCATATTTTATTAACATAACATTATAAAATGATGTTTATTAAGAAATTGTAATTACAGGTGTGCCTGGGTGGCACAGTTGGTTAGGGATCCGACTCTTGGTTTTGGCTCAGGGCACGATCTCAGGTCTTAGGATCAAGCCCAGGATCAGGCTCCATGTTGGTTGTGGAGTCTGCTTGGGATTGTCTCTCTCCTTCTCCCTTTACTCCTCTCACTCATGCTCTCTCTCTCTCTTTTCAAAGATTTTATTTATTTATTCATGAGACACACAAAGAAAGGCAGAGACACAGGCAGAGGGAGAAGCAGACTCCCCATGGGGGAGGCCCCGATGCAGAACTCGATCCCAGGGCCCTGGGATCATGCCCTGAGCCAAAGGCAGATGCTCAACCATTGAACCACCCAGATGCCCCAATAAATAAAATATTTTTTAAAAAGAAATTATAATTTAAAAAATAAAATAAAATAGAGTATCCTAAAAAAAAAGAAATTATAATTACAAATACATTATGCTGCAATCTTAACTCTGTCCATTACTTGGCGTTTAGCATAACAGATGCTGCATGGGAATAGTCAACATATTTTCTGTGAATAGGTTCCCTGAAAAGTATAATGGCCAAGTGGCCAAATTAGAAGGTCAAACAAGACTAGAATATATGAAACCTTGGACAGAATAGATCATATTGAAAGAAAAAAAATCAGCCTTACACCAGTCAATTAAACAAAAGTCTAATTACTCTATTAGTCTATTAGCAAAAGTAGTTTTGCTTTTACTAATACAAAAAATAAGCTGGACTGGGATTCATATCTATTTAAGATGGGACCATGTGGGCTAGTTGTGCTCTTTCCCACCCCATAGAGAGGCATGAAAACATATGACTATCAACTGAGCAGACCCCAAAAAACCTCATTCTTCTCAATCCTCCCCATGCTGTAGTAGAAGAGTATGTTCAAAATTAATTAATACTATTTAAGCTGATCGACCAGCCACCACTGATGGTGCTTATTTGTTTGCTCTCCTTTGCTTATTCGCTACAAGATAACTTTGCCCCACATGTCATAAAAGAATTCTGTAATCAAATTTCATTTTTAATTGTCTGTAAAAACCTGAAATAAGAGACTCACTGGCATGTTTCAAAATTCTACAGAAAGCAGTGACAGTAAATGCAACAGTCATCTGAAATACAGAAAATAAAAAGAAATCATACTTCCTCTCACTCACTGATTTGTAAAAGAGGTAATGTATAAATTATAATTTTTGAATCAATGAGGAACTGCAATCATTTACCCATACTTTTAATTTGTGGCTATGTAGACAAGCCAGCTTTACTTAAAAGATTTTTAAAAGCATTCCCTTCATCTTAAAAGAAGTTTGGATGAGATGAATCTGTTAGTCCTCCCAGCTCCGGGATCCTATGTTTTATGACAGTAAATTCACTCAAACAGCTGTTGTTTTTTAAATAACTAATTAGCACTACCATAGCTGGCTACTAAAGTTAATTGGGGAAAAAAAACAGCAATGAATTATTTCAATGCATGTGATGATTTTTTATAATGTATTATCTATAAATTTTGATGCAGTTGTTTTATTATAAAAATAATGACAATATTCATTAAGTGTTAAGTGTTTTTATTTGCCAGACACTTGGGTGGTGGTCTCAATCTTGACATCAATCTTTATTTAGGTAGATGCTATAACTTCCCCCATTTTATATGCCAGAATACTAAGGCTCAAAGTGTTGAATGATGTTCCCAAGGTTACAAAGGTAAGAAATGATGGAGCTGGGATTCGAATCCAGATTGATCTTATGCCAAAACTTTTGCTCTTATTCATTACACCATGTAGTCTCCAGACTCCAGGATAAGGTTTTTTATTGAGACGAACCAATTTGAATCTGTCCCTTTGATTGATCAGTTCACTGGCAGACCAACTGGTCTCTATAACAAGACTCCAATCGAGTAATAGGAGCCAATTTTTCCCATCATTGTGCGTTTTGAATATTTTAATATGTATTTCTATTTCCCTGTAGTTATAATATAATGCTCATGTAAAAGGAATCAAAGATCTATAATTATTTTCAAATCTCAAACACAATCCATACTTTTAAGAGGAGGCTTATAAATATGCGTCTGAGGCCTCCCACTCACTCCCCATACATTGCTTTATTACTCAACTGTTTGCATGGTTCCTTTGACAGAGTATGTCACTTTCATACCTAATAGCTAAATAGGATTGATATGATACCAAACAAATGCCTTTCTGTTCGGGAGAATTTATACTTGAGAAAACATGTTTCCCCTAGGAAGCTCCATTTATCCATCAGAATGAATCATGGGGATGGGTTACAAGGCAGCCCCCAAAGAGACAATTTGCTCTTCTGCTTTGATTGGTTGAACTTTTGGCTCTGAAAATATACCTACAAATGAAGCATGTAGATTATCTTCCCAAAGTCTTCTTCATTTTGTTCATTTCAGTGGCAGAAGAGTAAGGCAGTGTTTAGACCCAAAGTATTTTCCAAATGGAACATGCAAGTTGGATTTTAAACATTTACCAAGAAGGCATACTTTGAGTCCAGTCATATTATTTTAAACAGAAACACTGTTTGGCCAGAAATTACTTCGGGACAGAGCTGATTCCAACATTCACTGTGGCTACAAAAAGGATTCTATTTTGGCCAGCAAATACTTCCAAAAAAACATTTCTAGCCATCCATGGGAAAGGAGTGAGTGCCCCCTGGTGAAAATGTGGGAAACGTTTCCATATGTTATTTTTGGCTGGCAAGAAGGTGCAGATGTCTTCACAATAAAAATATACTTGCTATGAGTGCTCGTCTCCTTGAGAAGAGTTGGCACCATTTGGCGCGCTGGATCTACAGTGTGGCAAAGACGCGTAAAGGGGGGAGGAAAACCAAAACAATCACCAAGACACAGTTAAGAGGGCGAGCACTGATGTTATATAAGCAGGGATCATGGGTGACTCTTTGTTTTATTTTTTATACCTCTGTTGGATTGTCTCTTTCTGCGCCCTCCAAACCCATTCTCCACCCTTCTTCACCTTGCTTGATTGTAGGAGGTGGACTTTTAGGGACCATGTGAACACCTTTCCTTGCCCTCTGGCTTCTAATTGGATTCAATCAAGGGAAGGCACCAGCAGGGAATCTGAGGGTAGGAGGAGTAACATTGGAGTATTTATTTCCAGGACTTGCTCCTTTCCAGTACAGGTTGGAAGGTGATTATATCTCTCAATCTATAATCATAGATGTGTTGGACAGCTGTCTCCTCTACCTATAGCTCTCTAGGTCTAGTGAATTCTCCCATCCAAAGCCCCTTCAAAACTCCTTTCTGTTACCGGCCTAGGAGCTTCAACATTCTTTGTTGAGGTTCCTTAATCCTGCCCACACTTTTGTAAGAAGTTCATGCAGCAAACACACCCTCTGAGCCTCTGCAAGCGTGCCACCTCTCCCACATGTATTCTAACTCATGCAGTACTTTCAAAGATAAGCATCTATCCCTGTACAACTCTAAGTTGAGTAGTCCAAACTTCAATTCCACCAGCAGTGATCACTTGGACTGTAGTTCAAGCAGAGGAATGACAACATGGGACCCTGTGTTCAGGGTCTCACTTCACTGTCCTGTGCCCCTGGAAGGTAGTCAGCCCTCTGCCACCCTTGTAACTCAAGCCACTGGCTTCAATGGCACCTACATTCTGAACAGGAGAACGAAAGGCTCTGTTTCCATTCAGCCTTCACCTGTCTACTCAGAAGGGAAGGAGACCAAGTTGTTCCATCAGGAGGAAAGTAAAAGATTAAGAAAACAGCAGACTGGTTCTGTGGGTCTAGAGTTGGCAGGACTGGGCTCTCCGCAGACTGCAAGAACAGAAGGGCAGCCTGCTGGGTCAGCTTCCAGGGCATCCCGCCCAGAGGTCTGCTCTTGGCAAGACAGTGCTGAAGTAGTGAGACCTTGCCAGTTACACCTGTCCTCCAAACATCCGGACTCCCCTCATGAATCTTTTATGAAACTGTCACCCAAGATTTCGCCTACATACTTTTTGAGGCCATGAATGGCTATGATGAGAGAGCAGCATGGATTTAGTCAACTCAACTCCCAGATCTGCTCCGATCTTAACCACGAGGTGAGCAGCAAATTCTACTTAAGTCTTCCAGGACTGATCTTCCTCGACTGTCAAATGGACATGATGATACTTATAACTTGATATACTTATCAGGTGGTCTTAAGGGTAAATGACATCATGTACATGAGGGCCACAATCCCATACACAGAGTTGACACTCAATGACTGTGGTTTTATGTCTTTCCTTTAACTTTTGGAGGTATCGTAGGGTTCCACTGCTCCCCCGAAATTCAGTAATGAGATCAGCATGAAGAAAACTGCTGAGATCTCACACGGAGATTGAATTGTTCTGCATCAAGGAAGTTCCTCCTTGCTTCCTTTCACATCTGCTCAGGGTTGATACACTAGGGGTAATAAAATTAATGATAAGAGCTAATTATTGAAGACTCATTACACAACCAGCACTGTGCTAAGACTTCTTAAAATTTCATGTTTATCAAAGATATAAAGGCACACATTGGAAGAGCCAAGAGTTGTACAAGTTTATGCAAAACTCAACAACTCCCTATTTTTTGCCCCACTTGTCTTCCCCAGAGGCCACCATTTTCAACTCTCTGAAGACATTATCTAGGGATTTACCTTCACATCTCTAAACAACATACTCAGGATCACATCTTTATTTTTCAGTTTTTGACATTACCTATTTCCCTTCTCCTCTGGATGATGACAGCTGAGCCTTTATTCACTCCCCCCCATACCACACACTTCCCAGTACAACTTCCATTCCCCCAACTTCCCAATAGAACTATTTTGTAATTTTGCTAGATCAATATGCACTGTTGACATTACGACTATGCAAAGGCTGTTCACAGCTGAGTCATGAGCAAACTAATAATTATGTTTCTTTCCTGTACAAATTTTAGTTTCCCTACAGATAACTGTCTTGTTTCCTTATTTGTTTTTTTTTTCTGTGAACTTACCACTAATTCAACTCCAAACTCTCTGTCTTTTGTCTAAATCTCTTTTCAAAATATTTAGATGATTGATATTCTATCAATTTGCATTCTTGCAGGAATCTTTCGTGGCAGTCCTCTGATATGTTCCCACCAGAATTGGTTTCCCTCTAAGCCTGGTGCACAGCTATTATCCTGGGATCCCCCTTCCACATCCTCCTGTGCACTCCCTTTGCCTCTCTTGTGTGTTGGACTTCCACCTCTTTCCTGAATCCCATGTCTTCCTCCTTACTGGTTTATTCCCTCCTTTGCAGGGAGCACACCTTCCAGCAGCTTCCTGAGAAAGGAAATGTGGGAGATAAAATTGTTTAAACATTGCTTACCAAAAAACATCTGTATTCCACTCTCATACTTGGTTAGTAGATTGGCTATGTGTAAAATTCCAAGTAGGAACAAAGTTTCTTCAAATTCTAAAGGCATTTTTCCATTGTCTTCCAACATCCAGTATGACTGCTAAGAAGCTTGAAACCATTCTGATTCTTGATGTGTTCTCTCTCTCTCTCTCTCTTTCTCTGTCTCTCTCTCTCTCTTTCTCCCCTGGTGTTCTAAGACAGGCAGGTCTGGTGTAGGTCTATTTCCAAACCACTGTGCTGATAACTCAGTGGCTCTTATCTGAGAATTCACTCTTGACTTCTAAGAAATGTTCTTCAATTAAACAAACCCTCAATGTTCTCTTCCTGGAACCCCATTGTTCATATATATTTCCTGGACTGGTTCTGTAAATTTTTTTTACTCTCTATCATCTTTTCACTCTACCTTCCAGGAGATTTTCTTGGATTTTCCTCAGCATCATCTTCAAGCTCTCCTATTGATTTTCTCTTTCTGCTCTCATTTTTAATTATCAAGGGTTCCATTTTGTTTTCTAAATGCTCCTTTTTTAAAGCATCCTGTTCTTCATTTATGTATACAGTAATAAAAGGATGCTTTTCTTGGTTTCTTTTCCCTACATGGTTTCCATTTTTTTAACCAGATGGTTTTGTTAGTGTTGTTGCTCACTTTTATTGCTATCTTTCAATGTTTAAGTTTTCTCTTGTGTCTGGTAGTCCAGTTTTCTGCTGTATTAAAGAGTGAGGGGAGAAAAAACAGATTAGCTCTCAGCAAGACTAAGGTGATCTGGCTGGACTGCTTCCTTGCAAAACATCCACAAACCATGTCCATTTCCTTCAAAAGACTCCTTTCATCTCCTAGAAAGGAAAAAGGCCTGAATGTCATTTATGGAAGCTGAGGTAAGAGAGTATTGAGGGTCTTAGCAACCAGAATACATTCATTCACTTAAACCCTGTTTTTTTCAGTAGGGTAACCCCATCTTCAGGTATGACAGACCCACCAATCCAGAGACCTTCTGCTTTAACCTCTCCAAAAAATAAACTTCAGGTCTTTTATTGAAATGAAAGAGGGACAGTGTTCTGGCTGGATGCCACTGGGAAGGGGATTTGAGGCTTGAACAGTTCTTATACAGGCTTTCAATCAATCTTTCTGGATTCTGATCCTCTGCCTCACCCCATCTTATGTTCCTGATCTCAAGCCTTCGGGTCTATGGTTTGAATCAAGTTAATTTTTAGCTTTCCACATTACAAGGTTGTGATTCTGTTTTTTCAGGCATGCTAAGTCATGGTAAGTGACTTACCACATTCTATTTCTCCATTAATGGCTTCCAAACATTTCTTGCCACTGTCTCCCCTCACATTCATTCATTCAAAACAAAACACTTTTTATATTATTTTAGTGGTATTAAGAAGAAAATGAAAATAGGTAAGTAAAATGTATGAATTCCAAATACCATCTTTACTCAGATGTCCCATTAAGCACTTTGCATATATTATTCACTTACTCCTCACAACCCTGTTTTAAGTAAGACACAATCATCATCCCCACTTAAAAGATATGCAAACCAAAGCTCAGATTAATTTACCCAAAGACACGGAACTGATAGGAGACATAACTGGGACTTAAAATCAGGTCTGTGTGACTCCAGATGTGCAACACACAGAAATAATGTAGACTTGGGATGCCTGGGTGGCTAAGTCCATTAAGTGTCTGCCTTCAACTCATATCTTGATCCTATGGTCCTGGAATTGATCCCTACATTGGGCTCCTTGCTCAGCTGGGAGTCTGCTTCTCCCTCTACCTCTACCTCTGCCCCTACACCCTGCTTGTGCTCTCTCTCTCTCAAATAAATGAATAATATCTTTAAGGAGAAAAAAGAAAGGAGATAGAAAGAAAAAGAAGGAAAGAGAAAGGAAAGAAAGAAAGAAAGAAAGAAAGAAAGAAAGAAAGAAGAAAGAAAGAAAGAAAGAAAGAAAGAAAGAAGAAGAAGAAGAAGAAGAAAGAAAAAAAGAAAGAAAGAAAGAAAGAAAGAAAGAAAGAAAGAAAGAAAGAAAGAAAAAAGTAGACTTAAGGAAAAAAATATATGGTTGTGACTCTTGACCTGAAAATCTAGTTTCCTCTGGTCAGCACATTATATGAGGACTTGACTGGATTGATTTAAAATGCATTGTACAAGTATTTATAGTATGATGTCTTGGACTTAGTTAAACAACTATTTGAAAGTTTGGATTATAATTGGCATCTTATTAGATTGTAATATTATGGCTAACATTCTACATAAAATGCTACAGAGGAAAGAAGACTGAAATTTGAGCTCTTTCAGTGAGCATTTTGATCAAAGGCAATAATTTCATCAGAAGTACTTCAGCTAGTAAAATAAGGCAGATCTAATATTCAAACTTTTATAATTTGGGTATGTAAAATTAAATTTTCTCTAACAGTCCCTGACATCTTTGTTTTTCCTCAAGTGTTTGAGAAACTGAGAGAAGACTCTCTTTCAAAAAAAAAAAAAAAAAAAAAGACTCTCTTTCTTCTAAGATGAAGGATCTACTTTGCGTAACAGCCTGGCCTCTCTCTGCCCCTCTGTCACCAGCCCCAGAGGACGGAGAGGTGGGAAAAGAAGAGGTAGTTAATCCCTAGTTCCCACTCTTCCTATCTCCTTTGTGTATGCTGGCCACCTACTGGAAACATCTTTCTTCATTGCTCTAGCGGCTAGGACTGCCTGTGACTAAAGTGTACATGTGTGAATCAGTCAGGGTTCCACCAGACAGATATTTATTGCAAGGAATTGGCTTATGCAGTTGTGGGAGCTAACTAGAAGAGTCCAGCATTCATAGGGCAGGCTGGTCACCCTGGGAACTCTCAGGCAGGAGCTGATGCTGCAGTCCACAGGCTTCATAGCTTCTTCTTCAGGGAAACTTCAGTTCTGTTCTTAAGTCCTTTCAATTGATCAGATCAGACCCACCCAGATTACCTAGGTTAAACTCCTTTTTATAAAGTCCACTGATTGTAAATGTTGATCACATCTGCAAAACACCTTCACAGCAACACCTAGATTAGTGTTTGACTGAATAACTGTGTACTACAGTCTACCTGGGCGGATACTAAAACTGACCATCACTGTGTTATAAATTCACTGTTCACACAGACGTAAGTCACGTTCTCAAATACCAGCTTTCCTTGGCATATAGTAGTCATTCAAGAAGTATTTATTTGAATAAATGGATGAGTGATGTTCTCCAACTGCTTATCCTTCTCAATGTGTTTGGAATTCAGGATGCAAGAAAAGACAGAGTCCATTGTAATTCCTCAAACTCAGCTTGGCTTTTCCCCACTTCCAAAGCTGAATCCAGTGAGTTCAAGGACAGATGGATGCCTAGAGAGGTGGTCAACAAGTAGAGAAGTATCCTATGTGACAAAGAAGCATCCCAAGTGGGGCTTCTTGCAGCACAAAGAAATGTGAGAATAAAAGAAGCTTCTACCCCATGAAGTCCTTGAACAAAGTCAGCAAGTTGCCCTTGGAGAAAGGAACCTGAGAGCAATCAAATGTTGTTCATGCTCCCAAATAGGTTGCAGAAATAGCTCATGAAGATAAAAGCGGGAAATGCTGGGCTTCTAGAAGTGAAAGGCAACACAGCAGCCTGGATCAATGACTCAGGCTAGATGGGACCATCTCAGCAGAAGCCAATACTTGAGCTTTGAGGGTCCGCGACTCAATATCCTTCTCTACAAGAGCTGTAACATGAGTAGGGGCCCAACAAACCAGACAGCTCCACGAGAAATGTTTAGGGAGAGGCAGAACCAACCCTGGATTGATGGAAATTCTGTGCCATCAGCCCCCACCACCACCACCAACCTTCCTTCTCAGAATAGAAGTTCAAGAAGCAGAAAAGTTTGATTGTGAAAAAAAAAAAAACAACCTTACATTTCCCATGCATCAGAGTTGAGGACTAATATTCATTCCTGGCTACACACAAAGACTGGTGGTATGAACCACAAGTACTTTAGTCTGAAAGCCCTTTTCCTTCCTGCCTGCCTGCTTTCCGATTGATTGATTGATTGATTGATTGATTGAAAGATAGAGACTTTGGAATGTTTCACAGATTACACCTAAGCTGAAAGAGTGGCCCAAGGTATCTAGAATCTTCCCAGGGACTGAAGAGACAAAAATGCTTATTATTAGAAGGGGAAAAAAATTGTGAGTGGTTGTGTCTTTTAACACTACAGAGTGTTACAGAGAAACATGTGGGTCCTTTGCTTTAACCAGAAGAGGATGGAAGGTTTCAGGGAGGTTTTTAAATTTTTAGCTGCATCCAAAATACATTTTGAAAATGAAGTTTAAATTTGCATATGAGAGTAGCCGACAATTTAGATGTTCTTTCACATTGACTCGATTAGAAAAGAAGCTTTATAAAATAAAATGTGCTCCTACAACACCAAGTATTGGCAAAGAGGTAAAGAAAACTCAACTCCCATGCAAGCTGGTGGGAATAGAAATTGGGCAACTTAAAAAAAGTTTTTGAAGACATCTACCAACCTATGACTCAGCAACAAGAGAAATGTATAACATAGTCACCAGATGTTGTGATCAATTTTGGAGCATGGCCACAATATTCAGCAGCTTCTCCTAAAGGTGGTGTCTATGTCCCAACCTCTTGAATTCGGAATGGCCATGCAGTAGACATGACGGTATGCCAGTTCCATAGCTCCAAACTCAAAACGTCATGCAGCTGTTCCTTTCACCCTCTTGGGACATCACTCTGAGATTGTCACTTGAAAAAGCTGGCCCAGCCTGCTCAAGGTGGAGAATCATATGAAGGAGATGCAAGATGCCTCAGCTGGTAGCCAACAACAGCTGCCACATGAGAGGGAAGCTGTCTTGAACCTTCTAGTGCAACTGAATACAGTAGCAGGGTGAGCCCAGAACGAACCTGCAGAGGAACTGCCAAGCCAACCCACAAAATCATATGAAATAACACATCATTGTTGGTTTGTTGTTGTGGCTTTGTACATAGCAACTCATAGTAACTAGAATGGTAATAGCAGCCTGTTCTAGAATGTTTATATCATCCCTCTTCATAATAGTCCAAAACTGGAAAGTACTCAAATGGCCATCACCAATGAATAGGTAAATAATTTACAGTAGACTTACACAATAGAATATTATTCAGTAATGACAATGAACAATCTACAAGGACACATAAGAATTTGGATGCATCTCCTAGAGTTGAATGAAAAAGGACAGAAACAAAGGGAACATACACTGATGCTTTTCTATAAAGTACAAAAATAGGTCCAAGTATTCAATGCTGTTAGAAACCAGAATAGTGGCTTCTTTTGGGTGACCAGAAGGAAACACAAATGGAAGTTTAGGGTGCAAGAAATGTTCAGTTTTTCAATGTGGGTAGCAGAGGCATGGGCATGTTCAATCTATAAAAGCTCAACAAACTGTATAGGTCAAAGGGCATACACCTCCAGTTATAAGATGAATAAGGTTTGAGATCTAATACTCAGTATGATGACTATGGTTAATAATACTGTATTACATACTTGAAAGTTGCTTAGAAAATAAATCTTAAATGTGTTTTTTTTAAAAGATTTTATTTATTTATTCATGGGAAACAGAAAGAGAGAGAGAGGCAGAGACACAGGGAGAGGGAGAAGCGGGCTCCATTCAGGGAGCCTGACATGGGACTTGATCTGGGGTCTCCAGGGTCACGCCCTGGGCTGAAGGCAGAGCTAAACTGCTGAGCCACCCGGGCTGCCCTGACAATAAATCTTAAATGTTATTACAACAGAAAATAAATGTGTAATTATATGAGGTAAAAGACCTGTTAACTAACCTTATAATGGCAATCAATTTGTAATATCCATGTGTATCAAAGGATCACCCTCACCTTAGATTTACACATTATAAATAATAGTGAAAGGGAATATAAGGGAAGGGGGAAGAAATGTGTGGGAAATATCAGAAAGGGAGACAGAACGTAAAGACTGCTAACTCTGGGAAACGAACTAGGGGTGTTGGAAGGGGAGGAGGGCGGGGGGTGGGAGTGAATGGGTGACGGGCACTGGGGGTTATTCTGTATGTTAGTAAATTGAACACCAATAAAAAAAATGTCAAAAAAAAATAAATGTAGCCTATTTTAAACAAAACACTAAAAAAAAAAAAGATTTACACATTATATCTATTATATCTCAATAAAGCTGGAAAAATAAAATTAAATAAGTTCAACAGGTTATAGACATGTCTCAGGTACACTTCTCCATTCACATGTAATACTTTAATATAAGATTTAAAATGCATATTTTATGGAGTGTCTACAATATTGGAGTGGTTGAAAGTGGGACCCACCTTTTGTGTCAATGCATGGTTATACAGGAATTCAGATTCTTCAAAAATGAAATCACCAGGTGAAGCTTCAAATTGTTACATTGAGTTCTGCTATCTCTCAGTTCTATTTACTGTTGTCTTAAAATTCAGATAATATAGTTCCTAAGGAAATATAAAGTCAAACCAATAGTAAAAATTGGGGTCTCTCTAATCTTAAATGTCCTCCATGAAATCTTTGATAAAGAATCAAAATACTGTTCATGCAATAGCCATTCACTAGGTATCCAACTACATCTTGAGTTTTCTGCCAGTCCATGGGGGGATACAGTGGGGGAGACAAGCAGACTTTGGCTACTCTCAGGGAAATTACATTCTTATGGCATCAACTTCAACCTAACCAGGAGCAGGGAAATCATTACTTCACAAGGAAGCCTAGTCTAGTCCCAGTAACTTTGTTAGAAATGGCTTCCTTTGGGCCCCTGGGTGGCTCAGTCCGTTAAGCGCTGGACTCTTGGTTTCAGCTCAGGTCATGATCTCAGAATCAAGGGATCAAGCCTGGCATGGGACTCCACCCTCAGCAGGGAGTCTGCTTGAGATTCTTTCCCCTTCTATCTGCCCCTCCCCCTCTGCTCTTTCTCTGCTCGTGCTCTCTCTCTCTCTCTCTCAAATAAATAAATTCTTAAATAAACAAAATGGCCTCCTTACTTAAGCCGAAATCTCTCTCCCTGTGACTTTCAGTTCAATCTCTGAATTAGCAGAACAAACTCCTGTGTCTCCTGAATCTCCTTTTCTCTGGATGAAACAGTTTTTGTCTCTTTCCTGGTATCTTATTTGATACTATTTCCAGTACCCCCACTTCCTGGCCACCCTTGTGGGACAAGCTCCAAATGGGCCAGATCTTTATTTAAAATGTTAGACTCCGAATCAGACACAGTAGTCCAGGTAAGACTTGATCCAGAGCAGGCTTTCTCGACTGCAGCACTATTGACATGTCAGGTAGGATAATTCTTTGTTGTGGGTCTGTCCTGCACACAATAGAATGTATAGCAGCATCCCTGGCTTCTAGTTGTGAAAATTTACATCTCTAGACATTGCCAGATGTTCCCTAGGGTGAGCGAAATCTCCCCTATTTGAAAACCACTGACCTAGAACAGCATGATTCCCCTCCCAGGCTGGATATTCTATGCCTACCCTTCTGCCACCAAGTTGCCAATCTTGCCTGGACTTCCTAGGCATTAGCTACAAGTTGCTCTTGCTTGCTCTTAACTACATTGCCCCGAATAAATACATACGTAAAGTAAACTAAAATAAACTAAAATGGCAATTGCCCAAAGAAAAGCAAAGATTGCATTGCGCCCCTACCAAACAGAAACTCTCTCTCTCTCTCTCTCTTAGCTCTTATAAAGTTGATAGCTTTATCTTGCATCCATGTCTCTTTCAGAAGAGAAGTGTGAGAATAGAATTAGACAGACAAACTTGAGTCTCTGTGACCGGATCAAAAAGAACCAGGGTCCAGAAACAAAGCAGGTGTAAGTTTAATTCCCCACCGGCCGCATCCCCCACGCCATTCTGGTGGGGCAGGAAGAAGAGAAAGTTTATAGGAAGGAGAGAGGCCTGGAAGAATACAAGTCAATATCAAAAATCTGGTCTTTGTCCTCTGCTTAATAAACAGATCTCATTCTTAACTGAATGAAGAACAAGCCGGTGTGTAAAAAGCAGACACTGAGAAGGAAGGCAGGCAGTGTCGTTTTACCAAAAAGTATCGTAATCAGGCTGAATTTAACTCGGAGGGTGGACTCTTGAAATGGGCAATAGACTGGATCTCAGTCATTTGGGAAGCTATAGAAATTTAATTTTGTTACTATTGTTAGCTTGACACTTCTCTCTTGGTACATACCAGAATTCTCTTTATATCACGAGCTCACTTCCGGAATAGGGTGTTGTCAGCACTTAGCACAAGAAGGTAAACCAAGTGATCTTTCCTTTGTCTTCCTGCCTCGAGTGAATGGACTCCCAGCTTTCCTACATATTTGGGGGGAAGTAGGAGACACATTATTTTGTTGTGGGTACGCATAACTAGAGGAATTCCTTAAAGCTTGGGGTGGGAAGTGGGCAGTGAAAGGCCGGTGGTTGCTTCTTTTGTTTGGTTTTTATTGTGCATGACTAAATGTATTAGACATGTTGGATCAGAGAATATGCATCTGTGAATCACAGCGCTGTGGAATTTGTATGTGTTTTGCCTACTAATATCACTTGCCCTTTCCAGCCACAAAAGGCCTCCCTACTAACATGATATCTGAATTACTTTAATAAAATTAGAGACAGGGCATGCTATAGGAGTCTTCTGTAAGAAACGAGAGATCCTTCCCAAAATGTTTCTGTGCAATGATTTTCTGTGATGTGTATTTTCTTCAAACGCAAAATAGGAAAAGATGGGGAAGTAGGAACCGTGGCACAGGAATGGGGGGGGGGGGGATGAGCATAATAGGTTTTAGAAACGACTCTGTATAGCCTACAACAAACTGCAAGTAAAAGTACATTTTTGAATTTAATCTTTTCAACAAAAATGCATTGAACCTCTACTATGTGAAAGGGGGTTGGCTTGGCTAGGTCATGCTCCATACGGTCTCTGGAAAGCTATTGATTCAAAGGACAGACCATTTTTTAAATACTATTTGGGTTGGTTTTTATTCTTCTGTGGATGGAACTGTAATAAAGTATTGCCCTGGGCTACTGCTAGACCCAAGGGGAGAAATCTGAACGTCGCATGGTCTTTCATCAGCTTTATTGTCATTCCTTGGGAGAAGAAAAATGAGATTCCCTTAATCGCAGAAGTATGGCAAATTTCTTTCTTCAAATCTCAAAATGTTTTCAGTGAAGATTTTCCATTGCGAGAGATTATTATTTAGGGGGAAATCCTTGAAAATGTCTTTGCTCCATGTTTGAAAAATCCCTCTCCAAGAGGATTACTTCTAGCTTTATGGCTGTGTCGCAGAGCCAGGTGATTTGTGTTTAAAACAAAGGTAAATGCGGTGTACTGGAAGGAGCCCCAGAGAGGGAGGAGTCCACTTGTGTCCTGACCGTCCTTTTACCCTGTGACCCTGAGCAAGTCATTTTCTTTCTCTATGCCTTGGTTTGCCCATTTGCAAAAGAAGGGCTTTGGGCTAGATTATCTTTAAGGCCCCAACAGCTCAAAAAAAAAAAAAAAAAAAAAAGGCCCCAATAGCTCAAAGAAATCTTAAGATTAAATTTGTTCCTGCCTGCCAGCCAGATAGCATTCTGAGCAAACATATTTGCTCCATTGGATGGCTGTGTTTCCCCATACACATAATCGAAGAGATTTTATACCTGAAGTTACAATTTCATCACTTACCTACCCCATATCATTTAAGGTCTCCTCATTCTGCTTTGAAGTTCAAAGAAAGAGAAGACTCCGTATAATGAGAATGGCCCCTTTGAAATGCTTCCTTCGCAGCTGCAAGCTCTGTGGATCCTGCACTGTACGAAGGCTATTGTAATGCAGATGTGTTCCAAAGTGCGTCTGTAGCGAGAACATTTCCATGGGTCTTTACTATATTTCTTCTATTATTCATAGAACACAATGTAAATGAAGCCATAAATTTTACCCCCCACACTAGATGGAGAAAGAAGATAATGGAAATTGTGAATTATGAATGAATCACTGTTATTGTAATTCCTTAAGGATTCTGATGGAGATGATTAAATTCAGGCAAAGACACAGATTCTAAACTTTTATGCCTGAGTCCTCAGTAATGCCGTCTGGAAGTTCACAAGGAATGGAATAGAGATGGTCTTGGTTTCATATTTACCTGCCAAATTATCTCCCAGAGAATCTACCTAGGCCTGGACAGATCACCCTATGAAAGATGAAGAATTCATTTGGGGGTGAGGGTGCGGGGAACATTGCAAAATACATGTGTCTTCCAACCATTCAGACAATAGTGCTTAGGATCCTAAATACAAAGCGGTGGAAGCCTTCAACACCGAATTCTGGGAATTTATTCTTCCTTTTGGAAAACTGCAGGGAGGAAAGGCAAAGTAATTAGGAGCCTCTATCCTTCTGAAAAAGATGATCTGACTTCTAATAAAGTCAAGGACACAGATATCTTTTTTCTTCTTCTAGATTTGTTTTGATAACCAGAATTCTGGTCAACAATTCTTCTCTCAGCCACGGTATGCAGTTCTCCTGAACCATGACAGTGGTCCATGAGCTTCAGAAGCCATTCTGGCTTTGACAATGATGGGAAGTGATTAGAAGTACTTCACTGATGTGAGACAAAGCCTCTGGAAAATTTCAACATTAATCCACTTTAGTCTTGTGCCAGGCTTTTAGAAGGCTAGAGCCACCAAAATGAGATTTGAGATGATATTGAGCAGTTCAAGTGTCATTCCGGAAAGAGCTCTCTTTTGCAGAACCTTAAGGTGAACGGTTGACATTTTTATATTACCATATATGCACGAATAGGTACAAAAGTAGGTATGTGCGGACTTCTTTTCAGCAGCTGCTCTCTGCTCTCAAACACAAAATAATGTAAAATTTAAAATGTATGTGATTCTGTGGGGTGTAAAAAGTACCAGTGGAGATTCCCTGTTTAAGGTGCTAATATTCACCAAAATTATTAGATGCAGGATGAGCGAGAAGTTTTTGGACAGCCAAAATCCCTTCCCTGATCCTCAATATCCTTAGGTGCAGAATGAAGAATTTGGATAAGGTGGTCTCCGAGGTAATTTGCAGCTATACGTCGCTCGGTTCTTGAATAGAAAGCAAAATGAGATGCAAATGTTCTTACTTTGGGGGGCCTTGGTTATGAGATATTGTAGAAGCTAGGACCCCCTCCGCTGTCCCGGGACTCAAGGGGTGTCCTCTAGAATGGGAGTTATCTACCTAGAGCCATGTTTAAGGGTAAACAAGGGCACAGCAGCAACTAGCCAAGAAGAATCTTTGCTGGTTGCCAAAGGTAAGGATCACTATGGGCTAAGGATGCTAATTCCCACAGCAAGTGGGTGCTGTGATCCACCGTGCTGGCTTGAATAGGAGCTCACATAGAGACCAGGCAATGCGTAAGAGAAGCTCCTGTCCGATCCGTGTAGATGTTTCAAGTCTGCTGCCTGCAGCCCAGGCCCCATCCATATCTCTTCTTTGTGGACTCTCCTGACAACTTCCGGTACCAATCAGCTTTCAGTCAGGGAAACAGAATTTAGGCCGCACTGAGGTCACACAAGGTAGAGAACCATTTGCAAAGGTGTCAGAAAGGCTGACAGGGCCATCAGGAGACACTGAGGCAACCTGAAGAGTTGGGGAAACAAAGGGACAAAGGGAGGAGGTAGTGTTCACTGAGCCTAGATGATCCCCATATGCTGGAACTGGAGAGGGGATACAGGGGCTGTCAGAGATGCCACCGGAAGCAGAGACAAAAGAGGGAGAAACACCCTGACACCTCCCTCCTCTCACCACGGACACAAGGTCTGGGCCAGGCCTCCATAGAGGAACCTACCCAGGAGCCACATGTAGGAGGGAGCCTGGGAGTGGAGTCTATAGGGTGTCAATCCCGAGATGCAAAGCAGAGTAGTGGGAGGGTGAAAACGGGGTCTCAGAGCCAACGGGCAATGGTCCACACACCTTGGACTCTTGTTTTGCATTAGACACCAAAAGTTTTCCTCTAAGGCAACTCAAACCCTTCCTGTTCCTCTGAGGCCTCAGACTTTTGAAACTCAAATCCAAGAAGACACATTGTTCTTCTGAATTTCTGCTAAGTCCATGAAGATGGAGAATCTGTTTGGCTGAGTAGAGGTGCACCAAGAGCCAGAGAGACAAGCAAGAAATCACAAACACATGGCTAAAACTTTAAAAATGTTACACCATCCTGTGTGTTTTCTCCACGGCCACTGTCACTCTTCTAAGCCCCCGGCCTGACACCTGTCACAACAGCCTCCTGAGTGTCCCAGCACTGCCTCCCAGGATTAAAATGTATTTTTTTTATTTTTTTAAATTAATTAATTTATTTATTTATGATAGTCACAGAGAGAGAGAGAGAGAGAGAGAGAGAGGCAGAGACACAGGCAGAGGGAGAAGCAGGCTCCATGCACTGGGAGCCGACGTGGGACTCGATCCCCGGTCTCCAGGATCGCTCCCTGGGCCAAAGGCAGGCGCTAAACTGCTGCGCCACCCAGGGATCCCTAAAATGTATTTTTTACATGTTGAAAAAGTCCCAACAACTTTACTCACACAATGGTCATATTTAATGAGTGTCAAAGTGGACATATCAGTTATTTCTCATCCAACAGATTATATTCTCCACCTGATACTGTTGGCATCCCAGACACAGCCCACATTAATTCTTGACCTATTCCAATTAGATAATATGAGGAAACAAATGTCCATGACTCATCCCTCAAACAACTCGGATAGAAGTTTTTGGTCGTCTTCATTTCTTACGGTGTTGGATCATGCATCCACTCTGCCCCCCACTTCTTTTATGACATGATTCACCCTTGTAATTACCCATTCAAAGTCTGTCTTTCCCTGCAATAATATACACTGTCACTTTGTAGGGACTGTGTTGGTGCGATTCACCAAGACATCCCTAGTCCCACAGTGTCTGGCACCTAGCAGGCATTTCATGAATAGCTGTGGAATGAAAGGTTGAATGAATGAATACAGCCAACTCCTAGGACCACCTTTAAGCATGCTAGAGAGATATTTTCCTCTTTGGAAAGACAGACCTTCTCATAGACAAAGAAGGAAGTGCGGAATTGCAAAAGATTCCACGGATCTGAAAATTACCTGCCTGCTGGCCTGATATGGTTACCAAAGTCTCTGGACATATTCATTTCTAAGGGTTCCCATACAGAGTCCCCAAGTAACTCTCATCAAGTAGTTCTTACCTAAGTGGCATATTTAGGCCATATCAGAGAAGCAAGTAGTTGACAAGGATGAACTGAACATTCTGAGGTTACAGGAGCAGAGGGGATTTGGGCTTGGGAATACCTACTTCAATTAAAATAATTCTTTTCAAGTACAATTTGCAAAATGTAATTTTTATGTCTGACTTGCCTCAAAAATCTTTCACCTTTTTATGACATTTCCATAATTACTTTTTGAGAGGAAAGTTTTCTTTTCCAAAAATGATGGCTAGATTTCTGAAAAATCAATGACTCCTACCACAGTGCCATAGTCATTAAACAAAGATAAAGTAATAAAAATAAAGTTCTGGCATGGACTATGACACGAGTAAAACTCTGAAACCAACACGCTAAGTGAAGTAAGCCAGACAAAAAGACACATATTGCAGGAGTTGGGTTCCATGAGGTACCCTACAATTGGCAAATTTATAGAGAGCCCAAAAGAAGTACATAAGTTATGAGGAGCTGAATGAAGACTTATGATCTAATAGATCCAGACTTTCTGTTTGGAATGATAAAAAAGTTCCAGAAACAGTTGCATCATGTTGTGAATATACCAAACGCCACTGCATTTTACCCTCAAATGTGGTTCACATGGTTAGAACATACACCCTCATGCGCACGCACAGCCACGACCCAACTGGATTAATCCCAGAAGTACAAGAATGGCTCCATATTAGAAAATCCATAAATGTAACTCACTTTAATAGACGAAAAAAGATAAAACATTTTTTAAGTCCTGCTACTGTCACTGAACTCAGAGTTATTTCCTATGCTAATGATTCCCAGTCAAGTCTGCTTGAAATTTTTAACCCAGCCATAAAGTGAAGTGTCAACAGGACACCATTATAAAAACGGCACCAGATGAGGGTCATTTGTAGAGTCTTCTATTCTTCTATTTTACATTTTTCTTCCGTTTGTCCGGACAAATCAATTCAGTAAACATATGAACTGCCTTTTCAAATGTGATTTATGGGGCTATTTAAGTACTCATCACTAGAGGCTCTATTTCTTCCCCAGCACCTCCTCACTATTCCCCCAAGACTTCAAATTGCAAATGTTTCAGACATGTAAACTTTCTAACGTACAACTGATTTCAATTTTTTTCCCATTGTACATGGTGTGGAGTTCCCCCACTCACCTGTAAAGAGACTCCAATAGATCAGTTCTCTTCAGCTCTGAAAGAGAAGAAGTGGAAAAGCAATAAAATCACAACCTATAAGAGTCTGCAGAGGGATATTCACCAAATTCTGGAGGGCCAAGGTCAACGGAACTCTTGCTTTTAAGTGTCAAAGAGGTAGATAAAGAACGCACAGGAATAAAATAGCTCACTCAACATGCAGTGGTATAATGAATTTACAAACATTGTTCAGATTCTATGTGTAAATACTGCCAAGGCTTCAGGTAAATTCATAAATGACATCTTCATTCTGGATTCTTCTATAGATACTCAAAAATTATTACATATATATCATTTAAATTTAAGTGACTTAGAATGATTGGTATTTTGAGAGACGAGGCATTTGTGTGACATTCACCCCCTTCTAAAGAACTGCAAAATTTAAGGAAGGCTAGATTAATTCATGGATCACACAGCAATAATGGACACCAACAGAAAGAAGTCCGTGGGTCACTTCAATTATCAACTGGGAAAATCTACAAATCTGACCACGGTGCATCCAGATCTTGGTAGCCTTGCCAAAGAAAGAATCCTGTCCTGCCCTTATGTTCACTGTGCCCTACTCCCACTGGCTTCCTCTCTGATTCTGATAGGCCTGGCTCCTTCCTACCTGGGGGCCTTTGCACATGCTATTCCTTCCACCCAGAATGATCTCCCTGGAGAAGACTCCATGTTGGTATGAGCTATCTTTTCTGTCTGCTTCAGTGGCTCTTCTTCTGGGTGATTTTATTGCCTGCAGACTACTAGGTCCCTCTGTTACATACCCTCTAAGCACACTTGTACCTGCTTTCAAGTAACCTCATCACATGTGGAATTAGTAGCTTCGGTAATTAGGTCACATCTGTCCCCACCACTAGACTCTAAGCTCCAGGAGGGCAGAAATGATTGTGTATTTATCAGGATAGGCTACATATTCCTCAGGGCCTGTGCAAAATGAAACTGTGGGACTTTTCATTTGAACGTTGCTAAGATTTCAAAACAGCAACAATAGAACCTTGAGTCAAGTATGGAGCCCTCCTAAACGTGTGGCCTTGGGGATTCCATGAGTCACATGGGATGATAAACCTCTGACCTTTATCATTCACACCTGTATCCCCAGCTCCTAGCACAGGGCTTGGTACACAGTAGGTGGCCCCATCAATACGTGTTTATTTATGAGTAGACATTGTGCAGGGGTTCTCTGGCATCCTTTTCTCCCTTTGCCCACCCATTTTCTATCACTTCAAGCCAAGAAACATGGCTCCTGCTATGGTCACACCTTGGCAACCAGCTTTGCACAGTTTCCTTTAAAGGTTAGAAACGTCTCCAGCAGCCTCATCCAGGGCCCCTACGATTGAGATTTCTCAGAAGTTACAGCTGAGAAATGTATTTTTATGTTTTCTTAAAGGAGACTCCAGTGCATCCTTCAGTGAACTGTTCTTGAAAAGAAGGGAAAAATCAATGCTTTCAGATAGCATTACCTTGCCCTGAATAATCCTGAAGCTGCCCATGACTTACTGTAGAGAGTATAATTGAAGTGAGGATAAACTGCACACCATTTCAAAGTCTACTAAATTGAAACCGTTCTTTTTGTTGACACATGCTTGGGAAGCTGTAGATAATGTGATTTAAAATAAATACACTGGCCCAGTATACTTATATAATTGAAATAAATATGGAATAACCCATAGAGTCCACAGGCAGTTGGGTAAATTAACCCCTTGCGCACCAGGTGACCAGGCTTTGGCTCTAGGAGAACATAGCACTGAGTAAATTTGGGGGAGAAGAGGACACACACCCCAAAATGAAATGGACACTTCCAAATGTTGGGTTTTCAGAGACTCAGTCTGAGATGGATGGGAAAAAATTATGTCAGGTGATAAATCCTTTCTTGATTCTTCCACCATGCAATGCTGTTGAGTCAATATTAAGGGCTTCTGGTGCCCCAGGGTAATAGCTACAGTGGATTTTTTAGAAAGAGAGAGAGGTGGAGGGCAAAGGATCAGTTTTCCTTCCTCTGATGGTTCCCCAGGAACAATAAAGAGAACAACACCAAGGGGCACATTAAAATGTTTTCATCAGAGCCCTTCTGAGCAATCTTTGAATAGGCAACCTCTCAATCAGGAAGCATTAGAAGACCCAGGAGTGAGGGTGTCTATAATTTAGGTTTTCATCAGAGGAACAGAGCCACCATGAGTGACAGGCCAGGTCTGTTCTAGGGTTTAGGTCATTGGTGATCACAAGAACTGGTTAGCAATCTGTGAAGGTCTGTTGGCCTATGTCTGGTCCCGAAGTCAGCAGTCTCAGCAGTCTCTCATTGAGAGACTTGATATGAGGAGGACACAGCCAGAATGGAGCCAGAAGAACATTCTGCAACCTCAAGGAGGAACTAGAATGGGTATCCAGCTCTCATAGGAACTCGCACTGGCCTCTCGCTATCTCCATGCCTACCACACCATTGGTACACATGACCTGCTGGGGATCCACATGTGAGCCTGACCCAGATTCAGAGAAGCTGAGGGAAGGGCCAGTGGAGGAAAGAAGCCATGGGCCCTGCTGCCAGTGCACCCAACATCCAGCGTGAGTGCAATAGCACCTGACCTTACACCAACCTCCATCAAAATAAGGTGGTCTCTTCACTCCATCTTCCAAATCTCACACAGGCATCTCTCATGGCCAAGCTAAATCCAGGACCATGCAAGGAAAGGAATCCTGGAAAATGTAGCTGCAGCTTTGCCAAATGTGATACAAATCCCCAGGGAACAATAATGAGCAGAACACCGAAAGCATGTTTCATCAAAACTCTTTTGGCTAATCTTTGTGTAACTTTTCAGTTAGCATGTACCCTAATATCCAAGAGTGTGATTGGAATTAGGCAAGCCCTAGATTTGGGTAGAACTGAGGTGTGCACATAGCAATAGTCTTAACTGAGGACCATTCCGCCCCCCAAGGGGGTGGCATTTAACAAGTCTGAAAACATTTTTGGATGTCATAAATAGAAGTGTGCTACAGGTATCTAGGAGGTAGAGTCCAGAGATGCCACTAAACATCCCACAATGCTCAGGACAGCCACTCACAACCAAGAAATATGCAGAACGAAATGTCAATAGTGATGAGCCTGAGAAGCCCAGACACAGAGGATTACTAATTAAAAGTAAGGTGATCTCATTGTGAAAAGAAATGAGGTAGATCAGTATGTATTAGTATGGTTATTGATAGCTGAGAAAAATTCAAAAGGCACACCAAATAGCACATCTGGTATAACCCCTTTTTGGTAATGGGCAATATTTACAATGCTGTCTTACTTGAGTGTTCCAAAAACAAGCCCTGAAACAGGGATTCAAGTTCAAGTTGCTTACAGGAGATGATCTCAGGAAGCACAGGTAGCGGCTTGGGAAGTGACAGAGGTGAGTGAAGGCAGCCAATATAGGATGTATTATTATTGAGTGGGTTACCCCCCAGGGGGGGAAACAAAGCTCACTCCTGTTGGAGACTTGGAAAGGCAGAGTAGGACACACAGGTCAGAGTTATTCCACCTGAATGGTGAGAAAGCTGGGGTATTTATCCAACCAATTTCTAACAGCTATTGGTTGAGGACTGCTCCAGGGATGGGGAGGAGTGGGAGAGGGAGGCATAAATGCTCTAGTACTTCAGTGTGCCACATGGGCTTCAGTGACCAATGAAAGTCTAAACTCAGAGAGAGTCCTCAGGCAAAGAAATGTGAATGCTGACAGCTGGGAATCAGGTGGGCATGAACTGATGTGGAAAGACAAGGGGACAAAGCCAGCATCTGCTGTGATTATAAAACAAAAGTGTCTTAAGAACCAATGTCTTTATTATAGGGACACCTGGGTGGATTAGTTGGTTAAGTGTCCAACTCCTGATTTCAGCTCAGGTCATGATCTCAGGGCCGTGAGATCAAGCTCTGAATTGGGCTCTGTGCTGCTTGAGATTCTTTTTCCCCACCTCTCTGCTGCTCCTCCCCCTGCTCGCTCTCTCTCTCTCTCTCTCTCTCCCTAAAACAAACAAATAAATAAAATCTTTTTTTAAAAAACGTATTTTTTGTTAGTTGCAACTATTAACTTTTAGGATGTGTGACATGAAGTAATACCAATTCATCAAAATACTGATTCATTCATCTTCTGATTGCCTCATCAGAATGAGACCCCAGTCCTCATTGAGCTCTTCTTCTGGTTGTGTGCATGGGCATGGGGCCAAAGAGGGCAGCAGGGGAAAGACCATAATAAAGCCAATAGTGGTAAGTAAAAGAAATTAAACAGAGTTAAGTGGTAGAAAGTGAACACAGATGGAGGAGGTGCCTTGAGCTGGGACAGGAAAGATGGTCACATTTGAGCTGTGACCTGGATGATGAAAAGCCTGCTGTATTCTTTCGGGAGACGGAGTTCCCAGCAGAAGGAACAGTAAACTCAAAGACTCTGAGCCAGGAAACCAACTTGGCTCCTTGGCGGTGTGGCTGTACGTGAAATATGCAGTTGGAGGGGCACTTGAGGGGCTCGGTCTTTAAGCATCTGACTCTTGATTTCAGCTCAGGTCATGATCTCAGGGTCATTGGATGGAGCCCGGCATCAGATTCCATAGGGAGTCTGCTTAAGATTCTCTCTCGCCCTCTCCTTCTGCCCCTCCCCACCCTACTCTCTCTCTCTCTAATTAATTAATTAATTAATTAATTAATTTAAAAATTTTTTTTATAAAAGATGCAGCTGGAGAAGTAGGTGGGAGCCAAATGTCACAGAACCTCACTGCATGGTTCTTTATCCCATAAGGATCCCATTGAGTTTGCTCCCATTGTTACAGGCTAACATAGGGTTTTAAACAAGAGACTGATTCAAGTGAATGTACGTTTTTAGTTGTTTTCAATTGCTTTAAGACTTATTGATTTATTTATTTTAGTGGGGGGGAAGGGTAGAGAGAGAAGGGTAGCAGACTCCCCACTAAGGAAGTTGTCCAACATGGGTCCTTGTTTCCTACTGGGAGATCATGACTTGAGCCAAAACCAAGAGTTGGTGGCTCAACTGACTGAGCCACCCAGGCAGCCCTGAAATGAATGTGCGCTTTTTAAAAACCATTCCTAGTGACAATGTAGACAATAGGTGCACAATAGGGCACAAGAAGGGAAGCAGAGAGACTCTTACAGATGGAAAACTGATGACAAAGGAGAGGGAAAGAATTTGCTCAAAGTCCAGCAGCAAGAAAGCAGCAACTCTGAACCAGCCCGCTTCCCTCGTCTCGGAGAAGAGCCTCCTGCTCTAGCTGGAGAGAGGATACCACCAGGAGCCCTCATCCGTGGCAAATAACCAGCCCCTCCCCAGTGCCACATAGCCTCTGGCTGCCAACAAACATTCATTGTTGGATTTTAAAATGTTTTGCTAAATGCGTCAAAAATAAAAGACTCATTTTATTCAAAGTAGCATTTACAGTCACTTTACAGCTGGTGGCTGCTAATTGTCATCTGTTAGGTTGGGCATCAGAATGTGGCATCAGAAAGTCTGTCCATCTGTCCTGGGCTCTACCAGGCTTCCTTATGCTTCCCATCCACAACCTGCCTTCTCACCATTCTCTCCAGAGCCAACCCCCATGTCTCTTGGCGCTTACACCAACCCTCTCTGAGAGGGGAAAACAAATTCTTATTCATGAGGCTCTATTGGCTGGAGAAGCGGAAACAGCCACATGAATTCAAAATAAGAGTCTCAAGATGTGGGCCCGAGTATCAGTCAGTTGCTCACTGGCTGTGACAGTCACACACCTCCAGTCTTCTTTGTGTAGAGGTTTTTAGAAAGAAATAATTACATGAATAAAGAAAGAGATAGATACACAAACTCCCTCCCTGAGCCTCATCTTCACTTTACTTTAGTCAAATTCTCATTTTAGTACAGTGTGAATACAAAATATGCACGGGGAAAGATCAAGACAGATATACATCAAGGTGTCAACAGTTTCTATCACTGAGTTATAAGATCTTTTTAAAATTCTCTTGGTTTATCTGTGTTTGGTAATGTTTCTATAGGAAACAAGTATCATTTTTGCAAGAAGAAATGAAAACAAAGCTTTATTTTGTAATGAAGATAGTAAGTGCCCTCTTGTCTACTCAAAGGGCTGGAGGAAGAAGAAAATGAATCACATCCATGAACACACTTCATGAACAGGAAAGCCCGGATGCATGTAAAAAATGATGGACGTCTTTGTTAATCAGCATGAACACGTGAGCTGACACGTGGAACTTCATCAAATACATTGTTCGTTTCTTCTCCCCTCTTCTTTTTCCTTTCTTTCTCCCTGTTCTTCCTCCCTTTCTCTGTGCCAATGACTTGGCCAAAGAAAACAGAGTTTCCAAAGGTCTTTCTTGGCCCACCTGGGATTCAGAGCTGAAGAACCTCCAGGCAAAGAGGGCTCCCAGTTAAAATCTCAAATCAGAAAGGGTGACAAAACATGAGAGACTCCTAACTCTGGGAAACGAACAAGAGGTAGTGGAAGGGGAGATGGGCGGGGGATGTGGTGACTGGGTGATGGGCACTGAGGGGGGCACTTGACAGGATGACACACTATATGTTGGCAAATCGAACTCCAATTCAAGAATATTTTTTAAAAATATCTCAAACAGTAGTCAATGTCTTTGGAGTTTCTCTGCCTCCTCTGCTTTTGCCCTTCATCTCTGAGAATCCAGCATCAGGATATTCATGAACACACCTAGGATCTACTCCAGTTTCTTTTTTAAAGAAGATTTTTATTTATTTACTCATGAGACACACAGAGAGAAAGAGGCAGAGACACACAGAGAAAGAGAAGGCAGGTTGTGGATGGGAAGCATATAGGCAGAGGGAGAAGCGGGCTCCATGTAGGGAGCCCAATGTAGGACTCAATCCCAGGACCCTGAGATCATGCCCTGGGCCAAAGGCAGATGCTCAACCACTGAGCCACCCAGGTGTCCCTACTCTAGTTTCTTAAAACAAAGAAAGTTTCATCCTGCATATGTAATAACACTGCCTTCTCATATCCCTTTTTCATTCAAGGACTCATTTGGTATTTTTAAGGGTCTTCTCTATGCCAAACACTACTGTGGGAGCTAGGCATCCCAAAATGGCAGGGCAGGTGTGTTTCTTGTCCTCATGGGGCTGACATTCTGGTAGGACAGGACAATATTAATCAGTCACAGGATTACTTAAGCTCATTAAATGGTAGAAAAAAACAGGTGATGACAATGACAGAATTAAAAACAAAAAATATAACATAAAATAAGGTCAAGCTAAGACAACTGTCTCCCTAGCAGTATAAATGGGACAGTCATATCTCAGGTAAGCTTGAAGCTGAAAGATGCATGGATTCATTGTAAAATGAATTCCTAATTTGTTTAGCCAAAAACACAGAAAATTAACAGATTGGAGAATGGCCGTATAGACTGTGACTGGCTTCCTTTGGCCTCCAGAGACCCCAGAGGGGCTTCAGCTTTCAGTGCCGCCGCCCATAAGGCTAAGTCCAGCCAGAACCAAGAAGCTCAATTTCTTCTCCTCCACATGGGATCTCAAGGAAAAATGTGCATAAACTATCAATGCACTTGATAGAAAATATTTACAGACATCTCAGGCCTCCCTCAAGGCTTCTTGAGCCAAACTCAGCCTTGGCAGAGCCACACTCCAATTCAGTAAAAAGAAATTTTTTAAAGCAAACCGGTGCCTGCCTACATGTCCATGAACAATATTCCCAGTCCAGTATCCCTGAAACCCCATCACCCTGCAAAGTTAACTTCACGTATCCTAGCAGATGCTATCAGTACCCTACTCGTAAACCCTTGGTGCTCATCATTCTCGTATCTGCCAGTGGTTTCTACTGCAACCACCTGTGACCGTGCCCAAGGGCTTCCTCTGGCTGCAGGAGAAAAGAGCAGGACAGGGAGCAACTCTGTCAGTGGGGAATGGAAGTGGAGGGGTCAGTACTCCAGGTGCTTCCTTGGGTAGATAATGCAGAGGTGGGTGCCATACCATCTTCCAGAGGTTCCCAGTGGAAGTGAGCAGTAACCTGCTCATTCCTGTCCCTATATAGGCTGTTTTCCCTCTTCTCATTTCCACATTTCTCTTCTGGTATCTCCTGGAATCACTTCCCAAAGAATCCCCACTCTAAGACGGCTATTTTTTTTTTCAAGACTCCCATATTGGATCTCAATGGAAAGTCCAACAATATGTGATGCATAAAACATATTTAAAGGAAAATTCCTCAAAAGGATTGGAAGTAAAAAATGAACGAGACATTCCAGGTAAGAACAAACAAAATCTGACCCTATGGGAGTGAAGCCACAAATAAAACTTCAACAAAGTCTCAACAGTGGAAACATCTCAGAGGGGAAGGTGGGAAGAGAGAGTTAGTATTTCATGGGGACCCAGTTGCCAGTGGGGAAGATGAAAACATTCCAGAGGTGGATGGTGGTGCTGGTTGCACAACAGTGTGAATGTGTGCAATGCCACAGAACTGTACACTTAAAATCGTTAAAATGGTAAGAGTAATGTTTTGTATATTTCACCACGGGGGGGGGGGTATTGCGGGGGAACACCTCTGATAGCATATACTGTAACTACAAAGAAATAAAGCCAAAAATTAAGACAAATGCACTAAATAATAAATAGACTGCAGCTGAAAAAGTATTAAACCTCATCTTAAATAATTTCAGGATCAAAGAAGAAATCCAAATTAAAATTTTAGACTATCTGCAGTGACAAGACATCAGAACCTACAGAGTAAAACAAAAGCAATGTTCAGGGGGAGAAAAATGAAAGCTGAAAGTATGTATATTATTAAACAAAAGCAAATAAAAATAAGTTAGAAAGACTTCCAAAAGTTTTACTAAAAATAGTAAAATAAGCCTAAGGAAAACAAAGATAAAGAGCGAGTCCCTATAAAGCAGAAATTAGTGATTTAAAAACATAAAGTTATGACTAGAGAATAAAGCCAAGAGCTGGCTCTTCAGGGGATAAAAATAGTAAAATGTATATACCACTAACTAATCTAATAAAGAAATGAGAAAGCAGAATAGGCACAAAATATCAAGGGTTGAGGAGGAAAGAATAAAAGAGCTCATTCAAAGAATCATAAAGAAGACTTCAATCTCATGTGAAGTTGAAGACTGTGATAAATAGGTAATTTCCTAGGAAAATATCATCGCAGCTGACTCAGGAAGAGGTAATAGACCAAATACACTGATTTCGTATAGACTTACTCATTTATCATTATCCTTTTACATCACAAGTATAAACACATACAGCTACACTCACTCCTTTATTTCTTTTTTTTTTTAGATACAATAATGTTAGAAGTAATTTAGAAAGGAATCAAAGAACTAGCCACCCAAAATGTACAAGACCCACATGGTTTCACAAGGGGAAATTACCAAAACCTCACAGAACAGACAACTTCCAGGGCTACCTCAAAACTCTTCAGTCTTCAAAGATCGTTTCCAACCTTATTTTCCAATACCAGTGAAACTTTGATACCAAAATAGGACAAAGAGAGCATAATAAAAAAAAAAAATACAGAGTAAATCTCCCTTATGAATAGTAATGCAAAAATCCTGAATAAAATATCAGCACTTAGGACCTGGCAGCCCACTAAAAGAATAATATACCAAGATTTAAAATGCAAAGGTAGTCCAACGTTAGGACTCACTAGTCACATGTCAACAAAGAAAAATGATACAATCATCTTCAAAGATACTGGTAAAGGTATTGGATAAAAACATTCAGTCTTGGTTGAAAACCTAAACCCCTTATTAAAATATAAGGAGATAGATATATTTTAACATGATATTTAAAATATATATATAAAGAAAAAGTCATCATCATGTATAATAGTGAATTACCAAATCATTCCCACTAAAGTCTGGAATGAAATAAGATACTCACTATTTAGTATTGTTCTGGATGCTTAGCAAGCCAGTTAAAATTGGCTAGGGGAAGGCAAAATAAGGATTATTTGTACATTATGGGATTTTATACACTACCTAGGAAACTCAAGAGGATGGACAAAAATCTATCAGGAAAAAAAAATAACTGAGACAAGTATTTAAATTTTATATACAGATAACAATAGCTCTCTATATATACAGATATCCCAATGAGAACCCATAATGGAAGGAAAAGTTTCATTTATAAATAGAAATTTTAAAAGATAAAATATCCAGGAATATACTTTTAAATGTGCAGTATCCAGGGCACCCCTGGGTAGCTCAGTGGTTGAGCATCTCCCCTTGGCTCGGGTCATGATCCCGGGGTCCTGGGATTGAGTCCCACATCAGGCTCCCTGCAGGGAGCCTGCTTCTCCCTCCGCCTGTGTCTCTGCGCCTCTCTCTGTGTCTCTCATGAATAAATAAAATCTTAAAAAATAAAAATAAAAGAAAATGTGCAGAATCCTTATAAGAAGAAAACTTGAAGGTGCTACTGAGGTATACGAAACAAAACTCAAATGAATGGAAAGACAACCCTGTTCTTGGAAGGAAGGCTGGATATTGTAAAGATGTCCCTTCACCCTAAATCAAACCATATGTTTTATATAATCTCAATACTATATCAATAGAGTATTTCTTGAATGAGTACTGCTCATTTTCTAGGGAACTAGAAAAACTGCAGTAATTAAGATAATTCAGTGCAGGGCAGCCCCGGTGGCTCAGTGGTTTAGCGCCGCCTGCAGCCCGGGGTGTGATCCTGGAGACCTGGGATCGAGTCCCACATCGGGTTCCCTGCGTGGAGCCTGCTTCTCCCTCTGCCTGTGTCTCTGCCTCTCTCTCTCTCTCTCTCTCTCTGAATAAATAAATAAAATCTTTTAAAAAATAAAATAAAATAATTCAGTGCAGGTGTATAAAACCTACAGAATAGAACAGTGAGTCTAGAAATAAATCTACCTATGGAAATATATTTATTATGTGACAAAGGTGGCATTTTAATCAATAGAGAAAAAATAGAACCTTTTCAATAAAAGGTATAAGGTAGCAAAACTAGCAAAATAAAATAAAATAGTTAAAAACAAAATAAAATAAAATAAAATAAAAGGTATAAGGACAACTAGCTAGCCATCTGGGGGAAGAAAAAAAAGCCAGATTCCCTAATTTGCTTCTTACCTCAAAATAAATACTAAATAGATCAAATATTTAAACATGAAAAATAAAGTAAAAACAGTAGGAGAAACACAATATCACTTTTTTTGAATTTTGGAATAGAAAAGGCCATTTGAAATCATCATGATATAAAACCCAAAGCCACAAAGAAAAATTTTACTTTTTTTGTAAATTTGTAATTTGATTCCCTGAAAAAGTAATGTCTGCACAATAAAATAGTCACCCTAAACAAAGTAAACAAACAAACAAAACTGGGGAAAAAATTATTTGTGACACATATGGCAAAGAGCCAGTTTTGTCTAAGAAGTTTTTTTACAAGTTAATGAGAAAAGTTCAACAGCCCAATAAATAATGGGCATGAAATATGCAGTGTGGTTCACAAGATCAGAAAAAAATACCTTTTAAAAATATACTGAATATGACTCATAATTATGGAAATGTAAATTAGACTTTTTAAAAATATGCCATTTTTTTTAACTTATTGGATTGGCAAAAACCAAAATCTCCTATAGATAGATATGGCAAAAAAAAATACCATTCTTTAAAACTATCAGCAACATGTATTGATTAGTACAAACTCCATGCAATCTCCAAAAAATTCCCATGTAATATAATCTTGTCCTGGCAGTCGTCATTCTAGAAACATATTCAAGAATTTATTCTAACAGTGTATTCATATATGTGCTCAAAGATACATGTACAAAGATGTCCATTGAAGCATTCTTTCTAATAGCAAAAACTGCAATCTAAATATCTCTCACTATGGAAATGGTTAAAAAAAGTAAAGTAAAAAAAAAAAAAGTAAAGTGTAGGTAGCTTTTACAAAGAATAAGATATTTCCTGGTGTGCTAATATAAAACTATTGCCAACATATGCTGAGTTTAAAGGAAAAAAAGCAAAGTCCAGAAGAGTGTATATTGTACATTCCATCTGTTCATAAAATGGCTATATCAATGCAGCATATCTCCAGAAGGCATCACAAGCAACTAGCAAGGATGATGGATTCTGGGAAGGGGAGCTTAGACCTGACCAGGTCAAGTATGAAGGGAGACCTATTTTTCATTGCACATTTTCTTATGCTGTGTGAATATTTTACTGCATGCCCATATGACTTGGAAAAACTAAACACTTCAAGAAAATAAATAACAAAAAGTAAATCTCCTTGAACAATTCAAAAAAGAAATTAAGGAGATAGTTCCATTTCTGACTACACCAAAATCAAAACAAAACAACAACAAAAAACAACAACAAAAAAAAAAACCCTTAGAAATAAATTTAACCAAAGAGGTAAAAGATTTGTACACTGAAAACAACAAAACATTATTGAGCGAAATGAAAGAAGATACAAATAAATGGAAAGACCTCTGTACTTATGGATTTGAAAACTTAAGATGTTGGTACTACCCAATACAATCTACAGATTCAGTACAATCACTATCAAAATCCCAAACACATTTTCTGCAGAAAGAAAACTGCATCCTAAAATTCATATAGAATTTGGAGACCCCAAATAGCTAAAACAATCTTGAAAAAAGAAGAACAAAGTTGGAGGCCTCAAAGCTCCTGATTTCAAAACTTATTACAAAGCTACAGTAATCAAAACAATATCATATTGGCATAAATACTGACTTATGGACCAATGAGAAAGAATAGAAAACCCAGAAACAAACTCTCATATATATGGACAAATGACTTCTGATAAGGATGCCAAGACTATTAAATGGGAAAAGAGTCTTTTCAACAGATTGTGTTAAGAAAGCTGGATGTCCACATGCAAAAAATTGAAGCTGGACCCTTACCTTACACCTTATACAAAAATTCCCTAAAATGAACCAAAGACCTAAGTGTAAGAGCTGAAAATTGTAAAACTCTTAGAAGAAAACAGAGGAAAAGCTCACGATGTTCAATTTGGCAAGGCTTTCCTGGATATGACATCAAAACACAGGAAATAAAAGGAAAAATAGACAAATTGGACTAGAACAAAATTAAGATTCCTGTGGATCTAAGGACATACTCAACAGAGTGAGAAGGCAACCTACAGAATGTGGGAAAATATTTGCAAGTCATATATTTGATATGGGGCTAATATTTAGAATATATAGTGAACTCCTACAACTCAACAACAAAAAAAGCAAATAACTCAATCTTAAATGGACTGACTGGGTGGCTCAGTCAGTTGAATGTTGGCCTTAGACTCAAGTTATGATCTCAGGGTCCTGGGATCAAGCCCCACATCAGGCTGTCTCTGCTCAGCGGGAAGTCTGCCTCTCCCTCTCCTTCTGTGTTTTATCTCCTTCTTTTGATCTCTCTCTAATAAAAAAATAAAATCTTTTTAAAAAAGACTTACCCTAAAAAATAAATATTAAAAAAAATGAACAAAGGACTTGAATGGACATTTCTGCAAAGATGATGCACAAATGGCCAGCAAATATCTGGAAAGATCCTAAATATCACTAAATATTGGAAAGCAGTATGGTGGTTCCTCAAAAATAGAATTATTATATGACCCAGAATTTCTACTTCTGGGTATATATCCAGAAGAATTGAAAGTGGAAGCTCATATCTGCACATGCATGCTCATAGCAGCACCATTCACAATAACCAAGAGGTGAAAGCAAACCAACTGCACATCAACAAACGAAGAGACAAACAAAATATGGTGTATGCATATTCAATGGAATACTATTCTACCTTTTTTTTTACCTGGCCCCCACCCACTTCCACCCTGATAACCATCAGTTTGTTCTCTAGAGTTAGGAGTCTGCTTCTTGGTTTGTGTCCCTCTCTCTCTTTTTTCCCTTTTGCTCAGGTGTCTTGCTTCTTAAATTCCATATATGAGTGAAATCGTGTGATATTTGTCTTTCTCTGATTTCACTTAGTATTATACTCTCTAGTTCTATCCCTGTCATTGCCAATGGCAAGATTTCATTCTTTTTTATGGCTGAGTAATATTCCATTGCATATGTGGTATGTGGTATAAGATATATATATATATATATATATATATATATATATATATATATATATACACCACATCTTCTTTATCCATTTGTCAGTCAATGGACACTTGGGTTGTTTCCATAATTTGGCTATTAATGATGATGTTGCTATAAATCAATCTTTAAAAAGAAGGAAATTCTGACACATGTTATAACATGGGTAAGCCTTGAGGACATGATGCTAAGTGAAAGAAACCAGTCACAAAAGGATAAACACTTAAAGAAGGCACTTAGGCACAAATATATAGGAACAGAATGGAGAACAGTGGTTGCCAGGAGCCGGGGAAAGGGGAAAATTAGAATTGTTTTATAAGTAGAGTTGCAGTTTGACAAGACAAAAAAGTTCTGGAGAGCCATCACACAGCATGTGAATATACTTAACACTAGCAAATGTACACTCAAAAGTGGTTAAGATGGTGAATTGTATGCATGCACTTTGTACCATAGTAAAAAAACGTTTTAAAAAGTTGATCTTGGGCAGGGGATGCCTAGGTGGTTCAGTTGGTTGAGCATCTGACTCTTGGTTTCAGTTCAGGTCATGCTCTTAGGGTCATAGGATCAAGCCTGGAGCCAGGCTCCCCAATCAGCGAGGAGTCTGCTTGAGATTCTCTCTCTCCCTCTTCCTCTGTCCTTTCCCTCAACTCACACGTGCTCTCTCTCGCTCTCTGTCTCTCTCTCTCTCTCTCAAATAAATAAATAAATCTTTTTTTTAAGTTGATCTTGGGGTACCTGGCTGGTTCAGTCAGTGGACTATGTGGCTGTTTATCTTGAGGCTGTCGGTTCAAGCCCCATCTTGGGTGCAGAGATTACTTAAAAATAAAATATTTTAAAAATAAAAAATAAGTTAGTCTCTAGACCCAAGGGTTTTCCAAGTAATTCTCTCTGTTTCTAGGTCCAGTGAGATATCGTCTTTGTCATCATCACCAGCATCATCATTTCTGCATACTAAGTATACATTGCCTTATTTAATCTGCAAAATTGCCCCATGAGGTTGTTGTTTGGATGTTATTTTACAGGAAACTGAAATTCAAGCGAGTTAAGTAACTTGTGCAAGATCAGTATGTTGCAGAGTTTAGACCTGAATCCTAGTCTGTCTTAATCCTAACCTTCATACATTCAACTAACTACGCCTCCTGTTTGACCACACTTCTTTGTCCTGCCTCCCAGGAACTGGGATGTGGAGGTGGACAGGGAGGCAGGAAAGGCAGCCAGGAACTATCCAGTTGTTTTTGGGTTTGGGGGGCTTGCACTCTTGTGGCCCTATTGCACCTTAACCCTGCCCAGCCATGGGAGGTTTCAGGTGAATTAGATCAGACACGTGTGGCAGCCCTAGAGAAGTAGACGAGGGTTTTATTGTATTAGTCATTTTTCCTGTCATCTTGAATTAGTGTCATATTAGCTTAATGCAATACTAACATGATACAGAAATGTTAGCATATTACAGACTACTCAGTGTGTCAAGTAAGAACTTTATCATATTACTCTGCCACTGATATTTCAAAGAAGGGGAGAAACGTGGCCATGAATCGGAGCTAGTTCACGCCAAATCCAAGTAAAACCCTCCAAGTGGGCCTTGAATAGGAGAAAGTAGTAAGAGAGTGTGTTAGGATGTCTGATTCCAGAACCTTCAATCCCATAGATATTAAAGAAGACTAATAATTAATGTAACAGGAATAAATCCCTGGTGAATTAGGCAACTTCAACTTCATATCCGTTTCCCCTGATTGACAAACACCAGACTTGAAGGGAAGTGATGTGTAAGGGACTCTCTACTTGGAACCAGAAGAGTCAGATCTTTGCTTCTCACAAGAGGTCAGACCACCCCACCCCACCCCCCACATGGCTAACACTTTGCTGCCAGGTGAATGGTCAAACTTCTGGTCTTAGGATAAATAAACCCTTAGGCGGTCCACCATTGATTTTCACGAAGTGATTAAATCTGAATTGTACCTCAAATTGTGTATGCAGCTGGATTTTTCTTTTCTTGGAAAAGGTCTGCAGATTCTTTCTTTATCATTATATTATTTTTTAAAGATATTATTTATTTATTCATGAGAGACACAGAGAGAGAGAGGCAGAGACACAGGCAGAGGGAGAAGCAAGCTCCCCATGGGGAGACCGATACAGAACTCAATCCTGGAACCCGGGAATCATGCCCTGAGCCGAAGGCAGATGCTCAACCACTGAGCCACCCAGGTGTCCCAAGTCTGCAGATTCTTAAAAGTGAGCCTCAAGCCGGTAGGCACCTCTACACTAAAAGAAGATCAAGAAACATCAAGGTGGAGGGAGACAAGGAAGAGCTGGAAAACCCAGGATTCAACTCTGTCCTCGACTGGCTACATGACATGAAGTCACATCTGCCACAGTTACTTCCTCCAGGCAATGGGGATAATCATATCTGTGTTACGTACTCCACAAGGTTTGAGTGAGGATTATTAAGATGATGTATTTGAAGGAGTTTCAAAAAGGAGAAATTCCTTTTTTAAAAAAGTAAGCTATTCATACTTCCTTTAAAAATTATCATCAGCTTAGGGGTGCCTGGGTGGCTCAGCGGTTGAGCATCTGCCATTGGCTCAGGTCATGATCCCGGGGTCCTGGGATTGAGTCCCACCTCGGGCTCCTCAAAGGAAGCCTGCTTCTCCCTCTGCCTGTGTCTCTGCCTCTCTTTGTGTGTCTCTCATGAATAAATAAATAAATCTTTTTTAAAAATTAATAAAATCTTTTTTAAAAAACTATCATCGGCTTTCAATGGGAAGAAATTCACAGAGACTGGCACACATCACCATGATCACAACACCTATATCTGCCCCTACTTGGTCCTGACAACAGCACCGACTATATTTCTATAAGCACTTTCTTACTTTTCTCACGGGAACAAGTCTTGGGGTTCCTCCACCTGTGGAGACTTAGAGACTTCATTGAATTAGCTCCTGATGGAATCATCTAAGATCCAAAAAGACAAAAACAAAAACAAAAAAACAGTAACTTTGGCCAAGAGAGATCAAGCCAGTTTCTTATAGTGAGTCCAAGGCTCCATGTCCAAACCAGGGGAAGGATGTTGAACACAAGGTAGTAAGGCTCTGCTATAAATGTTCCTCTTAATTAAAAATCTATTAGCAAATTTCCTGATAGGCCGATGGTATTTACAAATATAAACTAATAGCTATTTATTAGAATGTTTATTCTAAGGTCTTAAAATGAGTTTTTCCTTGTAGTGTGATAATTGTTCAGATGGCTTCCTGCTGATTTAATTACTTCAATTAACAAGGATTCTCTGAGACTCATTTCCCCTAGCTTTGGATTTTCTCTGTTGTTATCACCGGGGCCTCATTTTCTGTAGCTTAAGGGCCAAGCTCGTATTTATGCCACCTACCTCCAAACACCAACGTCAAAGAAGTGCAGTGGCAAGAGGGAGGACGAATAACCAGGCCTGTGCCAGCGTGCCCAGGGCCCTCCTTCACACGCAAATAGGATGTTACTGCTCACACAGCAGGAAGCAGAGTCTTTTGGTTCAGAAAACAGGGCTAGTTGTGTCTGCCCACATTTTCACTTCTTGCCACCTTGCCACCAATGACATACTTTAAAAGGGTAGATATGAAGCCTGGTGGAGAGATAGACGGCCCAGTGAAAGAGCACCAGGCTCTGTGCCTGATGACTTGGATGTGGTGCCTTTAAAAAGATGTCCACTGATTCTTTAACACACCTCCCTCCAGAGCGTGGGCTGGGCTAAGTGACTCTTCCAACACGTAAAATATGGCAAAAGTGACCGTAGGTGATAAGATCATAGAAGACCTCAAGCTTTCCCTTTGTTCTCTCTTAGATCACTTGTTCTGGGTGAAGCTAGTTTCAATGTTATAGGCAACTCTATAGAGAGGTCCGCGTCACCAGGAACCGAGGTCCCTGGCCTCCTACCAGCAGACACGTGAGTGAGCCACCTTGAAGTGAATCCTCCAGCTTCAAACTAGCCCTCAGATGGCAGCCTGGCCAACAGCTCAACTGCCACCCTATGGGAAACCTATGCTACCTGTCCTTTGATTCATCAGCAAACATTTACCGAGCTCCAGCTAAGTGCCAGGCACTGTTCTAGGTTCTAGGTAGGCACCAGTGATGAGTCAGAGAGAGAAAGCACCTGCTTTCATGACAGCTGCATTCCCACGGAGTAAACCAGTGAAGGGATAAAACAACCAGGGTTGCTTCAGAGGGTGATAAGCTTTGCAAAAGAAATGAAACAGGGTAATAGGGTCAAAAATGCCTAGTAGGACTGGTTGGTGTACCTGGGGAGGCCAGCAGAAACCTCTCTCAGGAGTAGCATCTGAAATGAGGTTTGAAGAAATAAAAGGCTCAGAAAAGAATGTTCTGGATAGAGGAAACAGCAAGGGCAAAATTGTTGAGCCTGGATGGATGGCTCAGTCGGTTAAGCATCCCTCTGCTTTCAGTTCAGGTCATGATCCTGAGGTCCGGGGATGGAGCCCCATGTGGGGCTCCCTGTTCAGCGGGGAGTCTGCTTCTCCCTCTCCCTCTGCCTGCAGCTCCCCCTTCTTGGGTGCTTTCCTCCGCACATGCTGTTTCTCTCTCTCTCTCTCTCTCTCTCTCTCTCATATAGATAAATAAAATCTTTTTTAAAAACTGCTGAAGGAGGAAAGAGTTTGGGAGCTTGGGAATCAGAATGTCAGTGCACTGTGGGGAACATGGAGAAGGGGTTCAGAGAGATACTGGGAGACACCGGAGTGTGTAGGGTCTTAGAACCCAGTGGAAGGAGTGGTTGTGCTTCCAAGGGAAGTGGGCAGCCAATGGAAGGTTGGAAGTTGGGGAGTGATAGTCGGATGTGCAGCTTTAGAAGATCCTCTGGCTGCTGTGTAGAAGGGCATCATGGAAGGGGCGAGACTGGAAGCCCTGAGACCTGTTAACCCCAAGAGGTCAAAGGCCACATCTGGCCTGGGGTGAAGGCAGAAAAGATGAAGAGAAGACACAGGTTCGAACAAAGTTTAAATGCTGAATGGATATGAATGCTGAGAGATGGGACTTTGGGGGTGACAGACAACAAGGAATCAAAGATGGCTCTGATTTGGGATTTGAGCAACCGAGAGGAGAGAGGAGCTGGTGACTGACATATTGACAGTTCAAGTGGAAACAGGTCTGAGTCCCACCTCTGTGACTTGGTCCTAGGCGGGTCACCCTCCATGGTCAGTGAGAACACGCTTTCGGGTGAAACCTTCCTGTGGACCCAGGAAGGGTCCCATAGTGCTTTATAAATCGTGAAAAGTGCTTTAACATACATTAGGTATTTGAAATCCACATCTCTATGAGGTAATCCAGATGACTGTTTGTATCTCCATTCTGTAGGATGAGGAAAATTGATGGCCAGAGAAGTTACCGTGGTTTGCAGAACACCACCAACAAGAAAGAAGCCATACAGGGCTTATTAAAGGGGGAGCAGGTGGCATCTTGGACAATTCTTTGTGCTGAACTGCTTCCTGTGTGTTCAGCATCCTTGGCTCCTGCCCACTAGATCCCAGAGGGGACCCCCCCTTGCCCACATCCACCCACCCAATCATTTTGACAACCAGATGCATTTCCAAACTCTCCTCAGGGGGGCAGCACCTCGCACACATCAGGTTAATTGATGATTATCGTTAACTGTTAATCCCCTCCCCTCTACACGCGTGTGACCACACACACCCCTTCCAAAAAACAAACAAAGACCCTTATCCAGCTCTACCCTCCCTGAATTAAGTTGTTCGTGGGGCTCTCCCTCTCTGCCACACACTTTGGGTACAGAAAATGCACAGATGGCTCAAATTTGTGCCTCACCTGGATGACTTCTCGGCCAGGTAAGAAGCTCATACCTCCTGCTGCAGCACCTAGAGAAAAAAAAAGAATTAGTAAGGTTTCCCAGGCCCGATCTCATGCAAAATCTCCAATATGAAAACATGAATTTCTTCCTGCTGGTGATAAACAAATATCAGGAGTCTGAATATACAAACACACTATACAGAAGAGGATTCTGGAACCTCGGGCAAAATATTATAATATTTTCATGGGCTGCCCAAATTCCAAGCATTAGATTTGATGAACAGCTTTATTGAATTTTGTGGATAAATATTTAAAGCCTTCGAGGGCTTGTGTAAATCACACCTAGGCAGACGCACTTGCTCACAGCGCCACCTGCTGGCAGCCGCTGGTGTGGCGCAGGGAAGGGGACGGGGAGCGAGGATTCCACCGAAAATTCAAGCGGGTCCGGGCACGCCGGCCACCCGCGCTGGCCCCGCGACCCAGCCCCTGTGCAGACCAACCCTGAGACACCGCTTCCCGAGCCTCAAGGCATCGAAGAGCAAAAATTATCAAAAGCCACATGAGATGAAGGAAGCCAAGGGAAAGAGGGTATGAAAGAAATGCAAGAATTTCCTGGGTTTAGAGGAATTTTGGAAACATAGTGCCCTCCAGAGGTCATACAACCCTTCCCCCTGCTCCAGGCACAAAAGTACCTGGAACCGGCAGGAGAGGCGGGGAGAGTTCACAGCCCCCACCCAGGGTACAGTCTCCCAGGGTCCTTTGTTCCCTTGGTTCCCTGACACTTCTCACATAAAGGATTATTGCACGGATCTTTACAAATCACGTCCTGGCAGCGTACGGAGGGGCGTGGGAAGTGTTCGTGCAGATTGTATGGGGGAAATTGGCAAAATAGAATGGATGTGTATTTATTTGCACGTGTGGTGAGCGGAAAGGATATGCACCAAAACATTAGCAATGGTTATCTCTAATGGTGAGAATGGGGTGTTTTTTTTTTTAATTTTCTTCCCTGTGGTCTTCTGTATTTTCCAAATTTTCTCTCATGAACACGTATTTTTGTTGTTGTTGTTGTTGTTGTTGTTGTTGTTGTTGTTAAGAGAAGAAATCTTAAGAAAAATAACATGACCCCAAGAATGAATTCCTCCTTTCCTCCCTCCAGCTGTCTTGCAAGTTCATTTCCTCTGGTTTTACCCTCACAGTAGGTAGATGAAGGTGATTATTAATGATGATGATAAGAATTCGCAGTTGAGCATTTACTACTTAAGGCAGTGCTTGGAAAGCACCTCGCTCAGCATCTGGCAAGTAGGAAAAGCTGAGTTAACGTGAGCTAGTATTATTATTATTAATATTAATATTGTCATTGTTAGCCTCCTAGGCAGGTTCTTTTGGTTGTAAGAAAGAAATTCATTCCATCTAGCTCAACTGAGGAATATTCTCAGAAGTATTTCATGGAATGCAAAGGTAAGAACCAAAGCACAGCTGGGCCCCATGGGAACTGAAAATGGGAAGCCAGGAAGAATCAAGACTCCTCTTCCTCTCTTTACTTCAGCCTCTCTCTATTCTATACCCTACTCTCTTACCAACCCGTGTTTCTTTGCGCAGAGCTTGTAATATCCACTCCCAAACTATTCCTAGCCCCCCAACCTCCCGCCTCTGTGCGCAATTAGCTAACCTGCTCAGTTTCGATCTCATTTCAGATTCCTGAGTGGAGAATTGCATTGACCCAAATTCATCATGTTTCCACACTACACCACCCAAATCACTTACCACTGGCCAGCCAGTGGATGAATTACCCTTGGATCAGGTACCCGCCATTAGTAAAATTGGCACGGTAAGAGGAATTGGGTCACAAGGTACAAATATGCCACTGCCGGCATCTGTCTGGGGCTAGAGGTAAAAATATGCACAGAGAAAGCAGTGATTGACATTTCTAGAACAGCATCCACTTGTTTCCATTTGTTTTTGCAAGGTTTCCTTCCTGTCTGTCCTCATAGGCTGATTTCTGTGTTTGATGCTTGAATAGTAATGGAAAAGACTTGTCACAGGTTGGATTTCCCAAGTGGATTCTGAGATGGGGGGTATGGTATGAGGGGCTCGTTAGGAAGTATTCTTGGGGTCAGGACCAGATAAAAGAAAGGAAGGAAACAAGTTTGGTACAGAGAGAGGTCAAACTGTGATGAGATCTCAAAAGAAGTTTTGGCAACCCTGTAGGGCGTCCTAAAGATGTGCATGCCCTACAAAACTCTCCTTACTTGGGGCAAGAGAGACTTTTCACCTCCAACTTTGAACAGTCACACTTCCAGACAAGTTGACTCATGAGAAATGCTGTTGATATGGCAGGCTCTTAGTTCTTCATAGATTTTTCTCTCACCCTCTACCCTGTCTTGTCAGGATAAGGCCTCTAACGTGCTAGCCACTTCTTGCAAATCTAGTCAGATTATCATGATTTTATCAATATAGTGGAGCAGTGTGATATTCTGTGCCATGTGCAGACAACCCAGATCAACTCAAAGTGCATTATGATAGAAGGGCGAGAGTTAACATAGTCCTGGGATAAAACTGTAAATGCATACTGTTGACCATTCCATATGAAGAGCAGGCTGTTTCTAATCTTCTGATAGGGAATGAAAAGGGCACATTTTGCCAGATCAATGACCATATACTATGCGCCTGTGTGTATTAGCCATATCTTTTCCGTATTCCGATGCTCTGACATCTGAGCCCCTGCTGAGCCTGGAGGAACTGTCCCCCGCAAGGCTAGTCAATTTCTAGAGGCAGTACATGGCCCGCCCACTAGCACACTTTTCAGATGCAAACCAACCAATCCAGTTAGCCATACCTTCAACCACCTCTTTTTCTGGGCCCTCACACTCTGGTCTTCTTTCATCCCAACCCAGTCACCCAGGCTAGGTATCAGACAGCTAAGGACAGCCCCTGTGCCCCAGAGCCCACTAAAATCACTCAAACCCTATCCTAAACCTACTTACCCTGCCTCACCCATTCCTTCATAAAGAAACCACAGTGAAGGCAGTTGCCCCCCTATTCCCTCTGTCTCCTGACTGACACTGGGACCCCCCATTCTGGGGTTTGACATGCCTGCTTCTCTTGGGAACTCTGACTAACAAAGTATCTTTCCAATGATAATCATCTCCTGATCTGTTGATCTTACTGAACCCAAATTTTCTATTCCTACCCTATAATTTAGAATATTGTGGCTTTGTTAATCTGCTCTAGAAAAGAGACTACATCTGACATAATGGCTGCTCAATAGGGAGGTACTACTTGGTGGAGGATAAAGGAGTCCACTATCCTATTCCAGAATCTACCTGATATTTGCAGAGGCCAGGCTAATGAATTGAATGGGGATATGATGAGGACCACTGCCTCTGAACTCTTTAGGTCTTTCGACCAGCATTACTCTGTCATCCCCTTTGGATGAGATCTTGTCTTTAATTGATTATCTTTGCCAAGGCTGAAGTGGGAGGCAGAGCCTTCTACTTGCCCTTCCTTACTATGATAACCCCTACTCTGTAGACCAAGGACTGTGCAATTAAACCAACTATCAAGTATGTCTATCCCATTAATACCGTTCAAAACCTGGGACAGGACAACTGGCAGAGTCCACAGACCTTGTAGATTGTGAACTGGACTATAGTCAAGGACCTCAAATCTGTCTCTAATTAGACTCCTGCTCTAATAGAGGGTCATGACAATGCTTTGGCCTCTCGGGGTCAATGCCAGTTGGGATCCTGTGTCCAACAGTCCTTGAAATTTGGGGGCATTAGCCTCTTCCCAGTGTATAGTTACTCAAGCAAATGGCTATATGTGCATTTGGGGAAAGCCTGAAAGAATCATTAACATGTCTATTTACATCACAAGGCTCTTCCTTGCGGAGGACTGGCCTCTCACTGGGTTTGGTCTTCCAAAACTGGCCCAGATCTGGCAAAAATGAGCAATGTGTTGTGCCTTTTTATTAGAAGTGATTGCTTTCCTGATCATCCACCCTTGGTCTCTTTTGATTGTACACGTTTAGTAGCACTCTTATTGGCTGCTCACCTTTCGCCCTTGGAGATATCTTTTTCCTTTAAGCATCTTCCTAATGCTCTACAGGAAGGGTCTTCCTGGTTGCTTCTCTGACCTTTCAATTCATTACATAATTCCGTCCACCTGATGCTCAATGTCACCATCTGGCCTCCATTTCCCCAGAATGCTAGCTTCCCTGTCATGGTATACCCTAGAGTTAGCCTTGGGCTGCCAAGGAGCCCCATTAACCTTCCAAGGGCTACTGCTGTTCTGCTCACCACACATTCCAGTTCTGCTCACCACACATCCCTTATTTCCTTACTAAATGTATCTCCTCCAAGTCTTTCCCTGGCACACAAGCACCTGGTGGGTTTTCTGGCCTTATTCTGAGCCTTTCAATACATTTCCATCACCTTCCGTGAAAATTCTGGCATTTCCACCTCATTTATCACGGGCCAGTTCTTTATCCATGCCTCTAAAAACATCCTAGCAGCAGGTCCACATCATCTCCTGGGTCACCGCCTCATTCCCTGTTGGCTTCTCAACAATTCCATCATCTGTGTAACTACTTTCTGCATTAAATTCTCTCATTTGAAATACTTAGAGGTGTTTCTTTTTTTTCCTGGTGAGACCTAAATGATTCTCCATTCAACATCTCCAGATTAAAACTCCCTTAGGGAAGGAACCATCTGTTCTCCATCTTTGAGGCATCTAACTAAGCACCTGATATTTAATCAGTTCTCAGTAGAAGTTTGATTAATTTACTGGACAATATTTACATAGAGGATAATTTCTCCAGCTACAAATGTCTGCCATGTGTGTAGTGAAAGGTAAGCTTCTGAACATATTGTGAAGCTTCAGCCTTTGAAAAAAAATTAGAAATATTCCTGCCTTCCATTGAAAAGAAAGTTTTAAATTCTTTTTTTTTTTTTAAGATTTCATTTATTTATTTGGGGGTGGGGAGCAGAGGAAGAGGAATGAGCATACTCCCAGCTGAGCATAGAGCCTGATCCCATGACCCTGATCATGACCTGAGCAGAAATCAAGAGTCAGACACTTAACCAACTGAGCCACCCAGGCACAAACCCTCCTTCTATTATAGCTGCATTTATATGTCATTTTTGGTCACTAGCATTTCTTCAGAAAGCAAAAACTCCTGAAAATCAATTTCCCAAATCACCCCACAATAACGGCACAGTTTCCCCTTCTCATAGGCCCTGATCACTCTTGCATGTTTCCCTTTCTGCCATGAAGTCTTGAGCTAACAGAAAACTTTAGCCATTCCCTAATCTAATCACTTTATTTTGCAACCTAAAAAGCAAAAAGAGCTGAGGAAGATCAATGGCAAGTAGTGGTAATAGTAGAGAAAAGCAGGAGAGGAGAAGAGGGAGGAAGAAGAGAAAGAAGAGGAATGGGAGGAAGGGAGGGGAGGGAGGATGGAGTAGTCGGATAGATAAGAATACAGAAAATAAACGCATCAGAAGAATAAAAGCGCCTAAAGCATCTCCTCCAGCCATCAGCCGCACTCCTCCTCCACTCCCCTCACTCCTCCTCCGGACGATCACGCACCCCACGTCTCATCTCCGCAAAGATATGACCCCTACTCTAATGAAGCTTCTGGATTAGAGATTTTTTGATCTATTGAAGTATTTCAGAAAGTAAACCTTATAAAAAGTGACTCTGAAACATAGAAAAGAAGGGTCCATCTCATTCAAAAATTAGCAAACTATGGCCTATGGACCAAATCCAGCTTGCAGCCAGCTTTGCATAGCCCACAAGTTAAGAAGATTTCTACATTTTTAAAGAGTTGTAACAGAGGGGCACTGAGGTGGCTCGGTTGGTGGAGCATCGAACTCTTGATTTCAGCTCAGCTCATGATCTCAGGGTTGTGAGATTGACACCCACACTGGGCTCCATGCTGGGTATTGAACCTCCTTAAAATTATCTCTCTCGCTCTCCCCCTCCCCCTGCCTCTCAAATAGATTAAATAAATCTTAAAAAAAAAAAAAAAAGAGGGTTGGAACAGAAAGAGAGAGGTGTGATACAGACCCAAAGTGGCCCAAAAAGGATAAAATATTTACTCTTTTGTCCTCTAAAGAAAAAGCTTGCTGAACCTTAGCCTAACTTCAAAGAAGCAATGAGTATTTGTTGAATTTGCCTTCCCAGCATGCATTTCCCTCTCCCATTTTCAGATATGTCTTCTGGATGGGACTGGCCTTACCCCCATTTCCAGCATGGAGCCTGAATCCGTACTTGAAGAAATATCCCTTGTCTATGGTAATGGTTCAGGAATGGGTATGGGGCTCCATTCCAGCCAATAACAGGCTCCACAGACTCTTGGAATCTGTTGAGAGAAAGAAGCTACCTTGCTCTCCCTTCCTCGGGATTTGAAGCTGTCAGGATGTAAGCCTGAAGCCACTGGGGTTGGTGATATGGAGACAGCCAATCTGAAGAAGGAAAGCAAACTATTAGTCCTGCTAACTTTGTGTTGTTTTTGTTTGTTTGTTTGTTTGTTTTTGCTTATTAGGTTTATGTCACTTGGAACCTAAACAGTCTTCACAATGTGTGGAAGTAATCATGATAAATAATATCTATTGCCTCCATCGATCAAATGATTTGTAATTCAGGAAACTGCTAAATGAGTCATAGACCAATGGAACTACAAGTTCCGGGGAGTCTTTTTTTTATATTTACCTTTATACACTGTCCCCAGCACAGCTCCAAAGCCTGCTGACTGCTCAGGAACTGCATCATTAGAGTCCTTTAGAACTCATCAACCAGGGGCACCTGGGTTGCTCAGAGTTGATTAAGCAGTTGAATCTTGATCTCAGCTCAGGTCATGATCTCACAGTCCTGGGATCAAAGCCCTTGTCCAGCCCCGGGCTCAGCAGGAAGTATGCTTGACACTCTCTCTCTCCCTCCGCCCCTTCCCACCACTCACGCTCTCTAAATAAATAAATAAGCCTTAAATTAAAAAAAAAAAAATTCATCAACCAAACCCTGGTTCCAAAGAACTTCACCTGGTTCCTTAGAGCTTAAGTAACATTTGCAAAGTGCTATGATCTGGGAACAATTGTGAAGATTTGATTCAATCCTCCAAGCACCCTTTTAGCCCTAATTCCTCAACTGGAAATTCATCCTGTTATTTGGGGTTTTTACTACCAGGAATCTTTCCTTATTCACCAGATTTTTGCCTTTCTTAGTTTCATGCAATTTCAGAAAGTTTAAGCCGGAAAAGATGTTTGCAGCCACTCACTCCTGGGTTTCCCAAAGTGTGGTACACATAACAGTAATGGGTGTCAAATTAATCTCAGAGGTTGCACTAAATGCCAGATAATGGCATTAAATATTTCTCAAACAAAAAAAAAAAATAAAAATAAAAATAAATAAAAATAAAAAAAATAAATAAATATTTCTCAAGCACATTGTATAAAGTTATATTTCCTCCTTAGTTTTCATTCCCTCTTCTGATCATAAAGAAAAGAAATGCTGTAGGCTGGTGCTACTACTATATCTTTAATGGCTTTTTTTGTTTTCTCTTCCTTAGTGACTTTCTAGATTTTTCTACAAAGACCCAACCTCAGACTCAGCCTTCAGCTGGCCACAGGTTCCAGCTGGAAATTCAGAGCATTGGTTTGTTTTCATGGAATTGCTTTTACATTTCCCTTGTATTTACCTGGAAAATATACTGTTTTTGCATTTATCGTCAGGATATAAGGCTTCCTGTTTAAATAAAATATTTGTTTTAAATGGAGTATTTGAAGAATTTATTAAGTACACTGCCTAGGTGTTCTACAAATAGGGCAAAGGTTGTCATATAAATAATCTGGGCTTTGGAATCACTGATGTAATGCAACCCTCCCTTTAAGTTAAATTACTCATGCTCCTTGGTATCACTCTTGTCATATAGACTCTCATCTTGTTAAATTTTATTTCTGGATATCTTGCCCTTTTTTTCCCAAAGATATAACTTATTTATTTGAGAGGGAGTGCACGCATGCACACGTGCAAGGGAGTAAGGGAAAGAGCAGAAGGGGAATAGAGGGAGCATGAAAGAATCTTCAGCAGACTCCGTACTGAGCTTGGGGCTCAATGCAAGGCCAGTGCGGAGCTCAACCTGAGCTGAAACCACAGTCAGATGCTCAAGACTGAGGCACCCAGGCACCCCCTGGGTATCTTACCTCTTAATGCAAACCCTTCTCCTGTTCCCTTTCACCCGATGAAGACAACCACTGTATGATGTTTTTAGTAAATGTGCTCAGATTTGTTTGTGGCTCTGAAAAATAAATGGCATGGTTTTGTTTTTTTTTTGTTGTTTTTTTTTTTTGTTTTTTTTTGTTGTTTTTTTTTTTTGTTTGTTTGTTTTTTAATGGCATGGTTTTGTATAGCAAATTTGTTTTGCTAGATTCAATTCTGGTTTTTACTTTTTTCACTCAGTGCTGTTTTTATGATTTATTTACTTTCATTTCCTCTAACTGCTGCATGATATTCAACAGTATGCATCTACCATGTTTTTTTAATCTAGACCCGTGTTGATGGACATCCATGGTGTTTCCACTTCCTTCCCACCTCTCAACAACACTATTATGAGCATCCTCATACGTGTCTCCTGGCACACTCATATACCAGTATTTCTAAGGCTTTTACCCAATTGTGGGATTGCTGGATTGTACAATGCTTAATTTTACTAAATACTGTGGTTTGTGCTTAAGAACAGCTGAATATGTTTAAATATTCACAAGTAGAACATATAATTTGCCAAATCTCCACAGCCTTGCCAATATTTGGTATTATCCAAATACATGCCTTAATGTTTACAAATTTAATGAGTGTAAAGTGATATCTCCTTCTTGTCTTAATCTGCGTTTCTCTGATTTCAAATGAAGTCGAGTATCAGTTCACACACTTTCCCATCTGGAAATTGCCTGTTCATAATCTTTTCCTTTTCTTCTTTTGTGTTCTCCATTATTTTCTTGTTCATTAAAAAGAGCTCCTTGTATATTCTAGATATCGACGTTGCAAATATGGTCTCTAAAACCTAAAACATAATAATGTGTAGCTTCCAAACTAATAGGAGATGAAATAATAAACTATCAATCCAAAAGGATATAAGAAAGGAGATAGAAATAAACGTAAAATGTGTAGAACAAATAGAAGTCATATAGTAAGACTATAGATTTAAACTCAAATATATCAGTAATATAGAGGGACCAATCATTCCAATTAAAAGACAAATTATTTCAGCCAGATATTTTTAAATTACAAGTTGTTTACAAGAAGATATCTAAAACATAAGGATAAAAAAATTATAAATAAAATGGCAGAAAAAAAATATCTGCATAAGCATTACATGTTTAAAAGCTGGTATAACTAGAGGCACCTGGGTGGGTCAGTCAATTCATCATCTGTCTTCAGCTCAGGTCATGATCCCAAGGTCCTGGGATTGAGCCCCGCATCGGGCTCCCTGTGCAGCAAGGAGCCTGCTTCTCTCTCTCCCTCTACCTACTGCTTCCCCTGCTTGTACTCTGTCTCCATCAAATAAATAAATAAAATCTTTTAAAATAATAATAATAAATAAAAACTGGTATAACTGTGTTAATATCAGACAAAGCAGACTTTAAGCAAAAGCCTTATCCTAATGATAAAACTTTCAGTTTAGGGACTCCTGGGTGGCTCAGCTGTTGATCACCTGCCTTCGGCCCAGGGCTTAATCCTGGAGTCCCGGATCAAGTCCCACTTCGGGCTCCCTGCATGGAGCCTACTTCTCCCTCTGCCTAGTTCTCTGCCTCTCTCTGTGTGTCTCTAATGAATAAATAAATTTAAAAAAAAATTTTTAAAGAAACTTTCAGTTCATCCTGGAGATAGAGTAACAAGAGACATGTGTACCTAATAACATAGCCTCAAAATATATAGAACAAAAATTGACAATATACAAAAGAGACAAAAGCACAATCATAGTGGAAGATTTCAGTAATAGCTTACAGAACAAACAAAATCAGTAAAGATCTAGAATATTTGAATAATACAATTACAACATTGTTTTAATGGACAGCTATAGAATACCATAACTAGTGACTACAGAAAACACATATTCTTTCCAAGAACATATGTAATATTTAGAAATATTTCTGGTCCATAAAACAAGTCTCAAAAAATTTCTAATGATTTAAACCATCAGAGTATGTTTTCTGACCCTACAGTAATGCAAAAAATCAATTACAAAACAAAAGCTAAAAGAATTCATAAGTTTGAATATTTAAAATACACTTCTAAGTAATCCATAGATCAAAAAACTACTATGGCAATTCACATATATTTTAACCAAATGATAATAAAACTAATAGATAATAAATTATGTGTAGACATAAATACTTACCAGCAGTAGATAAACTCATATTTTAAGAAAAATTCATAGCTTTTTTAGAAAAATAAAGACAATCAAAGAGTTAAACATATATGTTAATAAGATTGAAAAAGAAATAAAAAAGGACGTATAAAGAAATATAGGAAGAGATCAAAAAACAAACATCAATAAATAAAACCAAGAAAGGCACAAGTTTGTTTTTGGAGAAACTACCAAAATTAATAAACCTACGATAAGACTCCAAGAAAAGCAGACAGGAGGCACAAATAATCAAAGTCAGAAATGAGGCATTGCCACAGATTCTTTAAACATTTAAAAAATCATAAGAAGTTTTTACAAACAACTTTATGCAGGTTGAAACAAATTTAGTTGAATGAACAAATTCAAAAAAATTAAGAAGATGTGGAAATAGAAAAATTGAAATAATCCTAAAACTTTCATTTACAAAAAATGGAGGCTTCAACTCAGATTATAGAGAAAAGGCAAACTGGTGGTCTCTGGGCCAGCTCATTACAGACATTTTTTACAGTCCTTATACTGTTTTAAATGTTTTTGTGAACTCTGAATGCCTTTATTTTTTTTTAAGATTTTATTTATTTATTCATGAGAGACACAGGCAGAGAGAGAGGCAGGCTCCATGCAGGGAGCCCAACGTGGGACACGTCTCCAGGACCACCCCTTGGGCTGAAGGCGGCGCTAAACCTCTGAGCCACCCGGGCTGCCCTGAATGCCTTTAGACTAGGCATATGATCTTCAGTTCACTACAGGTCTTACCTGGTGGTTCACTTAGGGGCCCCAGAAGGTATTTTTTGCAACCCTTGAAATCACTCAAACCCATTATGATCATTCTAGTTTCAAACAGGTGCATAAAAAGAGGTCTACCTAATGCTGATTTTCCTAAACTTATCAAATTTAGACTATTTTACAAGTTCCTCCAAGTGAATTTTCTTCTTTTGAAGCCAGATATCATTGCTATGTGTAATGGGACACATTTACACGTCCATAGACCCCTTTCAGTTGGTGACTTAACCATAGTTTATCCAAACTGCAATGGTAAGAGAAAATACACCTCAAGACTCATTTTACTTCTGACACCAGTTGCAAGTTTGAGGGATTACCAAAATGAGTCTTTCTGGCATGGCCAGCCCCCACCCTAAGACTATCAGGTGCAGCTAGACCCATGCTAAAACCCAGTGTGGTCAGACCCTGCCTTAAACAAAGACACTCCAATCATGTACCACAAAGATTACCTCCCAGAAGCTGAGGGCAAAACCAAATATCTCTTTGGGCAAGGCCAAATTCTTTACTACACAGGACTGATGATGTGGGAAACAAAGGCAGAAGAGAAATTATTAAATTTCCTTACTACCTACAGCCTACTAACAAGCCCTTGAAACAGGCAGAGGGACATTCCTCTAGGGACTCAGCTGCCTCTATGTTAATACTTTGCTAAGGGCAAAAGGCAATCCTAGCCTGACCATCCCCCACTACCACCCTCCCCTACCCCTCCCTGGGATCCTGTAAGTCTACTTTAACATATAAAAATTCCTTTAGAAATTCCCTTTACCTCTAAACCACTCCCACCCCCCACCCCCAAGATATGTGTTGGCAATCATCCCCCAAGCATAAGACCCATCGACATATATCTGAAGGGTCTCATGACTCAGGTTTTATTAGATGGTAATAAATGACCTTCTCCCAGCAATAGCTGGCCCCCTCAAGGTCCTGGAAACCCTGCTTCCTAAATTCCTTAGAGTATGTCCCTAACCCTCTCCCAACTTGAAAGTATATAATGAGCCATTCCCCATGACCTCGGTGCAGCTCTCTCTACCCACGAGTCCTGTCCCCGTGCTTGAGTAAGTCTACCCTTTTGCATCAAAGACATCTCAAGAATTTTTTCTTGGCTGTTGGCTTCCAACCCTTACGTCTTTCCTACGTCACTGACATATAAATGATAGTTCTTAATTCACACTCTCTGGAGTCCAACCTATCAACCCATTTACATAGGGACAGGAACAAATGCAAAGGGACCCGTTTTGAGAAAGGGGCTATAAAAAACAGAGTAACCGAAATGCAAAGTAACATCTTACTATATTCTTTCCATAGGAGATATTGTCTCATACTTCTTAATGTTATATCCCTGAGTAACTCACTTGAGATCCCAGCTGGTTTTCTAAGGCAATTTCAGCAAAATAAAAAGGTTAAAGCCACTGAAAGCTCACCCTGCCTCTTCCTATTAGGTACAGTTTTTGTATCTCTTTTCTTTCTTGGCAATCTATGTGGAAAACTAAAGAGATCTTTACCCCAGAATAAGCAGCTCTGTACCTTTGTTTTGTGGCTGACACCTTTCAGAAGAAAAAAAATAATTTAACATGTCTCTTCTATTTGAGTTCCTTGACAACCGGACTACCCAACCACAAAGAGATCGTGGCTGTCATAGAAACAAGCCTTGGGATTTTTCATAATACTAGTCACATAATATCCCTCAATAAAGTGGTCACTCACCTTTTAAATATCTAACTTATAAAAATCTTCATTTGTCAGTGATTATATATTCTTCAGAAACATTATTATAAAATTCTTTGAACAGCAAGCTCTCCTTGTGCATTCAAAATCTGATTTACATATGAGTTTTCGGGAGCATAGCATAGTATATAGTGAGATCTACCTTGTTTATTTGCTTAGCATTATACCATTTTTTTCCATAAATGGTATAATGGTAACATTTAGCCCAGGCTGCACTGGAATTATTACAGATTGTGAATTAATGGCATCTCTGTTTGGCATAGTATCTCATGCACACTGAGTGCTAAATAAATATTTGTTGTATTGAATTGAATTTGTGCACGTTTTATTATACATCCATGTTAAAGCTCTCAGAACTTGAGATAAGAGCCTAATGGGGCTGTGAGTGTAAAATGAGTTCAATTGTTTAATATCTAAGAATCTACATGAAAGAATACCAAATCCTCTGCCATGTGGTTTCTTGAGCAAAAGCACATTTGATCAGCACTGATAAGACAATAGAACGAATCATAGAGCCTGTGTCACTTTTTTTCCGAATCCACAGTAACATATATATTCATCTTGTCAGCTTGCTATATAAATAGATGAGGTAAAACAACATGGCATTTGTTGTACTTCAATTACTTTCTTGTATAATGTCAAGAAGTAAAAGCTAACAAACCATAACTTTTCTTGACATTTCCTCCCTCAAGTGACCAATGATGGATTTGCCTTAAAAAAGCATTCATCATTTTAAAGAAGGGTAGAGACAGTAGATTTCTTTGTGGGTTTTTTTTTTTTTCATTTTTTTAAGCTAGTGGGTAAATTGAAAAGCCCAGCTCTCCTGCAGATGGGAACCAAACCTGGTTGATAAGATTACATGTTTCTAATCCTGGGGGATGTTTGAAGTCATCCAAGGAGAGAAAGCATTTGCTGTCATAAATGGTCTGGAGATGGAGCTGAATTCCCAGACAGGCCAAGAGGCCACTCTCACCATTACACCCCCTCTTTCCCCCACCTCCAACCCACATTTCCATTAAACTGTATATACTTTGTCAAGCAAACCTTTTTATGGGGCTGAAGCTGACTGCCCAGCATGATTGTTAGGACCACTGGCATTTGAATTTGAGGGACATAGTTGCAAATACCATCTCTTCCATTTACCAGCTCTGTAAATTTGCTCAAATTATTTAATTTCCCTAGACCTACTATCTTGCCTGTAAAATAAAGCCAATAATATCTAATTTCACAGAGTTATGGCAAAGGATAAAATTAAATAACATGCTAAAAATGCTCACTGCAGGGACTGCTCAAAAAATATATATATATTACCAAACTCATCGTAAGCTCCATGACGACCAGAACCATGTCAGGCTTATTCACCATTTATATCCTCAGGAACTAGCACAAAATTTGACCCTTAGGTGTTAAATATTTGTTGAATAAATTAATATATGGATGCTATGATGATGATTTTTATCATTAGTATCCCCTTTGGATGCCAGGAATCAGTGTATCAAGAAAATAATTACAGATAGCAGGTGTTGAGCATTATTAAGTCTAGGCATCCTATGATTTCATATGTGTTAAATCACTTGGGCATCACATCAATCCTAGGAGATGGGCTCTACTATTATCATAATTTTATAAACAAAGAAATTGAGGCACAGAGAGGTTAAATAATTTGTCCAAGATTACACAGCCAGTAAGCAGTGGAACAGGGATTCAAGCCCAGCAGCAAATCATTAAATGACACTTTACCAGGAAGAAGGGTCATTCAAATAATAATGATAATAGCTACTATTTACTGAACATGTATGAGGTGATAGTCATCATTTTTATTTAGCATTCACAATGAGCTTTGGAGTCATAAGTACTATCATTTTCCAGGTGAGGACTGGGACACAGATTGGGTAAACAAACTACCCAAGTGTACGTAGCAAGAAAGCAAAGCTAGGATTCAAACCCAGATCTGTCTGATTGCAAAACCATGTGTTATGATCCTCACGTTTAAGAACGTGATAGAATACTTTGAGGATGGACCTTGAAACCCCTTGTCAGATTTTCTATTATGCTAGATGTAGGAAAGATTAGCACCTGTTCACTGATGTGTTTTTTTCTTCTTTCTGGGCACACGACAAGATGTTATTTTCCAACCTTGCTGGTAATTGAGTGTTATCATAAGCCTGATTTCTAGCCAATGAACATGAGGGGAAATGATGTGTTTTACTTCCAGGCCTGCCCTGTAGAAACCTCCACATTTGCTTCTCCATGCTCCTACCCTTTCTCTGCTAGATACAGAAGAGAATGACCAGACTCTGGTGCAGGGGTCAGCGAACTATGCTCTAGAGCCAAATCCAATTTACCACCTTTTTTTTTTTCCTAAATAATGTTTTATTGGAACCAGTCACCCCATTAATTTATTTATTGTCTATGGCTGCTTTCATGGTACAATGGCAGCATTGAATAATTGTGACAGAGACTGTATAGAATACAGACCCTAAAATGTTTACTATCTGGTTCTTGGCAAAAACAAACAAACAAATGAATGAACAAAAAAAAAAAAAAAAAAAAAAAACCCTAACCCCTATTCTAAGGAATAGCACAGCCACAAGATGGAAGGAGCCTGTGTTCCTAAGTGAGTTGGTCATAGGAAGCCACCATGAACACCAATTCCAGCCAATTAATTACTGGGAAAGAAATAAGCTTCGGTAATGAGCCATTTCATTGCTGGACCTATTTGTTATAGCAGCTATCCCATCATAAGTTCTTCACAGGACACTTTAGTTAGGGAAAATAATAATATCCTTCTACATTCAGAAAGAATAACCTCCCTACGCTTCTCAGAATCATCCACACATTCTCGCTGCTTCTCCGTATCATTTAAGCCTCTCATTCAGCCACCACACTTAGAAATGGAAGCAGCTTCCCCTTTGTGAGAATGTAGCAGACAAGCATCTCCATTACCCCCGGGGAGACCTGCCAATGTCAGGGTTCCACCTGGTGTCCCGGCTTATTGGCAATTTTTTTGTTTTTTGTTTTGTTTTGTTTTTTTAATTTGGGGTTTCAGCATTCCAAAGAGAAACAGAATCACAGCACTTATGCAATAATCCCCTCTATGTTGAGAAATAGGATTCTAGCAAGCATGGAAAAAATATATATTTTTATTAGGATGGCCAAAACTAGAATGTAATAAAACACAGACCTTTCAGAAGAGGAGGGGAGAAAACTTTCACTTAAGGGAAGGAAAGCCAAGAGCAGATTACTTACTGCTACAAAATCCAATATTGAAAAGTACTTGTTTCCCTTTTCCTGTGCCACATTTTTAATGTCTCCATGAGCTCAGTGAGCTATGACTATCAATCACACAAAACTACTGACATTATGAAACTGCTTTTAAGATATACAGAGTTTTCAAAGCCAAAGTTGTCTGAAGAATAAAAATTTTCAGAGCATGTATATTTTCAAAATTATCTATTTAATACACCAAGCTGAGTAATGGCCAGCTGTCCTCACTCTATAACTGCATGACAGAATGTATGAATATTGTTTTATGGAGAACATTAAATACAGGAAATACAAATTTTTCACGACGATTCCCAGTTCTGCTACGGTCAACCTTTCCCATCTGTGGGCAGAAGAGGTCACATCAATGCCTGAGTGCTGAGAATGGGCAGATCAGAATTATATTAATTTGGAAGTACACATAGTCCTCTAAATTCTACTTTTTTAACAAAAATTGTATATATTTAAGGTATACAATGTGATTTTGATATATGTATATGTTGTGAAATTATTACCACAATCAAGCTAACACATCTATCAGTCATCATTTTGTGTGTGTGTGTGTGTGTGTGCAGTCAGAACACTTAAGATTCAAATTCCAAGTATATAACATAGATCACTAACTATAATCACCATGCTTTACATTAGGTCTCCAGAATTTTGTCTCTCAGGAAATTCTGATATTTTTCAAACACATATGGATATGAGTCATGGAGCCTAGTCTATGAGTGTCGACTGGAACTGATGAAAATTTGCATCTTCTTCTAAATGGCCAAGAAAGACCACCTAGAGGAAATAGAATCTAATCAGTAAGCATTACTTTCAGCATCAGTCATTCTTTCATTCAACAAATTCTGAGTTACAGTTACATGCCAAACATCATCCTAGACACTGGAGACATGATAGCTAACTAAGAGTAAGTTCCTTTCCTTTCTTCATGGGGATCACATTCCAGAGGGGGATTATAAGGAATAAATAAGTGTATTATGGATATTGAAATAGAGTTATATAATACATAGCACAGTCTCTGATGACAATACAAAACAAGTAAAATTCAATAAAAGAAAGGAAACCATAGAAACTTTGCTTTGGAAATGTTTCTAAAAAATGAATTCATAGGTCCAAGTAAGAAATTACTGTGGAAATTAGAAAACATTTAAAATTTAGTAACAATAAGGAACATTATCAAACAGGACCTGTGGAGTGTGTTAAAAGCAAATACATATATATTGGGAAAGAAATCTAAAATTTAATGAACTAAGTATTCAGCACCCCCACAAAGTGAAATTATGGAAAAGGAGCCAGAAATATACATATAGCAATAACTAAATATTAACAGTATGTTATAGACATTAAACCAATGCACTTGAAAATTTAGGTGAAATGGACAAACTGCCAGAAACATATAGCTTGCCAAAAATAATTCAAGAAGAAAATAAATAAATAAAGCTGCAAATGAGTAAGTTAAAATACCTACAAAAAAGAAAAATGTTAGATGATTTGCAGGTGAGTGTTACTCAAACTTTTGGAGCACATCATCCCTCTCATACAAACTTTTAGGGAGTAGAACAATAGTAGAACAATAGCAGTAATAGCTAAAACTAAAAGATTTCTTGCTATGTTATGGCCACTGCTCTAATGTTTTGTTTATTTTCACTGTTTTAACCCTCAAAATGTCCCTAAGATCTCAATATTTCTGTTTCCCATATTAGGAAACTGAAACAGAAAGATTAAATCTCATTGTCATAAGTCACTTGAATGGAAAAGGAAAGAAAGGAGTAAGCATTATCCTTTCATTACATTTCATGAGATTAATACAACTTTGATATGAAAATCAGACAAAAGCAGTGCAAGAAAATTATACATCAATTCACTCATAAAGATACAAAAATCTTAGAGATCAACAAACCAAATCCAAAAATGCATAAAATACTTAATATGATAACCAAGTAGGGTTTATTCCAGGAATGCAGGGTTGGTTTAACATTAGAAAATCTACTCCCATAATTCATCACATTTACAGACAAAAATATATGATAATCTCAAAAGAACTTTTTAACAAACTGAATAGAAAGAGAACTTCCTTAAGTTGTAAAAGGTATCTATCAAAAATCTACAGTAAACATGGAATCTAAAGCTAAAGCATTATACACATATGGTCTCTTTAAAGGAAAAAAAGAGGGCTCTGGGTGGCTCAGTCAGTAAAGTGTCTGCTTTTAATCCAGGTCATGATCCTGGGGTCCTGGAATTGTGCCCCATGTCAGAGTCCCTGCTTCTCCCTTTCCTTCTGCCCCTCCCCCACTCATGCTCTCTCTGTCTCTGTCTCTCTCTCCCTTACTCTATCTCAAATAAATAAAATCTTTAAAAATATAAAAATAAAGAAAAAATCAAATGATGCCTGTTACTTCCTTATACTTAGTATTATACTGAAGGTCCTAACATGGATTAATATATCCCTTTCCATACATACTCAGATTATTCTTGGGGACAAAGAATCATTTTTATTTACTATAGCATGGCAACATCTGTTGAAAAAAGTTAGATTTTACTATTCTCATGAAGATCCAGTATGGAGATGGAGATGTAGGAAGGGGAAAATCTAAATACCACATGCAAATTATCTATATCTTTGTCTGAACTATCTATATCTATATCTTTGAACTTCATGGATGAGGAAACATAGGCTAAGGTCACATAACAACTTTTATTTTTTTCCTGCTTGTTGCATCTCTTTCAAGAAATGAAAATGTAGGGACACCTGGGTGGTTCAGTGGTTGAGTGTCTACCTTGGCTCAGTCATGATCCTGGGGTCCTGGGATTGAGTCCCACATTAGGCTCCCCATAAGGAGCCTGTTTCTCCCTCTGCTTATGTCTCTGCCTCTCTCTCTGTGTCTCTCATGAATAAATAAATAAAATCTTTTTTAAAAAGAGAAATACTATATATAATATGTATATTATATACAACTATATAATATATATATTATACATTATATATTATATAATAATCTAATATTATATATATATTTTATATATATATATATATATAAACCTGTATGTAGAAAGAGAATGAGAAGACAAGCCACAGACTGGGAGAAAATACTTGTAAAGACATCTGATAAAGGATTTTATCCAAAATTTACAAAGAAGTCTTAAAACTCAACATTAAGAAAACAAACAACTTGATTAAAAATTGGGCAAAAGAGAGGATTAATAGTATACTTATTGTGATGAACACTGAGTAAAGTATAGAACTGTTGAGTCACTATATTGTACGCTTGAAGCTAATATTACACTGTACATTAATTATACTAGAATTTTAAAAATGAATTAATTAGAAAAAATTGGGCAAAAGATAGGAGCAGAACCTCACCAAAGAGCATATATACATGGCAAATAAGCACATGAAAATATGTTTTACATTGAATGTTATTAAGTAATTGCAAATCAAAACTATGTGATATACCTACATACCTATGAGAATGGTCAAAATCTGGAACACTGACAGTTCTAAATGCTGGTGAAGATGAGGAGCAACAGGAATACAAAGTATTAGAGCCTCTTTGGAATATAATTTGGCAGCTTCTTAAAAACTAAATATACTCTTACTTAACTTATCCAGCAATGCCCTTTCTTGGTATTCATCCAAAGGAGTTGAAAACATGTCCACACAAAAGCCTGTAAATGAATATTTATAGCAGCTTTATTCACAATTGCCAAAACTTGGAAACAACCAAGATATCTTTCAGTATATTAGTGGATAACTGTGGTACATCTAGGCTATGGCTAAAAAGAAATTAGCTATTAAGTCATAAAAAATATGAAGGACCCTTAAATGCATATTGTTAAGAGAAAGAAGCCAATCTGAAAATGCCACACACTCTGATTCCAAATATGAGACATTCTAGAAAAGGTAAAACTATGAAAACAGTAAGAAAATCAGTGATTCCAGCGGTTAAGGAGTGGGAGGGATGAATAGTGGAGTATAGAGAATTTTTAGGGCAAGGAAGTCATTCTGTATGATACCATAATGATAAATACTTATCATTATACTTTTTTCAAAACTCATAAAACATGCAACCCCAGGAATCCTAACATAAACTATGGACTTTGGATGATGTGAATGCATGTTCATTTACTATAACAAATGTACCACGCTGGTAGGGCATGTTGATAGTGGAAGGAGTCATGTGGCAAGGAGTACGGAGTTATATGGGAACTCTGTACTTTCTGCTCAATTTTGCTATGAATCTAAAAGTGCTCTAGAAAATATAGCCCATTTATATAAATTCTTATTTAAATAAAATTAATCCATTCAAATAAAGTTATTTAGGTGTATGTATATATAACAAAAATTATATGAGTAACAAATATATATAATTAAGAGACAAGAAACTAATTATTCACAGGCAATACAACTATCTATGTAGAAAAACCAACAAAATACATAAATTATTAGAACTATTAAGAAAATCAGACAAGGATACAATATTCAATAATAAATAACACTCTTAATATACAACACAAAAAATTCATACAACCAGTAAGTGATTAGTGTCAAGTATATATATATTGATGCCTATAAATCAATAAGAAGACAACCGAAGAGAAAACAGCCAAAGTATATGAATGGGCAACTCAGTGAGAAAGAAACCTAAATGGCCAAATCTCCCTAGTAATTAGGCAAATAAAAGCTAAAACTAAAATGAGATACCATCTTCACACCCATCAGCTGTAATATCAAATATTGGAAAGGATATAGAAAACCAGAAAAACTCATGGGGATTAGAGGGGGAGGAGAAAAATTGATAGACTTTGGAAAGTAATACATGGTAAAGTCAAGGTCAGAAATTTGACTTCCAGAATTTATTCTCAAGAAGTTTGTACAGATGCCAGTTTCATACAAGGACATCCTTCATAGTATTGATCATAATTGCTGCCAGATTCATCCATCGTCTGTGCACCAGCATGTCAAATGGTCACCCAGTCAATCTTTGCCTTCCAAACAAGAATGTTTGCATTTCAATTACTCCAATTATCAGAAATTTTCTTTATATCTATAGAAGGATTAAATCTGCCTATAAGTGATGTCCAAATACTTTATGCTTTCTCCCTTCAGGCTTATTCTTTGAAGTTATGTAATGCAAGCAACCATTCAATGTCTGGATGTTAATAGATGTTAAATGAGTGAAGTGGTGCTCATTTGCATATTAATAGAGGCTGCTATCCTTGTCTCTGGGTTTCAACCACTGACCATACATTAGAATATACCTTGAGAGGTTATTTTTTCCAAAAAATAGCACTGATACTCAGATACACTACAGAGATTATGACCCAGTTGGTCAAGCTAGGATGCCCTGAGGCTGGAATATTTGTATTTTCAGAACCCTTTCAGGTGATTTTAATGCCTACCAGGGTTAAGAACCACTTCCCTGGATTGGAGGGCCATAGAAGCAGATGCAGTACAGCACAATAATTAGAAACAGAACCTAGGAGGACCTGGGCAAACACAAAGACATGAAATGTTATGTTTTTTTCCTGAGCAATAGGCAGACTTGGGATCTGGCTCAGCACAAAGTCTTCATAGCTACATGTTACCAAACATAAACTTAACACTTTTCAACGAACATGTTTAACAAGAAAATACTATGGAATGATATTCAACCTGCGACATAAAAAAAAATCCCCTGAAAGATTTCACAATCACCAGTTGCAGATATTAAAACAATGAAAGGTTATTGCCTCACAAAGATCAGTTTTGGTGCTTTCGATTCTACTGGATTTGGAAAAATCTGTAACCCTCAGGATGATTTGGATTAAGATCTGAGAAACTTAATTTATAAAAGACTTGAAATCTTACTTGGAAAAACCACAATTGTGCTTTTAGGAAGTTGTACTACTTGGGAAAAGCCCTTCTTCTTGTTCTAAAGGTATGTCAAGGTTTTTACATTAAAATGATGATGTGGATGTGTGTTTATTAAAGTAGAAAGACCTTTATGGTTCCTTAAGTGAAAAAGAAAATACAATAAAATTACATGTATACTATGATCTCATTTTTAACATTTTTTGATCCATATATTTGCTATTCATCAAAATTTCTACTCTACTTACCTCTCTGTGGTGAATATTGAGAGAAATTATTTTTGTTTTATTTTTTCCTGCAATAAGCCAGCATGTATTATTTACATGTTAAAAGATAATTTTTGAAAACAAGTTAAATCATAACACTCATACAGATAAAAATGAACCAAGTAAAGAGTTTATTTTATTCACAATGGGGGAACCAGGCAGATGCAATAACTGGTCAAAGTAAAGTTAAAAAACAAAACAAAATAAACCCACAAACTTATATGGACTAAAGAAATGTCGAAAAAAAATGAGGATATGCTGACAGAATTGGTTTTTCTACAAAGGCAAAGGAAATCAATTAAACCTACTGGATAGGACAGTACTGGAATTTGTATGTCTATCATTACTTAAAACTTACAGGATTTTTAAAAAGCTCAAAGATAAGGAAAGGGTAAACAGAATGACAAAATGTTTGTATGTGTACAATGAGTTGTTTTAAAGGAAACTCATAAAAACAAGGGCTTCTGGACTGCCTTGAATCCAACTTTCCAATTTCACCACCTCTACTCAGCAAGTTACTTAATTTCTCTTTACTGTTGCCTCGGTTTCCTGATCTGTAAATTGGATAGTAATTCCTGTCACTCAGCCTTACTGTGAAGATTCAATATAAAGAGATTACTGACCTGGCACACTGTGAGCACTTAACACACTAGTTATATAATTCACTGACGTACACTCACACTTAATAGGTGCTCAATAAAAATTGACTGGATTAATGAAGGAATAAAAATATAGACTCCAATAATAAAATTTATTTCTGGCAAAATGGTAGGCTCATGGCAGGCAGAATTTGAGGATCTACCAACAGCTCCCTATTTCACCTACGTATTCTGACATTGAAGCCTTTAATTAAGAACTTCCATGTCCATTCTGCAGGTAAGGTCTTCATGTTCATTTTGGGGAATCATGAACAAACCAAAGTCCTATGTAGGTCACTATTTATCTCTGCTCCTGAAAACCCAAATGTTCATTACATCCTAAATTCTTCTCAGATAGAGAAGATATGAATATATCATATTCATTAAAATCATCTATCTGAAAGGGGACAAATTCTAAAGTGACTTTCAAAGAGAAGTGTGTCCCTCATCTAATTTCTCCTAGGTTTCATCCCCCCAAAAAGATACTAGTCAGATAAAATAGCTGAAAAATATATGCAAAACCAAAACAAAATATTTGCTAAACATGAAGGGAACATGGACATTAGCAATATGGCATACTAGGAATTTCCAAGCCTTTGTTCCTCCATGGAAACGCCAGATAAACAACTACAGATGGAGCAAAATCACTTTACATGAGCTCTAAAAATGAGTCAAAGATGTACAGCAACCCAGCAAGCACGCAATCAAGAAAAAGCCCCACCCACCCAAAATGGTAGGAAATTTTATGGAATTTTACTTGTCCTTACTGTACTGCCTTCCAGCATGGTACAGTACAGTTGTAGGGAAGCAGCCAGTTTCTCATTCTCTTCCTTGGACAAGAAAAAGCAGAATGGAAATCACTTGCAATGTTCTGGACTGTTTCTAGGCTGCCCAGGGTCAGGTATCTATCTCTTCTGACTCAGAGGCCATACAAGGATTGGCAGCATAGTTTGGACCTTGGCTGCAAGCTTTGAAGGTAGGCACTGCAGTGCCTGTATGAAGGAGACTACAGACTATAGACAGCTGGAGGGAAGAGATTATGGGAAGAGGAGTACATTAGAACATCCAAAGACCTGAGCAAAAGCTAGAGTGAGACTCAGAGAAATTAAAGCACTTAAAAGCAGCCAGGGGAGCTTAGGAAAGTATGATGGCAGAAAGGCACACACACGGCCCAAACAATGTCATGGTTAGAAAAGACCCGAGACTTTGAGCCTACAGCCTGGAATGATCTTAAGTATCAAAAACCCACTGATTAATAAATATTCTATGCCAATATGCCAATCCTGGGAGGGGTAAAATTTTTTTCAAGTGTCCAATTTTCAATAAAGGATCACAATGCATACAAAGAAGTAGGGAATGTGGCCTATTTAAAGGAACAAAATTAGTCACCAGAAACAGTCTCTGAAAAAAACACACACATGAAATTCGTTAAAGACCTTATTTTTTTTTAATATTTCATTTATTTATTTGAGAGAGAGAGAGAGAGAACACAAGCAGGGGGAGTGGCAGAGGGAGAAGGAGAGGTAGGCTTCCTGCTAAGCAGGGAGCCCAATGTGAAGTTTGATCCCAGGACCCCAGGATCATGACCTAAAGGCAGATGTTTAACCAACTAAGCCACCCAGGTGCCCCTAGATAAGGACTTTAAAATAATTATCTCAAGTATTGTCAAAAAGCTAAAGAAAAGCATGGATAAAGAACTACAGGAACTCAAGAAAACAATATACAAACAAATGAAAATACAAAGAGACAAAAATTATTTTTAAAAAACAGCCAAACAGAAATTCGGGAACTGAAAAACGCAATACCTGAATTGAAAAATTTACTAGAGGTGTTCAACAATAGACACAAACAGGAAGAAGAAAGAATCAGTGAACTTGAAGACAGGTCATTTGAGGCTATAATAATTAAGAGGTAAAAATCTAAAAAATAAAAAATAAAAAAGGAAGTAGAGCCTAGTGGATTTATGGGACATCATTAACAGAATCAATATACCTTGTTATGAGATCCCCAAAAATAGAAGAGAGAGGAAAGGGGCAGAGAGATCATTTGAAGAATAATAATGACTGAAAATATCCCAAATTTGAATAGAACTTGGATATACAAATACAAGAAGCTCAACAACTTCCAAGGACATTAAAACCAAAGAAACACACATCAAGATATATTATAATCAGAGGATTGAAAAACATATTCTTGAAAGCAGCAAGGGAAAAGCAGCTCATCATACACAAGGGATGCCCGATAAGACCACCAGTGGATTTCTCAGGAGAAACTCTGCAGCCAGAAGGCAGTGGGATAATACATTTAAAGGACTGAAAGAAAAGGGGAAAAAAAAAAAAAAAACCTGTCAAGTGAAAAGTCTATATTCAGCAAAACTGTCCTTCAAAATTAAGGGATAATTTAAGACACTCTCAAGGAAGCAAGAGCTGAGAAAGTTCATTACCACTAGATCTTCCCTACAAGAAATACTAAAGGGTGTCTTTTACTTTGAAATGAAAGGATACTAAATAACTAAAAATTATATTAAAATACAAAGTTGGGATCCCTGGGTGGCGCAGTGGTTTGGCGCCTGCCTTTGGCCCAGGGCGCGATCCTGGAGACCCGGGATCAAATCCCACGTCGGGCTCCCGGTGCATGGAGCCTGCTTCTCCCTCTGCCTGTGTCTCTGCCTCTCTCTCTCTCTCTCTGTGACTATCATAAATAAATAAAAATTAAAAAAAAAATTTTAAAAAAAATAAATAAATAAATAAAAAAATAAAATAAAATACAAAGTTATGTAGTAAAGGTTAATACATTAATACATGGACAAACATAAAAGATAGTATTATTGTAATCTTTGTTTGTAACTCCACTTTTTCTTTCCTACAGGATTTAAAAGACAAATACACAAAAACATCTATGAATCTACATTAACAGGTGGACTATATATAAACATATAATTTACAACATCAATAACATAAAAAGGGAGGAGCAGAGCAGTAAAGGAATAGTTTTTGTATGTGCTTGAAGTTAAATTGGTATTAATTTAAAACAGGTTATCATAATGTTAGAATGTTATATGTAACCCCCATGGTAATCACAAACAAAATATCTATAAAATATACACAAAAGGAAATAAGAAGAGAATCAAAATGTGTCACTATAAAAAAATTAACTAAACAGAAAGAAAGACAGTAATGGAGAGAAAGGGGCACAAAAAACTATAAGACAAATAACTAAATAACAAAATGGCAAAAGCTAGTGCTTCCCCTTCAGTAATTTTTTTAAAGGTTTTATTTATTCATTCACAAGAGACAGAGAGAGAGAGGAAGAGACACAGGCAGAGGGAGAAGCAGGCTCCATGCAGGGAGCCTGAGGTGGGACTGGATCCCAGGTCTCCAGGATCACACCTGGGCTAAAGGCAGCGCTAAACCACTGAGCCCCCTGGCCGTCCCCCTTCAGTAATTATTTTAAATCATATGGACTAGACTTCCCAATCAAAAGACATAGACTGGCAGAATGGAAAGAAAAGAAGCAAAATTTATCTACATGCTATCTATAAAAGACACATTTTAGATCTAAGAACAGAGATAGGTTGAAAGACAAAGGATGTAGAAAGATATTCTATGCAAATATCAATCAAAAGAGAATGAGGGGGTGTACTTATATGAGACAAAATAGAGCATTGTTACAAGAGCAAAGAAGGGCATTCTACAATAATAAAAGAGCCAATCACCAAAAATATACAGCAATTATAAACATATGCAACAAACAATACAGCTCTAAAATATATGAAGAAAACATTGACAACATTGAAGGGAAAAAAAGAAAGCTCTGATATAAAAATAGAAGACTTCAATATCCCATTTCCAATAGTAAAGAGAACAACTAGATAGAAGATCAATAAGAAATATAGGACTTGAATAATACTGCTGATCAAGTGTCCTAATAGACCAATCACTCCAGCCCACAACAGCAGAACATACATTTTTCTCAAGTTTACATGGAATGCTTCTTCAGGCTATATCATGTATTAGGTGACAAAATAAATCTCAATACATTTTTTTAAGTTTTTTTTTTTTAATCTTAGTGAGAGAAAGAGTCTATGAGCAGAGGGAGGAGCAGAAGGAGAGAGAGAGATTCTCAAGCAGATTCCCCACTGAGCACGGAGCCCAATGCAAGGCTTGATCTCATGACCCTGAGATTATGACCTGAGCCAAAATGAAGAGTCAGACGCAACCAACTGAGCCACACAGGCATCCCTACTACATTTTAAAAGATTGAAAGTATACAAAGTATATTCTTTGGTCACAATGGAAAGAAATTAGAAATTAATAGCAGAAGAAAAACTGAAAAATCACAAATATGTGCAATTAAACAACACACTCTTAAACAACCAGTAGGTCAGAGAATAAATAACTAGGGAAATTAGGAAATACTTACAGATGAATGAAAATAAAAACACAACATAGCAAAACTTATAAGATACAGCTGAAGCAGTAGTAAAAGGATAAGTTATAGCTATAAACATATTAAAAAGAAATATCTCAGATCAACAACTTAATGTTATACCTTAAGGAAAGCAAGAAAAAAATCAAACACAAAGCTAGCAGAAGAAAAGAAATAACAAAGATTTGAGCAGAGAGAAACAAAATAGAGAATTAAAAAATAAAACAAACAGAAAAATCAGTGAAATCAAGAATTGGTTTTTTGAAAAGATAAGTGAAATTGACAAACCTTTAGCTACATTAACTAAAAAAAAGAGAGAAGACTCAACTAAAACCAGAAACGAAAGAGGGGCACTTGGGTGGCTCAGTGTTTGAGCATCTGTCTTTGGCTCAGGTCATGATCCTGGGGTCCAAGGATCAAGTCCCACATTAGGCTCCTCACAGGGAGCCTGCTTCTCCTCTGCCTATGTCTCTGCCTTTCTCTCTGTGTCTCTCATTACTAAATAAATAAAATCTTAAAAAAAAAAAAAAGAAATGAAAGAGAAAATATACCACACATTTTAGAGAAATAAAAAGTATTATAAGAGAATATTATAATAACTATATTGTTGATAATGGATACAGAATGGATAATTCATATGAAATGGGCAAATTTCTAGAAACATGATGTCTACCAAGACTGAATCATGAGGTAATAGAAAATCTGAATAGATCCCTAACTAATAGAGAAATTGAATCAGTAATCAAAAACCTTCCAAAAAATAAAATCCCAGTCTTCGTTAGTAAATTCTACCAAATATGTAAAGAATAATTAACAATAATCCTGCTCAAACTCTTCCAAAAGTTTAAGAGAGAGAACACTTCCTAACTCATTCTTTGAGACCAGAATTACTCAGATACTAAAGCCAAAGACTCTACAAGAAAGCCACAAAACAATACTATGCATAATAAAAGTACTCACTAAAGACTACCAAATCAAATTCAACAGCATTTAAAAAGGATAATACACCATAACCAAATGAATATATTCCTGGAATGCAAGGATGTTTCAATATTCAAAAATCGATCGTTATAATATATGATCCTTAACAGAATGAAGAGAAAAAAAAATCTGCTCAATTGATGCAGAAAAAGCATCTGACAAAATTCAACACATTTTCATGATAAAACATCTAACAAACTAAGATTAGAAGGAAATTACCTCACATAATAAAGACCACATATAAAAACCCACAGCCAGCATCATTCTAAATAATAAGACTAAAAGCTTCATTTCTAAGATAGTAATAGGACAATTATACCTCCTCTACCACTTCCATTTAACATAGTACTAAAAGCCCCATCCAGAGCAACTAGGCAAGAAAAACAAATATAAGGCATCCAAGTTGGAACAGAGGACAATTGTTCTTAGACAACATGATCTTAATTGTGGAAAACTCTGAAGATTCCACACCAATAACAACAACAAAAATCTATTAGAACTAAAAAATAAATCAGCAGAGTTTCAGGCTATAAAATCAACACACAAAAACAAGATGCTATTCTATACACTAAAAATGAGCAATCATAAAATAAAATTGAGGTGCCTGGGTAACTTAGTTAAGCATATGCCTTTGGCTCAGGTCATGATCTCAGGGTCCTGGGATGGAGCCCTGCGTAGGGGTCCCTGCTCAGCAGGGAATCTATTCCTTCTCCATCTGACCCTCCCCCTGTTTGTTCTCTCTCTCTCTCTGTATCTCTCTCTCTCTCTCTCTCTCAAATAAATAAATAAATAAATAAATCTTTTAAAAAAAAGAAAATTAATTTAAAAGTTTTCTTTTACAATAGCAACAAAAATAAAATAAAATACTTAGAAATTAATTTAACCAAAAAGGCAAATGGGTTGGACACCGAAAACAAAATTTTGCTGAAAGAAATTAAGGAAGACATGGAAAATTTGAAGATATGAAGGTACCCCATGTTCATGGGTCAGAAGACTTAAATAATATCATTTAGATGTCAATACTATATAACACAATCTACAGACTCAATACAATCTCTATCAAAACCCAACAATATATTTTTGCAGAAAGAGAAAATGTCATCTTAAAATTCATATGGATTCTTAATAGCCCAAAGAGTCTTGGGAAAAAAATAAAGCAAAGTAGGAAGTCAATTCTTGATTTTAAAACTTACTATAGGGATCCCTGGGTGGCGCAGCGGTTTGGCGCCTGCCTTTGGCCCAGGGCGTGATCCCGGAGACCCGAAATCGAATCCCACATCGGGCTCCCGGTGCATGGAGCCTGCTTCTCCCTCTGCCTGTGTCTCTGCCTCCCTCTCTCTCTCTCTCTGTAACTATCATAAATAAATAAAAACTAAAAAAATAAAATAAAATAAAAAATAAAACTTACTATAAAACCCGGGTACTTGAAACAGTAAGGTACTGACATTATGACAGACTTATAGGGATACCTGGGTGGCTCAGCGATTGAGCATCTGCCTTTGGCTCAAGGCGTGATCCCGGAGTCGTGGAATTGAGTCCCATGTCGGGCTCCCTGCACAGAGCCTGCTTCTCCCTCTGCCTGTGTCTCTACCTCTCTCTCCCTCTGTCTCACATAAATAAATAAATAAATAGATAATCTTAAAAAAAAAAAAAAAGACTTCTAGACCACTGAGAAAGAGAAAGCCAAAAATAACTCTCATATACACAGTCAAGTAACTTTTGCAAGGGTGCCCAGACTATTCAATGGGAAAGAATAGTCTTTTTAACAAATTTTGTTGGGAACAATGGGCATCCACATATTGGGAACAAAGGTGGACCCTTACCTTACACCACACAAAAAAATAACTCAAAATGTATGAACACCTAAATTTAGAAACTAAAATAATAAAACTCTTAGAAGAAAACAGGAGAAAAGCTTCGTAACATTGGCTTTGGCACAGATTTCTTGGATTTGACACCAAGAGCACAGGCAACAAAAGAAAGAACACATAAATGGGACTTCAGGGCACTCGAGTGGCTCAGTCACTTAAGCATCTGCCTTCAGCTCAGGTCATGATCCCAGGGTCCTGGAATTGAGCCCTGCATTGGGCTTCCTGCTCAGGGAGGGTCCTGCTTCTCCCTCTCCTGATCCCCCTGCTTGTACTCTCTCTCTCTCCCTCTCTCTCTCTCTCTGTCAGAGAAATAAAATCTTAAAAAAAAAAAAGGTAAGGTGGACTTCATCCATATTAAACACTTTTTATACACTATCAACAAAGGAAAAAAGAAAGCCACAGGATGGGAGAAAATATTCACAAATCATATATCTGATGAGAGATTGATATCCAGAACATACAAGAACTCCCACAGTTCAACAATAAAAATTCAATCTAAAAATTAATCTAGGGATGCCTGGGTGGCTCAGTGGTTGAGCTTCTGCCTTTGGCTCAGGTTGTGATCCTGGAGTCCTGGGATCAAGTCCCACCTCAGGCTCCCTGCAAGGAGTCTGCTTCTCCCTCTGCCTATGTCTCTCTCTCTGTCTCTCAGGAATAAATAAATAAATTTTTTAAAAAGTGAATCTGGAGTTGAATAGATATTTCTCCAAAGAGATATATGAATGGCCAATAAACATACGAAAAGATGCTCAATATCATTAGTCATTAGGGAAATGCAAGTCAAAACCATGGGATACCACCTCACACCCATTAGGAGACTGATATTAAACAATAACAAAATAAAAAATAAGAAAATGACAAGTGTTGGCAAGGATGTAGGAAATTGGAAACCTTGCACATTGTGGGTAGGAATGTAAAATGGTACAGCTGCTTTGGAAAACAATACAGTGATTGCTCAAAAAATTAAGCATAGAAATTAATTACCACATGATCCAGTAATTCCGCTTCTGGATATACATCCAAAAGAAGTAAAAGCAGGGACTGGAGCAGACCTCTGGACACCCATGTTCATCGCAGCATCATTCACAAAAGCCAAAAGGTGGAAGCCACCCAAATGTCCATCGGTGAATGAGTAGATCAACACAATGTGGTATATATGTTCCATGGAAAGTTATTCGGCCTTTATTTAAAAGGAAGGAAATTCTGATCTACAGATACAACACGGATAAACCTGGAAGACATTGTAAGGTAAGTTAATCACAAAAGGACAAATATTTTCATTCCTCCTATATGATTTCCTTAAAGTAGTCAACTTCATAGGGACAGATACGGCATGGTGGCTGTCAGGGGCTGAGGGGAGAGGGGAAAGGGGAACAAGGAGTTAGTGTTTCATGGGGACAGAGTTCCATTTGGGGAAAATGAAAAAGTTCCGGAGATGGATCGTGATAATGGTATAATGGTTGCACAGCAATGTAAATGTACTTAGTGCCACAGACGTGTACACTTATGATGGTTAAAATTATAAATTTCATGGTATATACTTTACCACAATTAAAAGAATATTTAGAGAATAAATTCTGAAAACATTTCCAGCAGTTCACCCAGAAGATTACTTTCCTAATCACAGTGGCTATTCCCATCTTTTTCTCACTGCATATCCTATTGAGAGTTATACTATTATATTCTGTTTCCTTTGCATTATACATGAGTATTTCTTAAACAGGGTGTATGGATCCCTGAAGAGGACTGTGGGTATATTCTCAGCCCTTAAATATCGCTACTATACTTCAAGTTATGTTGTTTGTAAGCATGTTACATCTCCATCACCAGGATAACCACGTTTGACCCACCTATTCCCACACTATTTGTGTGCCTACCTTGACATTTGGTCATTATGATAATAGTGATCTATCCAAGAGAGGGTAAAGGCAGACCTCATTCTTAAAAGATACTGTCAGCATGAGGGCAAATGGTGAAAAAAAAACACCTGCCCACAGCAGTGTGAGCCAATTTCATTCCATGTGTGATGATGTATTTTCTGTAAACTGTGTTCTCTACCACCTTCAATTCATGTGGCTAATTACATGTCTTTTAATTTGTCATTTTTTTTGATAGACCTGCAAACTTACTTTGATTTTTCAGTGAACAAAAGTCATTAACTGAAGGAGTTTATAAACATTTCCTATTTATACTTGTTTATACTTAGGCAGGTAACATAGTAAAACCACTTTCAGTGTGAAAATGTTTTAAATGAAGAGAAAGGACATACAATGGTTTTCTAACTTGCCTGGAAATCGGTAGGCAGTTAGCGATTCGAGTACAGTATTTATAATTGCATTATTAGATTTGAAACTCCTTTAAGTTTGAAGAGTCTGGATTTAACTGACAAGGAAACATGTGAGGAGGAATGGAAATGGATTGTAAATGTCAGCATCATGTTTGATCATAGCAAGGTGACCTTAAAATGCCATCTTATCCACTTTAATTTAACAAGGCTGATTTCCTAAAATATCAAATATTTGATATAACCAAGAATATATATTGAACTACTGGAACAAATAGCTAGAAGATATTTTAGTTGTCCCACTTGAAAAAGCAAGATGTAGGCAAACCCTTCTCCACGTGGATCGTGGCAGGGGAGGGGGCAGTCCTCCTGAAGTGGAAAGTTTTCTCTTTACTCTTCATTGCAAGCAGAGAGAGCCCACCTTGCCCAGACATGAAGAGTGTTCTCCTTTATAGGACTGAATGAAGGGCCCCTGTTCCCCCAAATGCCAACCATTGGCATGTCATGCCTTTATATAGATGTCACAGCTCCTTTTTAAAAGTGCTATTTCCCACGGAAGAACTGACACATTAAATCCCTAAAATCTTAATGAACAAGTATTAATCAAACTGAGGGTTGCTGGAGGGGAAAGGGGCAGTGGAATGAGGCCTCTAGGTGAGGGGCATTAAGGAGAGTACGTGATGTAATGAGCACTGGGCGTTAGATACAACTGATGAATCACCAAATTCTACACCTGAAACTAATACTACCCTGTATGCTACCTAAATTGAATTTAAATAATTTTAAAAAAACTGCTTTCTTGCCTGAAATGATAGCTGGACATGCTAAAAATAAATAAAAATTTTAAATGATCATTATTTGACAGCAAATTCCTTACCAGATCACTAGGGGCTGTATGCACTCTTTAATTGTCTAAAGAAGGTTTCGTTTGCCCATTTTACAAATGAGGAAACTGAAGTAGAAAATTCAAGTCACTTGCCCAAGAGTCAGGATTTGAACCCACGGCCAGCTCCATTGTCTTTCCTCTACACCAGCTGTGGGTTCACACAACATTAAATCCAGTCAAATTGGCTACTAAGCACTGAGGATAAACGTCTCCTATCATCATCTTGCTGAGAACAAATCTCAGTTGGGACACCAATCCCAATCAGTTGACCCCATCCCCCAAATTTTGTCTGTAGTGGGGTTTGGTCATTGAGGAGAAATATCCCATCAGGATGGCTCCCCTGGAAACTTTTTGTATTTTGCAAAAAGCCTCGGACATCAACATCCCTGAGGACTGAGGAGACAGGGGGGAATCACACAGTAGGGCGAGCTCATCAAAGTCGGGGCCAAGGATGTGGGGAGGCCTGGGAAGCATATGGTCCCTCGGTGTTGTCCCTCAGTGGGCTGAAGTGCTTTATACACCTGCTCTGGCCTGTCGTTGGGTATGGGCTGCCCTGGGAAAGGCAAGGTGGCTCTCTGCAGCTGAAGGAGCTGACAGATGCCATCTGCTACCACCCCTCTGAGGAGCTGGGGAAGCAAGTCTTCTGAAAGGGGGTCCCTGGGCAGTAAATATCAGTATTCACCACATACCACACATGGCTCTGTTCCCTTCCACTCCTTCAGTTTTGTTCAAGAAACTGCTCCTCCAGGATTCCAATGGGCCTCCCTGGGGGAAGCACGGAGATGAAGGTTGATGGGATAAAATCCAGAACACCCCACTTCCCCCCACGCTGGCCTTGGCGGCACACTGATACTCATCTCTCCTTCCTCCACTATCCATTCTAGATTGTGCTCACCCTCGGCTAACACCTGCTAACACCCACCTGGTGGCAGGATGCAGACCATCAAGGCCGAGGGGTCTGCACTCCTGCTCACTATGCCTTCTTGGGCCAGGATTATTGCCCTTGACCTCTTAACATCACAGCTGAGCGAGACAGTAGCAAGAGGCATCCAAGTGGATCACCTGGGTGCCACACTTATTCCTTCCTGCCTAGTGTGAAAAAAAAGCAACCCTATCTCCTCCTGATATCGAAGTCAATTGCTCCCCCCACCCCAAATGGTGACTCCTTTCCTTGCTTCATACTCTCTAGAACACAAGGAGCCTTAAAGTGCTCGGGTAGCAGCTACAGCTTACAGTTCAGTGGGACTCCTGCTGTATTATTTTTTGCTGCCATCACTGATAGGGCCTGCCAGGTTGTATGGTCACATGGCTGACGACACCACAGCCTGGACTTGGCTGCAGAGCATTCCCTGTTTTGGGCACCACTCAGAGCTGGCAGCCTTTTGTGACACCTGTTATATGGGCCACAGTAAGATTCCCAGGTGTGGAATAAGCTTCCTCCAGATTTAAAGGGGTCTGCTAGGCACTAGACTTCCTCCTTTATGAGAGGATGCAAAAATTTGTCTTTGTACTTTGGTGGGACTTCCTGGCATTCTCCTTATTCGTGAATTCCTAGAAACTTTACTGATATGGCAGGCACTTAAGTCTTCATAGGTTTTATCTCTTATGCTCTGGAACACATCTTCTAGTAATCTAGCCCATTCTTGCTCATCCAGCCTGATTAGCATAATATCATCAATATAGTGGATCAATGTGATATTCTGTAGGATGTCCAAATGGTCAAGATCTTTTCAGACTATATTAAGACAGAGGACAGGAGAGTTTAAATAGCCCTGGAGCAAAACTAGATGTGTATGTTGTTGCCTGTTGGTTATGGATGCAAAGTGTTTCAGAAACAGAACACATTCATTCAATTAATGGCTGCAAACTATATATCTGAAACCGTAATATTTGGCTTTATCAAAGATACACCTCTGACATGGTGACTGCAACTGGGACTATTACTTAGTTATTTTCATGAAAGTCTACTGTTATCCCCTGGAATGCATCTTGTTTCTACAGGGGCCAGACTGGTGAATTGAATGGAATGATAGAATCACAAATCTTTAGATACCTTAGGGTGACACTTCCACTGTCCCCTTATCCTGAGATGTCGTATTGTTGTTTATTTGCCATCTTGACTAGGGATGGAAAGGGGAGCAGGTTTCACTTGGCCTTTCCCATGTACCCCACAGGTTTAGGACTCAACTACCATGGATGATAGTCCCAGTTATACATCCAAGAACAGAAAAATAATCACTGGATGTATCTGCAGATGCAGGGGATTTCATTTACCAGGTCCTCACATACCTCCACTCTAAAAGGAGGGCCAAGATAATGCTATAGATCTCTGAGTAACAGAGTCAACTGAGATCCTAGGTCCAACATTAATCAAAATGTTTGAGTGTTCCCTTTTCCCAATGTGCAGTCACCCTAACTAGTGGCTATAGTTCCTTTTGAAGTAAGACTAGGAGCATCATTACTATAAATATTTGCCATAGTGTTGAAGTGTCCTTCTTCTTGAAGACCTGACATAGTCTTCAGTCAGTGAATTCTGAGTTGAAAAACTGGCTCAGGGAGCACCTGGGTGGCTCAGTGGTTGAGCATCTGCCTTTGACTCGGGTCATGCATCCCGGGGTCCTGGGATCAAGTCTCGCATTGGGCTCCCTGCAGGGAGTCTGCTTCTCCCTCTGCCTATGTCTCTGCCTCCCTCTATGTGTCTCTCATGAATAAATAAAGCTTAAAAAAAAAAAAACGGCTCAGATCTGGAAACAAGGCAAGAAATCTTTTTTTTTTTTTTTAATTGAAGTCATTACCTTCTTCTGGTCATCCATCTATGATTTCTTCTGATGGTACAAGCTGAATGGTACTTGTGTTGGTTGCATATCTATTCTGTCTCTAGGGATGCCATGTTTTATTAACCATCTCCCTAACTCCCATACTTCATTCTCTGCCAGCACTCCAAACCTGCTACTCACCCTGGCAATTGCATCCACTTGGCACATGGAAATAGTCATCTAACTCCATTGTTTTTATAGTTTTGATTTCCCCCATACTTTCCAAACACCTGATGCATGGCACTAGGTAGTACATTTCTTTGCTATCCTTCCTAATTCATCACTAGTAAGAGTTTTAACAGTAGGACCTACCACCTTGTGCCACAGGCTACCTGGGCTCCACTGACCAGTGACAAAGTCCTCACTGCCAGTCAGAAGGCAAGTGACCCAACTCCTAGACCCCATCTTACTGCCTACTTTCTCAGGCTTCTCCCAGGACCAACTGGCACAGGTTGGGTTCTCTGGAAGCAGACACAGAAATGGAGTTTGACATGCGGAGTGTTCATTAGAAAGGAACCATCTGGAAGGGAGGGGGAGGAAGCAAAGGGAGAGGTTGAATCATAATACAAGCTCACTGAAGCCCGGCCAATATACAGCACACATGACTAGTTAGAAATGTCCCATTGTGGGCCAAAGTGGCCAAACCTTTATATCCTGCCATGATCAGTCATCAAATGTTGGCCACCTCAAAAACGTCATGCCAATGGATGAAGAGGTTTTCTGCAGTGGAGGCAAATCCTGAAGAATCTGAGAACAGAAAGCTGTTCACAGACTGCATTCCTAGCAAAAAGTTCTTCCTTCAAGAGAGATCTGCCTGCGTACCTCCATATGCACCACAAATATTATGCAACAACAAAGGACCATAGCACAGTTAAACCTAATACTGAATGAAAGAAACTAGACCCAAATGAGTACATACTGTAGGACCCCATTTGTATAAAGTTCAGAACATAGTAAAAACTGGTTGATATGATAGAATCAGAAAAGCTTTTTCTTTTAGAGGAGCATATTGACTAGAGAGGGGTATGAGTAAGTCTTCTGGGGTGCTAGTCCTATTCTATTACTTGTCTGGTGCTGGTTATATGGGTGAATTTACTTGATAAAAATTCATCAAGCTCCATATACATGATTTGTACATTTTTAAATATCTATGTTACATTTAAATAAAGTGTGTTTATCAAGAAATAAAGTAAATGTTAAAAATTTCTTTCAGGGCACAAAAATATGTGGTAATATTGAAATCATGAAGGATTTCAATGCCAAAGAAGAAAAGTTTATTATTTTTTAATATTTTAGGGGAAAAATGCATTAGTGGTATGTAGATATTGTTAAATTCTTTTTTTTTTTGTAAAGATTTTATTTATTCATTCATAAAAGAAACAGAAAGAGAGGCAGAATCATTGGCAGAGGGAGAAGCAGACTCCCTGTGAGGAGCCAGATGCAGGACTTGATCCCAGGACCCCGGAAACACACCCTACACCAAAAGCAGAAGCTCAACCATTGAGCCACCCAGGCATCCCAGATGTTGAAAATTTTTTGATGGTGGTCCTTAAATATCTAAAGTTAGGCATACTCTAGGCCTAATATAATACTGCTTTTCTAGAATTTTACCCTTAATGGTGTAAATGGTTCCAAAATACAGCAATGCTCTATTCCTTTTGTAAAAGCATTCAGGTTAGCAGCTATGTGTCTGTGTAACTCCTAATTCTGTTTGTCACTTTACACTGGACATCATGCAATCTTAGATCCTCTCTTTTGTAGAGGAAATAGAAACCAAAATATCAGGACTGGCATATCAATCTATCCAATTTTTGCTTCCTTTTATCGTCCTGATTTTTGAAAAACCATGACAGCAAAGAAATCTCTTCCTTTATTCTTGTATCTTTTCATTTTTCTACCCACTTCTGAATGCCTTGATGGAGAAATGCAAAAGAGGAGGGGGAAAACACACTTTAAACATGCAGTGTTATTTTTACCACCACTGAGGAAAAGAGTATTCAGAGGACTCCAACAGCAAATATAGAGACCCATGGGAAGTACATTTTGGCTGAAATTCTTAAATAAGACACACAAACACCTATATTCCAACTTATTGATCAACTTTTTTCAGCTGAGGTAATTTCATCTCTTGTCTCTGCCCTATGAACCCAGCTCATGGCTCAGGGCCTGGACCTCAAGTAGCATCTTCCTTGTGAAGCTTCTCTTACCTGCTCTAATCCTGAATTTTTTTCTCCCATTCGCCACCATCTTCAGTTTCTCCACAGAATTTATAGTTTATGTAAGAATAGTTATATAATAATAATAATAACAATCTCTGTAATAGATATTTGCCATTTGGAGGCAGCTCAGTGTCCTTTCCCTCTTTTTCAAAGCTCTGCAATTTCCTTGGAGGGTAGATCTCTCTGCTGTTGGGTACAGTCTTCATGGGAGTGTAATTCTTGATGAGTGCTTAAGCAAAAAGTTCCAGCTCCTTCCTTCCTCATCCCAGGATGGTGCGGATGAGTGGGCAGGGCAGACACATGACCTAAGCTCAGCCCTGCCCATCATTCACACCTGGGAACTTGGAATCTTGAGAGCATCAGGAAGGATGGAAAAGGTAGAGAGAGGTCATTTGCCACTGTACCCAAGGTACCTTAATCATTCTGCTCCTGCTGTAAGCTTTGTATTAGTTTCCGAAGGCAGCAGATTAGTTTCCTAGGATAACAGATTACACAAACTAGATGGCTTAAAACCACAGAAGTTTATTCCCTCAGAGTTCTGGAGGCCAGAAACACTAAAATGAGTATTGCTGGGCCAAAATCAAGAGCTATGCTAGCCCCAGGGGCTATAGGGGAGAATCTGTTTCTTGCTTCCTCCAATTCCTGGTGACAACTAGCACTCCTTGGCTTTTGGCCATCATCACCCTAGTCTTCAAGGCCAGCATCTTCAAATCTCTGTCTGCCACATTTTCACATCATCTTCTCCCCTGTGTGTATAAAATCTCACTCTACATCTCTCTCATGAGGACACTGTGCCTCGGAGCACCTGGATGGGGCAGTGGGTTAACCATCCGACTCTTGGTTTCATCTCAGGTCAAGACCTCAGGGTCCTGAGATCAAGCCCCATCTTGGGCTCTATGCTCAGCAGTGAAGCCTGCTTGAGATTCTCTCTGCCTTTCCCTCTGCCCCTCCCCCTCCTTCTCTCCCTCTAAAATAAATAAATAAATCATTAAAAAAAAGAACACTGTGCCTATATTAAGGGCCCACACAGATAATCCAGGATCATCTACCTATCTCAAAGTTCCCCAATTGAATTACATCTTCGAAGTCTTTGCCACATTAAGTAACATTTGCAGATTCCAGGTACCCAATAGCTTTGGGGGCCATTATCCAGCCTACAACAGCCTTTGACAAGAATTTTTGAGATGTCTGTGAATTGATCTGACACAGCCCTCAGTATTCAAGACAGAAGGATTTATTCATTCTTATTTCCTTTAAATCATCTATTAAGTAAGTAACAATGACAAGACAAAATGGTGAAAAGAAAGAAACTTGCATGTTATCACCTGGCAGCGTTCATCAGACTGGAGGAGCCCAAAGCTTACCCACTCACAGTCTCTTTCCTTAAAGTAAATATTTCCCAAATTCTAGCATTCACACAGCACTTCTAAAAGTTGGCTTGGGGCGATGCCTGGGTGGCTCAGTCAGTTAAACATCTTACTCTTGGTTTCAGCTCAGGTCATGATCTCAAGGTCCTGGGATTGAGCCCAGCTCCATGCTCAGGGTGGAGTCTGCTTGGGATTCTCTCTTTCCCTCTCCCTCTTTCCCTCCCCCTGCTGATATGCTCACTCACTCTCCCTCTAAAATAAATAAATAAAAATATTTAGAAAAATATAAAATAAAATAACATTTGGCCACATGGAATATCACCCATATCCTGTATGGCTCCTACGTTATTATTTATGTAATATTTTTCATTGAAAGCACTTTCTTTTTAGCTTTAAAGAAACACTGTTTAAAAGAAATGTTTGTTTTTCCATCAAAAAGAATAAATAAATAAATAAATAAATAAATAAATAAATAAATAAAATAAAAAGAAAAAATAAACCACCTATCCTAAAAACACAATATAAACTCAATTTCAGGTACTGTTGCCTGCAAAGACTCTGAGTCTGAGACTCACTGTCTCTGTTTTAGGAAGATTTTGTAGAAATTCTCTGTTAAAGATTAACATCAATTTGAAACTTTCTTTTTTTAGTGTAATCAGAAGGATTGAAAGAGTACTAAAAAGGAATGGCTCTCCCTCCAACCAGTTCAATGTTATAAAACTCCCTCTCTGTATGCTACCTAAAATTATAATTTACTCATCACGTAAAATAGTTATACAGGAGGTGCCTGGGTGGTTCAGTCAGTTGAGCATCCAACCCTTGGTTTTGACTCAGGTCATGATCTCAGGTCATCGTGAAATCAAACCCCACGTCAGGCTCCATGCTCAGTGGAGTCTGCTTGGGATTCTCTCTCCCTCTGCCCCTCCCCACCCTCTCTTAAATAAGTAAATCCTTAAAAAAAAAAAATAGTCACACTGACGACTAGGTTTCCCTGCCCCTAGCAAGAAGGAGTTTCCAAAAATCTACCCATCTCACCTCCCTTGATGGAGGAGATCTATCCTCTTTGACTGTAGACACAGATATTGCAGAGAAGGGTTATTCATTGCCTACTTAACCACTCTGAACCTCAGTTTCTTCATCTCCAAAGGACAGTAATAACAGTGCCTTCCACAGGTTTGTTGAGGTGATTAAATCAGTTAAAATCTTTAAAATGTATACATATTTAGATTAATAGCTGTACATAGCAGATATTATGTAAGAGTCTGCTATAATAAGAATAGCTGTTACTATTACTTTCCCATCGATTATGTATATAGTTCTTTATTGCCAGCATTGGTTTTTTGCCTTTTGCTAAGCTTTGTGGGGACTAGGAAAGGAATAAGCCATAGTCTTTGCCTTCAATGAACTTATACTTTCACCAGAGAGGTGGGTAAGAGCACACAGAACAGTAAGAATAAATATTTCTGTAGCAATTTTTTTCTGAGAACCTGCCCTAGTAACTAAAAATCACACTAAGGACAGATAAACCCTGGCTGGTTGCTCTTATTTCCGTTTGCCCCTGAGAATCCACTCTCTGCCCCTCTGTCCCTGCCCTGTGCCCCCAGGGAGCTGACACCTGGGGTTGGCCTCACCCCAATCCCTTGCTCTCTGGCTTCCAGTGAGACACAGCCAAGAGGAAACACCAATGTGAGGTCAGAGAGTGAGAGGAGAGAGAGGCCAGGGGACTTCTTCCCCACATGCCCTGCTCTACCTGCATTCCTGGCCAGAGTTCCCTCCCCACTATGGCTCCCATACCCCCTGCCTCTGGCCACCTGCTTACCCTTTCTTCTTCAGGCTCCCCACTGCTGCTGGTCCCTAGAGGTCTCAGTGTCCTCCATTGGTCCTTTAACTCTGCACACGCCTCTGTAAATAGTCCCTTCACTGAATTCTTTCCACTTAAATCCTTTGGAGGGAATTGTTTCCCGGCAGGGCCGTGACTGATCCAAGAGCCACAAGACAGCAGTGATCTAATTATATAATTCCTCTAACACCTCTAAAAGCTATGTTAAGGAACATTAAGAACTTGATGTAGAAAATAATAGGATGATCCAGACTTTCCTTATCCATCAAATTATCTTGTAGCAATCACAGGGATGGCTAACACGTTTTGAAGATTCACTATGTGACAGACATTTTGCTAAGCCCTCTTCCTGCTTTATCTTCTTTACCCTCCCCAAACCCAAGGAGTTTAGTAACCTTCATTTTAAAATAAATAAAACAAAGAGATGGGGAAGGGTTAAGTAACTGCCCCAGTGGGGGGAAGGGGGAGCCAGAACATAATCCCAGTTCTGCTTGTACAGGGCTATTCTCATCCCCTTAGACTCCCTTTCTCACCAGGCTACGCAGCCTGCCTTCTCCTAGAAGAGACGTGGCGCCACTGGGCAGGAGATGTCATGGATCTCCAACAACTAGGAGGAAGACACGCCTGCACTGCCCTTTCTGTGAAGTACTTGTGTGCCTGAATTATTTTCTTTGTCTATTGTCCAAACAAATGACTTATCTTCTACAATTCCTCAGATTTGCTCTCTCTCTGAGCTATTTGAGAAGATTTGGGTTAAAACATAGGGGGAGGGGAAGAAAATGCACATATATTTCTCCAAGTTCAGGAAATCACTGAAAATCACATCATTTGACTCCATTTGCTGATCTGATTACCCAATTACTTGCTAGGTAGCTTTACACTCTGCACCCATGGATGTAGCCATCTTTCTAGGCAGGGCTCTCTCTCCCTCTCTGTCTCCCCCTCCACCTCCCACCCCAAGCTTTATTTCCATCTACCTACTTCTCTCCTAAACAGCAATCTTTCTACCTATTTTTTCAATTATTACAACAAAAGCTCTCAAGTTAAAGAAAACAATACTGCTTTCTTCCCAAAGCCAGCCTTTCCCTGACACAAAGTAACAGTGATACTAAACATTGCTAGCAATTGTTATGAAAATGCATTTCTCTGTATCCCGTTGTCATGGCAGCTAAAGATCAAGACATGCCCGCTACGTACAGCAATTTATACTGATTTGAAAGACTGTTTGGGGGGAAACATTAAAATGTATAATCGAATGCATTTGAAACCATAGCCCAACAAAGTACAATATCAGTTATTCAAATAACATTTCTAAAGCAAAGTACATCATTTATTCCAATCAATGTTGTGTTCATTATTTATGCTCGCGGAGTCACTTTAATTTCCAACACACTGGCAATTTTATTATTTTTCTCGGCGTTCAGAATCTTCACATTACCTTTGCTCAGGCACTGGCCAGCCTAACACCGACAGCAGATCCAAGTCCCATCATGAGACCCAGAACTACTACAGCATTTTTTTTCTATTACTTCTTTGTTTGCTGGGCGGGGGGCATCCCTTAGGTGAATTTCTCCCTTGGACTGCAACTGCTTGAAATGTCACAGCGTGACTAACTCTCTCCTTCATCCAGATTGTCATTTTACCGCAAGATACTGTACCATATATATCATGTGTTCACTTCTCTATGGGGGTGGGGAGAAAAGTCCACGAATAAGAAGGGTGGAGGGTGGGGGGGTGCCAAAGAGAGAATATAAAGGATTTAGATGCAAATAATTGAGTACAAAATGCCACTTTTATTAACAATTTGGATGGTGGTTCTCATCCCTAATCCTTTTCATTGGTTATCCCTCAAAATCTCCCAGGGAGACCGCTGGCATCTGGCAGGAGGGAAGTAGAGGCATGCGGGGATTAAGAGACGGTGATGGCAAAACAGATCAGTAGCAGAGCTAGGATGAGAACCCAGAATTCTGACATTCCTGAGCCATTGTTCAGCCTGTGGCCTGCTGGACATGGGCCTAAGGAATTTTATTGAGATTACCTAAAGCTTAACTGACTGCCACTCTTCCAAGGATAATTAGTTACACTGCTTTTCCCACAGCTGACAATGCACACTAATATTTTGGCCTTGACTTTATGAAACTGATTTTTATCAGTTTCTCATCTATCAGCATGGTCCCTGATTTCATCCTTTTGATTCCTGCCCCTTGAAGACTGGTTTCTGCCTGCCAAAAGCAGCTAGTCGCCTCCCCTAAGGTCAAACTTTCCTTCCTAAATTATGCACCTGGGTCAAATGTATACATCTACACTTGTCATGGGAGAAGGGATTCATGTAAAGTCACCAGTTCATTGCATTTCCCCTCTCATCCTTACCCTAAATTGACAGATTCTGACAAACCTGGCCAGGTCATTGCAAAAAGACGCAGAAAAAAGTTGTCATTTATAGTGCCTGACCATGCATCAGGCACTATTTGAAGGGTTTACACATAATAGCTTTACAATAACACACCGAACTAGGTTATTATTATTAGCCTTATATCTACAATGAGGAAACAAAAACACGCTCAGGTTAAGCAGTTTGCCCCAGGTAACACAGTTAGTAAGCAGAAGAGCCAAGAAGTGAATACGGTTGCTTGGGTCCGGATTGCTCTGCTACTATGCTAAACTGTCCATCCGACACAAAGTTGCTAAGAGTTTAAGGCTCTGGAATCCAACAAACCAAGGTTTCTATTCCAGCTACCTGCACAATCTTGGATAAATTACCCCACTAGGCTCCAGGTTGATATATTGTAATAGCCACTGCTGGATTTTGCTAAATGAAGTCATTAGCACTGTGCCCGGCACATAGAGAGCCCTCCAAAAACATGAGCTGCCCATTCTAAGGAAGGAACAAGCTCAGACCAAAGAGGCCAAGAGTTCTGGCCCATGGTAGGGTAGACCAAGGCACATGGGGAAAAGAATGCATTCCCTATACACAGCCCAGCCCCTTCTACTAAAGAATGAGCAAGACAGAGGGAGAGAAATGAGAGCAGAGGGATGCCATGACTTGGGAACAGGAGAAGCTTTTTCAAGTGAGAGGAGGCTGGCTGTGCTTTGGATGAATTAAGATAAAGAAGAGAGCCAACCCAAGACATGCTCTAGGGAAGAAAGATACTCTAACAAGGAACTAGTTTGAGGCAATGCCTTCCCAGGGTGATTAAATTAAACACTCCCTTCAGTCCAACAACTAGTGTAACTGATTTTTTCTGTTTACCAAGTCCTTAATTGGCTGAATTATGCAACTCCTTGGTGCAATATGATCACTTTACTTTTCTGTCTTTTTCTATTCAAAGCCAGAAGGTTTTAAATTTCTCTTCCAGGAAAGAAGCATTCTCTCATAGGAAGCCATAGAACCAGAATAAAATCTTTGCAGCCAATAACTGGGCAATCTCGTCAAAGGCTTGAAGACTAGAAGGCTAAGGCCTGCATCCGAGTCCAGGCTCTGGCACTTGCTGCGTGGCCTTGGGCACCTCATGTCTCTTCTTTCTATGTCTGGTTTCTTGTTTGTAAAATGAAAAGCCTTTTATCTGCTTTAAGATTCTATGATTTGAGGGAACTCATTTTTGAGAAAGATATTCTTTGATCAGTAGATACTATCCATAGCATGATTTATTATTGGGGGAGGGAGGATATTTTCATGGTTAGCAGTTTTATATGATAATCACCAGTCCCTAGGGACTTGGAATAATTTCACCATCAAAATTTTCCATTATAGTGGCATTATAGCTCTGTTTCAACAAGCTTGCTCAAGTAACTTTTCTATTGCAAATTCACATGATAATAGCATTATAAATGGCATCTCCAAAGACTTCAATTAAAATTGATTTGTCATTGTAATCTTAGCTAATAATGGTATGGTAATGGCATTATAATGAGGAGATCAAAGACTTACACTGAAATTATTTTGGCATTGTTATCCTATATTCTAAATGGCTTTGAATAGTCTGCTCTATACATAGATTTGAAACTGTTGTGTCATAAGGATATTGTAAGCTAAGAGCATAGACAATGGAATCATCCACTCCTTTCCCCCAAAGCCCAGCTTGGAATTTCTTCTTTCTTTTCATTTCCCATAAAGGTCAAGTTCAAACAGAGTTTCATTTGTAATTTCCCCTACCTAGTCTTACAAGGAAAAAGCAAGAGATTGAGAGGATGCTGGTGAGTGCCTAGAAATACTGCTCTCAGATGAGACTGGAGCCAGCCCAGCCACTCCCCTTTGGGAAACTCAGGGCCTGAGTGTTCCTCTGCATTCAGCTGAGGCTGGGACATGCTGACCTGAAAGATAGAAACCAGACCTGAGGGGTGCCTGGATGACTCAGTTGGTCAAGCATCCAAGTCATGATTTCAGCTCAGGTCATGATCTTGGAGTCCCGGGAATCAAGCCCCACACTGGGCTCTTCACTTGGTGCAGAGTCTGCTTGTCCCTCTCCCTTCACCCTTCTTGCTCTCTCTATACAATAAATAAGTAAATAAATAAAATTTTTAAAAGAAAGAAAGACAGCAAGCAAGCAGACCTAAGCCAGAGGGTCTAGTGGAGACGGAATTCTCACCCCTTCACAGGTGGTCATGCTATGAAATTGGAATTCTGCAGCTTCTGACATTTAGAGCCTCCTGTCTTTCATCCCTTGTGGCTTCACAGTTGTCACCCTTGTGGGCTTTGTGTGGACTTGAATCCTTGGCTCTCAGCTTTCCAGCTATAAGAACAGCTTTGTGTGGTTGTTTTGTGTTAATTCACTTTGACCAGGGACATAAATTAAATCTAATGAAATACAGACTCAATTCATATTGACTTCAAGGTTCTAATATTCTAGTTTAGAGACTATTATTATTACATTAGTTGACTTTCAAACTAACAATTATATAGTTATTACGTGATAGAAACCATCTTAAACATGCTAAATATTTTTTATTTTTCTTACTCATAGTAGTCACATTGCAAACAGTGAATCAGTGCATACAGAGCCACTGCTCCTAGGAGAAATAAGGGGTTAGGTTCCTATGAGCCTCTAGCCACATTTTTGTCAACTGATCAATACAAAAAAAAAAAACCGTTTTCTCTGTGTATGTTTAAAGACATCTTATTTCATATATATGGTTGACTCATTCACATGGAAATCATAGCCAATGACACTGCCATGCATGCCTGAATGAAGCTTATCTAAGCCATATATTTTCTCCATAAGGCCCATTGCAGCCCTTTTATGCTTAGGGATACAACACAGCACTTCAGCTCTATGCTTGATGGCCATTTTAAACAATGAAATCTCAGTGAAAAGAGCAAGCATGTTAAAAATGCGGCACTGAATTGGCAAGGATCCACTATGTCATAGTTTACTTAATCTCTACATCAACCCCATCAGTTAGGTACTATTATCATCTTCACATCATGGATTAGGAAACTGAGGCACAAGGTAAGAAGCAATTTGGTTAATGTTCAGCTTCAATTCAAATTACTTGTCTTGGTTTTCTTTTTTAAATGAAATAAGTAGTATGCTTAGTATTTAGGTTTCTTTCTTTTTAGGAGATCAATTCTGAAAAGAAGTATGGTCCTAGTTTTTGGATGAAAAGAAGTATCTGTGGACCTCCAGTGTTTTGAGCCTTTCAGTCAGGCCATGTTCAGAGGCTAGCTTGTGAAAAATGAAGCAGGCACTATTGGTGCTAACCCAAATCCATTCCTGGCCCCCTTCATCCTGGCTGTCAGACTGCCAACCATCTGTGTAGCTCTGCATTGAAGACAGGACCCCCCTACTATGCCAGGAGATAAATCTCTATTGATATAAGCCAATCAGAACAATTCCATTTACTTGATCAAACTGCTTTAGGCAAGGGCATGTATTGTCATTCTAGCCAATGAGAAGTGAAGGAAATATGCTGCAAGCTCCAGGGAAAAGGCTCTTTTAAGAGATGTCTGAGAAGCAGTTCCTTCTCCTGCCTCTAGTTGTCAGAGTGTAAGAACGTGATAGTTGGAACCACTGCAGCCATCTTGTGACCCTGAGGAAACAAACTGGAATGGCAAAGTTGAAAGCTGCTGCTTAGGCACAAAATCAAACACTCCTAAAACCGTCCTCCCTCTTGCCCTTTTGCCACTTGAAATAATAAGTCCCTCGTTGTTTAAGCTGCTTTTAATAAGTAGAAATGGAAAGTATCCTAACAGATACAGGAGTTTTGCTTGGGAACCCATTATAATGGAGAACTAGAAGACATTAAGTGCAGAAATTATACAGACAGACACACATAGTGGTTGAACCCTATTTAAGAAGCAAAACGTATTGGTTGCTAAGGGATGCTGAGAAGACATAAATGACCAGGGAAATTTCCCCTTCTCAGAGACAGCTTATAATCTAGTTAGTTGAGAAAACCAAACACAGACAGCTCAAGAATTCTTGTGCAAAGAAACAGTAAATTCCATTTAATTCTGCCAGCATTAATTCTGAAATACAAGTAGTAGGGGTCTTTTGATGAATTAGACATACTCCCTGTCTTCTTCAATCCAGTAGAGAAAATTCGACTGATGGGTGATTATAATTCAAAGAATATTGTGGAAAGATGCTTCGGAAGAAAGGTAAATGAGAGATTAATTTCCTTTGGCAGTCCCAGGAAAGCCTGATGTCTCTCCTGCTTAAAATTCTTCAGTGGTTTCCAGTGGCACTTCATTTATTCAACAAATATTTATCAAGCAATTACTTTGGGCCAGTACTATTCTAGGTCCTGGGATCCAGCCGTGAGCAAAACAAGGTCCCTACTGTCTAATGACCTTACATTCTAATTAAAGGGAGAACAATACAATGTACAAGTGAGTAAATATATTCTGTGTCAGAGGTGCTGTTACCAAGAAAAATAGAGTACAGAGTATAGGAGTGCTGGGGTTTTAAGGTGCTATTTTATATAGGATAGTGAGATGCTGGCATCTGAGTAGAAAGCTAAAGGAAGTTAGAGAGTGAGCTCTGTGTGGATATCTGGGAAAAGTATTAGAAGCGGAAAGAACAGCAGATGAAAAGGCCCTGAGGCAGAGAATGATGCCTGCTATACTTGAAGAACAAGAAGCAGGTTAATGTGCCTGAAACCGAATGAATGATGGAAAAACTGTGAAATGTGAGATCAGAGAGGTAGTCAAGGGCAGAGCCAGATTTACTATGCAGTTAATAAAGCTCCAACAACATGCTCAGAAAGTCATAGATTTTGGTATAATCTGGAAAAGTAAGATATTTTCAGCATAGTCGTTAGGGCTGCTGTCTCCTTCCACTCTGATTTCTCAGTCACATTTCCCACAGCCTGGGTCTTTAGAGAGGCTGCAGATATTTGAGGGAGCTGGCTAAGAGGAAATTATCTTAGGGATCCATCTAGTGTGGAGTCAGTGAGATGTATTTACGTGGATCACAGTGACTTCCATGACTAGCTGCCCCTGAATAAGAGTGGCTTCCAGGAATAATCCTCACCCAAAGATGCAGAGCCAGAGGTCCACTGGGAAAATGGATATGTCCCACAAAGCCTAGATCTGTAACTCTGTGAGTAGTGGGAAGCAACAAGGCATTAAATATACAGAATGGGAAGCTAGTCTTTAGAAAATCCTCACAATGTGTAAACTCGTAAGCTGAAGTTTCAGTCCTCACTGACACGTAATCACAGTGGAAGTGTTCTCCCTTAAGGAATATATTCAAGGGGTGCCTGGGTGGCTCAGTGGTTGAGCATCTGCCTTTGGGTCAGGTGTGATCCCGGGGTCCTGGGATCGAGTCCTGCATCAGGCTCTCTGCATGGAGCCTGCTTCTCCCTCTGCCTGTGTCTCTGCTTCTCTCTCTGTGTCTCTCATGAATAAATAAATAAAATCTTCTTTTAAAAAAGGAATATATTCAAGAATGTAGAAACTACAGTAATTAATGTACCTTTGTTGACAGAATCTCAAGAAACAAAGTTTAACAGACAAGGGCACAGATCCAAAGCAATACTATAACCAGCAAGCCTATCCCTGTGTAAAGTCACCCACCATCAATTATAAAAAGCAAATTTGAAACAATCATCCTAGAGGAAAAATTGAATTATCTTTCTATTCTTTCTAACAAACATGATATTATTGTATCTCTGTTGAATGGAGAGGCAAAATGTATGCAGACAAAGAATTTAGGGGAAAATATATGACAGAGGTGGTTCAATCAGTTCATTAATACAAATATTATTTTGCTACATTTTGTGATGTTTGGAGCATATGTCAGCTTTAAGATTTTATTTATTTAGAGAGAGACAGAGAATGAGCAGGGGGAGGGGTGCAGTGAGAGTGAGAATCTCAAGCTGACTCCCTGCTGAGTGGGAAGCTTGACACCCGACTCGGGGCTCTATCTCACCACCCTGAGATCACGACCTGAGCCAAAATCAAGAATTGGATGCTCAACCGACTCTTCCACGTAGGCACCCCTGTGTCAGCTTTTTGACTTGTAATTTGTGGTGAGTTTTTTTCTCATCCTAAAAATACATTCACTTTCGAAAGCTATTTTGTATTCCTTATCTTAAAGAGAGTCCCAAAATTGCATCAGAAAGACTGCTGAGACATGGTGCAGCAGACTCTCTGCTAACATTTACAGAGGTCATTCCAGAGAATTCAGTAGTAATTCCTAGATTTGGGGATTCATGGACCAGTAATATTTCTAAAACATTTTTGGGGACCAATATTTTAATTCCAATTTTAAAAATAAAAAGCCATATAAATAAGCATTTAAAACAGACATACAGGGACACCTGGGTGGCTCAGCAGTTGGGTGTCTGCCTTCAGCTCAGGGCATGATCCCAGGATCCTAGGATCAAGTCCCACATCGGGCTCCCTGCAGGAAGCCTGCTTCTCGAGACCTCTGCCTGTGTCTCTGCCTCTCTCTCTCTCTCTCCCTGTGTTTTTCATGAATACATAAATAAAATCTTAAAATAATAATAAAATAAATACAATAAAATAAAATAAAACAGTCATACATATTGTGGTTATTTAAAAAAAACTTCTTATACAGAAACCTATTTTAATTTTTATGGATAAAATTATATAACATGTGCACTTTGTTTTAAACTTATGCAACAGAGTATAGGGGAGTGAATGGCCTTAGGTAAAACAAGATTGGTCATTAGGCGTCGGTATTTGTTGAAGTTGGGTTCTGGGTACATGAAGGTTCATCAAACAAGTCTAAATTTGTAAATGCCAGTAATTTTCATAAAAAAGGCGTAAAAATTAAGCAGCTCTAACTTACAATTCCATAAAAGAAAGGATATATGAGCACTCCAGAAGTTGTGATCCCATAAAGTACCATCTTGTATATTTAATAAACTTAATCTTACAGGAGCACCTACCTGGGTGGCTCAGCCTGTTAGGTGTCCGACTCTTGATTTCAGCTCAGGTCATAATCTTGGGTTCATGAGATCAAGCCCCACATTGGGCTCCACACTCAGTGTGGAGTCTGCTCGAGATTCTCTCCCTCTCTCTCTCTCTCTGCCCCTCCCCCTACTCTAAATAAACAAATAAATAAAATCTTTTTTTAAATAAATAAATTTAATCTTCTAAAAACTCACTATATTGTGTTTATTATTCTTATTGTTTTGCTGTCCATCAGTGAAATTTATTTCACTGGTTATATTCACGTGGCTATTAAGCATCTGTTCAGGTACCGCCTATGTGGGAGTGAGGTCAGGTTGACAGCTTACTTGAAAATGATTTTTAAAAAGTTCTTTGAATTGTATTTTCCAATTTTTTATAAGTTTATGGTGTGTCTGTGTGTGTATATGTGTGTGTGTATAAGAGAACTGGAATTATATCTGGGGTTTTGCCCATAGCACATGTAGATTGCTACATATGTCACATAGCCTGACTGAGCCTTCAGTTTCCCTACCTGAAATATGAGTACAATAATATGTACTTCAATGCATGCGATTACACCATTGATAGTAAAAACATGAATAGACACAACCTCTGTAGAGGACAGTTTTGCAATATCTTCTCAAATTTTACATGCCCTTACCTTATGGCCCTTATGATCTAGAAATCCTCCTTCTAGGAATTATCCTACAACAACATGAAATGACATGTGTAGAAGACAGTCGTTATGATATTGCTTTTAATTACAAACCCTGGAAACAATCCAAGGTTCATGAATAGGAGACGAATTAAAGTACCTCCATATAATGCAGCTGGGAGAAAGAACTAAGAAGTTATGTATGAGAAAACATTCAACATAAGTTGGTCAGTGAGACAATGAGAACCCACCTCACAGCTGTCAGAATGGCTAAAATTAACAACTCAAGAAAAACAGGTGTTGGTGAGGATGCAGAGAAAGGGGAACCCTCATACACTGTTGGTGGGAATTCAAGCTGGTGCAGCCACTCTGGAAAACAGTATGGAGGTTCCTCAAAAAGTTAAAAATAGAGCTGCCCTAAGCAATTACACTACTATGTATTTATCCAAAGAATACAAAAAAAGTGATTGAAAGGGGCATCTGCATCCCAATGTTTATAGCAGTAATATCCACAATAGCCAAACTATGGAAAGAGCCCCAATGCCCATGAATGGATAAAGAAGATGTGATATATATACATATATATATTAAAATATTACTCAGCCATCAAAAGGAATGAAATCTTACCATTTGCAATGGCATGGATGGAACTAGTGGGTTTTATGTTAAGCAAACTAAGTCAGAGAAAGAAAAATATATGATTTCACTCATATGTCGAATTTAAGAAACAAAATAGATGAACATAGGGAAACGGAAAGAAAAATAAGAAGAAACAGAGAGGAAGACAAACCATGAGAGACTTTTTTTTAAATAAAGATTTTTTTTTTATTTATTCATGAGAGACAGACAGAGAGAGAGAGAGAGAGAGAGAGAGGCAGAGACACAGGCAGAGGGAGAAGCAGGCTCCATGCAGGGAGCCCGACATGGGACTCGATCCCGGGATTCCAGGATCGTGCCCTGGACTAAAGGCGGTGCTAAACCGCTGAGCCACCCAGGCTGCCCACCATGAGAGACTCTTAACTCTAGAAAACACACTGAAGGTTGCTGGAGGAGAGGTGGGGTAACTGGGTGATGAGCATTCAGGAGAGCACTTGATGGAATGAGCAGCGTGTGTTAAATGCTACTGATGAATCTTTCAATTCTATTTCTGAAACTAATACACTATATGCTAATTACATTGAATTTAAATTTAAAATTTTTTAAATTGTTCAGTGAGAAACACAAAATACAGGACATGTATATAATTTTCTACCTTTGAGTTAAAAGAAAGAAGGGAAAATAGGAATATATATTCATATTTGTTTAAAGAAAATCCTAAGGACTCACAATCAGGTGTTAAAATGTGTTATTTTGGGGGAGGATTTTTTTTGAAGTGGGAACTGGGAACATGGTGACCAAGGGCAAGATATTTTGCTTATAATTATATATGTTTTTATTTTACATTGTATGAATGTATTCAAAACATAAGCTTTGAAAAAGACAATGTGTGTAGTGAGAACATCCATGGCACACAGTACAAAAATAATGGAAGTGATTATGGTTCTTATTACTACTATCATCATGATTCTAGCATTATTCTCTAGATCTGCACTGTCCAATAGAGGAGTCACTGGACACTCGTGGCTATTAAGCATCTGAAATATGGCTGATCCAAATGGAGATGTGCTGTCAGTGTGAAATACACACAGATTTCAAAGACTTAATGAGAAGAAAAGACTGCAACATAATCACATTAAGAACTTTTATATTGATTACACACTGAAATAAAAATATTTTTGGTAGATTGTATTGAATAAGATATACTATTTTAATGAATTCCACCTATTTCTTTTTCTTCTTTTTTTTTAATGTGCCTATTAGAAAATTTAAAATTGCCCATGTGGCTCACATTTATATCTTGCACTATTATTTCTATCAGATAATGCTGCTGCTCTATGGCATCAAGAACTGGGCTCACACAGTGAAGAGGCTTCATACATGTTTGTTAAGGGAATGAGTGAATAAATATCCTATGACAATCTCATAATATATGATAAGAACACGGAGGAGAGTTAGCCTGTTCAAATGGCCTCTTTAGGTTGAAAAGCATTAAAGCAGAACAAAACTCCCCTCCTCATCAGGGCCACTGACTGCTGTCATCGTGGGTACACATGTGTAACTTTAATTTAACAAATTAAAATGTTCTCTCAATTATAATCAGCAATTTCCTAGCACAAAAAGGATGTGTTAGCTTCTTGGACTGGATGGTTTGGAGTTTTTCAAGCACAGCTGCCTGTAGAAAATGCTCCCCTTCCTCTAGAGGTCTGTGAAAGCAGAAAGCACTTGCAAAGTCCTATCCAGAAAAATATTTTATTCTTTAGTTCAGGAAATGAATGCATCTCATAAGCCTCACAGATGCCACACACATCGCTACATCGGATGTGGAGCAAATAAAGGAGGAAAAACATTGGCTTTGGGGTTGGACAAAGCCGATTTCAGATTTGGGCTCTGTGTTAGTTCCCTAGGACTCTGCAGCAAAGTACTATAAATTGAGTGGCTTAACAGAAATTTACCGTCTCATAGTCGAGGCTGGAAGTCCAAAATCAAGGTGTCAGCACAGTTGGTCCTTCCAAGGGCTGTGAGGGAAGGAGGGAGGGATTTGTTCCAGGTCTCCCTCCTGGGCACAGAGATAGCCTCTCCCTTATCTCTTTACCTTGTCTTTCCTATGTGCACACACCTGCCCCCCAAATCCCCCTTTTATAAGGTTTGAATTAGGGACCATGCTAATGTTTCCATTTTAATCTGATTACCTCTGTAAAGGCCATATCTCCAAATAAGGTCACACTTTGAGGTACCTGTGGTTAGGACTTCACCATAGGAATTTGGGGGTGGGGAGTTACGATTCAACACACAACAGGCTCTACCCGTACTTGCTGGGTGACCTTCACTAAACTTCCTGGAAGCTTGGTTTCGTCACCTGTGGAATGGAGATAATAATAGGTACCTGGCACACTTGTACTGGAATGGAAGATTATACGCGTAAAATCAGTTAGCCAAGCTGGTAATCCTGGGACTGCTGGGAGTCATCTTTGCCACCAATTAGGAACATCCTGTTTGAAAATAAAGCCAACACCAAGAACACCAGGGATGGAGAGAGAGAGAGAGAGAGAAAGAGAGAGAGCCTGAGGATATAAAGCATCTGAGTCCAGCCATGTCTGGCATCAGTAAGTCCACGGAGTTTTCGAATATGTGAACAAATACATTTCCTTTTTGGCTTGAAAAAAATTCAACAAATTTTAAGAAATAAAAGAAAAACATTTCACCAGCGCCTATGATGTAATCAGTCAGCCTTTATAAAATGATGTGTATTTCTCATGTTCTACATAAGAGTAGGAACATCGTCGTTGAGCCCCACACAGAGTCACTTGTAATGATTAGATGTTGCCCCTAAACTTTTAGGCAAAAGTTCATCCTCTCTGGCAGCTCCACAAAAATACCAATGTTATTTATATGTTTCAGGCACCCTCATGAGGATCCAAAACATTTGCCTACAAAAGCAGATATTTGCCTCTATTCTGTGTCTTTTCTCTTTCTCGAACCATCCTTTCAGGCATTCAGGAACACGCCCCCTATCCTCTTATTCCTCATCAAAATATCTATATTCTTATCTCCCATGGATCCTAACGAACAAATTACTGTTAACAACCTAAAATTTTCACCCAGGTGTAACTGACCAATGGATCTTCCAGAAATATTTGCACTTTCACAGGGAACAATACCCTGACTCTCTGAGGGTGGAGCTCCACAAAGAATGGAGAAAGAACCTCTGGCACATCAAGGCCTTTCTGATTTCAAAAGAGGAAGGAAACAAAATTGAGCAGGATCATGCTCTGTTTGTGTGCTTCGCACCAGGCTCCTTCATAAACAATCCCCATTTCAACTTGTACACACACATTATAAATTAAGAACCTACAAAGCTGCTATCATGCCCATTTTACAGGTGCAGGCACAGCTCAGACCACATAGTAGAAGAGCCCGGATGTGCAGTGGGATTTTTCAACCTATGCAGAGCATCGCACCTCACTAACCACCCCTGCCCTGCCTCCCTCATAGAGCCCTTCAGTCCTGAGCATCCAGACCATTCTGAAAACCCTCTGGAAAATAAATATGAGGCTTTCTACAAATGCAAGACACCCACATTAGGCCACAGATCAATCTCTCAGATTGTGATATGGTACTCCTACTGGAATCGGTGACCTCTACAGTCACTCACAGGCCTGGAACTTTCTATAGCCATTTATCCTGGAGCTCCACCATGTTGCCAAGATCCAGTTTTTCCTTCTTTCAGTTCTGTCTTCCTCAGTTCAACTACTTCTTAAAACCGGCTTCCCTTGCGGGCCTCACAGGCTGCTAGCCCACTTCACAGCCAAAGAAAAGGAAGAGTCCTCCCCCTCCCCCCAGGATCCCCTGAAATGGTCCAGAGGTTCATTCTGGTTGGTCAGCCTTAAATGATGCTCACCACCGCTCAACCAATCACTGTGGCCAGAAGGATGAGGTGCAGCAATTGTCTCTGTAGATCATGTGCTATGCTCATGGAGCCTGAGAAGGAATCGTTGACCCCAAAACGAGAGTGATTCCCAAAACAAATTAAAAGCTACTGGAAAAGAGGAAGGAAAAAAAATGCTAGGAAAGTACTCAAAAGATGTCTACTGTGAAGCGTTTTTACCTTTTCTGATCCCACAATGCCTGATTTGGCAACTGGTTTGGAGCTTCCAGCACACCCTGATCCAGCCCCTCATTAGATGGATTGCACCAGATTTTCTCATCCACATCTCTGCTCGCTGAGCACATCAGTCCTCCACTTACTCACTTTATGATTCAAATTAGTAAGACCCTTTCAATAGCTTAAATCTCTCTGCAGAACAAGCTAGTCTGTTATCTGGAAATATATGGTCACATGAACTTATTCAAAACACAACATTTTCTCATTATAATGAGACATGATTATTAATGGCAGAGTGCCCATCAGAAATGAAACTAATCCTTCATTTTGTTCAAAATAAATGTGCTCTAAAAAGTACAGAGATGGTAAAATTAATTTGAGAGTAATCAATTCCTGCATTTTAAATGAACATAATTATGTAATCATTAAATTATTTAATGGGCTTCATTAGGCTTATTTCTGGCTTGGGTGTCACATTTTTTTAACCCAATTAGCTCAAGTGCTAAAATTAATTTTTTATTACTGGTAAGAGTACTAATCCAAGTCAGGATGAACATAACTGGGGTCTGGCCAGCTCTACCTGGGGGTTAAGTTGGGTCATCCTTCCCAGATTCGCTGTATCAGTACAAATACAGCCAATCAAGGTGGAAGAAGTAAGTAGCCCAGGCTGGTCTGTGGCAAATGTCTGATCTGCTTCCAACCAGATAGAACACTGTCAGATTCAACTGGGTGTTCCTTAGAAAGTCTTGCAGAAGAGATGTCTCCCAGAGGAATCTGACATGGTAGCCTCATGTCAATGCTGTACTATCACCAGGAGTGGGGCCAGGCATCAGCTAGAACAAGAGAAACTAGGGCAACTCACAGACCTAGAGTAGGTTACGTGACACAAAACAATTTATGAGACCTCTCTGAGCCTCACTTTCTTCATTGGTAAACAGGGATGATGAAGAAGTAATAGTTACTCAGAGTTGATTATGAGGATTAGTGATAATGTGTACAAAGTGTCTGCCATATAGTATTCACTCAATATGTGGTTCTCATTCCTGTTATCACAATCAGACATCCACTTGGGGTCCCTGGGTGGCTCAGTCAGTTAAGCCTGAGTCTTGATTTATGCTGAGGTCATGATCTCAGGGTGGTGAGATCAAGCCCCCATCAAGCTTTGAACTGGGCATAAGCCTGCTTAAGATTCTCCCCCTCCCTCTGCCCCTTCCCCCAGTTCACACGATCATAAAAAACAAACAAACAAAAAAAAACAATCAGACATCCACAGATTTAGTCTTCAGGGATGCCAAGGTTAAGACACAGACTTAACTTTTTCAATCTGAATGCTAATGATGAACTATATTAATAACAAGGGATTCTTTTTTTTTTAATTTATTTATTTATGATAGTCACAGAGAAAGAGAGAGGCAGAGACACAGGCAGAGGGAGAAGCAGGCTCCATGCACCGGGAGCCCGACGTGGGATTCGATTCCGGGTCTCCAGGATCGCGCCCTGGGCCAAAGGCAGGCGCCAAACCGCTGCGCCACCCAGGGATCCCAATAACAAGGGATTCTGAGTGGCAGCGTTGCAAAAGAAAAGATTCTCCACAAAAGAAAAAAATATGTATATATTCTTTTAAGAAGACATTAAAGAATGAAGGTGTGCATAATTCCTAGGAAAGAGAGAGGCAGTATGGCTGGGGATTAAGAGGCGGGTCTGGAGGCAGACTGGCTGGGTTCAAGTGAAACAACTTTTTCTTTTACTTCCTAGCTATGGGACTTTAGTCAAAACACTTAACCTTTTGAAATCGGGTTCCTCATCTCAAATCGAGGGTAATAAGAGAATTATGTTGTTGTGAGGGTTAACTTATACAATGTGTAGAAAGGCATTGTGTGTTATCTATTACCAGTGTTATTCATTAGTAATAGTAGTTGTATAGAAATACAGGACACCGTCAAATATGTTTTCCAGACTTTGGGAAAACAAATATTCTAAAATCAGATTAAAAAGACAGATTTGCTCCATTAAGCTCGAAAAACAAATTTTATCCATTCATTGAACAAACATTTATTGGTACTCACTCTATGTCAGACGCTGAATTTAATTGCATAACAGGAGAGATACTGTGAAATTTTTCAAGCTTTATTACTCTTAATCTGGCCCTTTCATACCTCCCAAGTCAGAACATTTTCCCTAACATCTTCTCAGGAGGAGGTGATAGGAAAAGGTCGTGGGTAAACCATTCGGAAAGCTACCTTCCCTGTTCATACATCAGACTAGCCCTGAGGTCACAGTTAGAAATGCAAATGAGGAGCTCAGTGTCACAGCCAGCATGGCCTTTCAGTAACTTGACATAGCCACACCAGGGACCGAGTGCCTCTGTGTTCCAGAACAGGTTCTCTTTGTTTGTCTTACCATATTACATCCATTATGGATGTCTAACATTGAAGGGATCCATCAAAATTTAAATTACACACAAAAGCCTAAAAAGCTGTAGTCAACCTTTTTTTTATGTCTCTCCCTCCCCTCTCACTTGCTCTCCCTCCCTCACTCTCTCTCTCTCTTTCTATGTTTCCCTCTTTTTCTTTTCCTTTCTTTTTAAGTTTTAAAAACCAGAATTGCTCCCAGAGCACAGATGAGTTTCTCTAAATCAAATCAGATGCAGATCTTCGACAGCTGGCTGGCCATCATGTTCGAGAGAAAAGAGACAGCTGATAGACATTGCCTAACACGGGCTAACCCTGCACTGACTTCCCTGTGAGCTCTGATTTAGCAGAAGAAAGGCTGAAGCTCTGTCCCATTGACTTGGGTTGCCAACAGTCACACCTGCCAACATTAATTAAATAAACACCCAGTGGCAAGGCAAGCACTGAGCAGTTCATATGATCAGTTCTGGGGTGTGATGAAACTCCAGCTTTCTGACTATTCAGGTCTCCAAGCTTTCCCTGTATGAAAAGTTTGTTCAAAGCAAATTAGGGCAGATTTCTGCAATCACTGGTTAGAATCATGTCATCAGAAATCCTCCTACACCAATGGCTAGATACAGAACTGATTAAGGATCCAGTTCAGGTATCATCCCTACAGGTATAGCTACAAGCCTTGCTAGGTTCAAGCGAGGAACCTAGCTACTTGCGAGGTCCAAACTACATATTTTAGCCTAAGCTGTATATATGGAGCTCATTTCAAACATTCATCAAACTAATTAATGCTCACTAGATTTGCCAATAAAAGTCCATTTTTTTGACCAGTGTGCTAATTAGCAAACCTGTTGCTGGCAATCTTGAAGGGATAGAAGAAGGACATGTAGTGACCACCTCTGGGGTCTGATTCCATGGGACGGAATGGTAGCTGTCCACCCTAGACTGTGCACTCTGAGATTGGGTTACCTGACCACCAGGCAAGTTAACTGGCATGTGCCTACTACCATATTTATTATGATAAAGTATTTTATATATTTTTAATATTTGTGTTTTTGAGAGAGAGAGAAGAAAGGGGGGCAGAGGGAGACAATATCAAGCAAACTCCACACTAAGCTTGGTGCACAGTGGAGGGGGCTCGATCTCATGACCCACAAGATCATGATCTGAGCTGAAACCAAGAGTCGGTTGCTTAACCAACTGAGCCACCCAGGCATCCCAATACTAAAGTATTTGCAAAGAAATTTGGCAGACATTGTAACATGCTGGAGAAAGAATGCCTGTTTTTAGTGACTTTGCACAAGCCAGGTAGAGAGGAGAAGCCTCAGAATAACTCTATCCCTGGAATCGGAGGTCACCAAGTTCTGAAGGATAAGGGGAAAAAATGTCCCTGTAGCCTCCCAATGGATCCAAGAACCAATGCAAATTTGGAAAGAGACACATAAGCCTCTTTCCTGGGTGGATATGACATCTTTCACTGTCCTGCCACAGGATTTGGGGAAGTGCACTAGTTTCGTGGATAAGCTTCCCCGGGCCTTTCTCAATGGATTTATAATCTAAATCCCTGAATTAACAAATGAAAAATCACTGGGCTGGATTCTAGACATTGGTGCCTTCAGGACAGATCCCACCCGGCAGCCCCCAGGTGTTTTTACTAACCTGATTGGAGTCCACAGCAACCCACAACCACTATGTGTTAGAGAAAGAGGCAGCTGGAAGATGGGTCACATCAGGACTAGAAGACTATTTTTTCTCTTTCTCCATTTTTATATATCAACACGCTGGCTTATTTTCGCCCTGTTCTTATTTCTGTGTCTTATTCTTCAGAAGAAAAAAAAAAGTTCTCTATTGGAGATGTTGGAATATTCCATTAATTTGAAAGCTATGTAGGTTGTCACATTTTAAAGTAAGAGAGTCTAATAAATTCATATGGCACTAAAACTCTGATTAACATTTCACCCAACAGTTAGCAAATTTTAATAGATTTAGCAAGATCAAGATTCCAACAGAGCTGATGAAGGGAGTTTAAAATAGTGAAAGATACTTTGGAAATAGTTATCAAGAGCCTTAGGGGGGAGAAAAGTTTATTCCCATTTGATTCACTGCATTCATACCTTTGAAGTGATCTTAAGAAATGTTTAGAAATGTAAGTAAAGATTTGTTAGAAACATAAGTAAAGATTTAAAGATATGCTCCTTAAAACCATATTAACCATCATGGGAAGTTAGAAACATTTCAAATGTCCAGTAGTAGGGAAACCAGTAAAGAAATTATGACACATCTATCTTAGAGACTCTTGTGTAGTCATTAAAATCATGACTTTTAAAACAATTAAAACAAAATGCTCATGAGATAATATATGAAAAAGTCAACATAAAACTACAAACATCACACGATCCCTATTTTGTTTTAATATTTGTGAACACAATGTGCACATTATTTTTAAATATCAGAAGAAAACACCTCAACATATTAGTAACTAAGCTAGAATTAATGATGATCTCATCTCTGTTTTCTTCTTATAGTGCTCTGTTTTCTAAATTTTCTGCCACAACCACACTGTGCATTTTACATACGTGTAAAATACATATGTGTGTGTGTGTGTTCTCTTGTGCTTAAATGCTCATCTCCTTTGACAAAACAATTCTAGGTCTAAGCACACATCATAGAAAAAAGAGATACAGACAGAGCTTTATGCTTCCCAAGGTCACACACTGCATTGCGATGAACCACAGGTTATTGTGCTGTGAATATATCGTACAGACACTTTTATTTACAGGGGATTCTGGTTAAATATAAAGGCAGGTGATAGAGAATAAGTGATTCCTTCAGAAGGCTGCTGAATTTGCTAGAAAGTACAAAAATCACACACATGGGAAGTGATTGAGGTCCTTGAGATCATCTACTCCGGTGGTTTCACAAATTTTTAAATCATAGAATCCTTCTTTTAAATAAAATCCTGGGAGAAATCTGCAATACATAAAACTGACATCAGAGCAGCTACTCTGTTTGAAGTGAGGGAAACAGATGTAGAACTCCACTCATTTGACATCTGCTCTGAGGAAGTACCAGCCTCTGTGGAAAACCTTTTGAAAGCCATTTGGGACAAGATAATCTAGTGATCTGCTAACTTTTACTTGTTTGGTTTATATTTTTTCCAAGCAGGTCTTGGTCTGATTGGCCATAACAGAAAACCCTAATGGGTAGCTTATAAGCAATCGAAATTTATTTCTCACATTCTGGAGGCTGTGAAGTCTAACACCAAGGTGCCTCCAGATTCCATGTCTGGTGAAGACCCACTTCCTGAATCATAGATGGTTGTCTCTTTGCTGTGTCTTCACATAGCAGAAGGGGCAAGAGAGCTCTATCCAGTCTCTTTTATAAGGGTGCTAATTCCATTCGTGAGGGCTCCACCCTCATAACCTAATCACCTCCCAAAGGCCCCACTTCCTAGCACCATCACATTGGGGATTAGGTTTAAGCATATGAGTTTGGGGGGAAACCATTCAGTCTATGACAATAGACCCTTTTGCTTCAGGAGTTGTTGTTGGAAAGTCCAAAACTCAACTTATCCACAAGATACTTCTCTTCCTGGATCTTGCGTAAAGCTTTGATAAGATTATACCAAGTGTAGGAGCACTTGGATGGCTCAGTGGTTGAACATCTGCCTTTGGCTCAGGTAGTGATCACCTGGTCCTGGGATTGAGTCCCACGTCAGGCTCTCTGCAGGGAGCCTGCTTCTCCCTCTGCCTATGTCCCTGCCTCTCTCTGTGTGTCTTTCATAAATAAATAAATAAATAAATAAATAAATAAATAAATAAATAAAATCTTAAAAAAAAAAAAAAAAGAGTATACCAAGTGTAGCAGGAGGGAAATACAAAAGAAGAGATTCCCCAGGTTGGGCACAGGATGGAAGTCAGTGAGTCGGGTCTCAGACCCTGTTTCCTTAGGTGGTCAAGCCTCAAGTCACACCCAGGATGACTGGGAACTGGGCCACTAAAGTTTTCTGACTGCAAGTATGGCATCTAAAAAGAACCATATAGGCTGGGAAAATGGGCATCCCAGAGATGGCATTGGAGAATCAATGGTGTGGACACTGGAGCAGCCTGCCTGATGGGAGTGCATTCTGAGATGCCACAGCTTTGAACACAAGAAACAAGGAAAGCTCCAACAAGCAGAGTGAATTTGCCACCAAGAAGCAAGGTGGGGGCTCAGCAGCAACAGAATCAGGATGATTTAATCATATCCATTAAAAGAAAATCAAGGAAGTGATTTTTTTTTGTTCATATGAAGTTGGGCACTGTCTAACAAGTTATGATGATTAATTTTATGTGCCAAATTGATGGGGCCATGGAGTGCCCAGATTAAACGTTATTTCTGTGCCGGTTTCTGAATGAGATTAACCTTTGAGTCAGTCATCTCAGTCAAGTAGATTGCCCTCCCCTGTGTGGGTGGCTATCATTCCAACCTACTGAGGGCCTGAATAGAACAAAAAGCAGAGGAAAGGAGGATCCCATTCCCTTCCTCCCTACATGTTCAAGCTGGGACATCAATCTTCTCCTCCTCTTGGACTGAATTTATACATTATATTGGCTCCCCAGTTCTCAACCTCCATAATCTCATCAGTCAATTCCTCATAACAAATGTATATAGTTTGTTTTATATATCTTTCCTATTGGTTCTGTTTCTCAGGAAAACCCTGACTAATATACAAGTCTGATCCCTTGTGCTGCAGACATGGGTGGATTCTTTCCCCAGGTCACATGTAGAGCAAGTTGGTGTAGTGTCGGGCCTGGAACCCAGCTTCCCTGATGCCCCACACCAGATCAAGGACATTTATGAACAGGACGAGCATTTTATTTATATTTTTTTGCATTTTATTTTTTTAAGATTTATTTATTTATTTGAGAGAGAACACAAGGGTACATGAGTGGGGGGAGAGGGAGAGAATTTCAAGCAGACTCTCCACTGAGCATGGAGCCTGACACAGGGCTTGATCTCATGACCCTGAGATCATGACCTGAGCTGAAATTAAGAGTTGGGACACTCAATTGACTAAGCCACCCAGGTGCCCCCAGGACCAGCATTTTAAAAAGAAAGAAAGAGAGGGAAAAAAAAAAAAACATGGTTGGCATAGTAACAGACCCTCTCGTGTCCATGTCCTAATCCTATAACCTACGAATATGCTATCTTATAACACTAAAAGGACTTTGCAAATATGAAGAAGTCAAGGATCGTGAGATGGACTGATTATCCCGGATTATGCAAGTTGCCTGATGCAATCATGAGGGACCCTTATATGGGAGAGAGAGAGAGAGAGAGAGAGACAGGAGAGTCAGAGAAGATGTGACAAGGGAAGCAGAAGTCAGAGTGACATGCAGGGCACCTCAAGCCAAGGAATAGAAGTTAGTTTCTAGAAAAGATGAGGAAACAAATTATCTCCTAGAGAATCAGGAAAGAACACAACCGTACCAACACCTTTTTAGTCCACTGAGACTTCTTTTTTTCTAAGATTTATTTATTTATTAAAGATGGGTGAGGGGAGAGGCGCAGAGGGAGAGAGGCAGAGGGAGAGAGAAAATCTCCAGCAGACTCCATGCTGGGCATGGAACCTAATACGGGACTCAATCTCACAACTCTGAGATCATGACCAGAGCTGAAGGCAGAGTCTTAACCGACTGCACCCCCAGATGCCCCTAGTCTACTGAGATCTCTGACCTACAGAATGGTAACATAATAAATTTGTGTTGTTTTAAAATGGTATGTTTGTGATCATTTCTTAGTGGCAACAGGAAACCAATATGTAAAGGAAGAAAGGAGGGGAAGAACTATGGGAAGGGAGGATAGTGAGGAAAGGGAAAAGCCTATCATGTCTCCCCAGGGCTCTCCAAGGCTATGATCACTTGAGCCTGGCATCCAGCCTGTGCTCAGCTCATTATAGGCATTAGGTTCCTTGAATCAAATATTAGCAAATACATACACACATGACTTGCCAGGTATGGTCTTAAAGGCTCTGTTTACATTAATAGATTCAGTCCTCACAACACTAGAAAGAAGATACTATTATTATACCCACTTTACAGGGGAGGAGACTAAGGCACTGAGATTCTGAGGAGCTTGCCCAAGGTTACACAGCTAATAGGTGCAAAGCCAGGTTCAAACACAAGTAATTGGGCTCTAGTTTTTTGTTTTTTTAAGATTTATTTATTTATTCCAGAGAGAATAAATAGAGAGCAGGGTGGGGGAGGAGCAGAGGAAGAGGGAGAGAAGAGTCCCAAGCAGACTCCCTGCTGAGTCCAGAGCCCAACACGGGACTTGATCTCACAACCCTGAAATCAGGAGCAGAGCTGAAACCAAGAGTCGGACACTCAACTGACTATGCCACCCAGGTGTCCCTGGTTGTAGTTTGTAGAACTTTCTTACTACTGCCTGTGCCTCTGAAGGGAGGAAAGGAGGGGGAAAGGAAGGTAAGAAGAGAGGAAAAATAAGGCTTTCTTTCCTCCAGGGGTTTTCAGTGTCTATCTGGTTTCAAAGGCAGTCTCCATACTGGAGCCACTCCATCCAACAGGTCATGGAGCATGGAGCATGGGGTCACTCAACTCCAGGGGTTCTATCAGCATGCCTGCTGGTATTTATTGCCCCCATCCAGCTGCCTGGGAGGGACTGAGGAGACCCTGGCACCCAGCTCTAACAAGCATGTGGAAATGGATGGGTCACATATAAGCCAATTACAGCTGGCAGCCAGGTTTGGGGAAATCACTTTCCCTGGAACCAATTGGGAGCCCGTTTTGGAGATAAAAGGGACAGCACATTAGTCTCTGTGGTCAGAAGCAGCTTTCATGCATTTCACGGAACAAAAGGAACCTGAAACATTTTGAAATGAGAAAATGGGGTACGGCCAAATTGCTCAGTCAAGGCATTTAAAGGGTCTTTAGCGTGACATTCCATACAGGACCTAGTATCTTGTTCAAGCATGCAGGTAGAAACTAACATCTGTCCATCTAGAATGTGTGCATATTACTTTCCTTACATGCCTCACATATGTCATTTAATGTTGTTGTCATTAAGACATTCCATCACGTATCCATAGAAATGAGGAGTAGGGAAGCCCTAAATAATTGAAATTCCCAGGTAAACTGAAATCTCATTATTTGCAATTAAACTTTCTTTCCCATCTGAGGTTTTGTTTGTTGTTGGTTTTTCTTTTTCATCAGCATCAATTTCAGAAAGTTAAATACTAGCACTTCAATAAAAGCCTATGTTTCAGAATCATAGACTCGGAGAATTGCATACTTGAAAGGAGTTAGAAATCATTAAATCTAACCTAGAGGGAGAGTCAGACTGAAATGTTTAGGGGAAGCTTCAGGGCAAATCTGGAACAGGATGAGCATTTTTAGCTTAGAGCTGATTTTTTTGTCTGAGAACATTATATGGCCTATAATAAGTGGCCAGTCAGCTTCTGCTTGAATGCAGCCAGTAATGGGGAACTCATTACTCAAAATGACTCAATCTAATCCTGTACATCTCTAATCTAAAGAAGAAAAAAAATCCTTTCTTGTATCAACCACTTTGAATATCTCCAATGAGGTCATGACTTCCTAAGGACCAAATGACTTTCAGAAATTGTCTCCAAGATGTGCCTTTAGTGTCTCCCCAGACTCAAGGTCAAAAGTGTAGTCACCAAAATACACACACACACACACACACACACACACACTCTCTCTCTCTCTCTCTCTCTCTCTCTCTCTATCATCTATCATCTATCTATCTATCTCTATCTCTCTATCTCTCTCTCTCTCTCTTTTACTGGCCTGACATCTCTGCAAATAACCAGTCCAATTATAACATTAAAGGAAGACAAAGAAGATCAAGATGTAAAGAAAGGGAAAGTTGAAGGAGGAGAAGAGAGTGGAAGAAGGACAAAGAAGAAGGGAAGAGGAAAAAGAGAAGGAGGAATAGAAGAAAGAAAAGGAGATGGGATGGTGTGCAGTTTCACAAGACCATGTGGGCACTAAGCTGCTCCGCTCTATTAAAGGGGAAAGTCAGATCTGGAGGTATTATCATTGTCCATAGACATTCAATAGAACACTATACAGTCTTTTATAAAAAATCATGTTTTACAGGGCGCCTGAGTGGCTCAGTAGGTTGGGTGTTCAACTCTTAATTTCAGTTCAGGTCATGATCTCAGGGTCATAAGATCAAGCCCCATGTTGGACTCCATGCTAGAACCTGCTTAGGACTCTCTCTCTCCCTCTCCCCCTTCTCTCTCTCTCTCTCTCTCTCTTTCTGCCTTTCTTTTAAAAAACCATGTTTTTGGGACACCTGGGTGGCTCAGCAGTTGAACACCTGCTTTTGCCTCAGAGTGTGATCCTGCTGTCCCGGGATCGAGTCCCACATCAGGCTCCCTGCATGGAGCCTGCTTCTTTTTCTGCCTGTGTCTCTGTCTCTCTCTCTGTGTGTCTCATGAATAAATAAATAAGATCTTTTTAAAAATCATGTTTTACAAAAACCAGTAGAAGAATAAATATTGGAAAAATTCATAATAATATATTCCAAATACAAGGTTTCAAGGCATGTAGAGCATAACTTTGTTTTTTAGAGCTCTTTGTTATTTCTTCCTATCTATACACAAAGTAGCTATTATTATCAATAAACATAGATTTATCCATATATGCAGTAGTTCTCTCTGGGTAATGGGGTAATGGTAATGGGGTAATGACACAATGATCTGAATATATACATACATACATGATATTTTTAGCATTGCTTTCTTTGTTTTTAAAATTAAGATTACTTTTATAATAACTTTTTAAATATTAATTTAAAAAATTAAACACGGGGTGCCTGGGTGGCTAATTTGGTAGAACATGTGATGCTTAATCTTACATTATGAGTTCAAGCCCCACATTGGGCCTAGAGCTTACTTAAACAATTTTTTTTTATTTTTTAAAAGATTTTATTTATTTATTTGAGACAGAGAGAGTGAGCATGAACAAGAGGGGAGAGACAGAGGGAGAGGGAGAAGCAGACTCCCTGCTGAGCAGGGAGCCCTATATGGGACTCAATCCCAGACCCCTGGGATCATGAGCTGAGCCAAAGGCAGACACTTAACCAACTGAGCCACTCAGGCACGCCAACAAATTTTAAAAATAATAAAAATTAATCCCATCCTGAGAGAGAGAAACATTCTGTACTTCTGCTCTATATGCTAAGTTATTTTTGATATGGGAAAAGGGGATCCAGCTATTTGGGGTCCCATCTAGAATTGAAGAATTTCAGTGGTGTAAGGTGATTCTGTGATGGTTTCATTGAATCCTTTCAGAAGCATTGCAAAATTGAGTTCCAGGAATATAAAGGACCTGCCCAAACTCACACAGCTATAGTAACTGGCAAGTCTCTTGTGAAACCAAGGTTGCAACCACACAAAGCCAAAATACTTCTCTTCTTCAAGCATTGTGTGAAAAATTCAATTCGTGAGGCACAGAAAAGGGACCACAGGGGTATCCCTTCCAGCTAGAAATGATGCCTAAACATCTATGAATCTGTATGACCCATTTTAACCAGGTCCAAACTGTGGCACTAGCCTTTAAAGCACTTAGACCACTGGCCAGGATCATGGCATGTAGCCCTAACAGATGAAGACAGGCAGTCTGGCTATGGCTAACATCTAAACACCACTTACAGTGTCCACGCTGTTAGATTGTTCAGCACTCCCTTAGTGATGTAAGGAATTTTTTTTGTAGACAAATAGCAGGGCTAGCTTCAAATACCCTTCAGAAACCATCCTGAAGCTTCCCCCTTGAGTACCAAGGGAGAGACCTTCAAAGATAGGGGCATGATACTTAACATGCTAACTCCCCCTAAAAAGCTGCAAGTCAAATCTACAGCAGGTCTGTATGCAAGGTGAAACTGATCTGTTTCAAAACTTGCTTTCTAATCAAAAGCAACGATAAAACCATAGTCACACCATGGCAGGACTGGACTGGATCTTGAAAAACATCCAACCCATCTCTTGCTTTACAGATGAAGAAATTGAGATCCTTCCCTTCTTAGAGTCCACATCACCTCCATTGAAAGACCAGTGTCTGCTCTCTTAATAGACTGTAAACTTACAGAAGAAGGGGGACCATGTCTTTCTTGTTTGGTGTGATGGATCCATGGATGGATTCCCAAGATTACAAAGCACATTAATGTCAGAGCTGAGGCTAGCATCCAAACCTTCTAATTTTCAGCCCCGTTGTTCCCAATATTTTATAGTCAAACCTCATTATGTTGAGGACCAATGTTGTTCATATTGGTCAACATTGACCAATCTACCACCTCAGAACACTTGACTTAAAAGGACTGTTAGCTACATCCAAAAATGAAATCTACCCGTGAAGGATAGTTTCCACTTGTTGGATTTTCAAAAGAAATATACATTTATTCATTCATTCAAAAGATACTTTCTGAACACCTAATATGTGCCAGATCTTATGCCAGGCAGTTGCCACATTTTGTTAGGGAATTAGGATTATATACAATGTTATCTTCATTTCATTATTTTCTGAACATTCTATAATGTAATATTTTATTTATGAATCAAAAAAATATTCAAAAAACAATCGAAAATAAATAACATTCTATGTGTTCAGCAAATTTTTTTAACTTTCAGAATAATAACAATATCTTGGGAGTGTCCTGCCAAGTAACTATTGGAGGACAACGTTCATATTGATCTGTAAGTACTGATTCAAGTGTGGAAAATGGGTATCCTGATCCTAGACACATCTGTAATATTCCACCAGCAAAACCTATTTCTTGACATGGGACCAGTCTTTCCTAATTCCATAGAAAGTTCCTCTGTCTGGGCAGCCTTGGATGGCTCAGCGGTTTAGCACTGCCTTCAGCTCAGGTCGTGATCTTGGAGTCCCAGGATCAAGTCCCATGTCAGGCTCCCTGCGTGGAGCCTGCTTCTCCCTCTGCCTGTGTCTCTGCCTCTCTCTCTCTCTCTCTCTCTCTCTCTCATGAATAAATAAATAATCTTTAAAAAAATTGCCTCTGTCAGAAGATGCCCAACTGAGGCCAGCTACAGGAGTGCTAGCAGGAACTCAAGAGTGAGCAACTGTTGCCACTGACTCCATGCAATGGGCAGAGTTGTTCTTGCTTGAAGATCTCCTGACATAAAAGATGAGCATTTTTCCCCCAAAGGCTTGAGAACTGAAAGGATAGAGGAAGGAAGAAGGAAAGAAGGAAGGAAGGAAGGAAGGAAGGAAGGAAGGAAGGAAGGAAGGAAGGAAGGAAGGAAGGAAGGAAGGAAAGGAGAGAGGAAGGAAGGGAAGGAAAGAGGGAGGGAGGGAAGGAAGGGAAGGAGGGAGGGAGGGAGGAAGGGAGGGAAGGAAGGGAAGGAGGGAGGGAGGAGGGGAGGGAGGGAGGGAAGGGAAAGGGAAGGAAGAAGTGATTTTCAAAACAATCAAAGGTAATTGAAGAGTGCCAGAGAGGTCTTCTGAACCTTTGGAACTCTCCTGATCACCTGAAACTAATCTCTCCTTGCAAGTCCCCTTCTTAACACCTGACTTTCCACTTTTATAGGCTTATTGCTTTAGATAAGGGATTAGCAAACTACAGCCCACAAGCCAGAGTTAGCCTGTATCCTGCTTTGTAAATAAAGTTTTATTGGAACACAGCCACACCATTTCTTTATCGTCTATGTCAGGTTTCATATTATAATAGCAGAATTGAATCCTTGCAACAGAGACCTGGTGGCCTGCAAAGTGGAAAACACTATCTGGCCCTTTACAGAAAAAGTTTGCTAAACCTCACTTTAGATCTTTCTTTTTTAAAATATCATTGGTATGCAACACTTTATTAGTCAGTTATACTTCAGCATAAATTAGTTTATCCCAACGGCGCTTTGCTGTTTTGATAGGGGAAAGGAAGAGAGAAGTTGAGGATGCTAGCTGTGTTGGAGAGAATGTCTGAAGGCAGAAAATGAGCACAGAAAGGAAAAAATGGGAGTGTGGTAAATAGATTCCATCTATTTTGCAGTCCTGCTTGCTCTGAGATTAAAATGGAGATGAGTCTAAGAACTAAGGACTGTCAAGGTTTGAATAGTGAGAATGTCAGACTTTAGAATCAAACCCAAATGGCCCTCTTTTTCAATTAAAAGAAAACTCAATATTCTGATTTTTCTTTCACATAACAGGTCTGTCTGCTTTCAGACATGTCACTTTACTTCCATTTCTCTGTGTCCAGAGTGTTAAAGAAATTGTTTTAGATTCCACCCATCCCAAGTTACACACTTCTGATTTTTTTTTTTTCTCAACTGACCTCATTTAGCAGGGTGGAAGGCAGCTTTTCCTAGTCTATTAAGACTTCAATAAAATCATCCATTTCTAGTTAACTGGAATAGTATTCACATTTAGACCTGCATATTAATTGGCTGATAACGAGATGATAAAGCTGCTTTTCTCTGCAGGTGTACCAATCAATTTCAATGAAACTGAAAAAATGAGTTCTTTTCTTGTTGCATCTGAAATTAAAAAGTGATTTATATTTTCTAATAAAGTGCTTTTCATTGATCTCCTTCTGAAAATGTATGGTTTCATTTGCACCCTTTTAAATTATAATAGTTTCCGTTTGTAAAAGAATGATTTTCCAATATCATTCCTGCTTTCAATTGATGATTAACTTTAATATAGATTTGAAGGAGAAAGTGGGGGGTAGGTTATTAAGAACCTCCATCCCCTCTCCCCAAAATAACCCTGCTATTTTTAATGACCTTAATATCCTCGGACTACAGAATTCTTTTCCTAAATACAGTGCTGTCAGTGGAAGTTATGTTTTTCCCCCAAGAAATTCATTTTTCTATTTCACAACTTTCCTTTTGTCATAGAATTTTATGCCTGTGTCAACTGTTTTCCATTTCTGTTATGTCAGCCTGGCTTCAGGGCAAATGTGGAAAGAAGAGGTTTTTGGTTTGTTGGTTTTGGGGTTGTTGTTTTTTTTTTTTTTTTTTTTAATTTCTTCCCCGTCCCTGACAACAAATTCTGACTTAGAGGTGCTCATGGAATCCTGTTGTTATCAGCTGAGTTCTGGCAGATGTGAAAACTGGCAGAGCAATTATATTTCACTTTAATTTAGTATTATGATCTTCTGAGCCATAATAATTAAGCAGCCATGAAAGGAAGCTATATTCTGAACATGTGATGGAAAATTGCAGAGTCCAGGGCTGGACACTGTTGAGAAAGCAGGGTCATCTCATTTATCACCCAACCAGAGGCACCTGAATTCATATTCAGGCTGGAGATTCTTTGCAAACAGGTGTGGAGTGAAGTCAAGAGACCATATGGGTATTAGATCTAATTTAAAACAGATACCGAAGGTTTTGTCCATTTATCCACATAGGAGATAAATGTTAGCTGATGAATGGATTAATGGATGGATGGATGAATTTATGAAAGAAAGATTATCTTTGCAGCTCTCACGCACTGATCACCTTTGTGATATGATTTTAGTGCCCCTTACGCAAAAATATTTCCCTCTTTCCAAGTCTCACAGTACCTGTTCAGGTAAACAATTCCCCATTAGTCCCAGATGTTTGTGTTTAGATTGACTATTACTCTCTTCTAATTTCTTTTTTTAAATATTCTTTGGGGCATCTGGCTGGCTCAGTCTGAAGAGTGTGACTCTTAATCTTGGGGTCGTGAGTTTGAGCTCCATGTTGGAGGTAGATTACATAAATATATAAAACCTTTTTTAAAATGTTCCTTGAAAGGACAAGACTTGGATGGCTTATACTGCAGCATGGATTTGGTCATCACCTGCCTTCCCATGTACCAGGAAACTGGACTTCCCATGTACCAGGAAACTGGACTACCTAATGACAATGGGCATGACAGCAAGGGCAGGAACATGGCAAAAGGTGAGAAAAAGTGGTGCAGGGGTAGGTGGTGATGAAGAAATCCTCTCAGCTTGCAGAGGACTCTGTTTCTAATTACACTCCCCCGTAGACACTCCAGGTGCTTCCCTGGTCTCCAGCCATCCTTTATCTTTCAAAGAATTGTCCATCAATTTCTCAGATCCTTGACAATCAAGATCAGATAGGATTTATGACTTCTGTTCCCAATAGGAATTTTTTTAAATATGAAAAAAATATATAAACAAAAATAAAATATAATTATAAAATATGTTATAATTTATACAAATCACATATACACATATAATTATTTATGGTACATAATCATATAAAACAATATAATTATGCAGTAGTAAATAATATATTATATATAAATAAAAAGAGGGACACCTGGGTGGCTCAGTCAGTTAAGTGTCTGCCCTACCGCTCAGGTCATGATCCCAGGGTCCTGGAATCCAGCCCCACATCAGCCTCCCTGCTCAGTGAGGAGTCTGCTTCTGCCTCTCCCTCTGTGCTCTCTCTCTCTCTCTCTCAAGTAAATAAATAAAATCATTTTTAAAAAGTTATAAGAGCCTGGGTGGCTCAGCAGTTTAGTACTGCCTTCACGCTAAAGTTTGAGCTCCACGCCAGGGCATGGTCCTGGAGACCTGGGATGGAGTCCCACGTCGGGCTCCCTGAATGAGGCCTGTTTCTCCCTCTGCCTGTGTCTCTGCCCCTCTCTCTCTCTCTCTCTGTATCTTTCATGAATGAATGAATAAAATCTTAAATAAATAAATAAATAAATAAATAAATAAATAAATAAATAGTTATAAGAAGACATAAAAAGGAGAGGAAGAAGTTTCATTGAGCACTTTCTGTATGCCATGTGCATTCTGTGCATTATCTGCCTCAGTCCTCAACATAATGCCACTCCTGTGTCCATCAGGCGAGATGAGCTGTTCCCCCAGGGCTGCACAGCAAGTAAAGGATTTGAACCCAGAAACACATGACTCCCTGATGTTTATGCTCCAAATTCCTTTTCCACCTACTTCAGGCTGCTATTAAAAATAAACACTTTAGGGAAGTTCTAATAGGGCAAATAACTCATATTTCTTCCACAGATGAATTGCAAGGATAAAAGGAAGGAGGAGAGGTGCCTGGGTGCCTCAGTCAGTTGAGTGGCTGCCTGGTGATTTTAGCTCAGGTCGTGATGTTAGTGTTGTGGGATGGAGCCCTGTATCTGGCTCCACACTCAGCAGGGAGTCTGTTTGTCCATTTCCCTCCACACCCCTCCCCTCTCAAATACATAAATAAAATCTTTTTAAAAAAAGAAAGGTGGAAGAATCTGTAAATTAAAAGGGAACTAAAGAGATCTATCAACCAAATGCAATATGGGTTTTTCTTAGATTCCTACTCAAACCACTCATTTAAAGAGAACAGAAAGTGGGGGGTACCTGGGTGACTCAGTCAGTTAAGCACCTGACTGTTGATCTCAGCTCAGGTCATGATCTCAGGGTTGTGAGATAGAGCCTCATGTCTGGCTCCTTGCTGGGTGTGGAGCCTACTTAAGAACCTCTTTCTTTCTCCCTCTTCCCCTCTCCTCCCCCCCCCAAAAAGAAAAGAAAAGAAAAGAAAAGAATGGAAGGAAAATGAGAGAGAGAGAGAGAGGACTTTATGGGTATTTGGTGGTATGGATATTTGATAATATGAAAGCATTCTTGTTAATATGTTCTGGTTGATAGTAATATCCTGCTTATTTTCTTAAACAAAAGAGTCATATTTCAGTAGTATTTGCAGTCAAAATGACGTGTTATCTGATATCAGCTTCCAAGTCAGCCAGCGGGAAGGGAGAAGATAGATAAACAAGGTCGGCCTGTGTTCATTATTGCTGAAGCAGGGTGTTGAGTACCAAGAGTTTCATTTTACTAATCTTTCAATTTATGTATGTTTGAAATTTTCTATAATATAAAGATTGTAAAAAACTAAATAAAATGAAAAAATGAAAGGGAAAATTACACTTTTTTAAAAATGGATTGATGCACAACTCTATGAATATAATAAAAAGCATTGAATGCAATACTTTAAAAGACTGAACTTTACAAGATGTGAATTACAGCTCAGGAAAGTTTTTTTAATCATGTAAGTAAAGAGACTAATATGAGGTACAGCCAATCACATCACTTTCCCAAATTTTCTTTTTTTTAAAGATTTTATTCATTTATTCATTGAGAGACACAGAGAGGCAGAGATACAGGCAGAGGGAGAAGCAGGCTCCTTCCAGGGAGCCCGACATAGGACTTGATCCCAAGACCCCAAGATCACATCCTGAGCCGAAGGCAGATGCTCAGCCACTGAACCACCCACGCATCCCATTTTCCCAAATTTTCATCTAATATCTCTTAGTACACAATTCTTAATAAGCAAACAGCACATATACTTGGAAAAAGAAAAAGAGAACAACTCTGCCCTATTCTGGCCCATCTCGTGAGTTCCGGACTGTTATTGAAATGTTTCGGCACACATCCACCACGATGTCTTCGGGAACTTCAAATAAATTCCCAAACCATAAAAACAAATGAAATTGCTAAAAGCACATACATTTCTCATTCCTCTTTGAAAGGGGAGGAGCTGGTGGAGATTTGATGTGCCATCCCTAAGAGGCTGGGGAAAAAGCTGATATAAGAAGGTGCCATTGTTGAGTATGTGTGTGTGCCCAGCCCTTGGAGGAACTGCTAACATGCCCAGCATGCTCAGGGAAGGGATCAGTTTCTGTCTGATCCAGCATTCTTTGGAATTCCCACCTCCTGCCTGTGCACAGCAATAACCTCCTACCTGGTTTCATTTCCTAGTGGCCAGCCTACTCACATCCCCCTCCATCACACCCTGCACTAATTAGAGCTCTATTAGAGGATCCTTATGCTCTTAAGATAAAGACCAACAGTGTAACCATGGCCTAAAATGTCCAGCATTGTGTGGTCTCTCTTTCTCCAGTGTCATTCCATACCCATGTCTATCTCTCTCCAAGCTCCAGGAACACTGACTGACCTTCTTCAGTCAATAGTCAAAAGTCTTGCCACCACAGGGCCTTTGCAAATGCTGATCCCTCAGCATGGCTAACACCTACCCACCCCTGAGATATTGAGATCTCAACACCACAAAGCTTTTCTCAGAATAAGCTTCTCTGGTGTCCTGCAGTCAAACTCCCCCATTATTGGTTCCAACACATTTGTCACAGTTGGAATACCACATTTATTTGACTATTTGACTAGTGTCCTGACAAGGATGTAAGCCTCATGAAGAGTGAAATTATATCTCCTTTTGCTCACCACTCCACAAAGTCTGGTATATGGTAAGCACAGAATGTTCATCAAATAAAAAAAAAAAAAAAAGAATTCATGAAAAAGGAATGAATGAAGGGATGGATCAATGAAATCTCCAAATACTGACCTCTATGATCACTTTTTGTTAAGAACTTACACAGTCTTCATGAGAATATGTCCTCTTGCAAATTGGATAGTTTTCCCCAAAGATGCCAAAAAAAGAAAGAAATTCCACCTCTAAAACAACCCACTAAAAAGAACTCATCAGTGGCCTTCTCTCTGTGGCACAAATCCATTTCATGGAAAGAATTTTTAGTACTTTAATGGTGCCTTTTCTGCCCTATAGCATATGACAATACAGAGCAATTAGCTCTACAACTATAATATGAAAAGGTTCAAATGCATTGAAATTGGAATTGATTCCTATTTAATCTATGTTTTCATGGGCAATACTTAGGCTTTTCTGAGCCAGCTCATTTAGAAAGGACATGTTCGTAAGGCTTTGGGGATGTTGAAACTCCTCTTCTCCAGGAGAAGAAGGGCCAGAACTCACCTTCATTCTAGCTTGATTTTCCCTAGAGTTATTGTTCCCTCTACAGGTATGCCCTAAATTTGGATCTTGACTCACCTGGGTTGTAAATGTCTGTTCCCAACTGTGATAATCCCTTCCATCTTACCCATGACTTTCATCCTGACCAAGATTATTGGCCTTAGGGAATCTGTCTTTGTATACTCCAGGGCAGGGGCCCCAACACAATTGGGTACTTTCATACAGGTTAATGTCTGCCAGGAGTGATGACCAGGGAGTAGTTGAGTGGGTAGGAGTCATGGCCTCATCTCTTTGGCCATCCCAGATAATAAAGATACTGTCTATCTTTGGTGAAGTGCAGATGTGCAATGGAATCACTTATGGAGCATTTCAAACCTGCCCAAGTCTCAAACCAGACTTGCAGGTGAGGACTGGATATCAGTGCACTCTTAAAGTACCCCAGGGGTGCCTGGATGGCTCAGTCAGTTAGACGTTTGACTCTGGGTTTCAGCTCAGGTAATGATCTCAGGGTCCTGAGATCAAGCCCCAAGTCAGGCTCCATGCTCAGCGCAGAGTCTGCTTGAGATTCTCTCTTCCCTTCTTCCTCTGCCTCTCCCCCCATTCATGTTCTCTGTCTCTCTCTAAAATAAATAAATCAAAAATCTTTTAAAAAATAATAAAGGACCCCAGTGGTTCTGATGTACAGCATACAGCTAACGTTCAGAGCCACTGATCTATTAGTCTGCATCCGGTAAAGTTCTCTCACCTTAATCCTAAAGGGTTAGCCACAGAAAGTAATGATCACCTTCATTGTACAGATATGAAAACTGTGGCTCAGAGAGGTTAAGTGACTTGCCCAAGAACACACAATTTGCAAGTGGCCTAATTTAGATTCAAAAGGTTTTAGCCTCAAAGTCCTCTAGTCTAGAATGAACTGATAGTATATACTCAATAACCAATAAGAATGATGATTAAAGACAATATAGCCTGAGACTGTTTAGCTGTGTTAGTAATAGGTTGGTAGTGATTTTAACTCATTTTCAAGTATTTTGGAGAATAATCCATTTCTTGTCACCCTTCTGAGGAAAAAGGCCACAGGTGTTCCTTCCAAAAAGTTGTGGTTCATAGTTCATGACCTTGCTGCCCTGTCCACACCTCTGATTGTAGCACACAAGGCCACTTACAACAAGATGGATGGTGATGAATACTTGCTCACTACCTAATTACTATTAATCAGCAGCTCAAAACAGACTTTGGCATAGGGCATGTAAGGGCAAAGAGGTGGGAAAAGGCAGCAGAAGGGAAGAGGTAGTTGCTGGAAGACAAAAATAGAGGAAGAGCCCTTGAGAAAGCAGCAGAGACAGAAGCCCCAGCTCCAACAGTATCACAAGATAAAGGACTAGCAGGTGAGACCAGATAGCCAGGTCATTATTGCTGCTGTTCCATCCTGAAATCATTCCAGTTGTCTGAGCCCCTGTTGGAGTGACTGCTAAGACAAATTTTTTGTCTCCTTCACATTTCTGAGTTTTTCTAAGATTACCCATACATACTGTCCTCCTTGTACCTGCAAGTACTGACCAGCACAGTTAGGGAACAGCAATAGTAAGGCATGCTCCCTAAGTACTTCACAGGAAGCTGCTTTAGGCTCTGGCCTCCGGAGGGATGTCTGGATGGCAGGGAGCTTCCCAGAATCCTTTTCATCTCTGAGAAACTGTCGGGCATCCACTGTTCTCCTGGACCACTGCCTGGCGGCTCCACTCTCCGTTCCTTTGCCTGTACTGCCCTCTAGTGTTCACTTCCTACAGCTATCTTTGGGCAACTCTTCTCAGCTGCTGAGTTTAGGAATTCAAAACCTGAAAAGAAACTTCTAACAGGACTATCACTTTGTGAAAATTTGCTGAACGCTATGACACGTTCGCTTTTCCACATGCCCTCAATGCAAAGTATTTTAAAAGTCTATCCATTCACCCATCTATGAAATATTTATTGAGTGCTACCTTAGGATAGGCCTCTTTTTAGATAATAGAAAATACATTTAGGACATCCAAGTGGATATGAGCCCATTCTGGCCCTCATGGAGACCTAGATGGGGACATTGACAATAGACCTCATAAGTGAATGGAAAATGACAACCATGACAGGGTTGCAAAGGACAGGTTCGTGGAGAATAGACTCAGCAAGGGTGTCAGAGAAATGAAATATGAGGGAGGGGATCCCTGGGTGGCTCAGTGGTTTGGCGCCTGCCTTCGGCCTGGGGCGTGGTCCTGGAGTCCCAGGACTGAGTCCTGTCGGGCTCCCTGCGTGGAGCCTGCTTCTCCCTCTACCTGTGTCTCTGCCTCTCTCTCTCTTTCTTTCTCCCTCTCTCTGTGTCTCTCATGAATAAATAAATAAAATCAGAGAGAAAGAAAGAAGAAAGAAGAAAGAAAGAAAGGAAAGAAAGAAAGAAAGAAAGAAAGAAAGAAAGAAAGAAAGAAAGAAAGAAAGAAAGAAAGAAAGAAAGAAAAGGGAAGGGCAGAGTTACAATGTCCAGAAGGCTGGAGGAGAAGCAAATGCAAGATCTCAAGAGGGAATGGGAGACAGATAAAGAAGCAAAAGCAGTTCTGTGTTGCCAGAATGTAAAAGGTAGGGATGTAACCATGAGGAGAGAACAGGCTGGAGGGGTAACTGAGGGACAGTCTTTATATGGCCTTCAATAAGAATTTTAATATTTATTAGAACTATCAAAGAGAGTTTATGTGTTTTGTTCATTTTGTGTTGTTGGCATCCATTGTGCGGGGGTGATCAGATGTGTGCTTTGAAAAGATCCCACTGGCTGTGGGATGAAGCTGGGCTGCAGCTGGGTACAGCTTCATTGGAGACTAGTTCAAAGATTATTAATATAATCCAGGTGAAAGAGAATGGCAACCCAGTCCAGGTGATTTTGGCAGAAGTAGAGGAAAGGAGATGGAGTCAAGACAGTAACTGGGCTTGGCAGTGAATTCACATCAGGAGGATGATGAAGGGTGGGATGCATCAAGAATGAATTCAGATCCTAGTTTGAGTAACAAGGATGGATAGTGGTGCTATTTCCTATGAGAAGGAACACTGGGCAGAGAAACAGATTTAGGGGAGCAGGTAAGAGATGAGAGGAGCATGAGTTTTGTTTGGGCAAATTGACTAATGTGTCTTTAGGACATTCAAGTGGATATGTTAGCCCATTCATTTATTCAATAAGTAATCAAAACAAGCCATAGTGAGTGCTTAATATGTTTTAGGCACTTTTATAAGCTTTTTCCTTTATAAAGTTTACATTGAGCTCATCCCCTCGCCTCAGCATAGAATCCTGCCCACCTGTCCCAGTGAAAGTGTTAGCAGTATGCCATCTCAAAATATGCCACGCTGGCATAAGAATTATGTCGAGCTGAATGCACATGCATGGCAAAGAAGCTTATACAGGACAAGCTTTCTGCCCTGCCCTTGTCTAGTTGGAAGCAGAACATAAATTCCCCTGTGAAGGTGTCCCCCTTCCCACTTCTAGTAACAAGAGGGAGAGAACAACCTTCCTACCACAGACAAGATGGTGCTGAGAGAGTCTACACAAACAAATCTTACTAACTCAGATCAACCATTAGATTCCCCATACTTACCTTCCCACAATTTACCAACCATAGAAGTTGAGTCCTTTTCTTTTGTCTTGTTGCTTCTCTACAAAATCAGTTATCCTTTGTTAAAATGCTATATGACCCCAAATTCTAACCACGCCTTTGAGTTACTCATCACTGCCGCTTCTCCCTTGCCCTCTGCCCCCTCTCTCTACTATTGCTTTCTCTCTCAAGTAAATAAATAAAATCTTTTTTTAAAAAATAGCAAGGCAAAATCAACATACATAATAAAGAGCAAGGAAGAAGATGGGAAGGGAGGAGAAGCAGGCAAGCCACAGGTTGGGAGTATGGGAAAGAGTTTGAGGGAATTTGGTAAGAAGTTCAAGGTTAACTCTGGATGTGGGAGAATTGAGTAGGAGAAAGGAAGAAATTTGGGGGTTACTGTGAGTTTTGACATAGACCTTTTAAAAGTTCTTCAATAGAGACTGTAACAATTGAAATTCTTTTATAATTAATTAAATAATATGTATAATTAAATAAAATGTTTAAAATAATAATTAATTTTTTAAAATACTTGTTTATTTGAGCAAAAATCAGTTCAACTGGGGCAGCACCAAACCAGAAGTGATGAGGAGCACTCCTCTGACAAGAGCCAGGGGAAAGACAGAAAAGGTCAGGGTGGTGGCACCTGTTGGTTCAAGTCCCTTAAGCATCCACTCTTCATTTCCAATCAAGTTTATTTTTTAATATTTTATTTACTTATTCATGAGAGACACAGAGAGAGAGGCAGAGACACAGGCAGAGGGAGAAGCAGGCTCCTTGCAGGGAGCCCGATGTGGGACTTGATCCCAGGACCCTGGGACCCTGGGACCACCACCTGAGCCAAAGGCAGACAGACGCTCAACCACTGAGCCACCCAGGTGCCCCTCCAATTAGGTCTTGATCTCAAGGTCAAGAGTTCAAGCTCTGCCCTAGGGATTAAAAAAAGGTGGGGCAGCAAAGAAAGGACAGGAGCTGATTGGCTATAGCTTAAAAATTAGTTGGCTGCTTGTGATTGGTGGTCCTTAGTGATTCAATTCATAACCTTGAGATCGTTTCAGGCTTAGATTTTGGTGTGCTTGTATCAGCTGCCGCAGCATTAGAGCCCCCTCAGTCTAATGCCCTCCTTGTTTAATTAATTTGACAAGCTAGAAGCCAAACCTCCCCCAAAATTCCCCTCCCCAGAGGCAAAACTAATCCTTTCTCACCACCACATCCAAACACACATTGTCACAGAACCATCCTAGATCTCATTTATTCTCCTAAAAGCTCACTCATGTTTCTAAAGTCATCTCCATTCTCATCAGTGCCCTTTCTGTTTCCAGCCTCCCAAGAAGTCATTTGTTCTCCAGAAAGTGCTTCTCTGCCCTGCCATATCCCCTCTTATATAAGCAGCAAATTCTAACAGCCTCCTTGAGTCATAATTTTCTATGAACTCTCCCATACCCAAGTGAATAAAAACCTGGCTTTTTTTTTTTTTTAAGATTTTATTTTTTTAAGCCATCTCTATAGCTGACATGGGGCTCAAACCCACAACCCTAAGATCAAGAGTCACATCTCCAGTGACTGAGCCAGCCAGGGACCTGAAAAACCTGTCTTGTGAGAGGGTTCAGGGCATATTACCATAAAATATGGCACCTTAGCATATTGAATATTGTAAGCTGAAAGAGTCTGAGAAAACAGCAGAAGCAGAGACGTCTCTCTGATCTTCCCTTCCCCTTCCCTCCTGAAGCAGAGAGAGATTCATAAAACCATCACATGAGAGGTGCCCTCCAGATACTTTAAGGAGAGGAGCATCCTTATCTCCTAGATGAAGAAGCACCTTGCTTATTTGTAATACATAGGAAAATGATGGATGTTTGCATATTAAGCTTGTCTCCTGCAGCCTTACTGTAATTGTTTATTAGTTTGAGGGGTTTGAGGTTTTTTGTTTTTTGGTTTTTGGTTTTTGGGGTTTTTTTTAGTTTTTTGGTTGATTCTTTTGTTTTGTTTTGTTTTTTTTGAGAGAGAGAAAGAGGAAGGAGGGGCAGAGAGAGGGGGAGAGAGAGCCCAGTGCAGAGCCCAGTGTAGAACTGGATCTCACCACCCTGAGATCATGACCTGAGCTGAAATCAAGAGTCAGATGCTTAACTGCCTGAGCCATCCAGGCTCCCCTGGTTGATTCTTTCAGGTTTTTCTGCATGGTCATCTCTGTGAACAGTCAGTTTAATTTTTCCCTTTTCAGTCTGTATATCTTTATTTCCTTCTCTTATCTTATTTTTTATATTTCATTAGCAAGGACTTTCCACTACAATGTTGAAAAGGAGTAGTAAAAGGAGATATCTTTACCTTATACCTTACCTTAGTGGGAAAACTTCAAGATTCTCACAAGATTAACTACGATGCTAACTGTGCGGTTTGTACATATTCTATATCAAGATGAGGGCATTACTCTGTATTCCTAGTTCAGTGAGAGTTTTTGTTTTTGTTTTAATCATAACTGGGCACTGGATTTTATCAAATCCTTCTGCATCTAATAATATGAGCATGTGATTTTTCCATTTTAGCTTATTGATATAATGGATTACATTAATTGGTTTTTGAACATTGAACCATCCTTGCATAACTGGGATAAATATCACTTTGTCATGATGTATAGTGTATCAGATTAGAGTTGCTAGTATTGTTTGAGGATTTTTGCCCATGCTCATGAGATGTATTCATCTCAGTTTTCTTGTAATGTCTTGGTCTTGTTTTGGTATTAGAGTAATGCTGGCCTTGTAGAGTAACTTGGGAAGTATTCTCTCTGCTTCTATCCTCTGAAAGAAATTGTAGAGAATTAGTATAATTTCTTCCCAGTATAATTTCTATCAAACATTTAGTTTGATAGAATCAAGCAGTGAACCCATTGGGCCTGGTGCTTTCTGTTTTGGAAGATTATGAATTATTGATTCAATTTTTAATAGATCATCTGTTTAGGTAATCATCCATTTCTGATAATGAAATAGGTAAAATAATAGGTCATCTGTTCTGATCACCTGTGTCTTCCTGTGTGAGTTTTGGCAGATTGTGTCTTTTAAGGAATTGGTCCATTTCACCTAGATCATCAAATTTGTAGGAATAGAGTTTTTCATAGAATTCTTTTATTATCTTTTTAATGTCCGTGGGATCTGTAGTGATGTCCCCTATCATTTCTAATTATTAGTCATTTGTGTCCTTTCTCTTTTTTTTGTTGTTGATTAGCCTGGGTAGAGGTTTATTGATTTTACTGACCTTTTCAAAGACTAGCTTTTGGTTTTATATATTTTTCTCTATTGATTTCTTGTTTTCAATTTCTTTCAAGTCTAACTTTTATTATTCTCTTCTGCTTACTATGGATTTAATTTGATATTCCTTTTTCTATTTTCTTTTTTTTTTTAAGATTTATTTATTTATTTATTTATTTATTTATTTATTTATTCAGAGAGAGAGAGAGAGAGAGGCAGAGACAGGCAGAGGAAGAAGCAGGCTCCATGCAGGAAGCCTGACATGGGACTCGATCCCAGGTCTCCAGGATCACACCACAGGCTGCAGGTGGCGCTAAACTGCTGCGCCACTGGGGCTGCCCCCTTTTTCTATTTTCTTAAGGTAGAAAATTAGATTACTGATTTTAGATCTTTCTTCTTTTCCAATACATGCTTTTATTGTTATAAATTATCCTTTAAGTGCTGCTTTTGCTGCAACTCACAAATTGTGTAAGTTATGTTTTCATTTTCATTTTGTTCAAAATATTTTTTAAATTACTTTTCAGAATTCTTCTTTGACCCATGTTTTATTTAGGATTGTGCTATTTACTCTTTATGTATTTTGGGATGTTCCAGTTACCTTTCTGTTATTGATTTCTAGTATAATTCCATTATGGTCTGAAAGTAGCCATTTCATGATTTCTATTCTTTTAAATTTATTAAGATGTGTCTTATGGCTCAGAATGTGAGCTCTCTCAGTGAATGTTGAGAAGAATATGTATTCTGTGTTCAATGAAGAAGAACACATATTCTGCTGTTCTTGGATGAAGTAGTCTATAGATGTCCATTATATTTAGTTGATTAAGATGCTGTTGAGTGCACCTGTGTCCTTAGTGATTTTCTGCCTGTTGGATCTGTCCATTTCTGATAGAAGGGTATGGATATTTCCAACGAGGATAATGGATTTCATCTATTTCTCCTCACAGTTCTATCAGTTTTTACCTCCTGCAGTGTGATACTCTGTTGTTAGGCACATACACATTAAGGATGATTATATCTTTTTGGAGAACTGATGCCTTTATTATTATGTAATGCCCTTCTTTATCCCTCATAACTCCCTGGTTTGAGGTCTGCTCTGTCTTAAGTCATTATACTGCTCTTGCATTCCCTTGGTTAGTGTTAGAATATTTTTCTTCATTTGTTTACTTTTAATCTATGTGTATCTTTATATTTAAAATGGGCTGTCTGGGGCACCTGGGTGTCTCAGTTGGTTATGCATCTGCCTTCAGCTCAGGTCATGATCCAAGATTGAGCCCCGCGTCAGGTTCCCTGCTCAGTGGGGAGTCTGCTTCTCCCTCTCCTTCCCCCTACTCATGCTCTCTCTCTTTCTCTCTCAAATAAATATTTTTAAAAATTAAAACAAAATGGATTTCTTATAGACAACAGTTAGGTCTTGTTTTATGATCCACTGTGCCTATCTTTATCTTTTAATTGGTGCATTTAGACTAATGACATTCAGGTGATATTAATACAGCTGGATGAAAAAAAATAATACAGCTGGATGAATATCTACTATATTTGCTTCTGTTTTCTCTTGCTCTTTGTACTTGTTCTTGTCTTCTACTCTTTTTCTGCCTTCTGTGTTTTTTATTGAGCAATTTATATGATTTTATTTTCTCTCCTCTCTTAGTACTTCAATTATACTTCTTTTTATTATTTTTCCTTTGTTGACTAGCATTTACAATATACATTTACAACTAATTGAAGTCCACTTTCAAATATCAGGCTGGTCTGAATGTAGTGAGTTATCTCAATTGACTGTTCTGTCAGTTACAGATTGCAGTCCTTGTTCTACTTTTTCCCTGCTTCTCATTACTGCACTTGACTAGTCTTTAAAACACACACACAGACACACGCACTGTACCACTTCATAAGTTGTGTATCTTATAACAAAATAATCCTAATTTTTATCTCTCATCCTTTGTACCATTGCTGTCATTCATTTTGTTTATATAAAATAAGCACATATATAAGCATATATATATATATACACAAACACAATACATACATAAGCATACATAATTGAATACATTACTACTACTATTATTATTTTTAACAAATTATCCAATGTTAGATCAACTAAGAAAAAAAAATAAAAGTTTTTATTTTACCTTTACTTAATCTTTCAATGCTCTTCTTTTCTTTGTGTAGATTCAAGTATCTGATCTATATCACTTCCTTTCTCTCTAAAAGAATCTATTTTAATATTTCTTGCAGCCTAGTTCTACTGACAACAAATTACCTCAATTTTAGTTTCTCTGAAAAAGTCTTTATTTTTCTGTTACTTCTGAAGGATAATTTCACAGGGTACAGAATCTTTGGTTGATCTCTTTTTTTCTCTCAACACATTAAATATTCATTCCATGCTCTTCTTGTTTGCACAGTTTCTGGGGAGAACACAGATGTAATTCTTATCTTTGTTCCTCTATAAGTCAAATTTTCTCCCTTTCTTTCAGGATTTTTTCTTTATCTTTGATTTTCTGTAGTTTGAAAATTATATGCTCAGGTGTAGTTTTTGGTGAATTTTTTTTTTTTTTTTTTTTTTTTTTTTTTTGCATTTGTGTTACTTGATGTTCTCTGAGATTCTTGGATCTGTGGTTTTGTGTCTGACGTTTATTTGGAGAAATTCTCAGCTATTATTGTTTCAAATATTTCTTCTCTTCCTTTTTTCTACTGGTATTTCCATTATGTGTATGTTACACTTTTTATAGTTGTCCCATAGTCCTTGCAAATTTGTTCTGGGGTTTTTTTTCAGTATTTTTTCTCTTTGCTTTTAAGTTTTTAAGATCTATTGCTAATATCCTCAAACTCAGAGATGATTTCTTCCAGCCATATTCCATGTAGTAATAAGCCCATCCAAGGCATTTTTCATTTATGTTGTGGTGGGTTTTCTTTTTCTTTTTTTTTTTTTTTTTTTTTTTTTTAATCTCCAGCATTTCTTTTTGGTTCTTTCTTAGTATTTCCATACCTCTGCTTACATGGTCTATCTGTTCTTGTATGCTATCTATTTTATACACCAGAGCTCTTAACACATTCATCATAGTTGTTTTAAATTCCCAGACTGATAATTCCAACATCCCCACCATGTCTGGTTCTGATGCTTGCTTAGTCTCTTCAAATTTTGTGGGTTTTTTTTTTCTTTTAGTATGCTTTATTTTCTTGATAGCCAGACATGATGTACTGAGTAAAAGCCATTGTTGTAAATAGGTTTTTATAGGTAGTAATGTTTCAGTAAGGTGTGAGGAGAAGGGAAACATTTTATAGTCCTATGATTATGTCTTGGTTTTAGTATGTGTGCTGCCTAGTGCAAGCACCAGGTCTCAGTCTTTTAATGACCCTGTGCCATTGAACTGTGACCTTCACAAGTTTTTCTCAGTTTTTTCCTTCCCCTTTGAGTGGGAAAGGATGGCTATAGTGGGCTGGAGTTTATCCCTTCACCCAAGTGGAGAGCTAGAACTGACTGGCATTGGGTATTTCCCTTCCCTAGGCCAGTTAGGATCTGATAATACCTCAGCAGGTTAAGCTCTGGTTAACCAGTTTCCCATGAGGACAGACCTTGTTGTGGAGGCTGAGAAAAATCAAGGCCATTCCACCTCAAGTTTAGCATTAGCACAAGTACAGCCATCTTAGGCCCCTGTGAATAAGAGCTGAACTTTATAGGAAAAACTGCAGAATGTCCTCAATGTCCTCGCAGGGAATCCCATATCAGAAGGACAACAGAGCTCAGAATTGCCCTCAGCAAGAATCCCATATCAGAAAGACAACAGAGCCCACCCCTGTGGTAGAAAATCCCATATTAGAATGAGAACAGAGCTCAATGCCCTTGAAAGCCCCATATCAAAATGTAAACAGAACTTGAGAAATTCTTCCATCCCTTCTGAAAATCCCCTAGACCAGCCTATAAAAAACCCAGCGGTAACCCACTTCGGGGTCCAAGTCCCTGCTCCGCTGTGTGCTGTGTCGGGTATACTTGGACCTAAAGCTTGCTAATAAACTCGTGCGCTTGCATCGGTGTCGGCTCCTCAGTGGTTTCTCAGATTCGCAATCTTGGGCACAACACTTGTCAACAGAGTATTCTGACATATTTCAAAATGATTCCTTTCCCCTCTCCATACAGGAAGCCTGAGGGGCTTTTTCTCTGATATTTACTGTGAGAACCTAGTTGAGTTCTTAGAGGTAAAATTCATGAAAGTGGGAAGACACCACCCCCCCTCCCCCAAACTGGCTTCCTCTAGAGTTTTAACTCTCAGGCCTGTCCACATTGAGCTTCCAACAATTCATTAATTACAAGTTCAGGTTTTCCTTCCCCTGCACTTGTTCCTCGAAGGCAGCTTCTATCCACAAGTCTCTCTTCAAGATAAACTGTGACTCCTGCATAAACCAGTCTGTCTCTCCAATCTTTGCAGTTGCAGCTTGCCCTGTGTCCTCTCATCATGGATCTAAAGAGCTGTTGATTTTTCAGTCTATTTAGTTTTGCACTTGTTGTTAAGATAGAGTGGCAACTTCCAAGTTCCATGCAGAACTGGAAACTGGAAGTTATTCCTTTTAATGAGAAAAAAATTTAAGTTCATGTAATAATAGAGAATCTCAGCATTTTCATCAGCATAATGAGGGTGTTTTCTCATGTTTTGGGGGGTGCAGTTGGAGGTTAAGAAGAGAAGGGGACATGGAGACTTTCCAAAAAAGATTTAGAAGAAGAAAAGATGTGTCAGGAAGTTGTTTGACATTATTAACTAACCTTTTTTTCAAAGTCTGAGTTTTGATGTTCAGTTGATTTGCTAACCAGTCCCTGGGCACAGTCATATTTGCCCTTTATTGTTTCAAAAGGTGGAAGGAATAGGACAACACAGGCGACCTCTCTGGGAGGAAGCAACTATCCATAGAGCCCAGAAAGGGCCCAGTGGAATTACTCTTTTATGGAAAGAGTCTGTCTCAATTATCCTAATTATTAGCCCCATGACCAACCACAACCCACACACATCAGAAAAGGCCTGATTTAAGTCTCCCTATCTTCTCATCGATAATGCTCTTGAGGTGAGTTGAATGCATGAATATGACACATTCTCATCACAATCAGTGGCAACGACAGCCATGGTGTGGAGGGTGACAAAAATTCTCTTTGACCTAACTAATCAGACTTCTCCAAGCCCTCAAGCCCTGACTGTGAGTCCTATCATTGGCCATTTAGTCCAATTTTAGCAAGAATCTTGCTGGGTCAGTTTAGCAAAAAAATCCCCCACTCCTGATATCTGATCAAATTACCCTAACTTATCACCCTTGTCTGCCTTCAGCCAGAATCTTATTGATTCAGTCAAGCAAGAATCCCCCAGCCTTGATGTTTCCTCTTATTTCCATCCACTAACCCTTACCTTGCTCTTTGGCAACAAATTTCCACTTGTCCTTAGTGTAGTCAGAGTTGAACCTGATCTTTCTCTCCCCCTACAAAACCTCATTGTAGTAGTCCCCTGAGTAAGTCTGCCTTACCATATTTAACAAACATCACAGATAATTTTTTCTTTAACGAGAGAATAGGAATGAGTCTTCTCCAAATCAAGAGAATGAGCATGCATACCTTGAAGACGCCTCAAGTGTGATTCAGAAACCCACCTCTAAAGGGGCAGACTCTTTCTACTCTCCTCCAATCCCAACAATCCATCCCTCCTCCTGGAATTCACTGACATCACTCTCTTTCTAGAGTCTTCTACCCTGAGAAAGCCAGTGATAGCATAGCAGTTTTATTAGTTTGCTAGGGCTGCCATAACAAAGTGCCGTAAACTGGATGGCTT